>NC_052618.1:50294330-51794330 GCF_016545825.1 Eucalyptus grandis
GGTCGGACTGTTTTTCTAGAAACAGGACACTAGGCTAAAACACAACTCTTATAGCTTGGAAATTTCACACTTCATCCACATTTGAAATTCACCATTCATCACACACAAACACAGCAAGCAGAAGGTAGATCAATGGACTCTACTTGCCTCTAATCCAAGCAAAACACAGCAAGCAAACGGCGAGCTCAACGGCGGAACTCAGCAGCTCGACGGCGGCGACGAACCCCCTCCTTCTTCCTTTCTCTCTTCCTCTCTCGCACGCCCGCTTTCTCTCTTCCTTTCTTTCTCTCATGCGACGTCTCCCTCTCTCTCTCGGCAACCCCCTTCATCAATCCGCCCCCTTCTCTTTCCTTTCCCCTCAATGATTTGCAATCATTTGATTTTTTATGGCTTCTTACACTTGGCTACAAAAGGGCAACACTTGGCAAGCTTCTCTTGCCACTTGTTAATTTTGCCATGCACATGATGGGCCTTCCTTTTGGGCTGGGCCTCTCCATCCATCCCTCTCTTCCTTGGTCGATGGCAGCCCCTCCTCCTTTGGGCTTCGCAAGCCAGGCCTAAATGGCCGAATGGTGGGGTCTTGTGGGCTGGTCTTGGCCTAAGAATTTTGGCCCACTTCCTCTTTTAATACTCTACTCTAAACCCCCACTCATATAAATACCTAATTGAATTTTATAAAGCCATAAAACTTGCAACATAAATTAATAAATTCCAACCTATAAAACACATAGGCAAGAATAGAATTTTCTTTCCTATCAAATAATTATCCATTAAAAAGCTTGGCCTTAAATCCTATTGCAAATCATGGATCAAAGCACATCTAAGGATTGACATGAAATTCTAGGATGCCACAACTATAAAAATGACGTCATTTTTGGTGAATTAGAGCTGAGTCAACTCTCCGGCGAGTCATGTAGGCAAGAAATATTAATATTTAATTGCTACGTATGATTTACAGCCGGTTTCATCGGAGGTGACACTTAGGTATCCCACTTTTCTTAAAATGTGGCACTTAAGTGTCACTTTCGTAACTTTTAGCACTTAAGTGTCCCTTTGTGCCAACTTTTGGCACTTTAAGTGATCTTTTGCCTCTTAAAAACGAAATACCAAATATTAGATTTTTTAAGCAATTTCAAGCTTCAGTAGAGAGACAAATTGGAAAGAAGTTGAAATACATCCGAACTGATAACAAGGAAAAATATATTGGACATTGTGATGAATATTGTAAACAACAAGGTATTTGACATCAAAAAACACCTCTTAAGACACCTCAGTTAAATGGTTTAGCTGAGAGAATGAACACGACATTGGTTGAAAGGATAAGATGTTTACTTTCACAGTCAAAACTACCTAAATCCTTTTGGGGTGAGGCTTTAAGTACTGTTGCACATGTAGTAAATCTTACTCCATGCATTCCTCTAGAGTTTGATATTTCTAATAAAGTTTTGATAGGTAAAGATGTTTCTTATGATTATTTGTGTTTTTGGGTGCAAGGCATTTGAGCATATCCCTAAAGATGAGAAGTTGAAACTTGATATGAAAACACGACAATGCATATTTATTAGCTATGGATAGAATATATTTGGTTACAAATTTTATGATCTAGTTGAAAAGAAAATTGTAAAAAGCATAGATGTTATGTTTATGGAAGATCAAACAATACAAAATATTGAAAAATTAGAGATGATTCCAGCGCCACAGGTTAGTGATGATTTGGTTGACTTGGATCCAATTCCTCTCACACATATTCCCTGCACAAGTTGATGCACATGTCCCCGAACATGTTGAAACAAGTGATATTGTTCTTGAACCAAAAGCTTCATTAGATGTTCCACCAAATGTTCCAGTCCAAAGATTCATTAGAGACCAACAACCTTCCACCAAATATTCTAGAGATGAGTATGTATTGGTAACTAATGTAGGTGAACCGAAGTGTTATGCAGAAATAATAGAAGATGAGTGCAAAAGTAAATGGCTTGATGCTATGCAAGATGAAATGCAATCATTTTATGATAATCATACTTTTGAACTAGTGAAACTACCTAAAGACAAAAGAGTTTTGAAGAATAAGTCGGTGTTTAGGCTGAAACAAGATGAATAGACTTCACAACCACAATACAAAGCTAGATTGGTTATTAAGGGATTAAGTCAAACAAATGGTATTGACTTTGATGATATATTTTCTCCAGTGGTGAAAATGTCTTTTGTCCGTGTGGTACTAGGCTTGGCAGCTAGCATGGACTTGGAGATTGAGCAAATGGATGTCAAGACAGCCTTCCTACATTGTGACTTAGAGAAAGAGAGAGAGAGAGAGAGAGAGAGGGTTTCAAAGTAAAAAAGAAAAAGGACTATGTGTACAAACTGAATAAGAGTCTCTATGGCCTAAAGCAAGCATCAAGACAATGGTACAAAAATTTTATGTCAATTATGACGGAATAGAGCTATAAAAAGACTTCGTTCGATAACTATGTGTTTTGTCCAAAAATTTTATGATGATGTCTTTACTATTCTCTTGCTTTGTATTTATGATATATTGATTGTTGGCAGGAATACTCCAAGAATTGAGTTGTTGAAAAAGCAATTGAATAAGTCTTTTGCCATGAAACACTTAGATGTAGCAAAGCAAATTCTTGTCATTAGAATTACCTGAGACAGAGATGCTAAGAAATTGTTTTTGTCGCAAGAGAAGTACATCGAGATAATTTTTCAGAAATTTTCTATGGACAAGACTAAAGTGGTTAGTACTTTTCTTGTTGCCCACTTTAAGTTAAATGCAAAACAAAGTCCTATAATTGATAAAGAGAAAAAGGATATAGAAAGTGGTCCATATACTTCAGTTATAGGAAACTTAATGTATACGATGGTATGTACACGTCCAGACTTAACACATGTAGTTGGCATTGTTAGTTGTTGTTTGTCAAATCCAGGTCGAGAACACTGGAATGCTATAAAGTGAATCATGAGGTATCTTCGGCGAACTTCCGATTTGAAACTTAGTTTCGGGACCGGAAAACTTGAGTTAGTTGGATACACAGATTCCGACTTGGTATGAGACACCGATACTCGTAAATCTACTTCTGGTTATTTGATTTCTTTTGCCAGTGGGGCTGTGCCATGAAAGTCAAGATTGCAGAAGTGTGTTACACTTTCCACACCAGAAGCTGAATTTATTGTAGTGACCGAAACTAGTAGAGAGATGCTATGGTTAAAGAAGTTTTTGGAAGAACTCCAGTTTAAGCAAAAGAGGTATGTATTATTTTGTGGCAATCAAAGCGCGATTAATCTTGGTAATAATTCATCTTTTTATTCTAGATTGAAACACATTGATGTTAGATATCATTGGATAAGAGATATTCTAGATGAAAAGTTGTTGGAACTTGAGAAAATTCTTACGGACCATAATGGTTCTGATATAATGACAAAGACTCTAGCAAGGGAGAAGCTTATATATTGCTGATTGGTAGCAGGGATGATGAATCCCTCCACATAGTCATGGGGGGAGGGAGAAGAAGATTTGTTAGCTAGGTTCACTCTCACGTGGAGGAAGCTCAATAAATAGCACGCCCAAAAAGGTTTAAGCTCATATAATAAATCATATGGAGAAATAGGATTTCTCACTATTTTTTAAGTTGTAGCTGCAAAGAAATTATCAAAAACACAATAACAAGAGAAAAAGAAAAAGCAAAAAATTTGGTATTTGGGGATTAGTCTAATTTATATCAAGCTGACATCAAAGGTTGATTCGTAATCCAATTGAACTGAAATTTTGTTAGCGTGTTCATGGCGCACTCTTTTCGAATATGAACGGTTTGATTTTTGTTTGAAGCTCCCTACACCAAGTTTTCCGTGGATTGATCAAAACTTGCATTTTTTATGAGATTTATCCTTGATCTCTTGTGAAATTTATGTGAATTGCCAAGAATGATATTCTTGAGGTCTTCGCTGCTATGTGCCTCTAGTATTTACCAGAAAAGAACTTTGTTCATCCGATTTTGTTGACGGTTAAAAAAATTTCGGTGGACTCCGATCCCGTGATTTTTTATCTCTTCACACTAAGGAGATTTTCCACATTTAAAAAAAAAAAAACAGTCTTGTGTTTGCTTGTTTGATATTTATTTTGCTCTATTTTATCAGTCCCTATTAGGTTTAGATAAGGGAGAGATTATTTTATTCCGCTGCGTTAATCCGATATTATCTGCATTGTTATTGTTTCCCCAGCAAGCGACTGTAGCAAAGCAAGAATTGCCTGCTTGTTCACGGAACTGGGCGATGCATTGGTTTTGAATATATAGGAGATTAAATGGAGAGAGTCGTAGCCGACAAGCATCGTTAACATGACAACAAGATGCGATTTTGGCGTTCGCAGGGGATAACATGTGACGACACACCGGCAACAGATGGTGACATTTACGTAAAGCGGAACTTTGCGGTAGCTGCCTCCTGTCTGGACTGAGTACACAAAAACGTGAATCAAATGTTTGAAAGGGACCACATTTCCCAAATCTGGTCCTAAATAAAGATGACGGATTTTTAGACGCTTCCTGAGCATGGCTGTCCACCCAAGCCGAGAACCGTGTGGACATTCTTGTCCAACTTGTCGAGCGGCGATTGGCTTGGAGTGGACTTGAAAAATGGACAGGAGCAGACGATAGTCCCATGGCACAAGTTCGGTTCCCTATAATGCTGAGTATGGTTGAGTCACATGAGGCATGTTCAATTCCCCACTATGCTGGAAATTCAATGTTGATCACCCAATATATACCTACCTTAAATGGACAAATTCATTAAGGCGAGATAAAATGGATGGGTCTGAGCATCCAACAATATCGTCTATCATGGAGTTTGTATCAAATATGACCATCATTTCTCCGAATTACTTAATGATGTAGCACTCACTACCTGAATTTCACAACCCAAAATAGTATAATGCGTGGTCAACATTGCACAATTTTAAGGGTCCTAAAGATATGTCGTGATGGCTTTCATTTGGTGGATGCTGGAATAGCCCCCCAACGGACTTCTTTACTTTCAGGCCATATATAAAATGGCCAAATTGTCCTTTACATTTGTGTACATAGCCCCCTAAACTTTTTAAGCTTTATAATATGGTCAAATTGCTATCACATTTGTACATTCGGGATAGACGATAACTATGCAATTTTAATGAAAAATAGTTGCGAATCTTTGTCTAGTATCTGCCATTTGCCCCTTCATCCTTTTCAAATATACGTGAAAAATCTTGTATGAGGCCTTGCATATGGAGTCAAGCAAGTAAATGGTCCCGTTTGTCATGAAGCCCATGAAAGCCAAGGAAGATTGCTACCGTCGAACGATAACTCATCAATGGAGGCCATAATCCATGCAAACATAGATTTTTGACAATTTTTCAATAAAGTCCAACATCAGGGAACCCAATCCCGATGGGAGTTTTACCTCCGCCTATCCCCAAGTGGGGCGTCCTACAAAGTTAGATTCCGTGTTTAACGTCAAGCCCTCACCAACCTCCATCTCCCAAGTGAAAGTGGATATTTTTCTTCCCCACTTCTAGAGAATATGGAAAGGTAACATTGTGGGGTCTCCTTGGCGGATCTCCCGTCTATTTCTTCTTCCCTTGAGTCTTTTTAAGGACCGTCACGAAGCTTATGAAAGCCAATGAAGATTGCTACTCTTGAACGATCGCTTGTCAATGGAGGCCATAATCAATGCAAACATAGAATTTAGATGATTTTTTTTATATTATCAAACATGACATGACGAGTGCTAACATAGATGATTTTTTTAAATTCATTGCATTTTTGACAATCCTAAAATTGGCTGGAACGATTATATTAGAAAATCGTCAAAATATTTAGAACTAATTTAATCAAATTAAATTGTCTAGGAATGAATTATTCGTCATCCAATAAATTTACGACCTTTTGAATAATTTTTCTATGGAGAGAGATGGCGTTGTATAATCTCCTTGTCCAAAAACTTTGGTGTTTTGAAAATGCATAAATTTGAGATCAAATATCGTAACTCATTTGTAATTTCAAAAATCCTGCAATCTTCTTTAATTTGTGGGACGACCTGCTCTTTTGACACTCAAAGATTCTCCTATAAGCATTTGTCCATTGTTCTACATCATTCTTCCTTTGGCTTCTTTTCCCTACGCCTCGCCGGGGTGAGGGCCTCGAAGCCCTCATTGACCGCAGACGAGGATTGCAGCCCTCGCCAACCTAGATCTGGGCAAAGGCCGCCTTCACCTTGTGGCAAGGCCATGGCAAGGTTGGCCTCACCCAGATCTAAGTAAAGCTAACTCACCTATGGCCCCCAGATCTTGCCCAACCCTCGTCAGCCACTATGGGGAAAAGAAGTCAAATGAGGAACAAGAGAGAAAAAAAAAAAAGAAAAGGAAAATTAAAAATTAAAAAAATTAAAATATATATATTTAAAAATTATCACGTCAGCATTGATCGAATAGTTATTGTCCACATTAGCGGTGACTAGCTAAAATTAACTCAATAAACTGAATTGACACATTTACAAAAAGTTTAAAACTAAATTGACTCAAAAACTGTTCACGATTGAATTGGTATAATTATAATAAGTTTACGACTTTTTGGGTAATTTTTCCTCAATCTTGTGCTTGAGGGTTGGGAGGCGATGGACCATACCCACATCATTGGCGAGGGTGACCATAGGTGAGGCCCGACCAGCCATCACCACAAAGCAAGCGGTGGTGTCTTCGTAGCCAGCCACCATCGTGCGAGGGCTTGTCGCCAAGAAGAGATTTTTTTATCATGACTCTTTGATTTCGTATGTAAACTTTTTAGACTGGAGAAACAAGTACGCTTGATAGAGACTTCTAACCTTATTAGTTGCTCATCTCGGGGGCTAAATGGAATCAATAGGCCCTTTAGAGATGGACCGGCCAGGCTCATCTATAGACTGGTTGACATTTAGCTATTTGCATATATAAATAGATATAAATATATATTTATTCATAATGTCGACATTCCCATCTTATATGACATTTAATTACCATGAGAAATGAACAATAAAATAATCAGAATTTTTTTAGAAAATACCAAATATACGATGAACAAGAACCCCGATGATCGATGATCTCTTCACGCAATTCTTTTAGGCCTCACTTCAATGCCTTCAATGACAAGCCCTCCCTTCAGTTGATATCCCTGCACCTCCTTGAAGCTCACCTTCACCACCTCGTCATGATCGCCGCCACCTGCGCCGTTGAAGAACTCTCCAAGCTCAACCTCCATCCACCCGTCTTCTCTTTCTATCGGGACTTTCTCTTCACCTTCAACCCCCGGTCTTTGCTGGTCTCTATTTTCTCGATGGTTTTGCTGCAGAATTGATGTGCTTGTGAAGACTACCTGGTTTTTCAACTCAACGGATACTTGTGATGGCATGACATCTAGCCCATATGCACGGTGAGAGATCTTCATGATGAGATAGGCTTCATAGAGAGTGTTTGGGGATAGCATTGCTGTGGGCATTTGGCCTTCGATCGCTAGCCAATCTGTTGTTATGAGCTCCGCCACTTCCCGAAATCTACATGGAAAAGGATGTTCTTTTTAGAAACTTTTGTGTTTAGCCAATGAGAAATGATGATCCGTGAAGTGACAAACCTTGATGCGGGCGCAAATTTCCAGGTCCAATACATGGGTACATCGCTCCACGCTATGGAAAGCTCTCTTGCCGACAGCACATACGATATCTTCCCCGATGATCTCTTCAACTTGAAGCCCTGCTTTTAAAAAACATAAATTTCCAAAAACCAGTCCTTCGAATTCTCAAATCCCTCATCAAAATAACAAAGAAAAGAAAACCCGCCAAAGTTTCGATCACCTTTCTTCCGGCATCGATGAGCTGAGGTCGGCACAAGCTGAGGAAGAGCTCCTTCTTGGAACCGAACTTGAGGGGCCTCACCAGCCTCGCGAGCAACGCGTCACAGTTGGGCGGCAAGAAGCCATCCCAGACGACGTCGGACTGAGCGGCTGATCGGAACGTGCGCGACACCAGGGCGAGCCTGCATGCGTCTTCAGGGGATGCGAGGGCGAGAATCGCAGAGACGCAGTGTTCGGGCAACGAGTCCATCGGTTTTTGTCATTCGAGAAATCCCAAAACCGTCGAAGACTTTTCTTTACGCCATGTAGTTTGGCCAAGTGTTGGCAGACTATTTGGGGGCCCCCCAGTATCTTCAATTTTGCGATGTTAGTCCTTGTAGTTTTATGTATCTACCAAAACTGTCCACGGCCCAATGCCGTCTTCTATGTCAATATTAGAATTAGGTACATTCCTTTCTTATTATCTATGACTGGTGGAGGCTACATCATTTCCAGCTATCTTCACGTTTGACTACCTATGAAGTACGGACACGTTCGGGAACCTTCCGTGTCGTGTCAAACACGTCGATACATGTCCGACACGCTCAGAAACGCGAGTTGGAGTGTATCCGAAATCACAAAAGGCTAGGTTTCTAGAGCGGGTCTACAAGCGTGAAGGGAGAGTGAATCATTGTAGAAAGCAATGGAGGGTGGAGACAAGGGCGAGGGAGAGGAAGCGAGGCTGCGGAGGTGAGGCCGCGACGATGAGGCCATGACGGTGAGAGAGAGCTGGAGGAAGAGAGAACCAAGCGACTGAGATAGCCACAACGCAGGACCAGAGACAAGGCTACAACCACAAAAGAGGGAGGACCAGAAGCAAGGCAATAAGCGACTGCAACGAGGCAATCAAGAGAGAGTATAGATTGAGAGGAAGAGGATTGTGCAATGAAGGAGGAGGGAGTGGCCAGCGTTTTCCAAGAGTTTTCAAGGTTGCTGTTTTTTGTTTTAGAAAGAAAGGTTTCTAAAAGATAAAGAATGGAGATGATGTGCAAGGAGAAGGAGCATAGAAGGAGGAGGAGGAGGCTACAGTTAAGGTTTCCAAGGAAGGGCAGAAAAAAAAAATGAGGGGTGCCGTGGAGGAGGAGGAGGTAGATAGGTTTGAGTTTCCAAAGAGGGCAGAAAAAAAAATTAAAAATGTAGTGCCGTGCAAGGAGGCGTCTAGGAGGAATAGTAGGCAGCTAGTGTTTGGGTTTTCAAGGAAGAGCAGAAAAAAAAAATGATGGTGCCTTGAAGAGCCAAAAAAAAAAAAATTAAAATGGGATGCTCGTCCAATTGAGCGGGATTTGTCTTTTTCTTTTCTTTTCTTTTTCGGAGGGAGAGGGTGGAGGGTGATTTCAAAAAAAAAAAGATGAATAATGTTGAATAATAATAAAATTATGATCATCATGAAAAATTATAAATTTATTTAAATAAGTTGACTCTACTCTTTATTTTTGAAATAATCATATGTATATATAAAAATATTTATTTATTATATAACTTATTTCAACGTGTCGGAATTCTCTATGTTTTTTAGAAATGACGTGTCAGTGTGTCGTGTCGTGTCACGTGTCATGGGTCTATGTTAGTACTACATAGTTGACTGCTCGTTACTAAGTAGAAAAATGCAATTAGTGGAATTCTAAAGAAAACAAAATTCGGGCGTGATTGTAAACCCAGCAAAAATATTACATATGTTAAAATATGGGTCTTGGGTCCTGTAATTGTCGATTTATTTTGGATTATGGGAGCAAGGAGATCAATCTTGACCGTCGATTCAAGTCCAAATCTTCGACCTTTGAATTGGGACCAAAAAAAAAAGAGTGGGGTCGAAAGTCTGATCCAATAAAACAAAGTTGTGGCAGAAAGAAATGCTGGCCTTTCTTGTCTATTTTGTCCAAAAAAAATTGTCCTTTGATGTGAAAAGTAACTTTGGAGACCCACTTGAGGGGAAAGGGGAAGGTGGAACGATAAAGGTTTTTTTTTTTATGTATTTTATATGAGATAGAGAAATCCTTCGAACATCACAATATGTCAAGAGAGAGGATATTGATCAAAAAGTGTTAAATTTATTGTACTGCATCCAATTGATTTTTCTAATCTTTTTTGTCAATCAATTTAGTATTACACATTTTGATAATTTTTCAATTTAATCAATTCGGCTAATTTTGATGAGAAATCATTGACATGGATGCCGGCCATCCTACATGACATAGTCGGCTAAAAAGGTTTGCACTAACGTAGACGATTTTTGTTTTTTTTTTAATATTTCCTTTGCTATGACCTGGTGGCCCCAAAATTGGTCAAAATGAATATATTAAAAAATTATCGAAATGTTTAAGACTAAATTGACCAAATTAAAAAGTTTTGAACAAAATTAATTGTCATGCAATAAATTTATAGTCTTTCGGACAATCTTTTCGTCAACGGGGAGATTGCATCTCCCTGTGCACTATTCTCCTATCTCAATATATCTTTTTCTTAAAAATTTTCCATGCGGATCATGCTTGTGTTCTCTATTTCAAGACCAGAAGCCGTGAAGAATGACAGGATGTGTAATGGCTTTTGGTTCACCTATGATTGATGGCCTTTTCGACTTGATCGTGTGCCAAGTCAGCTTATGCATATCTTCTTGATCGCTGCTTATTGGGAGTTTCCCTTACGAGAGGCAATCAATCACGTTCATCTAAGGAAAAGGGGGTCGGCACGATTTGGGTACCATCTGAATTGGTGGGGCTATGGGAATTCAGTGGCCTTAATTGAACGAGGTTATAAATTTTCAAAGCGGGAAAGCTTGTTGGGAGTTTCCCTTACGAGAAAAGTCATTTTATTTTTTAACTCAAGCATGATCAACATAAATATATTTGGTCGTCCGGATTTTTAATAAAAATAGGACTAAATAGAATATGATATGAAATTCAGAAATTTTTCGACATCCTATCTAGCTGTTTTGTAAATTGTAGTAATAAAAGCAGATATATTTGTATCGTGTTGTGTACATTTTTATATAAATGTAAATAAACATAAAAGTTCACAAACGAAGATAATAAAAATCTCTCGCGACACTATTGTCAAAAATAATTTTTTTATTTTATTTTTCCTCTTTTTAAATTATTTTCTTTTTATTTTTATTTTATCCCCTTCCATCATTCTATAATAAAATTTTATTAATTAGTAAACTATTCTAACATACCTAAAATATGTAATAGATAAATATAAATATTATATTTAGATATTGAATTAATAATATTAGATAGAATTAAAGTCAAATATATAAATAAAAATATGATTAAATTAAAAAAATAAATTTTTATTTTTATTTTAAATTTCTTATATTATAATTCATATATTATTTATATCGAAACATAATTTCGATTTCGTTAATTTAATAAGTTTGTTATTCGAGAAAATAACTTTTCTATTATGCATACTAGGAATCATATACATTTTTATCTCATATCTCCATAGGATAATTTTAACCAGTCTATATCATTCTTATATTCAACTTTATCTTGTCTTGAGTAGACACCAAATATAGGATATGATAAATTTTTATCATATCATGAATATTATCTTAATTGCCAACTGCATTAAGTATAAAGGGCGAGCCAAACTTTGGGTAATGACCCAATCGTGAAAATGTATGGTGTGGTGTACAGAAAGTCGAATTTATATAATGCATCTCATCTTCAATTATGTAAGTCTGTTTTTTTATTGTTAAACAACCCCAGTCAACTAATTCCCTCCCTTGAATCAAAATTTATGAGAAGGCATATTTAAATTCTTCTTGTGTAAACAAAGAAAAAAAATAGACACTTGGTCTAATGTGTAATCGAGTATTCAATGTTTTATATTTAGCACAATTTAGTCCTTTCGGTGAGCCCACAGGCAATTCTATTGACATGGCATATTAGGATCCTGGATGACATTTTCTTTATTTTTTTTTAGGATATCTGATGATGCCACGTAAAAAAATAAAATTAAAAAATTAAAGGAAAACCGAAACATAAAAATAATTTGGACGAAAACCTAAAAAGTCAAATAAATCAAAGTCAAAGAGAGAGCACCATCTATCAGTCTTGTACCTGAGGGTTGGGAGCACCATCCATCAATCTTTTTTTTTTTTTTTTTTTTTTTTTTTAGATCGGAACCATCCATCAATCTTGTACCTGAGGGTTGGGAGGCGAACAACCACAGCCACATCGTCCACAAGGGTCACCACGGGTAGGGCCCGACTAGACCTCACCGCAGGCAAGCGACGGGGAGTCCCCCCATATGGGAGTGCCTCTCGCCAAGATGTGGACGGGACGGAGAGCCTATGACCCTCATCAAAGATGTTCTTTTTCTTTTTATTTTTCCAAAAATTTTGCCTTTTTTTCCTCTCAATTATTTGGACTTTTTAATTATATATTTTTTTGACATGCTGTCACGTCTACCCGATGTTGGCACCACCAATGGTTAAAAAAATATTTAAGGCTAAATTTTCATGATTATTTTGCTAATGAATGAAAATTTCTTTTGAGAGGGGAAAAAAAAGGAAGTACCAATTCCAATTCCCAACGGTTGAGACGGTCAACAAATCATCAAACTCTCGTTGTCCTTAGATCAAAACGGTTGACTCCTTCTCTCCTTGCCTCCTTATAGGCACGATTGAGCAGATTACACTATGACCAGGCAAAGCATCACAATTTCTCATGAAAATGGCCGGTTCACGCCGACAGCCCTAAATGATATATTAATCGTTACAATGTCATTAGATACAGTAGGGATAATATGCATCTTTCATAATCTTCATTGTATCCGTAATTTAGGAAAATTGCCTAATTAGCTTTAAATCTACTGTACGGAGCCAATGCAATCCCAATTTTTTGTGCAAAATTCCAATATAGTTATTCCAGTCAAATTCCAATCACTTTCAAAATAAACCAAAAACCATAAATTAAGGCATATCATTAGAGTGTGGTTGGTAGTGATAATCATAGCATCATGCTTAAAAAACATATATGTGATTGCATTAAAGCGAAAGAATCGTCAGTCGAATTCCAAGTCATACAGCATCATCTAAGCACTATAGTTGCAACTTTGCTTTTCGATGGTGTGCAACTAAGTTCGATGTCCCCAACACCATCATCATACGAAGACAACATAAACACGTTGAAGAAACTCAAATTTAACACTTGTGAGAGTGAGTCCTATACCTAAGGTGAAGCGTCGAAGTTTTTAACTAAAATATGTTGAACGAATACAAATTTGACACCGAAGCTATTAAAAATACCATTGAAACTGGAGGCGGAGTACTAATTCATTAGAAATTAAAATCTAAAGTTAGATTGGATAGCAAAGCTCCCGGATCTAAAACTAAATTGGGATAGTAAGAAAAGAAACAATAAAAAATAAAAAGGAAAAGCAACTAGGAGGGGAGAGATATCTAGGTCAAATCCCTCCCCTCTGAAAATGGAAGAGACGAAGAAAGGTTCAGAGAGGAATGGAGAGAGGTGGTTGGGAGAGGACCTGATAACTCAGTTAGAGAACATGTTTTAGGATACTTTGTTGAATGAGTCATAGACTCCCAATTTTATTGTCCGTCAAGCCGCTAGAAAAACTCTTCGGAGTTCGCCCATTTTATATAAACCAATTTTGAACTCCATAGGGCAAGCCAAAATTCGATTGGTGAGCTAATTATGGAATTGCCTAATGTCTCATGAAAAGAGTCAAATTTATATTTTGTGCCAAATCCACATATTTAGGTTTGCTCTTTAATTATTAAATAACTCTTGTGAATTAATTCCCTCCCTAGATGAGTCTTGTGCTTAAGGGTTTGGGGGCTGTTGACTACACCTACATTACTAGATAGGGTCATCTTTATTGACCATAGACGAGGCCTGACTAAACCCGTGGCCAGCAAACAATGACGTGCAAGCCCTCACACGGTGGTGGCTCCGCCACTCGCCACCGTCACAAGAGAGCTTCTAAGTACAAGCGCTCCGTTCGTTTCGCGGAAAATAACTTCCGGAAAATATTTTCCGGATTTTCCGGTGTTCGGGTGAGCGGAAAATCATGGTCAACGGAAAACATTTTCCGTTGACCGGAAAATTCCTTCTTTTCCAAGCCTCTCACCTCTCGCACGAGCTCTCTTCCTCCGGTTCTCGGTCTCTCTCTCTCTCTTGCTCTCCCTGCTACGAAGCCGGCTTCGACGACGTCCTTCTCCGGGTTCAGCCTCCGCCCTCCCCGGCCGCTCCTGCCCGCCTGCTCCGGCCGGGCGCCGCCGCCGCCGCGCTCCGCTTCCCGGCGGCTCGAAGCCGCCGGGAGGATCCGGCTCAAGAGGGAGCACCGCGGCGGCGCCGCGAGGCTCGCGGGGAGCTCGCCGTCCAGGCCGCTCGTCGTGCGGTGCGAGGCTTCCGGTGGACGGGTAAGCCTCGCCAGATCGGGCGAGGCAGAGCCTCGCCGGCTTGGGGCGGAGCTCTGGCCTCGCCAGATCCGGCGAGCTGGGCGGGGTTTAGGCCTCGCCCGAGCTCGCGAGGTCCTGGCGAGCCGCGAGCTCACCGGATCCTGGCGGCGGAGCTCGGGCTCGCCTTGATCGGGAGCCCGAGCTCCGCCGCCAAATCCGGCGAGCTCGGGCGAGGCCCGAGCCCCGCCCAGCTCGCCGGATCTAGCGACCGGATCTTGGTCGGCTCGCCATCGTCAGGCGTGCGGCGGCGGAGGAAGGAGGAAGGAGGAGGAAGAAGGAGGAGGAAGGAGGAAGGGGAAGGAAAAGAAAAGGAAAAAATAAAAAGAAAAAGTAAAAAGAAAACGAAAGAAATTAGTTAACGAACGGTGGAAAATGTTTTCCACTCAAAATTTAAGTTTCAAATTTAACACGGAAAATATAGCCATTTTCCCGGAAAATGACTTAGGAAAATATTTTCCGGAGATGACTCATTTTAGTGAAACGAACGCCCTAAGAGTCAATGACCCTCGCCAGAGACATAGGGGCTGTGCCACACTGTCCCCAACCCTCAACGGTCTCTCTCTCTCTCTCTCTCTCTCTCGCCTCTATTGTTTTCCCTTCTTTCTTTTCTTTTTTTTCAACAAAAAAAAATTGGCCTTTTGTTTTGTTTTCTTCCCAATTTTTTTTGGCTCTTCTATTTTTATTTTTTTCTTTTTCTGATGTGACGCTGTGTAGATGCCACGCCAGCACTGCCTATGCTACTAAAAGATATTTAAGAAAAGCCACCACGTCAACAAATTTGGCCTCTTTCCCCGAAGGATTAAATTGCACCAAATAAAAACCGTTTGAAATTTAATTGCATAAATGGAAACTCATAATTCTTGATTGCACACTCAACAGAAATAATTAAGTAAAAGCTCTTCCGATTCTTTCGTATAGGTTCTAACATGCGTTGCCCCTAAATTAGTCACGTCAACATATTTCAGTAGGATTATTTGCCAGAGTCCGTCCGTTATGGGCTTCTCAATGGGCTAGAGAATCGGCTAAAGAAAAATAAGGCCCATTGGCCGTTTGCCCATTGGGCCGGATGGCCCATTTAAGTCATGGTAGAACTCAAATACGATATTGTAAATCAAAATGCTGAGGACATAGAGCAAGTGATTCTTTCGGGTTGGACGGCAACGTCACCGTTTTGTGTGCCCTCCAAGCACTTCATTCGACAGCAAACAAGCCTTTCGAGAATACTCGTAAATGAAACTCACATTGAACTTGCATTATTGACGAAACAACTGCAATTTTATGGATGGTGAAAATCTATTTCTCCTTCTTCTCAAGCCTCGTCTCTAAAAAAAAATTTACTTCTCCCTAGTCCCTCCTTTTTTTTATAAACTATTACGAACGTCGCCAACCCCAAAACAAAATTCGGATGCCTAGTGTCAATTAGCAATCGACAAACCAGCGGTAAACGATAGTTCCTAATCCACACTCATCGGTAGTCATCGAAGCGCGCATACCCAATGCTTGGCAAATGGTCCTAGGAGAACTATAAGAAAAAAGCGATGAACGTTCCGAAAGTTCTATTTTAACTACTTTTCATGCTTTTTCTTGAAAATGTAAAAATTAATCTTTACATATTTACTTTTACTATGAAAAAAACGCACCCTAAGGAAAAGCCGGACCTATGCAGTACTTTGTCAAAATCATTAGTATAAACTTGATCCTATAACATTTAGTATGTCGTGCTCCTAATACATATGCCAATATTTATTTTTTTAGCCAGACCAATCACATGAGGTTAAAAGTATGGAAAGGAAAACTTAAATGTTGGAATAGAGCCTATAAACTTGTTGTAAAAATTACAAAAAAAATCTTTTTTATTCTCCAAAAAAAGAGAATAGAAATTCGTTAGGTAACACTAGCTATTTTTTTCTATTTTCTAAAACAGTTAGTAGCCAAAGAATAGATTTGGAACAAAAACAAGAAGTGGAAAATATTTATTTTTGTGAAATAAGGTCATTTTAGAAAAACAAGCTTGACATAACCTAATGCTCGTCTTTATGCAATCAACGCAAGATCTAGTCTCCTGACCCAATTTGAGTCCCCATTTTCTGCAGTAAAAAATAAATAAAATGAAAAATGAATAAAAACTCAAAATTTCAAAAATTTAGGAACAAATTTAGAAATTAAATTTTGATCAATTTGTATGGATTTTAATAGTAATTCTAATTTAGAATTAGTTTAGCATAAAAATGTGAAAATATTTTGATTAAAATTATATTCATAATCGAATATGCTTTTAGGGCTTTACTATATGGATTTTTTAATGTTGTTTTCTTTTTAGAGACCAAGGTCACAAAAGCTTTGTGACCCTAAATAATGTTTGCTCTTCTTCTCAAAAGATCTATACACCTATTCATTATAATGCCCAAAGATTTACTATTAATAGAATGAGAGAACTTCCATATAATAGGCTTTTTTCTCCACCTAAGCCCTTTGGGCTCTCCTTTGTAATGATGGCCCTGCTTTGGGCTTTACTGGCTGCGCCCAGCTTTATGAGATAAATAACAAGTATTTTTTTGACAAAAAAAAATACTTTTCATATCATGAGATATAAATCAATAGGACTCTTTATTGTCATTTGCAGCCATCCATCATTGATTAACTATTATATTAGATTTTTTTTATGTCATTTTAGAATATCTTGATAAATTAAGTCATTACAAAAATCCAATTTTATCCAAACATGAAATGATAAGTCTCTTTATAATTAAATAAAAAAATTAGGAATATAAATATATAGGGTTGTATAAAACGTATTTTTATTCTTTTTCTATTTTGAAAATAGAAATTTTATATAGTTATCGAATGCATTCTTCTACTTAGAAACTCATTTAAGGAATAGAAAAAGAAAAAACTATTTCTGAAGAGAAATTATTTGCTAGAATAGAAATGTTACCAAACTATAAGTTTATCACAAATAAATCTTCATAAAATGCAGGAATATATGTGACCATAGGTGAGGCTTGACCAACCATTGCCGCAAGAAGCGGTGGTGTCTTCATAGCCAACCACCATCGTGGGAGGGCATATGGACGAGAGCCGGGGACCCTCACTGTCTTTTTTGGCTCTTGTATTTGACCTTTTCAATTGAGACGGGCTTTTTCAATTAGACGATAAAGATGAGATTTCGATGATGATCCTTAGATTCTGTACACTGTACCAAGCCTTTTAGACTAGAGAAACAAGTCTGCTTGATAGAGACTCTTTTCTTTATTAGTTGCTCATCTCGTAGGGGCCAAATCGAACCAATGGCCTCATGGATCAGCCAAGCTCACGTATAGAAGGGTCTACATTTAGCTATTTGCATATGATTAGATATATATTTATTCATATATGTCGACATTCACATGTTACATGACATTTAATTACCATGAGAAATGAACAATAAAATATCTATAAAAAAAAAATTTAAAAAAAAAGTACCAAATATACGATAAACAAGAACCCCACTGATCCTTGCAACCATCGATGATCACTTCACGCAATTCTCTTAGGCCTAACTTCAATGCCTTCAATAACAAGCCCTCCCTTCAGTTGACATCCCTTCACCTCCTTGAAGCTCATCTTCGCCACCTCGTGATGATTGCCACCACCTCTGCCGTTGAAGAACTCTCCAAGCTCAACCTCCATCCACCCGTCTTCTCTTTCCATCGGGACTTTCTCTTCACCTTCAACCCCCGGTCCTTGCTTGTTTCTGTTTTCTCGATGGCTTTGCTGCAGAATTGCTGGGCTTGTGAACACCACCTGGTTTTGCAACTCGATTGATGCTTGTGATGGCATCACATCTAGCCCATATGCACGGTGAGAGATCTTCATGATGAGATAGGCTTCATAGAGAGTGCTTGGGGATAGCATTGCTGTGGGAATTTGGCCTTCGATCTCTAGCCAATCTGTTGTTATGAGCTCCGCCACTTCCCGAAATCTGCATGGAAAAAGATGTTCTTTTTAGAAAATTTCGTGTTTAGACAATGAGAAATGATGATCCGTGAAGTGACAAACCTCGAATCGGGCGCAAATTTCCAGGTCCAATACATGGGTACATCGCTCCAGGCTATGGAAAGCTCTCTTGCAGACAGCACATACGATATCTTCCCCGATGATGTCTCCAACTTGAAGCTCTGTTTTTAACAAAAATAAATTTCCAAAAACCAGTCCTTCGAATTCTCAAATCCCTCATCAAAATAACAAAGAAAAGAAAACCCGCCAAAGTTTACCTTTCTTCCGGAATCAATGAGCTGAGGTCGGCACAAGCTGAGGAAGAGCTCCTTCTTGGAACCGAACTTGAGGGGCCTCACCAGCCTCGCGAGCAACGCGTCACAGTTGGGCGGCAAGAAGCCATCCCAGACGACGTCGGACTGAGCGGCTGATCGGAACGTGCGCGACACGGGGGCGAGCCTGCATGCGTCTTCAGGGGATGCGAGGGCGAGAATCGCAGAGACGCAGTGTTCGGGCAACATGTCCATCGGTTTTTGTCATTCGAGAAATCCCAAAACCGTCGAAGACTTTTCTTTATACCATGTAGTTTGGCCAAGTGTTGGCAGACCAATAGTTTCAATTTTGCGATGTTAGTCCTTGTAGTTTTATGTATCTACCAAAACAGTCCCTGGCCCAATGCCGTCTTCTATGTCAATATCGGAATTAGGTATATTCCTTTCTTATTATTTATGACTGGTCGAGGCTACATCATTTCCAGCTATCTTCACGTTTGAAACGTTACTAAGTAGAAAAATGCAATTAGTGGAATTCTAAAGAGAACAAAATTTGGGCGTGATTGTAAACCCAACAAAAATTAATACATATGTTAAAATATGGGTCTTGGGTCCTGTAATTGTTGATTTATTTTGGATTATGGGAGCAAGGAGATCAATCTTGACCGTCGATTCAAGTCCAAATCTTCGACCTTTGAGTTGGGACAAAAAAAGAGTTGGGTCGAAAGTCTGACCCAAAAAGACAGAGTCGTAGCAGAAAGAAATGCTGGCCTTTTTTGTCTAATTTGTTCAAAAAAATTGTTCTTTGATGTGAGAAGTAACTTTGGAGACCCACTTGAGGCGAAAGGGGAAGGTGGAAGGAAAAAGGTACTTTTTTTTAAATTTATTTTATAGGAGTAGAGAAATTCTTCGAACATCACAATATGTCGAGAGAGGGGATAATTGGTCAAAAAGTGTTAAATCAATCGTACTGCATCCAATTGAGTTCTCCATTTTCAATTTGGTCAAATTTTTTTTGTCAATCAATTTAGGTTTACACATTTTGATAATTTTCCAATTTAATCAATTCGTCTAATTTTGATTGGAAATCGTTAACATGAATGCCGACCATCCTACATGACATGATCGGCTAAGAATGATTTGCACTTATGTAGACAATTTTTGTGATTTTTTATATTTCTTTTGCTATGGCAGATGGCCCTAAAATTGGCCGGAACGATTATATCAAAAAATTATCGAAAGGTTTAAAATTAAATTGATCAAATTAAAAAAAATGAATAGAATTTACTGTCATTCAATAAATTTACGGTCTTTTGGACAATCTTTTCGTCGAGAGGGAGATTGCATCTACCTGTGCACTATTCTCCTATTTCAGTATATCTATTTCTTAAAAAATTTCCACGTGGATCATGCTTGTTTTCTTTATTTCAAGACCAGAAGCCGTGAAGAAAGACAGGATGTGTAACGGCTTTTGGTTCGCTCCCTTTTCCATGTGCTCGGCATGATTGATGGCCTTTTCGACTTGCGCGTTGCCAAGTCAGCTTATGCATATCTTCTTGATCGTTGTTTATAAGAGGACAAGAAAGAGGAAAATCAATCACGTTCATCTAAGGAAAAGGGGGTCGGTACGATTTGGGCGCCACCTGAATTGGTGGGGCTATGGGAATTCAATGGGCTTAATTGAACGGGGTTATAAATTTTCCAAAGCAGGAAAGCTTGTTGGGAGTTTCCCTTACGAGAAAAGTCATCTTATTTTTTAACTCAAGCATGATCAACATAAATATATTGGGTCGTCCGGATTTCTAATAAAAATAGGACTTGATAGAATATGATATAAAATTCAAAAAAATTTCGACATCCTATCTAATTGTTTTATAAATTGCAGTAATAAAATTGGATATATTCGCATCGTATTATGTACATTTTTTTTATATAAATGTAAATGAACCTAAAAGTTCACGAACGGAGATAATAAAAATCTCTCGCAACAATATTGCCTAATTTTTTTTATTTTCCTCTTTTTAATTTTTCTTTTTATTTTTCTTTTTTTCCCCTTCCATCATTCTATAATAAAATTTTATTAAATAGTAACCTATACTAACATACCTAAAATATGTGATATATAAATATAATATATATTTATATATTGAATTAATATTATGAGATAGACTTAAAGTCGAATATATAAATAAAAAATATGATTAAAAAAACTAAATTTTTATTCTTATTTTGAATTTCTTATATTGGAATTCATATATTATTTATATTGAAACATAATTTCGATTTCATTAATTTAATAAGTTTATTATTCGATAAAATAACATTTTTATTATGCATATTAGAAATCATATCCATCTTTATCCCACATCTTCCATAGGATAATTTTAACCAGTCTATATCATTATTATATCCAACTTTATCTTATCTTGAGTAGACACTAAAACCTCATTTGATTCAGCATTCCTAAAGAGCTTTGAGCCCTCAGAGTTCCTTAGGAAAAATTTTAAGTGTTTAGTTTAGCATTTGGGCTTTCAACATTATCGGAATGCTAAATAGAGGTTTAATGAATTTTTTTTCTTCCAATATTACCCTCACTGATAATTGCGTTTTCCTCTTTTACCCTAAAAAATTAATGTCCATCGTCTTCCTCCTTTGACTTGTTGCTCCACCGGTGAAGCTCAACCGACGAAGCTCAACCGACCAGATCTGGTCGCCAAGAAGGGTCGCTTGAGGTCAGGCGACCTCGAGCATCAACCACACGTACCGCCGTCTCGTGGGTCGCGCGACCCATGCATCGCCGTCGGCTGGGTCACGGCCTCAGGCGGCACACACCGCCGTCGCCTGAGGCCGCGCGACCCAAGCGGCATCGCCTAAGGCTGCGACCTAGGCAATGACGGTGCGTGGGTCGTGCGACCTGCCGCCTCCCCACCACCACTGCCACTAGTCGCCTCCCCCACCACAACCACCAGCTCCAGTTGCCTCCCGATTGTTCCCCTTTGCTTCAGCATCTCCTCCTCCTTTTTCCTATTCCTTTTTTCCTTTTTCTTTTCACCTCAAAGCTACTTTGCAAAATACACCAAAATAAGAGTATCCAAACACTTTTGCATTCATCAAATACTCATTTCTCTAAAGATACTTGGGGAAATATAAAGCCATTTCCCCAAAGTTGAACCAAATAAGTTCTTAGGATATGATAAATTTTATCATATCCTGAATATTATCTTAATTGCTAGCTACATTAAGTATAAGAGGGCGAGTCAAACTTCGAGTAATGACCCAATCGTGAAAATGTCTGGTGTGGTGTGCAGAAAGTCAAACTTATATAATGCATCTCATCTGCAATTATGTAAGTTTGTTCTTTTATTGTTAAACAACCCTAGTGAACTAATTCCCTCCCTTAAATCAAAATTTAGAGAAGGCATATTTAAATTCTTCTCGTGTAAACAAAGCAAAAAAAAAAAAAATATATATATATATGTTTTAGACACTTGGTCTAATGTATAATCAAGTCTTCAATGTTTTATATTTAGCACAATTTAGTCCTTTCGGCAAGTCCACAGGCAATTCTATTGACATGGCATATTGGGATCCTGGATGACATTTTCTTTATTTTTTTTTAGGATATGTGATGATGCCACGTAAAAAAGGTAAAAAAATTCAAAAAAAATTAAAGGAAGACCAAAAGATTAAATAAATAAATAATTGTGGACGAAAACCTAAAAAGTCAAATAAAAACCAAAATCGAAGAGAGAGCACCATCTATCGGTCTTGTACTTGAGGGTTGGGACGCGGCCAACCACAACCACATTGTCCGCAAGGGTCACCACAGGTAGGGCCCGACTAGACCTCACCGCAGGCAAGCGATGGTGAGTCCGTACCCGGCCACCCCCGTGGGAGTGCCTCTCGCCAAGATGTGGATGGGATGGAGAGACCGTGACCCTCATCAAAGATGTTTTTTGTCTTTTTATTTTTCCAAAATTTTAGCCTTTTTTTCCTCTCAATTTTTTGGACTTTTTAATTATTATTATTTTTTGGCATGCTGTCACGTCTACCCGATGTTGGCACCACCAATGGTTAAAAAAATATTTAAGGCTAAATTTTCATGATTATTTTGATAATAAATGAAAATTTGTTTTGAGAAAGAAAAAAAAGGAAGTACCCTAAAACTCCCATTCCCACCAATTGAGACAGTCAACGAATCATCAAACTTTCGTTTTCCTTAGATCAAAACGGTTGAGTTCTTCCCTCCTTGCCCCTTATAGGCATGATCGAGCATACTACAATATGTCCAATCAAAGCATCACCATTTCTCATGAAAAGGATTGATTCACGCCGGCAGCCCTAAATGATATATTAATCATTAGAGATGTCATTAGATACAATAAAGATAATAGGCATCTTTCATAATCTGCATTGTATCTGTGATTCAGGAAAATTGCCTAATTAGCTTTAAATCTATTGTACGGAGCCAATTCAATCCCAATTTTTTGGTAAAATTCCAATATAGTTATTCCGGTCAAATTCCAATAAATTCCAAAATAAACCAAAAACCAGAAATTAAGTCATATCATTAGAGTGTTGTTGGTAGTGATAATCATAGCCTCATGCTTCAAAAACAGATATGTGATTGCATTAAAGCGAAAGGATCGTCAGTCGACTTCAAAATCATACAACATCATCTAAGCACTATAGTTGCAACTTTGCTTTTCGATGGTATGCAACTAAGTTCGACATCCCCAACACCATCATTGTACGAAGACAACATAAACATGTTAAACTCAAATTTAACACTTGTGAAAGTGAACCCTGTACCTAAGGTGAAGCGTCAAAGCTTTTAACTATAATACGTTGAACGAATACAAATTTGACACCGAAGCTATTACAAATACCATTGAAACTGGAGGCAAAGTACTCATTCATTAAAAATTAAAATCTAAAATTAGATTGGAGAGCAAAGCTCCTAGATCTAAAACTAAATTGGGATAGTAAGAAAAGAAACAATAAGAAATAAAAAGGAAAAGCAACTAGGAAGGGAGAGATATCTAGGTCAAATCTCTCCCCTCCAGAAATGGAAGAGATGAGGAAAGGTTCAAAGAGGAATGGAGAGAGGTGGTTGGGAGAGGACCTGATAACTCAGTTAGAGAACATGTTTTAGGATACTTTGTTGAATGAGTCATAGACTCTCAATTTTGTTGTTCATGGCACCGATAGAAAAACTTGTCGAAGTTTGTCCATTTCATATAGACCAATTTTGAACTCCATAGTGCAAACCAAAATTCAGGTGGTGAGCCAATCATGGAATTGCCTAATGTCTTATGAAAAGAGTCAAATCTATATTTTGCAGCCGATCCACATATTTAAGTTTGCTTTTTAATCATTAGATAACTCTAGTGAATTAATTCCCTACCTAGGGGAGTCTTGTGCTTAAGGGTTTGGGGGCTGTTGACCCCACCTACATTATTGGCTAGGGTCATTCCTTACTGACCACAACAAAGGCCTGACTAACCTTTGTGGCAAGCAAACAATGGTGTGCAAGCCCTCACACGGTGGTGTCTCCACAACCACAAGAGAACCACAAGAGAGCTTCTAAGTACAAAAGTCAATGACCCTCACCGGAGGCATGGGGGGCTGTGCCACATTGTCCCCAATCCCTCAACAATCTCTCTCTCTCTCTTTCTTCTCTGTTGTTTTCCCTTTTTTCACTCTTTTTTTTTTCGAAATTTGGCCTTTTGTTTTGTTTTCCTCCCAATTTTTTTTGGCTTTTCTATTTTTATTTTTTTCTTTTTCTAATGTGACGCTGTGTAGATGCCATGTCAGCACTGCCAATGCTACCAAAAGATATTTAAGAAAAGTCACGCCCGACTCTCCTATGCCACGTCAGCAAATTTGGCCGCTTTCCCCGAAAGATTAAATTGCACCAAATAAAAACCATTTGAAATTTAATTGCATAAATGTAGACTCATAATTCTTGATTGCGCACTAAACAGAAATAACTAAGTAAAAGTTCTTCCGATTCTTTCGTTCAGGTTCTAACACGCGTTGCCCCTAAAGTAGTCACGTCAACATATTTTCAATAGGATTATTTGCCAGAATCCGTCCGCTATGGGCTTCTCGATGGGCTAGAGAATCAACTATAGAGAAATAAGGCTCATTGGCCGTTTGCCCATTGGGCCGGATGGCCCTTTTAAGTCATGGTAGAACTCAAATACGATATTGTAAATCAAAATGCTGAGGACATAGAGAAAGTGATTCTTTCGGGTTGGACGGCAAGGTCACCGTTTTGTGTGCCCTCCAAGCACTTCGTTCGACAGCAAACAAGCCTTTCGAGAATACTCGTAAATAAAACTCAAATTGAACTTGCATTATTGATTAAACAACTGCAATTTTATGGATCGTGAAAATCTATTTCTCCTTCTCGAGCCTTGTCTCTAAAAAAGATTTACTTCTCCTTGGTCCCTTTTTTTTATATATACTATTACGAATATCGTCAACCCCAAGACAAAATTCGGGTGTCTAGTGTCAATTAGTAATCGACAAGCCAGCGGTAAATGACAGTTCCTAATTCACACTCATAGGTAATCATCAAAGCGCACTTACCCAATATTTGGCTTATGAGCCTATGAGAATTATAAGAAAAAAGCGATCAACGTCCCGAAAGTTCTATTTAACTACTTTTCATGCTTTTCTTGAAAATGTAAAAGTTAAGCTTTACATATTTACTTTTACTATGACCAAAAAAAAAAAAAAAAAAAGCACCCTAAGGAAGTAAAGCTGGACCTATGCGGTACTTTGTCAAAATCATGAATAGTATAAACTTGATCCTATAACATTTGTATGTCGTGCTCCTAATATATATGCCAATATTTATTCTTTTTAGCCAGACCAATTACATGAGGTTAAAAGTATGGAAATGAAAACTTACATGTTGAAATAGAGCCTATAAGCTTGTTGTAAAAATTACAAAAAACATCGTTTTAATATGACTTCAAAGTCAAAATATATTAAAATGTTGAAGAGTGTTTGGAAGTTGTTTGGGCCAATTACAAGTGCTTTGAAAGAACCGTTTATTTTCCATGTGCGGTGTAGGTATTGTTCTTGGGGAAAAACATGCGTGAAAGAAAAGAAAAATATGTTCACGGGTTTGGATTGTTTTAGAAAATGAATTGAAATAATTGTAAATTTAAAAAGATTTAATTTTAACTTTATGATGCGAAAGATTTAATGGATTATACAATAATTATCTTTACCATTTTCTCTTGCAGAATTGTAATTTAGTTGAAAATAAGTTGTCATGATATGTTTCTAGCGTTCGTAATTCATGGACTTTCATGGAAATCTAGAGCAATTATTTGACACTGCTTTATATACAGTGGTAATTGTCTTGACTGATGTCTATTTTTTTTTTTTTTTTTTAACCCATGAAGAGTCGGCCTTTGTTGTCCTTAATGAGGTGTTGCCAATGAGAAATTGGTCCTCCATGGGGTTTAAGTCTTCTTAAAAGAGCTTTCAAGAGCAAAATTCCGAATATTCCACATCAATGTGAGGAAGTCCGACCTTAAGATTGCCCATGAAGATGATTAGATAAGGTGTGTGAAAGTTGACTCAGATATGATCCAATTGCTTAAGCAACGTCCAAACATGCTTGTTGACAATATTTTTATTGCTGGCCAAACAGGTCAAAGAATTTGAGCATTTCTCGCAATCTTTTTAGGAAAGCGTACCACTTGGTAAGAATGATTAATTGCACTTTGGATATATTAACATTTGGGTCATGTCAAACATATTTAATATGGAATATTTCGATCCTAAAATGTTGTTTATGCATGACACATTAAAGGTAATGTATCGAGAATTCAAACTTACTCTAAATGGCTTCTAGTCTCTTTTTCCTTTTGGAATATGTCCTTCCCAATTTTCCAAACGAGTTGATATTACGCAATTATTAATGTAGTATTATTAGTCATCACTCATCAGTGCCCTTGACACCTTATTGACTATTCTTTAATATTGTAAACGAGAGGTTTTGTGAGACTTCTTGAGTTCAATTTTCAAATATTAAATAATTGTAACGCAGAAAAATTAATATGTATTAAGTTTTTCTAAAGGTTAATATCACGGAAAATCTAAAATTAGCATATATGTAAAACATATTTACTCATCATTAGTTTCTATTAAATTGAATTAATATAACGAAAAATAAAAAATTAGTAAACATGTGATGAATGGAGGATAAAACTCCGAATCGATATTCTTGCGAACTATCACGCGTCATTCAATTTAGTAATTTAAAAATAAAATTTCATAAAAACTAATAGAGGGTAATTTTTCAAGTGTATCAAAATCAAAAAGTTAGTTTGAGATAGATTTATCAAAATATATGATTAGGGATTTTTTATAATATAAATATTTTTTTAATTGGCTACTTGAATTACCATGTGTCATTTAATTTAGTAATTTAAAAATAAAATTTCATAAAAACTAATAGAGGGTAATTTTTCAAGTGTATCAAAATCAAAAAGTTAGTTTGAGATAGATTTATCAAAATATACGGTTCAGGATTTTTCATAATATAAATATTTTTTTTAAGTGGCTACTTGAGGGTGCTCCGAAGTCACTCTTGGACCGAATTCTTTTCTTTGAAAAAAAAAATCAAAATTGAGGCACGAGAAACGAGAGGTCAAGATTGGGACACCCCTCACATGCGACGATATAAGTTCCCACCAGAAGTTTCCTACTAAAAACCAAAATCATTTTTTATAACTAAATAAATAAACCATTTTTTGGTAAATAAACAACGTTGTCTTCTCGTCTGTAGTCGACACGGCAACGTCTCTCCATTCCACGGCCGACCCGCGAGTTAAAAAAAGAGAGAAGAAAAAACCGAATATCCACCCGCGAACATCTCGCCGCTCGCTCGCGAGCACGGCGACCGCTCCCCGATTTATCGCCGAGATGTTACGACACGGGACTTTTCTCCGCCTGTCGCTGTCGGAAGTGTGGCGCATAACGTGCGCCCACTGACACGAGCTCTGCTTTTCTCCGCCCCGGGGATGGATGCGGCTCACGCGGCGGGGCGGGGAGAGCGCGTGCGGCGCGTGGCGTCGATCCCGGCAGGCACGTGTCTCTCCACGTGGCGGCCTCCTGGGCCCCAGGGTCGAGAAGTGGTGTGTGAAGAAAGTGCAACGTGCAATGAATGGTGGGAGATGGGGGCGGGTGGGGCACTCACTGACTTTCGTTTCGCTTTTTGGTTTATCGAGAAAAAGATTAAAAGAAAAACGAAAAACGAAAATGGAAAGAGGAAGTTAAGACAGGTTCTGACAGCTGGTTCAGAGATCACAAGATTTTTGGATCAGAATCAAATGGTTCTCTGCAACTCAGTCTTTAAAATGAAAATCTTTTTATGAAAATGGTCAGAGGTCTTTTGTTTTATCTTATCTAAAATTATTACTACAAAAAATCATAAATTAATACATATATAATAAATTTATTATAAATTAATTTTTAATCATTAAAATCCTTAAATTGATACACTTATAATAAATTTACCATATATTAATTCTTTGACAAAAAAACCTTAAATTAGTACATTTATGATAAATTTATCGTATTTTAGTTTTCGTTAATTTTACTATCAAATTTATGAGTTAAATAATACATGACAGTTAACAAGTATACCAATTTAAGGTTTTACCCTCCGCTTGTCACAAGTATATCATTTTTGTGATTTTTTGTAATATTAATCTAATTTAATATATGACATGTTTATCACAAATGCATTAGTTTGTAGTTTTTTATGATAAAAAAATTAGTTTGGAATAAATTTGTTGTGAGTGTATCAATTAGGATTTTTCACAATTAAAAATTAATTTTTAGTAAATTTGTCACATGTGAATCAATTTGAGGTTTTTCATGATCAAAAAATTAGTTTTTAGTAAATTTGTCAAATATATACTAGTTTTGGATTTTTATAGTCTTCACCCTTTAAATCTACTACCCTAAAAAGAAAACTCCAATTTTAGATTCAATCTCAATTTTATCCTTAATTTTTTTTGTCTTAAAAAAAAATACCAACCTTTGCTTTATTCGTGCATCCCAAGTGGAAGCTCTTTGATCACGAGAGATGGAAGACTCCCGAGCATGAGAGATTAAATACCAAGTGCAAAATTGAAGATCCCCAAGCGAGATGAAAGGAATGCCCCTTTAAAAGTAAGAGCAATTAAAAGAGGTCAATCGTAATTGCTTTGGTTTTAACCAAATTTCAAATCTAAGAATACGTTGTTTGGGCTAATGTGGAAATTTATCTCCAATGGTTATTTTCTTTACATGAAATTTAGGGACAAATTAGAGCAAAAACATGGAAATGCCACATCACCAAGGGCAATTGCGGACAATGTGTTAATAATGGCAAATATGAGACTCAAGAAAATACTGGTGATTTTTTAAAAGGGTAGAATTGGGTATGTATCTTAAGTTGGTTATTTTAAACAAGACAAAAAAATTATATTAAAATTAGGACATGACCAAAACTCAAGGATTTTTTTAAGAGAAAAAAAAATGGTAGAATTGGAATTAGAATTAAAGTTAAGGGTTATTTAAGGTACTAAGCCTTTTTTATTTTTGGATAATTTGGAGCTCAAGAAATTCGAATATTTGGAGACCAACGAAACATCGAGCAAATTCTAGAGACTGATTATGTCTAAATTTTTTATTTAAGCATATTGCTTAGATTCAAGATGGTCTGTGTGCATTATATGAGGCTGAAAAATAGCTTTCTAGAGTCTGGAATCTCCTCACGTCCCCACCAATAATGCCAACTCTAGAATATGGAGGATCTTACTCTTGCTTTTCACTATTTTTCTTTGTAAGAAAATAAAATGGGCGAAAAGCCCAAAAAGCACACGTTCTGCGTAGGGGCTTGGCTCAAACTCTAGAAATGTTCCAAAAAGACGTGTACTGTTCGTGAGATAAGGCTCTATTACGTTCTTTATCTTTTCTTTTTGTTCTTTTATTCTCCAAAATAGAAAAGAAATAGAAATTCATTAGGTAACACTAACTAATTTTTTTCTATATCCCGAAATAGATCAGTAGCCAATGAATAGATTTAGAGCAGAAATAAGAAGTAGAAAATAATTAAGTTTGTGAAATAAGGTCATTTTAGAAAAACAAGCTCAACACAACCTAATACTCGTCTTTATATAATTGACACAAGATCTAGTCTCTTGATCTAATCCGAGTCCCCATTTTTGCAGTAAAAAATAAATAAAATGAAAAATGAATAAAAACTCAAAATTTCAAAAATTTAGGAAAAAAATTAGAAATTAAATTTTGATCAATTTTTATAAATTTTAATATTAATTCTAATTTAGAATTAGTTTAGAAAAAAAAAAATGTGAAAATATTTTGATTAAAATTGTATTCAAAATCAAATATGCTTTTAGGGCTTTATTATATGGATTTTTGAATATCGTTTTCTTTTAGAGACCAAGGTCGCGAAATCTTTGTGACCCTAAACAATGTTTTCTCTTCTTCTCAAAAGATCTATATGCCTATTCATTATAATGCCCAAAGATTTACTATTAATAGAATGAGAGAACTTCCAGATGATTGGCTTTTTCTCCACCTAAGCCCTTTGGGCTCTCCTTTGTAATGATGCCCCCGCTTTGGGCTTTGCTGGCTGTGCCCAGCTTTATGAGATAAATAACGAGTATTTTTTTTTTTTTACAAAAAAAACATTTTCATATCGTGAGATATAAATCAATAGAACTCTTTTTTGTCATTCCTAGCCATCCATCATTGATTAACTATTATATTAGATTTTCTTAGGTCATTTTAGAATATCTTGATAAATTAAATCATTACAGAAATCCAATTTTATCCAAACATGAAATGTTAAGTCTCTTTCTAATTAAATAAAATTTTGGTCCTGAGCATGACCTTAAACTGCTAAGTCAAATATGGCAGGAGTACCCTGCCTGTCAGACACGACTTAAAAACCGGACAAAATAGTCCAAAAGTGGGGACAGGAGTACCCTGCCCGTCAGACGTGACTTAAAAACCGGACGAAATAGTCCAAAAGTGGGGAGACAACATGGGAATTCCCAGGGTTACCCCTTGCGTCTATAAAATTGATCCTGGGTAGAGGTAGCTCCCACGCCTTAATAAATATAGTGGCTGGGATAAACATCCCGTAAGATTAGACTTGAGCAGGTCTTTAAACTGCTCCACCTTGAATAGGTCATCCCAGGTGCCTTCCCCCACAAGCCATTTATAGGCAAGTGAGGGGGAGGAACGCGGGATAATGGCCCCACTGGGCTCTTTGGCCACAGCGCTTCTAGCGCTGGGATCCCGCTGGAGGGAGGTCACTGCCTTCTCCTAGCATACTAGGCTGGTAAACCCCCAATGAAAGGTCCCGGGCGATGGCAAATCTCCTGGGGTGGCTGGCCGGCTGGCTAGGGATAGAAATTTTTAGGGTTGTACAAAACGCATTTTTATTCTTTTTCTATTATGAGAATATAAATTTTATGTAGTTACCAAATGTGTTCTTCTACTTAGAAACTCATTTAGGGAATAGAAATAGAAAAAAAAAACTATTTATGAAGATAAATTATTTCCTAGAATAGTAATGTTACCAAACGCATTATAAGTTCATCACAAATAAATCTTCATAAAATGCACGAATATATGCTTATGGAAACAACCTTGCCATAAATTCCAATTGTCATCCTTAAGTTTTAAGGCCAAAATTCACAATAAGCACACAATGTTATCTTGATTATACTTAACAATGACATCTACAGAAACAATATAGGAATCAAGTGTCGTACCTATTAATTCTTTTGTAATTTACTGACACTTGAAAATGACCAAGGTAACAGAAGCCAAAATTGTCTCGTGGGCATAAATGCATGCCACTATTTTGGGACATTTGAATGGTGGAACCAAAAGCAATTTTAAAATTCCAAGTGCCAAAAGTAACGTAAGATATTTTTGAGATATTATATAGTACATTTCAAATCAAGTATTTGTCAACTTATAGTGAATTGCGAGTTCTTTAAGAAAGGTGAAAGTAAAAAGTCACTTCAAATAGATTCGACTATTACTGTTCGAGATTTGACTTTATTTAATACTAAAATCACCGACACGTTGAAAGCAAGTAAATATTGACATATTTCTCTTTTGTTTGGATATTGACATATTTTGTCACTTAAAGCCACAACGACCGTAATTTCTAAAGTTTCGAATAGATCTTTCATTTCAGTGAAAAACTCATATTTACTTCTAATAAGTAAATTGGAATTCCTCGTCCTCAAGATTACTGTGTGATCAGTTATAAAAAAAAAACGAAGAAAAAAGAATAAGATTATCATGTTTATTAGTACGTGCTTTCTACATGATAAGAATTGATTTGGTTCAATTGATGTGTAAACTTTATTGCGATCTATGCAATTAGGCCACCAAATTTCGCTTTTCAATTATTGAATGCATGAAATTGTCAATTCCTTTGAATCAATACAATTTGACTTCAACTTAGTCGATTTTCCAAGTAATTGTCAATTGAATTTATTTATGAACGAGTAAAAATAAAAACCGAATTGGCTACCTCCTTCTGCTTGGAAGGAGACCCTTCATTTCCTTATACCACGCCCCTGTGTTACAAGGGGGAAGGCGTCGCAGGGATCTAGACGGGGTTACCTTAGGAAACCTCGTAAAAGGTTTTCCTTGTGGTCGGGCCTCCCATGGAGGTTCCATTTTTATCAAGAGGAATCTCTCATTCTATCATGTTTGCTTCTAAGATGTTAAAGTTTTTTAAGATTTTGCTTAGGATTGACAGATAGAAACAAGTCAACGGGGGGAAAGAAGTTATAACGCTGTGACTTATTCACAAGTTCAATTAAAGCCAAAAGCAATTATTAATCACGCGATAATCAAGTGATGAACCGATTTCGACGCATTCAAGGGAAAGTGGGAGGAGAGAGGGCAAGCGCTGCGCCCGCGCGTGGGCAAAGGGAATGGGCACCTGCTCAAGAGGACAACCTAGTGGAATGTCACGTCCCCATCTTCGCTTCACCATCCAGATCAAGCGCGTGGACATGACGCGCGACCCCGATCTAACTTCCATCTCGCCCGGAATCCATCACTTCACCACGTATGAAAGAGATTTGTTAGGACGGGACGGGTCAAGATTGGGGGCTTGAAAACAATACACGAATTAAAAAATATATATTTTAGAAATAATTATTTATACCTAATGAAATAAATAATCAATAAAAATGTTTTTCTTATCATCAATAATATATTTCTAAATATTTTCATAAACAATGAAGATATTTTTCGTAAATTCATTTTTATAAGTGATACAAGTGAGCTTTAAAAAAAATATTTTCCTAATTATTCATTATCTTAAAATAGACCACTAAGAAAACATAAAGGAAATATTATGGAGAAAAATTCAAAAATATGATATTGGACATCATTTATTTACATAATACAGGATGACATGGACTAAAAACAAATTGCAAGTTGAAAATTTGAATACGATGCGATTAAAGATAACACTCTTGTTAGTATATTAAAATAAATAATCACATTTTTAATTTAAGTCGATTTTTTTTTGTCCTGGCTAAATCTCCTTTGGTGCTCATCTATCACTACAAGCTACCACTTAGACCTTTGGCATTGTTCACTGTCCCCTTCTCGATCACCAATCAAATTTGGCCATGGTAGCCATGAGCATCAAGGTCAGTTCGAAAGAATATAAGGTTTTTGTTGTTACAATAAAAACAATTGGTATTGCATGGAACTTTTGAGTGGTTTTTTTTTTTTTTTATAATAAAAATGTATTAGAAATCCTAAAAGTTCATAAAATGCAATCGAGCTTCACAAAACTTTTAAAAATATAAAAAATATTAAAAATATTGAAAAAATTACTATTGAATTCTAAAATTCATCATGAAAATGCAATTGAGTCTTATAATTTTTCAAAAGTATAATCAAGTACTAAAATTTTAAAAAATACAATCAAATTTTAAATTTTTTTTATGAACGTATAATCGAAATTTAAAACTTTCAAAAAAAGCATTTAAGGAAATAACCTGATTAAACCAATTTAATAAGTTTTGGAACTTATTTGCATCATTTGAAAGTTTTAATACAAGTTTAAGATTTCTATTTTTTTAAAAAATTATATGGAGTATCACTGTATTAGTGCGCTTTTGCCCGTGAATGTCATCGCCGGTTGGCGTGCACAAAAAAAAAAAAAAAAAGAAACTTGCGGTCAGAACATCACATCGCGAGCCAGAACTTTAAGTACGATCCAGAGTTAAAAAAGCCGAACCGAAATCTCCTCCCCCGTCCCTTTTTCGTCCCTTCTTCTCGCGATATACGAGATGCGTTTCAGAAAAGCGACAGGACGCGAAGGCAAAGGGCGCGAGCGAAAGCGCACGAGATGAATTGAAGGCAGCGACTGGACGTGTGTGGCGAATATCCACCCGATTTGAATGTATGGTTTCGGATCCGCAACCACTCCCGACCCCCTCCCCACTTATCACCACCGTTCCCCGATAAGCGTATCACATTATCGATAACCGAAATGGCGTATCTGATAAGTGCAGTGGCTTATCACTGAAAATCTGGATCAGTAGAAAAGGAAAGACCACCACCCCCCCCCTTCCGCCTCTGTACAAACACGCATCGAAGATAGCGAAACCGAGCTCTCTCTCTCTTTCTTTCTCTCTCAAAACCCTAGAGATTCCTCGGAGTTCGAGCGGTGCTCGATCAGCGGGAGGCTCTGAATCCGCTCCTCGACTGTCGAATTCCTCCGGTGAAGCTTCGGTCTCGGCAGCCGGGCTCGCCGGGGACCCTGCCGATTCGGATTTCGTCGTTTTTCCGTTCTTTGGTCCGTGGTGGGAAGCATGTCGTCGCTGAGCAGGGAATTGGTGTTCCTCATACTTCAATTCCTCGAGGAAGAGAAGTTCAAGGAGTCCGTGCATAAGTACGCTCTGTATTTGTCGGTGTTTTCTTTTATTTTTATTTTTTTCCGGTCCGGGGGCTCTTCGTGTTTCGTTTTTGTGAGATGGGTTGGGCTGCTGCGAGTGCGTGGATTATTTGTGTGTGTGTATATTTGGAAATAGGGAGATGGGAGGCAGGAAAGCGGCAATCTTGTGGGCGGACCGAGTGGGGATGAAGGGTCGACGTTTCTCTGTTTTCTGTAGCTTGCTGAATTGTTTTGTCCGACTTCTTTCTATGTATTTTTTTTTCCGGGAATATGGTGAGAGGCTATAAAGGTGATGCTGCGTTCAGGACGGTTTTCATGCATGACCGGATACGGAGATTTCGTGTATTGAAATGGGCGAAGTAATGAGATTGTACGCATTTAGAAGGCGTATAAACGCGAGGCGATGCATTCTTGAAACGCATCAATTAGAGCTTACGAGTGCAGCTTAGACAAAGGAGAAGGAAAAAAGAAAGAAAAAAACAGAGGATGGCCGGGGGAGTTGTTTTTCTTTTTTCTCTGAATACGAAACTGAGGTGCTGAAGTTTGATTTCGGTTCTTGCTGGCTTCTTTAATTGGGAAGAAGAGAGGTGGAGTTATTTATTTCGAGTTTTCTGGGTTGTGATTTTTTCCTGAAGTGTTTAGCTTCCATAGAAATTTTCAGAATTTTCAGCGGAAGCAGGGATGATATTTGCATCCGGTGCTTCATGCCTCTTCCGGTTTTCTTGGATTGTGACATGAAAGCTAATTCAATTATGGTGCGCGAGGGGATGGAGTTAGAATTGCTCTGTCATGTGCTAATTTCTCTTTCCTTTCATTTTACCCAAATCTTGATTTCTTCGCAGGAGGTTTCTAAAGAATTTTGCAAATGGGTTCGGGAAATTTCCTATGCATGACGTGATATAGAAATTTTACTATATTGAAAATGAGCAATAATTATGATTTCACGCATTGCAAAAAAGAAAAGAAGAAAAAAGAAAAAAATTAGTATTATTGGGTCTACCGTCAGGGTAAAGTTATTCTTACAGATTCATCTTTAGATTAGTGTTATGTGTGTTTGGATTTAGCTTAGTTTTTAAGAGTTCCTTGGGGCTTAGGGTACTTGTTAACGTTTTCACATTCAAAAAGACACGAAGATGAAGAAGGTTGTCTTTGAAAGTCTAATACTTTGGCTACAGTGAGAGTATTTGCTTCTATGTACTTCAAATAATTGTCCAAGTGAAAGCTGAAGTGAAAATTTGGATAGCTTTTAACTGCTGTGGCTGTTGAGGTAAGAGATTATTGTCGGCTATTCTATTTGGAAGACTTTGTCAACTAATTTTTGCTAGAGAGTGGGTTTGTGTAAGCTTAGAATAATCGAGAACGACACTTATTCCTGCATTTTCTCCCGTAGCAATTACCAAATTGGTTCGAGAGCCTTGGAAAGTAATTTATTAAGGTATTACCTGGTAGGTTGGAGAAAGAATCAGGGTTTTACTTTAACATGAAGTACTTTGAGGAGAGAGTTCAGGCTGGAGAATGGGAAGAAGTGGAGAAGTACTTGACTGGATTTACCAAAGTTGATGATAATCGTTACTCCATGAAGATTTTTTTTGAGATCAGGAAGCAGAAGTACCTTGAAGCACTTGATGGGTAAATTAAGTCTACTGTCTTAGCATCATTTTTTCGTCATCTGCAGAAATTCACGATTTCTGTCTTTTTCCTTATGACGAATGCGATGCTTCAGGCAAGACAAAGCAAAAGCAGTTGAAATATTGGTGAATGATTTGAAAGTATTCTCCACATTTAACGAGGACCTGTACAAGGAGATAACCCAGCTCCTAACTCTCACCAATTTTAGGTACCTTCCGCATATGACTTTGTTATTTTCCGTGAATGTTCATTATCAAAATGTTACCTTTTCTAAGTCTCATATGAATGAGAAGGGATCAGGTATGAAAACTCAATTTAAGGAGTTGAAATGTGATGATGCTAATGTTCACTGAGCCGTTGATCCAATTTAACTTCATAAAAGTAGTTTCTTTAAGCTTATGAGCCTCCAAGTGGGTCACAATTGCTTGTTATTTGAGTAGATATAAGTATGAGGCAGTTTCTAAGCTATTCAAGGTTGAGTCAATTTCTCAATAACTTTATTGTTGAATGGCAGGGAAAATGAGCAGCTCTCCAAGTATGGAGACACAAAAACTGCTAGGAACATAATGTTGATAGAGTTGAAGAAACTTATCGAGGCAAATCCTTTGTTTCGTGATAAGTTGATTTTTCCTTCTCTAAAGTCTTCAAGATTGCGGACTTTAATTAATCAAAGGTAAGGTTCAATTGGTGTCTGACAATAAATGAATCCACGACTGCCTTTTTTCTTCAGCTGTTCTGCCATTGGTCATCATCTTCAGATAGACCTTTAATACACTGTTGCTAACTAGCTCCATTTAAGTGAATTCTTATGTATTCTCTGTGTCAAGATTAGGTTGCCATATCTTTTGTTGCAAATGTTAGCTTCTCACTTGTCAAAGCTGTATGACATCTATTGACATTTTCTCATACAATTTTCTGTTTGCTTCTTGGTGCTTCTGTGTCTGCTCCATGCAGTTTGAACTGGCAACACCAACTATGCAAAAACCCAAGGCCAAACCCTGATATAAAAACATTATTTACGGATCACACATGCACACCTCCCAATGGTCCGCTGACACCTGCACCTGTAAATCTGCCTGTTAATGCAATCCCAAAATCTGCTGCTTATCCACCACTCGCGGCACATGGGGTAGGATATGGTTATCTTGTATAATCTCTCATGTTTATTGGCTTGAATGAAATCACATCAGAGTTCATTAAAAATTTTATTCAAATTTTTGTGTAGCCCTTTCCACCCACTGCAGCAGCAGCTGCAGGTGCAAATGCTTTAGCAGGTTGGATGGCCAATGCCTCTGCTTCTACATCAGTTCAAGCAGCTGTGGTTACTGCATCTTCAATACCCATCTCGCCTAACCAAGGTCTTGCCCTTGAACAAGAGTTGCTCTATATGGACCATTCCGAAATATTTTTCTGAGTTTGTTTTGCCTGGTTGTTGCAATCTGATCGGAAACCTCTCTACTGGGCAGTTCCAATCTTGAAAAGACCAATAACACCTCCAACAGGTCCTGGGATGGTTGAGTATCAGAATCCAGATCACGAGCAACTAATGAAGAGGCTTAGACCTGCTCAGTCTGTTGAGGAGGTAATTAAGGATATTCTTTCCTGGATGAAATTTAGGAACATCGAGCAGCCTTTCTAGGTTTTTCCCCTTATAGAAACTTCTGCTCTCTGATATTGAATGAAAGTTCATTTTCTTATGTTTGGATGGTTCTTTCTGCTCAATGTTCAGGTTACATACCCAATACCTCGGCAACAAGCTTCTTGGTCTTTGGAGGATTTGCCTAGAACGGTTGCTTTGACCATGCATCAAGGATCTACTGTCACTAGCATGGATTTTCATCCCTCCCATCCTACAGTGCTTCTTGGTATGATTAGAAACACCTTCCCTTACAAAGAACATTGACATACACTATGCATCTCTGTGATTCTCTGACTTGGTTCTGCCCTACAGTTGGGTGTACTAATGGTGAAATTACACTGTGGGAACTTGGATCACGGGATAAATTGGTTTCAAAGCCATTCAAAGTTTGGGATATGGCCTCCTGTGCACAGGTACTTCGGGTTTCGCTTGAAGTGTTGCTGATGAATTCCTGGGATACATGCTCTTTTCACCATTGCTTTGACAATCTTTTTTAGCGTCTATTACTACTGGTTGACTGTACATATTGACTATCTGCCTATGGATTTCCAAAAGTACTCAAGTAAATATCTGTAAGTATGGGCTTTAAAACCTTATGATGAGATGTCTTGCAGGCTGCTGCAGCGATTGCGAAGGATAGTGTTGTATCTGTCACCCGTGTTACATGGAGTCCAGATGGAACTTTCATTGGTACTGCACTGGCAGATGTAAGATATTTGAATCAGCTTGTGTATCTGCCTCATATTCTTTCTTACCTCAGGTGCTGCGTTCACCAAGCATTTGGTACACCTATACGGCTGTCATGGATCCAATGATTTACGTCCGCAAACAGAGGTAGTTTGATACTTGGTGCTTTTCGGGGAAACTAGTGTGAATGCAGCTTGATGTGAATATATTCTTTGTCACAGATTGATGCCCATACTAATGTTGTCAATGACCTGGCCTTTGCTTATCCTAACAAAACTCTATGCCTTGTGACCTGTGGAGATGACAAGTTGATAAAGGTGGTGATGGAAATTTCTTGAACTTTGTTTGATCAAGTTGCACTTTTAATTTCACTCACTCCAAATTATGAACAGGTGTGGGACTTGCATGGAAGGAAATTATTTAACTTTGAAGGCCATGAAGCGCCTGTGTATTCTATCTGTCCTCATCACAAGGAAAATATTCAGGTAAGCTGGAGAAAAGGCAGAAAAGTTATGGGGGGAGGCAAAACATATAAAGCACTAGAGTTTAGGTTAAGGATAGTCTGATTTTGGTCATATAGTTATGTTAAAGTCTTTATGCTGCCTAGAATTGGAGACTGTTTCACACTACATCTTTTCCATGATAATGTTGCAAGCTTGATGAAAGAACTCTGTGATGAACATACTTCTTTCCTTGATGTCATATCCTGCTGAATGGAGATATTGTCGTGCAGATGGCAAATTATACACTACAGTTTGGCTGACTAAATTATGTCCTACTCTGGAAAATTGTGAAAGATGGTTGGTGTTGAATAGTGCATGATAGTCGCTGCTATAAACTGTGTGCATGATTTTTATGTTGGACTCTTCATATCCAGAAAAAGAATTGCTTATGTCATTGATTTTCCCAATTTTTGGATTTTCAGTTCATATTTTCAACTGCAATGGATGGAAAAATAAAGGCCTGGCTCTATGACAATATGGGTTCTAGAGTTGATTATGATGCTCCTGGACATTGGTGTACGACGATGCTTTACAGTGCTGATGGGAAGTAGGTAAGAAAGTAAATCACTATACAATTGAACTTCTGATATATATATATTCTTTTCTTTTTCTTTTTGGTTCTTTGGTAATTTAAAACTAATGTGGTAGCTGTCTTGTCAATATTTTTGGATTTTTTTCATTTGTTTCCTTTGTAGTTTCTTATTTTTCCAATTAGTATTTTACCTAATATTTCCACTGTTTTAGATTGTTCTCGTGTGGAACAAGTAAAGAGGGAGAATCATTTCTTGTGGAGTGGAATGAAAGTGAGGGAGCAATAAAGCGGACATACTCTGGGTTCAGGAAAAAGTCTGCTGGTGTTGTGCAATTCGATACCACACAAAATCATTTTTTGGCTGCTGGCGAAGACGGCCAAATAAAATTTTGGGACATGGATAATAATAATGTCGTAGCCAGCACTGATGCAGAAGGTGGACTTCCGGTGGGTAACTTCAATGTCAAATCTTTTATTGAAAACCGTATATGTGCTTTTGGTCTTACGTGTTTTGTTTTACTTCATCAGAATCTTCCCCGCTTGAGATTCAATAAAGAAGGCAATTTACTTGCTGTTACTACGGCTGACAATGGATTCAAGATACTTGCAAATACAGTTGGTCTCAGATACTTAAAAGTGAATGAAACTCCTGCATTTGATGCTTTGAGAACTCCAATCGAGTCTGCATCAATTAAGGTTATGTTGTACATGCATTCTAGGTTTGTTGGTTATTCCTATGGAGCATATATTCAGGGGACTTATGCTAGCCTTTCTATCATTTTGGACCATGCAGGTTTCTAGCTCTCCTGCTGTTGCAAATGCTAGTCCAGTCAATTGCAAGATTGAAAGAAGCTCTCCAGTCAGACCTTCTCAGCTACTGGTATATAACCTGATCTGTTTATTCTACAAGTCATGATAAATTGTTTTTAGCTTACCTATATCTTCCTAGGCTAGAGTATCAATTATCTTTTTGTCCTTTTTTTGTCCCCCTGCGTCACTAGAATGGGGTTGATTCCATGGGACGGAACCCGGAGAAACCAAGAGCAGTTGAGGATGCAGTTGATAAAACCAGACCCTGGCAGTTGGCCGAAATTACGGATCCTGGTCACTGTCGGTTGGTTACCATGCCCGACAGCAGTGATACTTCCAGCAAGGTGCAATGAGTTTTAGTTTTTGATTATTTCTTCTTTGATGATATTTATGCATATCACATTCTTGCTGATTATATATTCAGGTTGTTAGACTTCTCTACACGAACTCAGGGGTTGGCATTTTGGCCCTTGCAGCAAATGGTGTTCAGAAGCTGTGGAAGTGGGCTCGAAATGATCAAAATCCGAGTGGAAAGGTAATGAGCTTTTGTGGTGCATGTATTTTTCGCGTTTTAGCTCCAACATAAGGAGCATTCATGAGTTGGCAGAAGTGATTGCTGAACTTGGCAAGTGTTTTTTAAGGCCACTGCCAGTGTTGTTCCTCAGCATTGGCAACCAAGCAGTGGCCTTCTTATGGCTAATGATGTATCAGGTGTCAACCTGGATGAAGCTGTACCGTGCATAGCACTCTCAAAGAATGATTCATATGTTATGTCTGCTTGTGGTGGCAGGGTCTCATTGTTTAACATGATGACTTTCAAGGTATGTTGCCAATGAAGTCATTCAAATTTTCCATTGTAATCCTGTATTGCTGGCCACTAATTGCTTTTGCTTTTTTCAGGTAATGACAACATTCATGCCACCACCTCCTGTTTCAACCTTCCTTGCATTCCATCCTCAGGATAATAACATCATTGCAATTGGAATGGAGGATTCAACTATCCATATCTACAATGTCAGAGTTGATGAGGTAAATTAGAATTACCTTTTTTGAGGGTTTATAGTGTAGTGCCCTTCAACTGCAACTGATATAAGATTTTCTCTTGCAGGTGAAATCGAAATTGAAGGGCCACCAGAAGCGCGTAACTGGTTTAGCCTTCTCCACCAATCTCAACATTTTGGTCTCTTCGGGTGCTGATGCTCAAGTAAGTAAAAATGCATCATTTCTGTTTTCTTTTCTCACCTGCTATTCTTAAGATTATAGTCCAGTGATAAATGATAATGGCTGCTTAAATCTGAAAGAGCTGTGTAATTAGGATTACTGAAGTAGATTTATTGGGGAATAAGATGACAAAGGCATAACTGATATATTAGGTCATTGGTGAAAATACAGGACTTCACATCAGTTCGGAAGATTCTTTTATGTGAGAAGGAGGCAGAGAAAAAAATTGGAAAATGATGGAAGTCCCAGTAGAGAGTGATCAGGTTGCCAAAGTTGCTTGGCAGAATAGAAAGCTTTATCATATCTGATTATTTCTTTCTCAGAAAAGCAGCTCCAATTTGTTGTGATAAAGTTTTCTGATGGTTGGTTATCAACTTATTATGAAGTTTTTGCCCCCAACAGTTGCATGGTGTAGTTACTTGTATTTGTGTGTAGATCTGAACTGGTTCTCCTTTTATTCAAAGGCCTTTGTTGAGGCTTCCAAACTTTCCCCTTATTTGGGTTTACCCCAGATTTTCTTCAATGTTTTTTCACTTTCAGTTTTTCTTTGAGGAAACCCTACTTGAGAATTATCTGTCAAAGGCAACATGCAACTTCCTTTGTTCCTTTTGCATATCTCTAGCATGTGTATAATTGTCATTTCCTTTCCCAGCTTTTTGTATGGAGCATTGATTCCTGGGAGAAAAGGAAGTCTGTCCCAATCCAAATACCAGCTGGAAAAGCACCTAATGGTGACACTCGAGTACAGTTCCATGCAGATCAAATCCGTTTACTTGTAGTTCATGAGACGCAGTTGGCAATATACGATGGATCCAAAATGGAACGCATGAGACAGGTAGGTAAATCTCTTAGTGTTGGTAATTGACTTTCTGAGGCTCACTCTGTTGATATAGACAACGTTTGCTGTTTCGCTGTTTCAGTGGGTCCCTCAAGATGCCCTTTCCGCCTCGATATCTTGTGCGACATTTTCCTGCAACAGCTTGTTGGTGTATGCGACGTTCTGTGACGGTAACATTGGGGTGTTTGATGCTGATAACCTCAGATTAAGATGCCGCATAGCTCCATCCACTTACTTGTCCCATGGGGCTTTGAATGGGTACATCCACGCTACCCTTATCTATCTGATTGTGTTCCGAGTACTGAAAAATAATCATCTGCGATTGTACTTCACCGCTCGTGTGCCTGGCCTCAACACTAAGTCACTGTGATCTGTATTATTGCAGAAGTCAACCGGTGTATCCCTTCGTGGTTGCGACACATCCAGTGGAGCCCAACCAGTTAGCCGTTGGTTTGACGGATGGGTCTGTCAAAGTGATGGAGCCTGCAGAATCGGATGGAAAATGGGGAGCTACTCCACCCTTAGACAATGGAATGCTGAGTGGTAGAACGCCGTCGTCGTCTACGACAAGCAACCACACTGCAGAACCAGTACAGAGATAGATGACCTTGTAATGTACACTTTCCAATCTTTTTTTTTTTTTATAATTTTTTTCTTCTGAGTTATTACTATTTATCATATGTAGATTGTAAGGTTGTCGGTTAATGTGTCCCTTATCAAAAGGTAAGCAGGGCATTTATGCTTTATAAAAGCTAGGACATTCTGGTAAACACTGGTTAATCAACGTACACATGTTTCTGTTCAGTTTTAGCATCATGGTTTATAAAATCTATATTCTTTTCTTTCCATTAGGACATGTTCCCTCAGGTCTGTTCCCTGTAAGATTATTTTAAAGCGAATCCAGAAAATGCAGACGTCGAAAACAGAACGCAGAGTACAACATTACGAATACTCTTTTTATTTATTTGCAAGAATGACATTATAAATACTCGTTTGAAGAGACATATGGCGGTAATTACTCGGGTTGGAGTAGATGTTAAGCGCAGTATTCTTAGAAGGCTACTTCATGGTAATTAGGAGAGTTTCTATATCCATGCTTGTTCTGGTGATGGGGCACAGAGCTAAGTGGCAACTATCAATTCAGTTTCTTAAGTATGTCTGTTCGTTGATGTAAAGGTAAGCATAAAAAAGGGTCAAGTCGAGCATGCTCGGGAAAGAATAATTCCGTTTTCAAAACGGTGATTACAGATAGAATGAGACGATCATTGCATTGGAAATTATGAAGTTTGACTCATTTAGTTGCTTAACAAGTGCTTTTGAGCCGCTAATTAGCGAACAGTAAAATTCCTGAAGAGGAGGATGAAGAGCCCCCCGCTTTCCGAATATCAGGGAGAGAATCTGACAAGGCTCTCTTCCAACATTGAAGAACATGAGGATTCACCATTGGTTTTGAAGATCCTGCCAAGTTACTGCGTTCCAAATTGAAGGTCATTCCAATCTAGTTATTGAGACCCTGTAAGTCTGATTTTTTTTTTTTATTTTGGACCAAGTTGTCAGATTCCCAATAGTTGTCGGCTTCATTCGACTTGATTCATGAAGACCAGATGAATTTCGAAATCACGCTCTTCAATTTGCAACCAAAGCCCTTGGATCCCCCTCTTCAAGAAGAAAAGCAATCAAGATCAGTAATCACGAACCCCGTGTTGTTTCACATCAATGAAGCCAGTGACGAATTCTCTCTCTTATTCTAGACTTTAAAATCGCATGTATACTGAAGCAAAATCTCGGTGGTTAAATTTTCTAGTGGTGCAAGAATCGTGCGATTCCAACGAGGAAAACAGGTCGATTCAAATTGTCAAGCGGGTGTCGTCGTATTAGCTCTATGTCTCACATCGGTGTCACGACACCTCACGTCGGGAGTTGCTTTGTATCCCATGCTAGGACGCAAATATGATTTAAGGATTTCGATAGGGAGATGCTAACCCTTTACCGGATAGAGCTCTCCCTTGTGGTGTCTCAATCATTCCCTCAATCATTCTCAATCGATGATGTATACCTTAGTTTGATGCATCCACTGTTGAGATTGATTGTTAGACACCAACTGTAATACCCTGCGGAAAAAGGTTCTTCACTTGCGATGGCAATAGTGATTGACTAAAAATCCACAGGATCTACATTGAGATATCGAACGCTTACTTATAACCCTATGCTGCCATCCCACATAGCAAGCAGCATGAACGGCAAGTCTATTCTAGTACTAGCATTTTTTATCTTAAGTTTGCATGTAAGATCTATGAAATTTCTTTCTTGAAATACACACATAAAAACATTAGGGAAAGCACAGCGGGAAACTGAAATAGCGCCAACTGGATATGATTAGCACCTTATCAGAAGGGACATCTTTATCATCACCTATAGTAATCCTACTGTATAGATATGTAAAAACATTATTGCGTGAGTAGGTAAATTGACTGATGCTAAAGGGTCAAGACTGAAGAGCTCACTTCTTGCATTAATCTATAGAATTAAAGCCCTAATAGGTCTCACCCCACTGGGACCCAAAAAAGAAGTTCTCTCAAAAATATATTTGCAAATTATTCAAGTCTTTCCTCAAAGACTTCATTGTCTTCTGATCCTCTTTGCCAAGCCCGAAATCTTTTCTCCTTAAACCAGTCCAAAGGGATCCGATCATTGTGGCAATCCAACAAGCAAAATAGGTAACCATTGTACATGTAAACATCCATGTCCAGCTTGAATTCCTTCTTACAAACACTTTCGATAAACTCTCCAAATAACCCCAATTTGTCAACCTCATCAATCTTCTCACCGCCAATAGCTCTTGCTTAAGCAACTAGATAAAAATATCCCCTCGATTACCGGTGGTCATGGCTGTGTGGAGCATCGCTCCTCGTTCTTAGACATAGAATTGGCTGTCAAAACATGGGATAGTAATTCCGCCATGGTGGGGCAGCTTGTTTCAAGTGGTTGCCAAAGTTTCGAGAGGGTTGGCTAGGGCCTTGAGATGGCCTTGTGGCATTTGATCGCTCGGCTGGTTTTGAGTCTTTTGATGCCGTGTTCGTGGCTCGAATGGTGGGCTGCGGTTCGCGACCATAGGAACATAGTTGTTATCAATGCACGGGGTTCGGGATTGAACGATGATCCAATGTCGCCGACAGTTGTTGAGCGTTCAAGGTGAAGGCTATAGCATCTCGACGAGCCCATCTTTAATGCTGGTAAAAGATGAACAGAGGAAGAAAGATTCCGAGGATGTTTTGGTTCGTATGAAAATAGGGATGTGTTCTAAGGACGAAGAGCAATAAGGACTGAGAATTTCGACGTCTGCTGCTTTCTTGATGGACCAAAGAGGAAACTTTGTTACAAAGGCTCGATCGCCAATTTAAGCTGCACGCGGCGTGCGAGAGTTTCCTAGAAAAATATGTAACTACCTCCATGAGAAACTCTGTTAGTCGGTTTATCTATAAGGAGAATTTGAGACAGAATAAATTTTAGCTAACTTCGAATTAGATCCTTCCAAAGCAATCTCAAGAACAATTAACCGAAATAACATGCCATGGTATACAGCTTTTTTATTTCCATAACCATCGCCTATTTTGATAATAGTATTTTTCTTGATTTAAAATTATGGCATTTAATTTAGGAAAGTGAAGTAGATGATAATGATCACCTTTTTTAAATATGGACGCACGGAAGGAGATACGGTATTTATGGTCTATATAATTAGTTTCTTTTGGTTTAGGAGAAAAGGAAAGAGATTTTGGGACTCCTAGGCCGTTTGAATTCATGTTTGTTTCAATTTATTTAAATGTTCCTCAAAGTGAGAGCAATGTTTAATTTATGTTAAAGGGTAAATGTTATTGCTTTTTAAAAATTGTTATCGAAATAAGAAAAATAAGATATGTCTGACTGGTACATTCTGAACATTCATAACATAAAATCATTTGCAAACAAACAATTAAACTTATAAAAAAGGGGAGGAAAATCACTAAGTATCAAGAGTCAAGATAGACGATCGATATTAATAGTTTTTCCAGTACACAAACAGGTCGTTGCAATCAAGAAGATGGAAACTTGTTGGTATTGGTATTAGTGGATGAATTTTCCTAAACCATCTACTAATTTGCCTAATAGATGTTGAGTTAAATTATGGTTGGAAGATCTAAAAGTGATTTATGTTTACGAGTCCTAAATATATCTATATGAATTTACATAAAAAAAATGAGGATGCTGCTTTCACATATAATGAAATTAATCTTAATAGGTTATCAATTTGATTGTGCATTATAGGAATCATTGGATTAATAGTTAATTTTAACATGATTTTGCAATAAAATTTTGGATGGAAGGTGGAGAAAGTAGTTGAATTTTTTATGAAAAATAAATGTGGGGACTAATTTTGTCACTAAAGCAAAGGACATGGGCTAAAGTCGATTGATCTTAAACATACGGAGACAGAAAAAAGTAATTTATTCAAGAGGTTTGCAAAAGTAGGCACCGCATGTCAATATAGCCAGTGTTGACCTTGCACTTTCTAGTGAATTTTGAACGGAAATTTGATTGACTTAAATTGTTGTTGTTGAGTTAGTATAACGACTAACTATTGTAACCAAACAAATAGTAAGAATCAAAAGCGAAAGATTTCTTTCAATACTACAGGGACAAGAAATGTAGTTTTCCTAAAGATTTACCAAATATAGTGCTAAAATCATCATTCATTTTTTTTTTAATTCTATAACAACTGGTATTATTTATTTTTCAGAATTTAAATAGTTAAATTTTCATAATTGCTAAATAAATGAGCATAATATTATAATTTACTTAAATAAATTTAATGAATCAATCCATATTCATAATTATTATTTTAACTAATATTGTAATATTCAATAACCATTCTTTCAAATATAAAACTAGTTGAATAATATCAATATAATACTCAATCATGATAATAAACATATTCTATTATTCAATTTTATCATTCTGTGATTAACATTAAATAATGAATCTTTTGGTCATTTATGAAATTCACAAAATTAACATAATTTTTATTAGTTTCTAATAATAAACAATCTGATAATATAAATATAATATTTAAACAAGATAAATGAAATTTACAATTCAAATTTAGAAATTAGTTTGAAATTAATTATAATCTTTATTAATTAATAATCGAATTGCTTAGTTTATGTTGGTGTATATTAAGAATGGAACTATGATTCCTTCTCACTGGAATGCCATTCCACTTCAGTAATACCCAGCCAAATAAAAGTTCAAAGGAATGTTGAAATGCCCATTCTTTTGAACCAAACAGCAAACAGATTATTTAGTCTATTTTGTAAAAAGAAACTCTAAGAACAGCCAGAGGAAAAAAGCAATCACAAATATATAAGTTGGAAGTACACACACATATACAAAAGGAAAGCACGAACGGAAAACTGAAGTAGTGCCCCTGGATATGATTAGCAACTTCATTAGAAGGGACATCTTTATTATCACCCACGGTAATCCATCTGTATAGATATGTAAAACCATTGACACACGAATCGGTAAATTGACTCGATGGTAAAGACTAAAGAGTTCACTTCTCACATTAATCTCTAAAAATAAAGCCCTAAATAAATCCATTCTACAGATGCTCCTGCAACCGATTCAAATCTTTCCTCAAAGACATCATCGTCTTCTGATCGTCCTTGCCAAGCCCGAAGTCTTTTCTCTTGAACCCATCCAGAGCGATCTGATCATCGCGGCAATCCGACGAGCAAAACGGGCGATCCTTATACATGTAAACATCCTTGTCCGGCTCAAATTTCTTGTTGCACAATGTACACTTCTCGATAAACTCTCCAAATAACTCCAATTCGTCATCCTCATCAATCTTCTTTGCTGTTGACAACTCTCGCTCGGGTGACCCAAAAAAGAATATCCCCTCAATCACCGGTGGCCGCGATCGTGTTGAGCGTTGCTCCTTGTCCTTAGACTTAGAATTGACAGCCGAAACACAGGATAGCGATTCCACCACGGCGGGCGTGGCTCGCTGCAAGCGGTTGCCAGAATTTTGAGAGAGTTGGCGAGGGTCTTGAGAGGGTCTTACGACGTTTGATCGCTCAGCTGGTTTTGAGTCTTTCAACCCCGTGTTCGTGGTCTGAGAGGGCTTCATGATGGCAGGTTGCGGTCGGAACTTCTCCCTCGCGACCGTCGTCGGTATATAGTCTTCATCAATGCACGGCCCGGGTTTGAAGGACGATCCAATGTCGCCAACACTGGTCGAACGTTCGAGGTGGAGGCGATAGCGTCTCGATGAGCGCATCTTCAAATGGCGGAATAGGCTACGAGGCTCTAGTTCGAAGGACGGACGGATGAACGGATTCTGAAAGTGTTTTGGTTCTTAGAAGAAGAGGGTTGTGTTTTAAGGCACGAGAGCAATACGGGCGAATGTGAGAATAACATATGAAGAATTTATGTGGAGGACGTGCTAAAGGAGTTATTATATAGAACTGCTAGGTCAAGATATAGGACTAGTAGGAGTAGGATTGAGATCTTCGAGGTATGCTTTCTTGATGGACCAAAGAGGAAACTTTTTTAGAAAGCCTTGATCGCCAATTAAAGCTACACGTGGCAAGGAAGAGTTTCCAAGAAAAATATATGACTACCTGAAATTCTCTGATAGATTAGCTGTTAGGATAATTTGAGACAAAATCAATTTTGGCTAATTTTTAATTAGATCCTCCCAAAGCAAACTCAAGAGCAATTAATCCAATCAACATGCCATGAAATTAAACTTGTGAGCTAATTATCCAAAAAGTCCTAAACTAATTATACGGTGATTAATTCAATCCTAAATATTTTAATTGTGCCAATTAATCATAAACCTTTCAAAAACCTACCAATTTAATCATAAATTTTTTAATTGTGCCAATTTAGTTATAAATATTCTAATGATTTATTAATTAAGTTTTGAACATTTTAACAATTTACTAATGTCAATTTAATCATTCCGGTCAATTTTAACCGAAAATCGCTAACGTAACGTCTAGTAAGCATTAGTCATCTTACTTGGCACGACCGATGCTATTGTGGATAATTTTTATAATTTTCTCATTTTTTTTTCTTGTTTTCTACTCTCTTTTTTCCCTTTGGCATGTTTGGCGACTGCCCACAAGCGAGGGCCACCCTCACCGGATCCAGTGAGAGCTCAATCCTTCCACCGTTGCTCGGCCAAAGGGAAAGAAAAGAAAAAAGATATTTTTTTTAAAATAGATACAAAAATTATCCACTTCAACGCCAGTCACATTACATAAGATAGTCGGCGTTCATAATATTTGGTTAAAATTGGCCAGAATGATTAAATTGTCAATTTTTTTTTTTTAAATTTAAGACTAGATTGACAAATCATCAAAATATTTAGGACTAAATTGATACAATTGAAAAGTTTAGTATTAAATTAATTGTTGTACAAGAAGTTAATGATCTTCTTTTTAAAGATGGATGCATGAATGGAGATACGGAATATATCGTCTATATAATCAATTTCTGATAGGTTTATGATAAAAGGTGAGGAATTTTGGGAATTTATTAAATGTTTCTCCGACTGAGAATAATGCCAGCACGTTGAATCATGAACGTTAACAACTTTCGTGAGCATTATTTCCGAAGAGAAGAATCAGACATGTCCGAATGGTCAGGTCGCATATTCGGAAATTCGTGACCCCTCTTCCCCCGTCGTACGTACTGGTCAATTTCCGTTTTGATGACTAAGAAAAAGAAATGAAGGAATCGCCACGGCTGGCCGCTTTCAAGCGATGTGCATGATACAAAAGACCATGTCAAGGCAGTCATACTTTAGTGTCACCGTCGAGATCCTCTTATGTAAAGTCATTCAGATTTAATTTATTTCATTAAAAATGAATTTTTTCTTCTTTTTCTTTTTTTATATTTTGCCAATTGAGTTTATCTATCAATTTTAATTGGAAATCACTAACGTGAACTTTGGCAAGTATCACCACGGACGACTAGACCTAGGAGATTAAAAAAATTGTAATTTTTAATTTTTTTTATTTTTCTACCTAGTTCAGCAAGAGCTAATCGACCCTCACGGGCCATTGTGCGAGGGCTTTGTGAGCAAAGGTTGACCGGCGACTCTCACTAGGCTTAAAAGGGAAAAAAAGATTAGAAGGAAAAAAAAATAAAAAATAATTAAAAATTATAAAAATTGTAGTCGTTAGTGATTTTCGGCTAAAATTAATCGAATTGACTCAATTGATAAAATGTAAAGAGGAGAACACAATTGGTAAAATTGAAAATTTATAACTAAATTGATAAAAGCATAAATATTTTAGACTTTTTGAATATTTTTTTCATAAGTCTCCGTAATTTATTTCATTTTCTATGTGAGATGAGATTTCTTTTTCAATTAGGCCTTTCTTGTAAGCATCAATAGAAACAGAAGATAAATTAGTCACGTATGTGAATCTTGTAAGTTGTACCCATTTCCGAGCAAAACTTGATTGCAGACCAAATCATTGAGTAAATTAATCATTCAAGCGCATTCAAGCGCAGTTGGGGCCCTTGGGGAGAATAAGTTTTGGACTATGTTTATTTTGAGTTTTCTTAAAAACAATTGATTATGACACTTATAAAAATGAATAAACATAACATATTTTAGTTATACTTGAAAATGTTTAGACATAAATTGTTATCGATAATGAGAATATTTTTTAATAATTAATTATTTCAAATGATAAAATATTTTCTAAATCTTTCATTTTTTATAAAGTAAACAGTCTTAAATAGTTCAAATTCTTGGCAACCCCAAGAATTTGATGGGATAATTGTCCAAAAAGTCTTGGTCGATTTGCTGATGTAATTCCTCTAGCTATTGAAGTGGCGATTGTGCCACACTAGCATTCATGATAGCGATTTCCAATCATAATTGGCCAAAAAGACTACACCTGTAAATTGTCAAAAGATTTATAACTAAATTAACAAAATTAAAAATTTAGAACTAAATCAACTAGTTTACAATAAGCTTAGGGCTGTTTGGACAATTTTTTCCTCCGAATTTATTGACCATTTTGCAATTTCAATTCCAACCACAGCTCCAAACGTGGTGACCCAAGTTGGACCTTTAGTTGGTCAACAATTGATGGGATCCAAAGCTGCAATCCAAAGGCAACCGGAGGAAGTCGGGGTTTGGTGGTTACACGTAACATTCGACTCAGAAAATTCAAAAGCAACCTTGATTAGGTGGGTCACATTAAGCTGATTTGATCATCAAACTTTGACAATCTTGATTGCAAGCAATATAATGGTACCACCCCATTCGGTGGCTGCGTTGGTATGCACTCATACCCTCTTTACGGTAGGGCGAGAGTTTGAACCCCCAAGTTCACATACTGCACATTCATTAGTGGTCTTAAGTGCGGTGTGCGGTGTTGTTCCTGGGTATAAAAAAGAAAGCCATGGTCGAAAAATCACGCATTATGATCTCTAGCTCAGCTTCATAGTGCAATTCAAATCCCATCGCCGTGGCCTGTATGACTCCATTCCCAGAGAGGTAAATTTTAACCCAGATCATCACATCTAGCATCAGGTTCATAGTTACAACTCACAAGGAGAAATCAATGCATTATGAAGCTTGAACTCCGAGCAATAAAGATTAAGTGGTAAATCTAAGAGTGAAATAGAGATGCATTGGTCTATAAGCCCGAGCTGGATGCATCATTCCTTCATTTCGACAAGGGGCAGCTTTACGACTGAATTGCCAATGAACTGACTAGAACCTCCAGCTTTTCAAGTAGTATGGAGGATATAAGAAGTTGAAGGCAGCACACAAAGGATCAAATGAGCAAAGAAAGAGATTATTTTCTCCGCGTTTTACTTAATAGATGGCCTGAAACAGAACCTCGCGGCCGAGCCTGCTCCGGCCTACAACATAAGTCAAAGAGGCTACTAATTCCTAAGTTACTTATTCCACACTTCTTGTGTGTGTGGCAGTAGTATTAGTACACAGGCATATTCACTACAAACAACAAACATACCCTAGATGACTGGGCTTCCGTGATATCTCAACTTCTGCCATCACTGCAACCATGACCTATAGATGCTCATAAACCATCATCAAGGACGGTGGACAACAGGACACCACGAACAAAATCACATCTTTTCAACCTCTCTTTTTGCTCCTTGACAGATAAAGGAGACGACTGAACTTTCCTGCCACACAAACGAAAAAGAATGAACCCAGAGGATAAACGTTAAAAATAAGCACACAACTACTATCTGCAAAACATCGATTTCTTCAAGATGCGGATTTTGTCCTTTTTTGTGAATCGAGTAGCTCAGGAAATAAAAGGCTGCAGCATTGTTGGTTCAATCACTTAACGTGGCTGAAGCATATATGCTTTTTATGCCAAAAAATATATATTCAACATTATTTACTCTTTACATCAACCAGACTTCTCTCCATCAGTTCCACTGAGAATTTCTACATCCAAAAACCAACTTTGCACATTTAACTCGATTCTGAGTGCAGACAAGAAAAAAGAAGAAAAGTATTTGCAGAATGGGTTGGGGGCAGTTATTTGTAAGCTGGATACACAAACATCCATCCATGTGTAACAACATTAAACTATGGATAGAAGATCAAGAATATTCAAAGACCCAAAAAGAGCTCTGGCCAGGGAGCATCTTGGATTTTAATGAGGCAACTGAATGAGTAATAATTCTTAAAGCCATAACACTGCACTGCCAATCTCAATCTTTTTTTTTTTTATAATTAGTCATTAACTGGAAAAACTATTTAAAATTATAAAGTAAAAATTTTCCAAACTAACTGTACTTTTTCAATCATTGTAAAAGAATCATTCCAAGAACTCACACAAGCCTCCCTTCTTTTCTTGCCATTCAAATAAAAAATACAAACATTTGATTGCATAACTGCAAAATCTTCCAAAAACGCGAAAAAATAGAGGCATGGTGAAGGTGAAAAACAAAGCACGAAGTACCTTTCTGACACAGGCTCATCTGAACACTTCTTGGACAAGCTAGTTTCGTTCATATCGCGAGACTTAGTGCTGCCAAAATCATCATTCATAGGCAAAATGAAAGATGAAAGCAGTGGATCTGGTGCGGCGTTGGAGGGGGGAACCACACAAGAAGAGCCACCAAAGAGGGACTGTAGAGTTCCTTCTCGAAGCTCTCTCCTCAATAAAAAGAGTGTAGAATGATTCCCACCTTTACGTGATTTCCGCTTGCGTTGCACGTAATCACCGTTAAGGATATCAAAAATCAAAGGAAACTTTACATGCTCATAATAATTACAGTAAGAATCCCACATATGCCGTAACAATAACATAAACCAGAATGAATGCAGAATTTTCTAGCATCGCACCGAACTGCCATTCTAAGAGTCAATTAAAAGCTTAAATTACCATCACCAAGTAAATTGCAAGCCTAAACTTCGGGAGACTTTAATTGTGTAAAAATGTAAGTAGACATACTGCAGAGAACTCAACTTGCAATCAAGGGGAAAATCGAAGAGCGGATATGAGGTTAGGCCGCAGAAGTATGTACAAAACATATACGATTGAAAGGATATCTTAAATATATTTCCATGCTGCGAGGTAATGTGCAAAACCATATCAACCCCCACTCTCATTGTACAAACCGGACATACCTGCATAAAATACCAGATCAAGACATCAGAAGGTAGCGAAATGAGCATTGTTCACTTAAGAAAAGCCCTAAACAACATCCCATCCCACCCAATAGTAAAGAAAAAAGTAATGCAATTAAGACAGATGAGAAGCAAAGTGAAGGAATGGACACCAATCCTATGCCTATAGACAAACCATGGGAGAACAAGCAACACTACAGTTACAATATGTGAAGAGGCAGCTGTGACCATCCTACCCCATGGCTCATGAAAATCATCAGCGTCTTTCAAGTGTGAAATGGCCATGTATTCAGGTCTTCATTTTCTAGCAAACTTCTTCTAGACCAGCTTCCTACAAACATAACTATGCTATAGCCCAACAGGATACACATTTATCTCTCCGAGCATCTCATAAGGCCACAAGCAGACATAAGAGATGGGTAAGCATTGCAAATAGGCAACAAAATGAGGTAAAGAATCTCACATCGTCTGTCTATAATGTTTGTCCAGGCCTTATATAGATGTAGATTTTTTTTTTTTTACCTATTGGTTTAAGCTATCGGATTGGATTTTTTAATATGATATCAGAGCTAAGTTCCGCATCCTTCACACATAGGGATGTGTAGCCCCCTGTTTCATAATTCACACAGTTTCTTCACTATAGTTCAATTCCGTTTGCAAGTGAGAGAGGATGCTTAAGCTTTTTCCAGCATCACTTTAATAGTGGGTTTGACCAAGTCTCATATCCATATTAGTCTCACCCTCTGCTTAATGGCTGACGTTTTTGGGTAACATTCCAACAAATTGGAAGAGTCGGAGCCAGCCGTCTGAACCGAATCAAAGAATTACAATCTGACAGTCATTTCTAGACCTAAGAAGAGTCAGCAAATCATGATAGCCATGCAGCATGAAGATGAAATTCAATTTCTATTATGAGAAACAACAAGGAGTTTATTAAAGGATAACATTGAAAAGTAAAAGATCCAGATCTTCACCATAGAAAGTGTAATTAAGCCATGGAGAGTGCAATTGAATTTCAGGTATCATACTTCATATCATGTGTAAAATCCATAGAGAGTGCAATTATGAAAGAAAGGTACTTGATGAATTAATATTGAAAATACTACACCAATTGTTCTCTAATAAAAAAGAAGCAAAAGAATGAGAGAGGGGACCTAAGTTCATAAAAGAACGCAAGAAGAAAATTAAGAACCTAGGCAGATGAACATGTTTTCTTCCCCTCTAAAGTCTTCCTTCTGATTTCACAAAAAACAACCATGGTTCTTTTCTAGGCAATTGATACAATTTTGGCAACTCAACTTGCATAGAAGGGACTGTGATGTTGTATCAAATTGCTTTCATTCATCAGGAATTGAACCTCCTAACTTTCTATCATCTTCAAGTAAACAGGAGCAGCACAACATAACATCAAGTCAAAATCAAAATAACCACAATCATAACAGCCCATAGAACTGAAAATAACACCAATCAAGTTTAATAAGAATTTGAACCCAAAACCTAATGGAGAACCTTCAGAAAAGAATGTAATATCCATCCCCTTCAAGTTTACAACTCATCAAAAAGTGAAACAAGTAAAAGTACCCCATTCTTTGCCTCCATTGGGTGCTCATCATCCATGTGGCAGCACAAGCCAACAATGTCGAAGTACTCAGAACAAAACGGACATGAAAATTCTTCTCTTATATCGTCCTCATCAATTTCTTCAAATCCCATAAACATATCTGCATTCACACATACCATTATCAGGATCATACAACAGCAAAACTGTCAGCCTCGTAAAGCATTCCGACTGTCACAATCTAACCGCCCAATAAGTTCCCAAAAGAAGGCTAAATTAACAGTTAGATTATAATCCAAAACAGAGGGTATAAAACTCAAATCTTATCGAGTACACCCAGGAGAAGGAGAAACTCACGTTTCAGTAAGCTAAATTCATTCATTTTCAGCTGTCAAAAGGGGAAGATAATTTTAAAATTGCAAACACAAAAGCAAAAAAATAAAATAAAAGTAATGCTATGCTAATTAATAATTTAAGATAGAGGTATCTCAGCAATCGCCCACTACCAACATCAACAACGTGCTACCATTAAGGCTCATCTCCCACATAACTGGACTCAATTTTGTATTAACTCCTCCAAAAGCACCAGATGCTCCATATCTTTTCTTATAAGCTATACTCTCATTTTACGTCTTTTTAGGTACTTCTTTTGCCCCTTTTAACCAGAGTCTCCATCCTTTTGATCCACTTGAAGCTTCAAGAGCCTGCACCCAACGTGAAGGAACCATCCTAAACAAGTTTCTCTCATCTTATCCTCACGTGCACCACACATACTATCGTCCAGATATACTCATTTCCAATCCAGTCTTTTGTCATGTGCCCACATAGGAGAAGGGCAATCAAACTACATCAGACACCACTTATTACACTAAAAGTAAACACGCACATCCCCCTGTGTTACCGCATCAATACTAGCAGAAAACTTCAACAGGGCCGCAAATATAATTCCGCATACATGCGTTTCCCTCATAACTGGAAATAATTCTTAATTTCAGATATAAAATGAACCAAGAGCACCAAAAATTTCCAGACCAAGTATACCCACAAGCTGAACGAAATTGAAGACTATTCCCATCATTTTCTACACCGATTGACAAACCAACAAGATCATTTCTTTTCCCAACGGATGCCGAAAATGTCCAACGCCCGGGCCAAAATTCCTGCACCGATCGTCGTTCTTCGCCAAAAACAACAAAAATTCGACATTTTCCACACCATCGGGAACGATAATTCGCTACCTACCGACCCAAATCGACGAAAAAAACAACAGGGCGAGGACGGGAAGACCGGACTGACCAGATCTCGACTGGAGGGCCGATTGGTACCGCTTGGAAGCCGAGGAGAGACGCGCGCTCCATGAATCACCATCCATACCTCCACAAACTCCACACAAAAAATCCTCCGAAAAAAGAAGAAAAAATCGCCCAAAAAGAAAAAATGATGATGAAATTTGCTCCGGCGAGAGCTCGAAATGGTCAACTGCAGCGGCGATCGACCGGCGGGAGGCGGCGAATCGGCGGCGGCGCGGTTCGATTTCCGCGGATGCGAAGCGAAGAAGAAGAAGCTGTGAGCGGCCTTTGAAAAGATCGAGAGATTTTGGGGTCGGATTTTGGCCTTTCAGAACAGAGAAGAGAGAAGAGAGAGAAGGGAGGTGTGTGTGTCGGGTTGGTTTTTCTTTTTCTTTTTTTAATTTTTTTAAAATTTGTTTTTGTGCGGGTGGAATTCACCGAGAAAGAAAATGTCATTTTGTGGAGCAGTTGCGCTTTTTATTATTATTATTATTATTATTATTATTATTATTAGTCTCTTTAATTCCTGGAATTTTCTATTCTTTTTATTTTTATTTTTTGGGGTTAGGCCTTTTATCCGGAAATCTTCTTGATGTCTGAATTTCTTGTTTTGCCGACACGGGAATTTCAATGTTGGTGGTGTCAAATCGTGGGCATTTTTCCAAGTTTTCACGTGACCGACCACCAATACAAAATATTATCAAGATATCTGCGTATATATTTAAGAAAGTACGAAATTTACAATAATCGATAACTTGGTATTGATTGGATGGAAACCTGTGGAGTCATTTTCCATGGGAGAAGTCTCTGTTTTTTTTTTTTTCAAAACCGTCTATTGCAGCGCAGTAAATATTGGGCCGTCTGCCTTGAATCCTTAAGGTAGAAGTTGTTTCCAACCAACGGCCCGTGCCAACCCACTAAGGTGATGGGTTATCATGCTAGATCAGCTGCTCGTCATTTTCCTGTACTCAGCCTAGTATGCTAAGAGAAAGGCGTCGCGGGAATCTGAGCCGAGAGAGATCGACACAGGGTGGTCTGGTCTCCCGCGGTTAACATTGCCCACATTTTACATTCGTGGGCTGTTTTCGACAAAACGGAGTAGTTTAATGAATCTTTGTTATATCTACGCATTCTATTTTCTCATTGAGTATAGTATTTTTTTTAAGCTCCATACTACTCTACCCTCTTAATGCTTTACGTCTTAGCGATCTTGAGGGTCTAACAAGACCTTAGATATAGCCTTTTAACATCATACTAGGAACAAGATGTCTCTAATTTTCTTATGTCATATTTCGTAAGCAGTATGTTATAGGATGTGATAAGTTGAATAGATTCTCTTATGTATTTTCCACGAGTATTTGATTAGAACCTTTCATTTGTACTTGTCAAGTCAAAATACAAAATTCTGTGGTACTAAGATTCAAATGATTTTAATTATAAGGGTACAAATTTTTTTTTTTTTGGTAGGTTATGGCACATATTGCTTATGGTTACAAGTTGAGTCATTCATGTAGAGATGACTATCTAGATTATTTTAAGATGTAGTAAAAAATGAATTGCATTAAATCGATAAATCTTTCTTTAACCCCAAAAAAAAAGTGTAAGCTCGATTCTTTAACTTTGGAAAAATGATACAAACAGTCCATGGATTAATGAACAAATAAAAAATTCATAGATTAAATTTTATATATAAAATTTTAGGGACCGTTTGTATTGTAATCCTTTTAATATTCCACTCGTACCTCCCCCACCCCACCCAACCCAACCAAACGTGGCCAAGCCGTGTAAGAGGACTTCGCCGGCACGTGACTTTCTCGGTCCTCTCGCACGTGACCTCCCCAGTTTTCCCCCAAAAAAAGAAAAACGAAAAATCCGTCTCTCTCTCTCTCTCTCTCCCCCGATCGATCGATTTCCGATTCTCCAATTTCGCCATGAGAGGATCTCCGCGAGCTCCCTCGCTCCCGGATCTCTGACTCCTCCGCCGCGCGCCGCCGCCTCCTCCACCGCCGCCGCCGCCGCCGCCGCCTCCGCCGCCGCCGCCGCCGCAGCCGCCCGCGTTCGAGCTCCGATTCGGATCGGGTTTGGGCTTTTCCGCGGTTCTTTCTTTTTTGTCTGTTCCGAGATGGCGATGCGGAATCGGACTCAGATATTCCGCAAGCACAGGGACGCGCTGAAGAGCGTCCGCGCCCCGGCGGCGGGCTCGTCGCCGGAGTTGTCGAGCTCCGGCGCCGGCCCGGTGATCGAGATGGTGAGCACGTCGCTCCTGAATCAGCACCGGTCGTACGCTCCCCTCAGCACGGAAGATCCCGGCAGCTCTAGGTATCGAGATTTTCCGTGCGATTTCCACTTTTGTGCGTGATTTGGTTGTTTATCGGTGGAAGAGTGAGGATTGTTTGCTTCAGGACTTTCGATTTTGCTCTTTATCGACTTGTTTGGATGGATCGAGCGCGTGTTTGTTTCGGTTGAAGTCGTTGATCTGGTGGAGAAGTGGAGAATGTGTCCTATCTTTGGAGCTATAGGTACATCGATGGTTTCTTGAGTACCAAGTATCGGAAGATACGCCTGATAGGTGGATACTTGGGGGAGCAAAGCAAATTTTCCTGATTTATTGGAACTCGAGGACTTGAATTTAGTGCAGCGGGTGGTTCATGGGTAGCTTAAGAGTGGATAGATTTTTGAGTTTATAAAGAACCATATGAAGATGGTGAAGACATTTGGTTGAGGTGAATTGAGGGTGGACATGGATTTTGGTTGTGAGGTCCTCTGTAGTCTCGCATTGAGTGTGTGATTTTAACTTTAGTAGGACCACTTCGCCATGAATAAGACTCAGAATTTGACCACTTCCCAATGAGGACTCAATTTGACCTCCCTGCTTTATAGTTGAGTCCTTCGTGAGTCATTTCTTGTTGCATTCTCTTAATTTAGTGGCTTGGCCTTTGGTCTAACACCTGAAGCTCTCAAGCAAGGGGAGATCAAAATAAGCAAGATCAACAGCCGTTTGATCATGGGTACTAAGATGGTCAAGCTTATAAAATTTCTTACTTGATAACTTGAGAAGAAACGTTTAGTGTTCTCCATAGAGATATGCAAAATTGTTTGCTCAGTCAGCATTGAGTGCATGGATAGTCTTGTTGTCCGGATCTCTTCATTCTATCTTGATGTCTTGTGTACTGAATAAATTAGGATTTTTATAAGTTTTGTCATTTGGAAGTGGAATGCCTGATGTCTGTTTTTGGATCCTGAATGAAGAGTGAACAGATCTTTAGGAATTTGAACGCCTGTCATCTTGTATGACATGCATCCTATGAAAATTTAGTCCAGTAGTCAAATATTGTTTCCTGCTGCAGTAGGGGTGCACTCACTGTGGGTCTGCCTCCAGCTTGGGTTGATACTTCTGAAGAAATAGCAACAAATGTGCAGCGCGCACAGGTGAAAATGAATGAGTTAGCCAAGGCTCATGCCAAAGCTCTTATGCCTTCATTCGGTGATGGTAGAGATGATCAGAGATTGATTGAGTCTCTTACCCAAGAAATTACTGATCTGATTAAAAGATCTGAGAAGAAGTTATTGAGATTATCTGCAAATGAACGTTCTGAGGATTCAAATGTTAGAAAAAATGTGCAGGTATGATGCAATGGAATGCCCTTCTACAGATCACTAGACTATGCACTTGTTTGGTTTTGTTTTTGCAACATCTTTAATTTCATTTATATCTCGATTCCTGTGAGCATCAGTTGATATATACTTCGGTGCGAGCCATTGGTGATAATTTTTTTTTTTTTGGATTTTCTATAAACATCAATAGTTTTTTTTATATCTATTGAGCTCTCAATTAATAGGGAGAAGATGTCTTCTACATCTAACCTTAGACTCGGCACTAAGTGGATCATAGCTGCTGAGATTATTGAGTCAAATCTCTCAGGATCTCATAATAACTGGATCAATCTGTTCAAAGAAAATTATTCAGTATCTCAAGTCTATATTTATCAGGACAAAATACTTGTACCCCCTTGAAAATTGAGTTGTTCACAGCAAATTGTAATTGGATTAGTTTAGATCCTTGCCTCTGCCTGAACTATATGCTGTTAATCAGTATGGTCATCGCTGAGTGAGTGATTCCTTGCCCTTACTCTGTTTCACTAGCAGCTATTTCAGCAGGCATTCATCCGAAACTTCAACCATTATGGGAATTTTCCAAAAAGCCATCTCTCTCTCTCTCTCACACACACACACACACACACACAAAAACAAAAATCCCCTGGCTTCAAATGATTCGAGTGATACTACTTGTTTGGTGCCGGCCTTGCTTCATTTGATGGGTGTTGAGTCTTGCTTCATTTGATAGGTGTTGAGTCTTGCATGCCTTCCGAGCTATTAGCTACATATTGAGTGTAAAAGATACTGGTTGTAACACTCATTTTTGCATGTTATCATTGCAGCGGTCACTTGCCACTGACCTACAGAGTCTATCGATGGAGCTTCGCAAGAAACAGTCAACTTATCTAAAGCGTCTCAGACAGCAAAAAGAGGTTGGACTGGCATTTTCTATAATTAGTGAATGGAAGAACTTTCTTTGTGGCTTTGATTTCTTGATAAGATATTTGTGATTTAGAAGTTTTGAGTATGGTATCATCAATTTATTTATTTCCTTAAGAGTTTTCTCACTTTTAATGCAGGGTCAAGATGGCGTTGACTTGGAGATGAACTTAAACAATGGTGGATCTAGAATAGATGATGATGAGTTTGATGACTTGGTAGGATGTTCTTATCCTCTTGACTATCTCCCTTTTTCTGTTTCCAGCTCAATGCTTAGTGTAGATGTACAGGAGAAATATGTGCCAAGGAAGTCGTAAGTATGTGTAAAATGATGATCTAAATCTAAAGTTTGCATGGCTTGGTTGCAGTTGTGAAAGTTCCTAATGGAGTACCTGTGTGTAGTTGCACTTGTGAAAGTTCCTAATGGAGTATCCATGTGTTTTGGCGTCTGCCTCATGAGATGGTGTTAAACAATCCCTGTGTGTTTTCACAAGCTCATTCCTGTTTTGGTTTAACGCATGTATGTAGGGATTTAATGAGCATCAAATGGCAAGGTTGAAAAAGAGCGAAGCATTTACAGCAGAAAGAGAAAGAGAGATCCAACAGGTAAGTTAAAATATTGTGTCTTTTATGTTTTCAAATTCCGATTTAACTTCTCTGTTTTAGTCTGTGGTGTCAAACTGCTTACTCAGGTGTAAACTGTAGGTAGTGGAATCAGTTCATGAGCTCGCACAGATAATGAAAGACCTTTCAGTTCTTGTGATAGATCAGGTACGTTAGGCTTCATGAATATATGCTATCTGTGGACCGTCTTCAGTATAAATTTATGATCAAATCAAAATCTGTCCAAGCAGGGCACCATTGTCGACAGAATAGATTACAACATTCAGAATGTCGCAACTACTGTAGACGAGGGACTGAAACAGCTGCAAAAGGTTCTCATCCTTCTATCAATCCATTCTCTTCTCTCTCCCCTCCCCCTTTTCTCTCTCATCACATTATGCGTGACACATTGCAGGCCGAGAGAACGCAACAGAAAGGTGGAATGGTCATGTGTGCAACAGTGCTTGTGATTATGTGCTTCGTTATGTTGGTCCTTTTAATTCTCAAGTACACACTTTTTTGAACTGCAAAGGCATTTTCTACAAATCTCATCTTTCATCTGTACACACACATCCCTATGCGTGCCCGCGGACTCCTACCATACTTGCCTGGCAGAGGAAGCAAAGTGGGAGAATCAAATAGTCCATGACACAAAGCTTTTGAGTTCTAACCTCCTCAATTCTTGTATGTAATTTCTCCTTAATCTCTACTTTGATGGGAGTGGTGGGAAGGGCACTGGGATATCGAGTTACATTGTTGGCCATCGCATATGGTCATGTATACGAGTTTCATCTCTCTCGGTTTTCCTTTTCTTTTCTTTTTTCAGTGGTTGGGCGTCATTAAATTTTTTGGACTCCCTTTTGAGTTTTGGTTTCAGCGGCATGTTCAGGCTCCATTATCGTCCTTGAGGGAGACCAGAGATGTATTGATTCTTTGATGCAAATAAGATACGCATATATCCCTTTTTTTGGCCAAATGCAACATGCTTTTTTTTACTCTCTCTCTCTCTCTCTCTCTCTCTCACACATATGTATCAAGGCATTTCGACAATTTAAGTTGCGGTACACGAGATTCAAGAGAAAGTGAGGGTGTAAATAGGTGTGACGTCGTTGTCTTCGTTAGATACATGCCTAATCCTTCTATTTACAAACTGTTAAGACGTCAATGGTAAGCTGAGGTCATTACACGCCTCCCAAAATTCATGTCACCTATCGCCCCTCTCCCTCATCTACTCCTAAAAACCCACCTGAAGAGAAGGGCATAACCAGAGAACATCCTTAAGGATGGCTATCCCCACCATCTTCAAGGAGACCACCCCACCAAAAACAAAAGAAAAAAAAAATACTTAAAAGCCCCTGAGAAAGGTTAACATGAAAAGAACAAACAAAAAGCTTCCTATCTCCAGTCTCCACCTATTTTCTTGATTTCCCATTCGTCTATAAGCGTCTGCTTTTCAGGCCGAGACTGACCCACAAGAGAGGGCCATCAGAGAAACGGCGGCTAGCTCTTCCTCGCCCAACTTCCTCTTCCTCTGGCACCTCTGCTTCTTCACAAACGACGTCTGCAGCAGCAAATCTTTTCCCAGTATCACCAGTCTCATCTTCAACGAGTGGCTCAAGTCCTTCCCGGCACCACCATTCGCAGGCTCGGCATTGCTAGTTCCGGCGGTGTCAACATGGGAATGCTGGTGGTGGTGTCTCTCTCTCTTCCTCTCTGTCGCTCTGCTCAATATCCTCCTCTTCCTGTATCTTATCCCGCATGCATTGCACAGCGACTGAACATTTGCGCGAGAAAGAGATCAGAAAGCAGGAAAACGGCACTTTAGGAACACAACGGGCAAGACCAAGCCATGCACAAGAAATTCTCTCTAACCGATGAATCGTGAGCCCACGAGAATGTTCCAGGAGAAAAAAGATGCTGAAATGCATGCAGAAAAGCAACCCACAATTTTTCTCTCGGAATCCACAGAACCCAAAATCTTTAAAAGGGTTGACAGAGGAAAAAAAGAAGGGTAGGAAAAGATTTTAGGCGCAAGAGCATATCACTGGAAAAAAAAAAATTGAAGACTCGAACAAGAAGAAGAGAAAACCAGAAGGAAAAGAAATGCCAGGAAAAACCAAGGTAGGGGAGAGACTGACTTTGGGACCAGAAGGGCCGCCTCTCCACAGAGGAGTCTTGGTGGTCTTGCAATCAGCACAGAACTTGTTGTTGGTCTCGCTCGTTTCTTCGGCCACCGATTCCTGTTAAAACCCCGAGGAAAGAGACAAGCAACAAAATCATTAGTAAAAGAAAAAAGAAGAAACGGAAGAGAATCAGCTCGCGACAGTCGATGAACTACGTGACCATGATGAAACCTTTTGTCCAGGAGTCAAGTTTTCCATGGAGGGACCTTCCTTTCTTGACGAAAATTTCAAGAACCGAAAGCTACGAAAGAGGTGAAGGAAGGGAGGCTTTCAGAGAAGAGAAGAGACAGAGAGACAGAGAGAGAGAGAGCAGAAGAGAAAGAATGAATGTGGGTGATTGATGACGGGACGGGACGGGAAGGGCAGGGAGAGCAGAGAGCACAAAGCACGAAGCGCAAAAATGGTGACGACTCCACGAGTGGGGATTGCAACAGAATTAAATTCCCACTGTAGAGAGAGAGAGAGAGAGAGAGAGAGAGGGACGGGGGCGGTCTCAGTGGGAAAAACCCTAAATCTCCACCTGGTTTGCGAAATGACGCAAGTGGCCCTGGCCGGCTGAGGGAAGAGAGAGGGAGGGAGGGAGGGAGATCCATGAGGCAATGACACGACGACAACCGCCAAATTCTGGGGAAGAGGGGGGGCAGTCCACGTGGCGACAGGCCATGGAAAATTGCACAGAAGCTGCAGGGGGAGGAAGGGATTTCTGAAGAAGTGTCGTTCCTCCATCACCATCATCATCCAATTCGAAGGAGAACCAGGCTAAAGTGGGGTTTTTCGCCGCCTTCTGTGCATGCTGCCTCGGATTTTGTGTATATATTTTTCGTGTTGAAATCGATCCCCGATGGAGCGTTCGGCAGAGCAGTATGTGCCTTCGTTCTATTCGAGATTTGTTAAATACATGCCCATGCCCCATTTTACTCGCGTAGCAAGTGATGGTTGAGTAGGAAAAGTGAGAATAAATTCTATCGAGAGAGAATGTTGAAAACGTATTTGACCTTTTAATTAAACACCCTTCACATATTTTTGCCAAATTCATTGCTCACATTATTTCGAGCAAAATCCTATGTTGAAAACACTATTTTTTCACTCTTACAAACTCATTTTAGCCTTTTACTTATCGTTTGTGAGGCTTAAATTTTAGTTGGATTTTCGAGCGATTGAGATGGTATGAGAATTTAGAATTTGGGAATGGGCGTTTTAATGGCTTTTTACAAACGATGTATGGGATAATCCACGTGTGAAGATCCAAAATGGTCTCCAAAAATATAACTTGGATGCATGTTTATTACTTCTTAAACATAGAAACATATAAGCGGCCATCAGCTAGAAGATGAGGCCGTCTCTATTATCTTCCCCAATCTGTTAAATTGCAATTTTGTGCGGACGTCCGAACCAAAAGAAACATGAATGAAATGCACTAGCGTTTTGGTTTTACGGATCTCAAGCCTTGAAGAGACCCTTGGGGTACGAAGAGCGAAGTCAATTGCATTCCAAAAGGTAGAAAAAGCAAGCTTGTGGAGCAGAAGAACCTTACCAAAAGGTCACACTTTCCTGTCCAGCCCCAACATTACTAAAGGGCTGGAATTGAAAGATAGTGAAGAAGACTATAGAGATATGGAATTCTTGTGTATTTCGTATGTATTCTGATGTACAATTCTTCTGTAATTATAGTACAGTAGATGAAATAATAAAAGGCAAACAAATATTTATGAAATTGAATCCAATCTCAATCTAAAGATCCTAACCAAATTATGAACAATTAAGATCAATTGAGATTCCGAGCATATCTCCCAATATCAGATTAGAGCATATCTTCCAACACTCCCCCTCAAGCTGGTGGCTGATAGATATCTAAGACGCCTAGCTTGCTCAATAGATATGCATGATATCTTTGACATAAGGGCTTACTGAAGATATCAGCTGGTTGCTTCGCCGTTCCAATTCCTCTAATCTCAATTATCCATTCTTGAATTTTTTTTCTCGAGTGAAATGACAGTCCACTTCTATATGCTTTGTTCTTTCATGTATTATGGGATTTGCTCAAGTTTGAGTGCTGCATCGTTGTCACAGAACAACCTGGTCGAACTCTTCAATTTTATTCCAAGATCCCCAAGTAGTCCTTGTATCCATTCTATCTCACAGGTAATTTTTGCCATAGCCCGATATTTTGCTTCAGCTAAAGACAATGATACGGTTGCCTACTTCTTGGTTTTCCATGAAAGAAGAGAATCTCCAAGTTTAATGCAAAAACTTGTAATAGATCGTCGACTCATGGGACAAGTTGCATAATTTGCATCACAATATGCCGACATTTCCATATTGCATTCCTTGGATAAAAGAATCCCTAATCCGGGGCACTTCTTCATGTATTTCACGACTTTTAAGGCAACATTCAAGTGAAATAACTTGGGACTGTGCATGAATTGGTTGAGAGTTTGCACTGCATATGATATATCAGGTCTAGTCAGAGTTAAATATATGAGCTTCCCAACAAGCTTCTAATAACCTGAAGGATCATTGAGAACGGGATCATGATTCTCAGATGTCCTAGCATCATAATCCTCGGTAGTCAAATTTATTTTCTGCTCAATTGGAAGAACCGATGGTTTGCATCCTGACCGACCTGCCTCTGATATAATTTCTAGCACAAACTTCCGTTGACTAAGAGAAATCCCAGGATCAGATCGAGCAATCTCAATTCCAAGAAAGTATTTGGGTGCTCCCAAGTCTTTAATGTGAAAAGTAAGATGCAGATACTTCTTGAATCTCTCTATTGCAGTTTTATTATTTCCCATGATGAGAATATCGTCAACATATATCATCAGATAAATAGATGATGTACCTTGAGTCCATGTGAAAAAAGCGTAATCATATCTGGACTGTTTGAAACCTGCAAAAGTAAGGGCATTGGCAAATTTGGCATACCATTGCCTGGAGGCTTGCTTGAAACCATAAAGAGATTTACGGAGACGACATACTTTGTTCTCCCCCTGTCTCCGTAATCCTTGAGGAATATCCATGTAGATTTCCTCATCTAAGTTTCCATGCAAAAAAGCGTTATGTACGTCCATATGGTGTAAAGGCCAATCATTAATAGTTGCATAAGATAAGAAGGATCTTACGGTTACATCTTTGGCAACGGGGGAAAAAGTTTCATGGTAGTTGAAACCTTCTCGTTGAGTAAATCCTTTGGCCACCAACCAAGCTTTGTAACGCTCAATAGACCCATTAGCATGGTATTTAATCTTGTATACCCATTTGCATCCAATGGGTTTCTTATTTGGTGGTAGATGGACCAAATCCTAGGTCTTATTTGCAATTAGTGCCTACAATTCAGCTCCCATAGCTTCCTGCCATCTTGGATCTTTGGTTGCTTCTTCATAAGTGGATGGCTCGATGTCCTCTGATATTCGACTCACACATCATCTATGTTTCGGGGAAAGTCTATGGAACGAAACATAAGATGATATTGGGTAGTTAATACCTGGTGAGTTGAGCGATGCACAAACATAGTCTGCTGGCCAAGCTGGCGGTCGTGTAGAACGACCAGATCGTCGAGGAGGATTCACTTGAGCTGGAGTTGAAGATATTTCCGTATTGCCAATTTCATCAGAAGATTCTTCCGCCATTGAGGAATTTTCTGGAGCGTCATTTCCAACAATTGCTGGTTTGGAAGTCTCAGGAGTGATTGGGGTTATCATGAGTGGTTCTAGAGTTCCTGTCACAAAATATTCAGTATTTGAAAAATCCTCCATAGATAGTGGCTTACTAGAAATGTTTGACGTCTCCGTTGAAGAATCCTTTTCTTGGAAGGGAAAAATATCTTCGTGAAAGATAACATCTCTGTTGATGAAGAATTCCAGTGTTGATTGATCTAGGACTTGATACCCCTTTTGTAAATTCGGATAGCCCATGAAGATGTACCGTCGAGCATGAGGCCCCATTTTGTCTCGGGGGCCCAAAACAATAGTGAAGCACTGCCATCTGAATATCCTTAAATGGCCAAATTCTGGTTTCTTCTTGAAAAGTAACTCAAACGGAGTTTTTCCATTGAGTATCCGAGTTGGTATACGGTTGATGAGTATGCTACAGTAATAATGCATTCGCCCCAATAATTTTTTCTAGAATATACGCCTGAAATTTTAATACACGTGCAACTTCCAATAGGTGACGATGCTTGCGCTCCACTACTCCATTCTGTTGTGGTGTATAGACGCGAGAACTTTCATGGAGAATCCCATGAGATGACAGAAGAGAACTGCAGTCATTGTTGAAGAACTCCTTCCCATTGTCTGTCATAACCCGTTTGATAGATCTTCCAAATTGGTTCTTGGATAGAGCAGTAAATGTTTTCAAATGTGAGAAAACTTGTCCTTTTGACTGCATCAGAAACACCCAGGTGGCACGAGAATAATCGTCCACAATTGTCAAGAAATAATGCCATCCATCATGATGTTGGGTATGATAAGGACCCCAAACATCCATGTGAATTAAAGAAAAAATGTGCGTTGCATGATTTTTACTAAAGGCAAAAAGAATGCGTGATTGCTTTGCAAGTGGACATATTTAACACTTAGAATAAGGAAATGAAGCACTATGACCCAATCGTGAATGTAAAAGATAGTCTTTATCATTGGTAGTTGTGTTACACAATGATATTTTATTTGAAGGAAATAAGGGTAGATCAAAATTACTTGGAGAATTTTTCCATAGAAATAATCCTTTGAAAAGATTACCTAAGCCCATCACTCTGCCAGTCGAAAGGGACTGAAAGAAGTAGGTGTTAGAATCAAACAATACACGACATGAATTTTCTTTGCAAACTTTGAACACAGAAATAAGATTGAATCGAAATTCTAGAAGGTAAAGGACATTTTTGAGTATGATCTCTCGACTGAGTTTGACTGATCCAGTGATTTTGACATGAGTAACGTTCCACCATTTGATAATTGGACAGTTATAGGGAATTCTAGGTTCTCATGTATATCCGAAAATAATGCTCTTTCATAGACAATGTGGTCACTTGCCCCAGAATCAATTATCCAGGATTTCCTGGAAATATTATTAATTAGGTAGCAAGAAATACTTGAAAAATTTCCTCCCTTGCTTGAGATGTCCAATTTCTGTATTGCCTGCATCATTTGTTGGTATTGATCATTTGTAATGGGCCGGTCAACATTAGAACCACCAACTTGGTAGGCCGCAGAAATCTTTTTTCCTTTTTCTCCAGGTTCATCGTGTAATTTCCAGCAATTTTCCACTGTATGATGTGGCCTTCTGCAAAAATCACAAAATAATTTACCCATTTTTTTATTAAAATTCTTTGTAGATGCCGAAAAAATTCCTCCATCGTCAGATGCAGAGGAAAAAACACCACTGTCGAATGTCTTGCCAGTCGCTCCATCTCCACCGTTGGATTCGATCGAATAGATGGGTCCCTTTGGACCATCCGATCTGCGGGCTGAATTTGAGCCGTCCAGTGCTCCCCTTTTAAGGAGATAGGGATCTTCAAATCCGGGCGATCGAAACCCTAGCTCTCCTCCTCCTTCGTGCCCCCTTTTCGAGCGCTAGGTTTAGGGTTTTCGATCCCCAATTTCTTCACTCGCCGCGATTGGCTAGGGCAAAAACTTCTCCTCCCTTCGCTGATTCTAAAGAAGCCTCTGGCTTTCTTCTTGGACGGCCAATTAGTAGATCCGGCCAAGAGGGGACACTAGTTCCATGGCCAAAATCTGCGAGCGAAATGATAGGTAAGAATCATTCAAGATTAAAAGGAATCGGGTCTCCTCTGGACCCACGAGTTTCTCCTATGCTGCTTCAAGATCGTTCCACAGGGACGACAGTTTGTTGCAATAGGCCGTGATGATCATGTTCCCATGTTTTAACTCATTGAGCTCTTGCAAAAGGGAAAAAATTCGTGTCCGATCTAATTTGCCATACATTTGTTTGATGTTTTCCCACATGGTTTTCGAGTCCTCTATTGGTGGAAGACCAACCACGACCTCTGGGGAGATGTAATTGCCGATCCACGTCCTCACTAGTTGATTGCATTTCCTCCATAATCGGGCTAGTCGCTCATCGGCAGGAATCAGAACCACCCCGTTGAGGAATCCATCATTGTCCTTTGTCACAAGGGCGCGCCGGAAGTCTCGGGACCACTTGGCGTAGTTCTCTGGGCCGGTTAGCTGAAGGTTGATTAGTTTCAACTCGGGGCCGTCGGATGTTGAGACGTGCAGGGGATCACCAGGCTCCGGTCACCTAGTGACAGCAGCGACGGGGAATGGCATGAATTCGGTCGCAAGGTTCGGGTAAGAATTTGTCCCTTGGTCCGATTCGTTTGTTTGAATTGATACCCCGCATTTGAAAGCCCCGGGTAGGGATTCGTTCCCATACCCGGTTCTCCAAATCCGCTTACTTGCTCTAATCCTAGGGTTGAGCTTGCCCCGTTTACGGCTGGTGAGCTTGCCTCGATTTGGACGTAGGCTCCCTGGTGTCCTACATAAACGGGCGATGATGTATTCGGGTTTGTCCTGACATATAATGGGTAAGGTACCCATTGGAATGGTTGGCCCGCAAAGGGTTGCCCCATAACAAACTGAGCCTGTGTAGGTCTCCATTGAACAGGGTGTGCCTGGATTGTTGTTGTGTTGTTGCAGGTAAATTTTGAATCTGCACCGGTGGTGAGGCTTCTGCGGTGGTTTGGTCGTCAACCATTGGGGTAAGAAACCAGTAGCTCTTGTCTTCTTCTTCGAGAGTGATTCCTATACCAAGATGGCAAATCTGTTATGTGATTCAGATCTCCTTTGGTGGCAATCAGAAGCGGAAGCGAAGGATGGTCAGAAGCCGAGGCTCTGATACCATGAAAGAAAGTGAAGAAGAGATCTAGAATTCTTGTGTATTTCGTATGTATTTAGATGTACAATTCTTCTATAATTATAGTACGAGATGAAAGAATAAAAGGCAAACAAATATTTATGAAATTGAATCCAATCTCAATCTAAAGATCTTAACCAAATTATGTACAATTAAGATCAATTGAGATTTCGAGCATATCTCCCAGTATCGGATTAGAGCATATCTTCCAACAGGAATAGATAAGGGAATCAGGACCACCGCCCGCGGTGGCCGCGATGGTTAAGGCTTGGTACCCCGTCCGCAGGGGAAGGGTTCGAGACTCGCGTCCGCGTTGCTTCAATGCAAAACGCGCGATTCACCCGTGCCGTGCCTAGGGCAGGTGTGGTGGTGACCTGGGCCCACCCTGGGGTTTACTCTCCGCCGCGGTCGACGCACGGAGGTTCTCTAGTCACCAAAAATAAAAAATAGATAAGGGAATCGGGCTTTAGCTTGGGCCGGACTGAGAGACTGAGTGAAATTTTCGAATCCTTGGCCATTGAGCTCGAGAGTCGAGAGACTACTTAAAATCGTAAGCCTGAAGCCCAAGCACTTGAGAACGAAGAAGCATGGGACGCAGTCAATCACCATAGGATCGAGGAAATTCATACGATCGAGACCAAAGTTGAGGTATTGAATTTGACGTTTATTTTAGGCAGTCATGCAGGGTTCCGTGACGAGGCATTAATTCGTGGTTCACCTTGTTGCATCGCAATCACATATTCGAAAAAAGATGCGAAGAGACCAAGTTGAGTAGCAAAGATTAGAAGATGTCGATTTCGTATTTTACATTGTTTGACAGGAATCATGCAAGAAGATGATCATATAAAGAGGGTACAAAAAATGAAATCTTCGAAGGCTTGAGAACCATTCGTTTGATAAAAACACTATGCATCAACATAATGACATTGAGAACCCGCAGAAGAAATTGCAAGGCAACCTCAAGCTGCTAATTAAAGACCCGACTGAATCAATCTTATAAAAGAAAAAGAATCGAGGAACTCATTGCTCCGACAGAACGCAACGGGTATCGACATGCAGCACAGGACCAGATAGGTGGAGGACCCTAAGCATGTGTGACATTGAAACCTTTCCTGCGATGGCCACATAAACAGGCACTCCAGTGGCGCTTTATGTATGATAGAGCTCGTCAGGGATGACTTGCTGCCCCCCAATAACCTCATGAGTTACTATATCCGAAATGAACCATTCAATAAGGAGCGCAATATCCAACTTCTCTCACCTGCTTCCAGAGACTCGGAACCTGAGGCTAGTTCAAGCACCTACTTGATCTTGCCCCTAAGACTCGACTCAACCATGACCCAGACTCGACGCGTAACCGACCAGGACCCAACTTTAATCCTGCCATAAAGCCCAAGAATCTGAGGTCAAGGGAAAGGCAGCTACGGCACCAACAAAATTCCGATGGATATCGAAAGAGAGGTGGATGAAGGAATCACCTTTATGCCGAAAGAGGACCTACCTCTAACCAAACTTAAATCCACCGGATGGCATGGGAGGCAGATTATTCCCTCCAAATTGCATATCTGGTTGAGGGGCATCACCTGGTGGCATCGCATCGTCATCTTCTTCCAACCAGTATGCTTCGAGAATCTTTACTGCCTTCTCATAAATCTCATTGTTGTCATGAGACTGTAAGCTCTCGATTTTCTCCAAGCCCTCCACATCTTCAACCATCTGAGCATAGACATTTACATCACCAGTGTTGCCAAGATTTTTCTCAGCTTCTCCTACCTTCAAGATATTCTCCAAACCCTCTAGACAAACTGTCACAATCCTTGGATCAGGGCAGATGAGAAGATCACATAAAGGCTTGACACATCCTTGATTTACTAGGAACCTAACAGCACAGAAGATGAAGCCGCAAGTTGAGAAACATTATTGGTGTACCCTGTATCAACATTATAAAAGATTACGTACTTGATTTGTTCATGAGAACCGCCAGATGTGGCATTTGAGATTGCCCATGCAGCCTCCTTCTTTATATCGAATTCAGCATTTTGAAGTAGTTGTACCATTGGACCAATAATATCAGCCTCAACGACAGCCTATAATATCCATACACATGTTACTCAACAGCATATCAAAGATCAAATATCCTATAATGTATATCAAGATTTAAAGAACAAATTAGAGAGTGTGGGTTACTACAGCTAAAAAATTGAACAAAGCGAGATGACCCATATAGGAAAGTATCTGTGTGGATCTGACCTGTATCTGTTCCTTATTACCAGCTGTAATATTCGAGATTGTCCAGCAAGCTTCTTTCTTGATGCTCTTCTTATAATTACCAGTCAACAGGTTCAGAAGGCAGGGGAGTGCTTGATGCTCAATGACACACTAAGCGAACCAGAAATTAAAGGAGATTTAAGCAGTTGCTGATATTTGTGAGTAACCAAACTAGACATTACTTATGATTCCATTACCTGGGTTTGCAGATCATCTCCAGTGACGATATTTCCAACCGTGCGGAGGGCAGGAATCAACACAGATGGAGATGGGTGACTTGTACAATGAAAATCAAAAGTTCAGTATTTCAAACATCAAAAAATAATGAAGAATGACCGTGGATCAGAATAGTTCCATGCAATATACTGCATGAGAAAGTTAAGACGGCTTACAGCAGTAGTTCCACAAGACGAGGACATACACCGGCTTCAATCACGGCTTGAATTTTATCATTTGTGCCATCAGAAAGGTATGATAGAGCCCAACAAGCATCCGTCAAAACCTCTTCATCAGTTGAATGGATAAGATGTGCAAGGGCTGGAAGTGCAGGCTTAACCTATCGGAATATAGAGAGAAGATCACCAACAGCTTCAGAAGACAACACAATATGGAGGACTTTTTCTGTTAAAAGCTGAACCAAACTACAAAGTGAAAATTTGTTTCCCTAAAAGCAACTTCACGTGAGGATTAAGGTATAGCATCATATCCGAAGAAAAGCTTCCTCAGGTTCACAATTACTGTAGATACATTTTGAAGTTCAATAGGGTAACTAGACTCTAAGATCCTTCTGCAACTACATAAAAGATAACCATTTCAGAAAATAACTTTTCCTCATGACCTCTTATGCAATTATCAGAGAGTTAACATACAAAATCTACAAAAATATGTAAAAAGTACCATTGTCCATGAAAGAACAATCTCTAATGGCCCAACAATAAACAATTAGCAATAATCCCTAGACTTTAAAGGGATGTACTGAAACCAACCTGCTCAAAAAGTGGCTGGGGCTTCCCTCTACAGAAGTTCGAAAGCGTCCAGGTGGCATTCCTCAGCATAGAAAGCTTTGCATGCTCATTCAATTGTGCCAGCAATGGATGCAAGGCACCATTTAAAAGTACCAGGTCGCGGCATTTGGGAGAATCACCGGCAACATTTCCTAGAGCCCAAACAGCCTAGGCATGGAAATGAAAAGGAAGGGATTATCAATGGCAATCACATGCAACTTCATCATACTCTCTCTCCCATAGCCAATTAGCAATATCATAAGATGCAAAGTGACTGACAAAGATACGGTATGGGTAAAGAGAAAACGAGAACGCCATATCTAAAATCTTCTGCCATGTACGCACCTGCTCACGCACATCATCACTAGGAGAACGAAGAAGTTTCACGAATATAGGAACAGCTCCATGATCAATTACCACCTTAGTATTCTCAGATGTACCAGAAGCAATGTTGGTCAGTGCCCAAGCTGCTTCGAACTAAGGGTATTCCCAATCACACCAAAAGTAGCTTTATGGTCACAACTTGTACAAACGCAGTGTCAGTATATAGAAATAAAGAATATTACACATAGTACCTGAAGTTGAGGGAAGTCCTCCTTCATGAGAAACTCGACAAAGCGAGGAACAACACCTGATTGAATCACCTCCTCAATAGGCGGGCTGCGTTCTGGCCATTGACATATTGTTCTTAACGTATTGTAAGAAATATAAAAATGAGATTACCTACAGTTTCAAAAGCTTTGGACGCAGGTTTTGCAGCAAAGTAAAAGGCTCAGATGAAAGAAGAGAAAATGTCACCTATTGAAAGTAGCTTTCTAAACTGCGTGGTTGCGTCAACTTGCAAAGATTTATCATTGCTCAATACAGCAGCCACCATGCTAGGTAGATTTTCCAACTGAAGAGAAACAGAAAAGAACCAAGCATGATTAAACTGGTCTCAAGTAAAGTAAAAAACAATCATATGTGATAAAAAGAAATATCGTCAAATCATCTCATGTTATCGTGCTTGGAAAAAATTAGCACACCGTCTTCAATATGCGTCATCAACAAATCAATACGGAAAACACAAGACCAGATGCCAATGAAATGAACAAACACACAACGACACAATGAAAGAGCTGTTGGATATCCCGTTAACAAGGCCCTCTCCAACCTGCACATTTGTATTGCACTCTGGTCGTAGATTGCATCAAGTTGAGAGAACACTTCTCGAACCCGTAAGGCATAGAGCTTCGGCTATCAGTTGTATAAGTACTTTTTCCACCCATCTTATTACAAATATATGGATTGCAGGGCTGAAAACTCAGAAGCGACATAATTTACTTACCCATTAACTCGGCATGGAACCTAAGCTCACGGAGAAGCTAAGTACCAAACAAAGCTAAATTCATATAGGTGATCTGTGATCTACAAAGATTTACCGACCAATTCAAACCCTAGACTAAAAGAAACCGCCGAATTCAGCTCCATAGGAGCTCCAAGAGGGATAGATAAGCTCTACTTCCAAGTGTAGCTCAGACACTGACATGTTCCGAGACAGAGCACCTCAATTTTAGCCAGAACCGTCACTAATCACAGATCGATCGACATCGCCACCTACTCAGCTAATACTCCAACAATCATCAGGGGGCCAAAAATGCCACCGCATCGGAGTCGGCAAAAAGCACGTAAAGCGAACCAAACGAGCACGCCATCAATCGAACACGCGACGCGAGTGCGCACCTTCTTCTCGACGGCGGAGGAGTGGAGCGAGGGCGAGGCCTGCGGCGCCTGGAGCCCCTCGCGTCGCTTCTTCAGCAGGCTCTCCTCCCGGCGGCTCTTCCGGATCTCCACCATGTTGTCCTCCCGCCGCCGCCGCCCCTCGTCGGCGTCGACCGCCACCTTGTAGCGGTTCCGGCGGACCTCCGTCCTCGCGTTGGGCCGCAGCGACATGGCTCGAAGGGGAAAAACCCCCGGCGGGCGGGAGGGAGGGACGGACGGAGGGACGGGCGGAGGATCGTCGGCGGCGAGGCGCCCCGAGGGATCGGAAACCCTATCGGCGACCGGAAAATCGAGCGGGACGGCGACGGAATCTTCTACCGATTGCAAGGCCAAAAGCGAAGCGACAGCAACGTAGAGGAAAGAAGGAAGGAAGGAAGGAGGGAAGAGGGTTTGAGCGAGAGTGATTATTGATTTCGCAAGAAAAGAATAGAGAGAGAAAGAGAGGAGGTGTCGTGCCGTGTCGCTCCAAACTGTTGAAGGAAAATGGGCACGAATGTTGGGTATATTGCGAAATTGCCCCCCTCCGGGGTTTGAATTTTGAGGTGAGGGAAAGGTTGTTATTGTCAATTTCTTTTTCAGCGATTTTTAATTGGCTGACGGGGTTTTTAATTCGGGGTCATGAGTAGACTTATCAAAAGATGAGGGTCGGGTCGGGTCGGGTTTGAATAAGTTGGAAAGAAATCATTTTATGCGGTACGACTTTAGTGATCCGTACACAGCTTGATTTCTTAATTGGCGCCCAACTTAATTTAGATTTCAATTATTAGCTAATTTTCTTAATCGTTAAGGTTCAGTTTTTTTAAGTGAGAATATGTGTACTATTAAAGTTGGATGGTTGAGATGTGTTGTATCTTTGTGTTCATTGTTTAACTTTATCCTTTTTCTCTTTGGTCTTCTTCCCCAAGACACCGAGGCTGAGGAAATTAGAGAAAGAATGTAAGTGCCGATGCCAAAAAGCTTTAGAACTGATCTCCTTAATGCCCCCGACCATTGTTGTCAAGAGCTCTCACTATTCTGCCTTCCCACTCGACTTATCTGGTGCCTCTCAATCCATCTCTCTATGCTAAGGTCGCAACTCATCGCTACACGAAAATCATGACCGGCAAATCTATGCCAAGGTCCCTCACCTCATGCGACCTCGAATCTATGGTCACCTTAGGCCAATGGCTTGCATAGCTCCGGTGGTGTTTTTGTCACCTTCTTTTTGTTCGATTTCAGAGTCACAGAGAAAGGACACAATCGTGGAGGTTGTGACCTCTGTCGTTTCCCTTTGGCGGTGATCGTCGATTGGCTGATGTGGCCTAGGTCTGTGGTCACGCAATGCTGACCACCCCATGGCTGCGATGCTTGGACTGTGAATTACTATTTGTGTAGCAACCTAAGCGAATATGCGTGGCTCGATCCTACTCATCCAATTTGGAGTGCCAATAGGCAAACTGCCCACAAATGGGCCAAAATGGTCTTTTTCTATAAACCCATTAAGGCCCATTTTGATTAAACTTTAATTTTCTAGACCCATTTGTCATCTAACGTTTAAATGTTTAAACGATCCATATACAATCCCATCTTGACACCTCTAGCCCATGGTGAGCGCAGCTAATCTCTCTCTTCGAGATATGAAATTTCGATGACGAAATATTGGGGGTAATTCTCCTATGTTCGTGTTAGTTGTCTGAAAATTCATAGATGATAGAAATGATGGATCAATAATGTAATTAGCACGTATAAATTACAGGTTACTCAAATATGTCTATTTCAAATTTAATCCTTTTAATGAGGTAATTGTTTTGACGAGGGCATTATTTTCAAATTAAGTATTGCATATTTAGATAAATTTTTAGATATTATCTGCAAAGCAAAACCTAGATGCCTCAAAGAAACGTTTTATGAGCGCATTTAGACATAAAACTGTTGGGGTAAGTAGAATGTAAACATATAATTTTTATCGAATTTATTGCTTAACTTAGAGGTTCAAAGCATGTCGTCATTCAACAATTACATCCTATTTGTTTAAGCAATAGTTACCCGTTGATTAACGCAATGGGGAACAAGTACTTTTTTGTCACGATATGGTAAAGAATTATTAAAATTGGGGAGGACAAAAATGGAATTCCCTCATATTTAAGGATATATCTTATCGCGATTTTGTCATAATGAGTAAATTTTACGATTTTGTCCTAATGGGTAAATTTTATGTATGACAACTTATTTGGTATGATCAAATGATATGGTATATAAGTTATGTCCAGAACGCTTCAAGGTATTATGAGTAGAGTCATTAAACGGATGGGTTGGGTTGAATTCGTCTTGGGTTGAAAATGATCCAATCTAAATCAACACATTTATACATAAAATCCTACCCACATTACTAAAACACGTAAATGTTTAAAAACAAAACCTTTATGTTATTCCTATAATGTTTGAGTGATATATATGTTTTAGTAGTTTTATAAGTTTTAAATAAGATTTTGACTTGTTTGTGATGCAAATTTTTCAAGTTTCACAATATAATATCTGACAAGTCAATAAATAATGGCACGTAAAATCGTATATTAATTTTTATGATTTTCTAAAGCTTAATAGATCATAAATCTTGCTTATCGCACGCCAAAGAGCTTTACGATGTTTTCATCATTTTCGAAGGATGCCTAGGCGACATGAACGAAAGCTCCAACGTGATTTTACGTTGAGGTTGTTCTCACTTTTTTTAACAACCTTTGGTCTTGTAGCTTCTAAATGGAAACGAGAGATGTCGACAACTTCATTCTTCTGGTACCAAACTACCAAGGAAGCATTTTCATAGTATAAACTCACGTACTTTGGACCTAAGCATGTCCTTAAATGACAATTAGAGGAGGCCCCATTTACAGGGGTTTAACTGGGATTATGGGATAAAGTCCCTATTGAGCTTCCCGCCGATCCCTTAAAATTGACCTTCAAAGATACTAAACCTCGCCAAAGACTTTATTTGCCTTGACAATAGAGGAGGTGGATATAGTAAGCTCTGAAATTGACCTTCACCCGAAAATAGCGCCAAGTTTGTTGTGGCGAGTGAAGTAGCTATGACTCAACGTGGCATTGTGTAATCAATGTAGAATTTGGACGAGGAAAATTACCAAAAAAGTTATAAAATTATTATATTTGTATCAATTTAATTATAAACTTTTCAATTATACTCATTTAATTTTAATTTTTCTTTTTACATTTTGCAAATTACTTATTATCAATTTTAATTGTAAATCATTAACATGGACAACTACTATCAAACGTGGTAAGACTGAGATGATGTAAACAATTTTATAAAAAAAATCATTTTCCTTTCCTTTTTTTTTCTAAACCCCAATAAGCTCCGACCTACCCTTGCCAGTCATTGGGCGAGGTCCACAAGGCCCTCGGTAGCTGCGACCCTTGCCTAGTGACTAGCAAGGGTTGTTGGCTTCGCATGTGATTGGTGAGGGTTAGCTAGTAACCCTCCCCAAACCTCTTAGAAAGAAAAAGAAAAAGGAAAAATATAAAAAAATATTTATTAAAAAATTATTCACATTAAGATTGACCGTTTCATGTGACACCGACGACGGCGTCCATGTTAGTAATTTTTGTAAAAATCAGCTAGATGAACTTAATTGACGAAATATGAAAAAGTTAAAAAAATAATAAGTATAAATGTAATCAATTCAGGAAATTTTTGGTAATTTTCTCCAATTCGGTTGGTAATACCCACTGTAGTTCTCATGCTACTCCCTCGTACCCTTATTCATAATAATTTGAAAAGAAGAAGGAAAGAGATAAATGGAGGAGCTCGTTCGGACTTCCGAAAGCTCGAGGCTTGGGCTAGATCTAGAAATTCATGTGCCCAACTCCCACCTCAACTCATTCGAATCAAAACTAAATTCCAAATTTCTCAGAGGCCCAAGCACCATAAGATGAAAACTTCATGACCGGGGCCGGACCAAATCGTGATGGACCAACTTCATATTCTTAGAACGATGGTAGGCCCTCTCAAGCACCTCGGATCGAGAAGCCATCGGCCGCTCTCCTTCGAAGCACGACGTTGCCGTCCATCGACGCACCGGGCGACCGGTTTTGGCCAGAGCGGAACTTCACAGTTCGAAATTCAGCAAGTGGGATTCTCTCGCTCGGACCGCTCTTATAGTCTTATGCAAGCATTTTCAGCTTTGCTTGCAATCTCACAAAGTCTACTCTCTCTCTCTCTCTCTCTCTCTCCGACATGTGAAAATTGACCGTAAAATGAGTGCCGCGTTGGGAAGAATTTTGACACAGGTGCAAGTTCGGAATTCCAACATGTGATTCCAACATGCATCCAACATGCACATGATTAATTTAAAAATTTTCTATAAGTGAAGGGTCAAAATGGAAATATATAAAGAAAATAAAAATAATAAAAATCATAAATAGGGAAAGAAGAAAAAACTAATACTCTCTTCTCTTTTAACTCTCACATGACGTGATACATAATTCACTCACAAGTTTGTTTTTTCTCTTTTCTTCCGACATACTCTAATATTCACAAGTTTGTTTTTTCTCTTTTTTTTCCGATATACTCTAATATGCAAGTCCAGAATATGAATTGCTATTTATTTTTTCCTCTATTGGAATGGAGTTGAATTTATTAACAAATGGTGGATTAATGTTTTTTATTTATTCATTTTAGGTTTTTATTATTATTTATTTATTTGTGAAATTAATCATAAATGATAATTTATCATGTATATATAAAAATATACATTTAATATACAATGCATACCAACGTATCGGAATTTTCTATTTTTTTACAAACGATATGTCGGCAAATCATGTTATATCGCTTGTCTCGTATCGATATCGATGCTACTTAGACTAAAAGGTCTAGAGTTCAATCGACAAAAGGAATAGAGTTGGTCATAGGTCATCAGGTGATTAATCTATCGGTACAATAATAATCCTACATGGCTAGGCATATTTTTAGTCTATGTTGGGTACATATGATAAGTATTATGTTTCTGAGCGGATCTATTTTTCTATCTCTAGAAATATTTAGAACAATAATTCGTTTGGTGATGGAATTTCATTTTTTTTTTAAACAAGTCTAATAGTATTGAAATAGGTTTGGAATAAAAACAAAAAGTACAAATGTTCTACTAAAAATAAAAAAAATCAAAACTCTTTTCATCATTTGTCCTTGTTACTAACTAGCCGTCCAAATTTTATGGTATTATTAATCGTGTATTATTGCTTGGCCTTTCTACATTATCGAATTGTTCACAAGTCACGCGGTAGCTTCCCCGTCGCTGTCGAGTGCTCGTGGAGAGACTGATTGAAAATTCGAAAGGGTCGCTGCTCGCTGGAAAAGAAATGTTAAAAAATAAGGCTTGTAAAACGTACGACTCCGCAACGACGGAAAAAAACAAAAAAGGGACATCAACTTTACCCAAAAAGTCAGGCAGATTGCGATTATAATACAGAAAAAGAAAAAGAGGGAGAGGGAAAAGAAAAGAAGAGAAAAAGTAGGGAAGTGGGGGAGAAAAAGGGAACTAGAAGCCTCTCTCAAGTGAAGTGACCATCTCGTGGAGGTGGACCACTCTTTATCGTCCGATTTTTTCTTACCTCACCAAGGCAAGAAAAGCCAGCCATGTTCGCCAAAATTGGGGTGGGGGAGGGAGGGAGAGGATAATTATAAAAAAAAAAAAAAATTGTCTGGCAAAAATAGATTTGATCAAATGGTATTTTAGAGAAACGTATTTTGGAGAAATTAATTTCATTTTTTTTGCCATGTTCAACTATATTTTGTGATTTTTTTCATAAAATCCAACAGACTACTTAAATGTGTTTCACTCAAAGGACTCTAATTAGTATTTTTTTTTTTTTGGTTAGTCATACTCTAACACTTATTCTCTACTTTTGTCCTACCTCATCAGAAACAGTCGAAATCTATTCCTAAAATGAAATCTTCCTCACCCCACGCCCCGAGAAAGTTTGATTTGAACCTCCACTTCCTCCTTCCAAGGATGGAAAACACACTGCAAGCAAACCCCTAACCTGTTCGAATCGCAGTATTTTAATGGGATAAAATATTAGAAGCATAAAAATTTCCTACAATGCTCACTTTAACATCTCTTTGAAAAAAACGATCACTTAAGTATTAATTTTAATTTGACTCACTTGAAATCTAATGTGGCAATTTTTTTAATTAATTTACTTGATCCACATGACTTGCCGACGTGCCCAATTGATAGTGATATAATGTCTTTTACATGTTTGCTCTAAAGATAAAAACTAACTCGACGGCCATGACTTGAGCTTGTTTGCCATTTTTTTTCCCAAATTAACAATTTGGGCCTGAATCAAGGGCGAGGAAGCAAATCAAGCACTGAATCATGTTCTTCACGGTGTAACCTAGGACTAGAGGATAATTATTGGTATCCTCGATTGTGAGCCCCAATTTGTGAAGAAAGTCAATTCGTTTCTTCTTGAGCTCGCTTGCCAGTTTTTCCCCAGTTGACAATTTGGAAATACATCAAGGCAATAGAAGCAAATCAAGCACTGAAATCACGTTCTTCACGGTGCAACCTAGGACTAAAGGATTATCACTGATGTCCTCAATCGTGAGCCCCAATTTGTAAAGAAAATCAATTTGCACCTTCACGACCTTGATCGTGATTGGCGGCTCTAGTCGGTCAAGCTCGTCAGGTACAATCCAAATCCCTTGAAGGAACTTATAAATCCTAGCACGATTCTCCATCCTCTCTCTCTTCAATTCCGCCGAGCTAGGATAGATATACAGGTACAACGAGGAGTCCCCATCCGTTCAAGAGTCGTAGTATCTTCGCAAACAGATGTTTGACTGCCACGAGAGCTTTGAACGAAAGAGAGTGAAAAAAGAACAAGAGATTTTCCCTAGTGCAACGCCGTTTTGATATTAATGGTCACATCATTCACGTGGACTTCTTTTATTTTTATGAAAAAGCCACGGAGATTTAACATTTAATTCAAAAAGTTGCATAATATTTTTTCGCAAGAATTTATCGTTGAAAGTAATGATCCCTATTTTTCCTTCCCTATTTTTCCTCAATTTACCACTAACGTTAGCGTTGAAGTAAATATCATACTAAACTTCTGATACTTTTACTATGCTAATTTTAATCTTTCCACTATATGTTCCACAAAATATCTCGACACGCCAATTACGTTCCAAAAAGGGAAAATAGAAAATAATTAAAAAAGAGGAGGCAGCAGCCCATTGCGCAGGGCCCACTCAAGCGATCTTTTCTGTGTCGATACGTATCGCCCATTGCGCGGCCAGAAAAAAAGCATAATAGTAGAAATATCTAAAGCCGTAGACCAACACAAAAGATTGCGACCATCATCATCACCATCGAGTGTCAAATCAAAATGGCCAAACGATTCTTACGGCCACCAGCCGACCACGGGCCCCTTTGGTCAACTCGTCGATCCATCGAGAGAGCGACGCGTGGTGCCACCCAGTGCCCGCACCTTTCCGTCGACCAAGCATCGCAACAAAATATCTTCCCCCTCTCATCCACCACCCTTCAAAAAAGAGAGGGAGAGAGAGAGAGCGAATCACCACATGAAAAAAAGACAAGATTTCACCAAGACAAAAGCCCGAACATAAATTTCATTACCATTTCCTTAACAATCAAACCGAAATATCCCGACTGTCCGGTCCCCACAAGAGCCCGCCCTAAACCACCCGAACAACCCCACCACCACCACCGCCACTACCAAAAATCAGGTCTTTTTAATCAGGGATTAAGGCGTTAAATCAATGTTTCAATGCTAACAGTTAGAGGCGGGTGTTTTGGAGAGGATTTAGAGCTACATTGATCAGTTGGTGCATTGCGTGCCCTGGGGGAGGAGGGGGGAGCTAACCTAATGGCGAGAGGAACCGCTGCGCCTCGCCGAGCCTGCCTTCGAAGCGCTCACGCGTGGCTTCTTCGAGGCCACCGTCGGATCGGGCATGTAGTCGAACCCGGCGCTGCCGTCCCCACTGCCACCCACCATATCCTGGAACATCCTCTGCAGGTCCTCAAAGCTATTGCCTCCCTGCAACCAGAAAAATATCCAACCCGACGCGTAACTCGTGACAGCGATTCGTATGACTTTTTTGGACCGTCAGCTTTGAGATCATTGGGAATGCCAAGAGAAACGTGCGGTGCATTGAATCATTACGTAGCACAAATCACGCCCGAATTGACAATTACCGCACTCGGATAGGAAAGAGAGGGCACAAGCGGAGCGGGAGCGGAGCGATCGGACCTACCTCGTCCTTGATGTTGTTCATCATGGAGATCATCTCTTGCATAAAGTCGCAGAAGTCCTGGTTCATGTCGGAAAGGAATTCAGGCCCCAGGACGGGATCATGATGACATCCCAAGAAAAAGAAAAACCCATCATTATTCACCGGAAAATCAAAGAAAAAGAAAAGAATTTTTCACTTGATAAACAATGGATCTCTTCCATTGTCCTTCCCGAGCACTATCTACCTAGAAAGCATTGAACTTTAGTACCCATGTGTAACACGACGTCATCCTGCACAACTAGCAACGTATCTAACAAAGGCAATGTTTTTCATGTCGTTGGAGGCAAAACTCCCCATAAAGAAAGAGAACACAGCAAAAAAAAAAGGCCCTAAAATGACTGGAAAAAATTGGTGAGCTAAGACCGACCTCGTCCTCCTCCTCGAGCGGATCGTAGAGCCCTGCATCGTACATCGACCTCTTGCTCTGGTCCGACAGCACTGGCAACACCCGCAAACAGCACCCACAAAAAAAAAAGAATTCTTTTCACCGTATGTATATGTAATGTAATCGCGTATCTTGTAGTGCAGAGTTGACTATGCAAGCAGAAATGGGGCGGGGGGATTTACCAGAGTAAGCCTCCTGAATCTGCTGGAACCGCCGCTTCGCCTCGCCGGCGACCTGCGGGTTCCCCGCCCATTTGTCCGGGTGCCATTTCTTCACAAAACAGGATAAAAGCAGAAATTAAGCGCGGATTCGACTGAACCGAGTAGTTCGAGCAATTCATGCATCTCAATCAAAAACGGAATTTCATCAAACAGCTAAGATCGCCTCGGCAACATCTGACAGTCTCAGCTAAGCTAAACTCGAACTAACAATTCTCCAAACGAAGAAACTCATCTAATCAGCCACGTCTCTCTAGACAAAAATTCGAGCAGAAATGCGACCGAACAGGGCAGTCCCTGCACTAAACGAAAAACGCCATCCAAACGAGCAATATCCGACAGAATCTCAGCTTAACCAGCGCCGCATCCGATTCCAGAACAAGCAACTCCGCGAAATCCTCCAATTGGTCGACAGCTCGACCGCCAGAGGACCCCAAAAAAGATTTTTTTTTGAAAAAACAGAGACAGGGGTCCGAAGATCAAGACGAGACGGAACCGGAGGGAGAAGTTACCATGGCGAGCTTGCGGTAAGCCGACTTAATGTCGGAGGAGGAGGCGTCCCTGCGAATCCCGAGGACGGCGTAGTAGCAAGATCCGGCGCCGGATGCTCCCCCCCTGTCCATCGCTCCCCCAGCAACGCCCCCACCCTCGGCAGCGACCCAAGAAAACGCTTCGGGAACAAAGCACGAACGCCGAGTCGAATCGTCTCGCTCGCCCGCTCGCTCGCCGCCCTTTTCTTCTTCTTCTTCTTCTTCCTCTCCGCCCTCGTCTCGGATGGCGTCACGACATCGCCCGCCTCGGCCGCCGACGGAGAGAGAAGGGGAGGGGACTGGCCAGCTTTATGCCCGCATCGAAGCGCTGAAAGGGTAGAGAGAGAAAGAGGGGATGGTGGGAGGAGAGAGAAAATATCTTGCTGCGGCGTCTCTCCGAGGTGGAGATGGAGATAGAGATTGGAGGGGCAAGGGGGGAGAGAGAGAGAGGAGAAAGTTCGAGAAAATTCGGAGTTTCCGGGGTTAGAAACATAGGGACGTGTCTGAGATGGCGGAAGATATTTTCGGGCAAAGCTTGTGGAAATCGGCCCTCGTGTTGGGGGCAATTTACGGGGGTTGCCATTGGCGCACGTGTCGGGCCGGGGGCCCCCACGGCCGCCCAGCCGGGCGCCTGGCACGCACGTTGCGGCTTTCGGTCCGGGTTGCGTGTCGATTTTAGTTATTGCAGTTTTGACTTAAAAAACAAAGAAAGGATGACGGACCATATAATATAATTCCTGAAGCTTTAATTTTAGCCCAATATCCTTTATTTAATATGATTTATAAAATTTTAGTATATAATCAAATTAATCTTTAGAACGTATGAAGATATTTATTATTGTTCTTAAACTTGAATTAATGAAATAATAATATTGAACATTTCATATAGGCCAAAAACTAAATTAAATATGTATCAATTTTTTATAAATTGCATTGAACAAATTAAAAATTTAAAAATGACATTACAAATTTGATCAAAGTTTAAGATTGGAATGGCGTGGGATTATTGATTTTAGGATAGGAAATACATGAATCAAACTGAGCCTTAGTGGTGGGGCAAGTCTTTCAAGTAATTTAATTTTTAAGGTGTGTTACATTGAGAAAGTCAAATTTTCCCTCCATATTATTCAATAGATATACGAGTAATATTTTTTCTTTTGTAAATATATCACACCACCTATAATGAATGGTAAAATCAATTCATGTGAAATTATAAAATACTTACTCTATCGTTCTTTTATTGTTAATTTCATTATTTTTCATATTATACTAAATATCTATATCATAAAAAGGTCAATTATTTAAATGCTTTTTCTCTTAATTTTTTAAAATTAATTTCTCATTTCTTATAGGTCAATTTTACTACTCATTGCTAATAGATTTTTCTTTAAGTGTTCGTTTTTCTTCAAAAATTATTAATTTTTCATTTGGAAAAAAATGCTCCCTTCATTGAAATTTAATGCATTTAATGTATAAAAGTCACTTTAAGTATAATATATTAGATTGGATACATCTAGTAACTTCATTGAAATTTAAATATTTGAGTCGTTCTGAATAAATAAACATTGTGTTGTCCTCAAGTAATTTGATCGTATATACATTATATATCATACAAACAAACATTTTCGATCATCAATGTGTATTCCTTATAAAAAAAATCTGATTTTTAACATGTCCAAGTTAGTTGGATGGATAAATTGTAATTGCTACCAAATACGAAGCAATCTTACCGAACAAATTGTAGGAGACTATCCTACTGGCGCAAATCAACGTGGATGAACTGCTTCTACTACAAGCAGTCCCTTCAATATGCCCCAAAAGGTCACTCAAACCCCAAGTTCTAGTTATAAATAGGGCTGTTTAATGGACGGGTTGGAATGAAAATAATCTGATCTAAATTAATTCATTTATATGCGTTACAAATTAGTGACGATACTTGATCCGACTCATACCCAAAATTTGCCAAATCTCACAGATTGTCCAAGTCGATTAGAAAAGGTCATCAATAACGAAGAACAAGCCCACAGGCCACACTTTCCACTGAACAGGACTTTAACACTACACCGGCAGCAAATAACAGGTGAAGCAGCATGGAAGATCAAGCCACAACCAAGAAAGAGCATGCAATAAAAGAAAAAAGTGTCGTCTCGATTCAGAAGCAGACCTGCACAAAACACATTGATCGGGCCCTCGTGAACTCCACTTGGCTATTCTTTCTCGGATGGACAGCTGCTTATCAAGCAGTTCAAGCCAAGAAAGAAAAGCAAATTTAGGTGCACTTGGGTGAAACCAGATGAGCCTGTGCCATTTAACTTTCTTCTTCCTCTTTCGAGTTGAAGTCCTATCATCAGCTTGAGTAAATGAGCCAGACGTGGAACCAGTAAACAAGAGCCTGTCAGGTGAATTTACCCGGACAAATATGGTTGCAAACTGCAGTTTGAATCTCGACCCGAATGTTCAGACCTTTTCAGTGGCCATAGCCATTCATTGCCCTCGATAACCGCAACAAATTTAGCATGTGATTTCGAGGTGAAATCGTTTACCACTCTTCCAGGATGCATATCCTCCAGAATGTCATTGAGACACTTGATATGAGGCTTTAAAACAGACCTCGCTTTAATTAACTTGTTCCAGGCGTAGCTACTCTCGCCAGTTGGATTCACTTCCCAAATAGATTGGCCTTTTAAGCAAGAAACAGTCGAGCAAGGCCACTCAAATGGGTCCAGCCTGCAGCAATATCTCCATAAACGTTTGCAATATACAAGCAAGATTCCAAGGCTTAAGCATTTTCAGATTTTTCCCTTCCAAAGGAAGAAATACTCTCGCTTCTAATTGTTTTTGACAATATTGTTTGGCAACAAAAAATTCACCCCAAAATTTGCCAAGCTGTAGATTACTTCATTAACGAGTTGTGGTCTTTCCAGCTCAAGAGAGATGCCTGACTGTCCAAGAACTCATTCGAAGAGTATACAAAGGCTTACACTCTCCATTATCTTAACCTTGCTAAAATCAGAGGAAGGCCAAGGTATCCAACTGGCAATTGGCCTTTTTGAAAGCCAGCTAGATACATCTGAGACTTTTGGGGATTAAGACTAAGACTTGACATGTGCTCAAGTCTCTGAAACAATGCCAGAATTTCATTTAAAGAATTCATATCCCCTTTGAAAAAGATCATCAAAATCGTTGGCAAAATTCAAGTGAGTAAGTTTCACCTTAGAGCACTGAGAATGGTATTTTGATCTGCCTTTTGACTTGCTGCATTATCGAACTGTTCTTGGAAAAACTCCATCACCAGAACAAAAAGATACCATGAAGGATCACCCTGCCTCAGTCCTTTCTCACCTATGAAGAAGCCCTCAAGACCGCCTTCCAATGTCAGAAAATACGGTGAAACCTCTGTAGCCCAACCCAAACAACAGTTTTCGCTCAGACCTCCCAACTTTGAAGTTCAGGCTGCCATTTTCTCAGCACAAGAGGATAGTGTGCAATCTTCCGGAAGAGGGGAAGTTCATAAGGAACATTCCATTCTCAATCTCCTCTTGTCCCCACAACATATTCACCGCCAAGGACATAAATCCAATGCTCAATTTCTTGCCAAGAACTTGCCCCATGAGAAGAATTTCACTTTTCAGCGCTGTTATCTACGGCAGATCTAGGAACTAAAACATGCTTAACACCATCAACGATTTTAGGTATAGTCTCACGTCATGTGTAGCGTCCTAGATTGCTGATACGCCTTTTCCTTTACATGTTCGTATTCAGATCTTTCTGATCGAGATTACTATTTTGGTTCTCTGCCTATTTCTTCCGTTAGAACTCACTCTCACAATCAAATAATTGCTTTTCATTGATCAAACAGGAACCTTTGTGCGTCTTGCACGATCTTCAATGACAAAGATGAATTGTTTCCATTTCGACTGTTCGCAGATGAAAGCTAAACTGCTCAATTTCGAAAGAGAAAATTCATTTCTTTTCTTACCCAAAAACATTCTCTGGAAAGTAAAGTCTTGAAGCGGTCTTGGATCTGATTCTACAGGAACTTGGTGGAATGTTACGTGGAAAACAAGAACCTACAATGGCGATAGAAGAACATTTACTAAATACTGTCAAAATTTTGGGCTTTGTGACTCCAATAGTTACAACATAATATTGCAAGTCAATAATAGCAAAGCCTATGGAAGAAACTTTAGATCTCGCAAAAGTAAAATACTCACAATATTTTATAAAGCAAAGAAATGTGTGCTTAGTATATCAGAACATTAAACTGATAAATCAAGGGATGATGGGTTGGTTAGGACAAACAGAATGCCGAACAATTCTTGAAGAAGGAAACAAAAGGCTTACAATTCTTGAAGAAAAAACCCCTGTATTGAGATACTTCCTAAGACTGGTTAAGACTGGCAGCCCCATGTTGATGGTGCACAACTTAATTCAAAAAATGAAATGGTACTCAAGATAACACAATAGAGATAACTGCAGTGATGAGGCATTATTCTAAGTTGATGCATCTAGGGCAGCTTAACCTTAGATGCTCTGGAGAAATTTGGTGCCTCCCCGAACAAGACATTCTCATCCACCCAAGACAATCACTGCGATCAAGTATCATGAATTTCCTCCTTTCTGTTTGTTGATACTTCATACGTGATGATTGGCTTGGGTGGATGAGAGCTTTGTGCTCCTAGAGCACCCAAAATTCTCTTGGGGGATGGGCTCTCCATGTATACAGCTTAATAATGTGCCCAATTGAACATTGCTGTTCTCTTTGCAGCCACGACACGCCGAACTGATCCCCACTTCACCACGGCACGGATCTTGCACCACGCTGCTCTGGGCTTCGAGATTCTAGAATTCCAAACTCTGAAACCTGTGCCAGATGGACAGATCCCAAAATCTGCCCTGCTGCTCGATCCGATGATGAAAGTGTGCTCCAGTGGCCCCATCAAATTGCCAGGGATTGGAGATGGCACTATGAAAAGCTCCTCAGGAGACGAATGGTTTGGCGCAAACGGTCCTTGTGAGTAACCAGGACGATAACTGCTTTCACCAGCACTAAAATAGGACGAAAAGTCCTGCCTTCCTAAGCTTTTGGCTGCTGTCTGATTGATAATAGCCGCGATAATATGATTCTGTGGCTCCAGGCAATCTAATTGTGGGTTCTCTGTGACATTGTAGCAGGGCGATTGTGAAGTCAATGAGTAAGTAAACTCAAGAGTCATCTCTGGTCTATCTAAATGCAGATGCGTTCGTTTTCAGCTACCATAGATGCAAAATGATGGACGTTGACAAAGAAATAGGAACGGTGAGCTATGAAAGATTAAGAAGGCCAAGAAGAAAAAAGATTGTAGTGATATAACATCACAATACCTTGGTTTGGCACTGTGTGATCTAGATGATGAAGAAGCGGGCTCAGTACAATTGATGACTCCATAGGCAAGTTGGTCAGGGCACTCAGAGGAGTGATGCTGGGTAAGGCATCAAGCAGCACCCATCGATTCTTGTTACAGTAAGCTTGCCTTCTTAAGTTCTGCACCAAAATCTGTCGACCAAACGGCAGATTCAATCAAATTCGAAATCAAATGGAATACTTACGAATTTTAAGCGAAGTGGTTGTGGTATGAATGGACAAGAACGATATATACAGGCCCTTCTGTAGCTCCAGATAGTTTGACACTCTGCTGCTTGATATGAAAGTTTCAGGTTATGATTTATGTACCTTCTGAGAGTGGGTCAATTGGTCTAGTGACTGGTAAGTTTGGCCGTCAAGTGTTGCTTGAGCCACTTTCATCACTGAGTTAAACAGTATACCGGCCTGGTTTGAAGCTTGATAGTAAGCGTATGTCTTGTTATTGTCGACCACACAGGTCCTGGCATGTTTGACAATCATCTCCCATATTCCGTTAGCAACCCGATCACCAAGTATCTGAAATAACATTGCACGGGTACAGAAAAGGGAATTAGTGGAATTGATGGTCAACAATGCTTAGAATAACGTGTACAGAAAAGGGGAAATTAGCACGGGTAGAAGAGAAATGGTCGCTACATTTCTTAGAGAGGATTCGTCAGCTTCGTACAGCTGGAGGAAATCTTGAACAGTGTTGATTCCCCTTGAAGTCATGCGCTTATGTAGAGCACCGTCTTTGGCTACTTTCTCTAAACGCCACACTTCATCGCTCAGTGATGGAGGGTGGTGCTTCCTGTTCACTACACATAACAGAGAAAACTTGTCAATCTTTAAGTCTTTTTTAGTTCCACCAAAAGAATCAGGAATTAGCAGCTAAAAATCAAATGTCATCATAAAATGATAGGCAACGAAACTAATGATTGCAAACTTACAAACTCCTCGATGATCTTTAACAACGAAAGCTTCACTTCTCGCTTCCCTTATTCTTATTTCTGCAGAAACCTTTTGAACAGCTCGAGCTCCTAATCTGAATTTCCGACATCTCATCCAGCTCGAGTTGTCGGTGATGATTAAATTACGGAGACAACCAATTCCTCCTTGCAACATCACAGTAAGCTCCCCGGTTACCAATGGCCTTTTCCCTTCCCTTTTGTGGGTGATTTTTCCATTGAATTCCTTCTCGGTCCAATCCTCTTCCTCATCTGACCCGAAATCTCCATCGAGGATGACGATTTCGATCTTTATTGAAGATAGGGGGCCACTTGTAACCCTCTCATTGGTCCTACCATCAAATAGTTCGATCCTGAGAGGAGTACTGTCCTCGGCTTCTATCTGACAGTTAGTGAAGATGGTTGCTGGTAATTTGGTAACAAATTGCAGTCGAAGACTGCTTTCTTCAGAAGTCCCAACAGGATTAGATTGTGCTCTACGATATAGATTAGAAATACATAAATTCTCTAGTACATAAAGGATGTTAAATTGTTGATATGATATTGGAAAACGACTTATCTTGAACTTGAAACTAGATTACTGTGTCTAGTACAGAAAAACTAATACAAAACAAGATCAATATGGCTTCCTCTGATTCACAGTCAATCTTGGAGGTTGATGCAGGAATACATGGAATACTGACCTTAACGACGGATCATGAAAGCACGGGATTGCACGTTCCACTTCCTCCCTAACCTGCTTGATGGAGAGTGCAACTCAGATTCAAAGTGAAATTTTCTAATAATACCAATAGTTTCGTCCTGTTTAGCGTCATGATCACAAACAGGTGGATTCGTTAGACTATCTGCAGAGCAGATCTTATTTTCCTGGGATACCATATTTTCAAATTCAAGGAACTACTTGATAGCATACCTATCACAATAAATGAGGAAGAATCCATTTGACCGTTGACAAAAAGATTCATTCCTTCATGGCAAAAAAGAGGCAAAGGGGCAAAAAAATGCTTCTTTATATTTATTTGGAATTTAGTTATGAGAAGGGGATTCGCAGATCTTTATTCCAATGGAAATGAACCCAACTAACAATTTATTCTAAAAACAGATATCTGAAACATTCTTAATCTAGAATAGAAGAGCAGATCAGGACTTCATGAAGAAAAAAGAGATGGACAAAAGCCTCTACATCTTTGGGTTGAAAAGTATTTGTCTGAGCCAGATACTTTGCCGATTATGACAAGTGACACAGATTAAATTGCCCACTTTGCTGACCAAAACATCCCAATCACCCCAAGAAAACAGCCTTCTCAATAGTAAATCCAGAGTACATCCATGAACTGTTGACCAAACATCACTATGCCAGATATAATGAATCATCATATCATATATAAAAAACCGAACAGTCACATACTAAGCATAACAGTAATTTGAAATCATTGATTAATTTGTGAAGAAACAGACTGAGTTCTTCTCAAGCAACACAGCTAGTGAACGATACGCATAGCATACCACTTTCCGAAAGAGGGGCTCGAAATATGATGCAAATTGATCCGGTGACAGCTCTCCGATCACATTTCTCAAATAGCTGCAAAGTAATCAAGATTAGTATAATTCACAGTCACAGACACTAAAACTGGAATACAATGGTCCCTAGTAAAGTGACTCTACTTAATGTTAGGCCTTCTTGCTGATCCTCCAGAACCACCCTCCTTATCCTCCTCCTGTAGTTGCCTCTTCGACATCACCAGAGAATAAAAGGAAACTTAAGATTCATGTCAAAAATTTGTAAAACTTGCAGTGTGCATAGATACAGCAGTCACTACTCCCAACCACCAGAAATATATAGGACTCAAGATTGGCCCACCACAGAAACGGTAGGTACAGAGAAACTTCTAGTTTGAAGCCGTTAACAACGACATGACATTCAGTAAAATCTAAAAAAAGAACCCAACACAGGTCAAATTTTCAACCGCACTTCTGCGTGTGCCGATACCAACAGATCGCATTTTGGACGCTTCCCAGCGCCAGGAACTTGGCCTTTGGACTCCTCGACGGAATTAAGGACGGACGCCCAAGAACTGCACGAAAATTAGCCCGTAAAAACCAAGATTGACCGACGAACGACAGCTACATCAATGGCACAATCTAGGAAATTCCCAGATAAAAAAGAGTCATTTTTAAATGTCCTTTCGATGTGGGGTTCAAGAGAGAGAGTGAAAATTTACAGGCACGCGGTGGCATCGACGCGTACCGGGGAACGATGGGATCGAGAAACCTTTCGGAAGTTACAGGCAAAGTTCCCGAGCAACCGCGTCCCGCGGAGTGGCGTTGTACTGAGGAGGAACGGGCGTTCAAGGTCCGAACTTTGACTGTTCCCCGTCTTCGTCAGTCGAACTTTCTGTTCACGAAGTCATCGGGTCAAACGTTAGACTATCTGGTTGTCTAGGGTGATAAGTAGTGTGGGGGCACTACGTACATTTTCCTTGCTTGTCGGAGCAGGGTTTCCACGGGGCAGGGTTTGTCGCTGTCCGTGGCCGATAACATGGTCATGCATGAATCGGGATTTGACCATCCATGTTCTGATTATGGCCTACATTGAAAAATAGTGATAGCATAATTATTAGTTACCCGGAAGGAAAGAAGAAGAGATGAAATGTTCATGTGCGCTAAAGCCGGGTGTTTTAAGGACTAGTATTGAGATAGAGATAGGATAAAAAACGTCATAGATTTTAATGTGGAATATCTAATTTTATCAAGCGTTTAGTACTTTTAGATATGATTGAAAAGTTCAAAAAATCAATTAAATCGAACAATTGATATCGTAGTTAAAATGCATTGGATCCCATTTAAAGTATCTTCTGAATTCCGGTGTGGCTTAATACATGGGGTCCTATTTGTTTGGTGAAATCATAGTTGAAAGGCATGGGGGCAACCAAGAAAATAGGGAAGAGAACACGAGGAAGGACCGTGACTATTCTTGCTCTCCACGCGATTTCAAATTGAATATGAAAAAATGTCTTCGTCAATGGTCAGCTATAGAAGAAACCCATTTCCACATTGACAATATTGGGATGAAACACGGAAAATTACCAAAAGAAAGTCATAAATCTATTACGAATGTCAATTTAGTGTTAAAATTTTCAATTTTATTAATTTATTTTTAAAATTTTTTAATTATTTGCTAATTTAATCATTCCATCTAATTTTGGTTGGAAATCATTGACGTGAGTATTGATTGTTTTATATGGTACAATCAGCCGCTAACATGAATAATTTTACGTTTTTTTTTTTTTTTGATTTCTTTACTTTTAATTTCTTATTTTTGAAATTAAGTTTTTTTTTTTTAAATTACAAAAATTATCTACATCAGCATTGACTATGCCACCTAGGACAGTTGACTTCCACATCAATAATTGTTGGCCAATTATTTAGAAGGATTAAATTGGTAAGTCGTTGAAAAGTCTATGATTAAATTGTTTAAATTGAAAAATTTAGGTCTGAAGTGACATTCATAAAATTGATTCTCAACTTTGTTTTTTGGTAATTATCCCTAATATGTACAATGGTGAAGATATGTATGTAATGAATGAAGATTTTCTAATTTTGGTGGGTACGCATACTAGCGGTTGGCCCTTGTGATGTCTGTGATGTGCAGTCGGATACACGCGCGCACACGTTTCCGAACAGAATGTACTTTCGCTGGTTGGTCATGGGACAAGCCGAGTAACATCACAAGTTCTGCGCTATTTCTCTGTTCGAATGATTAGCCAACATGATTTTCAGGGAAAATTCGAGGGTGGGGGACAACATTCTGGGAAAATCTTCCACGGCTTGTCATCAACACGTTACCCCAGTCTGCACAGAAAACTTGAGCGCCTTTGAATTTCATGTTCTTTTCGGACCGCGGGTTCATTTTGACCGGAAGAGAAGGACCTGATCTGCTTCGATTTGGAGATGAGAGAATGTGGAATCTCAACTGAATTGCGACACAGTTTCTGTGATACTGCCTCTGAAGTAGGTTAGCCTAGAATTCATCTTGACCTTTGTTTTCTTGAAGAAATGGTGCCATTAGTTCATATGAAAGTGTGTGTTCATAGATAGAACCCAACTGGCTCATCAGTCAATTTGAACGTACAAGAAAAACATAGAAATCTAACTGACCTGGGACTACATTCACTTTCACAAACCCCTTAATTTCCACATGGACGTCGCCTTCTGTATATGAAGGAACTGTTCAAACATAGAAATCTATGCATGTCCTCTATGTCTTTGCACTATAAAATGTCCAAGAATGGACTGGAGTGAAGGGAGGAAACAACTCGAGTGAAAGGAGAGGGAAGGAATAACCCGAATAAACACTATCATTAACAAGACTGAAAGGTTTTTCCACGAATTTGTTGCTGTTGTTTCACATAACATAATATGAATGGTAAGCTCATCCGTGTATTTGTCTTTTCTTGACATGACTAAGATGTTAATATTGCAACATTGCGAAATGTCATATTTTATGTGGTAAGTTACATTGAAAAGTCTAGTTTCTTTAGCGTTGCAAGAGACTTTTTGCTTGTGACATCCTGAAGTTTTAGAATTCGTTTTCGATTAAATAAATCGGGCCTTCCGTCGACACGCCGATAGTGCTATTATCTGAGCCGATCACTCACGAGATAATTGGACAATCTAGGAAAGCAATTAAGGAATCTAAATGGAATGGACTTGAGAATTTGACCAGGAATTGACTGCTCGACTATGTTGATCTGCAATGGTTATTATGGCACTGTCGAAATCGATTAGAGACCGGATATATATATATTTGGTCAGTCCTACTCTATTCCTACTCTACACTTACTCTCAGACTTTTGCCCTGCCTCGTGCAGGGCGTGAGAGTCAAAACCCACTCCTGAAACTTACGCATCCCCACCCCATCCCCCCTGAGAAGGTGGAGATTTGAACCCCTCACCTCCCTCTTCCGTGTTGAAAGGGTGGCCACTAGGGTGAATCCCAGTGGTTGACCGGAGATAGGTTGACTTGACTGAGATGTGTAATTAGAGTGTGGGTGATTTCATCTAATTGCAAAATACTCGTCGATTGGCATTAGAATGATTTTTCTATCGTTTTGGTACCTGGTGCCCATAATTGATACCTCGAGATTTTCATGATAATCGAGAGTCGCCAATACAAGATAAATCGATTACGGGTTAATTGTACAAAAAATTCCTAAAAGTTACATAGTAGACTAGATCACGCTAAAAACGCGCCGGATTGAAATTAACTGCGAATTTGAACCCGATTTCAAAAATTGAAAGTTCTGTAGTGTCACGAGCTATTTTAGGAACGTTGGCTCATCCTCTGAAGATTTTTCAGAGATTCCGAGATTTTTATGAAAATCGATACGGACGTTGCAGAAAATTAACGGAAATTGGATAAACGCTAAATCGATGGAAATTTGACTTTCTGCCGCCTTTGAGTGTCGAGGACTGCAGAAATTATATAGGATTTTTCTTTATCAAAATTGACCTCAATTTGGGAATTGAGTGAAGAAATTGAACCCAAAATGTGAAATTCGGATCTATAAGGAGATAGCAATTTTTGGCTTTAAATTTGGTTTAATGGTGGAATTTACTTGTCAAAAAGTAAGTGGGGACATTAGGATATTAATGTGGGCTTTAGGCGGACCATCAATTAATGGAATAGATATCTCTCCTTGACTTTCTTTCCCCTTAGCTTCTCACACACGCTGGCCATCTACCCTGTTCCTCCTTCGATCGAACCCTCCTCTCCGTTGGTTTCAACTTTGCTTTCATTTTTCTCTCTTTCTTTTGATCAACCAACCCACGTCTCTGCCCCTCTTCCACTCACACTCTCTCTCGGCCACAGAAGCCACAAACTGAAGCCTTTCCCCACTGGATTCTCGAGTTGCCGTTGGCTGCCAAGTTTGGTCAACCAGTGGAGTCTCTCCACTGGTTTATTGACCCAGCAAAATCCACCGAAGCAGCTCGCCCTCTTCTCCACTTCGACTTATCCCCTCTGCCGCGTGTCTCCTGGTTGTCCGTCCAACGACCGTAAGCAGCTTCATCTTTGCCGCTTCGTTCTTCTTCAACATCGCTGCTTGAAGACTCCAACGAAGTAGCTGTCCACGAAGACTGAAACACCCCCAATCGACAGCTGCAACCCACACATCCCCAGCATCTCCTTCGTTCACTGCTCCTTCGTCCAGCATCGATCAACCGAAGCGGCACCTCCAGCGAATTTGGCCCAGCACGTTCATACGTCTTCAGCCCACATGATTTCAGCTCAGTTCGGTTCAACAAGGCCCGTTAACTCCAGTCCATTTGAGGCCCGTGTCAGCAGCCCAAGAGGTCAGCGAAGCCCTCAGTTTAGCCCATGCAGAATTCTAGCCAAACTTAGCCCAATTTACAATTGTATCAGCAGGCCCAGCCCAACTTGGGTTTAGCCCAAAATCAAGAATAAACCTTAGCTTGGGCTGAGATTTATTGGGCCCATTTTAGGCCCGGCCCGAGAGTTTGTTGACGCTGCCGAAAATTAAGATTTCGACCGCCATCGTGCCGCCGTTGCAGTGAACCGGTTTCCGCAATTAACCGGTAAGTTTTTACTCTAAACTCTACTTAGTAAGCTAATGACGTTTAATGGGTATTTAGATTTATTTTATTAGGAATTAGGTGGTTAGTTAGATTAAGTTAGAAATGTAATTATTTAATTGAGCATCTTAGGTGGTTAGCATGGTTTAGCTAAGGCCTAAATAAATTATACTATTTATCTAAAAGAGTTCAAGAATTTTTTCGAGTCCTTATTGGTTATTAATTTAATGATTCTGGCCTAGGTTAGTATTTTTAGAATTTAAATTGATTTATTTAATGAATTTCAGTAATTATTTAATTATTAATTATTTTTCCAAAAATTAGGTCGGGATAGCAAGAATCGGAATTTCGTGCCGATTGCAATGGTGTGGTTAATTTCTACAATCAAGTGTTAAATTGTGAAAATTGAGTGCCGATTGGAAATTTGGTCAATTATTCTAAAATTTATGAATTTCGATGTTTATCAAGAAAATCCCGGATGTTGGGTTTTAAACACCGAAAATGGTTTTATATACTATATGAACCAATGGGATTTTGAAAAGAATGTTATGAATTTTCCAATTTTAATCTAACTGTATACCCACACACGACTATTTTTACTGAGTGTTTTTAATACGGAGAAAATAGGCCGAGATCACTATTTTAATTGAGGCATTTGAACGCAATGCATGGTGATTGAGTGGTCGTGTGCTGACTAAGAGAAACTGTCCCCGAACCGTATTGGATGGACGTTACCTTATACGGGATACCCACTTAGTGGGATTTGGGTCGCAGTAGATTATGGATCTATACTTCTTTGAGAAAGTCGTCTCTGAGAGAGACGTAACCATGCTCAATGGGGCGAGAGGATGCCTGGCTACGCTAGTAGACCGTCGAACTTCTAGTAGGCCGTACCCTCGAGTGGGTGAAATTATCAATTGGAACGCATGTTGAGTGAGATAGATGCGCCGGATTATTGGACAAAATTATGTGACATGGTATAGAACGTGTCATAACGATTTGGCTCTATAATCTAGACCCCTGTGATTTATTGAGTTGAGTGATGCGATCCAATTGTTGTGTGTATCAATTCTATACCTAATGTATATGAATTATGCTAACTTGCAGGGAGGAACTGAAGCGAGGTAAATCTTCTATGTTGTATGCGTGATTGTGTGATTAGGACGCTCCTTAGCGTATTTCTCTCATAATTGGGGTTTAGAGCTTAGACTCGCTGAGATTATATCTCACCCCGTTGTGGAACAACATTTTCAGGGTCGTCGAGTGGAGGACCTGGAGCTGAGAGAAGGTCATCGGAAGCATAGGTCAGTTAGGATTGCTTCTCTTTGGAAGGCCAGTCTTTTGTAGTCTTTTGGCCATAGACTTTTGTACATGCCTCAGGCCCTGTTTGGCCAAGATTACAAGGGCTTTCATCCCGAAAGCCCATTGGGAAAAATTTCAGCCGTTTGGTTCAAAGATTTGGAGGTATACTTGGGGAATGCTAGCATTTGGAATGCTGTGGAATGTTGGTGGGGGGTTTAATGAATTTTTTTTCTTCCAATATTGCCCTCACTGATAATTTAGTTTTCCTGTTTTACCCTAAAAAACAATTGTTCATTGTCTTCCTTGTCTTCCTTGTTTGTTCAGATCGAAGCTCAGCTGGCGGAGCTCAACCGGTTGGAGCTGGTCACCCACGCACTGTTGTCACCACACACCGCCATTGCCACGCACCACTGTCGTGTGGGTCGTGGCCTTAGGTGGCGTCGCCCGGTCGCGCGACCCACGTGACGGGTTGAGCGGTGCTTAGTCGGTCGATCCGGCCGCCACGCACGCCGTCGTGTGGGTCGCGGCCTCAGGCGGTGTTGCGCGACCCATGTGACGGGCTAAGCAATGCTCAGCCGGCCAAATCCGGTTGCCACGCACCGTTGTCGCGTGGGTCGCGGCCTCAGGCGGCGTCTCGTGACCCACGTGACGGACTAAGCGGTGCTTAGCCGGCTAGATCTAGTTGCCACGCATCGTCAGTGCGTGGGTCGCGTGGCCCCAGGCGATTTCGCTTTGAGGCTGCGTAACCCATGCGACAGCGGTGCGAGGGTCGCGCTGCCCTAGGTGGCGTTGCCCTAAGGGCGTGCGACCCACAGGACGGCGGTGCATGGGTCGCGCAACCCAGGCGACGCCGCCTGAGGCCGCGACCCACGCGACGGCGGTGCGTGGGTTGTGTGACCTTTCGCCTCCTCACCACCACTGCTACCAGCCGCCTCCCCCACCACAGCCACCAGCCACCTCCCCCACCATCTCCAATTGCCTCCCACTCGTTCCCCTTCTCTGCGTCAACATCTCCTCCTCCCTTTTCCTTTTCTTTTTTTTTCTTTTTCTTTTCACCTCAAAGTTACTTTGCAAAATGTTGCACCAAAATAAGAGTTCTCAAACACTTCAGCATTCATCAAATGCCCATTCTTCTAAAGATACTTGGGGAAATGCAAAACCATTTCCCCAAAGTTGAACCAAACTGGCCTCGGTGTATATATAAAAGCATGTTTGTTGTGAATCTATTGTCCTGATTTTCTATCACGAGATAATTATTATCATGGGATTTATAATCTGCTTTCACATGTGCAATAAAATAAAAAAGGGTCGGCGACTAGTCTTGGAAAGTCGCAAAATTTTATCGACTAAAGAGGGATGGGCATGCGCTCGGGGTTTGGGGCGTGACATTACTTGTCTATATAAGACTTGCAACCAAATAAAATTTTAAGAAATGTTAAAGTAGGTGTATGATTGTTTTTTCTTCTTGAAGATTAGAACATGACCCCACCATAAAAATGGAACAAGACTTATTGGAGATCTCAAATCTCTTTCCTTCATGATTATGTATCCTCCAATATTTATGCGATATATGCTGTAGTTGCGGACAACTGCGTAAGTCAATAATTCTAATTATATCTCTTATACAATATTAAAATCTAAATCTTTTCTATTCTATAACTACCTTCCTAAAGAAAAATCAACTATCGAGATATCTTTATTTTTTGGCATGCACAATTTCGCTAGAATAGTTCTACCAATAATTCCTTTCCATATTAATTATTTTATACTTCATAACAAAATACTTGGCAAAAGAACGCTTCAAGTGCCAAAAATTGGCATAAAGGGACACTTAAGTGCCAAAAGTTATGAAAGGTATACTCAAATGCCACATTCGAAGAAAAACGGATCACTTAAGTGCCACTCGGCCAAAGTCCAGTCAAAGGCTGACGTGGCATTTTTCCGACGAATTTTTGGCGAAGTGAACCCAAAACGACGCTTAGTATGTTTTTTTGCACGACGTGGCCAAATAATGCAAAAAACGACGTCGCTTTGGGTTGACGTGGTAAAAAAATAATATAAAAATTAAATAAATTAAATTTAAAATTAAATTTAGTTAAAATAATAAAAAATAATAATTTTAAAATTAAATTTAGTTTAAATATTAAAAATTAATTTTAAAATTAAAAAATTTAAAAAATTAATAAAAAGAAGGGTGGGGGCGGTGGTTGAGGGCGGCCTCGGCCACCACTCGCCTCCCGCCTTCCGGCGACGGAGGGGGAGGGTCGGCGAGGGTTGGCGGCCCTCGCTCGATCGAGCCAAGGGTTGCCGCTCGTTAGGGGTCGCTCGACTAGTGGCAGCCCTTGGCCCGCCTAACAAGTGGGGCCGCCGACCCTCGTCGGGTCGGCCAGGGGTCATCGGCTGACCCTCCCTCCTTTGTCGCCGGCCCTTCCTGAAGAACGGCGAGGAGGCGGTGGTGGTGGCCGAGGGCCGCCTCGCCCATCGCCCTTTTTTTTTTTTTATTAATTTTTTTAATTTTTTTTAATTTTAAAATTATTATTTTTAATATTTTAACTAAATTTAATTTTTAATTTATTAATTTTAAATATTTTAACTAAATCTAATTTTAAATTAAATTTATTTAATTTTTATATTATTTTTGTGTCACATCAACCCAAAATGGCGCCGTTTTTGCATTATTTGGCCACGTCAGTGTGCGAAACGGCGTCGTTTTGAGCTCGATTCGTTGGAAAAATGCAACGTCAGCATTTTGGCCGGATTAGCACTCAAGTGACCAATTTTGCTTTGATTTTGGTACTTAAGTGTACCTTTCGTAATTTTTGACACTTGAGTGTCCCTTCGTGCCAACTTTTGGCACTCAGGGTTCGCATCCCCAAAATACTTCACTAAAGCCATTACCACCTTTTCGCACACATGCAACACCTGTCCATGTTTTACTAGTATATACATAATATGACTTATAAGACCACCTGGCATTCGAATGTTATTTTAGCCCTCGTCGATGAGCATAAAATCAATTCTAGCTAGCGTGATTTATTGAGTGCAACGAGCTACCAAGTAAGCCTCAGTACAAGTAGATAGTATGTGTTGCGAGTATATGAGAAGGAGACAAGTCATGATAACAAGATCATCAGAAAAAGAGAAGCAAAACCATCGTCAGAGGGAGTTGCGTTAAATGACAACTCCCCCAGACGATGATGACGGAGAGACTAGCAACTCACGAGATAGAGTTGCTCTTAGGGATAACCAGAGCAGATCTAGGACCGCAACAAGCAGAGGACGATGATGCTACCTCTTGAAAAGCAACAGTTGTGGCTTCTCTTGAGGATGAAGATCGGTGGGACCAACCGTCAGGAGAAGCAAATACAACGGGTACACTAATCAGTAAGATTAATGAAGTATCAATTGTTGCTTTGTCTGGTTCAATAATACCGCTTATCCTAGTGAAATATACGGACCTACTGGGCTAGAAGCTTCTCAAGCTCAGGCATTTACTTTTCTAATTAGAGATAATGTTGAACCAAAAGATCCCGATTCAAGATAAATTCATGAGGAAGTGGGATCTCAATATTTTTTTTTTTAATATTTGAAATTGAAATAGCAATTTCCTTCCTAGCCCCTTCTCATCAATGGACTCCTGACGTATACGAAAGAGTGCGGTTAGGTCCGGGTGGGGAAGTTATAGACACCTTTCCATATTTTGTATTTGGAGTACTTTACTTAATTGCGAAAAACAAAGACTTGGAACAACGGAGAAGGGTGGTGGTCTAAGAGTGCGTTTGTTTCATGGAAAATAAGTGAATTGGAAAACACTTTTTCGAAAAATGATTATTTATATTGATTAAAAAATTAGTCAATAGAAATTTTTTTATTATCGTTAATAATCTATGCCTAATTATTTTCGTGGGTGATATTAAAATTTTCCATTCATTGATTTTTATAAATGATAGAAGCGATTATTTTTTGAAAAAAGCTTTCTAAATAATTCATTTTCTGTGAAACGAACGGACTCTGCTAGAGTAAAAAAGTTGATGGCAGATATAGTGGCTATGACATTATGTAGATGTTCTAGGCACTTCAAAAGAGTGGGAGAGAGAAAATACTAAAAAACATCTTTACTCAATAACTTTATTTTTTGGTCGGTTACTCAGTAACTTGATAAAAGAGTACATCGATTGTTCTATTTATACATTATGAAATCACTTGCAAAATTTTAATGTCTTATTTATGACCACCCATACAATAACTTGATAAAAGAGCACATTGAACACTTCAACAGAAATTGCCAGGGATCTGAGATGGCACTTTGTAGAGGTCCTCAGGAGATGAATGAAATTCCAGGGCAAACGGTCCTTGAGAGTAACCAGGATGATGACTGCTTTTGCCAGCACTACAACGGGACGAAACATCCTGCCTCGCCGAGCTCTTTGCCACGGTCGGATCCAAGATTTTTGCAATGATATGACTCTCTAGCCCCAGACAATCTAATTTTCTCTTCTCTGTGACATTGTAGCAGTGCGATGTTGAAGCCCTGGAGTAATTACATTCGGGAGTCACTTCAGGTCTATCCAAATAACGATGCGGTTCGGTTTCAGCTACCATAGAGATGCAAAATGATGGATGTGCCATTAGAGAAATAGAAACACTTTCCTATGAAAGTTTAAGAAGGCCAAAAAGAAAAAAGATAGAAGTGAAATAACATCACAATACCTTGGTTTAGCACTGTGTAATCTGGATGATGAAGAAGCGGGTTCAGGCCAATTAACGGCTTTATAGGTAAGTTGGTGAGGGCTCTCGAAGGAGCGATGCTGGGTAGGGAATCAAGCGGCACCCATTGATTCTTGCTATGGTAAGCTTGCCTTCTTAAGTTCTGCACCAGAATCTGTCGATGGATCAGCAGGTTTGATTGAATCCAAAATCAAACAACTAATTACGAATTTTCAGAAAAGTGTTTGTGTTATACATTCTGCCAGGTAAACGAACTAGTCCAATGAATACAGGCCCTTCTATAGTTCCAGATAGATTGACACTCAGGTATTCGACAGTAAAGTTTCAGGTTCTGATTTATGTACCTTCTGAGAGTGGGTCAGTTTGTCTACAGACTGGTAAGTTTGGCCGTCAAGTGTTGCTTGAGTAACTTTCATTACCGAATTGAACAGTATGCTGGCCTTGTTCAAATCTTGGTAGTAAGCGTACATCTTGTTATCTGAGATGGCGTGTCTGACAATCTTCTCCCATGTCCGATTGGTGATCCTAGTGCCAAGTATCTGAGATGACATCTTGGTAGTTAATAATGCTTAGAATGACATGTAAAGAACAAGATTAGCATGGCTCAAAGAAAAATGGAGGTTACGTTTCTCAGAGAGGATGCATCGACTTCGTGCAACTGGAGGAAATCTTGAACAGTGTTGATTCTTCTTGAACTCATGCACTTATGTAGAGGGCCGTGTTTAGCTATTTTCTGCAAACGCCATACTTCATCACTCAGAGATGGAGGGTGGTGCTTCTTGTTCACTGCGCTTAGAAAAAACTTGTCAATCTTTAAGTCTTTTTAAGGTCCACAGATAGAATCAGGAATTAATGGTCAAAAATCAAAATGCTATTGTCTAATGAATGGCATCGAAACCAGGGCATTGCAAACTTACACTCTGCTCGATGATCTTTAACAACAAAAGTTTCACTTCTTGCTTCCCTTATTTTTATTTCTGCAGAAACCTTTTTAACAACTCGAGCTCCTAACCTAAATTTCCGACTTCTCATCCAGCTCGAGCTGTCGGTTATGATTAAATTACGGAGGGAACCAATTCCTCCTTGCAAGGTCACATTCAGCACCCCAGTTATCAATGGCCTTTTCCCTTCCCTTTCATGAACGATATTGCAATTGAATTCCTTCTCAGTCCAATCCTCTCCCTTGCCCGACCCGAAATCGCCATCAAGGATGACAATTTCGAGCTTTATGGAAGATAGAGGGCCACTTGCCCTCTCATTGGTCCTGCAATCTACTACTTCGATCCTCAGAGGAGTACCATCCTCAGCTTCTATCTGACTGTCAGTGAAGATGGTTGTCGGCAATTTGGTAACGAACTGCAGTCGCAAACTGCTTTCTTCAGAAGTTCCAACAGGATTAGACGGTGCTCTGTGATATAGACTAGAAATACATAAGTTCTCCTGTGCATTGGGACTGTTGAAGTGTCGATATGATGTCGGAAAAGAACTTATCTTGTACTTGAAACCAGAGTAGTGTGTCTAGTATGAAAATGCTAATACGAAACAAGATCAATAGGGCCTCGTTTGATTGGGAGCCAACCTTGGAGGTTGATGCAGAACTACAAGGAACACTGACCTTAACGGTGGATCATGAAAGCTGGAGATCACACGTTCCACTTCCTCACTAACCTGTTTGATGCAGAATGTAAATCAGATTCAAAGCGACATTAATACGATAGTTTCGACCTGTTTAGCATCACGCTCAAAAAAGGCGATTTCATTGGACTACGTGCAGGACAAATCTTACGTTCCTAGCGTGCGATGCTTACAAATACAAAGGACTTCTGCATAGCATACCAATCTAAATAAATAACTAGAAATAGGAAGTATTCATTTGATCGTTCGATAAAAAGATTCATAAAAAAAGAGGTGAGGATCAATAAATATTTCCTTTTTATTTGGATTTTAGTGATGAGAACAGGATTCACAGATCTTTACACCAAAATGAACCCAACAAACAAATCACTTCAGAAACAAATAATATAAAAAAATGGAGCATAGCAGGACGTCATGAAGTATCTTTCATAAGAAACAAGACACGGACAGGATCCTCTACATCTTTGTGATGAAAAAGTTCCTTCGCCTGAACCATATAATTTGGTGATTACAATGGAAGTGACCTAGATTAAAATGTTCACTTTGCCGACCAAACATCTAAATCACCACATAGAAAACAATCTTCTCTTTAAAAATCCGAACTACATCCACGACATGCCAACTGAAAATCACTAAGCCAGGTGATATGAATTGTAAAATCCTATTAGAAAAACCGATGAGTCACACACTAAGCATAACAGTTGTATGAAATTATTAATCAAATTGTGAAGAACCGGACTTGAGTCCTTCTCAAGCAACACAGCTAGAGACTGAGAGGCATAGCATACCACTTTCCGAAAGAGAGGCTCGATAAAAGATGCAAATTCACCCGGCAACAGTCCACCGTTCATATTTCTCCAATGACTGCAAAGTAATCAAGAATCTGAATCAGGTCTGTTATCATAATGCCCACTCAGAGACACTACTATTGGAATACAATGGTCCTATTAAAGTAATTCTACTTAATGTTAATCCTTCTGTTTGATCCTCGAGCCGAAGATCCGGAACCACCCTCCTGAAGTTGCCTTTTCGCCATCTCCTGAGAATAAACACCACTTCAAATTTAAGTCTAGAGTTTCCAAACTTGCAGTATTTATAAATACAGCAACCGGCACTACTAAACCAGCAAAAAACACATGGGGAGTGAAGATTGGCTCACCACAGAAATGGATGGTTCAAAAGAGCTTCAACTTTGAAACCACTAACAATCAACATGGCATTGACACGAGTAATGGATAGTTCTATTTATCTTCGAAAAAGATTCACAACCAAACAAAAATAGTTCAGGTTTTCTAACTTAATTTTCGCACGCTTGGTAACAGCATTTTGACAATTCCAAACGCCATCGACTCGCTTTTGGACCCAAGAAAAGATTGGGCGGAAATTACCCAGTAAAGACCAAGATTGACTAACTGGGTCAATACCGTGTCAAGTGATTGACAAGTACATTAATCGCATAATCTAGAAGACAAGCGAATTTTCCATTCTTAGCGTTTTCTCCCTGTGGGATTTGAGAGAGAGCGAACAGTGACACACGGGGGAACCGATGTGAACCTGTGGAGACGACAGATGATATTATAATATTCGGGTTTCTAGATTTCGTCAAATGAAGTGGCTAATAAAATTCGACCCAAAAAAAGTGGCTAACAATAAAAAAAGATCACTTTATTTAAAGCAAAGAGACATGGTCGGGAGAAAAAGGGGAAGAAGAAAAGGGAGCGTGATTGCAAACATAGAGGAAAAGAAGAAGAGGAGAAAAGAAAAGAAACAAAAGGGAAAGGAATATAAGCCATAAAAACCTCGAATTTACTTTGTTTCGCAACCCTGATAAGGATTCAAATTCTTCGTTCATCTAGTTGGAGTAATTACAAATTCGAAGTTATGTGAAATTTGAAATGCAATATCCAATTTTAGAGTTGTTGAGTTTTGAAATTTCAGGATTCTTATTTATTAGGGCGTTGTGGAGCCATATGATTTGACATAAATTAATTTGAAGTAAAGGTTTAGCAGTAGTGAAATTTTTAAAATTTTGTGGATAGCTTTAAATATTTGCTTTGAACGAACAATTTATTGACTTGTGGGAATCATTTTAGTTAGATCAGCCTCTTATCCCTAGAGTAACTTTTATCTGTTGAGCGACGGCCCTTCCACTCGGCACCGTCGGATCACAATTCCATCGAATTGAGTATGATTGTATGTGTGATAGCATCAACTATACCAGGAATATCAATGAACCCGATTATTGCAATTGCTCAGGATACCGGCCGATTTGCAATTTAGGTGGCGTTTTAGTCATTGTGATGTTGTTTCTTGCTTATTTAATGGGATTGTGGTTCGTCAGTTCAAGTGAGTTTTGTTATTTGGTCTTAGGCATTCTAGGTAAGTGGTACTTATCTCTTCTTCGAGTTTGTAAACTAATATTTAAAAAGTGATATGGATATGAGTTATGAAATGACATTTTTGTTGTATAAATGTCTGTATTTGCGAATGGTTTGAGAGTGGTTTTAAGAAAGGCTTTGTGAAAGGATATATACTACTTTGCAAATTTTGTGGGGTAAAAATAGTAGGAGTGTCATAATTTTTGTATGGTACTCACTTGAGCATCAAAACTTTTTTTTTTCCTAACTTGAATGCTACAAATTTGAAAAAAAATGATCACATAGTGCTTGTCATGCCCCGAACCTCAAGCATGCGCATATCCCTTGGTGGTTGATCGAAATGCGATGTTCTTAGGACGGGTCGCCAACTCATTCATTTTATACACAAGTGGAAGCGAAATAAACAATCCCTGGACAATAAACAAACATGTGATATAAAAGCAGGACAACCAAATTTAAACACACACACTTTATAAACATGTCAAGTTTATATACACAAGTGCCTAAACCAAAAAAGAAGTTCATGAGCTATCTAAACTCCAGGCTCTACAGTCATGGGCTCCGGGTCCACCACGACACCATCAAGAGTGTCGAGATCCAAAGTATGCCCTACTTCCCACTCCTCAGTCCCAAAAGGAGGTCCGTCAAAACCCTGTAAGGAACTCTCTCGACCCCATTGAGGAAAGTTAATGAACCACACTGTGAATCGATGAGGTACCAATGGAGGTCAGCCCTCCTCGACCCATACCATGGACTCAACCAACTCACGAGTCAAACTAGTCTTAGGAATAGGGAAATAGGTGAACTGAAAGTCCATCACCTACAGGATCCCATATCCCATATCGTACCCGTACCTCCATCTAGGGACCTGAAAATTATAAACCATGATGAGGTGAGACGATGTCTCAATGAGTCTACACCCTAAACCTTGATTATGACGATAATACACCTAGAGGCAACCTAAACACTCATCATACAAGGGATTTACCTTGTCTCAACACCTTCCTGCATGTCAGTACGGTTCATATATAATATGCATATAGTAAATGCAATCAGCAATTGGGACCACTTCAACTCATATCTCAATCAATTATAGGGGTCGCGATTATAAGACCAAATCATTATGACATGTCCCATTCCGCACTACACAATTTTGTCTCATAATCAGGCGGGTTAATTCACTCATTCAAGCGTCCCAATTAATTAATGACCCAACGGCCACGGCCAACTCAACAGTTGTCGGTCATTCAGCATAACCGGGTGTCGTCTCGCTTCGTTGAGCACGGCAACGTCTACCTCTAGACGGCATTCCCAAAGGAGCATCGGCCTAGCCTTCACTGCGACAGCCATCCGTTGACAAGGGGCATTCCCAAAGGAGCATTGTCTGGCGTAAATACTCATGACGGGTTCTCATAACATCATACGCACATCCAATCTTGGCCAAGAATATCGTGCTTTGCACTAAAATGCCTCCATTTTAAATAATATACTTGGCCTATTTTCTTCATATTAAAAACAGTAGGTAAAATAAGTGTGCGTGGTCACACGATCAGATTGAACCATAAAACGTGATATCATCTCTTTTAAAAATCCAACGATTTTATATAGTACTTAAAAACCTTTTTGGCATTAAAACCCGACACCCGGTATTTTTCTAATTAAATACCAGAATTTCATATCTTTGAAATAATAATTCAAAAATCATCAATTAGAATCCAATTGCACAATTTAACACTCAATTTAACAAAGCAACACTACTACGACGATTAGCACGAAATTCTGACAACAGCTATTCCGGTATAATTTACACTAAATAATAAATAATTAAATAAATTGTATTTAATTAAATAAAATTGCAAAATAATTAAATTAACCCACTAATTAATCTACTTACACTAATCTAACCAGATAATTGGACTTAATTAACTTCATATAACCTACTAAGCTAACTAAATGCACTAACTAACTATCTAACCACCTAATTGCTTAATTAAATAATCATAACCAATCTAATTAAACTAACTAACTCTCACTAATCCTAATCAACCTTACTAACCCATTAATTAGCCACTAATCCACCCTTAAGAGTAATTAGCATCATAATTAGAGATTAGGAGGTAAACTCATCGGATTAGCGAATAAACCGGTTCATGGCGACGGTGACCTAACGTTGGGTTGGCGAGGCTCTTCCTCACCGAATCGCGGCCGGGCGGCGCCGGCGAGGCTCGCCCGCCGCCTGGGCCGCGAGGCCGCCCTCGCGGCCACTATCGCACCGGGTGGTGAGGGCGAGGTGGCCGCGAGGTTTGGCGAGGTTGACCTCATCGGCCGTTGCCTCCGGCCGGTTGCCGAGGTTCGGCGATCGGCGGAGGAGGGAAGGGAAAAAGAAAAGACAAAGACAAAGAAAAAGAAAAAGAAAAAGAAAAAGAAAAAATTCAAAAATATTAAAAGATTATTAAAATTTGTTAACGTCAAGATCGATCAGGCCACATCAACCAACCGGCGTCCAATCAGCAAAATTCAGCCAAAATTGGTTGGAAATGATTGAATCGGCACTAAGTAAAAATGTTTAGGATTAAATTGACACAAAAAAAGGTTTAGGACTAAATTAACACAAATACAGAAGGTCTAGGAATTTTTTAGCACTTTTCCCCAATAAAAAAAGACCACTTTATTTAAAGCAAAGAGACATGGTTGGGAGACAAAAGAGGAAGAAGAAAAAGGAAGTCGTCCAACCCCTCTTTCGATGCCCTACATGCGCAGGCATCGGTGAAGGCTAATGGTTTGCTAAGTCTATTAGACTTAACCCAAACTCTCCCAAGCTCACCAATTCACGACTTATGATCCGAATTTTTAACATGTAAGTTAATTTTAAATAGCAGTCGCCACTAATCAATTTGAGGTGGGTTGATTAAAAACCCAAGTGAAATATTGAGAGAAATATTTCACTCCTGCATAACCAGAGAAACTAGGATTGTAGACTTGATTATACTAGTTAATCACTAATGCCTTTCTAGTACCTAATATTGTTTAAACCTTAAGATCTTTTGGATTTTCAATGATTTTTCCACGCATTTTGTGGAGAAAAACATATTTTTAGTCTTTTTCTATTTTTTTACATAAAAACAATTTTGGATTTTTTGATCTTTTTTTTTTTTGAAAATATAAATCATTTTTGGCTTTTTCTGATTTTTGGGAAAACATAGAATATTTTTGGTTTTTTTTACAAATAAATTATTAGTATTATTTTTTATTAAAATATTTTTTAAATTATAATAATATAATATTATAAAAAAACGATATGGGTTGGATCCCAGGTTAGGACCAACCCGGTTCACTAAAGCTAGCGGCTTGAATGGGCCTGGAGCGTGGGCCCGGCCCGGAATCCTTTTTTATTTTTATTTTTAGTAATCTAAGCCCACAAAGAAAAACAAATAGACCCAACTATTCCTAGGCTCCGCAAGCTTAGCCTATGCGCAATCGAACCCGACCGACCCGAACTAATGAAAACCCAGCTTGAATAGCGATCCAAGCCCGATCCGTTTTGACCAAACCCTACTCGATTGGAGATTTTTGCTTGACCTGGTTCTAACCTGACTCGCACCTCTCTTCCTCCTTGTTTCTTCGCGGTGCCGATGAGGGGTGGCCGGGACGTCACCAGGTGGTGGCTCGATGTTGATGACGGTGGCAACGCGGTGGGTGGCGACAGCAAGCTGTTCAATGGGGATGGCGTCGGGGATGCAGCGCGGCAGCAGCGTGAGCTGCTCGGCCGCCGGCCTGGACCGAGATGTGAGAGGCGGCAGCTAAGGTCTCGAGGGGTGACGCCGGTGGAGGCGGGTAACGATAGTGACGACAATGGACATACGGTGGTGGGATAGAATGAACCTAGCATGGTTCGGGATTAAGAAGAACGGCCTTGGCTGGAGCTCGCACGAGCTTGACAGCCATGAGCTCCGGCATAGCACGTTTGAAGTAGGGCAGAAACAAAGCCCTCTTATCGGGGCTTGGCGCAGAGGGAAAGGGAGCACTGGGGGGGGCATCGACGTGACTTAGACGCAGTGGCTGGCAAAGTGGCTCGCCTCATCCTTGCCTTATCGCATCTCTCTCTTTAGATCTTAACCTCCTCCGCACAAGAATCTCACTCACTCCTAGATCTCTCGCGCTCAGCCTCTCTCCTCCAGCTTCTCTCTCAGATCTCGGGCTGCTCGCTCTTGGGCCTCCCCTGAAGTCTCTTGGGGGAAGTTCAGATCCGAAGAGAGAGCTTGTTGCCTTTGATCTCTCTCCACATGTGTCTTGGTGTCCTCGGCCTCCCCCTCATTTTATAGGCGAGAGGTCGGTCGACGGAGGAGCCTCGACCGTCGGTCTTTAGTGCGTCGATTGGCCTCTCCTTGTTGGCCGGACTGGTGTTAGCTCCCATCTTTTTCATGGAGGTCTACTTGGCATTGATGGCGTGTCCCCACCGTTTGCACCGCTCCACGTGTGTCGCCGTCTTCTCCTCCATTCGGCATCACACGCGTTGTCTCCTCTGTGCGAGTTGCAGAGACAAAGGAGGAAGAAGACAAGGAGGAGGGAGTTGGGTTTGGGAAAGAAAAGGTTGGGCCATGGCCCTTGCAGGGGAGTTGGGTGCGAAGGCCCAGCCCTAGCGGCCCCCATTTTTTTTATATATATATTTAATTATAAAATAAAGGAACTAAAATTGGAAATGGATGCAAAAATAAAAATAAAATCTAATTGATGCAAAAATCATTTTTGTTAGGGCCGAATTGGTTCCTAATTTTCTTATGCAATTTAATTTAAAATACCTAACCAAAATTTAGGTATTAACAGTAGCCCCTCTTTGAAGGTGAGCTCGCAGATGTTGCATTCAAAGACGAATTGATACCTAAATTTTGTCAACGCATATGCAGTAGATTATATCTTATTTGAGACCATGTGTCCTATACAAAAAAAGCAATATAACATTATACATCTAAGACAAATAAGAAGATACCCGTAGTTACTTACCAGGAATGAGTGAGATGAGGTGCGAACCACAAGTTTGGCAAGTATCTTGCTATCATCTTACCTGATAACGTGAGGAAGTTGCTCTTCTAAGATCCGAATCTTTCTTCGGTTGCCTTGATGGAAAATTATTTTTTCAGGACTTGAACCATTTTTTGGTTGCTTGTTAGAGCAATAAGTTGTTTATCTAGGACTCGAACCTTTCTTCGGTCGCTTTGACGAGAAATTACTTTTTCAGACCCGAACCATTCTTCGGTCACCTTTTAGAGTAATAAGTTGTTTGTCTAGGACCCGAACCTTTCTTCGGTCGCCTGTTAGAGCAATAAGTTGTTTACCTGACCTTTCTCGGGGATGTGCCGACATTTCTCGAGTCATATGTTTGTTGGGTGCTTGACCTTTCTCAAAGACACCAATTTGTTGGTTGCCCAACCTTTCTTGGGGATGTGCCGACCTTTCTCGGGACATTTGCTTATTGGGTGTCTAATCTTTATCAAGGACACCAGTTGATTATCCGACCTTTCTCGAGGATGCATCGACCTCTCTCGGGACATTTGTTTGTTGGGTTCCCGATCTTTGTCAAGGACACCGATTGATTACTCGACCTTTCTCGGGATATCTACTTGTTGGGTGCCTGATCTTTATCAAGGACATTGGTTGATTACCCAACCTTTCTCGGGGGATGTGTCGACCTTTCTTAGGACATCTGTTTGTTGGGTGCTTGAACTTTGTCAAGGACACCGTTTGATTACCCGATTTTTCTCGGGGGATGCACTGACCTCTCTTGGGACATCTATTTGTTAGATGCCTAATCTTTATCAAGGACACCGGTTGATTACTCGACCTTTCTCGGGGGATGTGCCGACCTCTCTCGGGACATAGATCTTGGAGGATACCAGGACATTTGCAGGCATTGAAAGAGTACCTAGTCATTCGTAGGCATCGAAGAAGTACTTGGATGATCACAAGTATGAACTCTGGAGAATGCTTGGACATTTGCAGGCATTGAAAGAGTACTTAGATGTTCGTAAGTACTAACCTTGATGAATACCTAGATATTTGCAGGTATCGAACGAGTACTTGGATGTTCACAAGTACGAAGTTGGAGGATACCTGGACATTTGCAGGCATCAGAGGAGTACTTGGATGATCACAAGTACAAATCTTGAGGATACCTAGACATTCGTAGGCATCGAAGGAGTACTTGGATGATCACAAGTACGAACCCTGGAAGATGCCTGGACATTCACAGGCATCGAAGGAGTACTTGGATGATCACAAGCCTTGAATACTCAGCAAGGTCTCTCACCTTTTGGTAAAGAGAATTTGGGCAATATCTAGGATGAACCTGTGATATCCGTGAAGGTCTTTCACCTCTATGGAGAAGAAAGTTGTGATATTGAGGAGACATCATCGCGAAAGTCTCCCATCTCCTTAAACATTTGTGAAGGTTTCTCACCTTTTGGTAAATGGAATATTGAGAACGTACCTCTGATATTCGTGAAGGTTTCTCACCTCTCGTTAATTAGTGAAGGTCTCTCACCTCTTGGTAATTGGTGAAGGTGTCCCACCTCTGGTAACATAAATTTGAATGTAGCACAAGGCTTACCTGAATGGTTGCGGGCACTCAAAATGGTTGGAACACTTGGGTAGCCGTAGGTATACAAAGTAGTGGAATACTTGGATAATCACAAATATTTAATGATATGATTTGGGACCACTCAGGTAGGTCCAAGTGTCATGAAGATAAGAGAGCATACCTGGGTAAACGTAGGCACACAAAGTAGTGGAATACTTAAACAACCACTAGTATTCAATGATACAATTTGAGGACAACTTGGGCAGGTTGAGTGTCATGGAAAGGGAGTACCTAGACAGTGATAGGTACTTAAAGACAATGTGATACTTGAGCATTCACCAGTATCCATACTCTAAGGGTAACTCGACTGTCGATAAGAGAGAGTACCTAAATAATGTCAGGTACTCCCAGACAATGGGATATTTGGACAATCGCAAGTATCTATACTCTGAGGGCAACTCATATAGGTCAAGTGTCAATAAGTTAGAGTACCCAAACAGTGGCAGGTATTCGGAGATAATGGGATACTAGAATAATCGCAAGCATCTAAACCCTGTTGCTCGATCTAATGATGAAAGTATGCTCTAGTGGCCCCATCAAATCGCTAGTGATTGGAGATGACACTTTGAAAAGCTCCTCAGGAGACGAATGGTTTGGCGCAAACGGTCCTTGTGAGTAACCGGGATGATGACTGCTTTCACCAGCACTAAAATAGGACGAAAAGTCCTACCTTCCTAAGCTTTTGGCTGTTGTTTGATTGATAATAGTCGTGACAATATGATTCTGTGGCTTCGGACAATCTAATTGTGGTTCTCTGTGACATTGTAGCAGTGCGATTGTGAAGTCAATGAATAAGTAAACTCAAGAGTCATCTCTGGTCTGTCTAAATGCATATGCGTTCATTTTCAGCTACCATAGATGCAAAATGATGAATGTTGACAATGAAATAGGAACGGTGAGCTATGAAAGATTAAGAAGGCCAAGAAGAAAAAGATTGTAGTGATATAACATCACAATACCTTGGTTTGGCACTATGTGATCTAGATGATGAAGAAGCGGGCTCAGTCCAATTAATGACTCCGTATGCAAGTTGGTCAGGGCACTCAGAGGAGTGATGCTGGGGAAGGCATCAAGCATCACCCATTTATTCTTATTATAGTAAGCTTGCCTTCTTAAGTTTTGCACCTGTTGAATGGAATACTTACAAATTTTAAGCGAAGTGGTTGTGGTATGTATGGACTCGAACGATATATACAGGCCCTTCTATAGCTCCAGATGGTTTGACATTCTGCTGCTTGATATGAAAGTTTGGTTATGATTTATGTACCTTCTGAGAGCGGGTCAATTTGTCTAGTGACTGGTAAGTTTGGCCGTCAAGTGTTGCTTGAGCCACTTACATTACTGAGTTGAACAGTATACTAGCCTGGTTTGAAGTTTGATAGTAAGCGTAGGTCTTGTTATCGTCGACTACACAGGTCCTTGCATGTTTGACAATGATTTCCCATATTCCGTTAGCAACCCAATCACCAAGTATCTGAAATAACATTGCGTCACACAAGAAGTAGTGGATTTGATGGTCAACAATGCTTAGAATAACGTTTACATAAAAGGGGAAATTAGCACAGCTAGAAGAGAAATGGTCGCTACATTTCTTAGAGAGGATGCATCAGCTTCGTACAGCTGGACGAAATCTTGAACAGTGTTGATTCCTCTTGAAATCATGTGCTTATGTAGAGCACCGTCTTTGGCTACTTTCTCTAAACGCCACACTTCGTCGCTCAGTGATGAAGGGTGGTGCTTCTTGTTCACTACACATAACAGAGAAAACTTGTCAATCTTTAAGTCTTTTTTAGTTCCACCAAAAGGATCAGGAATTAGCAGTTAAAAATCAAATGTCATCATGAAATGATAGGCAATGAAACTAAGAATTGCAAACTTACAAACTCCTCGATGATCTTTAACAACGAAAGCTTCACTTCTCGCTTCCCTTATTCTTATTTCTGCAGAAACCTTTTGAACAGCTCAAGCTCCTAATCTGAATTTCCGACATCTCATCCAGCTCTGAGTTGTCGGTGATGATTAAATTACGGAGACAACCAATTCCTCCTTGCAACATCACAGTAAGCTCCCCGGTTACCAACGGCCTCTTCCCTTCCCTTTCGTGGGTGATTTTGCCATTGAATTCCTTCTTGGTCCAATCCTCTTCCTCATTTGACCCGAAATCTCCATGGAGGATGACGATTTCCAATATTGAAGATAGGGGGCCACTTGTAACCCTCTCATTGGTCCTACCATCAAATAGTTCGATCCTGAGAGGAGTACTGTCCTCGGCTTCTATCTGACAGTTAGTGAAGATGGTTGCATTTGGTAACAAATTGCAGTCGAAGACTGCTTTCTTCAGAAGTCCCAACAGGATTAGATGGTGCTCTACGATATAGATTTGAAATACATAAATTCTCTAGTACATAAAGGATGTTAAATTGTTGATATGATATTGGAAAACGACTTATCTTGAAACTAGATTACTGTGTCTAGTACAGAAAAACTAATACAAAACAAGATCAATATGGCTTCCTCTGATTCACAGTCAATCTTGGAGGTTGATGCAGGAATACATGGAATACTGACCTTAACGACGGATCATGAAAGCACGGGATTGCACGTTCCACTTCCTCCCTAACCTGCTTGATGGAGAGTGCAACTCAGATTCAAAGTGAAATTTTCTAATAATACCAATAGTTTCGTCCTGTTTAGCGTCATGATCACAAACAGGTGGATTCGTTAGACTATCTGCAGAGCAGATCTTATTTTCCTGGGATACCATATTTTCAAATTCAAGGAACTACTTGATAGCATACCTATCACAATAAATGAGGAAGAATCCATTTGACCGTTGACAAAAAAGATTCATTCCCTTCATGGCAAAAAAGAGGCAAAGGGGCAAAAAAAATGCTTCTTTATATTTATTTGGAATTTAGTTATGAGAAGGGGATTCGCAGATCTTTATTCCAATGGAAATGAACCCAACTAACAATTTATTCTAAAAACAGATATCTGAAACATTCTTAATCTAGAATAGAAGAGCAGATCAGGACTTCATGAAGAAAAAAGAGATGGACAAAAGCCTCTACATCTTTGGGTTGAAAAGTATTTGCCTGAGCCAGATACTGTTAAATTGTTGATATGATATTGGAAAACAACTTATCTTGAACTTGAAACTAGATTACTGTGTCTAGTACGGAAAAACTAATACAAAACAAGATCAATATGGCTTCATCTGATTCACAGTCAACCTTGGAGGCTGATGCAGGAATACATGGAATACTGCCCTTAACGACGGATCATGAAAGCACGAGATTGCACGTTCCACTTCCTCCCTAACCTGCTTGATGGAGAGTGCAACTTAGATTCAAAGTGAAATTTTCTAATAATACCAATAGTTTCGTCCTGTTTAGCGTCACGATCACAAATAGGTGGATTCGTTAGACTATCTGCAGAGCAGATCTTAGTTTCCTGGGGATTCGCAGATCTTTAGTCCAATGGAAATGAACCCAACTAACAATTTATTCTAAAACCAAATATCTGAAACATTCTTAATCTAGAACAGAAGAGCAGATCCGGACTTCGTGAAGAAAAAAGAGATGGACAAAAAGCCTCCACATCTTTGGGTTGAAAGGTATTTGCCTGAGCCATATATTTTGCTGATTATGACAAGTGACAGAGATTAAATTGGCCACTTTGCTGACCAAAACATCCCAATCACCCCAAGAAAACAGCCTTCTCAATAGTAAATCCAAAGTACATCCATGAACCGTTGACCAAACATCACTATGCCAGATATAATGAATCGTCCTATCCCATATAAAAAACCGAACAGTCACGTGCGTTTGGTTCAACATTCTCAATGGGCTTTCAGCCTCCTAATCCCCTTAGGGAAATGCTGGACCGTTTGGCAACCATTTTGAAGTAGATTTAAAATGAAAATCAACATTGAGAAGGCTAATAGCCCAATGCTAGTCGAGACTAGATTTGAGCTTTCAGCATTTGCTGAAACTTATTATTATTTTTTTTCCAAAACTATCATTATTTATTCTTCAAATTTTTGATTTTGCTCTCATTATTTTTTTTTAAATGTCAAATAATGCTAAAAAGATCAAATTTATATAAATGCTAAAAAATTAAATATATATTTTAAATATTTGTATATTTGATTTTTTTTAGCATTATTGTCAAAATTTATATTCAAAAATTGCATAAATTATTCTTTTCAATTTCAAACAAATAAAAATTAAAAAATTATGATGAAGGGTCTGGTCTTTTTAATATATATATATATATATATATATATGTATGTATTTGATTTTTAGCATTATTTTCAAATTTATATTTTAAAAGTTACATACATTATTATTTTTTAATTTTAAACAAATAAAAAAAAAATTTCGACGAAGGATTTTGTCTTTAAAAAAATTATATATTTATTTAATTTTTTAGTATTATTATCAAAATTTATATTTAAAAAGTTGCATACATTTTTTTTTTAATTTTAAACAAATGATATTAAGAAAAACTAATATTAATCAATCAAAGGGCTTTTTAAATGTGTTTTCTACCAAACGGCGTTTATCTCAAAGTTACTTCTCAAAGCATAGTTTACCAAACAGTATTTGCATTTACCTAAAGTCTTTTAGGCTAAACTGCTTTACATTTTTCCAATGAGCTTTCAAAATGCTGAACCAAACGCACCAGTAAGCATAATAGTAATTTGAAATCATCAATTAATTTGTGAAGAAACAGACTTGAGTTCTTCTCAAGCAACACAACTAGTGAACGATACGCATAGCATACCACTTTCCGAAAGAGGGGCTCGAGAAATGATGCAAATTGATCCGGTGACAGCCCTCCGATCACATTTCTCAAATAGCTGCAAAGTAATCAAGATTAGTATAATTCACAGTCACAGACACTAAAACTGGAATACAATGGTCCCTAGTAAAGTAACTCTACTTAATGTTAGGTCTTCTTGCTGATCCTCCAGAACCACCCTCCTTATCCTCCTCCTGTAGTTGCCTCTTCGACATCACCAGAGAATAAAAAGAAACTTAAAATTCATGTCAAAAATATGTAAAACTTGCAGTGTGAATAGATACAGCAGTCACTACTCCCAACCAGCAGAAATATATAGGACTCAAGATTGGCCCACCACAGAAACGGAACGTACAGAGAAACTTCTAGTTTGAAAACGTCAAGAACGACATGATATTCAGTAAAATCTAAAAAAGTAGATTCTTTTTGGGTTCCAAAAAGCAAAAAGAACCAAATACAGGTCAAATTTTCAACCGCACTTCTGCGTGTGCCGATACCAACAGATCGCATTTTGGACGCTTCCCAGCGCCAAGAACTTGGCCTTTGGACTCCTCGACTGAATTAAGGACGGACACCCAAGAACTGCACGAAAATTAGCCCGTAAAAACCAAGATTGACCGACGAACGACAGCTACATCAATGGCACAATCTAGGAAATTCCCAGATAAAAAAGAGTCCTTTTTAAATCTCCTTTCGATGTGGGGTTCAAGAGAGAGAGTGAGAATTTACAGACACACGGTGGCATCGACGCGGACCGGGCGCACCGGGGAACGATGGGATCGAGAAATCTTTCGGAAGTTACAGGCAAAGTTCCCGAGCAACCGCGTCCCGCGGAGTGGCGTTGTACCGAGGAGGAACGGACGCTCAAGGTCCGAACTTTGACTTTTCTCCGTTTTCGTCAGTCGAACTTTCTGTTCACGAAGTCATCGGGTCCAACGTTAGACTATCAGGTTGTCTAGGGTGATAGTGAATGTGGGGGCACTACGTACATTTTCCCTGCTTGTCGGAGCAGGGTTTCCACGGAGCAGGGTTTGTCGCTGTCCGTGGCTGATAACATGGTCATGCATGAATCGGGATTTGACCATACATGTTCTGATTATGGCCTACAATGAAAAATAGTGATAGCATAATTATTAGTTACCCGGAAGGAAAGAAGAAGAGATGAAACGTTCATGTGCGCTAAAGCCGGGTGGTGTTTTAAGGATTAGTATTCAGATAGATAGAGACAGGATAAAAAACGTCCTAACATGGAATATCTAATTTTATCAAGTGTTTAGTACTTTTAGATATGATTGAAAAGTTAGAAAAATCAATTAAATCGAACAATTGAAATCGTAGTTAAAATGCATTGAATCCCAAAGTATCTTCCGAATTCCGATGTGGCTTAGTACATGGGGTCCTATTTGTTTGGTGAAATCACAGTTGAAAGGCATGGGGGCAACAAAGAAAATAGGGAAAGAGAACACGAGGAAGGACCGTGACTATTCTTGCTCTTACGCGATTTCAACTTGAATATGAAAAATGTCTTTGTCAATGGTCAGCTATAGAAGAAACCCATTTCCACATTGACAATATTGGGATGAAACACGGAAAATTACCAAAAGAAAGTCATAAGTCTATTACGGATGTCAATTCAGTTTTAAACTTTTTAATTTTATTAATTTATTTTAATTTTTTTAACTATTTGCTAATTTAGTTATTCCATCCAATTTTGGTTGGAAATCATTGATGTGAGTATTGATCATCTTACATGGTACAATCAGCGCTGGCATGAATAATTTTTACGTTTTTTGATTTCTTTACTTTTCTTTTCTTACTTTTTAAATTAAGATTTTTTTTGAATTACAAAAATTATCTACATTAGCACCGACCATGCCACCTAGGACAGTTGACTTTCACATCAATAATTGTCCGCCAATTATTTAGAGGGATTAATTCGGTAAATTGTTAAAAAGTCTAGGATTAATTGTTTAAATCGAAAAATTTAGGTCTGAATTAACATCCATAAAATTGATTCTTGACTTTATTTTTTGGTAAGTATCCCTAATATGTACAATGGCGAAGATATGTATGTGATGAATGAAGATTTTCTAATTTTGGTGGGTACACATACCAGCGTTTGGCCCTTGTGATGTCTATGATGTGCAGTCGGATACACGCGTGCGCACGTTTCCGAACAGAATATACTTTCGCTGGTTGGTCATGGGACAAGCCGAGTAACATCACAAGTTCTGCGCTATTTCTCTGTTCGAATGATTAGCCAACATGATTTTCAGGGAAAATCCGAGGGTGGGGGAGAACATTCTGGGAAAATCTTCTACGGCTTGTCATCAACACTTTACCCCAGTCTGCACAGAAAACTTCAGCGACTTTGAATTTCATGTTCTTTTCGGACCGCGCGTTAATTTTGACCGGAAGAGAGGGACCTGATCTGCTGCTTCGATTTGGAGATGAGAGAATGTGGAATCTCAACTGAATTGCGACACAGTTTCTGTGATACTGCCTCTGAAGTAGGTTGGCCTAGAATTCATCTTGACCTTTGTTTTCTTGAAGAAATGGTGCCATTAGTTCGTATGAAAGTGTGGGTTCATAGATAGAACCCTACTGGCTCATCAGTCAATTTGAACGTACAAGAAAAACATAGAAATCTAACTGACTTGGGACTACATTCACTTTCACAAACCCCTTAATTTCCACATGGACGTTGCCTTCTGTATATGAAGGGACTGTTCAAACATAGAAATCTATACATGTCCTCTGTGTCTTTGCACTATAAAATGTCTAAGAATGGACTGGTGTGAAGGGAGGAAACAACTCGAGTGAAAGGAGAGGGAAAAAATAACCCGAATAAACACTATCATTAACAAGACTGAAAGGTTTTTCCACGAATTTTTTGTTGTTGTTTCACATAACATAATATAAATGGGAAGCTCATCCATTTATTTGTCTTCTCGTGACATGACTAAGATGTTAATATTGCAACATTGCGAAATGTCATATTTTATGTGGTAAATTACATTGAAAAGTCCAGTTTCTTTAGCGTTGCAAGAGACCTTTTGCTTGTCTAGATAATACTCGCAACCGGATAAAAAAGTTCAACAAATGTTAAAGTAGGCGTGTGATTGATTTTCTTTCTTGAAGATTAGAAGATGACCCCACCGTAAGAATGGAACATGACCTATTGGAGATCTCAAATCTCTTTCCTTCATGCTTAAATATCCTCCAATACTTATGCAATATATGCTGTACTTGCGGACAACTGCATAAGTCAATAATTCTAATTATATCTCTTATACAATATTAAAATCTAAATTTTTCTATTCTATAACTACCTTCCTAAAGAAAAATCAAGTGTCGAGATATCTTTATCCTTTGGCATGCACAATTTCGCTATAATAGTTCTACCAATAATTCCTTTCCATATTAATTATTTTTATACTTCATAACAAAATACTTCTCTAAAGCCATTACCACCTTTTCGCACACATGCAACGCCTGTCCATGTTTAGTAGTATATACGTAGTATGACTTATAAGACCACATGGCATTCGAATGTTATTTTGGACCTCGTCGGTGAGCATAAAATCAAGTGTAGCTAGCGAAATTTATTGAGTGCAACGAGTTACCAAGTAAGCCTCAGTACAAATAGATAGTCCGTGTTACGAGGGGAAAAGTGTTAAAAAGTCATAAACTTTTTGTATTTGTGCCAATTTAGTTATAAACCTTTTTACTTAGTGCCGATTTTGTTCTTTCCGGCCAATTTTGGCCAGATTTTTGATTTGACGCCGTGGTGACATGGAGAACTTTTAATAATATTTTAATATTTTTGATTTTTAATATTTTTACTTTTATTTTTATTTTTTATTTTTTCCTTCCCCCCTCCAACTGGTCGTTGAGAGGCGACAACCGGCGAGGTCGACCTCATTGGACCTCGGCGACCGGCCGGAGGCAACGGTCGACGAGGTCAACCTCGCCGGACCTCGCCGGTGGCCGCGAGGGTGGCCTCATGCTAGGCGGCGAGGCTCGCCAGCTTGGTGCTAGGTCACCCTCGTTGCCTTGGCGGTGATTCGGCGAGGTTGAGCCTTGCCGGCCATGGGTGAGGCTCGACCCTTGCCAAATTCGCCCTCGCGGGCACCGGGCGGCGAGCCTCGCGCGCCGGGCACGAGGCCACCCTTGTGGCCACTAGTGAGGTGATCGGCGAGGTCCGGTGACCGACTGGAGGAGGGGAAGGAAAAAAGAAAAGAGAAAAAGAAAAAGAAAAAGAAAAAGAAAAAGAAAAAGAAAATTCAAAAATATTAAAATATTATTGAAAGTTGTCAACGTTAGCACCAATCATGCCACATCGCTAGCCGACGTCCAATCAGCAAAATCTGGCTAAAATTGGTCGGAAATGATTGAATCGGTACTAAGTAAAAATGTTTAGGACTAAATTGGCACAAAAAAATGTTTAGGATTAAATTAGCACAAATACAATATGTTTATGACTTTTTTTTAACACTTTTTCTGTGTTGTGACTTGTGAGTATATGAGAAGGAGACAAGTCATGATAACAAGCTCGTCAGAAAAAAGAGAAGCACAACCATAGGGATAACCAGAGCAGATCTAAGACCGCAACAAGCAGAGGACGATGATGCTACCTCTTGAAAAGCAAGAGTTGTGGCTGCTCTTGAGGATGAAGATCGGTGGGCGAAAAACAAAGACTTGGAACAACGAAGGAAGGTGGTGGGTCTAAGGGTTGCATTCGTTTCGCGGAAAATAAGTGATTTGAAAACATTTTTTTCAAAAATGATTTTTATATTGTTTAAAAAATTAGTCAATGGAATTTTTTTCGATAATAATTTATTCATAATTATTTTCGTTGGCGATATTAAAATTTTCCATTCATTAATTTTTATAAACGATATAAGCGATTATTTTTAGAAAAAGTTTTCTAAATCACTTATTTTTGTGAAACAAATGTACTCTGCTAGAGTAGAAAAGTTGATGGCAGAGATAGAGTTTTTTTTTTTTTTTTATAAAGATTGATGGCAAGAAGAAAGATAAAGCTAGGGTTTTGATTTGGGTGGCGCTCTCATGGTGGCTATGATATATGTAGATGTTCTAAGAACTTCAAAAGAGTGGGAGAGAGAAAATACTAAAAAACATCTTTACTCAATAACTTTATTTGTTGGTCGGTTACTCAGGAACTTGATAAAAGAGTACATTGATTGTTCTATCTGTAGACTATGAAATCACTTGCATAATCCTAACGTCTTATTTATGACCACCTACACAATAACTTGATAAAAGAGTACATTGAACACTTCAACAGAAATTGCCAGGGATCAGAGATGGCACTTGGTAGAGGTCCTCAGGAGATGAATGAAATTCCAGGGCAAACGGTCCTTGAGAGTAACCAGGATGATGACTGCTTTTGCCAGCACTACAACCGGACGAAACATCCTGCCTCGCCGAGCTCTTTGCCGCGGTCGGATCCAAGATTTTTGCAATGATATGACTCTCTAGCCCCAGACAATCTAATTTTCTCTTCCCTGTGACATTGTAGCAGTGCGGTGTTGAAGCCTGGGAGTAATTACATTCGGGAGTCACTTCGGGTCTATCTGAATAACAACGTGGTTCGGTTTCAGCTACCATAGAGATGCAAAATGATGGATGTGCCACTAGAGAAATAGAAACACTTTCCTACGAAAGTTTAAGAAGGCCAAAAAGAAAAAAGATAGAAGTGAAATAACATCACAATACCTTGGTTTAGCACTGTGTAATCTGGATGATGAAGAGGCGGGTTCGGGCCAATTAACGGCTCTATAGGCAAGTTGGCCAGGGCTCTCGAAGGAGTGATGCTGGGGAGGGAATCAAGCGGCACCCATTGATTCTTGCTATGGTAAGCTTGCCTTCTTAAGTTCTGCACCAGAATCTGTCGACGGAGCAGCAGGTTTGATTGAATCCAAAATCAAACAACTAATTACGAATTTTCAGGAAAGTGTTTGTGTTATATATTCTGCCAGGTAAACGAACTAGTCCAATGAATACAAGCCCTTCTGTAGTTCCAGATAGATTGACACTCAGGTATTCGACAGTAAAGTTTCAGGTTCTGATTTATGTACCTTCTGAGAGTGGGTCAGTTTGTCTACCGACTGGTAAGTTTGGCCATCAAGTGTTGCTTGAGTAACTTTCATTACCGAATTGAACAGTATGCTGGACTTGTTCAAATCTTGGTAGTAAGCGTACATCTTGTTATCATCAACCACACAGGTGCTGGCGTGTCTGACAATAGTCTCCCATGTCCGATTGGTGATCCTAGTGCCAAGTATCTGAGATGACATCTTGGTAGTTAATAATGCTTAGAATGACATGTAAAGAACAAGATTAGCATGGCTCAAAGAAAAATGGAGGTTACGTTTCTCAGAGAGGATGCATCAACTTCGTGCAACTGGAGGAAATCTTGAACAGTGTTGATACTTCTTGAACTCATGCACTTATGTAGAGGGCCGTGTTTGGCTATTTTCTGCAAACGCCATACTTCATCACTCAGAGATGGAGGGTGGTGCTTCTTGTTCACTGCGCTTAACAGAGAAAACTTGTCAATCTTTAAGTCTTTTTAAGGTACACAGATAGAATCAGGAATTAATGGTCAAAAAACAAAATGCTATTGTCAAATGAAAGGCATCGAAACCAGGGCATTGCAAACTTACACTCTGCTCGACGATCTTTAACAACAAAAGGTTCACTTCTTGCTTCCCTTATTCTCATTTCTGTAGAAACCTTTTGAGCAGCTTGAGCTCCTAACCTGAATTTCCGACTTTTCATCCAGCTTGAGTTGTCGGTGATGATTAAATTACGCAGGGAACCAATTCCTCCTTGCAAGGTCACATTCAGCACCCCGGTAATCAATGGCCTTTTCCCTTCCCTTTCATGAACGATATTGCTATTGAATTCCTGCTCAGTCCAATCCTCTCCCTCGTCCGATCCGAAATCGCCGTCAAGGATGACAATTTGGAGCTTTATGGAAGATAGAGGGCCACTTGTAACCCTCTCATTGGTCCTGCCATCTACTACTTCGATCCTCAGAGGAGTACCATCCTCAGCTTCTATCTGACTGTCAGCGAAGATGGTTGTCGGCAATTTGGTAACGAACTGCAGTCGCAAACTGCTTTCTTCAGAAGTTCCAACAGGATTAGACGGTGCTCTGCGATATAGACTAGAAATACATAAGTTCTCCTGTGCATTGGGACTGTTGAAGTGTCGATATGATGTCGGAAAAGAACTTATCTTGTACTTGAAACCAGAGTAGTGTGTCTAGTATGAAAATGCTAATACGAAACAAGATCAATATGGCCTCGTTTGATTGGGAGCCAACCTTGGAGGTTGATGCAGAACTACAAGGAACACTGACCTTAACGGTGGATCATGAAAGCTGGAGATCACACGTTCCACTTCCTCACTAACCTGTTTGATGCAGAATGTAAATCAGATTCAAAGCGACATTAATACGATAGTTTCGACCTGTTTTAGCATCACGCTAAAAAAGGCGATTTCATTGGACTACGTGCAGGACAAATCTTACGTTCCTAGTGTGCGATGCTTACAAATACAAGGAACTTCTGCATAGCATACCAATCTAAATAAATAACTAGAAATAGGAAGTATTCATTCGATCGTTCGATAAAAAGATTCATAAAAAAAGAGGTGAGAATCAATAAATATTTCCTTTTTATTTGGATTTTAGTAATGAGAACTGGATTCACAGATCTTTACACCAAAATGAACCCAATAAACAAATCACTTCAGAAACAAATAATATAAAAAAATGGAGCATAGCAGGACGTCATGAAGTATCTTTCATAAGAAACAAGACACGGACAGGACTCTCTACATCTTTGTGATGAAAAAGTTCCTTCGCCTGGACCATATAATTTGGTGATTACAATGGAAGTGACCTAGATTAAAATGTTCACTTTGCCGACCAAATATCTAAATCACCACATAGAAAACAATCTTCTCATTAAAAATCCGAACTACATCCACGACATGCCAACTGAAAATCACTAAGCCAGGTGATATGAATTGTAAAATCCTATTAGAAAAACCGATGAGTCACATACTAAGCATAACAGTTGTATGAAATTATTAATCAAATTGTGAAGAACCGGACTTGAGTCCTTCTCAAGCAACACAGCTAGAGACTGAGAGGCATAGCATACCACTTTCCGAAAGAGAGGCTCGATAAAAGATGCAAATTCACCCGGCAACAGTCCACCGTTCATATTTCTCCAATGACTGCAAAGTAATCAAGAATCTGAATCAGGTCTGTTATCGTAATACATACAGACACTTCTATTGGAATACAATGGTCCTATTAAAGTAATTCTACTTAATGTTAATCCTTCTGTTTGATCCTCGAGCCGAAGATCCGGAACCACCCTCCTGAAGTTGCCTTTTCGCCATCTCCTGAGAATAAACACCACTTAAAATTTAAGTCCAGAGTTTCCAAACTTGCAGTATTTATAAATACAGCAACCGGCACTACTAAACCAGCAGAAAACACATGGGGAGTCAAGATTGGCTCACCACAGAAATGGATGGTTCAAAATAGCTTCAACTTTGAAACCACTAACAATAAACATGGCATTGATACGAGTAATAAATAGTTCTATTTATCTTCGAAAAAGATTCACAACCAAACAAAAATAGTTCAGGTTTTCTAACTTCATTTTCGCACGTTTGGTAATAGCATTTTGACAATTCCAAGCGCCATCGACTCGCTTTTGGACCCAAGAAAAGATTGGGCGGAAAGTACCCAATAAAGACCAAGATTGACTAATTGGGTCAAGCGAATTTTTTTTTTTTTTTGGTCACGAACTGTGTTAAGTGATTGACAAGTACATTAATCGCATAATCTAGAAGACAAGCGAATTTTCCATTCTTAGCGTTTTCTCCCTGTGGGATTTGAGAGAGAGCGAACACTGACACACGGGGGAACCGATGTGACCCTGTGGAGACGACAGATTCGGGTTTGTAGATTTCGTCAAATGAAGTGGCTAATAAAATTCGACCCAAAAAAAGTGGCTAACAATAAAAGAAGACCACTTTATTTAAAGCAAAGAGACATGGTCGGGAGACAAAAGAGGAAGAAGACAAAGGGACTCGTCCGACCTCCCTTTTGGTGCCCTATATGCACGGGGCCAGCGAAGGCTAATGGCTTGCTAAGTCTATTAGACTTAATCCAGACTTTCCCAAGCTCATTAATTCACGACTTATGGTTCGAATTTTTAATATGTAAGTTAATTTTAAATAGGAGTCGCCACTAATCAATTAGGGGTGGGTTAATTAAAAACCCAAGTGAAATATTGGGATAAATATATATATATAAATATATATATTGGTAAAGGTAATAATATAAAGAGGAAAGGTCAAAAGTACAAAAAATCACGGTACCAAAAACTTACACTCAAGATGAATAAACATAATGAGTGGAAGTATGCCATGATGTAAAACACAAGGCAGCGCCTAAAAGAAGGCAAACAACAAACTATAAAGGCACGGCATGAACAACCGGCAAAGAAACAAACACTTCAGCGAAGGAGGGGAGACATCGGCTCCAGAGCTACTAGAGCACTAGAGCACTAGCATTTCCTTGAAGGGTCAATTAAAACTAGGGTCGATTACGGGTCTCCTGATAAGATAATGGGATCGAAGCCCCAACTCCTTTGCAACCTTTAACGTTTCTGAAGGTGCTAGCTCTATCCCTAACCACCTTAAGAAGATGGTTCTTCATAGTCGGGACAGTAAGGGGTTGTTCTTTGAATAGGATGTTACTCCTATTTTTCCAAATAATATGACAAGGAGCCCCAAGGGAAAAGCGAACAATGCATTTAGAGAAGTCTTTACCCATCAAAAAAGAGGTGGCCCACTGGAGATTCTCTCCCCAAGACCTGTTTTGCCAAGGCAGATTGCATCTCGCCGCCCAAAAGAAAGCAATACTGGCCGTGACAGAGCAATAAAAAAGCAAATGATTTATGGAATCAGGCAACCCATTGCAGAACGCGTAGGATCCCCTCTCTATTTTACCATGAGCCAATAATAGAGATTGTGTGGGCAACGCATTGGGATAAATATTTCATTCCTGCACAACCAGAGAAACTAGGATTGGGGATTTGGTTACATTAGTTAATCACTAATGTCCTTCGGGTACCTAATCTTGTTTAAACCTTAAGACTTTTTGAATTTTTAAGGATTTTTCCACGCATTTTGTGGATAAAAAAAACATATTTTTGGTCTTTTTCTATTTTTTTAACATAAAAAGCATTTTTTGGATTTTTGATCTTTGTTTTTGAAAATATAAATCATTTTTGGCTTTTTCTGCTTTTTTTGGGAAAACATAGAATATTTTTTTTTCCAAAAAATAATTTTATTATTTATCATTTATTATTTATTAAAATTTTATTTTTTTAATTATAATAATATAATATTATAAAAATGACCCGGGTTGGATCCATGGGTTGGGACCAACCCAGTTCGCTAAAGCTAGCGGCCCAAATGGGCCCTAAGCATGGGCCCGGCCCGGAATCCTTTTTTTTTGGTAATCCAAGCCCACAAAGAAAAACAAACAGACCCAACTATTCCTAGGCCCGTGCAAGCTTAGCCTGTGCACAATCGGACCCGACCGGCCCGAACTAATGAAAACCCAGCTCAAATAGCGATCCAAGCCCGATCCGGTTCTGACCAAACCCTACTCGACTGGAGATTTTCACCTGACCCGATTTTGACCCGACTCGCGCCTCTCTTCCTCCCTGCTTCTTCATGGCACCGATGAGGGGTGGTTGGGATGCCACCGGGTGGTGGCTCGGTGTTGATGACAGAGGCGACGCAGCAGGTGGCGGTAGCAGTTTGTTCAACGGGGATGGCGTCAGGGATGCAGTGTTGTAGCATCAAGCAGGAATGTGCTTGGCTAGTCAGGACTGAGATGCGGGAGGCGAGGGGTAGGGTCTCGGGGGGCGACGTCAACGGAGACGGGTAATGGCAAGGACGATAATGGATAGATGGTGATGGGACAGAATGAACCTAGCGTGGTTCGGGATTAAGAAGAATGGCCTGGGTTGGAGCTCACACGAGCCCGATGGCTGCGAGCTCCAGTACAGCACATTCGAAGTAGGGCAGAAATAGAGCCCTCTTATTTGGGGCTTGGCGCGGAGGGAAAGGGAGCATTGGGGGGGGTGGTGGCTCGCCTCATCCTTGCCCTATTGCAGCTCTCTCTTCGGATCTGAACCTCCTCCGTGCATGAATCTCACTCACTCCTAGATCTCTCTCGCTTAACCTCTCTCCTCTAGCTTCTCTCTCAGATCTTGGCCTGCTCGCTCTCAAGCCTCCCCTAAAGTCTCTCGGGGGAAGTTCTCAGAGCTTGCTGCCTTTGATCTCTCTCCATGTGTGTCTTGGTGTCCTCGGCTTCCCCTCATTTTATAAGCGAGAGGCCGGTTGACGGAGGAGCCTCGATTGTTGGTCTTTGGTGCGCCGACCGGCCTCTCCCTGTTGGGTGGACTGGTGTTAGCTCCCATCTTTTTCATAGAGGTCTGCTCGGCATTAATGGCGTGTCCCCACCATCTGTGCCGCTCCACGTGCGTCGCCGTCTCCTCCTCCATTCAGCATCACGTGCGCTGCCTCCTCTGTGCGAGTTGCAGAGACAAAGGAGGAAGAAGACAAGGAGGAGGGGGCCGGGCTTGGGAAAGAAAAGGCCGGGCCGTGGCCAATAGGCTGCCCCCTTTATATATTTAATTATAAAATAAAGGAACTAAAATAGGAAATGGATGCAAAAATAAAAATAAAACCTAATTGATGCGAAAATCATTTTTGTTAGGACCAAATTGGTTACTAATTTTCTTATGCAATTTAATTTGAAATACCTAGCCAAAATTTAGGCATCAACAATCGCTTCTTTTTGAAGGTGAGCTCATAGATGTTGCATTCAAAGACGAACTGATACCTAAATTTTGTCCATACATATGCAATAGATTATATCTTATTTGGGACCATGAGTCCTATGCCAAAAAAAAAAAAAAAAAACAATATAACATTATACATACTAAGATAGATAGGAAGATGCCTATAATTACTTACCGGGAATGAGTGAGATGGGACACGAACCTCAAGTTTGGCAAGTATCTGGCTATCATCTTACCTGATAATGTGAGGAAGTTGCTCTTCCAAGATCCGAATCTTTCTTCGGTTACCTTGGTGGAAAATTACTTTTTTAGGACTTGAACCATTCTTCGGTCGCTTGTTAGAGCAATAAGTTGTTTGTCTAGAACTCGAACCTTTCTTCGGTCGCCTTGATGGGAAATTGCTTTTCTAGGACCCGAATCATTTTTCAGTAGCTTGTTAGAGTAATATGTTGTTTGTCTAGGACCTGAACCTTTCTTCAGTCGCTTGTTAGAATAGTAAGTTGTTTACTCGACCTTTCTCGGGGATGTGCCGACATTTCTTGAGACATTTGTTTGTTGGATGCCTGACCTTTCTCAAGGACACCAATTTGTTGGTTGTCCGACCTTTCTTGGGGATGTGCCGACCTTTCTCGGAATATCTGCTTGTTGGGTGCCTGATCTTTATCAAGGACACCAGTTGATTACCCAACATTTCTCGGGGATGTGTTGACCTCTCTTGGGACATATGTTTGTTGGGTGCCTGATCTTTGTCAAGCACACTGATTGATTACTCGACCTTTCTTGGGGATGTGCCGACTTTTCTCGGGACATCTACTTTTAGGTGCCCGATCTTTGTCAAGGACATCGGTTGATTACCCAACCTTCCTCGGGAGATGTGCCGACCTTTCTCGAGACATCTGTTTGTTGTGACATCTGTTTGTTGGGTGCTTGATCTTTGTCAAAAACACCGTTTGATTACCCGACCTTTCTTAGGACATTTGTTTGGTGGGTGCCTAACCTTTGTCAAGGACATTGGTTGATTACTCGACCTTTCTCGGGGGATGCGCCATGTGACATCCTAAATTTCAGGTTCTGGTTTCGATTGAATAAGTTGGGCTTTTCATCGACGGGACCATAATGCTTTTCTGTGAGTTGATTACTTATGGGATAACTAGTCTATCAGGTGAAGTTGTTAGGGATTTTGACTCAATAGACTTGAGAATTCGACTAGAAATTGACTGCTCGACCGTGCTAATCTGTAAGGGTCATTATGGCACGATCAAAATCAATTAGAGATCGGAGATAAGTCGATTCGACAGAGGTATGTGATTAAGTGTGGGTGATTCCACCTAATTGTAAAATTCTTGTCGAACGGCACTAGACCGATTTTTCTGTCTTTTTTATACCCTATGTCCGTATTTAAAATCTTGAGATTTTCACGACAACTGAGAGTCGCTAATGTGTCGAAAATGTACTTTGTGGCTTGAAAATAATCAATCACATGTCAAATGCACCAAAAATTCCTAAAAATTACCTTGTAGAGTAGACTCATTCTCAGAAGATTTTTTTTGTAAACCGAGATTTTTGGTGAAAATTCAAAATTAGCCGTTTTGGATCAGGAACTTCGAGGGACCCTTTTTGGTCGCATCTTTGGTTTTCAAGTGGGGTCTATGGGTAAGGAAAAATCTGGACACATTGGATAAAATTATGGACTTCAATCGAGATTGATTGGATGAGAAATTGAATGAGATTGAAGGGGAATTGAATGAATTGGAGGCCAAATTGTACAAATTCGTAGGCCATGGTGGGGTGAACCATTTGCCCAGCCATCTAAGGCTTGTTAGGGAAGTTTTGTGAGGGAAAAGAGGCAGAGGATAAGGCTAAGTGGTGGGGGCAAGTGTGATGAGCGAATGAGACTAAGGTTGAAGACTTTGAAGGTAAATGGTGGACCCTCTATAGCAAACCCCTTCTTCTTCCTCTGTGAAGCCTTACTTTCTCCATTATTAAGGTGTAGAGAGAGCTTGATAAACCAGAGAACATAGAGCAGTAGTTCCCCTTGGCCATCGCACACCAGCCCAAGCCACCAGACCCTTTTTTCTCCCCTATTTTCCTTAATTCCAGTTTCTGCTCTAGCTGACCTTTTGCCAAAGATTTGAGTTAAAAGTGGTCTTCCCGGACGAATTAACCTTTATGCCACCCGCCGTTGTGCTCAGCACATCCAAACCGTTCAAAGGAGTCCGACCTCGCGCCGAATAAAGCCGCCGGCCGTCCTGTAAGCCGGTGAGAAGAAATCGGTCGTCGGATCGTTTGGAAGCCACCTACCTGCACTGTTTCACCTGTTTTGTGACTTTCAGCCATTTTCTCCCCATTTCAATCCTACCTCCACCCATACCAACCACCAGCAAGTCCCTTTTGACCCCTAGGAGCCACCGGTTGCTGACCACCCGCTCGTCGAAGCTTCGATTAGCCCATTCCTTCGCTGTTTCAGCCATCAGTTCGGCCTCTGAAGTCCAAGAAGAAGCTAAAGTTCCAGCAAGCCGTGAGGTCTTTGTGGTTCGTTTCCAAGCCCTTCCTGGCCTCGTTTAATGTCGCCACAAGCTTGATTGTTGCCCGCCTCGCCGTCGCCGTCGCCGTCGCCATGGACTCACCGGAACGCAAAACCGGTGAGTTTACTCACTAAACCTTAATGGTTGTTTAGATTAGGATAAGCATGTTTAGGTGGTTAGATTAACTTAGTTAAATGTTAACTAGATTATGTGGATGGATTAGTTTAGTGGTCAATTAATTAAGGCTAATTATGTGATTAAATTAGTGTAATCTTGATTAGGCCCTTAATTAATTATTTTGAATTAATTAATTATTCGAATTTATAAATATTATTTTATTAAATTATATTAATATAATATATTATTTATTTAATTTCGAAATATATTTAATCATTTATTATTTTTCGGAAATTAGATCGAGATAGCCGGTGACTGAAATTTTGTGCTGATTGCAATGGTGCATTCAAATAATGCATTTGATGGTTCGATTGTGCAAATTGAGTGATGATTGTGAAAATATGGAATTTATTCAGAAAATCTCAGATGTCGGGTTTTGACACCGAAAATGAATTTTAAATACTATATCAAATAGTTGGGTTTCTGTTAAAAAAAAAAATAGTGGGGTTTGAAAAGGAGATGTATCACTTTTAAAGATTCGAATTGATCGTATACCCACATGCGACTATTTTTTTAGATGTTTTTAATATGAAGAAAACATGCCAGGATTACTACTTTAATTGAGGCATTTGAGTGCAAAGCACGGTGTCCTAAGCCGAGATTGAGTGGTCGTGTGTTGGTTAAAGAGAACCTATCCTAGCGTTTACGCCGGACGTTACTAAATCCCACTTTCGGGTTACCCATGCATTAGGGTAATGGGTTGCAATAGATTTTGGACCTATGCTTCTTCGGGATAGCCGTCTTTTTGTGACGTAGCCGTGCTCAATGGGGAAGAGACGATGGCTAGCTACACTAGTAGACAGCTGAACATGGGAGTTGGTTGTGCCTTGAGTGGCTTAATTAACAATTGGAACGCATGGTTGTTTGAGTTTGATGCGCCTGATTATGAGACAAAACTGTGTGGCATGGTATAGGACGTGTTATAACAGTTTGACCTTATAATCGGGACCCCTATGATTTGTTAAGTTGTTGAGGCGTTTCAATTATTATGTGCATTAATTATATGCATTTGTGATATGAACTGTGTTGACGTGCAAGAAGGAACTCAGGCGAGGTAAGTCCTTTGTTCTCATTGTATGGTTGTGTGACTAGATTGCCCTAAGGTGTATTTCCTTCCTAATAAGGGTTTAGGGGGTGGACTTGCTGAGATATTGTCTCACTGGTTATTGTATAACCATTTTTAGGTTCTTAGAAAGTGGTTGTGGAGGACTGAAGTCCCGGAGTCTGTGGAGGTGGAGTCTGAAGGATTGGTGTTTGTGTCTGACTAGTATGTTGTAGGACAATTCCTTTTTGAGAGCTAACTTTCTTGTAGACTTTTGACCAGACTCTTTTCGTACCTAAACTCGTTGTTTATAATAGTTGGCTTTTGTGAAATGTGCCATACTTTCCTATCCCATGTTGTTTGTTGTTAGGGGTATTTGTTTCGCTTCCGCATGTGCATTTAAAATGAATGGGTCGATGACGCGTTCTAGGAATGTCGCATTTGTATTGATCACAAAGGGATGTGCGCGCGCTCAAGGTTCGGGGCGTGACACGTCGACTTCTCTCGAGACATATATCTTGGAGGACACTTGGACATTTGCAGGCATCGAAAGAGTACCTAGACATTTGCAGGCATTGAAGAAGTACTTGGATGATCACAAGTACGAACTCTAGAGAATACCTGGACATTAGGCATTGAACGGGTACTTAGATGTTCGCAAGTACTAACCTCGATGGTTACCTAGATATTTGCAGGCATCAAAGGAGTACTTTGATGTTCGCAAGTACGAACTTGGAGGATACCTGGACATTCGCAGGCATCAAAGGAGTACTTGGATGATCACAAGTACAAACCTGGAGGATACTTGGACATTCGTAGGCATTGAAGGAGTACTTGGATGATCACAAGTCTTGAATACTCAGCAAGGTCTCTCACCTTTTGGTAAAGAGAATTTGGGCAATATCTAGGATGAACCTGGGATATCCGTGACGGTCTTTCACCTCTAAGGTGAAGAAATTTGTGATATCGAGGAGACACCTTCGTGAAGGTCTCCCATCTCCTTAAACATTTGTGAAGGTCTCCTACTTTTTGGTAAATGGAATATTGAGAACGTACCTCTGATATTCGTGAAGATCTCTCACCTCCTGGTATATGGAATATTGAGGACGCATCTCGGATATTCATGAAAGTATCTCACCTCTTGGTAATTAGTGAAGGTCTCTCACCTCTTGGTAACTGATGAAGGTCTCCCACCTCTTGGTAACATAAATTTGAATGTAGCACATGGCTTACTTGGATGGCCGCAGGCACTCAAAATGGCTGGAACACTTGGGTAGCTGTAGGTATACAAAGTAGTGGAATACTTGGATAATCACAAATATTTAATGATACGATCTGGGACCACTTAGGCAGGTCCAAGTGTCATGATGATAAGAGAGCATACCTAGGTAACCGCAGGCATACAAAGTAGTGGAATACTTGAACAACTACTAGTATTCAATGATACAATTTGAGGACAACTTGGGCAGGTTGAGTGTCACGGAAAAGGAGTACCTGGATGGTGGTAGGTACTTAAAGATAATTGGATACTTGAGCATTCACTAGTATCCATACTCTGAGGGCAACTCGAATAGGTCGAGTGTCGATAAGAGAGCGTACCTAAATAGTGTCAGGTACTCCTAGATAATGGGATACTTGGACAATCGCAAGTATCTATACTATGAGGGCAACTCGACTTGGTCAAGTGTCAATAAATTAGAGTATCCAAACAGTGGCGGGTACTAAGAGATAATGAGATACTGGAATAGTCGCAAGCATTTAAACCCTGCTGCTTGATCCGATGATGAAAGTATGCTCCGGTGGCCCCATCAAATTGCTAGGGATTGGAGATGGCACTTTGAAAAGCCCCTCAGGAGATGAATGGTTTGGCACAAACGATCCTTTTGAGTAACTAGGATGATGACTGCTTTCACCAGCACTAAAATAGGACGAAAAGTCCTGCCTTCCTAAGCTTTTGGCTGCTGTCTGATTGATAATAGTCGCGATGATATGATTCTGTGGCTCCGGACAATCTAATTGTGGGTTCTCTGTGACATTGTAGCAGTGCGATTGTGAAGTCAATGAGTAAGTAAACTCGAGAGTCATCTCTGATCTATATAAATGCAGATGCGTTCATTTTCAGCTACCATAGATGCAAAATGATGGATGTTTACAAAGAAATAGGAACGGTGAGCTATGAAAGATTAAGAAGGCCAAGAATAAAAAGATTGTAGTGATATAACATCACAATACCTTGGTTTGGCACTTTGTGTGATCTGGATGATGAAGAAGTGGGCTCGGTCAATTAATGACTCCGTAGGCAAGTTGGTCGGGGCACTGAGGAGGGTGATCTTTGGGTAAGGCATCAAGTAGCACCTATTGATTCTTGTTATAGTAAGCTTGCCTTCTTAAGTTCTGCACCAAAATCTGTCGATCGAACATCAGATTCAATCAAATGGAATACTTACGAATTTTAAGCGAAGTGGTTGTGGTATGTATGGACAAGAACGATATATACAGGCCCTTTTGTAGCTCCAGATGGTTTGACACTCTGCTGCTTGATATGAAAGTTTCTGGTTATGATTTATGTACCTTCAGAGAGCGGGTCAATTGGTCTAGCGACTGGTAAGTTTGGCCGTCAAGTGTTGCTTGAGCCACTTTCATTACTGAGTTGAACAGTATACTGGACTGGTTTGAAGTTTGATAGTAAGCGTAGGTCTTGTTATCGTCAACCACACAGGTCCTGGCATGTTTGACAATGATTTCCCATATTCCGTTAGCAACCCGATCGCCAAGTATCTGAAATAACATTGCATCACACAAGAAGTAGTGGATTTGATGGTCAACAATGCTTAGAATAACGTGTGCATAAAAGGGGAAATTAGCACGGCTAGAAGAGAAATGGTCGCTACATTTCTTAGAGAGGATGCATCAGCTTCGTACAGCTGGAGGAAATCTTGAACAGTGTTGATTCCTCTTGAAATCATGCGCTTATGTAGAGCACCGTCTTTGGCTACTTTCTCTAAACGCCACATTTCGTCGCTTAGTGATGGAGGGTGGTGCTTCTTGTTCACTACCCATAACAGAGAAAACTTGTCAATCTTTAAGTCTTTTTTAGTTCCACCAAAAGGATCAGGAATTAGCAGTTAAAAATAAAATGTCATCATAAAATGATAGGCAACAAAACTAATAATTGCAAACTTACAAACTCCTCGATGATCTTGAACAACGAAAGCTTCACTTGCATCGAAAGCTTCACTTCTTGCTTCCCTTATTCTTATTTCTGTAGAAACCTTTTGAACAGCTCGAGCTCCTAACCTGAATTTCTGACATCTCATCCAGCTCGAGTTGTCGGTGATGATTAATTACGAAGACAACCAATTCCTCCTTGCAACATCATCGTAAGCTCCCCAGTTACCAATGGCCTCTTCCCTTCCCTTTCGCGGGTGATTTTGCCATTGAATTCCTTCTTGGTCCAATCCTCTTCCTCATCTGACCCGAAATCTCCATCGAGGATGATGATTTCGATCTTTATTGAAGCTAGGGGGCCACTTGTAACCCTCTCAATGGTCCTACCATCAAATAGTTCGATCTTGAGAGGAGTACTGTCCTCGGCTTCTATCGACAGTTTGTGAAGATGGTTGCTGGTAATTTGGTAACAAATTGCAGACGAAGACTGCTTTCTTCAGAAGTCCCAACAGGATTAGATGGTGCTCTACGATATAGATTAGAAATACATTAATTCTCTTGTACATAAAGGATGTTAAATTGTTGATATGATATTGGAAAACAACTTATCTTGAACTTGAAACTAGATTACTATGTCTAGTACGGAAAACTAATACAAAACATGATCAATATGACTTCATCGATTCACAGTCAACCTTGGAGGCGATGCGGGAATACATGGAATACCGACCTTAATGACGGATCATGAAAGCACGGGATTGCACGTTCCACTTCCTCCCTAACCTGTTTGATGGAGAGTGCAACTCAGATTCAAAGTGAAATTTTCTAATAATACCAATAGTTTCGTCTGTTTAGCGTCACGATCACAAACAGGTGAATTCGTTAGACTATCGCAGAGCAGGTCTTTTTTCCGGGATACCATATTTTCAAATTCAAGGAACTTCTTGATAGCATACCTATCACAATAAATGAGGAAGACTTCATTTGACTGTTGACAAAAAAGATTCATTCCCTTCATGGCAAAAAAGAGGTAAGAGGCAAAAAAAAAAAAAAATGCTTTTTTATATTTATTTGGAATTTAGTTATGAGAAGGGGATTCGCAGATCTTTAGTCCAATGGAAATGAACCCAACTAACAATTTATTCTGAAAACAAATATCTGAAACATTCTTAATCTAGAATAGAAGAGCAGATAAGCACATCAGGACGTCATGAAGAAAAAAGAGACGGACAAAAAGCCTCTACATCTTTTTGTTTGGGTTGAAAAGTATTTGCCTGAGCCATATATTTTGCTGATTATGACAAGTGATAGAGATTAATTGCCCACTTCGCTGACCAAAACATCCCAATCACCCCAAGAAAACAGCCTTCTCAATAGTAAATCCAGTACATCCATGAACTGTTGACCGAACATCACTATGCCGATGTAATGAATCGTCATATCCTATATAAAAACCGAACAATCACATACTAAGCATAACAGTAATTTGAAATCATCAATTAATTTGTGAAGAAACAGACTTGAGTTCTTCTCAAGCAACACTGCTAGTGAACGATACGCATAGCATACCACTTTCTGAAAGAGGGGCTCGAGAAATGATGCAAATTGATCCCACGACAGCCCTCCGATCACATTTCTCAAATAGTTGCAAAGTAATCAAGATTAGTATAATTCATAGTCAGACACTAAAACTGGAATACAATGATCCCTAGTAAAGCAAGGGTGCGTTTGATAACATTTATGTTCAAAAATTGTTCTCGGAAACAGAAATAAAAAGTTATTTTTGTTTTGGGAAACAATTTTTGAATAGAAGAATGTGTTTAGTAAACTTATATAATTTCTGTTCTGGAATAGAATAAGAACAGAAACACGTTTAGTGAACTTGTATAATTTTTTTTAAATTTTTAATATTTTAATTTTCTTTTTACTTTTTAATTTTTAATATTTTAATTTTCTTTTTTCTTTTTCCTTTTTCCTTTTTAATTTTTATTTTTCTCTTTGGTCGGTTGCCAGCCCACCGCCGTGGTTGGTGAACGGCTGGGCGACGTCTGGCGAGCTCGCCGGGCCTTGCCCGGCTTAGTAGGGCGCTGGAGGTCAGCTTGGCCCCGGCGAGGCTCTACCTCGCCCGGGTGGCACGAGGTCGGCCTCGCCCTGGCCTGGTGAGGCCCGGCTGTGACATCCCAAATTTATGATTCTATTTTCAATAAAATGAGACGGACTTTTCATCGACGCGCTTATAGTTCAATTCTCCGAGCTGATCACTCACGAGATAACTAGTATATCAGGTGAAGCCATTAAGGAATTTAAATGCAATAGGCTTGAGAATCTGACCATGAATTGGTTGCTCGACCGTATTAATCTGCAAAGATCATTACGACACTGTCAGAATCGAACATAGATTAGTAATAGGTTGATTCGATTGAGATATGTAATTAGAGTGTGGGTGATTCCACTTGATTTCAATATCCTCGTCAACTGGCACTAAATTGATTATTCTGTCGTTTTGGGTACCCCGTGTCCGTATTTGAAACCTCGAGATTTTCACAACAATCGAGAGTCGCTAACGTGTCGAAGATTTATGTCGTGGCTTGAAATTAATCAACCACGGGTCAATTGCACTGAAAATTTCCTAAAAGCTACTCGGTAGATTAGGACGCGCTTAAATCGCGCAAGATTGAAATTAACCGTGATTTTAAACCTGAATTCACAAATTGAAAGTTCTGTCATGTTACAATTCATTTTAGAAATTTTGACTAATTTTCGGAAGATTTTTTTACAAATTGAGATTTTTGGCGGAAAAGCAAAGTAAGGCTGTTTTTGTTCAGGGTTGTCAAAGGGCCTTTTTAATCGAATCTTCGGGATGCAAGTTGGATCATTTGACGGGGAAATGTTATGAGAAGGCCGAGGACACATGGGTTGATTTAATTGAACTTCAATTGGATGGAATTAATTGGCAATTGAGTGAATTAAGTGTACAAATATTCAAAATTCGAAATCCCCTTGGCACACCACATTTTGGTCCTATTAAATAGCTTGTAGGGAAGTTAGAGGAGAGAGAGAGAGAGAGGCTGAGGGGTGGGCCGGCCATGGTGGGGGCAAGGAGAGAGAGAGATTGACAAGTGTTAAAGAAAGAAGAGCTCTTGGGGACCCCTTGCTTCAGTCGAAGCTTCTCCTTCCTTGAATCCCTCGTACAACAGCTCTCTCCATGGTTGAGGAAGGGAAAAAGCTTGAGAAACCAGTGGAGAACAACCAGCAACCGTCCGAAGCCCCGCAAGCCCACTAGAGTAGCTAGCTTGCTCATCGCGTCCAGTCCCATGCAGCCGTGAGTCTAGCCATTGCTCCGCCTTCGTCCCGCGTCCTCTGGCCGTCTACCTCGCCGTTTGATAGCCACAGCACTGCCTGGAAGCCGCCCAAAGCTTCCTTTTGCCCGTTCGGCCATCGAATCGCCACCCCATCGCCCTCGTTTGTCCGTGGAAGCCACTCGAAGCAAGCTGCAGCTGTTGTGACATCCCGATTTTCCAATTCTGGTTTCAATTAAATAAGTCGGGCATTTCATCTTTGCGTCTATAGCTTTCTTCTCTGAGTTGGCCACTCACGAGATATCTAGTCTATCAGGTGAAGCCGTTAAGGAATCTAAATGCAATAGACTTGAGCATTCGATCAGGAAACGACTGCTCGATCGTGCTAATCTGTAAGGATCATTACGGCACAGACCGATTAGAGACCAGAGATAGGTCGATTCAACAGAACCATGTAATTCAGTGTGGGTGATTCCACCTAATTGCACAATTCTTGTTGATCGGCACTAAACCGATTTCTCTATCGTTTTGGTACCTTGTGTCCGTATTTGAAACCTCGAGATTTCTACGACAATCGAGAGTCGCCAATGTGTCGAAGATGCACTTTGTAGCTTGAAAATAATCAACCACAGGTCAATTGCACAGAAAATTCCTAAAAGCTACCTGGTAGGTTAGGACGCGCTAAAGTCGCGCCAGATCGAATTTAGCCGTGAAATTGAACCCGATTACAGAAATTAGAAGTTTTGTCAAGTCACAATTCATTTTAGGAATGTCGACTCATCTCCAGAAGATTTTTCTACAAACTGAGATTTTTGGCAAAAAAGTAAAGTAATGCCCTTTTGTTCGAGATTGTCGAGGGCTGTTTTTAATTGAATCTTCGGGATGCAAGTTGGATCATTTGACGAGGAAATGTCATGAGAAGGCCGAGGACACATGGGTTGATTTAATTGAGCTTCAATTGGATGGAATTGAGTGAGAATTGATTGAATTTGATGCACAAATGTCTAAAATTCGTATGCCATGGGGCTAGGGACATTTTGCACCTATTGCCAAACTTGTAGAGGAAGATTGGAGGAGAGAGAGTGGCTGAGGTCATGTGGTGTCATGGTGGGGACAAAGCCAATGAGAAGATGGCAAGTGTTGAGCTCTAGAGAGCCCAAGGAGACCCCCACTCTTCAGCAGCTTCTTCTCCCTTAATCCAAGGCTTTCTCCATTATTGTTGAAGGAGAGAAGCTTAGCAAAAACCAGAGGAAACCGAGCTCACCAGCCCCTCCATCGTCGCACGCCCGGAAGGCCATCGTCGGCCGTTTTCCTCCCTTGTTTTCCCCTCGTTTCAGTTTCTGCTCTAGCTGACCTTTCGCCAAAGATTCGAGTTAAAAGTCGACTTCCTGGATGAATTAGCAAACTATTCACCCACCTCCGTGACGAGGACATCCAGCCCGTTCCGGAGCATCCCGCCGCTCTCCGGAACGATTCTCCGGTCGTCCCGAAATCCGAGAGAAGCTGCCGCTCGCGGACCGTCCAGTTCCGCCCCGCTCCGCCTGTTCCACGTTTTCTTGCTGTTTTGCCCCTTTCCGACCCTTCCTTTGCCCATCCCAACCTCCTACAAGATCCCCAAGACCCCAGGGAGCCATTGGTTGCCAACCACCCGCTTGCCGGAGGAGCTCCGATCGCCCATTTTCGCCGTTGAAGTTCTTTGGTTTCTTCTTCTGCAGTTCGCCCTAGATCAAAAGCGAAGACAACAAGGTTTTGGAGACTTCGTGGCCCGTTTTCAAGCCCTTCCCAGCCTTGGTTGGTGTCGCTGCCTTGAGGTTTATCGCCCGCCTTGGCGTCGCCTTCGCTGTGGACTCGCCGGAACGTTAATCCGGTGAGTTTATCATCTAATTCTTGCTTAGTGAGTTAATGATGCTTAAGGGGTGTTTAGATTAGTCTAATTTGGTTTATGTGATTAAATTAGATTATTTTAATGTAAATTAGATTAGTTGTATGATTAGTTTAATGGATGTTTAATTAGGGCTAATTGTATGATTAAACTAGTGTAATCTTGTTTAAGCCCTAATTAATTATTTTAATTAATTTATTATTTCGAATTTTTAAAAATTATTTTATTAAATTAAATTATTATAATATAATATTTAATTATTTAATTTTCGGAATTAAATTTAATTTATTTAATAATTTCGAAAATTTTGCCGGGATGGCCGGTCGTTAGAATTTCGCGCTGATCGCAACAGTGCGGTCGGTTTGTGTTAATTGTAAGCTTAAATTGAGAAATTGAGTGATTGATGATTATAGTTAGTTATTCCAAAAGTGTGGAATTGAGTGATATTGATGAAGTTGTGGTATTTAACTTGAAAATACCCGGTGTTGGCTTTTAGCACCGTAATTGGTTTGTATGACTAGTTTGAATCGTTGGTTGTTATTGGATTAAATATCCAGTTCTATGGTTTATTATTGAATGATCAGCTTTGGCGAGCATTTGTTTATATATATGTATCAGCTTGGGTGAGCAATTATGATATATATGGCAGCTTCTGGTGAGTTAAGATCGTTTTATCAGCTTGTGCGAGCACGATCTATCTATATAGCTCGTGCGAGTCATCTATCAGTTATAGCTTTGGTGAGCTATCTATCTATACAGCTTGAGCGAGCTACCGTCTATATATTACAGCTTTGGAGAGCATGTGTCGTATTAACGATTGGTTTGATAGACGGTATTGAATGATAGATAGTAATGGTTGATAGATAGTACAGATTGAAATGAAAAGACAGAGAGTATGATGGAATTGAATCATTGCGAATGATTGGATTGATTTAATTGATAGACCGATGGGTGTGTTGGTAGTTTCAGCTTGTGCGAGCATTGTTTGAATATGAATTGTACTGATGTGCAGGAAAGGACTAAGGCGAGGTAAGTCATCTATCCTATTTGTGTGGCTAGAGCGCCCTGAGGCGTATTTTCTTCCTAATTGAGTTTTAGAGGGTAAGACTCGCTGAGACGTAGTCTCATCCCGGTTGTGGGATAATATTTCAGGTCCCTAGATGATGGTCGTGGAGGACCGGAAATCCTGGAGTTCGGAAGGTGGAGGTTGAAGAATTGGTGAACGTGTCTAACAAGTTGGTCATAGGACAGTTCCTTAGTCTATTTTGTAGACAATCCAGTGTTGTATATAAAACTATGTGTTTATAGAAAACTTGTTTGGTTGTGATTGATTGCCTGCTTTTCTATCCAAAGGTAAATGTTGTCAGGGGATTTGTTTCGCTTCCGCATCTGCAAGAAAAAAAAAAATGAATGGGTCGGCGACATGTCCTGGGAAGTTGCATTTGTATCGACTAGAGTGGGATGTTTGCGTGCTCGGAGGATCGGGGTGTGACAGCCGTCGCGCCCTCCAGTTTGTCCAGCAGCCACTCCACCTGTGTTCGCTCATCCAGGCCGTTGTTCAGCCATGCCTGGCCACCGTCGGAGCCAGCAGGGTCGCCAGAACCACCGCCTGCACCGCCTAAAGCCGCTGCTGTCCCTCCTCTACCGTTTCCAGCAAGCCGGGCCACCGAATAGCTATTCTTTAGCAAGATCGAGTAGCCGAAGATAGCAAGAAGTTCCAGACTTCAAGGCCTGTTTTCGAGTGTCTTCCTAGCCTCCAATGGTGTCGCCGCCGGTGTTTATCGTTGCGCCTTGGCGTCGTGGTCGCCATGAACTCACCGATGCGCAAAACCAGTGAGTTTATCCTTTAAACCTCGCTTACCAAGTTAATCATGCTTAAATGGTGTTTAGATTAGTCTAATTAGGTTTAGGTGGTTAGATTAGATTATTTTAATGTAAATTAGATTAGTTGTATGATTAGTTTAATGGGACGTTTAATTAGGGCTAATTGTATGTTTAAATTAGTGTAATCTAGTTTAGCCATAATTAATTATTTTTAATTAATTAATTATTTCGAATTTTTAAATATTATTTTATTATTTTATATTATTATAATATAATATTTAATTATTTAATTTTCGGAATTAAATTTAATTATTTAATAATTTCGAAAATTTTCTTTGGGATGGCAGGTCGTTAGAATTTCGCAGACCGATTGTAGCAATGCGGTCGGTTTGTGCTAATTATATGTTAAATTGAGAAATTGAGTGGAAAGGATGATTATGGTTAATTATTCCAAAGTGAGGAATTGAATAAAATTGGAGAAGTTTTGGTATTTAACTTGAAAATACCGGTGTTAGCTTCTAGCACCGTGATTGTTTTGTATGGCCAGTTTGAATCGATTGGATTGATTGATTTATTTAATTGAAGTATGGATTAGTTTATTATTGAATGATTAGCTTTTGAGAGCTATTATATATGCTGACTTTTGAGAGTTATTATATCGATTCTGACTTTGGTGAGCTATTATATCGATTCTGACTTTGGTGAGCTATCTATCTATACAGCCTGAGCGAGCTACTGTCTATATATTACAGCTTTGGAGAGCGTATGTCGTATTAACGACTGGTTTGACAGACGGTATTAAATGATAGATAGTATGGAGTGGAATGGAAAGATTGATGGTATGATTGAATTGAATCGTTGGATCAATTGTTTGATTTTAGGAATGTTCGAATTGCGTGCGGGAATGGCCGAGGCCGAGGTAAGTCCTCAATCCCCTTTGTGTGACTAGAGCGCCCTGGGGCTTATTTTATTCCTAATTGAGTTTTAGAGAGTAGGACTCACTGTGACATTGTCTCACCCCGTTGTGGGATAATAATTTCAGGTCCCTAAATGGTGGATCCTTTGGAGCTTTTTGGTAGACCAGTGAGGGTCACTGAGAGGATTTTTGACTATGCCGATCCTGGAAGTCATTGGGCATATGAGCTTGCAGTGACTATTTGTTGGAGAAATCCTCTTGAAGTGTTTTGAAGTTGATAAAACGTTTCCATCAGTTTAGTCTGAAGGTTTGCAGACTCTGCTATTTAAAGTCTGAAGACCTCTGGACAGCCAGACTCAAGACTCAAAGTCTATCCTCATTGATAGTTCTAATCCGTTGAAGAAAGGCTATCCAGAACTGGATGTTTCATTAAGGATGTGGCCTTATCGACTGGAGAAGATCTATTGGCTGGATATGACATGACGGAATCCTTTATTTGATCATAATTGATTCGAAGATTAAGGATCCGATGATTGGCGAGAAATATACTTGGAAGGTTCTACTTATGGAAACCGAGATCGATTGTATGGGCGAACAAGATTGATGGGCTATCAACATGTTCCTTTAATAGCTCGAATGATCTTCCTAATTGATTTCGTCCAACGGGTAGATTGGAGGAATTCCTTTGGTAAGTGCCAACGGGTATGATGGCATGAAGGAGTATATAAGGAAGACGTTTGGTTGTTCGAGTGTGTGCACGATAGAAGAATTCCAAAGTACGAAGCTCTTTGTTCTTAGTCAATTCATTTGTTGAGCAAAATCTTGTAAACAAAGAGAGTCTATATTCGTGAGAAACCTTGAGGAAGTGTGGTAGAACATCTACCTTTGTGGAATCAAGGAAAAGCTGTGCTTGTAACTTCTCTTTTGTTCATAGTGAAATCCAGCCCGGTGGTGTCGGTGCGGAAAGAGTGGACGTAGGCTTGGAATAAGCTGAACCACTATAAACCTTGTGTTCAATTTTCTCTTCCCTAACCTTTACTTTACTTTGATCGTAATTTCCTTTCTATCGTTTGCCTAGAATCGCTTCTGTATCTCGAGAAATTGTTTGTGCACCTATTCACCCCCCTCTAGGTGCTTATACTAGCTATCTCAATTGGTATCAGAGCCTGTGTACTCACTTTGTTTGAAGTGTTTTACTTCAGAGTTAAAGATCCATGGCTAGTATGTTGGCTCTAGGGCTGGTAGAAGGGCAAAGCAATACTAGACCACCTTACTTTGATGGAAAAGATTACAACATATGGAAAAACAAGATGAAAGCGTTCCTAAGATCAAAGGATCCTCGGAATGGGGCGTTGTAGAAAAAGGAATCATTCCTAAATTTGCATCTGTCTCGAGAAAGAGGAAAAGATCATTGAGTCTAGCAAAATGACTCGGGAAGAGATAATCAAGAGACAAGCTCTTGATGCAAAAGCAATTTATTCCTTATATTGTGCTTTATCTCCTCTTTTGAATATAACATAATATTTTCTTGTGTTACAACTAAAAGAAATGCAGGATAAATTACATATTACCTATGAAGGAACCGATCGAGTGAAAGAGACTAGAATCAACATTCTCCTCGGTCAATATGAAGCCTTCAAAATGAAACCAGGAGAATCTATAAGCGATATGTTTAGTCGTTTTACGAAATCGTGAATGGTCTTAAAAATCAAGGTCAACCAATTTCGATCCCATGAAAGTAAACAAGCTACTGCGTGGACTCTCCAAGGATTGTAATCACATAAAGACCTCAATCGAGAGACCCAAAGAATCATGCCACTATTTGTTGATGAGTTGGTTGGGACTCTTGAGTCTTATGAAGTTGAACGAATAAATGAAGACGAAGACCCTAAAGGTAAGAAATCCATTGCATTAAAATCTAATGATGATTCGATGTTACGAGATTCGAAGACGATATGGATGATGAGGAGCTTGCTCTCATGATAAGAAGATTCAAAAAGCTGAACAGAAAAGGAAGAAGATTCAATCCAAAGAAACAAAGTTTTCAAAAGCAACGAGACTAAGTACGTTGAGGATGATGAATCAAACAAAGATGTAGTCTGCTTTGAATGTAAGAAAAAGGGACACATTAGACCCAACTGTCCTCTTCGAGAAAGAAGAAAGGAAAATCTGAAAAGTATCGAAAGGCTCTTAAAGCGAAGCACAGGTGATACGGAGTGTGAAGAAAGTGATGATGATTATGCCAATATATGTCTAATGGCACAATCGGATTCGAGATTCAAACTCAGGCATTTATCAGATTCAGAAAGTGAATTTGAGGTCACTATCAAGAAAAATGTAAAATGGTATACGGATAGTGGATGCTCAAGACACATGACGGGAGACTCAAATTGCTTCATGAAGCTTGTTCGAATAAATGGTGGAAAAGTCTCTTTTGGAGGAAACAACAAAGGAAAAATTGTGGGATTTGGAACTGTAAAGATTGGAAACCTCACAATCAGCAATGTTTCCTTAGTGGAAGGGCTCAATTACAATTTGCTCAAGTATTAGTCAGCTATGTGATCTTTGGTTTCAAAATCAACTTTCAAGAGGAAATATGTTCAGGAATTAGTAAAGATTCTACTCAGTCATTCATAGGTCGAAGACATGGAAATATCTACCTCTTGGATGTGAAACCAGATGAATCACAATGTCTAATCTCAATCCAAGATGAAGCAAACTTATGGCACAGAAAGCTTGGGCACGTCAATATGAAGCAAATAGCCAAAATCTCAGCAAAGAAGCTTGTTCGTGGTCTACCCAATTTATCATACCAAAAGTCTGATCTATGTACACCATGTATATTGGGAAAACAGGTAAGAAATTCCTTTAAACTAATAAATCAAGTTTCCATTAACCGTGAACTGCAGCTTCTGCATATGGATCTTTTTGGACCAACCAGAACACAAAGCATTGGAGGTAAGAAATACTGCCTAGTAATTGTGGATGACTACTCACGATTTACTTGGGTATATTTCTTGGCAAGAATTCGCACAAGATCCAAAAGGCGCGAAGAGTCTAGTGCTATGGCTCTTATTTGAAATAGAACCCAAAAGCATAGAAGAAGCTTTATCGATGAAAGATGGATTGAAGCTATGCAAGAAGAGCTCGGGCAATTCGGTATTAATGATGTCGGGAATTGACTCATAAACCAAAAGGTAAGTCATTATTGGAGCTAAATGGGTTTTCGGGAACAAGATGAACGAGAAAGAAAAATTCATAAGGAGCAAGGCAAGACTCGTGGCCAAGGGATACACAAGAAGAAGGGATAGACTATGACGAGACTTACGCACCAGTAGCAAGGTTAGAAGCAATTCGATTATTACTTGCTTTTGCTTGTTATAAGAATTTCAGGTTATTCCAAATGAACGTCAAAAGTGCTTTCCTGAATGGATTCATTCATGAGGAAGTCTATGTGGAACAACCACACAGGTTTGAAGACCCAAGGAAACCCGGACTCAGTATTCGAGACTCAAAAAGGCTTTATATGGCTTAAACAAGCACCTCGAGCTTGGTACGACAGACTGAGTAAGTTTTTAATTGAAAATGGTTTTGTTAAAGGTAAAGTAGACACTACTCTTTTTATTAAAAGAGAAAGCAAGAGTTTTCTACTTGTTCAAATATATGTCGATGATATTATTTTGGATCCTCTAATGAAAGTACTGTGTAAGAAATTCTCTAAGACTATGCATGATGAATTTGAAATGAGCATGATGGGTGAGTTAACCTTCTTGCTTGGACTTCAAGTGAAACAAGCTGAAGGAAGGAACTTTTATTCATCAAGAAAAATATGCTAATGATATTGTGAAGAAGTTTGGACTGGACAATTGCAAAAAGGCCGATATACCAATGTCAAGTTTCTTGAAGATAGATAAAGATGAAGGAGGAAAGAAAGTCGACCAAAAGTTATACAGGAGTATCATCGGTTCACTTCTTTATCTTACTGCTTCTAGACCTGACATTTTGTTTAGTGTTTGCGTTTGTGCCAGATTTCAAGCAGACCCTAAAGAATCACATTTAAATGCTGTAAAACATATTATCAAATATATTGCATCAACTTCAAGCTTTGGTCTCTGGTATCCTAAAAGGGGAGACTTTACTCTTCTTGGATACTCGGACGCGAGACTTAGCCGGATGCGAGTTGATAGAAAGAGCACCTCGAGTACTGTCAATTACTTGGAGACAGGACAGTGTCTTGGTTTTCAAGGAAGCAAAGTACAATAGCTCTCTCTACAGCAGAAGCATAATATGTAGCTCTTAGAAGTTGTTTTTCTCAAATTCTGTGGATAAAACAACAGCTAAGAGACTTTGGAATTGAAGATTCATGCACGGAGATTAAATGTGACAACACCAGCGCAATCAATCTTACCAAAAATCCAATTCTTCACTCAAGAGCAAAGCATATAGAGATTCGACATCACTTCATTAGAGATCATGTTCAAAATGGAGAAATTACGATTCGGTTTGTTGACTCAAAGAACCAAGCTGGCGGATATATTTACAAAGCCTTTGGAGAAAAATCAATTTGAAATTATACATTTCCCAGACTCAAAATTTTGAGGTTTGAAAAAGTTAAAGTCTAGAGACTCTCAGACTCGAGACAAAAAAGACTTTGACTGCAAAACTTTGTTGTAAGTTATTCTCTCTCTAATCTCATCTTGAAAAGGTATGTTCATCAACCGTGTTTGATTTTTGTTATCTCAACCGTTATCTTTAATTGAAGAGATTATTGCAACGTTTCCTTTAGAAAAATGAGTTATTTTGAAATGACCATTTTTCGGAAAAAGCGATTATTTTTAAAGGCATCTTTTCACTTTCCATTACGACGTTTGGTATCCCCTCCTTTCGATTGTCTTATATACAGTTGGTTTCTCTCGCTTAACTCCAAAACCCTAAAAAGCACCAATCTTCCATTCTGTTTTCTCTCTTATTTAATCTTCAAAAAAGTTGTCATCTTTCTTGGGAAAGTCAAGCAAGGAATCTTTCAAAGACTAAGAAAGATGTCGTCTTCAAGAAAGTTTTCGAGGATCGCAAGCAGGGGACCACGGCGAATGAGTGAGAGGCCTATGCACTTCGATCTCACCGAAGAAGAAGTGTCTCCAAATCAGCAGCAGAGTCCACAACATTCTCAACAGCGTCATTCTCCTCCATCTAGTCCTCAAGGTGCTGATCATCAACAAGAGGAAGAAATCATTGAAGATGTAGATCCTGTAAGAGTTCAAAGGCCCTCTTTTATTTATAAGCTGTATCGTGCTTTAAAAGGGACTGGTACTCCATTGAACTATGTCGATGATTTTCTTAAGGACAAAGGATATGGAAATGAATATATCTTTTTGTGAAAAATGGAAAGTTTGGGAATTGCTCGTAAATGGGTGGCAGAAGAAACCCTTGCGAATATCCCAAGTGATCCTCATGATTGGGGATTTAATCGGGTAGATGGAAATGATGATGACAAATTATACAGCCAATTTCAACCGAGAATGGGAGTTGCGGCGGAAAATCGAGGAAAAATGGGAGAGTTGTTTAGATCGAAGGAACATAAGGATCTATACTCAAAATTGCTGAAGCGTGGGGTGATAAACCCTAGGAGTGTGGATTTTGATTTTCTGGATGCTGTGAATGTGAACTTGAGGGAAAAGTTCGGTTATCTTCAACTTGAAAAGTTATGCTCTGACACCACAGAGGCCTATCCTCAACTAACAGCATATTTCTATTAATATCTTAGTTTCTTGGATGCGAATAGATTCTCTTTCAGTGTCAAAGATCAAGACTTTGTAGTGGATATGGATATGCTAGCAGATGTGTTAGGAGTTGAGAGAGGAAGATATCAACGGATCAAAGTTTCTATTGCTCGTGCTACATTGGAACTTGTTAAGGACAGGAGAACAGAGGAAAATATTTCCTACTTAAGGATGAGTGCGTTCAACATCTTGCTGCACAAGATTGTAATCAATTGCCTCGGGACCGAAATCAACTTCCAAGACCGATGTTTCAAGTTCGAGGCAAAGCTAATGTATGCCATCATCAACGGCAAAAGGTTTTCACTTCCTCACCTTTGTTATGTTCCACATGTATAGAGCGGTGATGAAGGACGAGAGGTCAACTTCCTTATCCGGGTCTTGTGGAAGTTATTCGGACATTTGAACATTCAGCCTCCGCAAATTTTTTGTGCTCGATCGTGCGATCATATGGTGGTAGGACTGAAAATGGTGACTAAAATGCATCGAAGGAACTAAGCAAGGCGTTGGAGAAATTCAAGGAGAAGACTCCAGTCAAAACTCATCAAATCTCTTCGCAGCAAAAAGAAAAGGGGAAAGAGCCCATGGATGCTCCATCCAAGAGAAGAAGAGCTCTCATAATTGAGGATGAAGATGATGAGGAAAACATCACTATTTCTGCATTGAAGAATCTGAGTCGTTCTGTTCCAGAGAAAGACTCAGAACAGCGAACCAAAGAAAGAGAAGAGAAAGAAGCCGAGGAAAAAGAAACGGAGGAAAGAGAAGAAGAAGAAGAAAGAAATGCTAAGAAAAGAGAGTTGAAAAAAGAAGAAGAGGAGAAAAGAGATCAAGAAGAACATGAGGAGAACTCTTCTCCACGAAGGCATGAAAACGAGGGGAGACCAAGAGAAAAGAGGAATGTCCTCAAATCCCCGCAATCGGTGAGGAGTCGATCGCTCTCCGGCGAGATCCAGATGACATCTATGCCTCTCGGTTTCTGAGGAAGGTCATGATGTTTCATCGCCAAATCTGCGTGATTATGCTGATCTGCCATCGTCTGCATTTACTCCATTAGATCGTGTCGACGCTAGTACGCAAACCGATAATTCAGCAGATTTTCGCAGAGTTATGGATATTCTCTTGGAGATGCGAGGTCAGATATATGCATTGGGATGCGAAGTTCAGAACTTGCAGAATGCAGGTCAAGCTTCTTCGGGTTCATTGAATGATTAGATCCAAGCCCTTTCGCTTCAGATTCAGGCTAATGCTAAGGGTGAGGATGTTGCACAACTAAAGGAAGACTTGAAAAGGCTGGAAGGCATCGTTCAGTCGATGGGAGATTTCCAGCTTGTTCGTGTTCCCAAGCATTCTTGACTCTACTCCATTTTCATCTCAACCTTTTTTATGTTGACAAAAAGGGGGATAGATGTGAGATTTGAAAACTTTGAACTTAAATTTGTCGAACTTTTGGCTTGTTTGGTTGGTGGTTTGTTTTGACTTGACTTGTGTGTTTGGATGTGGACTGAATTTGGGATTTAGATTTGACTGCTTATTATTAACTACTATTGATATCTTATGGATGGCTTTATTGCATACTAGACTAATCTATTTTCTGTGGTTGCAGATTCTAGTGTTATTCATTTAGCCATTTATCTCTATAAGATATGCATATGTGTTTGAGAAATATTTTGCAGGTCAAAGTTTTCCAAATCTGCGGGAAAGTTTTGTCACCATCAAAAAGGGGGAGATTGTTGGAGAAATCCTCTTGAAGTGTTTTGAAGTTGATAAAACGTTTCCATCGAGTCTAGTACGAAGGTTTGCAGACTACGCTATTTAAAGTCCGAAGACCTCCGGACAGCCAGACTCAAGACTCAAAGTCTATCCTCATTGACAGTTCTAATCCGTTGAAGAAAGGCTATCCAGAACTGGATGTTTCATTAAGGATGTGGCCTTATCGACTATAGAAGATCTATTGGCTGGATATGACATGACAGAATCCTTTATTTGATCATAATTGATTCGAAGATTAAGGATCCGATGATTGGCGAAGTTTACTTGGAAGGTTCTACTTATGGAAACCGAGATCCTGATTGTATGGGCGAACATGATTGATGGGCTATCGACATGTTCCTTTAATAGCTCGAATGATCTTCCTAATTGATTCCGTCCAACGGATAGATTGGAGGAATTCCTTTGATAAGTGCCAACGGGTATGATGGCATGAATGAGTATATAAGGAAGACGTTTCAGTTGTTCGAGCGTGTGCATGATAGAAGAATTCCAAAGTCTGAAGCTCCTTGTTCTTAGTCAATTCATTTGTTGAGCAAAATCTTGTAAACAAAAGAGAGTCTATATTCGTGAGAAACCTTGAGGAAGTGTGGTAGAACATCTACACTGTGGAATCAAGGAAAAGCTGTGCTGTAACTTCTCTTTTGTTCATAGTGAAATCCAGCCGATGGGTTGTTAGTGCGGAAGAGTGGACGTAGGCTTGGAATAAGCCGAACCACTATAAACCTTGTGTTCAATTTTCTCTTCCCTAACCTTTACTTTACTTTGATTGTATTTTCCTTTCTATCGTTTGCTTAGAATCGCTTCCGTATCTCGAGAAATTGTTTGTGCACCTATTCACCCCCCTCTAGGTGCTTATACTAGCTATCTCACTATTGTCTGGGTTGACGAGAACCTTCCTCATAGGGTCTCTCATTGATTCAAAGCGTGGTACCGCTACATACTTGATGGATTCCTGGATGGCCCTCTCAGGTGTTTTGATATTTCCCCTGGTATTATAGATGCCGCTCTAAGTGAGAGTGCTGTTGATCCTTCAGATGGGTTGGTGGAAGACCCAACGCCCCCGGTGCTTGTGGAGCCTGAAGAGCCGGTGAATGGATTTGACTAGTTGGTCTTAGGACAGCTTAGTTTTTGAGGACTGATTTTCTGTAGATCTTTTGTTAATAGCCTAGTCTTGTAAATGAATTGGTTTGATATGTATAAAAAGTATGTGGTTGGTTTTGAAAAATCTGATCCTGCTTTTCTATCCCAATTGAGTTTTATCTAGGGATTATTTATCCGCTTCCGCATGTGCAATTAAATGAATGGGTCGGCGACGTGTCATGGGAAGTTGCATTTCTATCGACCGTAGTGGGATGTGCGTGTGCTCGAGATTCGGGACGTGACACTGGCCTTGCGTCGGTTGGGAAGGCTGAGCCTCACTGTGGCTCGGCCTCTCCGGGGGCCGGCGACGCTCCGGCGAGGTCTTCGGCTCTTGTTTGGCCGGTCGCTGGTGCCGGCCATGGCCAAGGCCAGTGACCGGCACAAGGAAGAAGAAGAAGAATAAAAGAAGAAGAAAAGAAAGAGAAAAAAGAAGAAAAAATGAGAAGAAAAAAAAAGTGTTTCTCGGAAGTGTTCCCGAGAATAAGAAACAAGTTTTTTTTTTTAATTTTTTGTTTTTGTTCCAAATTTGTTCCCGGGAACAAAAGTGTAAACAAACGCGTTTCTATTTTTTTTTTTGTTCCCCATAACAAAAGAACAAAAATTTGTCTTCCGGGGAACAAAAACAATTTTAAACAAACACACCCTAACTCTACTTAATGTTAGGCCTTCTTGCTGATCCTCCAGAACCACCCTCCTTATCCTCCTCCTGTAGTTGCCTCTTCGACATCACCAGAGAATAAAAGGAAACTTAAGATTCATGTAAAAAATTTGTAAAACTTGCAGTGTGCATAGATACAGCAGTCGCTACTCCCAACCAGCAGAAATATATAGGACTCAAGATTGGCCCACCACAGAAACGGAACGTACAAAGAAACATCTGGTTTGAAACCCATAAGAACGACATGACATTCAGTAAGGAAAGAAGACGAGATGAAATGTTCATGTGCGCTAAAGCCGGGTGTTTTAAGGACTAGTATTGAGATAGAGAGAGGATAAAAAAACGTCCTAGATCTTAACATGGAATATCTAATTTTATCAAGTGTACTTTAGGATATGATGAAAAGTTTAAAAAATCAATTAAATCGAACAATTGAAATCGTAATTAAAATGCATTGGATCCCATTTAAAGTATCTTCCAAAATCTTCCGAATTCTGATGTGGTTTAGTTCACGGGGTCGTTTTTGTTTGGTGAAATCACAGTTGAAAGGCATGGGGGCAACGAAGAAAATAGGGAAAGAGAACACGAGGAAGGACCGTGACTATTCTTGCTCTCACGCGATTTCAACTTGAATATAAAAAATGTCTTCGTCAATGGTCAGCTATAGAAGAAACCCATTCAGTCTTAAACTTTTTAATTTTATTAATTTATTTTTAAATTTTTTAACTATTTGCTAATTTAGTCATTCCATCCAATTTTGGTTGGAAATCATTGATGTGAGCATTGATTGTCTTACATGGTACAATTAGTGCTAACATGAATATTTTTACGTTTTTGATTTCTTCACTTTTCTTTTCTTATTTTTTTAAATTACAAAAATTATATATATTAGCACCGATTATGCCACCTAGGATAGTTGACTTCCACATCAATAATTGTCGGCCAATTATTTAGAAGGATTAAATTTGGAAATCGTTAAAAGTCTAGGATTAAATTGCTTAAATCGAAAAATTTAGGTCTGAATTGACATCCATAAAATTGATTATCGACTTTGTTTTTTGGTAATTATCCCTAATATGTACAATGGTGAAGATATGTATGTAATGAATGAAGATTTTCTAAGTTTGGTGGGTAAGCGTTTGGCCCTTGTGATGTCTACGATGTGCAGTCGGATACACGCGTGCACACGTTTCCGAACAGAATATACTTTCGCTGGTTGGTCATGGGACAAGCCGAGTAACATCACAAGTTCTGCGCTATTTCTTTGTTCGAATGATTAGCCAACATGATTTTCAGGGAAAATTCGAGGGTGGGGAGAACATTCTGGGAAAATCTTCTACGGCTTGTCATCAACACGTTACCGCAGTCTGCACAGCGCCTTTGAATTTCATGTTCTTTTCGGACCGCGGGTTCATTTTGACCGGAAGAGAAGGACCTGATCTGCTTCGATTTGGAGATGAGAGAATGTGGAATCTCAACTGAATTGCGACACAGTTTCTGTGATACTGCCTCTGAAGTAGGTTGGCCTAGAATTCATCTTGACCTTTGTTTTCTTGAAGAAATGGTGCCATTAGTTCGTATGAAAGTGTGGGTTCATAGATAGAACCCTACTGGCTCATCAGTCAATTTGAACGTACAAGAAAAACATAGAAATCTAACTGACTTGGGACTACATTCACTTTCACAAACCCCTTAATTTCCACATGGACGTTGCCTTCTGTATATGAAGGGACTGTTCAAACATAGAAATCTATACATGTCCTCTGTGTCTTTGCACTATAAAATGTCTAAGAATGGACTGGTGTGAAGGGAGGAAACAACTCGAGTGAAAGGAGAGGGAAAAAATAACCCGAATAAACACTATCATTAACAAGACTGAAAGGTTTTTCCACGAATTTTTGTTGTTGTTTCACATAACATAATATAAATGGGAAGCTCATCCATTTATTTGTCTTCTCGTGACATGACTAAGATGTTAATATTGCAACATTGCGAAATGTCATATTTTATGTGGTAAATTACATTGAAAAGTCCAGTTTCTTTAGCGTTGCAAGATACCTTTTGCTTGTCTAGATAATACTCGCAACCGGATAAAAAAGTTCAACAAATGTTAAAGTAGGCGTGTGATTGATTTTCTTTCTTGAAGATTAGAAGATGACCCCACCGTAAGAATGGAACATGACCTATTGGAGATCTCAAATCTCTTTCCTTCATGCTTAAATATCCTCCAATACTTATGCAATATATGCTGTACTTGCGGACAACTGCATAAGTCAATAATTCTAATTATATCTCTTATACAATATTAAAATCTAAATTTTTTCTATTCTATAACTACCTTCCTAAAGAAAAATCAAGTGTCGAGATATCTTTATCCTTTGGCATGCACAATTTCGCTATAATAGTTCTACCAATAATTCCTTTCCATATTAATTATTTTTATACTTCATAACAAAATACTTCTCTAAAGCCATTACCACCTTTTCGCACACATGCAACGCCTGTCCATGTTTAGTAGTATATACGTAGTATGACTTATAAGACCACATGGCATTCGAATGTTATTTTGGACATCGTCGGTGAGCATAAAATCAAGTGTAGCTAGCGTGATTTATTGAGTGCAACGAGTTACCAAGTAAGCCTCAGTACAAATAGATAGTCCGTGTTACGAGGGGAAAAGTGTTAAAAAGTCCTAAACTTTTTGTATTTGTGCCAATTTAGTTATAAACCTTTTTACTTAGTGCCGATTTTGTTCTTTCTGGCCAATTTTGGCCGGATTTTGCTGACTGGACGCCGGCCGGCTGACATGGAGAACTTTTAATAATATTTTAATATTTTTGATTTTTAATATTTTTACTTTTATTTTTATTTTTTATTTTTTCCTTCCCCCCTCCAACTGGTCGTCGAGAGGCGACAACCGGCGAGGTCGACCTCATTGGACCTCGGCGACCAGCTAGAGGCAACGGCCGACGAGGTCAACCTCGCCGGACCTCGCCAGTGGCCGCGAGGGTGGCCTCACGCCGGGCGGCGAGGCTCGCCAGCTTGGTGCTAGGTCACCCTCGTTGCCTTGGCGGTGATTCGGCGAGGTTGAGCCTTGCCGGCCATGGGTGAGGCTCGACCCTTGCCAAATTCGCCCCTCGCGGGCACTGGCGAGGGCGAGCCTCGCCGCCAGGCACGAGGCCACCCTTGTGGCCACTAGCGAGGTGATCGGCGAGGTCCGGTGACCGGCGGAGGAGGGGAAGGAAAAAAAAAAGAGAAAAAGAAAAAGAAAAAGAAAAAGAAAAGAAAATTCAAAAATATTAAAATATTATTAAAAGTTGTCAACGTTAGCACCAATCATGCCACATCGCTAGCCGACGTCCAGTCAGCAAAATCTGGCTAAAATTGGTCGGAAATGATTGAATCGGTACTAAGTAAAAATGTTTAGGACTAAATTGGCACAAAAAAATGTTTAGGATTAAATTAGCACAAATACAATATGTTTATGACTTTTTTTAACACTTTTTCTGTGTTGTGACTTGTGAGTATATGAGAAGGAGACAAGTCATGATAACAAGCTCGTCAGAAAAAGAGAAGCACAACCATAGGGATAACCAGAGCAGATCTAAGACCGCAACAAGCAGAGGACGATGATGCTACCTCTTGAAAAGAAAGAGTTGTGGCTGCTCTTGAGGATGAAGATCGGTGGGCGAAAAACAAAGACTTGGAACAACGAAGGAAGGTGGTGGTCTAAGGGTTGCATTCGTTTCGCGGAAAATAAGTGATTTGAAAAACATTTTTTTTCAAAAAAATGATTTTTTATATTGTTTAAAAAATTAGTCAATGGATTTTTTTTTTTTTTCGATAATAATCTATTCATAATTATTTTCGTTGGCGATATTAAAATTTTCCATTCATTAATTTTTATAAACGATATAAGCGATTATTTTTTAGAAAAGTTTTCTAAATCACTTATTTTTTGTGAAACAAATGTACTCTGCTAGAGTAGAAAAGTTGATGGCAGAGATAGAGTTTTTTTTTTTTTATAAAGATTGATGGCAAGAAGAAAGATAAAGCTAGGGTTTTGATTTGGGTGGCGCTCTCATGGTGGCTATGATATATGTAGATGTTCTAAGAACTTCAAAAGAGTGGGAGAGAGAAAATACTAAAAAACATCTTTACTCAATAACTTTATTTGTTGGTCGGTTACTCAGGAACTTGATAAAAGAGTACATTGATTGTTCTATCTGTAGACTATGAAATCACTTGCATAATCCTAACGTCTTATTTATGACCACCTACACAATAACTTGATAAAAGAGTACATTGAACACTTCAACAGAAATTGCCAGGGATCAGAGATGGCACTTGGTAGAGGTCCTCAGGAGATGAATGAAATTCCAGGGCAAACGGTCCTTGAGAGTAACCAGGATGATGACTGCTTTTGCCAGCACTACAACCGGACGAAACATCCTGCCTCGCCGAGCTCTTTGCCACGGTCGGATCCAAGATTTTTGCAATGATATGACTCTCTAGCCCCAGACAATCTAATTTTCTCTTCCCTGTGACATTGTAGCAGTGCGGTGTTGAAGCCTGGGAGTAATTACATTCGGGAGTCACTTCGGGTCTATCTGAATAACAACGTGGTTCGGTTTCAGCTACCATAGAGATGCAAAATGATGGATGTGCCACTAGAGAAATAGAAACACTTTCCTACGAAAGTTTAAGAAGGCCAAAAGAAAAAGATAGAAGTGAAATAACATCACAATACCTTGGTTTAGCACTGTGTAATCTGGATGATGAAGAGGCGGGTTCGGGCCAATTAACGGCTCTATAGGCAAGTTGGCCAGGGCTCTCGAAGGAGTGATGCTGGGGAGGGAATCAAGCGGCACCCATTGATTCTTGCTATGGTAAGCTTGCCTTCTTAAGTTCTGCACCAGAATCTGTCGACGGAGCAGCAGGTTTGATTGAATCCAAAATCAAACAACTAATTACGAATTTTCAGGAAAGTGTTTGTGTTATATATTCTGCCAGGTAAACGAACTAGTCCAATGAATACAAGCCCTTCTGTAGTTCCAGATAGATTGACACTCAGGTATTCGACAGTAAAGTTTCAGGTTCTGATTTATGTACCTTCTGAGAGTGGGTCAGTTTGTCTACCGACTGGTAAGTTTGGCCATCAAGTGTTGCTTGAGTAACTTTCATTACCGAATTGAACAGTATGCTGGACTTGTTCAAATCTTGGTAGTAAGCGTACATCTTGTTATCATCAACCACACAGGTGCTGGCGTGTCTGACAATAGTCTCCCATGTCCGATTGGTGATCCTAGTGCCAAGTATCTGAGATGACATCTTGGTAGTTAATAATGCTTAGAATGACATGTAAAGAACAAGATTAGCATGGCTCAAAGAAAAATGGAGGTTACGTTTCTCAGAGAGGATGCATCAACTTCGTGCAACTGGAGGAAATCTTGAACAGTGTTGATACTTCTTGAACTCATGCACTTATGTAGAGGGCCGTGTTTGGCTATTTTCTGCAAACGCCATACTTCATCACTCAGAGATGGAGGGTGGTGCTTCTTGTTCACTGCGCTTAACAGAGAAAACTTGTCAATCTTTAAGTCTTTTTAAGGTACACAGATAGAATCAGGAATTAATGGTCAAAAAACAAAATGCTATTGTCAAATGAAAGGCATCGAAACCAGGGCATTGCAAACTTACACTCTGCTCGACGATCTTTAACAACAAAAGGTTCACTTCTTGCTTCCCTTATTCTCATTTCTGTAGAAACCTTTTGAGCAGCTTGAGCTCCTAACCTGAATTTCCGACTTTTCATCCAGCTTGAGTTGTCGGTGATGATTAAATTACGCAGGGAACCAATTCCTCCTTGCAAGGTCACATTCAGCACCCCGGTAATCAATGGCCTTTTCCCTTCCCTTTCATGAACGATATTGCTATTGAATTCCTGCTCAGTCCAATCCTCTCCCTCGTCCGATCCGAAATCGCCGTCAAGGATGACAATTTGGAGCTTTATGGAAGATAGAGGGCCACTTGTAACCCTCTCATTGGTCCTGCCATCTACTACTTCGATCCTCAGAGGAGTACCATCCTCAGCTTCTATCTGACTGTCAGCGAAGATGGTTGTCGGCAATTTGGTAACGAACTGCAGTCGCAAACTGCTTTCTTCAGAAGTTCCAACAGGATTAGACGGTGCTCTGCGATATAGACTAGAAATACATAAGTTCTCCTGTGCATTGGGACTGTTGAAGTGTCGATATGATGTCGGAAAAGAACTTATCTTGTACTTGAAACCAGAGTAGTGTGTCTAGTATGAAAATGCTAATACGAAACAAGATCAATATGGCCTCGTTTGATTGGGAGCCAACCTTGGAGGTTGATGCAGAACTACAAGGAACACTGACCTTAACGGTGGATCATGAAAGCTGGAGATCACACGTTCCACTTCCTCACTAACCTGTTTGATGCAGAATGTAAATCAGATTCAAAGCGACATTAATACGATAGTTTCGACCTGTTTTAGCATCACGCTAAAAAAAGGCGATTTCATTGGACTACGTGCAGGACAAATCTTACGTTCCTAGTGTGCGATGCTTACAAATACAAGGAACTTCTGCATAGCATACCAATCTAAATAAATAACTAGAAATAGGAAGTATTCATTCGATCGTTCGATAAAAAGATTCATAAAAAAAGAGGTGAGAATCAATAAATATTTCCTTTTTATTTGGATTTTAGTAATGAGAACTGGATTCACAGATCTTTACACCAAAATGAACCCAATAAACAAATCACTTCAGAAACAAATAATATAAAAAAATGGAGCATAGCAGGACGTCATGAAGTATCTTTCATAAGAAACAAGACACGGACAGGACTCTCTACATCTTTGTGATGAAAAAGTTCCTTCGCCTGGACCATATAATTTGGTGATTACAATGGAAGTGACCTAGATTAAAATGTTCACTTTGCCGACCAAATATCTAAATCACCGCATAGAAAACAATCTTCTCATTAAAAATCCGAACTACATCCACGACATGCCAACTGAAAATCACTAAGCCAGGTGATATGAATTGTAAAATCCTATTAGAAAAACCGATGAGTCACATACTAAGCATAACAGTTGTATGAAATTATTAATCAAATTGTGAAGAACCGGACTTGAGTCCTTCTCAAGCAACACAGCTAGAGACTGAGAGGCATAGCATACCACTTTCCGAAAGAGAGGCTCGATAAAAGATGCAAATTCACCCGGCAACAGTCCACCGTTCATATTTCTCCAATGACTGCAAAGTAATCAAGAATCTGAATCAGGTCTGTTATCATAATACATACAGACACTTCTATTGGAATACAATGGTCCTATTAAAGTAATTCTACTTAATGTTAATCCTTCTGTTTGATCCTCGAGCCGAAGATCCGGAACCACCCTCCTGAAGTTGCCTTTTCGCCATCTCCTGAGAATAAACACCACTTAAAATTTAAGTCCAGAGTTTCCAAACTTGCAGTATTTATAAATACAGCAACCGGCACTACTAAACCAGCAGAAAACACATGGGGAGTCAAGATTGGCTCACCACAGAAATGGATGGTTCAAAAGAGCTTCAACTTTGAAACCACTAACAATAAACATGGCATTGATACGAGTAATAAATAGTTCTATTTATCTTCGAAAAAGATTCACAACCAAACAAAAATAGTTCAGGTTTTCTAACTTCATTTTCGCACGTTTGGTAATAGCATTTTGACAATTCCAAGCGCCATCGACTCGCTTTTGGACCCAAGAAAAGATTGGGCGGAAATTACCCAATACAGACCAAGATTGACTAACTGGGTCAAGCGATTTTTTTTATTTTTTATTTTGGTCACGAACTGTGTTAAGTGATTGACAAGTCCATTAATCGCATAATCTAGAAGACAAGCGAATTTTCCATTCTTAGCGTTTTCCCCCTGTGGGATTTGAGAGAGAGCGAACACTGACACACGGGGGAACCGATGTGAACCTGTGGAGACGACAGATTCGGTTTGTAGATTTCGTCAAATGAAGTGGCTAATAAAATTCGACCCAAAAAAGTGGCTAACAATAAAAGAAGATCACTTTATTTAAAGCAAAGAGACATGGTCGGGAGACAAAAGAGGAACAAGAGAAAGGGACTCGTCCGACCTCCCTTTTGGTGCCCTATATGCACGGGGGCCAGTGAAGGCTAATGGCTTGCTAAGTCTATTAGACTTAACCCAGACTCTCCCAAGCTTATCAATTCACGATTTATGGTTCGAATTTTTAACATGTAAGTTAATTTTAAATAGGAGTCGCTACTAATCAATTAGGGGTGAGTTGATTAAAAACCCAAGTGAAATATTGAGATATATATATTGGTAAATGTAATAATATAAAGAGGAAAGATCAAAAGTACAAAAAATCATGGCACCAAAAACTTACACTCAAGATGAATAAACATAATGAGTGGAAGTATGCCATGATGTAAAACACAAGGCAACGCCTAAAAGAAGGCAAATAGCAAACTATAAAGGCACAGCATGAACAACCGACAAAGAAACAAACACTTCAGCGAAGGAGGGGAGACATCGGCTCCAGAGTCACTAGAGCACTAGAGCACTAGCATTTCCTTGAAGGGTCAATTGAAACTAGGGTCGATTACGGGTCTCTTGATAAGATAATGGGATCGAAGCCCCAACTCCTTTGCAACCTTTAACAATTCAGAAGGTGCTAGCTCTATCCCTAACCACCTTAAGAAGATGGTTCTTCATAGCCGGGACGGTAAGGGGTTGTTCTCTGAATAAGATGTTATTCTTATTTTTCCAAATAATATTACAAGGAGCCCCAAGGGAAAAGCGAACAATGCATTTAGAGAAGTCCTTACCCATCAAAAAAGAGGTGGCCCACTGGAGATTCTCTCCCCAAGACCTGTTCTGCCAGCGCATATTGTATCTCGCCGCCCAAAAGAAAGCAATACCAGCCGTGATAGAGCAATAAAAAGACAAATGATTTATGGAATCAGGCAACCCATTGCAGAACGCGCAGGATCCCCTCTCTATTCTACCATGAGCCAATAACAGAGATTGTGTGGGAAATGCATTGGGATAAATATTTCATTCCTGCACAACCAAAGAAACTAGGATCGGGGACTTGGTTACATTAGTTAATCACTAATATCCTTCCGGTACCTAATCTTGTTTAAACCTTAAGACCTTTTGAATTTTGAAGGATTTTTCCACGCATTTTGTGGATAAAAACATATTTTTGGTCTTTTTCTATTTTTTTAACATAAAAAGCATTTTTCGATTTTTGATCTTTGTTTTTGAAAATATAAATCATTTTGGTTTTTTCTGCTTTTTTTGGGAAAACATAGACTAATTTTTTTTCCGAAAAATAATTTTATTATTATTTATTTTTATTAAAATTTTATTTTTAATTATAATAATATAATATTATAAAAACGACCCGGGTCGGATCCCTGGGTTGGGACCAACCCAGTTTGCTAAAGCTAGCAGCCCAAATGGGCCCTGAGCGTGGGCCCGGCTCGGAATCCTTTTTTTTTGGTAATCCAAGCCCACAAAGAAAAACAAACAAACCCAACTGTTCCTAGGCCCGTGCAAACTTAGCCTGTGCACAATCGGACCTGACTGGCCCGGACTAATGAAAACCCAGCTCGAATAGCGATCCAAGCCCGATTCGGTTCTGACCAAACCCTACTTGACTGGAGATTTTCACTTGACCCGGTTTTGACCCAACTTGCGCCTCTCTTCCTCCTTGCTTCTTCGTGGCACCGATGAGGGGTGGTTGGGATGCCATTGGGTGGTGGCTCGGTGTTGATGACGGTGGCGACGCGGCAGGTGGCGGCAGCAGCTGTTCAATGGGGATGGCGTCAGGGATGCAGTGTTGCAGCAGCAAGCAGGAAGGTGCTCGGCTAGTCAGGACTGAGATGCGAGAGGTGGTGGCTAGGGTCTCAGGGGGCGACGTCGACGAAGACGGGTAATGGCAAGGACGATAATGGACAAATTGTGATGGGATAGAATGAACCTAGCGTGGTTCGGGATTAAGAAGAATGGCCTGGGCTGGAGCTCGCACGAGCCCGACGACTGCGAGCTCCAGCACGGCACATTCATAACAAGGCAGAAATAGAGCCCTTTATTGGGGCTTGGCATGGAGGGAAAGGGAGCACCTGCCGGGGGGGGGGGGTGGTGGCTCTGCCTCATCCTTGCCCTATTGCAGCTCTCTCTTTAGATCCAAACCTCCTCTGTGCACGAATCTCACTCACTCCTAGATCTCTCTCGCTCAGCCTCTCTCCTCCGGCTTCTCTCTTAGATCTCGGCCTGCTCGCTCTCAAGCCTCCCTTAAAGTTTCTCGGGGGAAGTTCTCAGAGCTTGCTGCCTTTGATCTCTCTCCACGTGTGTCTTGGTGTCCTTGGCTTCCCCCTCATTTTATAAGTGAGAGGCCGGTGACGGAGGAGCCTTGACTGTCGGTCTTTGGTGCGCCGACCGGCCTCTCCTTGTCGGCTGGACTGGTGTTAGCTCCCATCTTTTTTGTAGAGGTCTACTCGGAATTAATGGCGTGTCCCCACCATTTGCGCTGCTCCACGTGCATTGCTGTCTTCTCCTCCATTTAGCATCACGCGCGTTGCCTCCTCTGGGCGAGTTGCAGAGACAAAGGAGGAAGAAGACAAGGAGGAGGGGGTCGGGCTTGGGAAAGAAAAGGCCGGGCCGTGGCCAATAGGCTACCTCCCCTTTATATATATTTAATTATAAAATAAAGGAACTAAAATAGGAAATGGATGCAAAAATAAAAATAAAACCTAATTGATGCGAAAATCATTTTTATTAGGACCAAATTGGTTTCTAATTTTTTTTTTGGTAAAAGGTAAGAATATATATTAAACTTTGGACAAATGAACAAGAATTCGGCACCATAACTCACACTTTAGCTGTGGGGGCAGGGAGAGTGTGAGGGTGCCGAATCAAAAAGAAATAGAGAGAAGGAAACAAAGCAGCAACTACTCGGCTGAACTACAAATAAAAAATAGTCCAATGACCCTCAGGCACCCCTCCAAAGATTGAAGAGATGGAGGAGAGCTAGGAAGAGGACGCCGAGCTGAAGATGGACGGATTGAACCCCCAACATCTCTAGAGTCGCTTGTTTCTTGGAGTAGGCGGGACATTAGAGAACAAAAGAGCCTTATCCTTCACAACCTTGATCAAGTGATTCTTCATGGCCGGAATTGCCAAAGAGTCACCTCGAAAGATGATGGAATTCCTTTTTTTTTTTTTTCCATATGATATGGCATAAAGCCCCAAAAGAGAAACGGGCGATACTGTGAAAAAAATCTTTGCCGGATAGGAATTTGAGAGCCCAAGAGAGGTTGTCCTTTCAAACTCAGTTCTTCCAAGGTAAATTACATCTAGAAGCCCAAAAGAACGCAAGAGGCAGATGTTGTGCACTCAAAGAACAAACAAAGAACTCAATCCTCCCATGAGAGAGAAGGAGAGTCTGAGTTGGCAGCCTATTTTTTGCGAGCAACCACAAATGAAATTGAAATCTGGGTGCAAGGTCATTGTCCCAAATAAGAGGAGCCCAAGACACTCGATTCTTTTTAACCCTGATGTATTTTTAGGCAGAGGCAATAGAGAACGAACCTGATGGATCTTCTTGCCAGGTGAAGCGGTCAGAATCAATAGAAAGAATGGGTATAGTAATTCCCATATTTGCGAGGAGGTCTCTCAAATAAGCACCCACGAGAGAATAAAGGTCCGCCACTACAGAATAGCTTGGAAGGCGACATCTCTCCACAAGGTTCGGCGGGATAAGTAAGAGAAGCGGGCCACATTCCAGCCAATTGTTGTGCCATAAGGAAACAGAGGAACCATGGCCAATCTTCCAAAAGAAAGAGAGCCTAAAGTGTCTTCGAAGTTGAAGGATTTTTTTTCCACGCCCATGAACACGTAGTGGGTGTGGAGGAGTTCCAAAAGTTGTCATTCTTTAAAAAATAAGAATGGATCCAACGACACCAGAGAGATTCTCTATCGGTGAAGAGAAACCAGATGTACTTAAGCAAGGAAGCAGTATTGCAGTCTCTCAATTTCCGAATGCCCAAGCCACCTTCATTTTTTGGGAGGCAAATGTCATCCCAAGATACTTTGGCACCGCCTCGGCCAAGCGAGGTGCCCTTCCACATAAACTGTCTTAGCAATTGTTCAATTCTATCAAGAACAGAGATAGGCAGAGAAAAAACACTAGCACAAAAGGCTTGGATAGAATGCAGTACCGACCTTATAAGTTGAAGCTTGCCAGCAAAGGATAAAAAGCGGTGAGCCCACGATTGAATTCTTGCGGTAATAAGATCAATCAACGAAGCACAATCAGCTTTCCCAAGTCTTGAAGTAATGATGGGCACCCCTAAGTACCGGATTGGGAGTCGACCTTCCTGAAAGCCAAATGCAAGCCGAATATTCTCTCTGATGGAAACAGGGCCTCCTGAGAGAAACACCTCGCTCTTGTTTTTGTTCGGAAGCAATCCACTCCAAGATGAGAATATATCAAGACTTCTCTCGAGGATCGTGGCGGAAACCCAATCAGCTTGACAAAAGAGAAAGACGTCGTCGGCAAAGAAAAGATGGGTCAGCTTTACCTTCTTGCATCTCTAAAAGTATTTGAAGCCTTTCATCGAAGTATGGGAATTTAAAATCCTTGAGAACACATCCATAACAAGGGTAAAGAGGTACGGCAACAAAGGGTCCCCTTGGCGAAGGCCTCGACCTCCAGAGAAGAAGCCATGAAGTTCTCCATTAATAGAAACTGAAAACTTGGGTGTTCTCACACACACCATTATTAAATGGACGATCCATTCCGGGAATCTGAAAGCTTGCAGAGTGAGTTCCAAAAAATCCTAGTCTACAGTATCATACGCCTTTTGAAAGTCCACCTTAACAGCACATTTCAGAAGGTAAGGATCTAAGTGAAAACCAGAGAACAATTCCTGAACAAGAAGAATGTTATCTCTAATTTTTCTTCCTTTAACAAATGCATTTTGAGATGATCCAACCAAAACATTCAAAACAGCAGCCACACGATTAGCTAGAATTTTTGTAATAACCTTGTAGATGGTATTACAACATGCGATAGGTCTAAAATCTGTGACTGCAGTAGCATTTTGAACTTTGGGAATCAACGTAAGGATAGTACTGTTTACCTCTTTTAGGAGGAAGCCCGAAGCAAAGAAATCCTGAACAGCTTCAATAACCAATGGCCCAACAAGATCCCAGTTGGTCTTGTAAAATTCAATCGAAAAGCCATCAGGACCCGAGGCTTTTCCTCTTGCTAAGGAGAAGAGAGTATCCTTGATCTCCGAATCTGTGACCGAGCAAGAGATGGAGCTGCATTGAATATCCGAGAGAGGCCGATGGATGAGCTCCTTCATCTCATGAAGAGATGGTTTTGAGAGGCACGCCTGAGGTGAGAGCAACTTTGAGAAGTAGGACACAAACACTTGAGGCACAAGGGCTGGATCATCTATGAGGACACCAGATGAATCCATAACCGAGAGGATGTGGTTTCTGGTTTGTCTGTACTTAACCGAATTGTGGAAGAATCTAGTGTTCCGATCACCCTCTTTCAGCCAAGTCACACGAGACTTTTGGCGTTAAAAAGACTCCTCATGGGCCCTTGATTGGACAAAGGCACGTTGCTGGTTTTTTTCCAGGTCAGCAAGAGATGAATTAGAAGGATCATCATGAAGCCCAACCTGAGTATGCGAAGGGCTTCTCTAGCTTCAGCCGTCTTCATCGAAATGTCGGAGAAAGACTCTTTGTTGAGTAATATGAGGTGAGCTTTAACCAATTTCAGCTTGGACACGAGGCGGAACATCGACACTTCGAAGACTGGCGTATTCCAAGCTTGATTGATGCATGACGAGTAATTCGGGTGTCCGGACCAAAAATGAAAATATTTAAACGGCTTCCTTCTCGACACTGGATCAAGCACTCTAACAATCATAGGAGAGTGATCAAATATACCCGGATTGAGAAAGGAGGCTTGAGAGAAGGAGAACCGATGGTTCCACAGATTGTTAATAAGGACCCGATCAATCTTGCGCATTTTCCTTGCAGCACCAGAGGAAGTAGACCAGGTAAAACGGAGGCCAATGTATCGAAGGTCCACCAACTCGGTTTGAGCTAAACATAAACGAAACTTGTCAAAAGATGGAATCCAAGCGTTCGAACCCTCCACCCTATCTGATGGGTCCTTAATGGCGTTAAAGTCGCCAGCTACAATCCAAGGCGAGTCCTGGAAGACTTCATTGTAATGGATTAGATCATCCCAAAAGGGCCTACGACTGACAAATGTGTGATCAGCATAGATCGCAGAAATACAACAACTCGTGTTAGAAGAAGTAGAAGAAAGAAAACCATGAACAACTTGCTTATTCAAAGAAATAGGAGCAAACTCAACTGCACTTGGGTCCCAGCCAACCCAAATTCTGCCACAAGGAGCGTATTCATAGTTCGCCATCCATTTCCAGCCTCTTAAAAAGGTCAAAGATATGGTATCAAACAAATCTTCGGGCACCTTAGTCTAAAAAATACCGATCAAGCAAAGCTTGTTGGAGAGAACAAACTTCCTTACCTTAGCACGCCTAACAGGATTGAGGATACCTCTAACATTCCAGAATCCAAAAAACATATGTACACAAGGAAGGGAGGCAGTTACCTCTTCATAGAGGCTTTGCGCGTGAGAGGTGGCTTTAGCATGAACCGGCGGGAGGTTCGGGAAGTAGACGATCCGGCTGGTCTTGAATAGAGTCTGGCTTTGCACAAGACATCGTCCCCCGAGGTGAGGAACTGATGGATAGTAGATCGTCATCCTCCAAGATAGCATGAATACTAGAACTAGCAATCTCATTCGAGCCAATAGAATGTCCCGAGCGGGAGGTGCGGTCCAAGGTCTTGGTAGTATTATCATGTACCTTAATAGGTGCTTTCAAAAGTCCCTTAGAAATCCGAACAGGAGGGAGCACAGGTGGTTTAATCGGTTTAGTGGAAACGGTCTTTAGATTCAACTGTTGTCCACCTCTGGTAGCGCTTGGCACATTGACAGATGCCGCCTTCTTAGAAAAAGGAAGCTTTTTATTTTTATTTTACCTACCACTTCATGTCATTCCTCACCTGCGGGAGGAATAAGAGGAGGGGAAGAAGCGAGGGCAGGTGTGCGACTTCACGCACTGTGACTAAATCAGAGGAACCAGCATCGTTTCTTGTAGGTATAGGCAGAGCAACCGAAGACGACACTTGGGAAAAAGCAGCGGCTTCCGCATGAGGAGCAGCAAGTTCCCCACCGGCTTCCAAAGCATCGAAAGGCTGCTGGACTCTTTCCGAATCTTGTTGCTGATGCGGGGCATGAGCAACCACCAAAACAGGGGAAGCAAGCCTGTCCTGGGGGAGCTGAATAGGAGCAAGAACAACTGATACAGGAGCCTTGGCTGCACGTCTCCTCAAATTAGATGTTTGGCGAGGGGCTAGGGTATTGCAGTTATGGCCAAAGATGCCGCACTTGGAACAAACTTGTGGACACCACTCATATTCCACAGCAACAATACGGGAATTTCCATTATGAACAAGCAGTATAGAATCACAAGAGGCAAGAGGGCTGGTCTACAGTAATTTCAACACACACACGAGCAAAAGCTAACATATCCATTTGCTCAGTATGATGATCCACATACAAAGGCTTGCCAACCGCACTCGCAACTTTGCCAATAGCCCGGGCCGACCAAAAGGAGAAAGGAAGGTTTCTCAACTTGACCCACACGGGGACAATTAAATGGGTGTCTTTCTCGAGTTCAGGATCAGGCTTCCATTGTTGCAGAATAAATGGAACCTTCGCAACTGTGATTGGGCCACCTTCAAGGAGCTTCCTCCTAAAATCCATATCAGTAATATGCAGCATGAAGAAACATTTTCCGTTTGCCATGACTTCGGTGAGGTACGGGCTCCACGCCCTTTTAAGAGCTTCCTCAGTAACTTTAAACGGAATTCTCCTACCCAGATAATAGCCAATCAAACAATCATGGAGTTTGGGGTCAGTAGCTTGAAGGTCAAGGTCTGACAGCTCAACCATCGGTTTATCATCCAAAAATGCAGGAGGGGTGAATTCTAAATCGTAGCCTTTCCTTAACACTTGAGCAACATACGCCCAAGAATGGCTAGATGGATTTGCCTCGCCCGTAGGCTGAGGCCGGTTCGGTCTGGATCTACCTCTGCTTTTCGTGCGAACACCAGCATGGTTACGAACAGGGGTGGGAATATCCGTCTATCTCAGATCAGGGGAAAAAGAGGGGCTTCGCCCCTTATCCTTGCACGAGGGCCCATCAAGAGAAGGTCGACCTAAAACTTGAGGGACATGGGTGAGAGAACTTGGCCCTTCATCAACATGAGAGGCCTGGCCAAAAGCCGAGGCCATCACAGCAGCAATTCGAAATCCAGAACCCAGACGGGAAAAAAGAGTGGACATACCAGGGCCAAGCTTCGGGGTTTTGAAGGGAGGTAGAAGACGCCCTAATTTGATTTTTCCTTTTTTTCTTCCAAAATAGAGTTTGGCAATCGGATCGGAGCTTTGGCGCGGGAAGTCGGGTGCTGGTGTAGACGCAGGTAAAGCGAGCAGCGGTAGCGTGGGCGTGAAGCTAGTTGTCGGGCACCAAGGAGAGGTGAGCAGTGACGGTGTGGGTTTTGGCAACGTCGGGTCGTGAGTCCGGCGAAGTGGCACAGGCGCGGTGCAGGAGCAAGAGGCGCAACGCGAGCGCGGGGGGAGCAACAGCGGGCATCGGAGGTGCCATGATGGAGCTGCAGATGTGGGCGAGGTCGACGGAGTGGCAGTGACGGGTCGCAGGTGCAGAGGCATGGCGATGGGCGACGACTCAGGCAGCAGGAGTCACCGGTGGGAGAGGCTCCGGTGGCAGGCGGAAGGCCGGCGCGTGGTCGTCGGGGCGCCGAAAATATGGACGTCAGGAAGCCGAGTCTCGAGCGCGGCCAAGCTTCTCTCCTCCACAGTGATGGTTTGTACTTCTCTTAGTCCATAAGGCTCCAAAATTGGTTTCTAATATTCGTATGCAATTTAATTTGAAACACCTAGCCAAAATTTAGACATTAACAACTGCTTCCTTTTGAAGGTGAGCTCATAAATGTTGCATTCAAAGACGAACTGATACCTAAATTTTGTCCATACATATGCAGTAGATTATATCTTATTTGGGACCATGTGTCCTATGCAAAAAATAAAATAAAATACAATATAACATTATACATACTAAGATAGATAGGAAGATGCCTATAGTTACTTATCGGGAATGAGTGAGATGGGACGCGAACCTCAAGTTTGGTAAGTATCTGGCTATCATCTTACTTGATAACGTGAGGAAGTTGCTCTTCCAAGATCCGAATCTTTTTTTGGTTACCTTGGTGGAAAATTGCTTTTTTAGGACTCGAACCATTCTTCGGTCATTTGTTAGAGCAATAAGTTGTTTGTCTGGGACTCGAACATTTCTTCGGTCGCCTTGATGGGAAATTACTTTTCTAGGACTCGAACCATTCTTCAGTAGCTTGTTAGAGTAATAGGTTGTTTGTCTAGGACTTGAACCTTTCTTTGGTCGCTTGTTAGAGCAATAAGTTGTTTACCCGACCTTTCTCGGGGATGTGCCGACATTTCTTGAGACATTTGTTTGTTGGGTGCCTGACCTTTCTCAAGGACACCAATTTGTTGGTTGCCCGACCTTTCTTGGGGATGTGCCGACCTTTCTCGGAACATCTGCTTGTTGGGTGCCTAATCTTTATCAAGGACACTAGTTGATTACCCGACATTTCTCGGGGATATGTTGACCTCTCTTAGGACATTTGTTTGTTGGGTGCCTGATCTTTGTCAAGCACACTCATTGATTACTCAACCTTTCTTGGGGATGTGCCGACTTTTCTCGGGACATCTACTTGTTGGGTGCCTAATCTTTGTCAAGGACATCGGTTGATTACCCAACCTTCCTCGGGAGATGTGTTGACCTTTCTCGAGACATTTGTTTGTTGTGACATCTGTTTGTTGGGTGTTTGATCTTTGTCAAAAACACCGTTTGATTACCAACCTTTCTCAGGACATTTGTTTGTTGGGTGCCTAATCTTTGTCAAGGACATCGGTTGATTATTCGACCTTTCTTGGGGGATGCGCCATGTGACATCTTAAATTTTAGGTTCTGATTTCGATTGAATAAGTTGGGCTTTTCATCGACGTGACCATAGTGCTTTTCTATGAGCTGATTACTCACGGGATAACTAGTCTATCGGGTGAAGTTGTTAGGGATTTTGACGCAATAGACTTGAGAATTCGACTAGGAATTGACTGCTCGACCGTGCTAATCTGCAATGGTCATTATGGCACGGTTAAAATCGATTAGAGATCGGAGATAGGTCGATTCGACAGAGGTATGTGATTAAGTGTGGGCGATTCCACCTAATTGCAAAATTCTTGTCAAACGACACTAGACCGATTTTTCTATCTTTTTTATACCCTATGTCCGTATTTGAAATCTCGAGATTTTCACAATAACCGAGAGTCGCTAATGTGTCAAAAATGTACTTTGTGGCTTGAAAATAATCAACCACATGTCAAATGCACCAAAAATTCCTAAAAATTACCATATAGAGTAGGACTCATTCTCAGAAGATTTTTCTGTAAACCGAGATTTTTGGTGAAAATTCAAAATTAGCCGTTTTGGATCGGGAACTTCGAGGGACCCTTTTTGGTTGCATCTTTGGTTGTCAAGTGGGGTCTATGGGTAAGGAAAAATGTGAACACATTGGATAAAATTATGGACTTCAATCGAGATTGATTGGATGAGAAATTGAATGCGATTGAAGGGGAATTGAATGAATTGGAGGCCAAATTGTACAAATTCGTAGGCCATGGTGGGGGTGAACCATTTGCCTAGCCATCTAAGGCTTGTTAGGGAAGTTTTGTGAGGGAAAAGAGGCAGAGGATAAGGCTAAGTGGTGGGGGCAAGTGTGATGAGTGAATGAGGCTAATGTTAAAGACTTTGAAGGTAAATGGTGGACCCTCTACAACAGACCCTTTCTTCTTCCTCCTTGAAGCCTTGCTTTCTCCATTATTAAGGTGTAGAGAGAGCTTGATAAACCAGAGAACATAGAGCAGTAGTTCCCCTTGGCCATCGCACACCAGCCCAAGCCACTAGAGCCTTTTTTCTCTCCCGTTTTCCTTAATTCCAGTTTCTGCTCTAGCTAACCTTTTGCCAAAGATCTGAGTTAAAAGTGGTATTTTCGGATGAATTAACTTTTGTGCCATCCACCGTTGTGCTAAGCACATCCAAATCGTTCAAAGGAGCCCGACCTCGCGCCGAACAGAGCCACCGGCCGTCCTGTAAGCCGGTGAGAAGAAACCGGTCGTCGGATCGTCTAGAAGCCACTTACCTACACTGTTTCACCTGTTTTGCGACTTTAAGCCATTTTCTCCCCATTTCAATCCTACCTCCACCCATGCCAACCACCCGCAAGTCCCCCTTGACCCCTAGGAGCCACCGGTTGCCGACCACCCGCTCATCGGAGCTTCAATTAGCCCATTCCTTCGTTGTTTCAGCCATCGGTTCGGCCTCTGTATTCCAAGAACAGAAGCTAAAGTTCCAGCAAGCTGTGAGGTCTTCGTGGTTCATTTCCGAGTCCTTCTCAGCCTCGCTTAGTGTCGCCACAAGCTTGATTGTCGCCCGCCTTGCCGTCGCTGTTGCCATGGACTCACTTGAACGCAAAACTGGTGAGTTTACTCACTAAACCTTGCTTAGGAGGTTAATTATGCTTAATGGTTGTTTAGATTAGGATAAGCATGTTTAGGTGGTTAGATTAACTTAGTTAAATATTAATTAGATTATGTGGATGGATTAGTTTAGTGGTCAATTAATTAAGGCTAATTATGTGATTAAATTAGTGTAATCTTGATTAGGCCCTTAATTTATTATTTTGAACTAATTAATTATTTCGAATTTATAAATATTATTTTATTAAATTAATACAATATATTATTTATTTAATTTCGGAATATATTTAATCATTTATTATTTTCTGGAAATTAGACCGAGATAGCCGGTGACTGGAATTTCGTGCTGATTGCAATGGTGTGTTTAAATAATGCATTTGATGGTTGGATTGTGCAAATTGAGTGATGATTGTGAAAATATGAAATTTATTCAGAAAATCTCGAATGTCGGGTTTTGACACCGAAAATGAATTTTAAATATTATATCAAATTGTTGGGTTTCTGTTAAAAAAAAATAGTGGGGTTTGAAAAGGAGATGTATCACTTTTAAAGATTCGAATTGATCGTATACCCACACGCGACTACTTTTTTAGATGTTTTTAATATGAAGAAAATAGGCCAGGATTACTATTTTAATTGAGGCATTTGAGTGCAAAGCACGGTGTCCTGAGTCGAGATTGAGTGGTCGTGTGTTGGTTAAAGAGAACCTATCCTAGCGTTTACGCCGGACGTTACTAAATCCCACTTTCGGGTTACCCATGCATTAGGGTAGTGGGTTGTAGTATATTTTGGACCTATGCTTCTTCGGGATAGCCGTCTTTGTGATGTAGCCGTGCTCAATGGGGAAGAGACAATGGCTAGCTACGCCAGTAGACAACTTAACATGGGAGTCAATTGTGCCTTGAGTGGCTTAATTAACAATTGGAACGCATGGTTGTTTGAGTTTGATGCGCCTGATTATGAGACAAAACTGTGTGGCATAGTATAGGACGTGTTATAACGGTTTGACCTTATAATCGAGACCCCTATGATTTGTTAAGTTGTTGAGGCGTTTCAATTATTATGTGCATTAATTATATGTATTTGTGATATGAACTGTGTTGACGTGCAAGAAGGAACTCAGGCAAGGTAAGTCCTTTGTTCTCATTGTGTGGTTGTGTGACTAGATCGCCCTAAGGCATATTTCCTTCCTAATAAGGGTTTAGGGGGTGGACTTGCTGAGATATTATCTCACTGGTTATTGTATAATTATTTTCAGGTCCTTAGAAAGTGGTTATGGAGGACTGATGTCCCAGAGTCTGTGGAGGTGGAGTTTGAAGGATTGGCGTTTGTGTTTGACTAGTATGTTGTAGGACAATTCCTTTTTGAGAGCTAACCTTATTGTAGACTTTTGACCAGACTCTTTTCGTACCTAAACTCATTGTTTATAATAGTTGGCTTTTGTGAAATGTGCCCTACTTTCCTATCCCATGTTGTTTGTTGTCAAAGGTATTTGTTTCGCTTCCGCATGTGCATTTAAAATGAATGGGTCGATGACGCGTCCTAGGAATGTCGCATTTGTATTGATCATAAAGGGATGCGTGCGCGCTCGAGGTTTGGGGCGTGACACGCCGACTTCTCTCGAGACATATATCTTGGAGGATACTTGGACATTTGCAGGCATCGAAAGAGTACCTAGACATTTGCAGGCATTGAAGAAGTACTTGGATGATCACAAGTACGAACTCTAGAGAATACTTGGACATTAGGCAAAGAACGAGTACTTAGATGTTCGCAAGTTCTAACCTCGATGGTTACCTAGATATTTGTAGGCATTGAAGGAGTACTTTGATGTTCGCAAGTACGAACTTGGAGAATACCTGGACATTCACAGGCATCGGAGGAGTACTTGGATGATCACAAGTACGAACTTGGAGGATACTTGGACATTCGTAGGCATTGAATGAGTACTTGGATGATCACAAGTACAAATCCTAGAAGATGCCTGGACATTCGCAGGCATCGAAGGAGTACTTGGATGATCACAAGTCTTGAATACTCAGCAAGGTCTCTCACCTTTTGGTAAAGAGAATTTGGGCAATATCTAGGATGAACCTGGGATATCCGTGAAGGTCTTTCACCTCTAAGAAGAAGAAAGTTGTGATATCGAGGAGACACCTTCGTGAAGGTCTCCCATCTCCTTAAACATTTGTGAAGGTCTCATACTTTCTGGTAAATGGAATATTGAGAATGTACCTCTGATATTCGTGAAGGTCTCTCACCTCCTGGTATATGGAATATTAAGGACGCGTCTCGGATATTCGTGAAGGTCTCTCACCTCTTGGTAATTAGTGAAGGTCTCTCACCTCCTGATAACTGATGAAGGTCTCCCACCTCTTGGTAACATAAATTTGAATGTAGCACATGGCTTACTTGGATGGCCGCAGGCACTCAAAATGGCTGGAACACTTAGGTAGCCGTAGGTATACAAAGTAGTGGAATACTTGGATAATCACAAATATTTAATGATACGATCTGGGACCACTTAGGCAGGTCCAAGTGTTATGATGATAAGAGAGCATAATTGGGTAACCGCAGGCATACAAAGTAGTGGAATACTTGAACAACTACTAGTATTCAATGATACAATTTGAGGACAACTTGGGTAGGTTGAGTGTCACAGAAAGGGAGTACCTGGATAGTGGTAGGTACTTAAAGATAATTGGATACTTGAGCATTCACCAATATCCACACTTTGAGGGCAGCTCGAATAGATTGAGTGTCGATAAGAGAGAGTACCTTAATAGTGTCAGGTACTCCCAGATAATGGGATACTTGGACAATCGCAAGTATCTATACTATGAGGGCAACTCGACTTGGTCAAGTGTCAATAAATTAGAGTACCCAAACAGTGGCAGGTACTCAAAGATAATGAGATACTAGAATAGTCGCAAGCATTTAAACCCTGCTGCTTGATCCGATGATGAAAGTATGCTCCGGTGGCCCCATCAAATTGCCAGGGATTGGAGATGGCACTTTGAAAAGCTCCTTAGGAGATGAATGGTTTGGCGCAAACGGTCCTTTTCAGTAACCAGGATGATGACTGCTTTCACCAGCACTAAAATAGGACGAAAAGTCCTGCCTTCCTAAGCTTTTGGCTGTTGTCTGATTGATAATAGTCGCGATGATATGATTCTGTGGCTCCGGACAATCTAATTGTGGGTTCTCTGTGACATTGTAGCAGTGCGATTGTGAAGTCAATGAGTAAGTAAACTTGAGAGTCATCTCTGGTCTATCTAAATGCAGATGCATTCGTTTTCAGCTACCATAGATGCAAAATGATGGATGTTGACAAAGAAATAGGAACTTTGAGCTATGAAAGATTAAGAAGGCCGAGAATAAAAATATTGTAGTGATATAACATCACAATACCTTGGTTTGGCACTGTGTGATCTGGATGATGAAGAAGTGGGCTCAGTCTAATTAATGACTCTGTAGGCAAGTTGGTCAGGGCACTCAGAGAAGTGATGCTGGGTAAGGCATCAAGTAGCACCCATTGATTCTTGTTATAGTAAGCTTGCCTTCTTAAGTTCTGCACCAAAATCTGTTGATCGAACAGTAGATTCAATCAAATGGAATACTTACGAATTTTAAGCGAAGTGGTTGTGGTATGTATGGACAAGAACGATATATACAGGCCCTTCTGTAGCTCCATATGGTTTGACACTCTGCTGCTTGATATGAAAGTTTCTGGTTATGATTTATGTACCTTCTGAGAGCGGGTCAATTGGTCTAGTGACTGGTAAGTTTGGCCGTCAAGTGTTGCTTGAGCCACTTTCATTATTGAGTTGAACAATATACTGGCCTGGTTTGAAGTTTGATAGTAAGCGTAGGTCTTGTTATCGTCAACCACATAGGTCCTGGCATGTTTGACAATGATTTCCCATATTCCGTTAGCAACCTGATCGGCAAGTATCTGAAATAACATTGCATCACACAAGAAGTAGTGGATTTGATGGTCAACAATGCTTAGAATAACGTGTGCATAAAAGGGGAAATTAGCACGGCTAGAAGAGAAATGGTCGCTACATTTCTTAGAGAGGATGCATCAGCTTCGTACAGCTGGAGGAAATCTTGAATAGTGTTGATTCCTCTTGAAATCATGCGCTTATGTAGAGCACCGTCTTTGGCTACTTTCTCTAAATGCCACACTTCGTCGCTCAGTGATGGAGGGTGGTGCTTCTTGTTCACTACCCATAACAGAGAAAACTTGTCAATCTTTAAGTCTTTTTTAGTTCCACCAAAAGGATCAGGAATTTGCAGTTAAAAATCAAATGTCATCATAAAATGATAGGCAACGAAACTAATAATTGCAAACTTACAAACTCCTCGATGATCTTTAACAACGAAAGCGTCACTTCTTGCTTCCCTTATTCTTATTCCTGCAGAAACCTTTTGAACAGCTCGAGCTCCTAACCTGAATTTTGACATCTCATCCAGCTCGAGTTGTCGGTGATGATTAATTACGGAGACAACCAATTCCTCCTTGCAACATCATAGTAAGCTCCCTGGTTACCAATGGCCTCTTCCCTTCCCTTTCGTGGGTGATTTTGCCATTGAATTCCTTCTCGGTCCAATGGTCCAATCCTCTTCCTCATCTGACCCGAAATCTCCATCGAGGATGACGATTTCGATCTTTATTGAAGATAGGGGGCCACTTGTAACCCTCTCATTTGTCCTACCATCAATTAGTTCGATCCTGAGAGGAGTACTGTCCTCGGCTTCTATTTGACAGTTAGTGAAGATGGTTGCTGGTAATTTGGTAACAAATTGCAGTCGAAGACTGCTTTCTTCAGAAGTCCCAACAGGATTAGATGTTGCTCTACGATATAGATTTGAAATACATAAATTCTCTTGTACATGAAGGATGTTAAATTGTTGATATGATATTGGAAAACAACTTATCTTGAACTTGAAACTAGATTACTGTGTCTAGTACGGAAAAACTAATACAAAACAAGATCAATATGGCTTCATCTGATTCACAGTCAACCTTGGAGGCTGATGCAGGAATACATGGAATACTGACCTTAACGACGGATCATGAAAGCACGGGATTGCACGTTCCACTTCCTCCCTAACCTGCTTGATGGAGAGTGCAACTCAGATTCAAAGTGAAATTTTCTAATAATACCAATAGTTTCGTCCTGTTTAGCGTCACGATCACAAACAGGTGAATTCGTTAGACTATCTGCAGAGCGGATCTTTTTTTCCTGGGATACCATATTTTCAAATTCAAGGAACTTCTTGATAGCATACCTATAACAGTAAATGAGGAAGACTTCATTTGACTGTTGACAAAAAAGATTCATTCCCTTCATGGCAAAAAAGAGGTAAGGGGCAAAAAAATGTTTTTTTTTATATATTTATTTGGAATTTAGTTATGAGAAGGGGATTCGCAGATCTTTAGTCCAATGGAAATGAACCCAACTAACAATTTATTCTAAAAACAAATATCTGAAACATTCTTAATCTAGAATAGAAGAGCAGATCAGGACTTCATGAAGAAAAAAGAGATGGACAAAAAGCCTCTACATCTTTGGGTTTGGGTTGAAAAGTATTTACCTGAGCCATATATTTTGCTGATTATGACAAGTGACAGAGATTAAATTGCCCACTTTGCTGACCAAAACATCCCAATCACCCCAAGAAAACAGCCTTCTCAATAGTAAATCCAGAGTACATCCATGAACTGTTGACCGAACATCACTATGCCAGATGTAATGAATCGTCATATCCTATATAAAAAACCGAACAGTCACAAACTAAGCATAACAGAAATAGAAAAAAACTATTTCTGTTTTGGGAAACAATTTTTGAACAGAAAAACGTGTTTGGTAAACTTGTATAATTTCTGTTCCTGGAATAGAAAAAGAACTGAAACACGTTTGGTAAACTTGTACACTTTTTTTTTTTTAATTTTTTAATATTTTTTTTACTTTTTAGTTTTCCTTTTTTATTTTTTAATTTTCTTTTTCTCTTTGGCTAGTCGCTAGCCACAGCCATGGTTGGCGAACGGTTGCGTGACGTCTAGCGAGCTCGCCGGGCCTTGCCTTGGCCGGGTGAGGCGCTGAAGGCCAGCTTGGCCCGGTGAGGCTCGGCCTCGCCCAGGTGGCATGAGGTCGGCCTCACCTTGGCTTGGCGAGGCTCGGCCTTGCGCCAGTTGGGGAGGCTGAGCCTCGCTGTGGCTCGGCCTCTCCAGGGGCCGGCGACGCTTCGGTGAGGTCTTCAGCTCTCATTTGGCTAGTTGCTGGTTCTGGCCATGGCGAAGGCCGGTGACCAGCAAAAGGAAAAAGAAGAAGAATAAAAGAAGAAGAAAAGAAAGAGAAAAAAGAAATTAGAAGAAAAAAAAGCGTTTCTCGGAAGTGTTCCCGAGAATAAGAAACAAGTTTTTTTTTTTTTTTTTCTGTTCCAAATTTGTTCCCGGGAACAAAAGTGTAAACAAACGCGTTTTTTTTTTTTTGTTCCCCCTAACAAAAGAACACAAATTTGTGTTCCGGGGAACAAAAACAATTTTAAACAAACACACCCTAACTCTACTTAATGTTAGGCCTTCTTTTTGATCCTCCAGAACCACCCTCCTTATCCTCCTCCTGTAGTTGCCTCTTCGACATCACCAGAGAATAAAAGGAAACTTAAGATTCATGTCAAAAATTTGTAAAACTTGCAGTGTGCATAGATACAGCAGTCACTACTCCCAACCACCAAAAATATATAGGACTCAAGATTGGCCCACCACAGAAACGGAACGTACAGAGAAACTACTGGTTTGAAACCGTTAACAACGACATGACATTCAGTAAGGAAAGAAGAAGAGATGAAATGTTCATGTGCGCTAAAGCCGGGTGTTTTAAGGACTAGTATTGAGATAGAGAGAGGATAAAAAAACGTCCTAGATCTTAACATGGAATATCTAATTTTATCAAGTGTACTTTAGGATATGATCGAAAAGTTAAAAAAATCAATTAAATCGAACAATTGAAATCGTAATTAAAATGCATTGGATCCCATTTAAAGTATCTTCCGAATTCTGATGTGGTTTAGTACACGGGGTCTTTTTTGTTTGGTGAAATCACAGTTGAAAGGCATGCGAGCAACAAAGAAAATAGGGAAAGAGAACACGAGGAAGGACCGTGACTATTCTTGCTCTCACGCGATTTCAACTTGAATATAAAAAATGTCTTCGTCAATGGTCAGCTATAGAAGAAACCCATTTCCACATTGACAATATTGGGATGAAACACGGGAAATTACCGAAGAAAGTCATAAGTCTATTATGAATGTCAATTCAGTCTTCAACTTTTTAATTTTATTAATTTATTTTTAAAATTTTAAATTATTTGCTAATTTAGTCATTCCATCCAATTTTGGTTGGAAATCATTGATGTGAGCATTGATTGTCTTACATGGTACAATTAGTGCTAACATGAATAATTTTTATGTTTTTTGATTTCTTCACTTTTTTTTTAAATTAATATTTTTTTAAATTACAAAAATTATCTACATTAGCACCGACCATGCCACCTAGGACAGTTGACTTCCACATCAATAATTGTCGGCCAATTATTTAGAAGGATTAAATTTGGAAATCGTTAAAAGTCTAGTATTAAATTGTTTAAATCGAAAAATTTAGGTTTGAATTGACATCCGTAAAATTGATTATCAACTTTTTTTTTTTTTTTGGTAATTATCCCTAATATGTACAATGGTGAAGAAATGTATGTAATGAATGAAGATTTTCTAAGTTTGGTGGGTACACATACTAGCGTTTGGCCCTTGTGATGTCTACGATGTGCAGTCGGATACACGCGTGCACACGTTTCCGAACAGAATATACTTTCGCTGGTTGGTCATGGGACAAGCCGAGTAACATCACAAGTTCTGCGCTATTTCTTTGTTCGAATGATTAGCCAACATGATTTTCAGGGAAAATTCGAGGGTGGGAGAGAACATTCTGGGAAAATCTTCTACGGCTTGTCATCAACACGTTACCGCAGTCTGCACAGCGCCTTTGAATTTCATGTTCTTTTGGACCGCGGGTTCATTTTGACCGGAAGAGAAGGACCTGATCTGCTTCGATTTGGAGATGAGAGAATGTGGAATCTCAACTGAATTGCGACACAGTTTCTGTGATACTGCCTCTGAAGTAGGTTGGCCTAGAATTCATCTTGACCTTTGTTTTCTTGAAGAAATGGTGCCATTAGTTCATATAAAAGTGTGGGTTCATAGATAGAACCCAACTGGCTCATCAGTCAATTTGAACGTACAAGAAAAACATAGAAATCTAACTGACTTGGGACTACATTCACTTTCACAAACCCCTTAATTTCCACATGGTCGTTGCCTTCTGTATATGAAGGGACTGTTCAAACATAGAAATCTATACATGTCCTCTATGTCTTTGCAATATAAAATGTCCAAGAATGGACCGGTGTGAAGGGAGGAAACAACTCGAGTGAAAGGAGAGGGAAGGAATAACCCGAATAAACACTATCATTAACAAGACTGAAAGGTTTTTCCACGAATTTGTTGCTGTTGTTTCACATAACATAATATGAATGGGAAGCTCATCCATGTATTTGTCTTTTCTTGACATGACTAAGATGTTAATATTGCGACAATACGAAATGTCATATTTTATGTGGTAAGTTACATTGAAAAGTCTAGTTTCTTTAGCATTGTAAGAGACCTTTTGCTTGTGACATCCTGAATTTTCAGAATTCGTTTTTGATTAAATAAATCGGGCCTTTCGTCGACGCGCCAATAGTGCTATTATCTAAACCAATCACTCATGAGATAACTGAACTATCTGGGGAAACAATTAAGGAATCTAAATGCAATGGACTTGAGAATTCGATCATGAATTGACTGCTCGACCGTGTTGATCTGCAAGGGCCATTACGGTACTGTCGAAATCGATCAGAGACCGAAGATAGGTTGACTTGAGTGACATGTGTGATTAGAGTGTGGGTGATTCCACCTAATTGCAAAATACTCATCGATCGACACTAGATCGATTTTTCTATCGTTTTGGTACCCGGTGCTTGTAATTGATATATCGAGATTTTCATGATAATCGAGAGTCGCCAATGTGTCGAAGATGTATAATGTGACTTGAGATAAATCGATCACGGTCAATTGTACCAAAAATTCATAAAAGTTACCCAGTATACTAGGTCACGCTAAAAGCGAGCCGAATTAAAATTAACCACGAATTTGAACCCGATTTTAGAAATTGAAAGTTTTGTGGTGTCACGAGTATTTTTGGAACGTCGGCTCATCCTCCGAAGATTTTTCAGAGATTCCAAGATTTTTGCAGAATATACGGACATTGCAGAAAATTAACGGAAATTCAGATGGGCTAAGTCAATGGAAATTTGGACTTCCAAGCCGAGCCTTTGAGTGTTGAGGACTTGCAGAAAATTGTACGGGATTTTTCTTTGTCAAAATTGGACCTCAATTTGGGGAATTGAGTGAAGAAATTGAACCCAAAAATGTGAAATTCGGATTTATGAGGAGATAGCAATTTTTGGCTTGAAATTTGGTTTAATGGTGGAATTTACTTGTCAAAAAGTAAGTGGGGGAGATTAGGATATTAATGTGGGCTTTAGAGGGACCATCAATTAATGGAATGGATATCTCTCCTTTGACTTTCTTTCCCCTTGGCTTCTCACACACGCTGGCCATCTACCCCTTCCTCCTTCGATCGAACCCTCCTCTCCGTTGGTTTCAACTTTGCTTTCATTTTTCTCTCTTTCTTTTGATCAACCAACCCACGTCTCTATCCCTCTTCCACTCACACTCTCTCTCGGCTACAGAAGCCACAAACTGAAGCCTTTCCCCACTGGATTCTCGAGTTGCCGTTGGTTGCCAAGTTCGGTCAACCAGTGGAGTCTCTCCACCGGTTTATTGACCCAGCAAAATCCACCGAAGCAGCTCGCCCCCTTCTCCACTTCGGCTTATCCCCTCTGCCGCGTGTCTCCTGGTTGTCCGCCCAACGACCGCAAGTAGCTTCATCTTTGCCGCTTCGTTCTGTTGGAAGATATGATTTAGCAGATCATATCAAATTGTAAATTGATATGTAATTTTGTCTATCTTAGGTTTAGAAAGATAGGGGATAATTATTTTCCTTTATTATTTCTTTCTTTGTAATTAAATACAATGTATTGTGCACAGATTACATTCAATAGAGAGAATACAACTTTTCTCCTATTTTCTTCTTCTGCATACTTTCCTTTGATCTTCTGACATGGTATTAGAGCTTCTGACGATTTTGGCATAGCTTTCACTTCCATCTTGATTGCCTTGAGGAACTATAACCTGCAAAACAGTTACTGAAAGAAATCAACTCCTTTCAATTTTTTTTTTTTTTTTTTTGCTACAATGAACAAATCGGAAGCCTTCACCTCCAAATCAAATGACCAGCCAACAAGAGATGCGATGCCATAGACTACGCACAATCTAGATTCAACTGTCGTGACGACTATGGCTGAACAACAACTCACTGAACAACAACTCAGTCAAAACCAGCTCCAGCCTCAACACGTGCAATGGCAGACTTTTCCGGCTCAGTTCAATTTGGGGCAGCCTTTCTCGGGCCATCCTTACTAGTGGATGCCATATCCATGGATCCATGGGACAAACCCATATACATCACAGCCGGAGCTACCAAAGCAGCGTGCAGACCAACGGAGGCCCACCAACCAATAGTGGGGCAGGCTCTACCTTCGGCCCGGAGCAGATGGGCGGATCAGGCGAATCGGGGGGAACGAATCCTTACCCGAATTTTTTCAATGCGGATCGAGGAAACGGGTCAAATACTCCGAATGTAGGGGAGAATACCTACCCGACTTCACCTGGTTTCTTTCCATATCTAATCCTTGCTGCCGGAGGACGGCCGGAGCCCGGCGACCCTCTTTACACAACGAATGCTGACGGACCAGAACTGAAACTCATCAGTCATCAATTAACGAGTCCAGACAATTACGCGACTTGGTCGCGGGAGCTTCGGTGTGCCCTGGTAACAAAGGATAAAGAGGGTTTTCTCGATGGAACCATTTCGGTTCCGACTGACGAGCGAATGGCTCGATTTTGGAAAAAGTGTAACCAACTCGTCAGAACTTGGATCGGGAACTGTATCACGACCGAAGTGGCAGCAGGGCTTCCCCCGACAGAAGATATGAAAGAGATGTGGGATAACATTAAGGAAATGTATGGAAAGCTAGATCAAATCAAGATCTTTTCCATTACACAGCAAATTACAGATCTGAAACAGGGCAATATGAGTATCACGACAGTCTATAACAAACCGTCGGCGTTGTGGAATGAGATGGAATCTGCCGAAGAAAACTTCAACTGGCCTAAACCCATTCTACAACAGTACAAGATCATGTGCGAAAGAGAGAAGGCGATTAGGTTTCTCCTAATCTTAAACGAGACATACTTTCATTTCGATCCCGGATCTTGACCATGGATCCTATGCCAAACCTTGGCCGGATCTCAGCTTGCCGTCTAGGAGGAGAGCCAACAGAAGATGGCGATTTATGGAAAGGGGAGCGAGGCGATGGCTCTGACCACAAGAGGCCATTTTCGCTCTCCATAGAGGAACCTAGGAGTCAGAGGACGAAAGGGGGCGAATGTGGGGTTGAGAAACCCTAGCCCTAATTTCGGTGAGCAAATGGACGGCTCCGATTTTGTTGAACAATTGGACGGCTCCCATATTTTTTCAACAAGGCCCTTCTTAGATGGCCCACGGAGCAACTTCGCTAGAGCAGATGGGCCACGAGCAAATGTTTATGGACCAGATACTGCACGCGGATTTCAGCCCACTAGATTATAAAGGTCATATGGGCCTACTTTGGCCCAAGCTTTTTAGCCCGGCAATAGATTTCATTCAACTGCAAAAAATAATGGTAAAAAAGGAAGATGTAAATTATATTGTGACTATTGTAAACGTCTGCACCATATAATTGACAATTGTTGGAAATTACATGGGAAACCTGGAGAAAAAGAAAAAGGGAAATCTTCACAAGTTTTTCAGGTGTTGGGTTAGCCAACAGAAAGATCCATTATCTATGAGCAGTGTCAGGAATTGATGGGAGCTTTAAAAAGGTTGGATGCCTCTGATAAAGCTGGGAGTTTCATAGGTACATCTTATTTCTTGATGAATTCAATTTCGAAGGATGCATGGATTATAGATTCAGGTGCTAGTGATCACATTGTCTGTGATAAGGGCTTCCTTTCCAAAATCAAGATATTATCTTTTCCTATATCGGTGCAACTTCCAAATGGAAATCCCACACAAGTTGCCATGACCAGCTCTGTGAATCTTAGTCCCCTAATTACACTTCAAAATGTGCTATATGTGCCTGACTTCCAATTCAACCTCATATCAGTTAATCGAGCTTCTAAAGAAAATTCATGCCATGTCCTGTTCATTCCCGATAATTGTTTCTTTCAGGCCCTTTCGATTGGCAAACTAATGAGCTTGGGTAAAGCTTATCAAGGACTCTATTTTTGGATGGATTTTCCCAACAGTTCTAAATAGTCTTCTATTGAATTCAATAAATCATTGTGTAACCATGTTATCAATGACAAATTTTCTTTATCATAAAAGAGTGGGACATAGTGCTAAATTTCCTTGTCCTCAGTGTCCTATATGTCCTTTGGCAAAACAGACATATGCTCCTTTCCCAAATAGTAGTTCTAGAGTAGATGGCATTTTTTCATTAATCCATGCTGACGTTTGGGGACCCTACCATACCATGCATCACGATGGATCGCGATATTTCCTCACAATTGTTGATGATTTTTCTCGTGCAACATGGATATTTCTCATGCAATCCAAGAATCAAGTCATTTCCCATCTAAGGACATTTTTTTCCTTATCCAAAAATCAGTTTGGAAAAACAATCCGTCACATTAGAACTGATAATGGAAGAGAGTTCTTCAATGGTGAATGTGCTTCTTTATTTTCACTGAATGGAATATTGCATGAGAGTTCTTGCACTTATACGCCACAGCAAAATGGTGTTGTTGAGAGGAAACATCATCACCTCTTAGAAGTAGCACGAGCTCTTAAGTTTCAAGCATCTATTCCCGAGAATTTTTGGGGGGATTGTGTGATCACAACATCATATTTGATTAATCGCATGCCATCACGCATTCTGCAAGGGAAGACACCATTTGAGGTGTTGTATGGAAGGAAACCGAATATGAGTCATCTCAGAATTTTTGGGTGTCTCTGTTATGTAATTACAGTGGGACACATGGATAAGATGGCACCGCGTTCTAGTGAATGTATATTCATGGGGTATCCCACCTTAAAAAAGGGATATGGGATTTACACACCATCCACAGGAGAATTTCTTGTGAGCAGAGACGTTGTTTTCCATGAGAATATTTTTCCCTTCCAAACTGTTGTTTCTTTATCTGAAGATGAGAAGACATCCAATTCAAGATTCTTATTGGAAGAGGATTTACTTTCGGGAGGAACATTTATTTGCTACTTCTCCATCAAGACCAACTAGTCAATTGCCTACATTGCCTATTGAGACATCTACAAGTCATTCCATTGAAGAACCTCATATAGAAGATCCAACACAGTTCACAGAACTTCCAGCACCAAGCCTTGTTATAGAAGAGCCCTCCTCACTGCAACAAGAGCCTACACGGCGTTCTAGTCGAGTTGCACGGCCACCAGCTTGGACAAAGGATTACATATGTGGTTCTTCCAGATTATCAGGTACTCGTTATCCTCTCTCGTCTTACATCTCATTCGATAGGATATCACCATAATATCTATGTTGCATGAGCTGTATTTTGAAGAACGAGAACCTTATAGCTATAATGAGGCCAAAGACAATCCTCGTTGGCAAAAGGCCATGGAGGCCGAGTTACATGCTTTGATAGAAAATCACACTTGAGATGTCGTGCCAATGCCTACTCATCGCAAACCCATTGGATGTAAGTGGGTTTTCAAGATCAAGTACAGGGCAGATGGTTCTGTAGAGAGATATAAGGCGCGATTGGTGGCTAAAGGATTCACACAGCGAAAAGGTTTTGACTACCATGAAACCTTTTTGCCTGTTGCAAAGGATGTCACGGTTCGATCTTTCTTATCATCTCCGTAAATCTCTTTATGGACTAAAGCAAGCCTCTCGACAATGGTAAGCCAAGTTTACTAATGCACTTATGACCGCTGGATTCAAGCAGTCCAAATATGACTATGCCCTATTCACTTGGACAAAAGGTATGTCATCTATTTACTTGATGATTTATGTTGATGACATACTTATAATGAGAAATGATGATTCTGCTGTGAAGAAACTTAAAGCACATCTACATTCCACCTTCCATATCAAAGATTTAGGGTCACCTAAATATTTTCTTGGAATTGAGATAGCTCATTTAGATCAAGGAATCTCTCTCAGTAAGTGGAAATTCATAATGGAAATCATATCAGAAACAAGACTGTCAGGCTGTAGACCAACCATTATTCCTATTGAGCGAAATGCCAAGCTGACATCTGTCGACTATGATACTGGCATATCTTCTCCTTCTGATGATCTGTTATTAAAAGATCCGTCGGGATATCAGAGACTTGTAGGGAAACTTATATATCTCACTATGACTAGGCCATACGTCTGCTATGCAGTGCAGTCTCTTAGTCAATTTATGCACAGTTCAAAGCAATCTCACATGAATGCAGCCTTGAATTTGTGAGATACTTAAAGACATGTCCAAGGCTAGGGATACTCCTTTCTCGAAAATGCAACATGGAAATGACGGCTTACTATGATGCAGATTATGCCACGTGTCCTATGAGCAGGAGATCCATGACCATATTCTGTATCAAATTTGGGGAATCATTACTTTCATGGAAGACAAAGAAGCAGTCTACTGTATCTCTATCTTCAGCTGAAGCCGAGTATCGATCCATGGCCAAGACTGTCTGTGAAATAGTTTGGTTAAGGGGTTTACTTCAGGATCTCGAGGCACGAGTTGAAGGACCGACTACACTCTTTTGTGACAATGATTTAGCACTCAAACTTGCAGCAAATCCTGTATTGCATGAGAGGACAAAACACATAGAAGTTGATTGTCACTTTACTCGAGAAAAGATTCAAGAAGGAGTAGTCGAAACAAGAGAGATCAGAACCTCAGAGCAACCAGCAGATATATTCACTAAACCTCTTTGTCAAAGACAACATGCATATCTTCTAAACAAGCTTGGAGTCTTGGACATCTACAAGCTACCAGCTTGAGGGGGAGTGTTGGAAGATATGATTTAGCAAATCATATCAAATTGTAAATTGATATGTAATTTTGTCTATCTTAGGTTTAGAAAGATAGGGGATAATTATTTTCCTTTATTATTTCTTTCTTTGTAATTAAATACAATGTATTGTGCACGGATTACATTCAATAGAGAGAATACAACTTTTCTCCTATTTTCTTCTTCTGCATACTTTCCTTTGATCTTCTGACACGTTCTTCTTCAACGTCGCTGCTTGAAGACTCCAACGAAGCAGCCGTCCGCGAAGACCGAAACAGCCACAACCGATAGCTGCAACCCACGCGTCCCCAGCATCTCCTTCGTTCGTTGCTCCTTTGTCCAGCATCGATCAACTGAAGCAACACCTTCAGCGAATTCGGCCCAGCACGTTCGTGTCTTTAGCCCACACGATTTCAGCTTAGTTCGGTTCAGCAAGGCCCGTTAACTCCAGTCCATTTGAGGCCCGTGTCAGCAGCCCAAGAGGTCAACAAAGCCCTTAGTTCAGTCCATGTAGAATTCCAGCACAACTCAGCCCAGTTTGCAATTGTTTCAGCAAGCCCAGCCCAACTTGGGTTCAGCCCAAAATCAAGAATAAACCTCAGCTTGGGTTGAGATTTATTGGGCCCATTTTAGGCCCGGCCCGAGAGTTTGCCAACGCCATTGAAAATTAGGATTTCGGCCGTGTCGTGCTGTCGTTGCGGTGAACCGGTTTCCGCAATTAACTGATGAGTTTATACTCTAAACTTTATTTAGTAGGCTAATGATGTTTAAGGGGTATTTAGATTTATTTTATTAGGAATTAGGTGGTTAGTTAGATTAAATTAGAAATGTAATTATTTAATTGAGTATGTTAGGTGGTTAGCATGGTTTAGCTAAGGCCTAAATAAATTGTACTATTTATCTAGAAGGGTTTGGGAATTTCTCTGAGTCTGTATTGGTTATTAATTTAATGATTCTGGCCTAGGTTAGTATTTTTAGAATATAAATTGATTTATTTAATTAATTTAAGTAATTATTTAGTTATTAATTATTTTTCGGAAATTAGATTGGGATAGCCAGTGACTAGAATTTCGTGCTGATTGTAATGGTGTAATTAATTTCTATAATCGAGTACTAAATTGTGAAAATTGAGTGCTGATTGGAAATTTGGTCAATTATTCTAAAATTTGTGAATTTTGATATTTATCTAGAAAATCCCAGGTGTTAGGTTTTAAACACCGAAAATGGTTTTATATACTATATGAACCAATGGGATTTTGAAAAGAATGTTATAAATTTTCCGATTCCAATCTGACCGTGTACCCACACATGACTATTTTCACTGAGTGTTTTTAATACGAAGAAAATAGGCCGGAATCACTATTTTAATTGAGGCATTTGAATGTAATGCACGGTGTCCTGGGCCAAGATTGAGTGGTCGTGTGCTGACTAAGAGAAACCGTCCCCAAACTATATTGGATGGATGTTACCCTATATGGGATACCCACTTAGTGGGATTTGGGTCGCAATAGATTCTGGACCTATACTCCTTTGGAAAAGTTGTCTCTGAGAGAGATGTAACCGTGCTCAATGGGGTGAGACGATGCCTCACTACGTCAGTAGACCGCCGAACTTCTAGTAGGCCGTACCCTCGAGTGGGTGAAATTATCAATTTGAACGCATGTTGAGTGAAATAGATGCGCCGGATTATGGGACAAAATTGTGTGACATGGTATGGAACGTGTCATAACGATTTGGCCCTATAATCTGGACCCTTGTGATTTATTGAGTTGAGTGATACGATTCAATTGTTGTGTGTATCGATTCTATACCTAATGTATATGAACTATGTTGACCTGCAGGGAGGAACTGAGGTGAGGTAAGTCTTCTATGTTGTATACGTGATTGTGTGGTTAGGATGCTCCTTAGCGTATTTCCCTCCTAATTGGGGTTTAGAGCTTAGATTTGCTGAGATTATATCTCTTCTCGTTGTGGGACAACATTTTCAGGGTCGTCAAGTGGTGGACTTGGAGCTGAGAGGAGGTCATCAGAAGCGTAGGTCAGTTAGGACCGCTTCTCTTTGGAAGGGCAATCTTTTGTAGTCTTTTGGCCATAGACTTTTGTACATGACTCAGTGTATATATAAAAGCATGTTTGTTATGAATCTATTGTTTTGATTTTCTATCTCGAGATAATTATTGTCAGAGGATTTATAATCCGCTTCCGCATGTGCAATAAAATAAAAAGGGTCGGCGACTAGTCCTGAGAAGTCGCAAAATTTAATCGACCAGAGAGGGATGGGCACGCGCTCGGGGTTCGGGGCGTGACATTGCTTGTCTATATAAGGCTCGCAACCAAATAAAAGTTTAAGAAATGTTAAAGTAGGCGTGTGATTGTTTTTTCTTCTAGAAGATTAGAACATGACCCCACCATAAAAATGGAACAAGACTTATTGGAGATCTCAAATCTCTTTCCTTCATGCTTATGTATCCTCCAATACTTATGTGATATATGCTGTACTTGCGGACAACTACGTAAGTCGATAATTCTAATTATATCTCTTATACAATATTAAAATCTAAATCTTTTCTATTCTATAACTACCTTCCTAAAGAAAAATCAAGTATCGAGATATCTTTATCCTTTGGCATGCACAATTTCGCTAGAATAGTTCTACCAATAATTCCTTTCCATATTAATTATTTTTATACTTCATAACAAAATACTTCACTAAAGCCATTACCACCTTTTCGCACACATGCAACGCCTGTCCATGTTTACTAATATATACGTAGTATGACTTATAAGACCCCCTGGCATTCAAAATGTTATTTTGGACCTCCTCGATGAGCATAAAATCATGTCTAGCTAGCGTGATTTATTGAGTGCAACGAGTTACCAAGTAAGCCTCAGTACAAGTAGATAGTCTGTGTTGCGAGTATATGAGAAGGAGACAAGTCTTGATAACGAGCTCATCAGATAAAGAGAAGCAAAACCATCGTCAGAGGGAATTGCGTTAAATGACAACTCCCCCTGACGATGATGATGGAGAGACTAGCAACTCACGAGATAGAGTTGCTCTTACGGATAACCAGAGCAGGTCTAAGACCGCAACAAGCAGAGGATGATGATGCTACCTCTTGAAAAAGCAACAGCTGTGGCTGCTCTTGAGGATGAAGATTGGTGGGCGAAAAACAAAGACTTGGAACAACGGAGAAGGGTGGTGGTCTAAGGGTGCGTTCGTTTCATGGAAAATAAATGAATTGGAAACCAATTTTTTCGAAAAATGATTATTTATATTGTTTAAAAAATTAGTCAATGATTTTTTTTTAATTATCGATAATAATCTGTCTAATTATTTTCATGGGTGATATTAAATTTTCCATTCATTGATTTTTATTAACGATAGAAGCGATTATTCTTTGAAAAAAACTTTTTAAATTACTCATTTTCTGTGAAACGAACGTACTTTGCTAGAATAGAAAAGTTGATGGCAGAGATAGTGATTTTTTTTCTTTTTTTAGAAAGACTGATGGCAAGAAGAAAGATAAAGCTAGGGTTTTGATTTGGGTGGTGCTCTCATGGTGGCTATGATATATTTAGATGTTCTAAGAACTTCAAAAGAGTAGGAGAGAGAAAATACTAAAAAACATCTTTACTCAATAACTTTATTTGTTGGTCGGTTACTCAGGAACTTGATAAAAGAGTACATTGATTGTTCTATCTATAGACTATGAAATCACTTGCATAATCCTAACGTCTTATTTATGACCACCTACACAATAACTTGATAAAAGAGTACATTGAACACTTCAACAGAAATTGCCAGGGATCGGAGATGGCACTTGGTAGAGGTCCTCAGGAGATGAATGAAATTCCAGGGCAAACGGTCCTTGAGAGTAACCAGGATGATGACTGCTTTTGCCAGCACTACAACCGGACGAAACATCCTGCCTCGCCGAGCTCTTTGCCACGGTCGGATCCAAGATTTTTGCAATGATATGGCTCTCTAGCCCCAGACAATCTAACTTTCTCTTCTCTGTGACATTGTAGCAGTGCGGTGTTGAAGCCTGGGAGTAATTACATTCGGGAGTCACTTCGGGTCTATCTGAATAACAACGCGGTTCGGTTTCAGCTACCATAGAGATGCAAAATGATGGATGTGCCACTAGAGAAATAGAAACACTTTCCTACGAAAGTTTAAAAAGGCCAAAAAGAAAAAAGATAGAAGTGAAATAACATCACAATACCTTGGTTTAGCACTGTGTAATCTGGATGATGAAGAGGCGGGTTCAGGCCAATTAACGGCTCTATAGGCAAGTTGGTCAGGGCTCTCGAAGGAGTGATGCTGGGGAGGGAATCAAGCGGCACCCATTGATTCTTGCTTTGGTAAGCTTGCCTTCTTAAGTTCTGCACCAGAATCTGGCGACGGAGCAGCCGGTTTGATTGAATCCAAAATCAAACAACTGATTACGAATTTTCAGAAAAGTGTTTGTGTTATATATTCTGCCAGGTAAACGAACTAGTCCAATGAATACAAGCCCTTCGATAGTTCCAGATAGATTGACAGTCAGGTATTCGACAGTAAAGTTTCAGGTTCTGATTTATGTACCTTCTGAGAGTGGGTCAGTTTGTCTACCGACTGGTAAGTTCAGCCGTCAAGTGTTGCTTGAGTAACTTTCATTACCGAATTGAACAGTATGCTAGCCTTGTTCAAATCTTGGTAGTAAGCGTACATCTTGTTATCATTGACCACACAGGTGCCGGCGTGTCTGACAATCTTCTCCCATGTCCGATTGGTGATCCTAGTGCCAAGTATCTGAGATGACATCTTGGTAGTTAATAATGCTTAGAATGACATGTAAAGAACAAGATTAGCATGGCTCAAAGAAAAATGGAGGTTACGTTTCTCAGAGAGGATGCATCGACTTCGTGCAACTGGAGGAAATCTTGAACAGTGTTGGTACTTCTTGAACTCATGCACTTATGTAGAGGGCCGTGTTTGGCTATTTTCTGCAAACGCCATACTTCATCACTCAGAGATGGAGGGTGGTGCTTCTTGTTCACTGCGCTTAACAGAGAAAACTTGTCAATCTTTAAGTCTTTTTAAGGTCCACAGATAGAATCAGGAATTAATGGTCAAAAATCAAAATTCTATTGTCTAACGAATGGCATCGAAACTAGGGCATTGCAAACTTACACTCTGCTCGACGATCTTTAACGACAAAAGGTTCACTTCTTGCTTCCCTTATTCTCATTTCTGTAGAAACCTTTTGAGCAGCTTGAGCTCCTAACCTGAATTTCCGACTTTTCATCCAGCTTGAGTTGTCGGTGATGATTAAATTACGCAGGGAACCAATTCCTCCTTGCAAGGTCACATTCAGCACCCCGGTAATCAATGGCCTTTTCCCTTCCCTTTCATGAACGATATTGCAATTGAATTCCTGCTCAGTCCAATCCTCTCCCTCATCTGACCCGAAATCGCCATCAAGGATGACAATTTGGAGCTTTATGGAAGATAGAGGGCCACTTGTAACCCTCTCATTGGTCCTGCCATCTACTACTTCGATCCTCAGAGGAGTACCATCCTCAGCTTCTATCTGACTGTCAGTGAAGATGGTTGCCGGCGATTTGGTAATGAACTCCAGTCGCAAACTGCTTTCTTCAGAAGTTCCAACAGGATTAGACAGTGCTCTGCGATATAGACTAGAAATACATAAGTTCTCCTGTGCATAGGGGATGTTGAAGTGCCGATATGATGTTGGAAAAGAACTTATTTTGTACTTGAAACCAGAGTAGTGTGTCTAGTATGAAAATACTAAAACGAAACAAGATCAAGATGGCCTCTTTTGATTGGGAGCCAACCTTGGAGGTTGATGCAGAACTACAAGGAACACTGACCTTAACGGTGGATCATGAAAGCTCGAGATCACACGTTCCACTTCCTCACTAACCTGCTTGATGCAGAATGTAAATCAGATTCAAAGTGACATTAATACGATAGTTTCGACCTGTTTAGCATCACGCTCAAAAAAGGTGATTTCATTAGACTACGTGCAGGGCAAATCTTACGTTCCTAGTCTTTACCAAAAAAAAAAAAAAATCTTACGTTCCTAGTGTGCGATGTTTACAAATACAAGGAACTTCTGGAGAGCATACCAATCAAAATAAATAACTAGAAAATGGAAGGATTCATTTGATTGTTCAATAAAAAGATTCATTCATAAAAAAAGAGGTGAGGATCAACAAATATATCCTTTTTATTTGGAATTTAGTAATGAGAACAGGATTCACAGATCTTTACTCCAAAATGAACCCAACGAACAAATCACTTCAGAAACAAGTAATATAAAAAAATGGAGCAAATCAGGACTTCATGAAGTATCTTCCATAAGAAACAAGACATGGACAGGATCCTCTACATCTTTGTGATTAAAAATACTTTTGCCTGAGCCATATAATTTGGTGATTACAATGGAAGTGACCTAGATTAAAATGTTTACTTTGCTGACCAAACATCTAAATCACCACATAGAAAACAATCTTCTCATTAAAAATCGGAACTACATCCACAACATGCCGACTGAACATCACTAAGCCAGGTGATATGAATTGTAAAATCCTATTGGAAAAACTGATGAGTCACATACTAAGCATAACGGTTGCATGAAATTATTAATCAAAGTGTGAAGAACCGGACTTGAGTCCTTCTCAAGCAACACAGCTAGAGACTGAGAAGCATATCATACCACTTTCCGAAAGAGAGGCTCGACAAAAGAAGCAAATTCACCCGGCAACAGTCCACCGTTCACATTTCTCCAATGACTGCGAAGTAATCAAGAATCTGAATCAGGTCTGTTATCGTCATACATACTCACAGACACTTCTATTGGAATACAATGGTCCCTATTAAAGTAATTCTACTTAATGTTAATCCTTCTTTTTGATCCTCGAGCCGAATATCCGGAACCACCCTCCTGAAGTTGCCTTTTCGCCATCTCCTGAGAATAAAGAACACTTAAAATTTAAGTCCAGAGTTTCCAAAACTTGCAGTATTTATAAATACAGCAACCGGCACTGCCAAACCAGCAGAGAACACATGGAGAGTCGAGATTGGCTCACCACAGAAATGGAGAGTTCAAAAGAGCTTCAACTTTGAAACCACTGACAATCAACATGGCATTGACACGAGTAATAAATAGTTCTATTTGTCTTCGAAAATGATACAGAACCAAACAAAAATAGTTCAGGTTTTCTAACGTAATTTTCGCACGTTTGGTTATAGCATTTTGACAATTCCAAGTGCCATCGACTCGCTTTTGGACCCAAGAAAAGATTGGGCGAAAATTACCCAGTAGAGACGAAGATTGACTAACAGTGTCAAGTGTTTTTTTTTTTTTTTAGGTCATGAACTGTGTCAAGTGATTGACAACACTGGCACAGTCTAGAAGACAAGCGAATTTTCAATTCTTTACATTTTCTCCCTGTGGGATTTGAGAGAGAGCAAAGGTCACAGTGACACATGGCGAAACCGACATGTACGTGCGGATACGACGGATAATATTAGAATATTCGGGTTTCTAGGTTTTGTCAAATGAAGTGGCTAATAAAATTCAACCAAAAAAAAGTGGTCAACAAAGTGAAAAAAGACCACTTTATTTAAAGCAAAGAGACATGGTCGAGAGAAAAAAAGGGGAAGAAGAAAAAGTGAGCATGATTGCAAACATAGAGGAAAAGAAGAAAAGGAGAAAAGAAAAGAAACAAAAGGGAAAGGAGTATATGCCATAGAAACCTCAAATTTAGTTTGTTTCACAACCCCGGTAAGGATTCAAATTCTTTGTTCATCTAATTGGGATAGTTAGAAATGTTACCATTCCGGTTCTATCCGGGTGTTTCTAGGCTCTGAACTAAAGGGTATAGTGGTTTTCCTGCCAAAAGACTGTCCTTGAAGGGCTTGAACAAGAGGTTCGCCCATTGTGGGAAGGCATACTTGCAGAAAACTGACTTTGTCCTCCATGGTTCTAAGCCTAAGTTCATTCAATGGTATCAGAGCTAAGGTATTATTTCTAATGATATCCGTTCCATGCGCTTAGTAGGTCAATCCAGTGCTGAGAAGATCTTTTCACACCATGTCTACCGAACCAAAAATTCTCGAAGCACCTATTTCTCTCGCTACAACTCCATCATCCTCAACCCTTTTAGATTTCCATATTTCAAATACTTCTAAGATAGACTATCTCTATGAAGTCTCTCTTAGTGAGGAAACTAAGATCTCTGAAACCCAGCTTCGTTTGATGAACCCCTATTCCACCTTTGCTAAACCCACCTCATCATTTTCATCCATCCGCTCTATTCACCAACTCATTGAGGTTGGGATACTTGGAGTACCATAACTTGGCACGGAAGGACACTTAAGTGCCATAACTTTGAGATGGTACACTTAAGTGCCAATATCGGAGTAAAATGGAATACTTAAGTGCCGCTCCGGCGAAAATCTGGCCAAATGGCGACGTGGCAATTTTCCGGCGAGTTTGGTCCAAAACGGCGTCGTTTTGCACGCTGATGTGGCGGAAAAAATGCAAAAACGACGCCGTTTCATGTCCGACGTGTAAAAAAAAATATAAAAATTAATTAAATTAGATTTAAACTTAATTTTATTTAAAATTAAAAAAAATTTTAAAAAATTAAAAAATTAAAAGTGCGGGGGGGGAAGGGAGGGAGGTTGAACGAGGTGGCCGAGGGCTAAGCCCTCGCTGCCGCCGCCTCCTCGCCATTGCCAGGAAGGGCCGGCGACGGAGGGGGAGGGGAGGTCGAACGAGGCGGCTGAGGGCTAAGCCCTTGCTGCTGCCGCCTCCCCGCCATTGCCAGGAAGGGCCGGCGACGGAGGGGGAGGGTCGGCCGGGGTTGTCGGCCCCGGCCGACCCTCCCCATTCCATCGTCGACCCTTCCGGCGTCGGTGGGGAGGCGGCGATGGCCCGCGAACCTCGCCCCATGCGAACCCTCCCTAGATCGAGCGAGGGCTCGTGGGGCCTCGCCGGAAGGGGCCTGCCCGCCGCCTCCTCGCCATTGCCGGGAAGGGCCCCGGAGGGGGAGGGGAGGTCGAACGAGGCGGCGAGGGCTGCCGCCTGCCGCCTCGCCATTGCCGGGAAGGGCCGGCGACGGAGGGGGAGGGTCGGCCGGGGTTGTCGGCCCCGGCCGACCCTCCCACTCCATCGTCGGCCCTTCCGGTGTCGGCGGGGAGGCGGCGATGGCCCGCGAACCTCACCCCATGCGAACCCTCCCTAGATCGAGCGAGGGTTCATGGGGCCTCGCCGCCGCTGTCGGGAAGGGCCGGCGACGGCATGGAGGCGGTGGCGGCGAGGTCTCGGCCCTCGGCCGCCCCGTTCGACCTCCCCCATTTTTAAAATTTTTCTTAATTTTTTGAATATTTTAAATAAAATTAAGTTTAAATCTAATTTAATTAAATATTATATTATATTATTATTTACACGAAACAGCGTCGTTTTTGCATTTTCTCCGCCACATCAGCGTGTAAACGATGCCGTTTTGGACCAAACGCGCCGGAAAGTTGCCACGTCAGCCATTTGGCTGGATTTTCGCCGGAGTGGCAGTTAAGTGTTCTATTTAACTTCGAAACTGGCACTCAAGTGTACCATTTTGAAGTTATGGCACTTAAGTGTCCTCCCGTGCCAAGTTAAGTCACTTGGGCTGTTCTTCTGCCCCAACTCATTCGCCAAACTCCAAAGGAAGTGAAGGAATATGTTCAGTCCTCCAAGTTTGACCAGCATCCCATCCCTGCCACTGAAAATGAGTAGTTTGTTACTCTTCAAATTTCTTCAGAGTTTCCTAGATAGTGGATTTAGAATGGATATTCCCATGTTCATTATGGAGTTGTTCGTCTTGCTCTTACTTTTTATGGTCATAACAGTTTGCTAGTTGTGGCAAGAATTGCGTTATTAGATACCAGGTTTTTAGAATACCAGCATACTTGCATAGCTACTGTTAAGACAACTTTAAATGCTAGAATAGTTTTTGTAACACTATATCCAAATTTCAACATTGCTCTTTCAGACCCTCAATTACTTTCTTTTCTAAAAGTCCAGGTCCAACTCACTGGGGCACCTTAGACTGCTGATTCTATAGCAGCAACTTTGCATTACCAAATGGTTTATAGAGTGTAGAACCATGTGCTTGACTTAAATTTCCACAATGGAAATGAAGATGCTCTGTTCATATCCATGCAAAATGATCAAGTATCGTGTATCCATGTCCCTAGACAGATCCCAAAAGAAAAGTTGGTCACGCTTTTTCTAGAAACGTGGATTACCAACTATGAAAAGTTGCATCAAAGCAACAAGCCTTTTCAGTAATCAAATTCTGAGTTTGTCAAAAAGAAGGATGGAACCGTTTCCATCAAATTCGGCAAGGAAAAAGAAGAAAGTCCTTCTATCTTCCAGACTCTCTTTATGATTGAACCATGTGTTCCTGAGTCCATTTTCGAACCAGATCAAAAAAGCTTATTCGACACTTTAATAGTGATGGACATCATGTCCATGACTATAAAGACTAGTATGGCCATTGTTTTTGGGACCCTTTATGCTAATGTTCTTATTGTACACATTCTCCTGATGAGGTAGATCCATTTGCAAAATCTCCTCCTCGAAGAAAAAGGCCAAAAAACCTTGTGTACCAAAGGTACCTAAATGGAGACCATTCTGTTGATACTCTTGGTGAATGTGATAAATTTCAGTTCATGGTTTCATATGTACCAACACCACCACCAGAGTTCACTGCTTCCTCTTTAGTATCACTAGATCCACCACAATCACCTCCTCCATCTCCTCATCAGAAAAAATCAGCCATTTCCCGTTTTATAACCCAATTGTAAAATGGGCCAAGAAACATTCGTACCCACTCGAGGTTCCACGAGAAACACCATCTAGTTCTTCCATTGCTATATTCCAAGAAACAAACTTTCCTCTTCTTGTTCAGGAAAGTTCTAAACTCTCTTTTCCTGCTTCAGAAGAGTTTATCGATCCATAAGGCAGATATAAGCATGTTCCCAAGATACCTGCCCCAACTGATGTGGATGAGCATGGAGGATAAAAAAAGAACTCCTATTGTTGAATCTGTCTTAAATTGGCAATCGGAGATTCTTCTAGCACACAATAATGCTTTCAAAGCAATTGATTCCAAAATTGGAAATGTGCAACAAGATTTGCGAAGATATGATGAAACCACTAAGAAGATGCTTTTAGATTTCCAGAAGAGGCTTCATGCCTTAGAATCTGGACAACATCTAGGCTATCACCATCTTGAAAGTCCTAGAGCAGAAATAGAAAAGCTTAAAAGACAAATCTAGATCCTCGAGGAAGGAAGGCTCAACCCATTCCCAACTACTCTGCGAGCAGATCCTCTCCCTCCTCCACCACCTCAGACATCTATTTTTGCTACTATTACAGATACACCTGTCAGACAGGATAGAACGTATGTGGCTGAGATGTGGAAATCATCTCAGAAAACTTGATCACATAAGGAAAGAAAAGGGAAAAGAAAAGATGCTCGAGAAATGCTCTCTTATCATAAGGGAACTTGATCAGATGATGTTGTCAAATCCGTTGGAATCATTTTTAAGAGATTTGGGTAATCAGGAACTATAGCCTGATCCTGACTCTATTATTCCACAACCTCCACCCCAAATTGATCCTGTTATCCCAACATATCAAATTATGTTCCCAACAAAACCGGCTTTTCCAAATATTGTTGACACTGAATCAGACTCGGTATCTCTTTCATCCTCATCATCCTTTTCAATCCCTACTATTGATTCCTTTCCCATGGCACCAGTAACGTCATCAATATTCATGGACGATCCCCCATACCATGATATGGAATCAAATCCTTCTGCATCAGAGGTTGTTCAGCCAAATGGCCACTCTTAGAGTGTGTCCACTTCATCAAAACAGTTTTTCACTATTGATGACATACCTTATCATAAATGGCCAGAAAGACTTGAGGAATTTCATACTTGGTTGAATACCCAAGTTATTACCAACTGGGACAAGTATGATGTTCTTTTCAACTTTGTCACAAGGTTCACAGGTAGTCTCAAACTTTGGTGGCAATCTTTAGTAGAACAAGATCAAATTCACTTTTTGATCTTCCCAAATTTTGGCCATGCCATTTATGTCCTATATCATTTCTTTGTGGGGAAAACTTGTTGATCTCATAAAGCTCAAAAGAAAAGAATTTTTTGAAAGAAGATGCTGCTCCCTCCAGAAAAAACATCTTGATAAGTATCATCGTGAAATGCTTAAGCTCTTCTACCAAATTGGAGTTGATGCCAATTTAAAGCATATTTTTTTAACCTCCATCCCCAAAGAATTATCTCAAACAGTCGAAAGGACCTTTCTATCCAGACAAAGAAGGATCCAAGATGTTCCGTTGGAAGAAATCCAACAAGAAATTCATTTGCACCTTGAAGAACTATGCATCAAATGCCAAATGATCCAGTCCTATGTCAACGACAACAAAGAACTTGACAAGGCCTGTTCTCACCAGAACCTGAAAATTAAATGTTCCAAGAAAGATTGTGATGGTTATTGTGGAAAATCTTCCAGAAAAAAGAAGCACTTCAAGAAGATCTGGATAAATAAATGCAGACATGGCTCTAAGCACTTCAGAAGGAAGAAAAGATGGCGATATTTACGCAAGAGGAAGGATCACTCAGGCCACAAGAAATCAAAACGATGCTTCATCTGCAACCAAAGAGGACACTTTGCCAAAAACTGTCCCTAGGCGAAAAAAGGTCAGAATCATTTGATACATCATATAGAGAATGAAACTAGTATTTCTATTCAAAATGATGATATTGAATCTTTATTCTCTACGGATAAAGAACCACGTGAACAAACTCTTTATGTCATTCCTTGTTATCAAACTCCCAATGAAACTGATTCAGATTTAGATCCCGAAGAAATCTTCCACATATCTTTGACTCCTTCAGAGGAAAGCACTGACATATTTTCAAGCTAAACTCATTGTCCTCATTTTCTTGTGAAAATATTCACTTCAAAGTTTGCTAAGCCAATCACTGTCATTGCTCTTATAGACACTTGAGCTGCCTCTTCCATTTTAGACACTAAAGTTCTTCCTGAAGAATATTGGACTTCCTGTGTCCGATACTTCAATTCTGTTTCAGGAGATACATTCTCTACAAATATCCGAACTATTCCGATCATCGTCCAGTTTTTTCCACAATGTTCTATAACCACAAAGATTTTTGGCTCAAGCCTTCCCAACAAAGATTTTAATAATTGGTTGGGACATTATGACTCAAATTTCTCAGCTTTGTATCATTTCTGGAAAATGTCTTAAGTTTAAAGACCAATTTTCTGAATTTGTCAATATTCAGAGACTCTTTTCCATCAAAATGAGCCTATTGGATCCGATCATGCAAAAATTGTTAGAATCCTGTTCGGAATCTCATTCTGACTTTGCTCAGAAGTATTCCCATCCTTTATGGAAAAATCTAGAATTCTTTGTTCGCCTTCCTTTAAAAAAGAATGAGGATATCAATCCAACTAAGGCGAGTTATATGGGAATAAATCCAGAACATCTAGTTTTGGCTTAAAAGGAATGCTCAAAATTGTTGCAACAAGGCTTTATAGAAGTCTCACATTCTCAATGGGCATGCGAAGCCTTCTATGTTAACAAATGTGCTGAGCAAAACCGATGAAAGATGAGATTGGTAATTAATTACCAACCCCTTAACCTTTTTCCTTCAAGATGATAAATTCCCCTCTACCTTCCAGAATTTCTCTTTTTGCTAGACTATCCAAGGCCTAAATTTATTTCAAATTTGATCTGAAAGACGAATTTTGGCAATTAGGCATTCATCCTGAAGATAGACCCAAGAAAGGGTTATGTATTTCAAACCAGCACTTTCAATGGAAAGTTCTTCCTTTTGGTTTAAAGGTTGCAGCATCTCTTTTCCATAAGGCGAGGTGTGAGATCTTTCAGCCGATTCTCTCAAGTGCTGCAATATACATCTATGATATCTTGCTCTACAGTCTTGATGAGCAATCACACTGCCAACTTCTTGAGCATTTCGTTGAAATTGTGAAAAAATATGGAATTATGCTTTCTCAAAGAAAGATGAACATTGCCTAGATAGAAATTGAATTCTTGGTATGCACCTTAATAAATGGACATACTATCCAGGGCCACATATTGCTTAGGAATTACTAAAATTTCTTGAAGAAAACTTCACAACAAAACAAGTTCAACAATTTCTAGGGATAATTAATTATCTTAGAGATTTTGTTCTAGATCTTGCACAACTGCTAATGCCATTGCAGACAATGTTGAAAAAGAATCCCTTACCTTGGGGAAAATGTCAGACTACTGCAGTTGTTGAACTTAAAGAGATTATACAGTCTCTTCCTCCGTTACAAATCCCATCAACTGGGAAGAGAGTTCTCCAGATTGACACTAGTGATGAATACTGGGCCGCCATCCTATTCGAAGAAATTGATGGTAAGAGACATTTATGTACTTACAAAAGTGAAAAATTTTCTCAAGCTGAAATGCATTATCATTCCACTTTCAAAGAAATATTGGCGGTAAAAAATGGTATAAAAAAGTTTGAGTTTCATCTCATTGGCCATCACTTCCTAGTAGAATTGGATATGGAATATTTCCCTCAGATGACCAAATTCAAACAGAAGCAGATTCCAAATTCCTAACTGCTTTAATGGGCTAAATGGTTTTCAAAATATTCCTTTGAAATCAAACAGATTGCTGGAAAGAAGAATGTGCTTGCTGACTTTTTGTCAAAACCAAAAGCTCTAGCAGAAATTAACATGTATATCATGAAGCATGTCTTTCGTACTACTCATCACAATGAGAAGTATGAAATTGAGAAAGTTAAAGACTAGCCAAGCTGGCGATAACCCCTGGAGATCATCGAACAAATCCAGAAAGACAGTCTTACTGAAAATCTGGATAAACTCATTTGGCAATGTGATGCAGACTTGTTCAAACTCAATGGAGGTTAGATTCTTTATCTTTTTGGATTAAATGCAGATTATCCGTTCATACATCCTTTGAATTGGAAAGAAGATGATTTTCCTGATCAACTTCGATGGTTATTATGGTACTTAACCAATAAGTACTTAATAGCTATTGAAATTCCAACCAGAAGATTCATTGTCAACCTCACCAGGATATTGGACTCGGCAGAGGTAAGATTGAAAATGAGAATGACAAAAACCTTTTAGATTTTCTTAATTGGTTTTATCCTCCAACTCGCCTCGAAATGGCTCTTAGAAAAAGAATTGAGAACTACACAGCCAAACCCTAAAGTCCATACCATTATGTTTTTTTTGAAGACCATGGGCTTTTCTCACTAATAATGGAAACATCATCAAAGCTCCCTTGAGTACATGAACCTCATCATATAGACCTGTTCCACATAGTGTAGAGGCTTGAGTTCACAAATCTTATCTAGGAGCTGTTGGTTGCTATAAGCACCAGTATCGAGAACTCCAAAGAATCCTATGCTAGGAAAATAAAACTATTCCTCCAGATGCATGGAATTATATTGTACCAACTGCATAGGATCATTATGACCTAGCATCAGAAGCCAAGGAAGCACTCGAAGAGTTCAGACAAGCTGCATCATCCGAGGAACATGCACAAACCTCTCAAGACCCCTATGCTAGATGGGGAGGTCCTCTTTCTCAAGACCCCTACAGCCAAGGACCCTTGTCCTTATCTTATGACATGGACACATCTTTTTACACACAACCATCCAATTGGCCACAGCCAAGCATTCCTGCCGACACTGTAGATGATGACAATACAGACTGGGCTCAGGAAGAAGTATCCCACTGAGCTCACGAGGAAGCATCAGCATCCACGACACACTAGCTAAACCAAATCCTCACGCTAGAAGACCTTGAAGCTCTTGAAGAAAAATATGATGAACATATTCTGGCAACAGTCCACAGCTCAGATGACTCAAACTATGACTACAATGCTCGTGACGGATGAGACCACTGAACAAGATCGTTGTCTGTACAAGTTTATTGCAGTAAGTTACTGTTCACTTTTACTGTAGCACTAGGTTAGGGAAGTTACTGTTCATACCGTGCGAATAATTCCCTACTGAGAGTTTTGGAAGTCTTTGTTTGTCCTCGGACCCGTGAGCTTGGTCCTTATTTGTTTGTGACCTCTTATTGCCTATAAAAGGCGAGGATGATGTAATGTGTTGGGTAGAGTCCCTTGAGTAAAGTGAGTGTTTTGTGAAATTCTCTCATGGCTTTCTAAACTCCCTCTTCTTCTCTAGCCTGGTAGGATCCTCTGAGAAATGCAGCTCGGATAGTTAGAAATGTTACCATCTTGGTTCGAGAGTTCAAGTGAGTTTTTAAAATTTTGCGGATAGCTTTGAATATTTTCTTTGAAGGAATGATTTATTGACTTGTGGGAATCATTTTAGTTTAGCCGATTTGCAGTTTAGGTGGCGTTTCAGTCATTGTGATGTTGTTTCTTGTTTATTTAACGGGATTGTGGTTCGAGTGTTCAAGTGAGTTTTGTTGTTTGGTCTTAGGCATTCTAGGTAAGTGGTACTTATCTCTTCTTTGAGTTTGTAAACTAATATTTTAAAAGTGATATGGATTAGATATAATATGAGTTATGAAATGACATTTTTGTTGTATAAATGTTTGTATTTGTGGTGGTTTGAGAGTGGTTTTAAGAAAGGCTTTGTGAAAGGATATATATTACTTTGCAAATTTTGTGTGGTAAAAATAGTAGGAGTGTCATAATTTTTGTACGATACTCACTTGAGTGTCAAAACCTTTTTTTTTCTAACTTGAGGGCTACAAATTTGAAAAAAAAAAATGATCACATAGTGCCATCGGCAATTTGCTTCGCCAAAAAATTCGATGTGGAAGCTAGTTGTCTGACATGGCTTTGTTGTCGCTGATGTGGATATTTTTTAATAGTTTTTATTTTTTATTTTTAATGTTTTATTTTTTATTTTGATTTTTCTTTTGCCTTTATTTTGCCTTTATTTATTTATTTATTTTTTTGGGTTGGCGAGGGTCATTGGTGACCCTCACCAGGGCCGTGAAATTGTTGCCCAATTTGGGTGAGGGCTGCCTCCCTTGTCGTAAGCGAGGTCGTGAAAGCCCTCACCAAACTTGGGTGAGGTAGCATCATTGCTAGTCACCCACTCTAGGTGAGGGCCTTCGCGGCTTTGTTCGCGATCAGTGACGCAGTGCCCTTGCCCAAGGCTTTCATGATTAGATTTGGGCAAGGGCCACCTCACCCTAGACAGTGAAGGCCTCAACTAGATCTGGGTGGCCGGTGGTTACACTGCCTCACCTAGGTTTGGCAAAGGCCTTTGCGGCCTCGCCTACAATCGGTGAGGCTACGATAGCCTTGTCCCAGGCCTTTGCGGCTGAGGGTGAGGTGGTCCTCACCTAGATTAGGTGAGGGTTTTGTGGTTGGCGAGGGTCGTTGGCGACCCTCATCAGTCCCCCAAAAAAAGTGAAAAAAATTATCTACTTAGTACTCTTGATTTGGTTGTTTGACTGTTATTAATTTTAGTTCAATCTTAGATGTTAAGTATGAGAAAATTTAGATGATTTCATGTTGATTGAAACAACCTCCCGGAAGACGTGGTCGTATGATGGATGAGAAAACGAAGGTAAAGACGTGGAATTTGGACTTGAAGATGATATTCACATAATGCTTGCTAACTGATTGGCTGACTAAATTTTATTGTTCTCTATGCATTGACTTTTATTGAGACATAGTCTCTATTTTAAGTTCGACTTCCAGCTTGTCTTTTTTTCTAATGATAATACTATGTTGTCTTCGTTGACTTGAATCGACACATTCCGATTTTATGATAAATCAATGTCTTAAGATTTGATAACGTAAAAAGTGAACTTCTCCCCACACTAAAATAATTACGTGGCTTTTATATTTAAAAAAAAAAAATCAACGTGGCTTAAGATTGTCCACGGTGGATAGCATAAAACGACGCCGTTTTCATTTCTTCGTAAGAAACAACGTCGTTTCTTGCCATCCACCGTGGATTCACATAAGAAACGATGCCGCGTTGCTCTATAGCAAAAAATGATGTCGCTGAAGAGGGAGTAAAATAGGGTTCGTATACGGTTCTCCTTGACGCCGGCCGTAGCTTGCTCACCCACCGTCATTCACCCACCACCGTTCACTCGCCTGCTGTCGCTTGCCCGCCGTCGCTCGCCTGCCGTCACTCGGCCATCACTGTAGTTGTGCCATCGTTCACGATCGTTCATGTTTGTCATGTTTTCTACGTGGATCAATTTTGCGAAAAATTTAGGGTTCTGATGGGCAAGTTAGGGCACGAAGGGCAAATTGAGGGCTCGGCTCAGGGAGAAAGTAGTGGAAAAAGTGGTGGGGATATCACTTTTATGGGGACGGAATAGAAAAATTGATTATTCCATCGTTCGTTCGCCTTTTGTTGTGGGGACCAAATAGAAAAACAGGGTGTGGAGGGGCTTGACTCTAATGGAAATAGTGGTGGGATTGAATTTGTTTGTTTAATTAATTGGACTGCTTTTGGGGGGACCGAATGTGAATGTGATTAAATTGAAAAATGGGTGGTGAGGACCTCACTTTGTTTATTTAATTCGGTTTTTTTTTTTTTGTTTCTGTAAATGCACCGAATTTGGGAGATTTTAGTCGCATTTGTTCTTTGACAACAAAATGACAAGGACCTGCATGTGAAGTTGGCGATTCTGTCATGTGTTTCCAACAAATTTTCATTGGGTGCAGCATCGACATGGACGCAAATCAGGTAGGTGTCATTGTTTGCTATGGTAGAGAGTTTGTTATTGGCATTGAAGATTGTGAATATAGTGGTGGAAATGAAGTTACTATTTATGTTAATGTTTGGAAGCCATCATATATTGATTTTATGAGGGATTTGGTATATTTTTTACGATGCAAAGTGCAAAAACTACATTACTGTGTTTCTGGAAAAGAATTGAAGGATGGGTTGAGATTTTTTAATGACGATAAAAGTATTAAGGATATCATTTACCATTATCTTCACGGTGAAGAAGCTAAGGTATATATTGAGTATTATAGTGAGGATGAGGATGGGGTGAGCAGACCACCACTAAAGGAGGAGAAGTGAGGGATCATGTTCAAGCGAGTAATCGGGTTGGGGATGAGTTTAGGTTAGATGGAGGGCAAAATGAGAGGGAGATAAGTCATATTGATAGAGATGAACAAAGAGGGAGATGTCCTGAAATCTTGGGTGAAGATGTGGGCGATGAAAACTTCATTGGATTAGAATGGAAAATTGCTTTATCTAGTGAATCGGAAGATGAATGTTTGGCTTTAGTAAATTTCCCAAGTGACGAAGATGACGATGGACTCGCACGGTCAAGACAAAAGCAAAGGGAATTTCTAAGAAAAAAAACTTACAGCTTCAGCAAAAAGGCCCGAGCCAGTAAATAAGGATGGAGATCTAGCTGAGAGTAATAGAAGTGAAGATGAAGAAAGTTGTGGCGATGAAGTTACTAGTTCGGAAAATGAGCTTGATAATGATGATGAAGAACCTGCTCCTCGAAGAAAAAGTAAGTACCCTTACTATGATCCGACTGTTGATAAATTTGTTTTGTCGGAGGGCATGAGATTTGATGATGCTAAACAGTTCAAGGAAGCTGTTGTGAAGAACACAATTGGTGAACAGAGAAGCGTTAAATTCATTAGAAAGACGAAGGAGTTTGTGAGAGCTAAGTGCTCACAACCTAATTGTTCATGGAAGCTCTATGCCGCGCTTAGTAAGAATGGGTCATTCTAGATTAGGTCCTTTCAGGAGGAGCATACTTGTCCAACTATCTTTAACAATAAAAGGGTAACAAGTGTGTGGTTATCGAAGCATTTTTTCAATACTATCAAAGTAATGCCCGAGATCAAGAGTCCTCAATTTCAACAGTTAGTGAAGGAGCAAGTGGGGGTTAATGTGTCGAGAAATCAATGTAAGAGAGCGAAGATGAGGGTGATGAAGATATTGATGGGTGGGTATAAGGATGAATATGCACAGGTATGGGATTATGCTGGTGAATGTCTGTTTCAAAACCCATCTAGTAGGGTATATGTAGAGGTTGTGGAGATGCCACTCCCTGATCTTGGGCCTAGATTTGATAGATTTTATGTCTGTTTTGATGCATACAAATGGGGCTTTTTGGCTAGTTGTAGAAGAGTTATAGGATTGGATGGATGCTTTCTAAAGAGTTTATGCAAGGGGGAGTTGTTGGCTGCTGTGGGGAGAGATGCCAATAATCAAATATTCCCGATAGCTTGGGCGGTGGTAAAGATAGAGAATAAGGATATTTGGTCATGGTTCCTAAAAAAATTAATGGCTAATCTTGAGATTATCGATGGGGAGAATGGGCATTCATGAGCGACCAACAGAAGGTAATTTAATTGTCAATTAATTCACTCCCTTTTAATATTAGTCACTTGCATATTTTTCTTGACTTGTATTTATTGGTTTGAATTTTTGTAGGGACTTATTCCTGCATCGGCTGAATTGATGCCACATGCTGAGCATAGAATGTGCGCGAGATAAATATATGCAAAACTGGTCAAGGAATTTCAAAGGAGATAGGTTGCAGAAGCAGTTCTAGCAGATAGCAAAGCGTACGAATATGACTAATTTGAGATTAGCCAAACAAGGATTGTTGCAGCTAACAAAGGAAGGTTTTGATGCACTCTTCCAGACAGAAGCTAAGCACTGGTGTCGGGCCTTCTTCAGCGAAGAGTTCAAATGCGATATCATTAATAACAACCTCAGTGAAACTTTCAATGGTAGAATTTTAGAGGCCATGTGCGATTGGCACCAATCATCGGCATGCTTGATGATATTCGATATATAGTTATGACTAGACTGCATAGGCAAAGAGATGAGGCTACAAAATGGAGTAGAGACTATGGCCCTAGGATTGTGAAGAGATTGGATGCAAATATTGCTGCTAGTAGGTTCTGCCATCCAGTTTGGAATGGAGATAATGGATATTAGATTATTCAAAATCAAGATAAGTATGTTGTCAACTTAGATAGAAGAAAGTGTTCATGCCGAACCTAGCAACTGAATGGAATTCCCTGTGCCCATGCCATTTGTGCTATTCAGATGAAGCACGGAAATCTAGATTATTACCTACATGATTGGTACAAAAAAAAGGTCATACATTGCTTCATACCAATTCATGATGCAGCCTATCGGAAGCAGCAAATTTTGGGAGCCAACAAATCATGAAAACTCTCTACCTTTACCGCCGAAGAAGCAAATAAGAAGGCCAAAAAAGAGACGAAGAATGTAGCAGGAAGAGGCATCAAGTCAAAGGATGAGTAGGACTAGATCAAAGATGAAATGCTCCTATTGCCGCAAGGAATGACACAATAAAAAAGGTTGTGAGCTGAAAAAGCAGCGTCAACAATAAGATGTAATGGCTGATTCAGTGCCAGGGACAGGACCTACTGAAGAGTTTCTTGTTGGGCCTATTGAAGGGAGGACAAAAGGCCTTGCTGTAATGCCTACTGAAGGGCAAACAGAAAGCCATGCTGTAAGGTAAGTATCATCTTTGTCTCAGTAACTTTACAGTTCTTATTCGATAGTGTTGTTGGTCATAATCCTAATATAGTACATTGTTGTAAGGTCTACTAAAGGGCCAGAAAAAAAGGCCCTGTTGTAGGCTCAAGTGTAGGGATAGGGATTGGAATGGGCAGGACAATAACAACAACAACTGAGTCCACTATTGAGCAAACAAGAAAAAAATATCCTGTAAGTTGTACATCGCTATGTTTGGTCTTTTATGGGCTAAAATTTACATTTGTTATGTGTTTCTCAGGTGAGAAGACGAGAAACTGCACAAGTTGCAGAGGTTGCTACAATGATTATTGTTGCTGAAAATGATGCATCACAGCGAACAAGAAGGACTCTTGGAAAAAGATTAAGGCAATATGGTTATGGGATTTACATAGATGAACGTACTTGAATGACTATTTTGAATGTAATATTTATAAGCCTCATGCATTTAATTTGTTGTACTTCAATTCATTTGGTTGACAATATTACTATGTTCTTGTAGCCTGGGAGAACTTCGGAGGTACTTCTCTCTCAAGGTGGGCTAACTCAAGAATCAAGGGCGCAACCAAAGAAGAGTGCTCCAAAGAAGAAGAAGACAACGAGTATAGTTGCGAAACAACAACCATCCAAAAAGAGCCCAGCACCAGTTCCATCTTAACCAACGATTGGGAGCAGTATTGATGATATGGACCAACATAGGACACGTGCTAGAACAAAAATAGCCGTCGTAAAAAACAAGGAAAAGGAAAATGAGGTGATAGAAAACCCAGCTAAAGAACCTGCACATCCAGTTCGAATGAGTGTTTGGATTATAAATCAATTCAAAACTCCAAGAGAAAAAGGAGATCAAAGTGTTGTCAATATTGACTGATGGGAGGGTGCTGGACATGGTCTCTTTTTATGTGATGCTAGACATGGTTTTTTTTCATGTTTTCTTTTTTTAAGAGTGTGCTGGATATTATATCATTGATGGTAGTTGTTGCTTGCAATGCCATTGTTTTTTTTTTTTTAAGATAGTGTTGAACTTTCGATGATTGGGGAGTGAAGTTAGACATGCTTTTCTTTTCTTTTGTAAACAATCAATCAATGTTAATGACAAGTACTGGAATGACTATTCATTTTCTCTTGTGTTGGTTTCAGCTAGAATGCTAGCAAGTCAGTTATGCTACTGTATATTTTATTTTTGTTGTTGCTGCAATGTTGTTGTTGCTGCACTGTTGCTGTCAGCATTGTTGGTTAAAGTTGTGGATTATAATGAATTTGTGGGGTTTTGATTATATATGTTGCTATAAGAACACTTTGGGTGTTGGTACATCTTGTTGCATCTAGGCTGGTGTAAGAAGATGCACCAGCAACTCGACTGGTGTAAGAACAAGGTGCATTTGGAATGTGACGTTTGGCACTAACATGTTCTTTTTAAAAAAACTTGTGCAATATAAGTGATCACTTTGTAATCGCGGCCGGCACTTAAATGATCACTTTTATAAAAACTTGGCACTCAAGTGATCACTATTTACAACTTATGGCACTGAAATGGTTAATCGTGAATTTGCCACCATCCTTTAATTTTGGCCATGGTTTGCAGTTGCAGCAAACCAGCAAACCAGCAAACCAGCGAACCATTAACAAATAAAAAATGCAGCAAACCATTACTAAAAGCTTTCAATGTAGCAAACCATTACCAAATAAAAAATGCAGCAAATCATTACCAAACAAAAAAATGCAGCAAACCATTATCAAAAGCTTTCAATGCAGTAAACCATTACCAAATAAAAAATGCAGCAAACCATTACCAAACAAAAAAATGCAGCAAACCATTACTAAAAGCTTTTAATGCAGCAAACTATTACAAAATAAAAAATACAGTAAACCATTATATTTGAAGCAAAAAATAATCAAAACAAACATTGACAATACACAACTAAACAAAAAAACTTTTAAGTGCTCACAACTAATGCATTCCAAGTCCAACTTTGCATTTCTACCCATAGATTACAACAACAAAACATTCTGCTCCATATAAAAATTACAGCAAACCAAAAAATACATTTTACTTATAAATAATCCAATATAAGTGCATATTCCACGTCTTCAACTATGGTAGACATATAAACTTCTTTTCATTACTCACTTTACATTTGAATAAACTACCCAAGAGAATAAGAATACAATCAACGCTCGATAAAAGTTTATTTCGATTTTCAGCCTTGAAACCTCACTCTTCAAATGGTCCACCAGAGATGTTAAACCATTCATTTGAGCTTGCATTGAGTTGACATCCTCCAACTCGTCCATTAACATAGGTGAAGGTTGATTTCGACCTTCAAGTAACTCTAATATTACCGCTGTCGCTCGATCAGAGAATTTCTTATCAACCCATTTGAAATATTGGCACTTCGAGCCTTCTCTATATCTGCCGCACCCATGGAATCTTCTCCCGGGATTCAACCGAGTCCCAGATGTTCTTATCGGACTCAGTAACCCACAATAACAGTAATACTCACCATTTACTTCACTTTTCTTATAGAAATGTGAGCCACTGCTGAAGCTTTTGTCCTCCATTTGCAAGAGCGAGCTGATAACTTTGGGAGAAAATCGAAGCATGCACTCGAAATAATCGAATTGGGGATTTAGGGTTTTCAACTTCCGGTTCTAATTGAAATTGGGGATTTAGGGTTTCTTATTTGGGGGAAAATGGTAAACGGCATCGTTTTGTTCTTTGTATGCTGATTGTATTCTCCGGCGATCCACGTCGGCGTCAAAAATTAATAAAAAACTGCCACGTCAGATTTCCAGCCAACCAAATTAGCGATGGCACCAAAGTGATCGTTTTTCAAAAATTTTGGCACTTAAGTGATCCAACGGAAACTTTTGGCACCAAAGTGAGCGCCGTACACAATTTATGGCACAATTATTGTACTTATCTCGATAAATGTGTGGTATAATATTTAATCACAGTAACACTCCCCATTACGCATAGGTAAGATTTTTTTGGCAGAAGCCTAAAGCGTGGAAATATATAATTGGGGAGGTAAATAGGGCCTCGTAAGATTTAAACTTAGAACCTCTAGCTCTGATATCATGTGATATTTTGTGGAACTATTACCAACTTTTCCAAAAGCTTAAGCTATTAGATGAAGATGTGGTATAATATTTAATTATTCTAACATAAGTAATACTTTTATGATATTGATTAAATTATTGATTTACTAGTTAAGTGCTATTGGCTAATCATGTGGTCAATTCTTGGAGATGTCGATGTTCACATTGTTGCTTAATTGGGTTGTCGATGTTCATGTTGACAATTAGTTGAGAATGTTATCATTGCTTGTACAAGAAATAGAAAGAAAGGTGAGTGTGTTATTAATACTTTTGTAACTAATGCATAAAAAAAGGCATCACAATTGTATTTTGTCAATAATTTGCATAATATGATGCCGTCCACCGAACTTTGATTTTGCGAAGCTATGCAAGAAATAATAAGTGTTGTTATGTGATTATACATGGAAATCATTATGCTATGTTTCATCAATCATATATTGGTGGGGGATGATGTCCTAGAGTTAGGATGCCTCATAGTGGAGATGGCTCGGAATTGGGATGCCATGAGAGTCGAGATGAAATAATCAATATAAGCATGGCTATGTGCATGCATGTCTATTCATGAACTAATTGGTGATAACCGCATCTCATAGTATGTTATGCCATGCGCTTGCATTTGAGTGAATAATCTTATGTCCTATTATTCGTGGTTTCCATTGACATAACATGCGAGGCATCCATTTATTCAATCATCTCTCATAGTTATTTTGTATGTAGATGGATTGTTGTGCTTTGCATGTATCGGGTTAAATAGTGAGATGATCTCTTACCTTAGCCTCAGGGTTTTCATTTAGTGAGTTTTGACTCACTCAGTTATTTTTCAGACATGTAGGATAGATCTCCCACCGCCACTGCTTTTTGGAGCTCCAATGCATTTTGATTACGTTTATCAGGATGTGCTTGTACCTGAATTATTTGTAGAATATACTAAGTGTTGTATAGATCGACATAGGGCTTTTCGAGTGGATTCCTTCTCAATTTGTTGCTCGGCACCTGAATATTGACGGCGAGTTGGTTTGACTATTGAGGGGTTTCAACGGTGACGGCAACATGTCGATTGACAAAGTTGTTGATCCGTATTAGATAGCTTGACTTTTATACAGGGAGACTTTTGGGCATAGGAGTATTGTGCTAAAGTTAGGTGACCCTGACCTATGTATTTTGTGCTTCACTTGGTCGTTGTATTGTAATACTGTTGTTAATATAAAGAAGATGCATATGTATTTTTATGAACACTCATGTGATCATTTTGTATAAGATATTTTGAATGTTTTAATGTGTTTATGCATGCTCGTAATAATTAGTGAGTACTAACCGGCAAAAGACACGTGTCATGCGTGACGTTCTCAAGCATCACAGTATTGACCTAAAAAAGAAAGCTAAGACTAAAACCAGCTACCTGACGACGATAGTAGCTTGATTTTGACGGAGAACCAATGACCATGGTAGATGGATGCATAGTGGAACTAGGCTAGAGAATAGACAAGCTTGGTTTGTGGTGGACTTCACTGGTATAAGGATGCCAGAGACTAGTCTAATGAGGCCGCATTAGATGACGACTCCCCCTGACGACGATGGAGAAACTAGCGACTCACGAGATAGAGTTACTCTTAGAGACAATCAGAGTAGATCTATGACTGCAACAAGCAGATGGCGATGATGCTGCTCTTAAGGATGAAGATCGGTGGGCGAAAAGCAAAGACTTCGAAAAACGAAGAGTAGCGATCTTAGTGTTAGGGTAGAAAAGTTGATGGTAGAGATGAGGGTTCTTTTTTTCTTTTTCTTTTTTTTTCCCTTTTAACCCAAACTAACGGCAAGAAGAAAGATAAAGTTATGATTTTGGTTTGGGTCATGCGCTCGTAGTGTCTCTGATATTATATAGATATCTTAGCATCTTCAAAAGAGAGGGAGAGAGAAAATACTAAAACTAACATCTTTACACAATAACCTGATAAAAGAGTACATTCATTGTTCTATTTATACAGTATGAAGACACTTGCTAAATCCAAATGTCTTATTTGTGTCCACCTGCGCAATAACTTGATAAAAGAGTACGTTAATTGTTCTATTTATAGAGTATGAAGACGCTTGCACAATCCTAATGTCTTATATACGACCACCTACTAACTTCTGACGAATATCCATGAATACTTCAACGGAAAGTATGCTCCGGTGTCCACGTCAAATTGCCAGGGATTGGAGACGGCACTTTGAAAAGCTCCTCAGGAGACAAATCAAAATTCAGGTCGAACGGTCCTTTTAAGTAACCAGAATGATAACTGCTTTCGCCAAGACTAAAGCCGGACAAAACATCCTTCCTTGCCGAGCTGCTTGCCACGGTCGGATCCAAGATTGTCGCAATGATAAGACTCTATGGCTGCAGACAATCCAATTGTCTGTTCTCTGTGACATTGTAGCAGTGCGATGTCGAAGCTGGGGGGTAATTACATTCGGGAGTCACTTTGGGTCTATCTGAATAAAGACGTGGTTCGGTTTCAGCTAACATAGAGAAGCAAAATGATGGATGTGCTAATAAAGCAATAGGAACACTTTATATGAAAGATTAAAGGCCTGTTTGATAACACTTCAAATAGTGCCTAATTTTATTCTTTTGTTTCTTGGAACAAAAATATAATAAAAATCCGTTTGATAAATTTTTTGTTTCCGAAAATAGATTTGGAATATAATCAAAAAGTAGATAAAAGTTGCTTCTTCTTCCCAGGCAAGCCAAAAAAAAAATTCTCTTTTATTTTCTTATTTTCCTTTTCTCTTCTTCCTCATTGCTAGGCTAGGCAAGGTTCGGCAACCTCGTCGAAGCCCATTGTGGCCGGCGACTGGCTAGAGAGGCCCGATGAGGCTTAGCCTTGCTGTTAGTCAACACAGGCCGAGGCCAGCCTTGCGTTGGCTAGACGAGGTCAAGCCTCACCGGTGGCCAGGCGAGCTAGCCCAACGATCAGCAAGGGTTTGCTGCTTGCCGGGCCTCGGCCTGGCTTGGGGAGACTCTAACGAGGTTGTTGGACCTTGCCAGCCAGTCGCTAGTCATTGCCATGGCCAGTGACTAGCTAGAGAAGAAGAAGAGGGATGGAAAAAGAAAAAAAAAAAAAAAAAAAAAGAGAAAAATATAATAAAAGTATTACAAAGTTAAAATAAATTCTAATTCATAAAAGAATTTGAGACTTTATCAAACGTATTTTTATCCCGCGGATAAAATTTTTAGACAAACACCTTTAAAGGCTTAGAAACTCATATAGGGAACATAATAAAAAAGAATAATTTTTAAACAAGAAATTGTAAAATAGTTACCAAATGCACCTAAGGAAAAAGATAGAAGTGCAATAATATCACAATACCTTGTTTTAGCACTGTGTAATCTGGATGATGAAGAGGTGGGCTCACGCCAATTAATGACTCTATAGGCAAGTCGGTCAGGGTGCTCGAAGCAGTGATGCCGGGCAGGGAATCAAGCAGCACCCATTGATTTTTGCTATGGTAGGCTTGCCTTCTTAAGTTCTGCACCAGAATCTGTGGAACGAGCAGTGGATTCGATCGAATCCAAAATGAAACAAGTACTTACTAATTTTCAGAGAAGTGGTCGTGGTATATATTCTGCTGGGCAAACGAACTAGTCCAATAAAACAGGCCCTAGCTCCAAATAGATTGACACTCAGGTATTCCACAGTAAAATTTCAGGTCATGATTTATACCTTCTGAGAGTAGGTCAGTTTGTCTAGCGACTGGTAAGTTTGGCCATCAAGCGTTGCTTGAGTAACTTTCATTACTGAATTGAACAGTATGCTGGCCTTGATCGAATCTTGGTAGTAAGCGTACATCTTGTTATCATCGACCACACAGGTGCTGGCATGTCTGACAATCGTCTCCCATGTCCGGTTGGCGATCCCAGTGCCAAGCATCTGAGATGACATCACAAAAGAAGTAGCACGATTTAGTAGTTGATAATGCTTAGAATAACTTGTAAAGAAACAAGAAAAATTAGCATCTCTCCAAGAGATATGGAGACAACATTTCTTAGAGAGGACGCATCGACTTCATGCAACTGGAGGAAATCTTGAACGGTGTTGATTTCTATCGAACGCATGCGCTTATGTAGAGCGCCATCTTTGGCTATATTCTGTAAACGCCATACTTCATCGCTCAGAAGTGGAGGGTGGTGCTTCTTGTTCACTGCGCATGACAGAGAAAACTTGTCAATCTTTAGGTCTTTTTAAGGTCCACAGATAGAATCAGGAATTAATGGTCAAAAAACAAAATGATATTGTCAAATGAAAGGCATCGAAACCAGGGCATTGCAAACTTACACTCTCCTCGACGATCTTTAACAACAAAAGGTTCACTTCTTGCTTCCCTTATTCTCGTTTCTGTAGAAATCTTTTGAGCAGCTTGAGCTCCTAACCTGAATTTCCGACTTCTCATCCAGCTCGAGTTGTCGGTGATGATTAAATTAAGCAGGGAACCAATTCCTCCTTGCAAGGTTACATTCAGCACCCCGGTAATCAATGGCCTTTTCCCTTCCCTTTCGCGAACGGTATTGCAATTGAATTCCTTCTCAGTCCAATCCTCTCCCTCGTCCAACCCGAAATCGCCGTCAAGGACGACAATTCGGAGCTTTATGGAAGAGAGAGGGCCACTCCTAATCCTCTCACTGGTCCTGCCATCTACTAGTTCAATCCTCAGAGGAGTGCCATCCTCAGCTTCTATCTGACTGCTAGTGAAGACAGTTGCCGGTATTTTGGTAATAAACTGCAGTCGCAAGCTGCTTATTTCAGAAGTTCCAACAGGATTTGACGGGGCTCTGCGATATAGACTAGAAATACATAAGTTCTCCTGAGCATAAGGGAAATGTTGAAGTGTCGACATGATGTCGAAAAACAACTTATCTTGTACTTGAAACCCAAGTACTGTGTCTTGCATGAAAATACTAATACGAAACAAGATCAATTTGGCCTCTTTGATTGGGAACCAACCTTGGAGGTTGATGTAGAAATACAAGGAACACCAACCTTAATGATGGATCATGAAAGGGCGAGATCACACGTTCCACTTCCTCACTAACCTGCTTGATGCCGAATGTAAATCAGATTTAAAGTGAAGTTTTTTAACAATACAATAGTTTCATCCTGTTTAGCATCACGATCAGAAAAGGTGATTTCATTACACTTGATGCAGGGCAAATCTTACGTTCCCAGTCTGCGATGTTTACAAATACAAAGGAACTTCTGCCTAGCATAGCAATCAAAATAGACAACCAGAAACAGGAAGTATTCATGTGATCACTCGATAAAAAGATTCATTCCTTTCATACAAAATAGAGGTGAGGGGCAAAAAATATCTTATTTCTATTTGGAATTTGGTTATGAGAATAGGATTCACAGATCTTTAATCCATGAAAACGAACCCGACAATCCATGAAAACAAACCCGACAAACAATCACTTCAGAAACAAATAATATAAAACAGCAGAGCAAATCAGGACTCCATGAAGTATCTTTCATAAGAAACAAGACATGGACAAAACCCTCTACATCTTTGTGATGTAAAGTACTTTTGCCTGAGCCATGCCGACCAAACATCTGATTCACCACTAGAAAACAACCTTCTCATAAGAGATCCGAACTACATCCACAACATGCTGGCTGAACAACACTAAGCCAGATGATATGAATTGCAAGATCCTATTGGAAACACCAAAGAGTCAAACAGTAAGCATAGCAGAGGTATGAAGTTATGAATCAATTTGTGAAGACCAGACGTGAGTTCTTCTCAAGCAACCCAGCTAGAGACCAACTAGGGAAACTATCAAAAAAGTTCTAAACCTATTGCATTTGCACCAATTCAATCCTAAATTTTTCAATTGTACCAATTTAATCCTAAAACCTATTCAATTTTTGCCAATTGAATCCATTCAGTCAATTTTGACTGGAAATTGTTGATGCGGATGTAGGCTGTCCTACATGGCATGAAAAAGGTCGATGTATGAAAATATTATAATAATTTTTTGAATTTTTTAATAATTTTTGTTTTTGTTTTTTCTCTTTTCTATTCTCTTTATTTATTTTTTTGGATTGAGATCAGCAAGGGTCGCAGGCCAACCCTCACCGGCAACCCTTGCCATAGGTGATGGCTAGGATGCCTATGCTTAATATGGGTGTTGTAGCCTCACTGAGATCAAGTGAAGGTGTTGCGAGCCTCACCCAAGCCTTTATCAACTACAACAAGGGTCAGTTGGCAACCGTTGCCAGCCTCAGTAAAATATATATATATATATATATATATATATATATATATATATAAATTCAAAAAATTATTTAAATATGTCTACATTAGCGCTAATACGTTACGTAGGACAGTCGGTGTTCACATCAACGATTGCCAATTAAAATTGGTGAAGTGGACTCAATTAGAAGAATATGAAAACGTTTATGACTAAATTGGTGCAATAAAATGTTTAAAACTGAATTGATACAAATGCAATAGGTTTATGACTTTCTTTGGTAATTTCCCCAATGACTTGCATAGCATACCACTTTCCGGAAGAGAGGCTCGACAAAAGATGCAAATTCACCGGGCGACAGTCCTCCCGGCACGTTTCTCCAACGACTGCAAAGTAATCAAGAACCTGAATCGATGTCTATCATAGTAATACACAGTCACAGACACTGAAATTGGAATACAATGGTTCCTAAGTAAAGAGGTTCTACTCGCCTTCTTTTTGATCCTTGAGCAGAAGATCCGGAACCACCTTCCTGAAGTTGCCTTTTCTCCATCTTCACAGAATCGAAAACATGTTAAATTCATGTCAAAAGTTTCCAAAACTTGCGGTTTTTATAGATACAGCAACCGGCCCCGCTAAACCCGCAGAGGATACATACGGAGTCAAAATGCGCCCACCATGGAAATGGAAGGTACAGAGCAGCTTCAACTTTGAAACACAAGACATCGACTCAAGTCAAACAAATGGTTTTTATAGGGGCTGGAAAAAGAAACAAAGCCAACCAAAAGCAGATATTTTTTAAGTACACTTTTGCACGTGTAAGTAATTGCATCTAGACGATCCCAAGGGCCATCAAACTCTCGCCCCTGGACTAATCAACTGAATTAAGGATGGACAACCAAGACGATTGGGCCAAAAATTCCCCAATGAAAACCAGGATTAACAAACCTTGTCTATATTAATCGCACAATCTAGAAGAAACCCAGATAAAAATATCGTCCTTCCTATGTTTGCTCGATAAGGGATTTGAGAGAGAGAAAATTTACAGAGACATGTGGTCGCATCGACACGTACTTGAGTGGACGATGAGTAATGTGATCGAGGAACCGCGTTCCACAGAGTAGTATTAAGCTGCAGAGGAATGAACATTCAAAGTTTGAACTCGATTCTCGCCCATTTTCTTCAGATGAATCTCTCTTAAGAAGTTGTTGGGATCAATGTAAAAAACATGGTTGTTTGTGATTACCTTGGGTCCCAATTCAGCCTTGAACTTTTACTTAATTAAGGGAGATTATGCATAATTTGAAGATATGGAGGATCAAGGAAGATATATAAATCTATTGATATTTTTAATTATCTTTAACATCACCTTACCAACTCAAGAGTACTTAGAAGAATTCAATTTGGCAATTTGAAGAAAAGAACTGAAAAGCACCGGGGTGGATGTGCCTTAGTGAAGATATTAACAATTTGATCAAATAATAAAATAAAGATGGGAGGAGCATTATCACGGAGTAGGGGTGAGTAGTTTTAGGTTCTATAGAAGCTTCACCTGGAACCTAAAACCTACCCATTGAAACAAATTTTTAATTTTTTGGAACTCGGAACCCACCCTACATACTTTGGAACCTAGAACATACCTTATCATAAATTCCGCAGTCGGTTTTAGGGTCTATCGAGGTTCCATCTGTGTTATTAATTGAATGATTATAGTAAATCATCACATTTAATTACCATTACTTGCTAGCACAATTCGCTGACCAAAACTTATATTTAGACACGAAAAATGTGAAACATGAACAAAGTAAAAATCTCAGCCATAAAATAGAAGCTTAGATTAGTGGTTTCAAATTATACACTCATCATTGAATGCCATGGAATACCGCAGAATCATGCGAAGACATAGACCAAGAAAAACACAAAAAAGTTATTGTAAGTTCTAGATTCCACCAATGTAGAACTTGGAACTCATCCGTCGAAACAAGTTCCCCAATTTTTGGAACTTGGAACCTACTCTGCATACATTAGAACCTAGAATTAGATATATTCTCATCGGTCTAGTTCTCAAATTCTAGGTTCTATCCTAAAACCATGCTCACCTCTACCTTGGAGCACATGATATCGGGTGGAAACCATCATTATCATTTATTTGAATAGCATTCTGACTGTTGTAATAAATGACTGTCTCACCATTATGGCGAACTCTCATATCTTCTAGTAATTATTGCAACCACAATAATTTTGATGTTGTATCAACAAGAGCATGATATTCTTCCTTCATCCTAGAGCGAGCTATGATAATATGCTTCTTGCTACGCCATGGGATAAATGAGTTAGAAAGAAACAATTGCCTACAGTGGAGTGATGATCTAAATGGTTTTTTTGGCCTAATTAGCATTAGAATAAGCGTTCAACTCTAGATAGAGTTAGCAAAAAAGTGAAGGTCGTGAAATGAAGTACCCTTTAATGTAATGAGTGTTTGAAGAACTATATCAAAGTGAGTTGTACGTGGTGTGGTCATGTACTTCCCCATATCTAGCGAGATTGCAATGCCCTTTGCAGTTCTAGGCCTGGCAGCCTCGCTTGTGGTTGGTGACCTTCATCAGATTGTGTTGAGGCTGCGAATTGGTGAAAGGAAATAATAAAAGAAAAAAAAAGAAAGAAAAGAAAAGAAAAAGGAGAAAAAGAAAAATAGAAAACGATTCAGAAATATAAAAAAATTACAAAAATTATCCACGTCCAAAATTAGCCACAAAGACTACATTAACAAATTTTCAAAGAATTTAAGACAAAATTAACTAAATTGAAAGATTTAGGATAGAATTGTCATTCATACAATAAGTTTATCATTGTTTTTGGTAATTTTCCCATCTCAAATCCGCATTACCAAGTGATGTGGAGGCAATGGACTTGTTGAATTAGCACATCGGATCTAGACCATATCATTAAATTTAAGGTTAACAGGGTCCAAATTTTAATACATAAGGAAAGTTGGCGATAATTTACGAGACAAAAAAGAAATTTCACATAAGTTTGAGACTCGATCTTAAGTCATTATTTAAGGGAAATTGGCCACGTTATGTGTGATAAGCGAATGTGGGCATTACGTTTTTATTTTTATGTTTGTTTGTTGGGAGCGGGTCTCCCCTAAGCAGAATTTGTCATTGTCCGTGTCCAAAAACACATAGCCGGGCACTTTCCATGCTAGGTTATGTCCACATGGAAAATATGTTGCCAGAGCCATATATTTTAGTGATTAAAAGAGAAGTGACCCAGATGAAAATGCCCACTTCGGCGACCAAACATCCGAATCACCACTAGAAAACAAACCTTCCCAATTTGAAAACCGAGTCCCATACCAAGCATAGCGGAAGTATAATAAGATCATGAATTAATATTAGAAGAACCAAACTTGAGTTCTTCTTAAACAACGCAGTCACCCTGAAACTCACTTTGTTAGGACTGGTTCCCAGTTTTTGGAACCTAAAATCTTTGTAAACTCTGAAATCGAAAGTGACGGCTCCTTTTTTTTGGGGGGGTTCACTACTCTTTCAAATATTCACTTACAAAACTCAAAATTGATGATGACAGGTGGCCAACATGATTAGAAAAATATAAGCCCCACGCATCAGCTTCACATTTCTCACAAAGAAACTTCTTTGTGGCAAATTCTTCAAATTTCTTAGCAACTTCCATTGTCTTATGCCATCAAAATCTTTTTTATTTAGCCAAAGATCCTTATAACTTTGTCGTCTAGGCATGATGAAGCAGCCGTGAAATTCCTTAGCTTGACAAGCAGGGAACTAGAGGCAGCAACAAGATGCGATGCATGAGTAAAAAGAGAGAATTTGGGTTTTCTCGGTCCAGTTTTCCCGTTCGGTTTGATTCGGTTCCAATATCTCATCCCTAGTCACGTACACATAAGTTGGAATAAATCCCTAGTAAAGTAACTCTCCTTAATGTCAGGCCCTCTTTTTGATCCTCGACCTTTTCATCATCCCGAGAATCACAAAACACTTAAAATTCCTGTCCATAGTTTCCAGAACTACGCAGTGTTCACAGATATGGCGACCGGCACTGCTGAACCAGCAAAGAAATCATAGGGAGTCAAGATAGGCCCCCCACGCATGCACTGTATTTGGGCTCAATGAACCTTCCAAACCACTAACATTCAACATGAACTCAAGTCAAATATGTACACTGTATCTGGGCTCGAAAAACCTTCGGAACTATTAACAATCAACATTGACTTTCCACACAAAGAACCTTCGAAACCATTAACGATCAACATGGACACAAGCAAAACATCATTTGTATTTAACTGCATTTTTGCTTGTGCCAATATAGTAATCGCATTTTGACAATTCCAAGCGCCATCAAACCCTCTTGCCTTTGTACTCATCAAATGAATTCAGTACCCAAGAAGATTGGGCGAAATTACCAGGTAGAACCCAAGATTGACTAACTAACTAAACGCGTCGAGTGATTGGCGGCTGCATAAATCGCACGATCTAGAAGATATAAAGATAAGAAAACAAAGGAGAATTGGGGATTTCACTTTTCATGCTTAGAATACGGTCAACGTAAAAATTGTGATAAGCCCAAACGAAAGAGAGACATAAAAATGATTATATGTCAGTGCTTAAGCAATAGTTAAAAGCCTCGAGCTACTGAGGCAAGCTTGGTAAGAACAATTTGCTTGCTTTTGGTCAGGGGAAACCCACTTCTCACCCAGCAAATAGGAGAGCCAAACCTTATCAGTTTGCCAAGCACCTTCCACTGTCCAGAGACGATATGAATGCTTACTCTAGAGGTTAAAGAACTCGAGAGGTCTTGGAGGTCTGAAACCACCAGGAACCAATTTCATTGATGCAGGACAATGATCCGAAACATCAGGAGAAAAGAGGAAAAGACTGAAACCAAGCCTCATTCCCCACAGCCCTATCCAACTTCCTTTCCACACATCCCACCGTTCTCCTATTAGACCAGGTGATTAAGTTACCAATAGTCTTTATGTCCGGCAGCTCCAAGTGAAAGAGCAATTGCTTGAGATCCTCTATATCTTCAGAGTAAGCATCATCAGAGCTACTAGCTTCAGAGGCAGAGCAAATTGTGTTAAAATCTCCGGCAAGAAACCAAGGCCGATCAATAGTTTGAGGGACCATTGTGAGCTGACCCTAGAGTTGTTTCCTCTCTCCCAGCGTATCAGCAATGTAGGTGACAGAAAGTAAGAATTCACAAGGCAATGAAGAAACTGATTGCTGTGAGAACAGATAGCAATAGTCAAATGAGAATCACAGAGCACCCAAATTAGTCCTGAATCACAATCAGCATAATTATGATATCAGGGCCAATCAGGGAAATTGCTGTTAACAATTAGAGTATCATCTTCTTCTTTAACTCGAGTTTCTAAGATTCAAAACAATTGTCATGATTCTTACTAACAAGGTTACAAATCTATGCTTATAAGGCTTATTGAAACTCCTTGAATTCCAGCATACAACATTCATGAGAAGAAAGAATTGAGGAGCTAGACATACCATCCAGCATTCTCCAACTCAGCTTCCAGATAGCATTCTTCCTTCTGGAGAAAGTTTAAATCACCAGGAGGAATAGCAACATCCAGGTCAACTGTCAAAGTCAACGGAAGCCTCCAATTCAGGCACTATGTCTAGCACTTGCTCTTCTTCCTTCTCAACATCATCATACAGTAGTACTACAAACTGGTTATGTAGTCAGACCGTCCTCAGATAAAAGTCTAGTAATAGCATTGCATTTTAAAGCCTCACGAGGGTACAGATCAGCCAAATCCTCAAGGGAACACACTTTTAAGGAACCCATTTCAACTTTTTCTTATTCTTTGGAAAAATGACCAAATTTGAAGCAACTAACACATATTCTAAAACCCCAAGGGTACTCCAATGTAACTTTACCCATCTTATCATCATCCAGCAACACAGAAACATTCTCGGGCTATTCTTTAGACAAAATCCACCTCCAGACAGACCTTTTCATAATGAAGTCTGTTCCATCGCTCATGGCTTTTCAGGATAGAGAACACAAATCCCACCTCCAATGTCACGACATACAGAGGAACTCATTGTTACTTGTCAGAGACCTACAAACTTTGCAGTTCAGGCTTCTATTTTCTCAGCACAAGAGGATAGTGTGCAATCGGTGTGTAATTATTAATTGCAACAGATTTATAACAAATGAATTCAAACGGCTTTCTTTTTGCATCTTTGTTTGGGGATTTGCGTAAAGTTTCAGAGGGATTACGTCATATTTGAGCCGTAAAAGTTCTATGGGAGTTGTAAATAATTGCCAATTATAATCCTGAAAACATGTGTAGCGTGTTAGACTGCTGATATGCTTTCATTTATAAATTCATAACTTCAAGAATACCATTTTGGTTCTCTTCCAATTTTTCCGTTAGAACTCACTCTGCCAATTAATTAACTTGTAAGTGCAGAGTTCTCTTCTCTCGTGCTTCCTGTGAGGTGGTACCCAGAACCAAACCATTTCTCTTGAAAAAGACCTTGATGAGCTAGCTACATTCATGCTCCTCTGATCTTCAGAGTATTGACCCCATAAGAGTTATTGCAAGAATTTAAGATCTCATGACCAATTTGAACCAATCATACAGGATCGGATCTGGTCGGATTATATCATTTGGTCAGCTTGAGCTGCTAGGCTAGCAGCATTTGAACAGACAGGTCTGATCTGGTCTTCCAGCAACTTTCCATGCTGTCTAAACTAATGTGACTCTAGTAGGTGCCACTTTCACTACTCCCAATTTGTATTTTCGCTGTTTTTGGAGAATGTGAATTAGGAAGGGGATTTTCTTTTTGCCCCATAATTTTTCATAGTTAGAAATTAAAAACAGATGATATCAAAATTTGGACTTTGGGCATTGTGACTCTAATGGTTAGAATATTATGTCACAAACAGAGAATAGCAAAGCCTCCCTGAGAAACTTTGGACTTCGCAAGCTAAGTAAAAGACTCACAAATTGTGTACAGCAAAGAAAAGTCTGCTATGTATATCAGAGCAATAAACTAATGATCCAAGATATAATGGGTTGGGACAAACAAAGTGCCAAACAATTCTTGAACAAGAAAAAAAGGCCTACAATTCTTGAAGAGCCCTTATATTGAGGTACTTCATAAGTTCAGCTAGCGTGATCTATACAAAGAAGAGACGCTCTATTGGCACTAGTCCTTAGATTTTTATGCATAATACTGAATTATTGCATGCAGGGAGCTTGCGCTTAGATGCTTTGCAGATTCTTGGTCCTCCCAAAACAAGACATTCTCATCCACAAAAGCCAATCATCGGGCGTCAAGCTTTGTAAATTTCCTTTTTCCTTTTTTGTTTTCTGTATAAATAATGACACTTCGCCACGTGATGGTTGGCTTGTGTGGATGAGAATTTTGGATATAGGTTTTCGATGTTTACAGCTTAATAATATGGGAAATTGAACATTGCTGTTCTCCTTGCAGCCACGACCCGCCGTACCGATCCCCACTTCACCACGGCACGGATCTTGCACCACGCTGCCCTGGGCCTTGAAATCGTCGTCTTACAGACTCCAAAATCAGTGCCAGATTGACAGATCCCAAGATCTGCCCCGCTGCTTGATTCAATGACAAAAGTAGGCTCTGGTGTCCACATCAAATTGCCAGGGCTTGGAGACTCGGGAGATAAATGAATGTTTGGCACAAAGGGGTCTCGTGAGTGACCAGGATGATGACTACTTTCACCAGCACCATTGCCAGGCAAAAATTCCTGCCTCGCCAGGATGTTTGCCATGGTCGGATTGAAGGTATTTGTGATGATATGGCTCTGTGGCCCCAAACAATCTAGTTGTCTGTTTTCTGTGATATTGTAGCAGGGCGACATTGAAGCAAATGAGTAATTAAATTCAGAAGCCGCTTCTGGTATATCTGAATAAAAATGTAGTTCGGTTTTAGCTACCACAGATATGCAAAATGATGTTACTAAACTATGAACGATTAAGAAGGCCAAGAAGAAAAACATAGAAGTGATAACAATACCACACCTTGGTTTAGGATTGTGTAATCTAGATGATGAAGAGGCAGGCTCAGGCTAATTGATGGCTCTGTAGGCAAGTTGGTCAGGGCTCTTGGAGGACTGATGCTGGGTAGGGCATCAACCAGCACCCATTGATTCTTGTTACAGTAAGCTTGTCTTCTTAAGGTCTGCACCAACATCTGTTGACCAAGCAGTGGATTCAATCACATCCAAACAAATGCTTATGAACTTTGAGAGAAGTGGTCGTGTTACAATTTTTGCCAAGTAAATGGACTAGTCCGATAAAAACAGCCCCTTGTATAGCTTCAGATAGATTGACACTCGGCTACTTGATAGTGAAGTTATGATATATGTACCTTCTGAGAGGGGGTCAATTGGTGTAGTGACTGGTAAGTTTTGCCATCAAGTGTTGCTTGAGCAACTTTCATTACTGAATTGAACAGTATACCGGCCTTGTTCCAAGCTTGGTAGTAAGTGTACATCTGGTTGTCGTCGACTACACAAGTGCTGGCATGTCTGACAATTGTCTCCCATAGCCGGTTGGTGATCCCAGTGCCAAGTATCTAAAATAACATCACATCACGAAAGAAGTAGCATGATTTGATATTTAACAGTGTTTAGAATAACATGAACAGAAGAAGGATTTTATCAGGGCTTGAAGAAAGGTGGTTACTACGTTTCTTAGAGAGGATGAATCGGCTTCATACAGCTGGAGGAAATCTTGAACAGTGTTGATTCTTCTCAAAGTCATGCGTTTGTGTAAAGCGCCGTCTTTGGCTATTTTCTCTAAACGCCACACTTCATCGCTCAGAGATGGAGGGTAATGCTTCTTGTTGACTGCACATAGCTTGGAAAACTTGTCAATCTTTAAGTCTTTTTAAGATCCACAGATAGAATCAAGGATTATTGGTCAGTATCATAAAATGAAAGGCATTGAAACTAAAGCATTGCAAGCTTACACTCTCCTCGATGATCTTTAACAATGAAAGTTTCACTTCTCGCTTCTCTTATTCTTATTTCTGCAGAAACCTTTTGAAGAGCTCGAGCTCCTAACCTGAATTTCCGACTTCTCACCCAGCTCGAGTTGTCAGTGATGATTAAATTACGGAACCAACCACTTCCTCCTTGCAAGATAACAGTCAGCTCCCCTGTTATCAGTGGCCTTTTCCCTTCCCTTTCACGAATGATATTGCAATTGAATTCCTTCTCAGTCCAATCCTCTACCTCATCTGACCCAAAATCGCCATTAAGGACGACGATTTCGAGCTTTATCGAAGATAGGGGCCACTTGTAACCCTCTCATTGGTCCTGCCATCGACTAGTTCGATCCTGAGAGGAGTACCATCCTCGGCTTCTATCTGACTGCTAGTGAAGATGGTTGCTGGTAATTTGGTAACAAATTGTAGTCGCAGACTGCTTTCTTCAGAACTTCCAATGGGAATAGATGGGGTTCTGCAATATAGACTAGAAATACATAAATTCCTCTGTGCATAAGGGGTGTTTAAAGTGTCGATACGTTGTCAGAAAACAACTTATCTTGAACTTAGAAACCAGATTACTGTTCTGGTATGAAAATAATTATATGAAGCAAGATCAACATTGGCTCTGATTCACAATCAACCTTGGAGGTTGATGCAGGAATACAAGGAACACTGACCTCAATGATGGATTGAGAAAGCGTGAGATTGCACGTTCCACTTCCTCACTAACCTGCTTGATGCAGAATCTAACTCAGATTTGAAGAGAAATTTCATAACAAACCAATAGCTCTGTCCCATTTAGCATCACGGTCACAAACGGGTGATTTCATTAGACTACGCACAGGGTATGCATTACGTTCCTAAGGTGCAATGTTTTCTAATACAAGGAACTTCTGCATAGCATAACTGTCACAGCAAATAATTAGAAAAATGAAAATTTTCACTTGATCGTTTGATAAAAAGATTCATTCCCTTCATCAGAAAAAGAGGTGAGGGGCAACAGAAATTTACTTTTTATTTGGAAATTGTTTATGAGAACAGGATTCACAGAATCATGGAAATGAACCTAACAAACAAATCTCTTCAGAAACAAATAATTGAAACATTCTTAATATGAAATAGTAGAGCGAATCAGGGCTTCATGATGCATCTTTCATAATAAACAAGACATGGACAAAGGCCTCTACATGTTTGTGATGAAAAGTACTTCGCCTGAGCCACATATTTTGGTGATTATAATGGGAGTTACCAAGATTAAAATATCACTGAGATGACCAAACATCCGAATCACAAAAACAACCTTCTCAATAGATATCAGAACTACATCCACGACATGCTGACCAAACATCACCAAGCAAGATGAAATGAATCTTAATATCCTATAGAAAGAACCAAAGTCACATACTAAGTATACCATCAATATGAAATCATCATTCAATTTCTGAAGAACCAGACTTGAGTTCTTCTCAAGCAACACGACTAGTGACTGATGTGGAATAGCATACCACTTTCCGAAAGAGAGGCTCGAGAGCAGATGCAAATTCCTCCGGCAACAGCCCTTCGGACACATTTCTCAAGTAACTGCAAAGTAATCAAGAATAGTAATTCACAGTCACAGACGCTAAAATTGGAATACAATGGCCCCTAGTAAAGTAGTTCTACTTAATATTAGGCCTTCTTCTCGATCCTCGAGCCGAAAATCCGGAACCACCCTCTTTATCCTCCTCCAGAAGTTGCCTCTTCAACATCACCAGAGAATCAAAAACACTTAAAATTCATGTATAAAGTTTCTAAAACTTTTAGTGTTATAGATTCAGCAACCTGTGCTGCTAAAGCAGCGGAGACTATATAGGGAGTCAAGATTGGGCCACCACAGAAATGGAAGGTGCAAAGAAGCTTCAACCTTGAAACCTTTAAAAAGACCTCCACTGAAGTCAAACAAATAGATCCTATTTGGGCTCCAAAGAGCAACAAAACCAAACCAAAATATGTCGAATTTGTGACTACATTATTGCGTGTGACAAATTAATAATTGCGCTTTGGACACTTCCAAGCGCTATGAACTCCGCCTTTGGACCCATCAACTGAATTCAGGAGGGACGTCCTAGAAGATTGCAGGAAAATCACCCTATGAAAACCAAGTTCAACTGACTAACCGTGTTGAATGATTGACAGCTACGTTAATGGCACAATCTTGGAGATACCCAGATAAAAGAATGGCTTTTTAAAATGTTTTCTCGACGTGGAGTTTGAGAGAGAGAGAGAGAGAGAGAAAATCTAGGAGACACGGCGGCATCGACGCGTAACTGAGTAAACCGAAAACAATGTGATGGAGAAAGCTTTTGGAAGTTACAGGCAGAGCTTCAGAGCAACCGCGTTCCATGGAACGTTGTCATACTCAAGAGGAATGGACGATCAAGATTTGAACTTGACTCCTCCCGGTTTTCGCAGTTGAATTTCTCTTGCGAAGTCGTTGGGTACAACGTTAAAATATTAGGTAGGCTTGTGTGCTACGCGAATGCGGCATTATTTTCATGGTTTTGTCGGAATAGGGCTTTCCCCCGAGCAGAGCTTGCCACTGCCCGCGTCTAAGAACATGGCCATGCACGAAATTGGAATTTGGCTTTCCAGGCTAGATTGTGATCCTCTTGAAAAGGAAAGAAAATGAATTAAAATGATTATGTGTTTTGAGTGTTTAAACAGGACGTAGTTCCCTAAAAAGAACTCCAAACTTTACATCCAATCCCAATCCTGTCCCAACTTTTCTTTTTGTTTGATTAAAAATTCTTAGCTTTCACTATAATCCAAAATCAGCCCACCATCCAAAAATTGCCATTATTTTCTCCAAAATTATTAACATCAGGGTCAATTAGACGTTCATCATTTGACCCATGTCTTCATTAACATTCTCACCGGAATAACAATAGCCTCCTGAGATAGATAATCTTGAAGAAACCAAATTAATTTTTTTTATCACAAAAATCTCAAATTTGTAAACTTATAACAAATTTACCCATCGTTAATTTCCATTTAATTTTATTATCAATTTGTTGAATTTGATAACACATCGCATTTAACATGTATATCAATTTGAGACTTTACTATTCGTTTGATGGTTTGTGGGTTTTTGTGGTATTAATTAAATTTAACAAAAATTAACGAGGGTAAATTTACTACAAATGTACTAAGTTGAAGTTTCTTTTTCTTTTTCTTTTTGTAGTAAAAAAATTAGTTTGGGATAAATTTGTCACAAATATACTAATTTAAGGTTTTTCATAATATTGACCCAAAAAAGTTATGATAGAATGAGAATTAAACTTAAAGTTGGTTTTTTTTATTTTTTTAAGGGGACGAGCCCATTTTGTCAAAAAAAGGGGACGAGCCCATTTAAACAATAATGAAAACCTTGACCTATTAAGCCAAGCTTGGCACGAGCAATTTGACCTTATTATCATCTGATATAGAAATCATACTCGAAAAGCATGCGGGCAATAAAGGAAATAAGGAAGGAGAATATGAGGAATAAACCCGCTGCCCCTTGCTCTCACCCGATCTTGACTTAAGGTTGAAATGTCTTCGTCAATGGAAAACAATAGAAAATGACAATTTCCAGGAACAACATGGGGATGTCAACATGCGTGCGATGACAGAAGATCTAAATGTCGAAGACACACCTTACGACAGTGAAACCCTAGCCATTACTTACACTATGTATGTACGTATATATGGACAAAAGTATGTATTTATGTATGATGTGCAGTCCGAAGCATGCACCCTAGTTCAGAACAGTGACTGTTTGGTCATGGTTTAGTCCAAGAGTAACATCGCAACTTCTGTGCTACTTCCCAGTTCGAATAATTAGCCAAGATGATTTTCCGGGAAAATTCAAGGGCGTGGAAGAACATTCAGGGAAAATCTTCTTCAGCATATCATAAACGCGTTTGCTCAGTCTACACCAGAACTTGGAGATGAGAACAGTGGAATTTCAATTGAATTCAAACTCAGTTTCTGTGTTACTACCTTTAAAGTAGGTTGACCTAGAATTGTAGAGGAAATGACATCTAGAGTGCCAAAATTCAGCACGGAAGACACTTGAATGCTAAAAGTTTGGAAAAGTACACTAAGGCTCTGTTTGGTAACCAACCCAATAGTAATTGATTCTGATTTTTTGTTCCCGGGAGTAGTTTGGAAACAGAATCACGTTTGGTAAATTTTTTATTCCCGAGAATAGATTTGGAGTAGAATCAAGAATAAAAAAAAAGTTTATTCTAATTCCCGGGAATAAATCTAAGAATCAAGTCTTCTTCCCTTTTTTCTTCTTCTTCATCTACCGCCATCTCGCGGTTGTCATTCGTCGCCACTATCTGTTGGTTGCTGGCAATCGGTCTGACGAGCTCGCTAGGCTAGAGCGAGGTTCGGTGAACTCGCCAGAGGCAAGCATAGCCACCGGCAAGGCGGACCTTGCCCAACCCCGGCAAGGCTCACCCAGCCTCGCCGGTGGCTAGGTCGGCCTCACCTAGCCTCAACAAGGCTTGCCTAGCCACCGGCAAGGCTGGGTGAGCCTCACCGGTGGCTAGGCGGTCCTCGCTTAGCCCCGTCGATGGCCAGGCAAGTCTCACCCACCCCAGCAAGGCCAGCCTAGCCACCAGTGAGGGTTGGCCTCGTTGAGGGCCGGCGACGCTCCAGTGAGGTCGCTGGCCCTTGTCTGGTCGGTTGCCAATTCGGCAACCGACCACTTGAAGAAGAAGAAGAAGAAGAAGAAGAAGAATAGGAGAAAAAGGAAAAATGTAAAAAAGAATATTTAAAAATTAAACGAAATTGATTTGGAACATAATCAATAAACACGATACCAAACGCAATTCTATTCCATAATCAGAAATTTTGGATAGTTACCAAATGGCTTAAAATACTTAGAAATTATTCTAGGAAACATAATAAAAAAGAATCATTTCTAATCAAAATCTGTTCTCGGGAACAAAATCGTTACCAAATGCGCCATTAAATGCCAAAATCGAAGCACAATGGATTAGTTAAGTGTTACCGATGACAAAATCCAGCCAAAATGTTGACATAGTATTTTTTCGGCCAAACAAGTGCAAAACGATGTCATTTTGCACATTGAGTTGGCTATATAAGCCAAAAACAACGTTGTTTTGCTTTGAATTTGAATTTGAATTTTAATATTAATTAAATTAAATTTAAAACTAAATTTATAATAATAAAAAATAAAAGAGGGAAGGGGGAGGAGGGGGAAGGTAGAATGTCGAGGGCTATGCAAGCCCTTGCTGTTGGCGACCATGGAGGGCTGGCCAAATCCGACAAGGGCCAATGACGGTGGGGTGACAACAACAATGTCTTGCACAGCTCTCACTGATTTGCAACTCCTCCCCCCTTTTTCTAAATTTAATTTTAAATTAAATTTAATTAATATTTATATTAAAATTCAAATCCAAAGCAAAACGACGTCGTTTTACCTCTTCTTTGCTAACTAAGCTCTCTAGCAAGCCACGTAGGCGAGCTATATTAATAAAAATTTGCCATGTAGGATTTCCGACCAAGGTCGCTAGACTTGACATTAAGGTGTTCAATTTTTCAAAGAAAGTAACACTTATGAATATCGTTCATAACTTTTTGCACTTGAATATCTCTATACACCAATTTTTGCATTTCAAATATTCTTTTCCCTAGAATTATATTAATTGAGCCTTTATTTTCTTGAAAAAAAAAAGATATCATTCGTTCATATAAAAGGCATGTTCATAGAACTTGACGGCTGATCAGTCAAGTTGAACATACTAGAAAAAACATAGAAATCCAGATGGCTTGTGACTACGTTAATCTTCACAAGCCCCGTTATTTCCACATGGACGTTGCTTTCTATATATGTAGGCACGATTCAGTTATATATGAATGTATCTATGTATGTCCTCTATGTTTTTGCACCATATATGTCCAAAAATGGGCCGAAAGCGTAGGAATGAAGTGACTCAACTTAAAGGAAAGGGAAGGAACAATCCGAAAAATGCTATCTTCGACAAAATGAAAGGTTTTTAATTGAATTTGTTGCTGTTTTCATATAACATAAGATGAATGTAAAGCTTAACCAACTATTAGTCTGTCTGCGACATGGCTAAGATGTTAGTGTCGAGAAATTTTGAAAGTATCTTATTTTGTGTAGTAAGTTATGCTGAAAGTCTAATTTCAAATTCAAAGTCTTATTTCTTTAGTATTGTAGGTGACACCTCTCCTTTCAAATTCAAAATCTCATTTCTTTAGTACTGCAAGTGACATTTTGCTTGACTAGGTAAGACCTTGCAGCCGGGGAGTTCAACAAAATAGTAAAGTAAGCGAGCATGTTCAAAGGTCTTGATTTGATTTTCCATCTTGAAGATTAGAACGTGAACCCACCGCAAGAATAATATGGGACCCGCATTTTCAAAAATCCTCAAATACTTATTTGGCAATGTTGTACCCATGCTCACAAGCGCAAATTCATAATTCTATTTTATCTCTTACAAGTTTCGACATCAAAATTTAACTCTTTCTATCCTGTAACAACCTTATTAAAGAAAAACCAAATCTTGAGATATATTTACCTTTTCACATACACAACTTCTTCATGATAGTTTTACTGATTATTACTTTTTATATGAAATACTCAGATATTTCATGATAAACTATTTTCCTAATTATCAATTTTTCGCAAGCATGCAAGACATGTACACATTTGCTAGTATAATACATCATAACTTATACGACCACATGGTATTCATACTTTGTTTTAAACTACATTGGGGTATGTGAAATCATGTATAGTAAGTGTAATCTATTAAGTATAATGAGTTAAATAAGCCTCAGGACAGCTAGATAGTCTGTGTTGCGAGTATACGCGAAGGAGATAAGTCATGATAAGCACCCCATTATATATATATATATATAGAGAGAGAGAGAGAGAGAGAGAGAGAGAGAGAGAGAGAGAGAGAGAGAGAGAGAGAGAGAGAGATGTTCATTTAGGCTAATTTATGTAAAACGCAACAATATATAAATGATATGATATGCATATTAAAACCTTATTCACAGTAACAATCAAGAAACTTTGGTCATCATTAAAATACAACCATCTGCAAAAATTTCAAGTCGTCACAACATTGTTGTTGGAAATTTTTTTGGAAACTTTCAATACAACTATGCAATAGCTATCCTTTCATGCATGTGGTTGGGTGAGAGACGGGTAAATTAGAATTGCACCTCAAAATTTAACATTCATTGCTAATTGTCCATGACCTTTCAGTTTTGCAATGTCTCCCCTCAAGTCTTGAAACCAGTTGCAATGTTCCTCTGGTATTGACTCCGTCCATGTGTTCGTAGCATGATTAATTTGCTGTCTTATGGTGAGAAAATCTAACAGCTAATGACAAATTACATTTCACCCCTTAGGTTTTGACTCTTGGTCGGTTGTCTCCAAACTTTTCATTTTCTTTTTCAATGTTCTACTTGGAGTATTGAAATGAGTTCCCAAAGTCACATCAACATTGATCTTGACCAAATTTTCAATCCAATCTCCATCCGAGATCGGTGCAAGCTACTTAATTGAGGGTTGTTCTACCTTTGCCCGATACATGTGCATGGGGTGAAGCACCCTCAAAGTGCCAAAACCTATCACGGGTGAACATTAAGTGTCAAAACTTCTAAAGATATACTTAAGTGCCCAAATCAGAAAAGTAAATGGACATTTAAGTGCTAACAACAAGAATTTTAAATAATGTGGCATTTCTTTAAAATATATATATATATATATATATATATATATATATATATATATATATAAATTCACATGATGCTGACGTGACTAAATTAACAAAAATGATGTCTTTTTGGTCCAAATTTGATTTTTAATGTAAATATTAATTAAATTAAACTTAATTGTTTAAATTTAATTTAATTAATATTTACATTAAAAATCAAATTTGTGGCCAAAATGACGTCGTTTTGAGACAATGATTATTGAGTAGACATTTCAACAAGCCACATAGATGGTATTTATTAATAAAATAATATAATGTCAGATTTCTAACAAGTTTTGCTGAAATTGACATTAAAGTGACCAATTCTAAAAAAAAAAAAAGTGGCATTTAAATATGCATTTTAGAAGTTTTGACACTTATATGTCTACCTGCACTTTAGGTGTTTTTCTTCCCGTGTGTGGCAATTGGGTAGCCTCTACAAGCGGCTACCACATGCTAGACTCGTCCCTCTCTCTCAAAAAAATATTTCTTTTCCAATTTAATTGATGGTAGAAATTATAAAATCGTTTCTTCTGATTCACAAGTATTTGCTCACACAAGGACCATCTAGAGGTAAGATATTTATTATGATTTAGTAATAAATAACAAAATTTGGCACATTGTCACGCTGAATCGAGATTTGATACTCGTGTTATGTTTCCTATAAACTAATGTTAACGTTATAACATCATATCTTTTATTTAACAAGCAAAATAATTGGGTTTAAGAGTAAACATGTTAATTTGTGCTAATGACCAAATTATGCAAATTATATTTATTTTTTATAGTATTAGGATTTTTTTTTCTGCATATCTCGGTTTGCTTTATGCTTTACCCGATGTTACAAGTTCTAATAGGTCATTTTTTTTTTTAAAAATGATAATGCAAATTTTGGCTGATTACATGACACCTTCGAAAGTTTGGACGAGGTTTGGTTATTTGATTGATTTTCTTACTGGTATGGGCTAGATTCAAAAAAAAAAAAAAACAACTGTAGCCCTTTTCATGAAAACTGGCTAGAGTCAACCATGAGGAAGACATTGCAACCAATTTCAAAACTTTTAGGGGAAAATTGCGAAAATCAAATAGTTGGGGCAACTTGCAATTAGTGCCAAAAATTTGTGGGGAAAATATATTGTGGATGATGAAAATATTTTTATGAATAATTATTTTAAATGATATAAGTGATTATTTTCTTGAAAAATATTTTCTAAATCATTTATTTTCTACGAAATAAATGTAGCCTCAATCCTCTAAATGGATATGATATTATGCATATGTATGAACAAGAATATTCATTTTTACGTGTAGATTTATGTATCACAACCATGGATATGAGAGCGTACGAAAATCATATGCGACTCAAATATGATTAAGTCGCATATGATTTGGTTTTTAGTTCGCATTGACCATTCGCTTGACTTGCTTTCGTAGAGAAGCAAGCAAGAAGCTCCAGGAGACCGGAAAACAAGAGGAAGTTGCTGCAGAATTTACTGATTGACCTGAAGAACCACGGTGCCTGCGTCCCTCCAAACGTGGAAGTCCGAATCAACGAGGCCTTTCCAGGTTGGAAGCTGTCCTGACCATAAAAGTCAAGCTAAATAGTTGTTTTGAGACTAATGAAGCTCTTCTTTTCATTTCCTTTTCGTTGGCTGAAAAGCCATCCAGCCTGACCCGCTTGAAACCAGCTCGTCTTTTAATACGTTTGTTGATAACTATCCGTGCAAAAGATAAGATAAGATATGTAAACCCCGAGGGGTCTAGAGGAGAAGTTATTGTATGGTCTACAGACGATGTAAGCTAATATCATCCAAAGCGTTGATTATGCGGGCCTCACCGTGCGACAAATATTATTAACAGTTGAGATGGCTTCGCCTACATGGCGTTCAGTCTAATGTAATGTGTTTTTCCATTAGGGGGAAGTGGCCGGCCTTGTGAAGTGAGTATTCGTTTCCCTTCCTTTGCGGGTAGGATTGGAAACCCTTTATTTGACATGGTGTCTGAATCTTGTTTAGAGATGTTTTTGCTAGTATTACCCTGGATTTGGATTTCCTACTCACATGAGCCCATATCCTTGCTTTTCGATCGATCTCTTATTCTAATCTTCCTCCCCAATATGATATTATGGGTTCATTGATAATTCTAGTATAATATATTCTATCACACATATAATCATACTTAATTAGACTCAATCATTAGATTATTCATTATAAATTTATAAGCTAGCCCAGTCCCATTATGGGCGGAATCCATTGCTTTTCCAAGTCGAGCCCTGGGATATGATGGTGAATGATGACCTGTTGAAGCTAAAGTTCCATTAAAAAGCGTTTCGATGATATAGAACCTCCTTAGTTCACTAGGTCGTCTCTTGTTTGCTCATGAATTCAGCAGTAGTTCAAAAGATTGACTAATTTGGGAATCTCTAGGAATGATCAAGATAGGCCCAAAATCACCTATGGCTTAAACCCTACTTTTTAATCTCATTCTTTTACTTATACTCTTTTGATTTTCTCATTCATGAAGTCAATTAGACACCTTGTTAGCTTGTCAACTCATGCTAATCAGTATGCTCCTGTACATTACTAAGCATTATCATAAGAGTCTTATACTTGATAGGACTACTTAGTTTGAGCCATAACTATTTCACACCACTATGACTCGAGGATCCAAAGTTATCGAGCTCATCATCAATAATTCTATGAAAATACTATCAGCCATAAAGTCTCTCCATATAAGGCACGATAGGTAGATAACTTAGCACAAGCAATTCAAAGGTTTACTCATGACAAGAATCAAACTCGTATTCTTGTGGAAGGCGGACGATTCATTTTAATATTGGACCACTTACCTTGATGGTCAATTCATGTTTAGTTAATCCACCTGTGAAGCAAAGAAAGGTCTGCTGAGTATGTTAGAGCAATAAATTCACAAACAAGAGATTGGCGGGTTGGCACGAACAAAATGCCAAGCAATTCTTGAAGAAGAAAACAAAAAGGCTTACAATTCTTGAAGAAGAACCCTTGCACTGAGGTACTTTATAACACCAGCTTGCGTGATGTATACAAAGAAGACACGTTCTATTGGCACTTATCCTTAGATGCTTAGTCAAAATAAGAAATTGATGCATCTAGGGCAGTTGCTACTTAGATGCATTGGAGAAATTTGGTGCTCCCCGAAAACGAAATTCTCATCCGTCCAAACCAATCATTGCATGTCAAGCATTATGAGTTTCCTTTTCTTCTTAAGTAAGAATAAGGATACTTCGCCCATGAAGATTGGATTGTGTAGAAGAGAGCTTCGCGCTCTTGGGGCACCGAAATTTCTCTTGGAGGTGGGAGTTTCCATGCATACATCTTAATAATGTGCAAGATTGAACATTGCCGTTCTCTTCGCAGCCACAATTCGCCGAACCGATCCCCACTTCACAACGGCACGGATCTTGCACCATGCCGCCCTGGGCCTTGAAATCCTAGACTTGCGGACTCCATAATCCGTGCAAGGTGGACAGATCCCGAAATCTGCCCCGCCACTCGATTCGATGACGAAAGTATGCTCTGGTGTCCACATCAAAATGCCAGGGACAGGAGATGGCGCTTTGAAAAGCTCCTCAGGAGATGGATGGATGTTCGGCGCAAACAGTCCTCGTGAGTAACTGGGATGATGACTGCTTTCGCCGGCACTAAAACTGGACGAAAAGTCCTGCCTTGCTAAGCTGTTTGCTCTGGTTGGGTTAAAGATTTTTGCGGTGATATGACTCTGTGGCCCCAGACAATCTAATTGCCTGTTCTCTGTGACATTGCAGCAGTGTGATGTTGAAGCCAATGAGTAATTAAATTCAGGAGTTACTTCTGGTCTATCTTAATAAAGAAGCGGTTCAGTTTCAGCTACCATAAATGAGCAAAATGGTGGATGTGCCAATAAAGAAATAGGAACGCTAAACTATGAAAGATGAAGAAGGCCATGAAGACAAAGAGAGACAGAAGTTATGTAACATCACTTACCTCGGTTTAGGACCGTGTAATCTAGATGATGAAGAGGCGGGCTCAGGCCGATTGACGGCTCTGTAGGCAAGTTGGTCAGGACTCTCGGAGGAGTGATGTTGGGTAGGGCATCGAGCGCCACCCACTGATTCTTGTTATTGTAAGCTAGCCATTTCAAATTCTGTACCAAAATCTGTCGACCGGGCAGCAAATACACTCAAGTCCAAAATCAGACAAATAATATTTTAAGAGAAGTGCTTGTGGTATATATTCTGCCATGGAAATGGACTAGTCCGATAAATACAGGCCCATCTATAGGTCCAGCTAGAATCACACTAAGCTACCAGAAAGAAAAGTTTCCGTTTATGATTTATGTACCTTCTGAGACTGGGTCAATTTGTCTACGGACTGGTAAATTTGGCCGTTGAGTGTTGCTTGAGCTACTTTCAATACTGAATTGAAAAGTATACTGGCCTTGTTCGAAGCTTGGTAGAAAGCGTACATCTTGTTATCGTTGACCGCACAGGTGCTAGCATGTCTGACAATCGTCTCCCATGTCCGCTTGGGGATCCCATTGCCAAGTATCTGAAATAATCGCACCACGAAAGAAGTAGCACGATTTGATAGTTAACAATGCTTAGAGTAATGTACAGGAAAAAGGGAAATTAGCCAAGCTCGAAGAGAAATGGTCACTACATTTCTTAGAGAGGGTGCATCGGCTTCGTGCAGCTGGAGGAAATCCTGAACAGTGTTGATTCCTCTCAAAGCCATGCGCTTCTGTAAAGTGCCATCTTTGGCTACTTTCTCTAAACGCCACACTTCGTCACTCAGTGATGGAGGATGGTGCTTCTTGTTAACTGCACATAGCAGAGCAAACTTGTAAATGTTTTGAAGTCTTATTAGGGTCCTCAAAGAGAATCAAGAATTGGTTGTAAAAAATCAAAATGTTATTGTCATATGGAAGGCATCGAAACCAAGGCATTGTAAACTTACGCTCTCCTCGATGATCCTTAACGACGAAACTTTCACTTCTTGCTTCCCTTATTCTTATTTCTGCTGAAACCTTTTGAACAGCTCGAGCTCCTAACCTGAATTTCCGACTTCTCATCCAGCTCGAGTTGTCAGTAATGACTAAATTACGGAGGCAAACAATTCCTCCTTGCAGCATCACAGTCAGCTCCCCGGTTATCAGTGGCCTTTTCCCTTCCCTTTCGCGAACGATATTGCAATTGAATTCATTCTCAGTCCAATCCTCTTCCTCGTCCAACCCGAAATCGCCATCAAGGACAACAATCTCGATCTTTATCAAAGATAGGGACCCACTTGTAATCCTATCATTTGTCCTGCCATCGACTAGTTCAATCCAGAGAGGTGTACCGTCCTCGGCTTCTATCTGACTGCTAGTGAAGATGGTTGCCGGTACTTTGGTAACAAATTGCAGTCGCAGACTGCTTGCTTCAGAAGTTCCAATGGGATTAGATGGCATTCTGCGATATAGACTAGAAATAGATAAATTCTCTGTGCATAAGGGATGTTAAAGCGTCGATATGATGTCGGAAAACAACTTATCTTGAACTTGAAACCAGATTGCTGTGTCTAGTATGATAATACTAATATGAAAGAAGATCAATATGGCTTCCTCTGATTCCCAGGAACACTGACCTCAACAGCGGATCCTGAAAGCACGAGATCACACGTTCCACTTCCTCACGAACCTGCTTGATGCAGAATCTAAATCAGAGTCAAAGTAAAATTTTCTAACAATACCTATAGTTTCAACCTGTTTAGCCTCACGATCACAAACTGACTTGGTTACACTACATGCAGGGTAAATCTTACATTCCAAGGGAGTAATATTTTCAAATACAAGGAACTTCTGCATAGCATACCTATCAAAATAATAGCTAGAAAAAGGAAGGATTCATTTGATCATCCGTTGAAAAAATTCACTCGCTTCATGAAAAATACAGAGGTCAGGGGCAACAAAGAACATTTCATGTTTGGAATATAGTTATGGGAACACGATTCAGAGATTCAGATATCTTTAATCCATGGAGATGAACCCAACAAACAAATCACTTCAGAAACATATGATGGGAACATTCTTAATAAACAATAGTAGAGCACATCCAGACTCCATGAAATATCTTTTAAGTAGCAAGACATGGACAAAAACCTCTACATCTTTATGATGAAACACTTTGCCTGAGCTATCTATGCTGGTGATTATAAGGGAAGCGACCTATATCAAAAGCCCACTCTGCTGACCAAACATCCAAATCACCACTAGGAAACAACCTTCTCAGTAGAAATTCAAACTACATCTATGACATGCTGACTGAACATCATACAGAAAAAACTGATTAGTCACATACTAAGCTTAGCAGTAATATGAAATCTAAATCAATAGGTGAAGAACTAGACTTGAGTTCTCCTCAAGCAACACAGCTAGGGACTGAAAAGCATAGCATACCACTTTCCGAAAGAGAGGCTCCAAAAGAGATGCAAATTCCTCTGGCGAAAGCCCTCCGGTCACATTTCTCCAATAACTGCAAAGTTATCAGAATCCGAATAAGGGTCTGTTTTAGTAATCCACGGTCACAGACACTAAAATAGGAATACAGTGGCCCTTAGCAAAGATATACTACTTAGTGTTAGGCCTTCTTTTTGATCCTTGAGCCGAAAAACCAGGACTGCCCTCTTTATCCTCCTCCTGAAATTGCCTCTTCAACATCACCAGAGAATCAAAAGCACTTAAAGTTCATGTAAAAAGTCTCCAAAACTTGCTATGTTTATATATACAGCAAACAGTACTCGGCTAAACCAGCAGGAACTATGTGGGAAGTCAAGATCGGCCCACCACTAAGGAAAGGAAGGTACAAAGAAGCTTCACCTTTGAAACCATTAACAATCTCCATGACAATTCACTTAAAACAAATAAATTCTATTCGGGCTCCAAAAAGCAATAAAACCAACCAAAAATTAGTCACATCTGTGACTACATTCTTGCGTGTGCCAAAATAATAATTGCATTTTGGACACTTCCAAGCGCCAAGAGCTGTCCTTTGGACTCATCAACTGAATATAGGACTGATACCCAAGAAGATTGAGCGAAAATTACTTAATAAAAACCAAGTAGATTAACTAACTAACGAACCGTGTCAAATGACTGACAGCTACATTATTGGCATAATCTAGGAGATACCCAGATGAAAAAATGTCCTATTCCATGCTTTCACGATGTGAGGCTTGAGAGAGAGAGAGCGAAAATCTAAGGATACACACGGTGGCATCGACGCATACCTGAGTAGGCAATAAGCAATGTGATAGAGAAAGCTTTTGGAAGTTAGGGCGGAGCTTCAGAGCAACCGCGTTCCGTAGAGCGGGGGAGTCCTCGAGAGGGAATGGACGATCAAGATTTGAACTTGACTGTCGCCCATTTTCGTCAGTTGAACTTCTTTTTAAGAAGTCGTCGGGCTCAACGTTAAAACTTAAAATATTAGGTTGTCTTGTGTGATAACCGAACATGGGCATTACGTAAATTTTCTTGGCTTGTCGGAATAGGGTTTCCACCGAGCAGAGTTTGTCACTGTCCGCGTCGAAAGACATTGTCATCGCATGAATCGGGATTTCACTCTCCATGCTAGATTACGATCCGCATGAGAATAGGGATAAGCATATTCCAAAGGGAAGAAAAGGAGACAAAAATGATTATGTGTATTGAGTGTTTGAACTATTGGTGATCGGTTCTCAGTCCAATCCGGTTCTAGTTTCAGTCCAATAAAACCAGTCACTATTTTTTCTTTTCACATTTTCATCCATATACTTTATTGTCCAAAGCATGACCAGAAGCAAATTGAGCTCAAAACAAATCCTATGCTTCTATATGGATATTTTATTGTTCAATTACAGGCTCCCATTTCCTTGGAAATAATAAATTAAACCCACATCTTTTTTTGAAAAAAATAAAAATAAAAAAAGTATATGTAACCGGACTGCCAAAACACCAGTTCCACTTTTAGGGACCAGGACCGAACTAACACTCTTGGGAATGGGTCACAATAGGCTGGTTCGGTTTGATTTGGGCACTTCCTACTTTGGGCGGTCTGTTATGGGAAGCTCAATCTGCTATTCATCTTTGCTTGGATATTAGTGTTGTGAAATTGCAAAATATGATAGTTGATGTAGTAAGTTACGTCGAAAGTCTGATTAATTCAAAGTCTTATTTCTTTAATATTGTAATAGACCTTTTGTTTGACCAGATAAAACACGCAACAAATAGAAGAGTTCACAGATAGTAAAGTGCATATGTTTGTAAATCTTCATTGATTTTCCTTCTTGAAGATTGGAACTGAACCTACCGTGAACCTACCGCGAACCTATCGCGAAAATGGAGTGGGACCTCTTTACCTTTTAGGAATTTCAAATCTTTTTCCCTTTAGGCTCAAACATCCTCAAATACTTACATGATAAATATTGCACTCATGGGCGAATGCATATATTAATAATTCTATTTCATCTTTTACGTGTTTCAATATTAAAATTTAAAATTTTTCTATCCTATGACAACTTTCCTAAAGAAAATTCAAATCTTGAGGTGTTGATACATTTCCACATACCCCAATTTCTTTGGTATAGTTTTACCAATAATTTCTTTCTACATTAATTAGTTATATAAGTATTTAATAATGTTATAGCTCGTTAATCTTGCCAATATCACTTACATGCACACGACGCACGTGTACATTCCTCAGTATGTACCAAAACTTATGAGACCACATTGCATTGTATGTTATTTCAGACCACATTGGGAACATGAAATCATGTCTGGCTAGTGTAATTTACTCGGTATAATGAGTTACCAAATAAGCTTCATCACAACGTTGCAGCAAGCGCACGAAAAGGAGATTTAGTCATGGTAAGGATCTCATAACCAAGAAAGAGATGCTCATCAGTAACACATACAAGCTGCACGACTCGTTGGTGATTTGGCAAGGGTTCGCATAGACCTTGCACTTCGACTTTCTTCACGTAGGGAAGCAAGCAAGAAAAGCTTCAGTAGACCAAGAAGACTGGAGGAAAGGTCTGCAGAGTTTACAGATTGACCAAACTACTGCTTGCGTTGTCCCTTTCAACGTGGAAGTTTGAATCAATACGGCATTTCAAACCCAAGAAGCTATACTGACCTAAAACAAAGTCGAGCCTAAAAAAATATTTGTTTCGAGATCAATTAAGCCAATCCTGCCCATCGATGGACGGGTCCAAGGGAGAAGTTTTTGCGTGGCCCACGTACAATTTCATCTCCATCATCTATTAACGGGAAAAAGTTACCAAAAATCTCAAATGTGTACTTATGTGACAAATTTACCATCCATCAAAGTTTTATCAATGAGGATCATTAAAAATCTACCTATATTAATGCCGAAAAACCAAATGTTGTTGAAATGACACTCATGTGGCTTAAATAAAATAATAACAACGCTATTTCGACCGAAAAATCATTTAACGAAACTTTGATGGAGGATAAATGTGCCGCATACGTATAAGTCTAGATTTTTTATATCACGAGAAAAAATTAAAGGTAAATGTGTCACAGTAGGCATAGTTTGTGATTTTTACTGTAAAAAAAAATCATGATAAATGTGTTGTGATGAATATAATTTGGCATTTTTTGTGACAATTTTCTCCATTTAATAGGTTCTTCGTGCGGCCTACATGATGAGTGATCGAGATCGAGATGGACTTCGCCTATTCGGTGCGCGGACCCGTGCAGTATGTTATGGAGATTCCATGGCCGATGATGAAGGTAGGCCCAAACTCACCAACGGGTTAAGCACTATTTAACTACTAAATGATAGGCGGATAGTCCAGATTTGGGTAGGCCCTCTCATATCAATCTTACATGCATTTGGCATCCAAAAATTTACCCAAGTCGGTAATCTCACGCACACGGTCAGCAAAGATGACGGCTCGATTTCGCAAATTAAACATAGATGGCTCGATCTAATACAAAATTACCCCTTTTCTTTTTGCCTTTTTCAAAGGAGCGACATGTTTATTTGTTCCGTTGCAAGTATTTAATCGCCTCATATGCAAAAGGGGCGACTAACATCAGCCACTCTTCCGGGGCCGTTAATAGAAGAGTCTTATATCCATTACGGCTGTCCTATTTTCACGATGAGGGGTTTGAGAGAGAGAAGAGAGAGAGTTAAAATCTATGGAGGCATACGGTGGCATCGACGTGCGATAAACAATGTGATCGAGAAAGCTTTTGGAAGTCACAGGCGGAGCTTCAGAGCAACTGCGTTCCGTAGAGTGGGGTCGTCCTCGAGAGGGAAGGGACGATCAAGATTTGAAGTTGACTGTTGCCCATTTTCGTCAGTTGAATTCGTCTTGCAAATTTTTCGGGTTCAACGTTAAAATATTAGGTTGTCTTGTGTGATAACCGAACATGGCATTACGTAAATTTTCTAGGCTTGTCGCAATAGGGTTTCACCGGGCAGAGTTTGTCACTGTCCGCGTCGAAAAGACATTATCGTGCATGAATTGGGATTTCACTTTCCATGCTAGATTACGATCCGCATGAGAGGAGCATATTCTAAAGTAAAGAAAAGGTGACAAAAATGACTGTATGTCGAGTTGAGTTCTTAAACGATAAGTAAAACCTTAAGCTACTGAGCCATGATCGGTAAAGATCCATTTGATCCCATTAAAGAATACAAGGAAGGAGAATATGAGAAATAAACCCGATGGCTCTTGCTCTCGCACGATTTTGACCTGACTTTGAAAATGTCTTCGTCGTTGGAGAACAATAGAATTTGATAAATTTCAACCTTTGTTTTCTTGAAACAATGGTGGCATTAGTTCATATAAAAAGGCTGGTTCATAGATAGAACCTAACCGAGTCATTAGTCAAGTTGACATACTAGAAAAACATAATTTCCACATGGGCGTTGCCTTCTATATATGAAGGACGGTTCAATAATATGTGTGTGAATATGTGTGTGTGCGCGTCCTCCAAGAATGACTAAAGCGAAGGGACGAAATGACTTGAGTGGAAGGAGAGGAAAGGAATAGCCCAAAATAACATTATTAATAGCTAGCATTTCCTTGAATTTGCTGTTTTTTCCAAATGGCATAAGTTGGATGGGAAGCTCAGTCAGCTATTCATCTTTCTATGGCTTGGCTCAGATTTTAGTATCGCGAAATTATAAATTATGATAATCTATGTAGTAAGTTACGCTGAAAAGTCTGATTTCAAATTCAAAGTCTTATTTCTTTATTACCACAATAGACTTTTTTGTACCAGATAAAGCTTGCACTAGAGAGAAGAGTTCACAAATAGTCAAGTAAGCGCATACGTTTTCAAATCTTGATTGATTTTTCTTCTTGAAGATTGGAAGTGAACCCACCGCGCAAATGGAGTAGGACCTCTTACCTTATAGAGATTTTGAATATTTTTTTCCTTGAGGCTCAAATATTAGCAAATACTTACATGATAAATATTGCACTTATGGGCAATTTATATTTTGATAATTCTATTTCATATTTTATGTGTTTTAATAGTAAAATCTAAAATTTTCTTTTCTATAACAAGTTTCCTACAGAAATTCAAATCTTGAGGTATTGGCAACTTTCGACATACGCCAAATTTTTTTGCGTAGTTTTACCAATAATTTATTTCCACATTAATTAGTTATATGAGTATTTCATAATATTTTAGCTGCTAATCTTGCCAGTATCATTTGCACGCATGAGACCTGAGTGCACTTTCATCAATAAATACGCATCATAACTTATGAGACCACTTCGCATTCATATGTTATTCCAGACAGCATTGGGAAAATGAGATCATGTCTGGCTACTATAATTTACTCAGTATAATGAGTTACCAAATAAGCCCCAGCACAATGTTGCTGCAAGCGCACGAGAAGGAGATTAAGTCATGGTAAGGATCTCATAACCAAGAAAGAGACGCTCATCAGTAACACATACGAGCTGCACGACTCGTGCGTGATTGGATTAGGGTTCGCATCGACCTTGCACTTTGACTTTCTTTACGTGGGGAAGCAAGCAAGAAAAGCTTCAGTAGACCAAGAAGACAGGAGGAAGGGTCCGCAGAGTTTACAGATTGACCCGAACTCCTGCTTGCGTTGTCCCTTTCAACGTGGAAGTTTGAATAAATACGTCATTTTCAAGCCCAAGAAGCTTACTCTGACCTAAAACAAAGTCAAGCAATCAATTAAGCCAATCCTGCCCATCGATGGGCGGGTCCAGGGGAGAAGTTTTTGCATGGCAAACATACAATTTCATGTGGACCGTTTATTAAAGGGTAAAAGTTATAAAAAATATCAAATTTATACATGTACGACAAATTTACCATCTATCAAAATTCTATCAATGAGGACCATTAAAAATCTACCTACATTGATGCTGAAAAAGAAAACGTTGTCGAAATGACACTCATGTGGCTCAAAAAAAAAATTAACAATGCTATTTCGATCGAAAAATCATATGACGGAACTTTGATGGAGGGTAAATGTGTCATATAAGTATCAAATCTGGAATTTTTTTAAGTCGCAAGAAAAAGTTAAATGTAAATATGTCACAATAGGCATAATTTACGGTTTATACTGTAAAAATGATAAATGTGTTGCGATGAACATAGTTTGTTATTTTTCGAACGTTTTTCCCTAATTAAATGGGTTCTTCATGCGACCCAAATGATTAGCAATTGAGATGGGCTTTGCCTATTCAGTACTTGGACCCGTGCAATACCTTATGGAGATTCCGTGGCCGATGATCAAGGTAGGCCCAAACTCACCAACGGGTTAGGCACTATTTAACTACTAATGGCATAGGCAGATAGTCCAGTTTGGGCAGGCCCTCTCATGTAGACCGAACCCCTCAGCCCGCCCACATCAATCTTAGATGCATTTGGCGTCCAAAAAATTTACCTAAGTCAGTAATCTCACATCACGCGGTCACCGAAGATGATGTATCGATTTCGCAAATTAAACATAGACGGCTCAATCAAATACAAAATTACCTTTTATTTTCGCATTTTCAAAGGAGCGACATGTATATTTATTCTGTAGCAAATATTTAATTGCCTCATATGCAAAAGGGGCGAGTAACACCAGCCACTCCTCCGGGGGCATTAATAGAAGAGTCTTATATCCATTACGGGGTGTTCCATTTTCACGATGTCGGGTTTGGGAGAGAGTGAAAATCTATGGAGACACACGGTGGCATCGACACGCAATAAACAATGTGATCGAGAAAGCTTTTGGAAGTTGCAGGCGGAGCTTCAGAGCAACTGCGTTCCGTAGAGCGGGGTCGTCCTCGCGAGGGAATGGTCGACCAAAAATTGAACTTGACTGTTCCCCATTTTTCGTCAGTTGAACTTCTTTTTAAGAAGTCGTCGGGTTCAACGTTAAAATATTAGTTTGTCTTGTGGGGTGAGCGAACATGGATGGGCATTACGTAAATTTTCTTGGCTCGTCGGAATAAGGGTTTCCACCGAGCCGAGTTAATCACTGTCCACGTCGATAACAAAACATTGTCATGCATGAATCGGGATTTCACTTTCCATGCTAGGATTACGATCCGCATGAGAATAGGGATAAGCAAATTCCATTCCAAAGGAAAGAAAAAGAAACAAAAAAAGAAATGTGCAAAACGGACTGCCTAAACCGACTAATACCGAACCGGCTGGTTGGGCCCAACTCTTGGGAGTGTCAATCTGGTTTCGATTCCTAAGTTCCAAGGGGGAACCTGACCGGACTGGACCGGACCGACTATATAAATATTTATTTATTTCATTAGTAAAATATGAACTAAATACTATATTGTTCAATGGCACAAGGTACGGTACAATGTTGCTGCAAGCGCACGAGAAGGAGATTAAGTCATGGTAAGGATCTCATAACCAAGAAAGAGACGCTCATCAGTAACACATACGAGCTGCACGACTCGTGCGTGATTGGATTAGGGTTCGCATCGACCTTGCACTTTGACTTTCTTTACGTAGGGAAGCAAGCAAGAAAAGCTTCAGTAGACCAAGAAGACAGGAGGAAGGGTCTGCTGAGTTTACAGATTGACCCGAACTAGCCGTCCCTTTCGAACGTGGAAGTTTGAATTAGTATGGCATTTCAAACCCAAGAAGCTATTCTGACCCAAAATAAAGTCAAGCCTACAAAAATATTTGGTTTGAGATCAATTAAGCCAATCCTGCCTGACGCCTGGAAGGAAAGCTTTGAGTACATCGGTTGCGCAACCATACGTGCCGAAAAGAGAGAGAGAGAAAAAAAAAAAAAAAAGAAAGAAAAGGGAAACCCCGATCGATGAACAGGTCCAGGGGAGAAGTTTTTGCATGGTCTACAGATAATTTAATCTAGATCATTTATTAAAGGGTAAAAGCCACAAAAATGCCTAACTACCTTTCTGTGATACAAAAAATCTCAAACTTATAAATATGAGATGAATTTACCAGTCATCAAAGTTCTATTAATGAGAACCATTAACAATTTACTTATATTGATGTTGAAATGACACTCACGCGGTTTAAGTGAATAGGAAAAATGTTGTTTTGATCAAAAATCATCTGACGGAACTTTGATAGGGTAAATGTATTATATAGATATGAGTTTGGGATTTTTTTTATATTGGAATGTGTTATAGTAGACATAGTTTGTGGGTTTTGCTATAAAAGAAAATTTCGAGTAAATATATCACGGTAGATATAATTTGGGATTTTTTATAACATTTTTCCTTAATTAAACGGATTCTTTCATGCGGCTCATATGATCAGCTATTGAAATGGGTTTTGCCTGAGCACCGTGCAATATTTTGTTCGACCCCGGGGGGAGCACTAGGGGCTTACGGAGACTCCGTGCCTGATGATCAGGTACGCCCGAACTCACCTACGGGTGAGGCACTATTTAACTACTAATGGCATATAAAGATAGTCTAGTTTGTGTAGGCCCTCTCATGTAGACCCCCTCAGCCCACCCATATCGATCCTAGATGCATTTGGCATCCTAAAAAATTTACCCAAGTCAGTAATGGATGTGCAATGAGAACTGCCCGAACCAGACTAGACAGGACTGGCTGATTTTGGGCAGTTCTCACACGCGATGGTCCGGTTTCTTGTTCCTATTTTTGGAATCGGTGGCTTATCAGTCTGGCTTATCAGGACTGACCGATTAGATCGGATCGATTATATAATATATATTTAATTTTAAAAAAAAAACCCTAATCTTTCCTAGTTTCCCTCAGTCCCTCACTCAGTTCCTCTCGCAAATTCCACCGTCATGCTTATTCCAAAGAATCTATTAAACTTTGCATTTTTACTAAATTTTATACTGGAAGACAAATCGGGAGGACAGAGTTATCGTCCCCTGGATAATCCACCACTAAGAATCACAGCGACGCTTCTAGTATGCCAATTCACTTAAGAACAAGAGCTGCATGCAACTAAACCGCACGCGAGTTCGAAGCACACGCAGAACAAATGTCTCCCGAAACAGCCCGCTCAGCTCAAAATTCGAGTCCCACTCCTACACAGTTCTTCCTTTATACAAACCGGAAAAAGTGATTAGTCCCATTGAAACCATACCAAACCGGACCCGGTCTAGTTCTCGGTCTTGGGATCAACCAGTCTGGTCCCGAGTCCCAAAAATTGGAAACCGGTCCTCTCAGTTTGATTCCCGATTTCTTGGTGGGACCGGACCGAATCGAAAAACGATCACCTCTAAATCTCACGTCACGGGCTCGATTTCGCAAATTAAACATAGATGGCTCGATCAAATACATAATTACCCCCTTTTCTTTTTGCCTTTTCAAAGAAGCGACATGTTTATTTATTCCGTTGCAAATATTTAATCGCCCCATATGCAAAAGGGGCGACTAACATCGGCCACTCCTCCGAGGGCGTTAATAGAAGAGTTTTATATCCATTACGACGTGTTCGATTTTCACGATGTGGGGTTTGAGAGAGAGAAGAGAGAGTGAAAATCTATTCAGACACACGGTGGCATCGACGTGCAAGAGACAATAATGTGTATCGAGAAAGCTTTTGGAAGTTACAGGAGGAATTTCAGAGCAACTGCGTTCCGTAGAGCGGGGTCGTCCTCGAGAGGGAATGGACGATCAAGATTTGAACTTGACTGTTGCCCAATTTTCGTCAGTTGAACTTCTTTTTAAGTAATCGTCGGGTTCAACGTTAAAATATTGGGTCGTCCTGTGTGGTGAGCGAACATGGACGGGCATCAAGTAAATTTTCTTGGCTTGTCCGAATAAGGTTTTCCACCGAGCCGAGTTTGTCACTGTCCGTGTCGAAAAAACATTGTCATGCATGAATCGGGATTTGACTTTCTATGCTAAGATGACCATCCGCATCAGAACAGGGATAAGCATATACCATTCTAAAGGAAAGAAAAGGAGATAAAAATATGGGTGTGCAAAATGGGCTGCTTGAATTGGCCCAAACTGAACCAGCCGATTGGGTCCAACTCTCGAGAGTGTCAATCTGGTTCCCAATTCCTAGGTTCTAAGGGGAATCAGACCGAATAGGACGAATTACGTGTGTGTGTATAATTATTTCATTAGTAAAATGTGAACTAAATATTATATTGTTTAGTGGCACAAGATACGACACAATGACTTTTTACTCATTGTTGCTTCCATCAATATCTTAAGATTTTTCATTCTCTCTCATTGTGCACGAACACTCTTCAGTTGGAAAAAAAAAGTCACATTCCATTGGACAGAATCAAATTGAGAACCGATCACCCCTGCATAAAAATGATTATGTGTGTTGAGTTGTGTGCTTAAATGATGAGTAAAAGCTTAAGCTAATGAGCCAAGCTTGGTAAGACCCATTTGTTCCGATTAAATAATACAAGGAAGGAGTATATGAGGAATAAACCCGATGCCCCTTGCTCTCAAACGATTTTGACCTAACTTTGAAAAAGTCTTGATCTATGGAGAACAACAGAAAAAGCCCATCTGCACAAATCATATTTGGGATGTTAACATGTGAGCAATGATGAAGATCCATGTGTAATGGATTAAGATTTTATGGTTTTGAAGCGTATACATGCTAACGTTCCCCCAAAATGATGTGTTGAAAGTTGCAATCTTTACTCGTAAGAACTAAAATATAATCAATAAAGTGAACTTAGAATGGATAGGAACTTTATAAAACGCACATTTTAATGTAAACTCATACTAATAGGGTATCGAGGATCAATTCATTTCCTTACTGCAATGCAGCGTGAAGCTGCTTCTTAATGAAATTTTGTCTAGTACTTGCGTAAAGACCTAAGGGGCTTTTTCAAATTATAAGATGCAAATAGCAAAGTTAGATAAGAAGACAAAGGAAAAGGAGTGAAAAGGGAAGAAAAGGAGAGGAAGGAGAGGGACAAAGGAAAGGAAAGGAAGACGATAGCGAGAGGTTGACACTCGGCATCCATGGAGAAGCTACTCCGAACGTAGTTGTACGTACGTATGCATGCATGATGTGCAACCGGATACACGCACCCTAGTTTCAGAACAGAAAGAATATACTTTCGCTGTCTGGTCATGGTACAATGTGAGCAACACCACAAGTTCTGCGCTACTTCCCCGTTCAAATGATTAGCCAACATGATTTTCCGGGAAAATTTGAGGGTCGTGGAAGAAAATTCTGGGAAAATCTTCTTCAGCTTACGATTAACATGTTTCCTCAGTCTGCACAGGAGTTTCGACCCCTTTGACTTTCATGTCTTAGGTGGACGGTGGACCCATTTTCAGGTGAAGGGAAGGATTGAATTTGCTTCAATTTGGAGATGAGAAAATGTGAAATTTTAATGGAATTGCGACTCAGTTTCTGTGATACTATCTCTGAAGTGGTTGACCTAGAATTAGATTAATCTTGACCTTAGTTTTCTTGAGAAAAGGGTGTCATTAGTTCATTTAAAAAGGCGGATTCATAGATAGAAACTAACATTCATCAATCAAGTTGAACATACTAGAAAAACATAATTTCCACATTGATGTTGCCTTCTATATATGAAGGACGGTTCAATAATATCTATGTATGTATATATGTGTGTGTCCTCCAAGAATGACTGAAGCAAAGAGACGAAATGACTCGAGTGGAAGGAGAGGAAAGAAATAGCCTAAAAAAATACAATTAATAACAAGTGTTTCCTTGAATTTGCTGCTGTTTCCGCATAGCATAAGTTGAATGCGAAACTCAGTCAACTATTCATTTTTCTGAGACTTGGGTCGGATGTTAGTAATGCAAAATTCCAAAATATGATAATCTATTTAGTATGTTATACTGAAAAGTCTGATTTCAAATTCAAAATATTATTTCTTTAGTAACACAAAAGACCTTTCGTTTGACCAGATAAAACCTGTACCAGATAAAAAAGTTCACAAATAGCAAAGTAAGCGCGTATGTTTGCAAATCTCGATTGATTTTCCTTTTTAAAGTGATTTTCCTTTTTAAAGATTGGAAGTGAACCCACTACGAAAATGGAGTAGGACCTCTTACCTTTTAGGGATTTCAAATCTTTTTTCCCTTCATGCTCAAATATTCTCAAATACTTACATGATAAATATTGTACTCATGGGCGAATGCATATATTGATAATTCTATTTCATCTTTTACGTGTTTCAATATTAAAATTTAAATTATTCTATCTTATAACAACTTTCCTAAAGAAAATTAAATCTTGAATTATTGATACATTTCCACATACACCAATCTCTTCTGAATAGTTTTACCAATAATTTCTTTCCACACTAACTAGTTATTTAAATATTTCATACTAATATGTTTTTTTTTTAAAAATATAATTTGCTTTTCTTGCCAATTTCAATTTTCACATGCACGTGATGCGCATGCACATTTGCTAGTGAAAACATACCGTAACTTATGAGACCACACGGCATTTGAATTTTATTTTAGACTACATCAGAGGACATTATATCATGTCTAGTTAGTGTAATTTATTAAGTGTAATGAGTTACTAAATAAGCCTCATCACAACGTTGCAATCACGTGAGAAGGAGACAAGTCATGATAAGGATCACATACAAAGAAAGAGATGCTCATTTAGGCACATACAAGTTGCACGACCCATATATGATTTGGTAAGGGTGCACATCGACCTTTCTTTACGTAGTGAAGCAAACAAGAAACTTCAGGAGACCAAGAAAACAGGAGGAAAGATCTGCAGAATTTGCTCATTGACCTGAACTGCTTGCGTCCCTTCAAACGTGGAAGTTTGAATCAGTAAGGTCTTTCGAGCCAAGAAGCTGTTCTGAACTTAAAAGTCAAGCTAGAAGGTTGTTTTGAGATTGATAAAGCTTCTCTTTTCGTTCTCCTTTCGTTGGCTGAAATGCCATCCAGCCTGGTCCGCTTGAAGTAAACTCGTCTTTGATATGTTTGGTGACATAACTATACGCCAAAAAAAAAAATGTATATGATAAGAACCCTGTAAATTAACGGGTCTAGAGAAGTTATCGCACGTTTTACAGACAACGTAAATTAATATCATACAAAGTATCGATTAGGAGGGTCTTACCGTACAGCAAATATAATTCACGGTTGAGATGTGCTTTGTCTATATAGTGTGCGGTCAAATGTAATATTATTTTTCCGATCATGTGGAAGTGGCTGGCCTTGTGGAGTGAGTATCCATTTCCCTCCCTTTCTGGCTAGGATTGGAATCCTGTATTTGGCATGGTGTTTTAGCATTGTTCAAAGATCTTTTTGCAGGTATCGACCTGGATTTGGATTACCTACTCGCACGAGCACATATTTTGCTTTTCAATCAATCTCTAATTCTATTCTTCCTCCCCAATATGATATTATGGGTTCATTGATATTTCTAGTATAGTAGATGCTATCACACATATAATTATACTCAATTCGATTAGATTATAAATTATAAGTTTATAAACCATAACCCATTCTAATTTTGGGCAAAATCCCTTGCCTGTCGAAGGAAGGTTGAGCCCTCGAACTTGACAGAGGTCGTGACTGGTTAAAGTTCCATTAAAGAATGTTTCCACAATAGAACCTCCTTATTTTGCCAGCCCATGGATTCGGCAATCGTTCAAAAGGTTGACCTATTCCGGCATCTCCGGGACTGATTGAGGAGTCCCAAAATCACCTATGGCTTTAACACTACTTGATATTCTCATTTTTACTTTTACTTTTTTGGTGTTTCTCGATTATGAAGTCAATTAGATGCCTTGTCAGCTTATCAAGTCTAGTAGAGAGTGCTAATCGTTATGCTCTTGTGATACGAATCTCAAGCAGCATTGCACTTGAATTTTGGAAAGCTGTTGTGTTTCCCCATTGGCATGCTTGTCCGCGCATCGATGCCTTGCGACATGATCGATCTGCACAAACTCGACGTCTAAAAATCTTCCTAGTCAATAATGACAAATCACGGAGTCAGTGAAGGTAGCAGCTCGATTAGATTCCGAATGAACCCCACTTTAAGCAACCACCCTTTACTCGGTTTCTTTGTTTTTCTTGTTTTAGCAGTAGAAAAGGGGTGACCAACACTAACGACCCTTAAGAGTTATCATAAGAGTCATATACTCAATAATAATTTTTTATTTGAACCATAACTATTCCACACCATCCATGACTCAAAGGTCTAAAGTTGATGACCACATCACAAATAATCCCATCAAAATGCTAGTAGTAAAAAATGTTAGCATAAGCTATTTATAAGTTCGCTCACAACGTGAATCAAACTCGTAATCTTATAGAAGAAAATATGATACCTTTTATCACTAGACCACGTACCTTGACAGTCGATTCATATTTAGTTAATCCACCTAGAAAACGAAGAAAAGTCTGCTTAGTGATATTGCTAGTATGAGTACCTAGAGGGGGGTGAATAGGTATATAAAGAATTTTTCTTAAACAATTGCACAATACTAGATAGTTGGGGGAAACGATAATCAAAGTAAGACTGAGAGAAGAAAAAATTGAACACGCAGTTTATAGTGGTTCGGCTTATATCAAGCCTACGTCCACTCTTCTTCACTGACAGCCTATTGGCTGGATTCCACTATGAACAAAGAGAAGTTACAGCACAGCTTTGCCTTGATTCCACAAAGTGTAGACGTTATACCACACCTCCTCAAGATTTCTCACAAATATAGACTCTCTCTTTCGTATATAAGTATTCACTCAAAAGATTTGTCTAAAACAAAACAAAAAGCTTCAGACTTTGGAATTCTTCTATCGAGCACACCTTGAACAACTAAGACAGTCTTCCTTATATACTCCTTTATGCCATCATACCCATTGGCACTTACCAAAGGAATTCCTCCAATCTACCCGTTGGACGGAATCAATTAGGAAGATTGTTCAAGCTATTAAAGGAACGTGTTGATAGCCCATCAATCATGTTCGCCCATACAATCAGGATCCCGGTTTCCATAAGCAGAACTTTCCAATAATATTTAGGCAATCACCGGATCTTCAATTATCGAGTCAATCTTCGATTAATCAAATGACTCCGCTATGTCTTCTCCAGCCACGAGATCTTCTCCAGTTGATAAGGTTAAATCCTTAACGAAATATCCAGTTCTAGATAACCTTTCTTCAACGGATTAGAGACTGTCAATGAGGATAGACTTTGAGTCTTGAGTCTGGCTGTCCGGAGGTCTTCAGACTTTAAATAGCAGAGTCTGCAAGCCTTCAAACTAGACTAATAGAAACGTTTTGTCAACTTCAAAACACTTCAAGAAGATTTCTCCAACACTTAGTACATCAGAGCAATAAGCTCACAAATTAAGAGATTGATGGGTTGGAACACAAAATGCCAAGCAATTCTTGAAGAAGAAAACATAAGGCTTACAATTCTTGAAGAAACCTCGAGGCACTTCATAAGATCAGCTTGCTTGTTCTATACAAAGAAAACACGTTCTATTGGCACTTATCCTTAGATGCTTACTTATAACATGAAATCGACGCATCTAGGGCAGCTTATCTTTAGATGCTTTGGAGAAATTTGGTACTGCCTGAACATGACATTCTCATCCATCCAAACCAATCACTGCGCATCAAGTATTATGAATTTCCATTTTTTTTCCTGCAAAATAATGATACTTAGCGCGCCATGATTGGATTCTGTGGAAGAGAGCTTCGTGCTCCTGGAGCTAAATTTCTGTCGGAGTTGGGACTTTCTATATATGCAGCTTAATAAAGCGCAAAGTTGAACATTGCTGTTCTCTTTGCAGCCACCACACGCCGGACTGATCCCCACTTCACCACGGCACGGATCTTGCACCATGCCACCTTGGGCCTTGAAATCCTAGATTTGTGGACTCCAGAACCTGTGCGAGATGGACAGATCCCAAAATCTGCCCTACTGCTTGATTCGATGACAAAAGTATGCTCTGGTGTCCACATCAAATTGCCAGGGATCGGCGATGGCACTTTGAAAAGGTCCTCAGTATATAGATGGATGTTTGGCGCAAATGGTCCTCGTGAGTAACCAGGATGATGACTGCTTTCGAATGCACTAAATCTGGACAAGAAGTCCTGCCTTGCTAAGCTGTTTGCTATGGTGGGATTAAAGATTTTCGCGGGAACGTGACCCTGTGGCTCCAGACAATCTGGTTGTCTGTTCTCTGTGACATTGTAGCAGTGCAATGTTAAAGCCAATGAGCAATTAAATTCAGGAGTCACTTCTGGTCTATCTGAATAAAGATGTGGTTTTATTCCAGCTACCGTAGATGTGCAAAATGGTGGATGTGCCAATAAAGAAATAGGAATACTAAACTATGAAAGATTAAGAAGGCCAAGAAGAAAAAGATAGATAGAAGTGATGTAATATCACAATACCTTGGATTAGCTCTGTGAAATCTAGATGGTGCAGAGGCGGGCTCAGGCCAATTGACGGCCCTGTAGGCAAGATGGTCAGGGCTCTCAGAGGAGTGATGCTGGGTGGGGCATCGAGCAGCACCCATTGAGTCTTGTTATTGTAAGCTTGCCTTTTCAAGTTCTGCACCAAAATCTGTCAACCAAGCAGCAGATTCAATCAAATCCAAAATCAAACTAATTTGGGAATTATAAGAGAAGTGCTTGCGGTATATATTCTGCCATGTAAACAAACTATTGCATCAAATGCGGGCCCTTCTATAGCTCCTAATGGATTCACACTCAGCTACTAGATGGAAAAGTTTCAGGTTATGATTCATGTACCTTCTGAGAGTGGGTCAATTTGCTTAGAGACTGGCAAGTTTGGCCGTGGAATGTTGCTTGAGCAACTTTCATTACCGAGTTGAACACTATACTGGCCCTGTTCAAAGCTTGGTAGTGAGTGTACATCTTGTTATCATCAACCACACAGGTGCTGGCATGTCCGACAATTGTCTCCCATGTCCGCTTGGTGATCCCAGAGCCAAGTACCTGAAATAACAGTGCACCACAAAAGAAGTAGCATGATTTAGTTAACAATGCTTAGAATAATACGTACAGGAAAGGGGAAATTAGCACAGGTAGAAGAGAAATGGTCACTACGTTTTTTAGAGAAAATGCATCGGCTTCATACAGCTGGAGGAAATCTTGAACAGTGTTAATTCCTCTCAAAGTCATGCGCTTGTGTAGAGCGCCATCTTTGGCTATTTTCTCTAAACGCCACACTTCATCGCACAGAGATGGAGGGTGGTGCTTCTTGGTCACTGCACACAACAGAGAAAACGGGTCAATCAGTCTTTTCAAGGTCCACAAATAGAATCAAGAATTGATGGTCGAAAATTAAATTGTTATCGTAAACTTACACTCTCCTCGATGATCTTTAACGACAAAAGTTTCACTTCTCGCTTCCCTTATTCTTGTTTCTGCTTGAACAGCTCGAGCTCCTAACCTGAATTTCCGACTTCTCATCCAGCTCGAGTTGTCGGTGATGATTAAATTACGGAGACAACCAATTCCTCCTTCCAACACCACAGTCAGCTCCCCGGTTATCAATGGCCTTTTCCCTTCCCTTGCATGAGTGATACTGCAATTGAACAATGTGCAGCACGCGGTCAGCGACCGTTGCTGACCAGGTGCGGCACCCACCACACACAACAATGTGGACACGTGCACGATCAGCATGTTATGCGATCAGCAACATTTACCAAAAAGAAAATAAGTGTGTAATTTGCGCACGTGAGAGTTTGGATTATTGGTTCCGGTCTGGTCCATTTCCAAGATGGAATCAGGGGATGGATCGGGATGACTGGCTCGCAAAATTGAGAATCGAGGATCGGACCAATTGATTTTACTATTGGGAATCGGTCACTTATTTTTTCTTTCATTTTCCTATATGGATATTTTATTATTCAAAGCATGACTAAGAATAAATTTAGAACTCGAGATAAATTCTATACTTTATCCAAATACCTTATTGTCTAATTACACGTTCATATTTCCTTGGAAACAATTAACTAAGTCCTATAATTCCTTCTAAAGAAATAATAGATATATATATATATGTAGTCGGCTTGATCAAGTTCCCCTTAGATATTGGGAACTAAACCATCCGAATATTGGTTCCACTTTTAAGAATCGAGAACTAGATCGACACTCTCGGGAACTGGATTAATTGGCTAGTTTGGCCTAATTAGGGTAGTTTCCAATTCTAGCTGTCCATTTTGCACCACGTGAGGGGAAAAAGAGATTTTCTTTCTCGTTGGTGCTGTGACTGAAATATCAAAAGTGTGGAGAATTATTTTCACGAGATTGTTGGTACAATTATAATGGTGATTTTCCATTCAACGTACAATTAATATTGTGTCTAAACTATATATCCGACGTTTGTAATGCTCGAATTGAATAACATCTAAACCAAAGTCATTTTGGGCACGTTACAAGAGTTAATCCATTTAGCTCTCTTTGTTCTTTTGATTTTTTATTAAAATGTACGAACAACGTCCTTGGAGATAATGGTTTGATTTTATTTTTATTTCCGCTGCATTTATATTTAATTTTCCTATGCATGTTCCATAAACTCCAACACATCGATCTTGATTGAAGTCGACAATTGCAAACTACTTAAGCGCAGTGACGCTCAGGATCTGAGCCGGCGAATGAGAAACGAACAAGTACAGAGCAATCCGAATACACGCTTCCGAAGCGGTCGGGGAAGAGGCGAGCCAGCCATCGGCAGCGATTGCTGGCGGACCAGAGGCGATCGAGAGAATGAAGAAGCCACTGGAAATTCAGGAAAAGACCGAGAATCAGTACTACTAGCTGAATCAAACATGGAAATCGTGAAGAGAAGACTCAGCTTTCGTTCTCGTTGTCATAGTCAAGTGATATAGAGCTTGAAGCGGTAAATCCCGAGCTCGATCGAACTCCATTTATGGCTGCTGCAGATTGCTTTCATGGAGCGGCGGAGTTTGAACGACCGCTGCGAGCTCTCTGGCTCGGAAACAAGCAGAACGGAGGAGCTATCGCGCGGCCGTGAGAGAGACGGCTTACGACAGCGATTAGCGACGTCGGGCCTGTGATATTTAAGCCTTTGGACCCATCTGGCAACTCTCCATGAAATTGGATGGGCTACTCAAATTAATTTATAGGTCGAGCCCAATGAAGCTGAGGTGAATTACATTAACGGGTTGCCTGCGTTTGTTGCACGAAGAAAATTGTCCAAAAATTTCAAATATTTTCCATTTTTTTCGTAAATCTTCAATATTTTGTCAATTAAGTTTTAAAATCTTTTACCTTTTGCCAATAAAATCCATCTAACCACTTTTAGTTGAAATCGCTCATGTAGACGCTGCTGTTCAACATAATACAATCAGTGCTGACGTAAATAATTTTTAATAATTAATACAAATTATTTTTTTATTGATTTATCATCCTTTTTTTCTCTTCCCTTCTTCTTCTTCCTCCAGCCAATTGTTGGGCCTTGGTGATGGCTGACGATCACTAGGCCTCAATGATTACCAATAGCTAGCCAGAGGCAAGGATCAATGAAGTCGACCTCGTCAACCTTTGGCAAGGCTTGCCTAACACAAATGAACCCAACTTCGCCATCACTAGGCAAGTTTGAGCCTAGCCATGGCTCGGCGAGACTCTAACCTCACGAGGCCTAGCAATCGGCTAGAAGAAGGAAAACAATAATAAATAAATAAATTGAAAAAAATTATTAAATTATTATTAAAAATTATCCATATTAGCATTGACCAACATAGGATGGCCAATGCCACATTATTGATTTCCAATCAAAATTGGTCGAATCAACTTGATGGCAAAAGATGAAAAGATTTAAGACTTAATTGGTCAAATTGAAACATTTATGACATTGACAAAAGTGTAAAATGTTTAGGACCTTTTCGGCAATTCTTCCAGGTGAGTTGCATATAAGGAAAGTTTCTGAATCAGGTAATGTCATGCCCCGATCCTCGAACGCATGCCCATCCCTCACCTGATCGATTAATAGCAACGTCCTAGGACGCATCACCAACCCTTTCATTTTAATACGCATGTGGAAGCATATAAAAATCTTCAGATAATAAAACAATAGGATAGAAAAGTATGACTATATTTTTTTTCAACTGAAAAACCACAACCACACTTTTATACAAGGCAGACCTCATAGTATATATTATAATACTATTAACAAGAGTCTGAAATGTATCATAACACTTCACACTTAGGGTTTGCAAAATGGGGTGAGGTCTTAGTCCTCATCTGGGTCATACTCCAACTCATCCGCGGGATCCTCCTCGAGACTCTTCCTCAGGGTCCTCCTCTTCGAGTTCTTTCCCCTCAAGTTTCTAAAATTTCTCATCTGGGTCATGAAATGTTGTCCCACAACCGGGATGAGACTACATCTTAACAAGTTCTACCCCCTAAGACCCGATTAGGAAGCCAATACACCTTAGGTTGCCTAAGCACAACATGAGTCGGAGAACTTACTTTGGCATCAGTTCCTTCTTGCAAGTCAATACATATATCAAATATACACGATCACATCACATCACCCAATCAGATCAAATCGTCGATCAATCGACCTAATCGATTACATGTCATCCATACCATCACTTGGTCGGCCCCTTCCATACTATATATAAGTCTGATCAACATCCAAGACTACTCACCCTAGGTGATATATAAATAGTATATTATCTTATCTCCAAATGACATATAAAGTCATCGAGCTATCAAATCATACCGTACTGTCTCAAGATGATCTATAGAATTAGCGAGTCGGTATATCATACCGCACTGTCTCAAAATAACCTGTAGAGTCACTAAGCCGATATACATACAATTTATCATACCGTACTGTCTCAAGATGATCTGTAAAATTATCGAGCCGGTATATCATATCGTATTGTCTCAAAATAACCTGTAGAATCACCGAGCCGGTAGATTATACCGTCATGTCTCAAGATGCTCCGTAGAGTCATCAAGGCGTTATACATGCCATTCCAAGTAAACAATCAAATAACCATTTTTATCCCTCCCGATAAAATGTCATGTGTGGGTACACAGTCGGCCTTAGCCAAAATATAATAATTTCATTTCCACAAATCCCATCATTTTCTATAGTCCACCAAAACATTTTTGGCGTTGTCAACCGACGCCCGGTTATTTTCCAATTAATTATTCAAAATTAATTAAGTTAGAAAATAATCATAAAATCATCAACAAATTAATTCAACGCAATCTATCATTCAATAAATTAAACAGACTGCATCACGATAATCAGCATAAAATTCCGGTCGTCAACCATTCCGATCTAATTTCTGGAAAATAATTAATTAATTAATTAATTTTGAAAATTAATTATTAAATAGCAATAAATCCAATTTAGGCCCGTAATGCCTAACGAACCCGGAAGAATTCCAAGTGTCGTTCAATAAATAATAGGACATGTCTACTTGCTAATTACATTAACCATTCTCCTAACATGCATAGGTAAATCCCTAATTTAATTATTCTACTCTAATTTAACTATCTAATTGCACTTAATTAAATCTAATCAACCCCTAAGCATCATTAGCCTTTTAAGAAGAGATTAGTGAACAAAACTCACTTGTGCAAAGCATAGACCAAAACACTGCAACGATGGCACAACAGCGGCCGAAACCCGAACTTTCGGCGGCGTCGACGGACTTGGACCGGGCCTAGAATTAGCCCAAATCTCAGCTCAATTTGAGATTTGTTTTTGCATTGGACTGGGCTTGGCTTCGCGGGCTAGGCCTACTTTGCGGGCCCAAGATTGGCTGAAGATAAGCTGAAATTGCTTGGGCCTCGCTGAATTGGGCTCACTGAAGTTAGGCTGAGCAAATGCGAGCTGGGCTTGACTGAAGATGGGCTGCCTTCTTGTGCTGAGATGGGCTGGGCCAAGAAGCCCTGAAATTTGCGGCCATGCTGGGCTGGGCTTGGAGACGCAAGTTGCTGGGCCGATCCACGAAGATGCTGGCTTCGTGTGAGAGACACGGACGAGCGGGAAGAGGAGCAGCTTCGGGCAGAATGGCTTCGCTGGGGAATTGACCGAGAGAAGCAGCGAAGATGGAGAGGAACGTGGACTGGCTTCGTGGCAGGGCTTCGCTGGCTTCGGTGGAGGTGCAGCTTCGAAGGAGGGAGCAGCTGGCGTGTGCTGACGGCTTCGTGCAATTATGGGCTGCTGAAGACGACAACTTGCTGGGCTTGCGGAATGGAGACCTGGTGGAGACCAGCGAAGATGGAGTCAACGTCGTGGGCGCAAGGCTGAGAAATTTGACTCAAACGTGGCAGCTTCGGTGGGATTTTGGGGAGTTTGTTGGCGTTCGGTGGAGGGGAAACAAAATGGAGGAAGCGGACGTTGACTGGTGGAACGAGTTGGCGGATGAAGGGCAGAACATAATGGAGGAGCAGCTGCTGGTGTCGTGGGGTCTTCGGTTGTCTAGAATGAACGCAAATGAAAGTGCAGGGAGATGAAATGAAAACGGGGCAGCGAAATGGGAGCTCGGCAGAAGAAGAAAATGAAAGAAGATGAAGCTGCAAGGAATGGGCAGAGACGTGCGAAACTTGATTGAGAAGTTGAGGGGAAGAAAGTCCAACTAAAATATCTATAATCATCATTAGAATGCTTCATTAGTCTTCAGTCTTATCTACTTGCTTTCCCCTAATACTTTGTTGCCTTTTATTTCCATAAATTATCCACTTTGATAGCAAATGTTGCACCCCCATGCCTAGGTCCGAATTTCACTCATTTTGGGACTTCAATTTCTTCTCCAATCCCTCAATTTGATGTCCAATTTTGTTGTAGAAAAAATCCACATCAATTCCACAAGTCCCCATCGCCGATTAACTCGGTAAGAGGCCAAAAATCCTTTTAATTTGGCCATCCGAATTTTTGTTAATTTTTTGCGACGTCTGAAGTGATTTTCCGTAAAAATCCCGAACTCGATGAAATTTCTCCAAAAGACAAGACAACGTCCTCTAAATGAATCGTGACATGCTCGAACATTCAATTTTTAAACCGAATTTAATTTCATGGTTAAAATCGACCGAATGCGATTTTAGTCAAATCTAACCAATTAGATAGCTTTTAGGGATTTTACCGCGATTATATCCCTTAACGGTTTCACCCAATAGATTTATTAACTCGTGAGTGATCAGCTCAGAGAAAAAGGATCATAGACACGTTAACGAGATGCCTATTTCGTTTTATCGGAATGAGTCGAAAATTCAGGATGTCACAAGTAAGTGATTGATATAGTGCAATAACTTCCCCGATGCACATAGCAAAGAAACTTGTCCCCTCGAAAACTAGCTTGGGAATTTTCTGTTGGTATTTGTTTTGATAAACAAGCATGCATAGATAAGTAAATTAAGATCAAAGTCTGATCGCAATGGAAGTAAAAATGCTTATACATGTGTTTCCAAATTATTTTCGTGCATTTTAATAAAAACATAGAAGAGATAAATGGGCTAATTATATTATCCTTGTACTATGCTCCAAATTTGGTTTGATGTTCTTCGGATCCTAAGCACGAACGTCTGATGTCCTCATGGCAATGATTATGACGTTCTTCAGAATCTGATTACGAATGTCTGATGCCTTCTAGTAACACCGGTTATGAAGTTCTTGGAATTTTGACCACACAAAAATCTAATATCTTCTAGTAATACCGGTTCTAACGTTCTTCAAATGTAGAACATCTGATCTCTTTGCATTGCAGGTTTTGACGTTCTTCAAATCTAGCCTCACAAGTGTCGAGCTTCTAGTTCAGACACACCACCTATCTCATGTTGAACATAAGAGAAAAATTTAGAGATCTCACAATTATAATTGTGCTAGCAATTGCTCTTGTGTGTGAATGATTTAGTTAATCATTATCAACACTCTCAATTATCGATTGTCAATCGTCGATCATCCAAAGATATGTTCTTTGTATTACCTTTTGTAGCTAGTGTATATCACATTTAAATCGGCTCATTAATTTTAAAACCACGAGCTGCCCTCATTCCGCCATTCCTTCGCCACGAGCTGTCCTCATTTCGCCGCCTGGGTCTTCTTCCACTGCCCATGTTTGATCAAATTAATCAATGGGTTTCGAAGAAAATGCCAAGACAAACCCATAGGTTCAAGATTCGGCAAAAACGACTAACATATTGATCGGAATTAAGCCTAAATGATTTGCCCTAAAATTCTAATCACCAAAATTTCATCGCTCGATTAACCTCCGAGGATCAGTAATATCACGAAAAATTTAAGGGTTTTTCTTCCTAATGGCGGTGTGACCATGTAGATCCATTATCGCATGATGGGTCACCCAAATTTGGCTAAAATTTGAAATTCCATTCCAAGCCAGTGAAACTTTGGATATAACACTGGGGTATTCAAGGGAAAGATAAGAATATCACAAATAGATAGATGATAACACTCCATTTTATCACTTCTTTCAAACTTTATTTCAGTGCCCACTAGACTTCTAAAAAGATGATGACTAAAGTTGCAGAGTATTTACTGAACAAAAAAAACAAAGCCTAGTGTCTTTTGATAATCAGTTCAAAGATTTAGAATTCGTGTGACTAAAATCCCAGTATGGACTCAAAAGCTGAATTATATAATCTAAGAAAGGACAAGATCCATTAGAGTGGTCACAACCTGAATATCTCTGCTCCAGTCAACAGAATCACTGACTACAAATGCTGCCTGAACTCTCTGTGTTTGCACAGCAATTTTTCTCTTCGCCATCTCATTAGAACTGCTATTCTGGTCAATGTCTGCTTTTGTTGTCCATCTCTTGTATGGTGCCAGTGGATCAATGGCATCAAAGTAGCTAGTGTACTCATCAACTGACAGAACATTTCTGCGTAGAAAAGATATAAGCAGAAAGAGGGTCAACCGGAGAGGAAAAAAAGGAGAATCAAGTTGTCGGAGTTCTTGTTCCAGGAGTATTGAACACAGAAAACTAAGATGATTTATGGAGAGGACTCCTCTCCGATTACTCAAGTCCCTGAGAACTTGAGTACTTTCTATTAACTTTGCTTGCTCCTACGTATTTTACCTAGATTAAAGTAATATCCATCGATATCAGTTTTATTAAATACATATCTTTATCCCTATTGCCTCTCTCTCTTCCCCTCCCCCACCCACACACCTGCATGCATGAACAAGTAATTGAGACATTGCTGGGTACATTTGCAAACCTAGAGAAGTGGTCAACATATTTACTTGTATCCATATTCGGACATCACAGCAGCAGGTTCTCCTTTGCCAACAGCAACGACAAGTTCGTTCTCAAATCTGTGCAAAAACCTCAATTAGGAAACAGATGAATAAAATAGAGAAGCATATTCATGAGTAAAATAGAAAAGCCTACGCAGAATTCTTTTAGAATAGTTAGTACATGCATTGGCACTCTTCTCAGTCTTTTCAACTCATATAATATAATATAGGTAGTGCATTCCCCTAGTTTCCAAGAACAAAGCACAGGAGAATTCTTATCAAGCTAATAATACACATGCACTATATTTTATTTCGCAATTTTCATAATCACGAGCGAGATAAATGAAAAAAAGCAAATGTTATAGAAAATGCTCAGTTCTGATTTACATTAGTATGCCGCATTTCTCGTTGGACATTGGTCATGGAGATAATCCAACAAATCCATACCTATTTACCAGTTGTTTAAAAGGTGTGTGGCCCTGTATGACCTGCAAATTATCTTGGTCAAAATATGAGAGAGAAACGAAACAAAGTAATTCTGGACCTGATGACAAGCAAAATCGTGAGGGCAAGCAGATTTTCTAACACAAGAGACGAACTACCTGTGAAGGTAAAATGTTGACTCCTACTAGTTGACCTAAGTCCTGGGCTCTTTTGGATTCAGAAAAGCCACCTCCTGCACCAGCCATTGCTATTAGCAGCATGCAGTAAAAACTAATTATCGCTTCTTCAAGATTTGACAAGCGAAATTTCTTATCTCAAGGGAGTAATATATTGAACGATTATAGGTAAGGGCATCTCAAAAGGCGTCACAGATTCAAATTGCTTGAATGACTTAAACATAAGATAGCAGCAATCTCAAAATCATCAAGACGATTACTATTAGATCTTAAAAGTACCAATACTTGCTGATAACTGAATAATCAACCACAATAACCATATGATGCCCAGCTTGCAACTTGAAAACTTTAGTTTGACCATCATATCACGGCACTCACCGGTGATGACTCTATAGAACGATGGTCACATTCCCTAACACACATCGAAAGTGAGAAATGTAATAGTAAAGGTTACTAACACATTTAAGCAATCACGAACACTCATCATTTGTTAAGAACACGAAAGGTATCTTCAAATTTCCTGAAAAGATGTAGAACAAAAAGTAAGTGATAGCAGTTTACAAATAGCAGATATCGAGATTCAGATACGAATCTCGATATCCGCCGCCCTTTACAGTCCATCAGAAATTTCGGTAGCAATCAGTTCGGAACGTAGAACATTGGAAGACAGGTGAAACAGCACGATTCACCAGCATGAGATAAGCCTCGCAGGTATATCAGCAAGCGATGGCGAAAGCTTTACCAGAATCGTCGTACAATCTCCTGAGCGCGCGAGGAGAACCGCCGATGGGAGTGTGACCGAGGAGGACCACGCCGTCGATGTCGAAGGCGATGCCGAACGAAGGCCTGCACGACGAAACCACGACCGTCGATTCGATCACCGACGAAAAAGAAGAAGAAGAAGAAGAGAAAAAGAGAACATCGGATAAAATCACGAGCGTAGTCGAAGCATGACCGGAACCCACCGATCCGATTGCGAGCCAAGCCGCGAAACGAGCGCGAGGCGAGCGGGGACGGTTGCTTTCTGCTTCCTGTTCGCGGCGAATCGCTTCGGGAGATCGAGGAGCTCGAATCGCCGGAGATGAAGCTCCAAGAAGAACGGAGCCAGCTTCAACAGTTCAGTCCATAGAGAGAGAGAGAGAGAATGGCCAAATCGCGCAGCGTCTTCTCGTTCGATGTTCAGGAGCCGTGAATTGGGCCCGTTGAAATGATGGGCAGCCTCGATAACGGACCGGCCTTTCCTTCGGATCCGAGCTCAACGGTTAAGCTTGATTTTGGTGAACGTTTTTGGGCTGTTTTTGATGGTGGACTGAGCACATCGCGGAGGAGTTCGATGTTTCGGGGACCTCGAGGCTACTGACATATCCGTGATGGCTTCTGTGTCCTATAAATTTGATTTTAGGCGTCGCTTCATCCTTAGAAAGTAACCTGAATTCACGAAAAAAACTAAAATGATTTGCGATAATGTCCTATTTATGCCTCATGTTCGATCGGCGCCTTCTTACTCATTATTCACCCATGGACTTGATCTTTGGTTGCTGACATATTGGAAGAGAATAAAAGTCTAACTGCGAGATTCTGAGGCGGCTAATGCATCTTTTATGACTTCACTGTTTGACTTTGACAATTGTTGATCCATTTCCTGAGGAACATTGATATGTAGTTACAAAGTCAGATCATAATCCATCCATGTACTATTTATTACTTTGCGTGAGGTTTATTTGATAATTCATGCATAAACTTTGATCTAGGTGTGTGTCCGGTGAGGCCACAGCTGCCCGCAGTCGGAGTACGTGTAGGAGTTGGCGAAGTGCACTTAGTTGGCTCTGCCATGAAGGATCTTTCTCCTGGCGATTTAGTCATTCCTTCTCCACTCTCTTTTGGTGAAACATTCTTTCAGTATTACCTAAGTCTTAAAGTGATATCAGATTAACAGTGGACCAGCCATGCTCATCTAGTTTATCACTTCTGAATGATTTTTTATCCAGCCAAAGGATAATCTTCTATATTTGCTCCAGCATGTTTAACATTTTCAACCTGGCGAAAATTTGATTAGATGCAGAAGAGAAACGAGTGGAATATCAACCAAAATAAAATCAAAATTGTTATACACACCTTAGTATTTGTCTTCATAAATAAAAGAAACTTTTGCATTCCATAAGTACCGACTTGTTTTGTTATGCAGAAAATCCATGTCTAGCACTTACCCATTGTAAATTTGAGTGTGTTGAAAGGTGAAATAGTTTTTGTGCTCGGGGACATGGCAAACTTACATTGTGAAAGACCAGAGTGTGTGGCAAAAAATGGATAAGAATTCTCCTATTGAATATGCTGCGACAATTTCAATTAATCCTCCAACCGCTTTGAGAATGCTTGAAGACTTCGCCTCTTTGGAACCCAGCATATAGACAATACATGAGTCTCTTAGCTGTCCCCCAACTTTCACCGTAAGCAATTTATCTAAGTTGTCCTAATCAGCTATAATCATTAGGGGATTCGATTGTGCAAAATGGGGCTAGGAGTATGGTGGGTCGATGCCTCATCCAAATTGCGAAATCCCATGGAATCCATAGCATCAACATAATCAGGGATAGGTGCTCTCTGAAAGCTTTCAATAACCTTGATACCACATCACTTTCGTCAAACTACTGTTGCTTAAAACTTTTGTGTAGACTTTAGATAGCAAGGGTATGTGTGGGTTTGCTTTTATTTCTCCTTTTCTGTGATCTGCCTTAACCATTGCTAGAAGCCCTTTTTTTTCCTGGGACGCATTGAGCTCTTGTCTACTCAGCTTCTGAAGTAGCTTTTGATGGTTACATAGCTTGAATTATATTTGAAATTCAACCTCTGTGATGACAAGTTGGAACTCTTTGGGGACTGAACTACTTGTGGCAACCCTGTCTTTTCCTGTTCTAATTATGAATGTTGCTAGTGGACTAAAAGTTATGAACAATTGCCAGATGCACAAATATGTTGATTATGTTCGGTTGTGGCGATGATATATCAATTTACAAATTGAAAATGTGCCAAAATATTTAGCATTCTCATATATCTGATTTGTTTTTTGGAAGCTGGTGTGATTGATTGAGATCTCTTGCATCAAATAACAGGGAGAAGTGGACCTTCAGCTTGTGTTACTATAGCTAACCCTTTTAAGCTTGAAGTAATTATAGTGTTTGGTTAGGTGCTACAATGGACAGGAATTTATGTGGTTGACTGAGCATTAGTACATGCATTGGCATGCAAGAATGGTTCTGTTATGAGGGCATTTTGAAGAACTAATTATGTTGAACTTATCAAAGAAAATAAGAAGGTACTTTAGGTTTGTGTAGGTACATCAACTAACATCCTTTAATCTCCCAATATAAAGATGAGGTTTTGTTGTGAGGTAACATGTATTTGGAAAGACTAGAAGGACTTGTTTTTAATCTATCAAAGGCAAAGGCAGTTAACTGTAGTGTGAATTGAACAAAGATCTTTCTGCATTGCTTATCAGAAGTGACTTGTTACTGTTGATGCTTCTTCTACTATTTTTGCAATCATCATGTGTTCTAGACATTGATTGCTGGTATGTTTAGATCATCATACTGCTGGGCATTGGTAATTCCATCTTTTTCGGTTGTTGGTGGAAACTTCCTTTTAGTATATCTAAGACCTCTCTTTGCTTTGCAACTTCTTTTGGAGTGAAATTTTCCACCTTTTCTTTTAATTCTATGATGAGACACAAAAAGAGGTCAGAAAACACTTTGTGGTGCTTGACGCATTAATTTAATAGGGCTCTCTCAACCAACTTATTAGTTAATGCTATGACATTTGAGCACAAATTTGGTAGAATTCTTTATTTGTTTTCCAACTTAGCAGTTAGCACTGCATATCAGTAACTAAATTTGAATTTTACTATGCTTTCATGGCCATCCTTTTCCTGTGACAGAGTTGGCTCTGATGAAGCAAAAGAGGCATTGAAGAAACTTGGTGCTAAAGAAGTGTTCACCGAGAGCCAATTAGAAATAAAGAATGTCAAGAGTCTACTGGTATCATCCATCCATTAATCCATTCTACCATATTCTCATGCATGAAACACATCCATGTTTGGCCATCGACACTTGAGTTCTTTATTTACATCTTATTGACTTGCTACTAGGGTGATCTAAAAGACCCTGCCCTAGGATTAAACCGCACTAGTGGCAACGCTGCTTCCTTGGTGATGAAATTTTTTAGGTTGGACAAGTGTTAAATTCGTGTTTAGTGCTTCCCTTATCTTTCTGTAGAGAGCTGATTTAGTTTTTGTTCTCTGGCGAGGAGGAGCCATGGTGACATATGGTGGGATGTCTAAGAAACCAATTACAGTGTCAACTTCATATTTTATCTTCAAGGTAAATTAAGAAGCGGTGAACTAAATTTTCCACCGATGGTTAGAAGGTTATTTCAGTCAAGCCATACAATTTGATTTGTCTACATTTCGGTCTCAATCTTGGTCAATGCCCTATAGTTTTATTTTTATTTTTTGTCTAAATTTGGCCCAAAATCTCAATTTCAGTATTTGACACAACCAAATTTGAGTGAAAAAAAAAATTATCCCTAGAGTCAAGACTAAGGGGAGTACATAAATCAATGAGACAATGGTTCTTACGGTTTGCAGGATCTTTCTTTGAGGGGATTTTGGCTGCATAATTGGATGAGTTCAAATGATGTAACGGGGTGCAAAAGAATGATAGATCACTTGCTCGAGCTAGTGCCGGATGGGAAGTTAAAATACGAGTATGTCTTCAGTAACCACCACTGAAATTGCTGTATTTAGGTCTTCATATCTTTATAGTGTCTCTAATAGTATTTATCTTCAAGATAGTGTGCTTGGACTGTGGATGCATATGAATTTCTCCAAAATTGCAAGACGGAGCTGGTTTCTTTTAGTGATTTCCACATTGCACTGGATAAATCATTGGGGAAACTTGGAAGCCATCCTAAGCAAGTCCTGAAGTTCTAGGGCTACTGAATATTTAAGGGCAGTGAGAAGATCAAAAAATTCTGCGTCATATCCTTCAGACGATCAGCTGTTCTGAAGTCGAGGCACTGGATCAACCGGGCACGATAACTATGTATCTTTTCCGTTATTATTTTTCTCTTTTCATAAGTTATGCATCTTTTCTGTTGAGGTAATTTCGTTGCTGCTTATTTTCAGCAATTTCCATTCTGAATTTGTTTTGCATCATGCCTTCCAATCTAAAACTAATCTCATGCTCTGCCAAAACATGATGGCTGAATTTGGAGATCCAAACATCGGCCCGCTTGGTATTGGAAGGGTCCAGAAAGGTTTCAGATTTGCCAATTACGATTCTCATACACACGTAATAAGGAACATTGGGATACTTCCCAAAAATCATGTAATCAACATGGCATGGATTGAGAAAAAGAGCAAGAAGAACCATAAATTCTTCATTTGATCTAACCAAATTCAAATGGGATGCTGAGGGAACACAGAATGGAAAGATCGTGTCAGCTTCCAAAGAATTTGACACTTCCAAAGAATTGATGATTGTTCAGATACCACGGAAAGAAAAGGCATCTTTCGTCTAGACAATGTCAAGGACCGCACTCCTTCCTCAAGATAAAGGAGTTGGACCAGGATGAGCAATTTTCAAATTCATTTTTAGCCTTGGAAAATTTAGAGAGAAAACAAATTCCCCACAAAAGTGGCTTCCTAATGCAAGATTTTGAAATACTAACATTTTGCTAGGCTGAAGAGATGGGCCTCGCAAAATGGAAGATTATAAGTAATTGGAAGATTATCCACAATGACACCTCAAAACACTTAATGTAATGTTTGGTTAATTGTCATGAAATCATGAAAGGAATCCCAAACTGTAAAATCAAATAGAGGACAATAATCGAGAAAATGTTTAGGGATCTTATTTGGTTCTTCATCCTGTTTCTATCCCTAGTTTTCAGTTATGCGATTTGTATGCGTTGATTGGAGACGCATTCCATATCTTACACGTACAACATTTTTATCATTTTAAGAGATGGGCTTCATTCGGTGAGCATAATTGAACATGGAATTCCACTTTGACCCCAACCTAAGAAAAGAATTTCTGAATCAATTTGGTAATTTGGGGCGCATATGACAAAATTTCCGGAACAGAAATCAATTTTTGTTTAGAAATCAATTTCTCAATTTCTATTCCATGGACAAGTTTCAAAGTAAAGAAATGTGTTTTCTGAAATAAAAATTCATTTGATAACAAAATAAATTTCTATTTCTAGTAGTGGCAACGACCGGCGTCTGGTGGCCGGAGTCCGACGTTCGATGACCGGCATTTGACATCCGATGACCGATGGCAGGCAGCCAAAGTCCAACGTTCGGTGTCCGGCGCCAAGATCAGTGACTGGCAGCGAGTGGCCAAAGTCTGAAGTCTGACACCAGAGTCCGACGACCGGCGGCCGTCATCCAACGTCCGGTGTTCAACATCTGACGTCCGACATCCGTAGTTCGGTGACAAGAGGTTAAGGGTGAGTGGCCAATGGCTGGAGTCCGACGGCAAGTGGCGGGCGGTCGACATCCGGTGGTCAGTGGTGAGTGGCGGACGGTCGCCGACAAACATCCGATGGTTGGTGGTGAGCCTGGGCATCCAATGATTAGCGATGAGTGACCAACGACCGGTGGGCATCCGGCATCGCGACAGCAATCGGAGTGCGGTGGTTGGCGACCGACGTCCAATGGCCGAGGCCGACGGCGAGCATCCGGCATCCCACGGGCGGCAAATGGGCAACGGGTAGTGACAAGAGGAACGATAAGAAAAATTTTGATTTCCCATTTCTATTCTAGAAATAAGAAAAGTTAAAATTTTAACTTCTAATTTCTGCTCCAAATCTATTTTTGAAATAGAAATATGTTTCATAAATAAAAAAAAAAATTACGTTATTAACGGATTTTTGTTCCAAACCTATTCCGGAGAATAGAAAAATAGAGAAATAAAGAAATAGAGATTTTGTCATGTGCATCCTTAGACTTTTTTTGTTTCGCAAAAAATAAATAATTTGATAAATATTTTCGTAAAAATGATCGTTTATATCACTCGAAGTAATTATTTGATAAGAAACATTTTTATTTTTCATAATAATTTATGTCCAAATATTTTTCATAGAAGGTAAACAAATTTTTAATTCGTTTATTTTTTAAGCAATATAAATAATTATTTTTATGAAATGTATTTTAAACCATTCTCTTAATCAAAGATACACTTCCGTTACATTTGTGTTATAGTTCCATCTTCATTCTCGATCGTATTATTTAATCATCCGAGCCAAAAGTAAAGCAAAATATCTATGTGCTCTAAATAGGCAATAATACTCCAGCTTTTCATCAGCCAACATTAGCTTTTCTCATGGACCAATGGCATCTGTATTTTTGGTTGTCATGGTCAAAAACTAGATTGGAAATTAGAACACCTTTTGAATGGAGGAGTTTTTTTTTTTTTTTTTTGAACTTGTTGAATGGAGGAGATTATGTAAAGCCAAAAGAAGCAATATGGACGGACCATTTTTCTTAGCCATTGCGTCAACAAACAAATGGATAAAATTATGGAGATGCAATCCTATTTTGATGGCAGCTTAGCAGTGTACTAATTGCTGGCCAACGGAAGCACGTGATCATCGTCTTTTACCGAGACAATGAATGATTAGATAGCCTCATTGATGACATGGAAGTGACAAGCGGTACTTCCACTAGTGCATCTACTTTCAAGGATGGATTCCCATTATATTCTTTCGTGCCTTGGCCTACAATAAGGCACAAGGGAGAGTATTAAATTCCAAAAATAAGCCCATTGACATTTCTCTATCGGATGCTTAAATCAAAAGAAAAACTGCGTCGTCTTATCATGTCATGATGACGTCATTACACTTAAATAGTCGAAAATAATTGAAACGCCATGTTAAATGAATTCATTGAGATTTAGCTAAAATGGTTTATTGCATTTTTCCCTTCTAAGTTTAAGTCTACGTTATTTCAATTAAAAAGTTTATACTTTAATAGGTTTGAAATTTCAGTATAATAATTTTAGGAGAGATTGTGCAATTATCTCAAAAATATGACAATTCGGTTTTCTCAATCTCGTGCTCACACTCAACTCAATACAATATATATACTCGCATCAAACTCGATCCAACTCTAATATTATAAACTAAATTATAGTGTAAAGCTTCAAACTCCATCTCAAGTTCTCATAAAAAAATTTTCAAAAATAATGATTTTTTTCATTGTCCTTAGTAAAATCCTTTAAATTATTAACAAGGCTCACAAGTCACATTACTGTGATATTACAAAATTTGACACCTCCAACGTGGCAATCCATATTGTTAGGTCCAAATACATAAAAGAAGGGGTGAAGTGTTCTTTTATACATATAAAAATATTTATGTTTCTAGAACCAGCACGTTATTTTAAAAAAAAAAATTATATGCAATTAAACTGTTAATTTGCAATAAGAAACTTATAGAGTTTAGGGATAAAGAAATTACAAAAGCTATTTATAGAGTTTCAATTAGGATATGCTTTCTCTTCTAGCTCTAGCAGCCCCATTAGATTGAAATTCACTACTTCAGCCAATAGTGCAATTACCAAGAACTTTGTATTGCGCAAAATCAACTCCTCCTACGGCTATCTCACTATAGAATAAATAATTATTAGATCTCTTTCAATAGATGTTCTCACACCTTGTGCACACAACACGGTAGACATATTCTCCCCCAAAATTATTTAACCACACTTCTAAGTGTTTCAAATAATCATTCACATATTTCGTCTCTTATCTAAACAATTGCATTCTCTCTAAGCATGACCACTTCTTCCATATGTATACAAATGATTTTGGCACCCTTGCTAACTTTTAGGATCAAAACTAAATAGATTATAATGAAGCAGCAAAGAGATAGATCTCAAGAACACTTAATGTGTTTCGATTTTTCTTGTTGCAAGCACTCAATCACAAGCTACATTTTACTTGTAGTTTGTCCTTATAGGCCTCCAAAAACAACTCTCCTGTTTCAACCATCCGATTCAAGTCTATCACATAATGAGTTTCATTTCATCACACGGAAAAGAGACATTTGGAGGGGTACTTAGAGATCATCAACAAATGAAAAAATCAAAATGATGAGGAGAGTGAGCAGAAGTTGGTAAGTTTATAAATTGACTTATTATAGTTTTTGCAATTTATTTATGATGCTTGTAAAATATCCAAAGAGTTGGTTATTCTTTAATTCATTTCAAAGTTGTTAAATTTTTAACAGCATTGATAAGTTATTGATAGGTTATTTGGCAATCAACTTGACGGTCATCCTTTTCTTTTATCGATTGTACTAGATATTAATGTTGCCTGGGTCTACCTGCGTGGGGCCTGGTTAATGTTAATAAATAAATAAAAGGGTCAAAAAGTCAAAAATGCAATAAAGGAAAAGAAAGTCGGGCTGCTTGTTCGGAGAAGACATGAAATGGGCTGTGACATCCGGTCTAGAATCGAAGGCCAAATATCATCGGAGTTTACTCAAATTTCAATATGTTGTTATAAGACCAAGACAGATGAGTCGAGATAGGCAAGTCCATCAGTTTCATTTGCCAATCCGTTTTGTTCATTGAACACTTTTTCTAAATTATCTCAAATTTCTCCAATTGCGATTAGAGTTTCTTACTTCATATATATTAATCCGCTTTTACAGAGACAAAATGTCAATATATTGTTAATATTGAATCTCTAATAAATTACTAAAGAAGAACCTATGTGCATCTTACTATTTCTTGTGATTAGTGAAAGTTTTTGAATCATCTATAATTTTTTTCGCGTTGAATTTTCCACGTAAACTTGTTGTGTTTGCTTTTGTCTGTTTTTATCATTTTGGCATTATTTTTATTCATTACGAGATTAGAGGGGTTGAGTTGATTTTGGTCCATTTAATCGTGGGAAGAAATTGATTCTACATTAGGTTAATTTTTTATGAATTGTTGCCGGTTCTCTCGAACTTTGTATCAATAATCTTGGAAATCCATCAAGTAAGGGAAATTTTGTCGCACTTTCCTTTGACTGACCCTGCACTCAGTCCCGAAAAGCTTGCGTCGGCCACATCTTTGATTTTTTGTGTCATCGACCAATAGCATTTGATTTTATGGTCTTCGTCGTCGTGAAAAAGGATGATTTCTGTCCCAATTGCGTCCTCATCGGCATCTTTGATTTTTTTGTCTCATCAACCAAAAGCATTTAATTTTATGGTCTTCGTCGTCGTTGATTTTATGGTCTTCGATTTTATGGTCTTCGTCGTCGTTGATTTTATGGTCTTCGTCATCGTGAAAAAGTATGATTTCTGTCCCGACCGCGTCCTCATCAGCATCTTTGATTTTTTTGTCTCATTGACCAATATAGCACATGATTTCATGGTCTTTGTCGTCCTGAAAAATATGATATCTGCCCCAGTCGTGTCCTCATTGGCCCAAACATTTTACTTGCTTTTCCCAGAACTGCCCCAGTCAATAACACTTCAATTCGTGTTACATTATGATCTGAGAAATGGATGTTTACTGTGGGGTTCGTCCAAATCGGTTTCGTCCAGGGGCACGATAAGAAGAGATGCTCCAATTTTTCTTTTTTAAAAACTTTCTTGCAAGATTGATTGCAGTTTTATTTTTCAGGAGTCGTGCTTTGATTGGATATGTTCATATTTCGGAGGAGGTTCGTGAAATTTTGAAGACGACTCGCATCATACTTGTCAGCATGCAGGATGGAACTATCATATATTTTTAGTGGGGTCAATGCCCTAAAGACTATAAGATAAGTTATTTCATTTAACAAAAAAATTATAAAGATGAAATTGAGCTATTTATTGATTTGAAGTAGTTTTTCTACACAAAATCTGACTTGAAATCAACACTTTGACATTGAATCATGAATGTGAACAAAATTTGGTTTCAAATCCTTGTGCTTGAGCTCGACACAATATAGTATTTAGGGCTAGAAATTGAACTCAATTCAACTCCATTATTAAAAGCTCGATTATACTCATTTGACTTGTTACTTAGGATGCTTCTTTCTATTTTTTCTAATCATATATTGTACCTTATGCATACCCTGGTCATGCTATTTGATTGCTTTATCTTCCAACTCTATCAAGCCTCGTGTTTGATTGGTGGTGTGGTTGTCTAGTAGTGCAATGTCTAAGGTTGATAATTTTTTGATAATTGTTTATCTTTTTACTTCTCTGTTTTTTGCATCATAAAGAAGTTTATAGTACATGGAAAGACAAGATACTGATTTTGATTTCTTGCAAGTTAGCACATGGTCCCTTAGAGGGCTACAAGGCTAAGCCTAATTACATTGATGAACAATGGAAGTTACTAAAAAGGCAATGTGGGGTTTTATTAGGCATCATCAGTTGGATTTTATCTCTTTAGATAAATTATAAGGATCCCATCCCACTGCTCCTTTTGCTCTTTCGATTTCCATCTTTTGGCAATGGAAAACCATAGCCACGACAACACCGATATAAATTAAGGAATCATTATGCTAGCTGGATCCTATGAGAAACAATTGATGTCGTCTCATCCATTGATCGTCAGACTCTTAGGATTATATGTCACAACTGCACTTCCATTCACTCACGGAACTCTTCTTGGATATGTCCTTCCTCAGCACTTCATTTCAAGTAGGGATTAGTAGTCCCCCCCCCCCCCCCATACAGATTGGAGTACGAAGCCCACCCAAAAATCGAATAAAATAGTCCGTTCCATTTTGCCTATATCACCAGCTGACTTAGTTCCAATGACTCTTCGGAATGATGAGGCAATAATAGAGCAAATATGTCAAACGGTTCTCCACCAAGAGCCGGAAACTCTTTTTATTATGTATTGATTGGTCGATTTATGACATTTTGTATAGAAATTATGAAAAAATGCAAATAGTTATAATTTGTTATAATTCAAAAATTTATTTATCGATGACCATAAAACTGCTCATTTATTATAACAAGAAATTAAAAAAACCCTCCAACACAAAAGTTATTCATTGTATTGAATCTCCAACATTGTATAGTAGAGTAGACGATCTATCACCGTGCATCATTTAAGTTTCACACACAAACATAAATAGAATCTTCTAAATTCATAAGCATACAATAAGATAAGAAAGACTAGTATAATTTATGTCTCATTTATTGTCTAGATTAGACAGGCCGCCCAATCCAGTGCCCATGGTCAGGCAATTTGTACTTGAAAAATGCAGATACTCCTCCATGCTTGCACTTCTCACCAACGAATAAAATAGAGCTTCCCGGCTGCCCCTTTCTGCGGCCCTCGCTCCCCCTGCTGCCCCTTCTCCCCTCGCTGCCCCTTCTCCCCCTGCGGCCCCTGCGGTCCCCGCCAACGGATGCAATAGAAAAGGAAACCACAAAGCATGATGGCAACAATGACTAAACCAACAATAACCCACGTTGGGGTGTTATTGTCATTGGATGATACAGAATTCGGATCGATCCATGCCGATGGAGGTGGAAAGTACTGGAAACTCGGATAAGTTTGTGGATAGTTATTGTTCTCCATCAAGAAAACTCTGTGGAATTAGTTCAATGTGAGCATTGAGTCTACAAACATATTATGAAGCATCAATCCAAGAGACAATTTACCTTTTTATCATGATGAATTGATTGTATGATCTGAGTGCGAGATCAAAATGATTCAACACATAATTCAGCGAGATATAATACAAGTGGAAGTAGGTGCTTGCACATATACCTTCACAAGAAGAACCGAGCAAATCAGTGAATAATGTTGCGCCAATGCTAACGCAACCTGCAAAGAAGTGAGAATTTTCGCCTGGTGGAGAACAGCCTTATATATGCCCCCACGATGCTTCCTCCCTCCTTCCCTCCCTCACGTGGTGGGTTTTTTTTTTTTTTTTGACTGAAAGATAATAATTTTCAAAACTAACCAACTAACGGGACACCATTAGTTGAAAAGTCTAAACATAGAATTATATATAGAGAACGTGGAGAATTAAAAGTCCAATTGCTGAGCTGACTCGGTAGGTTAGGTAAGTGTTTTAAGCAATACATCACCATTCTTTTTTGAGGATGTAGTGTAATGATTGAAGCATCTCATCAAAAAGTTGGGAAATTTTATTCACGTGTCAAAATAGGAAAAAAATATAATAAAAAATCATAAATTTATTATAATTGTGCCAATTCAATTATAAATATTTTTTTTAATCGATTGAGTACTAAATTTTTTATATTTATATCAATTCAGTTCGTCCGATTAAAATTGGCTACTCAGCACTAAAATGAAAACAAGGTGTTTTACGGGGCACCGTCGGATAATTTTTAACAATATTTGAATATTTTTTCGATTTTTATTCCTATATTTTTTAATACTTTCTTTTCTTTCTTTCATTTTTTCTTTTCATTTTATCTTTCTTTCTTTTTTCTTTTTTTTCTTTTCACTCGCTTCTTCCTCTGGCTGGTCGCAAGCAACCACTGGAAATGAAGGTCCAGGAAGAACGAGGCAAGCTTCACCTACAGTCCAAGCTCGATCACGTCTTCATGTGTGATGTTCAAGAGCTGGGAATTAGGCCCATTGAAATGATCCACGTGTTTGACTAATACGGTCTAAGGGAATAAGATTTTGGTGAAGGCCTAAGAAAAACAATAAGGTTTGAAATGAGAAATTATTATATGCTCTCCAAAATGTGTGATCCAATATCATCTCAATCATTAATCAAGGTAGATCTCGCTATGAGCCCACGGGATCAATTGTTGAATTGGGTTTCAACATGAGATATATAGACCATACAGTAACATTTCATGCAAAATGGGGTTATAGAAGTGATCTGAAAAATAAAATTCACTATACTATCCAAAATCAAGTCCACAAAAACTTATTTTAGAGCCGACCTGCTAAGTATATAAGAGACCCCACTGTTAATTTGTTTCTATTTCGAGTATTCTAAAAATGTAGGAAAACGTTCTAAGGTCGTCCTGAACTTAAAACTGTCTTAGATGGACACATAAAAAAACCACTAACCCCAGTCCTCGCGTTGGTCTATTCTTGTCCACATCTCTCTTGTGGTCACGTGACTTCTGTTTGTTGCCAGCTAATTAGGACGGTGGAATTAAAGAAACGTGGGAAAAACGACCCAAAAAGGCAAAGTCCGCCGCCTCATCACCATCGGTCACGTTATTCATACTCAACCTAATTCATATATGATTTGACTCATATTTCTAAAACACTTCATATTTAAACTAATTTAAAAAAATCCAAAATGAAGGGAGAGTTTGTAAACTTATTTAATACCCATATTATTTTGAATTTAAGTCATTCATAAAATCAAAAAAAAAAAAGTCTTATAACCCATTTTAACAAGTCTACTATTAGATAAACATGATATACTAACGGATAACACCTAAATTTTGACAACCCGATTAATTGTTTATTACATTAAAAATTAGAGATTAATTTTTAGTTCATAAACAAAAATAACATATTATTTTAGAGGCATTCATTATTTAGTTTATATTATTTATTTTCGATAATTGATGAGCTTTAATTTTATGAATTGGGAGATAGATATATTTCGAAAATGATTTGTTCTATTTTTCCAATATTCGATGATATGACGAGAGATTTTTTATATATTTAGGCAATATATACACCGACGGATATTTCTTGAATGAAAGGAATGTTTCGGATGGAATATTAGAAAAATATAAAAGAGAATATTGCACGTAAGTACATATATTTTGATGATATATTCAGGAGGCTATGTGCAAGCAAAAGTTAATTTTCATGCATATTGAAAAAGGATTTAAATTTGAAAGGGTAGATCGAAAAAGTGAAAAAGGAAATAAAATATAAGTCCTTCGCCTGTAAAAGGGGCCACGTACGGAGAAAAAGTGAAAAAAAAAAAGGAAATAAAATATAAATCCTCCGCCTATAAAAGGGGCATGTACGGAGGAAAAAGGGGGACTTCCTTTTCTTTTTTTTTTTTTCTTCGTGGGGAGGGGGACTTCTTTATGGCTTGTTGGGTCAAAGTCAATCAAAAGGGTACAGAGACAGAGAGAGGTGACGTGCGAGGGGGACGAAAAAGGAGGCAGAGAGAGAGAAAAAGTCATATTTTAAATAAATTTATATTTTCCACGTGGCTTTTAAAATTATTTTTTTATTTAAAATTTTAAAAATTAGATTTAAAACTAAAAATGAAAAACTAAAATTTAATTAAAAAAAAAATTGAAATAAACCAAAGGAAAGGAAGAAGAAGGAGCCGGTCGCCGACCCCCTCGCCGCACGACCTGAACACCCGCCGATCCGAGTGAGTGGGCTGCTGCCGGCCACCGCCGCTGCCGCCGTAGCCCCGAGCCCCCTCTTCTGAGCGACCACCAGCAGCCCGCCCGAGCGCCGCCACTGCTGCCGTGCCTCCCTCTGCCCGAGCCCGCGACGCCAGCAGCCCGAGCCGGTCGCCGTTTTTTTTTAAATAAATTTAGTTTTTAAATCTAATTTAAACAAGAATAAAAATAATGTTAAAAGCCCATGTATAATGAAAATCATTTAAAATGCTGCCGCGCGACCTGCAGGACTCACCAATTTAACGCCGTCGCTGCTGCCGGCCATCGCCGCTTGCAGCGCCTCTGAGCGAGCGCCCGCAGCAGCTCGCCTCTCAGCTCGCTTCCGCGCCACTGCCGCCCGTCCCCCGCTGGTCGCCGTCCGCGACGCTTGCAGCGCCTCCGAGCGACGCCCGCAGCAGCTCGCCTCCGCCTCGTCTCCGCCTGCAAACCGGCCCCCGCTGCTGCCGTCGCTCGCCTGAGCGACCACCCGAGCCTCCGCCGCCGACGCCAGCAGCCGCGAGCACCCGCGCCGGTCACCGCTGCTCCTGCAGCCAGCCCCGAACGCGACGCCAGCCGCCGAGCCTACGCTGCGCCTCCGCCTGCCGTCCTCCACGCCGGCCGCCATTTCTTCTGCTCCGCCCCCGCCCTGCAGCCAGCCCCGAACGCCGCAGCAGCAGCCCGTTCGTCGCTGCTGATCGCCAAGCCACCGCACGCCCGTCACCGGCTTCCACCCGACGACCCGTGACCTGCAACGCCTTTGCCACCCTTCCGTTCCTCGCCAGAGCTTCGAGTGAATTAGGAGCGTAGAGAACATGTTATGAAGGAAAAAGTACTATGAGCAAATTGGTAGCGTTGAATTTGCTTATTAAGTTTGAGCACTCTGTGGTCGGCCTCTTATTTACCTTTCCGCATCTTGCTCTGTTTGCAATCAGTTATATTAATAAAACTTCGTTGATGTCATCTGGATCCTGATTTATTTGGCTGTAGCCTCGCCAATTGAGTTGAGGAGGTTTTTGTAAGATTAAACTAACAAAATGATTTGGGTCACTATCGACTAGTATTAGAATATTGTTTTACAAAAGTTCTTGTCCGGAGAATATTGCTTCAGCAAGAAGTGAGCCAATATGACATTATTGCGATATACCAAAACCAAAGGCAACGTATTAGAAAGCATTCATGTCAAGTGCCTTAGAGGCCAGAAAAGCTCGGACCATGGAGCAAACCACACTATTGAACCAGACAGTTATCTTGACTGGTAGTAATTTTCAATAACTAGTGGCAAACGTGATATTTAGCACCGTTCGAACTATGAGATTTGTACTTGGCATTGATTTTTTTTTCCAGGGCGATGAATTGCAGAGAATAGAGACAATGCACTGAATATAATAGACTCGAGCTTTACATTAACTTCAACAAGTAAAGAGTTGGCGAGACAGTTTCACAGAACGCTTTTCAGCGGACAGCCTACATCCTTTCTGATTCGCTTCTAGAAGTTGGTCGCAAGCTGTTGTAAATGTTATGCCTATATGATTATCGTGCACTCTTGTTCCTAGCAATAACACTACAACTCCTTTTAAGCCTATAGCTAATATCATTACCAACTGATTCATCTTCCTTGCAACATCTTCCCTGCCAAGACTCCGCAACCACCTCTTTGTCCAACTCTCTGGCAACGCAACTTCTCCCTTCAGCGACAGAGTAAGAAGAAGGGGAATGTGATTAACAGTGTAGGATGGTGGTATAAACCCTGGTTTTATCAGTATGCACAGAGGGAAGTATGGGAAAGTATGGGAGAAGGGTTTAACAATGGTTTCGTTTGATTATAAATAACCAAGAATGTTTGGCAAGATTTCAGTCTGATCGGTTCTCGGTGAAATCTTGCACAGATGCACATCAAGGAGGTTTATACTCGGTGAAACTTCATGGACAAATAAAAACGCTAATGAACACAATGTGGTCAATCCATATGCACATGTGTGACGTATGAAAAAGAAACTTACAGTAATGTTTCTTAACTTCTCCCAAAAATGCAGATGGCTCCTGCCAGGACTGCACTAAGAGAAAATAAAGACATGAAAGTATTAAATGGCATAGTAAGTTTAACATGTGACAAGACGAAAGAAATCAATTCGCACATTAGTATAAGGAATATCTTCATCTTGCAGGACTACATTCTTATGCTGGAAAAATAATGTTCCAATGTAATACAGGACAGGCCATTTTGTTGCAAGAATATAATCATAAGAATATCCAGTTTACCTTGCTTCAACGAAGACATTCCACACCAGAACCACGCCTTCTGGAAATACACTTCCTCTGGTGGCCCTCCACCAGGTACTTGCATTTCCCTATAGCTGATAGACTGCAAGGACCACATTATCTTCCTCCGAGCACCTTAGCAATGCGAAGGCTTTCTCCAACTCTTGGATTCAAAGAGTTGCCAGCCTTGGGATCACCTTCTCCTATGAACCTTGGTGGGTACAACTTCAGAAATTGCTCTACAAGCTTATGCATCGATCGGTCAGCAATCACATTCCTAGGTGGAACCTCGGAAGGTGCGGCAGCAATAGCGGCAGCAACAGTGGCGGCAGTGGTAGCGGCGACTATAACAGCGGCAGCGATGGACTTGACTCTGGGCTTGCTGCCCTACCACGTTTCCCAACGTCTCAAGCACTTGCACGATCCCATCAAGGTCCCCACGCCGAAGATTCAACGACCGTGACCGGTGCCCGACGGTGACCAGCCACCACCACGCACAAGCCTTGCGTGGAAAGGAAAAAAAGACAAGAGAAAATGGAAAATCAATTAGGTTGTTTTTATTTTTCATTTATTTTATTTTATTTTGTTTATATTTTTTTAGTTTAGTTATTTAAATTGGGAAATTGGATCTCAATGTTCACTTTATGAATCTTGTAGGCATAGGATAAAAATAACTTTCCTATTATGGATAATATAAATCATATCCACATTTATCTCACATTTCCCATTAAATAATTTTATCCGGCCTATATTCTCCTTATATCCGATTTTATCTATTCTGAGCAAGCATCAAACGTAAGATGGGATAAATCATATCATATCTCGAATTTTTTCCGATTGCCGAACGCAGCCAAAGTGGATTGTCTTTGATTATCAAAATAAATAAAATAAAATAAATAAAAAGTGGATTCTCTGTGATTCTGCTATGTTATTAGAAATTGTCCTTCCTTTAGCTTAATGCAAAATTATTTTATAATATAACATATTCAGTATCAACATGACATCCAAATTTACATCGGTTTCTCCAAAAATGCAATTTAACTCGAGCCTAGAGGACAACCCTTGATATCTTTGAAAATAATAATCCAATGTACCAAGAGCGAAAGACTATGCTTGCAGCACGATTGGCCACGTTTCATTTTGCAATTGTACCACAAGAAGTTTGACTTTTAATGATAATTATTTAGTATTTGGCAGCCGTCGAAATCGCCAGTAAGAGATTTACCAGAGATTACACAATTGCTACCAGGGGCTACGTCGCCAAAAGTTCTAGTGGTGATTGTACAAATTGTAGCACGAATTATCGCGATGATGGCCATAAGCGCCAAATGTCAAACAAAATTCTTTCAACTATTTTCCATTGTGAAATTGGCTAGTGCCGCTAAACCATTGTTGCGACCAATTTTTCCGAGTGTAAATCACCTAGGGTTTGGCTAATGGATTGTTAAGCCTAGACTTAACTCGGGCTCTCCCAAGCCCATACCAATTCGCGACTTAAGTTCAAATTTTTTTTAAACATGCAAACAGATTTTATCTAGAAATCGCCCCTAATCTATTTTTGGTAGGTCGATTAGAAACCCAAGTAAAGTATTGGGAGTTTTACTTTATTCTTACAAACCAGAGACTACGGGGACTTGGTTACACTAGATTTCTCTAATGCCCTTTTAGTACCATTCTTTTATTTTCAAAAATGTTTGGCAATCAGTTTGAATTGATTTTAAATCATTTTCCCTAACATGTGAGGTGATCATGCGAGTGCGCAATCCACCAATTTAACACCCAAATGAACGATAAATAAATTGCAAAAACTTACCTCAAAGTAACGAAAGTATCGCAATGTTAAATTAAAATCTACATCAACAACCCTAGATATGGTTTCTAATTAACACGCAATTTCTTTCTTTTTTTTTTCTCTTAATTAATGAAATCACGCAATATGCAATGAAATATTAACTAAATGATCTAATCCTAATGACATGTAATTTCTAATTAAATGAGCTTAGCAAAAGTACTAAATGACATACATCTCAATGAATCTAACCCTAATGATGTGCATATGACATTTTTTTTTTCCTAAAAGAATGCATTTTATCCTAAATAATAAAACTAATTTAACCGATGACATTTTTGTATTTTTCATGAAATTCGAAATTTGGTGAAATGTGAAAATTACCTAACTAGATTAAGGTCCTATTTAATTTATATTAGGAATTAGGTTAAGCCAAATCCTAATTTAAACTAAAACATTATCTTAACCTAAATAATCCTAAAATGCAATATATCTAAAAAATACCTAAACTTATAATAAATTAAGAAAAGATATTATCTAAAATTAAACTAAGTGCAATTTAACCCTAATATGCAATGATGTACTAAATATGCCCTAATTCTAAATATGCCCTAATTCTACATGACACATGTGTCACGGCTCGAAAGAAAGCATGTCCAAGAGGTTTCTCTAGCACGAGCGTGATACATTAAAGACCCTCGGCTTATACCCCCGAGATTTAGAGTATTTTCCTGGGGGCGGGCGATACTGTATTTGTACACATACGTTATAAATGCGAGTAGCTGGTAGTTGTGTAATTAATACTGGTAGTTGGTAGATGGGGAGGTGCAATCTCCACCGTTAGATCTACGGGAGATTTACGGATACAGTTTGTCTTGTACTTGTATATAAATGGGTCTCCTCCTTCATTATATTCTCATTCACAAGATATATAAAACCAGAGCTTCTCTATCATCAAGAGTTTCTCTCTCTAGAAGTTCCTTGTGAGTCGAGTGTTGAAAGGCTGCTTAAAGGTAAAACCTTAAGGCCGCACGAGTAAATTGAAGAGTGATCGATCAGCCCATGACAAGTGGTATCAGAGCTTATTTGCGATCCAAGTGCAAGTGCAATGGTTGACCCACGATCTGATGAGGCGTTAGCCATGGGTGGTGACTACGCTGATCGTGGGCAGAACGCCGAGAAGGGCGCTGCCAAGGGGAAGAAGAGCCGTGGTGGTTCGAGTTCTAGGGATCCAATGGGGGATCTTGCGCAACGGATGGCGAAGCTAGAGTTGTTCATCTCCGATGTCCAAGGATTGGTCGATGACCTGACCCAGACCATGGACAGAGTTGACGCCGGAAGGGAGGAGCTAGTTGCGGATGTGCAAGAACTCAAGACCGGCATGGGAGAACTCCGCCACGAGTTGCTGGGGACCTTGCAAAAGGAACTGACACAACGGTGTGAACCCTTGGAGGCCATGATGGCGGCCATGCGCGCGGAGATCGCGGAGCTTATGAGTAAGCTCGCTGAAGCACAAGCTGCACGCATGAACGATGTGATCACGGTGCAAAGTCTATGAGTGGACACGTCGAAGCCAAAGGAGTTCCGGGGCTCGCGGGTGGCCAAAGATGTGGACAACTTTTTGTGGTACATGGAGCGGTACTTCCAGGCCATGGGAATCAACGATGACCAAACACGGGTAAACACTGCATCGATGTATTTAGCTGATAGTGCATCGTTGTGGTGGCGTCGTCAGTCGGATGATAGGTGTGTGAATCCTATCACGACCTGGGGTGGTTTTGTCGAGGAGTTCCAACGGAACTACTTCCCTGCTTACGCGGAGGAGGAAGCTCGTGACGAGCTGAAGCGTCTCGAGCGTAAAGGCGCGGTGTGCGCGACTACATCAAGCGGTTTTCGGAGTTGCTACTCCAAATCCCCTCGATGAATGAGATTGAAGTGTTTCACCAGTTCATGGGTGGCCTCAAGTTATGGACAAAGCAAGAGTTGAAGCGGTACAACATGGGAGATCTCACTATGGCCATGACCGTAGCCGAGTCGTTTGTGGAGTACAAGGCGTCGCCTTCCACATCCTGATCGGACACTCGTCCTAGGGACAAAGCCACTAGCGGGAGAGATCGAAGGAGATATAACCGCCCGACCGGAGGCAAACCATCGGCTAATCAACACAAGGCTCATGCGGGGCCAAGTGGTGGAGGACAAAGGAAGGTACGCTCATATAGCTGTTTCTTTTGCGATGGTCCGCACATGGCGCAGGATTGCCCGAACAAGGCCAAGTTGACTGCTCTTTGCAAAGAGGATGAGCCTAGGGAGGAAGCGCGGTTGGGATCGTTGCAACTCCTTAGCACGATCAAGTCTAAGAAGGCGAAGGAGCCCAAAGGCTTGATGTTCGCAGACATGAAGATCGAAGTGACTACGATGAGTGCGCTCGTGGACACGGGAGCATCCAACATCTTCATATCGGAGGAAGCTGCGAAGAAACTTAATCTATGGGTTGAGAAGGGAGTCAATTGGCTCAAAACAGTGAACTCGAAGGAAGTCCTTGCAATCAGGGTTGCAAGGGACGTGGAGCTACAACTCGGGTCGTGAAAAGGCAAAGAAACTCTAGAAGTAATTCCACTTGAAGACTATGATATTGTCATTGAAATCAAATTCCTAGATAGAATCCATGCGGTTGTAGTCCCGTTTTCCGAGTGCATATGCGTGTTGGACAAGAATAGCCAATGCGTGATTCCAGTCCACCATGAGTCGGATCGTGATCGGAAGATGATCTCGGCCATACGACTCACCAAAGGAACAAGGAAGGGTAAAATGACCTTCCTGGCGGCCTTGAAGGTCGAGGACGGCAAGGGTGAAGGGAAGGAAGTCCCGACGGAAGCAACCTAAGTCCTCAACTTGTTCAAGGATGTCATGCTTTCGAAGCTGCCAAAAAAGCTGCCATCCAAGAGAGAGGTGGATCACCGAATCGAACTTGTGCCCGACGCTCAACCACTTGTCATGGCGCCTTACCGTATGGCGCCACCCGAATTGGAAGAGTTGAGAAGGCAACTCAAGGAGCTGCTTGATGTGGGCTATATATGGCCATCCAAAGCTCCGTTCGGTGCGCCGGTCCTATTCCAAAAGAAGCACAATGGGTGCACTCCGAATGTGCAACGACTACCAGGCGCTGAACAAGCTAACTGTGAAGAACAAGTACCTGATCTCGCTCATTGCAGATCATTTTGATCAACTTGGGGGAGCTTAGTGGTTCACCAAGCTGGATCTTCAATCGGGCTACTACCAAGTTCGGATCGCTGAAGGGGACGAGCCAAAGACCGCCTATGTGACGCGGTATGGATCCTACGAGTTCCTTGTAATGCCGTTCGGCTTGACCAACGCTCCGGCTACCTTTTGCACAATGATAAATAAGGTACTCCACTCTTTCCTAGATCGGTTTGTAATGATTTACTTAGATGATATTGTGGCTTATAGTCGGACGCTGGAAGAACATATTGAACACCTAAGGCAAGTCTTCCAAGTCTTGCGCAAGAACGAGCTGTACGTCAAGCGTGAGAAGTGTGCCTTCGCCTAAAAGGAAGTTCCGTTCTGGGGCACATCGTCGGGGCTGGACGAGTGCGCATGGACAAGGCCAAAATTCAATCGATCGTCGAATGGGAGCCGCCAATAAAGGTGCCAAGGTTGAGGTCATTCTTGGGCCTCACCAATTATTACCGACGGTTCATCCGGGGCTACTCAAGCATCATCGTGCCACTCACAGACCTATTGAAGAAAGAAAAGGCGTGGGAGTGGATGGATCGATGCCAAGGAGCCTTTGATCGATTGAAGACCGCCATGACCGAGGAGCCGGTGCTGGTACTGCCCGATCACACCAAGCCCTATGAGGTAGAGACTGACGCTTCAGACTTTGCCATTGGTGGTGTGCTTATGCAGGATGGCCATCCGGTGGTGTACGAGTCTCGCAAGCTGAATGATACCGAGCGCCGATATACCGTGCAAGAGAAGGAGATGACCGCGGTGGTCCATTGCCTTCGGACGTGGAGGCATTATCTCCTAAGGTCAAAGTTCATCGGAGGATGGACAACGTGACCACGAGCTATTTTCAGACACAAAAGAAGTTGAGTTCGAAACAAGCTCGATGGTAGGATTTTCTTGCGAAGTTCGACTACGCGTTGGAGTACAAGCCAGGAAAGGCCAACTCCGTGGCAGACGCGCTGAGTCGAAGGACGGAGCTTATGAGCCACACGGTGAGTCGACCAAGTTGCCCGTGGGTCGACCGCATCAAGGAGGGGTTGATGCATGATCCAAGAGCTCAAGCCCTCATCGGGTATGCCAAGGAGGGCAAGACCCGACAATTTTGGTGGGAGGACGAGCTCCTCTACACCAATGGAAAGCGGTTGTACGTGCCTTTCCATGGGTAGCTGAGGAGGGAGATCTTGCGCGAGTGCCACGACTCGAAGTGGGCGGGTCATCTAGGGATCCACCGCACGTTGGCCCTCGTCAAAGATCGGTATTACTGGCCTCAAATGCGAGATGACGTTGAAGCCTATGTGAAGACTTGTTTGGTGTGCCAACAAGACAAGCTGGAACAACGCTCGTCGCTGGGTCTTTTGGAGCCACTTCCCGTTCCAACTCGTCCATGGGAAAGCATTTCCATGGACTTCATCGTCAACCTGCCGAAGTCCGAAGGGTGTCGGACTCTAATGGTGGTGGTTGATCGGTTCTCCAAGTATGCAACCTTTGTGCCTGCGACAAAGGATTGCCCGGCCAAGGAGGCGGCCAAACTTTTCATGCAGCATGTGGTGAAGTATTGGGGAGTGCCACAAACAATCATGAGCGATTGGGATCCCCGCTTCACAGTTTGTTTCTGGTCCGAGTTGTTCAAGCTGCTGGGGTCGGAGCTGAACATGTCAACGAGTTTGCATCCCTAAACTAACGATCAGACAGAGCGGATCAATGCACTCTTGAAGATCTATCTCCGGCACTATGTGAGCATGACGCAAGCGAATTGGGCGAAGTTGATCGACGTAGCCCAGTTCTCCGACAACTTGCAGCGGAGCGAGTCAACCGGCCAAAGTCCGTTCGAGGTTGCGACTGGGCAACAATCGAACACCCCAAGCACTATCGCTTCGGGTTACCGAGGGAGTAGTCCGCCCGCGTACAAGTTTGCCAAAAATATGCAAGAACAGACGGACTTGGCACGAGCGTGTCTACACAAAACCTCCAAGCGCATGAAGAAATGGGCGGACAAGAAGCGATGGCACGTGGAGTTTCAAGTGAGAGACCAAGTGTTGGCCAAGCTATACGCGGTCCTTCACTACAAGGACGTGCATAAGGGGTTGATCCGTCGCTACGAAGGGCCATTTCTTGTGCTGCAAAGGGTCGGGAAGGTCGCCTACAAGCCGGAGCTACCGCCAAAACTCAATGTGCATCTAGTGTTCCACGTAAGTATGCTTAAACATTTCCAAGTTGATGAGGAAGATCCGGATCATGGGGAGTCTCATCGGGCGCCACTTGGGGCAAAAACCTCGTATGATCGAGAGGTCGAGAGCATCTTGGCTGATCAAGTCATACAGAAGCGGTATTGCGCACCCAAGCGAGAGTATTTGATCCGATGGAAGGGTCTTCTAGAGAGTAAAGCCAGTTAGGAGCCTGAGGAGAGTCTTTAGCAGTTCAAGAAAGAGATCGAAGCTTTTCATGCCGAAGACGCGACGAGGGCGTCATCTGATTAGGTGGGGGAGAATGTCACGGCCCGAAAGAAAGCATGTCCAAGAGGTTTCTCTAGCACGAGAGTGACACATTAAAGACCCTCGACTTATACCTCGAGACTTAGAGTATTCTCCTGGGGGCGGGCGATACTGTATTTGTACACATACGTTATAAATGCGAGTAGCTGGTAGTTGTGTAATTAATGCTGGTAGTTGGTAGATGGGGAGGTGCAATCTCCACCATTAGATCTAAGGGAGATCTACGGATACGGTTTACCTTGTACTTGTATATAAAGGGGTCTCCTCCCTCATTGTATTCTCATTCACAAGATATATAAAACCAGAGCTTCTCTCTCATCAAGAGTTTCTCTCTCTAGAAGTTCCTTGTGAGTCGAGTGTTGAAAGGCTGCTTAGGGGTAAAACCTTAAAACTGCACGGGTAAATCGAAGAGTGATCGAGAGTTGATCGATTGGCCCGCGACACATGCATGATAGTTTTTGTTGTTTTTTTTTAATTAATTTTCGAAATTAATAATTGCCAAATAATTAAACATGCAATCCAAATTAAAATCTAGCAACCTAAATTGATTAATTTGAATTTTGATTTTTTTATTTTCGAAAATTCATGATAAATAGAATGCTTAGCCTAAATATGCAAATAACCCTAAAACATGCAATATTCTAACTCAAACATATTTCAAGATAAATAAAGCAATCAAGTCCATTCAAAATTACCCAAAAAATATCACACATCGTTCAAATCAAGAAATAATATTTTGCTAATAAAATCGATAAATTGATCTTAAGCCTTAAAGATCAAAATATCAATTTCATTTCCACTTGATTAATTATTTCATCTAAAGCCTTATAAATGAAATAAAAACCCTAACCGAATCAAGTGATATATTGAGATTTCCAATTATGCATAGAGAAATATTTCAAACAAAGAAACCAAGATATAAAAAATAAAATAAGATAAAATAAACTTGCCTAATAAAATAAAGCAAATCTACCTAATTCGATTTTTCTTTTTAAATAAAAAATAAAAAATCTTGACCACCGGTTTGGGGCTCCAGCGAAGGGTTCCGGCGAGGGCACGACGAGCAGCACGTCCAGGGGCGGGGCAGGGAGGGTTGACAGAGCCGGAGCGCGGATCGTGGATCGCGGGTCGTCGGGTCACAAGCTTCGAACGGTGGGGCGCTGCAGTGGACGGCAGAGGCCTCGGGCTGCAGCCTAGAAGCTTCTGCATCTCGGATCTAGCTATGTGGCGCAGCGTCCGGTGAGAGAATCGGATCGGGGCACGGGCTCCTGTGGATCGTCGCTCGGGCAACGCGAATCGCGCTCAGGTCAAGGGCGATAGCAGCGTCGTGGCATCTCAAGGCAAATTTGCTGCGGCGGAGCGAGGGATCGGGTCACGGCTTGGCGGAGCTTCAGGTCGGCGTCAGGACTGCTGGCGTCGCGTCGCCGCGGGCGGAGCAACGAGCAACGGTGGGCGGGGAAGCGGAGGCGCGGTGGTGCGGCTACGACGACGCAAAGAGCTCGGGTAGCAGAGGAACACCGTAGGCAAAACCTACGAAGAATAAGAACAGTGCTTCTTTTTTTTTTTTTTCTCTCCTCACATCAACCTCACTGTCCACTCTCTGCCGCTCACGTCTTGTCTTTCCTCTTCTCTTCCTTTTTTTTTTCTTTCTCTCCTAAAACCGAAGAAGACCCTCCCTTTTGCTCCAAATTTTTTCGAAATTCCTCCCCCCCCCCAAACAAATTGCACGCGAGGTATTATATAGATCTAAAAAATGTAACTTTACGGTATATATTTTTTTCCTTTTTGTTCATGCATGATACCCCTAAATATATCGTTGAAATATACCCACCTCACGCAATTACCTTTTGGGGATTTCAAATCTTTTTTCCTTCATGCTAAAATATCCCCAAATACTGAAATGATAAATATTGACTCATGGGCAAATGCGTATATTGATAATTCTATTTCATCTTTTACATGTTTCAATATTAAAATTAAAGTATTCTATCCTATAACAACTTTCCTAAAGAAAATTCAAATATTGAAATACATTTCCACTTACACCAATTTCTTCAAAATAGTTTTACCAATAATATCTTTCCACACTAACTAGTTATTTAAATATTTCATAATAATAAGATTTTTTTTTAAATATAATTTGCTATTCTTGTCAATGTCGATTTTTCACATGCACATGACGCGCATGCACATTTGCTGATAGATACATACAATAACTTTTGAGCCACACGGCATTTGGATTTTATTTTAGACTACATCGGAGGACATTATATCATGTCTAGCTAGTGTAATTTATTGAGTGTAATGAGTTACTAAATGAGCCTCATCACAACGTTGCAAGCACGTGAGAAGGAGACAAGTCATCATAAGGATCTCATACAAAGAAAGAGATGCTCATTTAGGCACATACAAGTTGCAAGACTCATGTATGATCTGGTTAGGGTTCACATCGACCTTTCTTTTCGTAGCGAAGCAAACAAGAAACTTCAGGAGACCAAGAAAACAGGAGGAAAGATCTGCAGAATTTGCTCATTGACCTGAACTGCTTGCGTCCCTTCAAACGTGGAAGTTTGAATCAGTAAGGTCTTTCGAGCCAAGAAGCTGTTCTGAACTTAAAAGTCAAGCTAAAAGGTTGTTTTGAGATTGATAAAGCTTCTCTTTTCTTCTCCTTTCGTTGGCTGAAATGCCATCCAGCCTGGCCCGCTTGAAGTAAACTCGTCTTTGATATGTTTGGTGACATAACTATACGCCAAAAGAAAAAATGTATATGATAAGAACCCTGTAAATTAACGGGTCTAGAGAAGTTATCGCACGGTTTACAGACAACGTAAATTAATATCATACAAAGTATCGATTAGGTGGGTCTTACCGTACAGCAAATATAATTTACGGTTGAGATGTGCTTTGTCTATATAGAGTACGGTCAAATGTAGTATGATTTTTCCGGTCATGTGGAACTGGCTGGCCTTGTGGAGGGAGTATCCATTTCCCTCCCTTTCTGGCTAGGATTGGAATCCTGTATTTGGCAGGGTGTTTTAGCCTTGTTCAAAGATCTTTTTGCAGGTATCGACCTGGATTTGGATTACATATTCACACGAGCACATATTTTGCTTTTCAATCAATCTCTAATTCTATTCTTCCTCCCCAATATGATATTATGTGTTCATTGATATTTCTAGTATAGTAGATGCTATCATACATATAATTATACTCAATTCGATTAGATTATAAATTATAAATTTATAACCCTAACCCATTCTCATTTTGGGTAAAATCCCTTGCCTGTTGAAGGAAGTTTGAGCCCTCGAACTTGATGGAGGTCATGACTGGCTAAAGTTCCATTAAAGAATGTTTCCACGGTAGCACCTCCTTATTTCGCCAGCCCATGGATTCACCAGGAGTTCAAAAGGGTGACCTATTCCGACATCTCCGGGACTGATTGAGGTAGGCCCAAAATCACCTATGACTTTAACACTACTTGATATTCTCATTTTTACTTTTACTCTTTTGGTGATTTCTCGATTATGAAGTCAATTAGATGCCTTGTTAGCTTATCACGTCTAGTAGAGAGTGCTAATCGTTATGCTCTTGTAATACGAATCTCAAGCAGCATTGCACTTGAATTTTGGAAAGCTGTTGTGTTTCCCCATTGGCATGCTTGTCCGCGCATTGATGCCTTGCGACATGATCGATTTGCACAAACTCAACGTCTAAAAATTTTCCTAGTCAATAATGACAAATCACGGAGTCAGTGAAGGTAGCAGCTCGATTAGATTCGAAATGAACCCCACTTTAAGCAACCACCCTTTACTCAATTTCTTTGTTTTTCTTGTTTTAGTAGTAGAAAAGAGGCGATCAACGCTAACGACCCTTAAGAGTTATCATAAGAGTCATATACTCAATAATAATTTTTTATTTGAGCCATAACTATTCCATACCACCCACGACTCAAAGTTCTAAAATTGATGACCACATCACAAATAATCCCATCAAAATGCTAGCAGTCAGAAAATGTTAGTATAGGCTATTTATAAGTTCGCTCACAACGTGAATCAAACTCATAATCTTATAGAAGAAAATACGATACCTTTTATCACTGGACCACTTATCTTGACAATCGATTCATATTTAGTTAATCCACCTAGAAAACGAAGAAAAGTCTGCTTAATACATCAGAGCAATAAGCTCACAAATTAAGAGATTGATGGGTTGGAACAAAAAATGCCAAGCAATTCTTGAAGAAGAAAACATAAGGCTTACAATTCTTGAAGAAACCTCGAGGCACTTCATAAAATCAGCTTGCTTGTTCAATACAAAGAAGACACGTTCTATTGGCACTTACCCTTAGATGCTTACTCATAACATGAAATCGACGCATCTAGGGCAGCTTATCTTTAGATGCTTCGGAGAAATTTGGTACTGCCTGAACATGACATTCTCATCCATCCAAACCAATCACTGCGCATCAAGTATTATGAATTTCCATTTTTTTCCTGCAAAATAATGACACTTAGCACGCCATGATTGGATTCTGTGGACGAGAGCTTCGTGCTCTTGGAGCACCTAAATTTCTGTCGGAGGTGGGACTTTCTATATATACAGCTTAATAAAGCGCAAAGTTGAACATTGCTGTTCTCTTTGCAGCCACCACGCGCCGGACCGATCCCCACTTCACCACGGCACGGATCTTGCACCATGCCACCTTGGGCCTTGAAATCCTAGATTTGTGGACTCCAGAACCTGTGCGAGATGGACAGATCCCAAAATCTGCCCTACTGCTTGATTCAATGACAAAAGTATGCTCTGGTGTCCACATCAAATTGCCAGGGATCGGCGATGGCACTTTAAAAAGGTCCTCAGGATTTAGATGGATGTTCGGCATAAACGGTCCTCGTGAGTAACCAGGATGATGACTGCTTTCGACCGCACTAAATCTGGCTGAGAAGTCCTGCCTTGCTAAGGTGTTTGCCATGGTGGGATTAAAGATTTTCGCGGTAACGTGACCCTGTGGCCCTAGACAATCTGGTTGTCTGTTCTCTGTGACATTGTAGCAATGCAATGTTAAAGCCAATGAGCAATCAAATTCAGGAGTCACTTCTGGTCTATCTGAATAAAGATGCGGTTTTATTTCAGCTACCGTAGATGTGCAAAATGGTGGAAGTGCCAATAAAGAAATAGGAATACTAAACTATGAAAGATTAAGAAGGCCAAGAAGAAAAAGATAGATAGAAGTGATGTAATATCACAATACCTTGGATTAGCTCTGTGAAATCTAGATGGTGCAGAGGCGGGCTCAGGCCAATTGACGGCCCTGTAGGCAAGATGGTCAGGGCTCTCAGAGGAGTGATGCTGGGTGGGGCATCGAGCAGCACCCATTGATTCTTGTTATTGTAAGCTTGCCTTTTCAAGTTCTGCACCAAAATCTGTCAACCAAGCAGCAGATTCAATCAAATCCAAAATCAAACTAATTTGGGAATTATAAGAGAAGTGCTTGTGGTATATATTCTGCCATGTAAACAAACTATTGCATCAAATGCGGGCCCTTCTATAGCTCCAAATGGATTCACACTCAGCTACTAGATTGAAAAGTTTTAGATTATGATTCATGTACCTTCTGAGAGTGGGTCAATTTGCTTAGAGACTGGCAAGTTTGGCCGTGGAATGTTGCATGAGCAACTTTCATTACCGAGTTGAACAGTATACTGGCCTTATTCAAAGCTTGGTAGTAAGTGTACATCTTGTTATCATCAACCACACAGGTGCTGGCATGTCCGACAATTGTCTCCCATGTCCGCTTGGTGATCCCAGAGCCAAGTACCTGAAATAACAGTGCACCACAAAAGAAGTAGCTTGATCTAGTTAACAATGCCTAGAATAACGGGTACAGGAAAAGGGAACTTAGCACAGGTAGAAGAGAAATGGTCACTACGTTTCTTAGAGAAAATGCATCGGCTTCATACAGCTGGAGGAAATCTTGAACAGTGTTAATTCCTCTCAAAGTCATGCGCTTGTGTAGAGCGCCATCTTTGGCTATTTTCTCTAAACGCCACACTTCATCGCTCAGAGATGGAGGGTGGTGCTTCTTGGTCACTGCACACAACAGAGAAAACGTGTCAATCAGTCTTTTCAAGGTCCACAAATAGAATCAAGAATTGATGGTTGAAAATTAAATTGTTATCGTAAAATGAAAGGCAGTGCAAACTTACACTCTCCTCTATGATCTTTAACGACAAAAGTTTCACTTCTCGCTTCCCTTATTCTTATTTCTGCTTGAATAGCTCGAGCTCCTAACCTGAATTTCCGACTTCTCATCCAGCTCGAGTTGTCGGTGATGATTAAATTACGGAGACAACCAATTCCTCCTTCCAACACCACAGTCAGCTCCCCGGTTATCAATGGCCTTTTCCCTTCCCTTGCATGAATGATACTGCAATTGAATTCCTTTTCTGTCCAATCCTCTCCCTCGTCCGACCCGAAATCGCCGTTAAGGACGACGATTTCGATTTTCATTGAAGATAGGGTGCCACTTGTTACCCTTTCACTAGTCCTTCCATCAACTAGTTCAATCCAGAGAGGAGTACCATCCTCGGCTTCTATCTGACAGCTAGTGAAGATGGTGGCTGGTAATTTGGTAAAAAATTGCAGTCGCAGACTGCTTGCTTCAGAAGTTCCAACAGGATTGGTCAGCACTCTGCAATATAGACTAGAAATAGATAAATTCTCCTGTACATAAGGGATGTTAAATTCTCGATATGATGTCCGAAAACAACTTATTTTGAACTTGAAACCAGATTTTGTTTAGTGTGAAAATACTAATACGAAAACAAATCAATATGGCTTCCTCTGATTCGCAACCAACCTTGAAGGTTGATGCAGAAAAAGAAGGAACACTGACCTTAAGGACGGATCAGAAAAACGCAATATCGCACGTTCCACTTCCTCACTAACCTGCTTGATGCAGGATGTAAATCAGACTGGAAGTCAAATAGTTCTGAAATACACAATACCAATAGTTCTGTCCTGTTTAGATCACAATCATAAACAGGTGATTTGGTCAGACAACATGCAGGACAGATCTTATGTTTCCAGAGTGCGATGTTTTCGAATACGTGGAAACTCTGCACAGCATACCTATCAAAATAAATTACTAGAAAATGGAAGAATTCATTTGATCGATCAATAAAAACATCCATTCCCTTCACTGAAAAAAAAGAGGTTGGGGGCAAAAATTTACTTTTTATCTGGAATTTAGTCATGAGAACAGGATTCACAGATCTCTCATCCATGGATATGAACCCAACAAACGAATCACTTCAGAAACAAATAATGGGAAAATTCTTATATGAAATAGTAGAGCAAATCAGGACTTCATGAAGTATCTATCTTTCATAAGAAACAAGAAACGGAAAAAAGCCTCTACATCTTTGTGATGAAAAATACTTTGCCTAAGCCATATATTTTTGTGATTATAATGGAAGTGGCAAAGATTAAAATGTCTGCTTTGCTGACCAAACTTCCAAATCGCCATGAGAAAACAACTTCTCAATGGAAATTCAAACTACATCCACGACATGACCGAACATCACTAAGCCAGATGAAATTAATTGCAATATCCTATAGAGAAAACCGAAGAGTCACATACTAAGCATAGCAGTTATGTGAAATTATTGTTCAATTTGTAAAGAATCAGACTTGAGAGTTCTGAAGCAACACAGCTGGTGACTGATACAAAGCATACCACTTTCCGAAAGAGAGGCTCAAGAAGAGATGCAAATTCATCCGGCGAAAGACCTCCGGTCACATTTCTCCAATAACTGCAAAGTAATTAAGAATAGTGATTCACAGTCAGAGACACACTAAAACTAGAATACAGTGGTCCCTAGTAAAGTAAGTCTACCTAATCTTAGGCCTTGTTTTTGATCCTCGAGCCGATCCAGAACCACCCTCCTTATCCTCCTCCTGAAGTTGCCTCTTCAACATCACCAGTTCTAAAACCTGGGAGTGTTTATAGATACCAAAACCAGTGCTGCTAAACCAGCAGGGACTATATAGGAAGTCAAGATTGGCCCACCACTATGGGAGGTACAAAGAAGCTTCACCTTTGGAAACCACTAACTCCATGACAATTCACTAAAGTAAAAAAAAATTAGATTCTATAGGGGCTCCAAAGCAAGAAAACCAACCAAAAATTGGTCAGATATGTAACTACATTATTGCGTGTGCCCATATATTAATTGCATTTTGGACACTTCCAAGCGCCAAGAAGTCTGTCGTTTGGAGTCATCAGCTGAATATAGGACTGACACCCAAGAAGATTGGGCGAAAATTACCCAATAAAACCAAGATTAACGAACCAACGAATCGTGTCAAACGACCGACAGCTTCATTATTGGCACAGTCCAGGAGATACCCAGATGAAAAAATGTCCTGTTTCAAGTTTTCCCGATGTGGGGTTTGATAGAGAGAGAGTGAAAATCTACGGGACACACGGTGGCATCGACGCGTACCTGCGTAGGCAGTAAACAATGTGATCGAGAAAGCTTTTGGAAGTTACAGGCAGAGCTTCAGAGCAACCGCGTTCCGTTGAACACGACCGTTGCCCATTTTCGGCAGTTGAATTCCTCTTGCGAACTCGTCGGGTTCAACGTTAAAATATTAGGTTGTCTTGTGTGGTGAGCGAACGTGGATGGGCTAAATATTATTGGCTTGTCGGAATAAGGGTTTCCACCTAGCAGAGTTTGTCGCTGTCCGCGTCATAAAAACTTTGTCGTTGCAAGAATCGGGATTTCACCTTCCATGCTAGATTACGATCCGCAGAAGAATAGGGATAAACATTTTCCAAAGGGAACAAAGAGGAGACAATAATAGGAGTGCAAAACCGACCGCTTGGATCGAGAATCGCCTAAACCGGCCGATTGGATCCGGTTCTCAGAAGTGTTGGTCCAGTTCGTGGTTTTTAAAAGTGAAATCAGTGTCCGAGCAATCCACTTCTCGATTTCAAAGGGGAATTGGATCGAATTGGACTATTTGCATATACTTTTCCTTTTTATTTCTTCAAAAAAATTAGTAAACTATGAATAAATATTATCTTGTCCAATGGCATCACAAGCTGCGACACAACGACTCTTCACTCATCGTTGTTTCTGCCAACATCTTAAGATTTATCACTCTCTTTTATTGTGCACGAACACTCTTTGGTGAGAAAAAAATGACCGATTCCATTGGGTTGGATGGGAATTGGACACAGAACTGACAAAAATATTTTGCGTGCTTGAACGATAAATAAAACCCAAAGCTATTGAGCCAAGCTTGGTAAAGACCCATTCGATCCCATTAAAAAATATAAGAAAGGAGAATATGAGGAATAAACCCGATGCCTCTTGCTCTCAAACGATTTTGACCTAACTTTGAAAGTGTCCAGGCATGAAAAACAATAGAAAAAACCCACTTGCACAATTCATGTTTGGGATGTCAACATGTGCGCAATGACGAAGAGATCCATGTGTATTTGATTAAGATTTATGATTTTGAAGTGTATTCATGCTAACGCTCCACCCCAAATGGATGTCATGTTGAAAGTTGCTACCGATACTCATAAGAATTAGATATAATCAATAAAGTGATGTTTAAAAACTTTAGAAAACACACGTTTAACATAAACTCATACTAGTAGGGTATCAAGGATTGAGTCGTTTCGTTACTGTGACAAGAAGCGAAGTCGCTTCTTGATACAACTTTGTCTAGTACCTAGGTAAAGACCTGTCGCGACCTCTTTTTTTTCGGCGCTCGCCCTGATCGGGCCTTTCCGATTTGCAAGATGCAAAGGGCAAAATTAGATAAGAAGATAAAGAGGAAAGGAATGAAAAGGAAAGGAAGGAGACGGACAAAGAAAAGGAAAGGAAGGAGGTTGACACTTGGCATCCATGGAGAAGCTACTATGAACATATTTGTAGGGATGTATGCATGCAAGGGATTGCCAGCGTAACATTATTTGGTTTATTGTAACAATAATAATTTATTGAGTCCAAATTCTTGAATGGACCTTATAATAATTTATAATTATTTCCTATTTAGTTTTTTGTAATGTAGAACATACTATTATTCTCACAATAAATTAAAGATTATCATCCAATCATTTCTCATGCATACATAATATATAGTCAAATACAGCACCCTAGTTTTAGAACAAAAAGTAAGTATAGAACAAAAAGAATATACTTACGCTGTTTGGTCATGGTACAGCGCCAGTAACATCACAAGTTCTACGCTACTTCCATGTTCGAATGATTAGCCAACATGATTTTCAGGGAAAATTCGAGGGTTGTGGGAGCACAATCTGGGAAAATCTCCCTCAAATTTCCCCGGCCTGCATTAGAATTTCGATCCCTACTTTCATATTCTTGGTGGACGGTGGCTCATTTTGAAGTGAAGGGAAGGACCTAATTTGCTTCTATTTGGAGATTAGGAAGTGTAAAATTTCAATGGAATTGCAACTCAGTTTCTGCGATACTGCCTCTAGAGTAGGTTGACCAAGAATTAGATTAATCTTGACCTTTGTTTTCTTGAAAAAATGGGGCCATTAGTTCATATAAAAAGGCTGGTTCATAGATAGAACCTAACTGAGTCATTAGTCAAGTTGAACATACTAGCAGAATATATAAAGGACAGTTCAACAATATGTGTTTATTTATATACGTGTGTGTCCTCCAAGAATGACTGAAGCAAATGACTGAAGCAAAGGGACGAAATAGCTCGAGTGGAAGGAGAGGAAAGAAATAGCCAATATATATATATATATATATATATATATATATATATATATATATATATATATAATAACTAGCATTTCCTTAAATTTGCTTTTGTTTCCGCAAAGCATAAGTTGAATGGGAAGCTTAGTCAGATATTCATCTTTCCATGGCTTGGCTCGGATGTTAGTATTGCGAAATCGCAAAATATGATAGTTTATGTAGTAGGTTACGCCGAAAAGTCTGATTTCAAATTCAAAGTTTATTCTTTAGTATCGCAACAGACCTTTTGTTTGACCAGATAAAACCTACACCAGATATAAGAGTTCATGGATAGTAAGATAAGTGTATATGTTCGCAAATCTTAATTGATTTTTCTTCTTGAAAATTGGAAGTGAACCCACCGCAAAAATGGAGTGGGACCTCTTTACCTTTTGGAGATTTTAAATCTTTTTTCCTTTAGACTCAAATATTCTTAAATACTTACGTGATGAATATTGTACTCATGGACAAATGTATAAACTAATTATTCTATATCATCTCCTACATGTTTGAATATTAAAATTTATATCTTTTTTTTTCCTATGACAAACTTCCTAAATAAAATTCAAATCTTGAGATATTTATACGTATACATATCCACATACACGATTTCTTTAAAATAGTTTAACCAATAATTTCTTTCAACACTACTTAGTTACATAAGTATTTAAGTATATTATAACTTGCTAATCTTGCCAGTATCAATTTTTTCGCATGCACGCGACGCGTGCAAATTCATTAGTAAATCCACATCATAACTTACAATATCAAATTGCATTCATATGTTATTTTTAGACACCATCGGAGAACATAAAGTAATTAATGGCTAGTGTAAATCACTAAGTATAATGAGTTACTAAATAAGCCTCATCACACAACTTTGCAAGCACACGGGAAGGGGACCAAGTCATGACAAGGATCTCACACGAAAGAAAGAGATGCTCATCAGTAACACGTACAAGCTGCAGGACTCCTATGTGATTTTGGTTAGGGTTCGCATCGACCTTGCACTTTGACTTTCTTGACGTAGGGAAGCAAGCAAGAAAAGCTCCCGGAGACCTAGAAACACAGGACGAAAGATCTGCAGAATTTACAGATTGACCGGAATTGCTGCGTTGCTTACGTCGTCCATTTCAATCGTGGAAAGTTTGAATCGGTAAAAAGGCCTTGCACCCCAAGAAGCTATTCTGACCTAAAACAAAAAAGAAGAAGGTCAAGCTAGAAAATGTTACGCGCCTAAAAGAAAGAAAAGAAAAGTTATAGAACCCGATCGATGGACGGGCGGGCGGGTCTAGGGGAAACGTTATTGCGTGGTCTGCTGACGATATGGACCGGTATCATCTTGATCATTAATTAGGCGGGGTCCCGCCGTGCGATCTGTATGATCAAACAGTCGAGGTGGAAGAGGCCGGGCTTGCCGAGATTCCGTGGGCAACGATCAAGGCAGGCCCAAACTGGCCTATGGGCTTGGACACTATTTAGTAATCGATAAAGCACATGCAGATGGTCCAGTTGGGTTGGGCCCAAACCGTAAGCCCACCCATGTCGATTTCAGGTCCATTTGGGCCCGACATTGGGCCACACCTCGCGCGCTCTCTCTCTCGAATTCTCTTTCCACTCTTCCGATGATTTTCTCATCCATGAAAAATCAGTTAGATGCCACGTCAGCAGCTCGATTAAATTCGACATCGTCCCTCCTTTTTTTGGTTTGCGGAAATTCCTTTGGACTTGGTTTGTTATTTTTCGTTGTCGGCAAAATGGCGCTAGGAAGCCAAGACATAGGCACTTATTTCTAGGAATATCATCATAAAAATCTTAGACCCTTCACGGAAGCTCATCCCTCTCATAATAAGATCTCTAATATCGACGAAAAAGGGGTAGAAAGAGCGGTCAATGGTGGCGGTCTCCTTTAATATATATATATATATAAAGGGGTTAGGATCGAGAGTACTATGTGAGAGAACGAAGAAGTATCAAAGACTAACAGATCTATATGAAAGTAGAGAGATGTATATAAAAGGAGAATGATGTATAAGAACAGGAAAGTAAATAACTTAAATAAAATCGCGAGAATTAAAAATAATGTAAAGACAGAAAGCAATATATAAGATATAAAGTAAGAGTATGCATAAACAAAAACCAACCATGAAGGTGGTCTCGAACTTGTATTAAATAAAGCTGAAAAGCTGAAATTACATGTATTGAAAGATGCAGAAACTTAAAGTATCAAGTCATCCGCTAGGGCGGTAATCCGCACCTGTGGGAGTATTGATGTGTATTACAAGAAATGGTTAACCAACTATCATGTAAGTTGGTAACCCCGTATAAAACTATGTATGTGAAAACTAACTTACTTTGAAACCGGGGATACAAGGTAAGAGAGCTTGGAGATGGAAGAGATGAGGATGGAGATGGAAGGGGTGATGGGTTACAAGTGAGAGAGGGAGAAGAAGAAGAGAGAAATCTGGAAAATTTCGAGCCCCCTCTTCTATGTTGAGACGGTGTATTTATAGTGGGTGCTACAGTGTTGCTACAAAGGTCGAACGGTGTAAAGTGAACAAGATCGAGTGAACGGTGCAAAGTGAATAGTGAACAAATGTATGAAGAAGTGTATGTCTATTACAGACGGTGTATAGCCTTTGCGCCGCTCGTAATAGTGTTGGCATGTGATGTCTTTGAGTTTAATCTGGGCCTGCATTGATCCCGTAGTGATCGTCTTCATTAGTGTTTCCACCGTGATGTGACTGGGAGGATCCGTCTTGATTTGTCTTGAGATTTGGAAGATCCACATTGTGATTCTTCCGCTTCCGAGAGCATTGTCCCGAGGATGTTGCAAAGAATCCTCTCTGTTTTGGACTGCTGCAAGTGCTTTGCACTTGCCATGGATTTTTCCCCGTAGGAACGATGTATTTGATGGGGATGCGATTATTTGGGTTTTCGGCTCGGCTTTTAGCCATGTTTTAACCGATTAGCCGAGATCCTTGATCAAAAACCTCGAATCCATCCCACCATTTTGTTTTGTATTTTCGGACAAGTACTGTACACCTGGTTTATTGGATGTATTGTATTCAAATTCCCACGCCGTTACCCAAGAGATTCTGAATATTATGAAGAAATGCAGGCATGGGAACCTTATATCATGAGGTGTTGGTATGAATTGTTCATGAAGACCTTGTATCCTTGTTTGACTATGGGGTGTAGTATTATGTCTAAAGGACCAAAGAGATCCCACCTGTGAGTCAAACCGGTTTGGTAAGCTTTGTCTTGGGAAGTTGTCTTTGAAGAATAATAACCGGGAGTGTTGGAAATTTGTATTCCGTCGAAAAAGACATTCCACCAAGCTTGTTGGTAGTCCCGGTATGTATATGAGGAGGAGTATGGCAAAGGCTTTGGGTAAGTCCGGTTTGGAATTTTTCGGGGTGTATGGGGTGAGGCTCCCCATTGTGAGGGGTGTATGACTTTACTGATGGATATAGTGGAATAAAGGATGTTTTCTGTATTGTTTTTATCAGCAAAGTGAGTGAACCTTGCCGATTCTGTTTCCACTAAAATTTGCTCATAATAAGCAAGGGTTTTGTTTGTATTGTGGGGTTTGAAAAGCCAATTTTTTGGAAATATGTTTTTTTGCAAATTTTATTGGATCTTCATCAAGAATCCGTCTTCCACGACTAATATTTTTTGGAAAGATGTTTTGGGGAAAAATTTTGACCTTGAGAAGGAGGGGTTGCCCGAGGCCTAATAACCACCTCACTCGAAATTCTTTTGTATTCCGCTTGTTTTTGTGTAGCAAGCGGGAAGGATTTTTACTTACCTCTATGGCACCGGATGGCTCTTTCTTTACATTTTGTAAAGACTGGGCAAGTAGCAATATTGTTTCTTTTGGTAGTATGTTGGCTAATTTGATTAAGGGCTAGCATGGGTTCGAGATGATATGGGTTACGTTGTCAAAGGTGTTTATTTGTAAGAATGTCTGATTGTTTTCTGCCATTTGGAGCCATGTCTTGACGGATGTTAAGCCTTTTTGGCTTTGGTGGTGTATTGAGGGTTCGGCAAAGTGGCTTTGCCTTTGCTTTTATCTTTGTCTTTTTGGGTCTTGGCATGATTGTATCCCCTGTAAGAATTCTCTTGTGAGAAAATCAGGTAATGAATTTGAAGAACCATTTATAAATTCAATGTCAAAATCGAATCTTTTGAAAGTATGGCTTGCCATCGGGCAAAAATTTGTTTTGATGCAATGTTTAAAACGTCTTTTGTAAACGCCTTTGGCTGATTTGCAATCAATCCTCAAGATGAATTTTTGATTTAATAAATCTCCTTGGAATTTTGATATAGATAAAACTATAGCAAGTATTTCTTTTTTGATTGTCGAATAATTTTTGTTGAGTGGAATTCCAATGTTTTGAAATGAACTCGAACAACTTGTTCTTTGTTGTTATTGACTTGTTTGAGAATACCACCATATCCTAATTCTCGAGGCATCTGTTTCAACTATTTTGAAAGTGGAAGGGTCAGCAAGGTGTAAGCATGGTATATCTTTTACATGCATTTTGATTTGTTTGACAATGTCTGTATGGACAGATGTCCAGGGTGGAGGATCCTTTCGTAACCTTTGGTGTAAGGTTTACAAAGGATATTTATATTTGGAAAGAAATCTAAAATATAATTGAGACTACCCAAAAACCTTTGTAATTGAGTTTTGTCTTTGATCTCATCAGGGAATTTATCGGTAAAAGAGATTGATCTTTCAATGGGGGTTATAGTATTTAAATGAATGTAATGACCTAAGAATCTAATCTTGGTTTTGAAGAGTGCAATTTTAGTGGGAGAAACTACAAGACCATTTTGTATTATTATTTTTATGAAAGTAGATAAATGTTTGAAATGTTGTTCTATATTGGAAGAAAATACTAGAACATCATCTATATAAACTATGATGTATTCTCGAATACGGGTTGAAAATCTCATTCATAATTCTTTGGAATTCGAAGGGGCATTTTGAGGCCGAATGGCATAACATTCCATTCATATTGGCCAAAAGGTACTTGTAAAGGCTGTCTTGTATTTATCCTTATCATCGACCCGTATTTGCTTAATCCCGACTTCATGTCAAATTTTGAAAATATTTTTGATCTACAAAGTCTGTTTAGCAAATCTTTTTATTGGGTATAGGATATCTTATCCACCTAAGGGCTGTATTAAGAGGTTTATAATTAATGACTAACTGGGAACTCCTCTTTCAAGTTCAGCATTTTTATTGACATAAAAGCAGAACAACTCCAAGGTGATTGGCTTTTTCTTATGAGTTTTTATCTAAGAGATCTTGTATTTCGCTGATGAATTTCAAGACTTCTTGGTTCATTTGTGTTGGGCGAGCCTTGGTAGGTATTTTTTGTTTTCGTAAAAGTCATGTTCATAAGGTAAATCAACGATATGTTTTTTCTTTCCCAAAAGGCATTGGGTAGAGTAGAACATATAGTTTTTTCTATGTGTTTTTGAAGGGAAGCTATTTTCTCTATGATGTTTGGTTTTATAAGATGTTCTTCTATTCTTTTGAATTCTAAATCTTCTTTTAAGAATTCGAGTTGATTTTCTTTGTCTTTTATGAGGCAATTTATTTCTGAAATAGAATGTTCTTGTAAAATATTTAGGCTTTTCTTTTGTGGTTTTGTTATGAAGTTGAAGGTGATTTTTCTATTTAGAGCATGGGTTTCAATACCTTCGTTAGTAACGTAAAAGGTTGTATTAGTTGTATGAAAGGAGTTCCAAGAATTACTTGTTGCCTCATATTTTTAACTAAAAGAAAAGAGGTTTTATAAGACATTTGGTCTTTTATTATTAGAGCTTCGGGTAACTTGTATTGTATATTCGTTTGTCTCCGAGGCTGATTTTAAGGATTCTTAAGTTTTATCAAAGTATCTTGTTGGAACAAGGCCTTCCTTGATACAATTGAGGTCAGCCCCGTATCAAAGAGTGCCGTTGTTTCAATAATATACTCATTATTGATTTTTATTTTAATATTTATTATCCATTTCCTAGATGTGATTTCGTTAATAACATAAGAAAGGTGGATCAAGTATTTGGGGTACTAGTGATTTCATTTTGGTTATCAATATTTGTTTTTCCTTTTATGACAAGAGACTTTATATTAGAAATTTCTTGTTTCATTTCTGATTGGGTTTCTTTTAAGGCTTGTATTTCCAATTTTTGTTGTTTTATTTCATTTTGAAGGTCATTAATATTTATGGGTCTAGATTGGGGTTTTTTGTTTCTATTTAGAATGTCTCTAAGATTGTAAGAAGTATTAGGCTTGGAAGTAATATTCATAGAAGAGTGTAGTCTATCTAAGTATTCTTTTTTGGCTTCGTGGTCAAGTATTTTGTCGGCAGTCGAGAAGGAATTCTTCTTCTTTAGTTAAGACGTTTACTTCAGAATGGGTTTTCTGGTGAAGCATCTTCGTATTCGGATTCGAAGAGAATTCTATCTCATTAATCAAGACCTTCTTCCTCAAGAAGTTCATCAGGAAGAAGTATCATCATTTTCTATGAAGATGTTATTTAAGCGATTAAGAGTATTGTCATCTAAAGAAAGTTCATTCAATTTTTTGTTAATCCTACAATATTTTGAAATATGACCTTTTCTACCACAAGAATAGCATTTAATGTCTTTAAAATTTTTTCTATCGATTGAGGTCTATTTTGGTTATTCTCTTGTCTTTGTTTGTTTCTACGAAATGGAGGTCTTTTGTGATGTTTCTTTGTTTCCTTTTCAGGAGGACAAGTTCCCTTACATTTTGATTTTGTTTTTTCATTATAAGAGGGGTCGTATTGAGCACAAAAATCTCCTAGACTTCTATTGGTGAGGGATTGTTCTTCCTTGAGTTGTCTTTGTAATTTGATTGTATTACACATTTGGGTTCCTTGTTTATAAACATAAGAGACTATTTCTCCATAAGAAAGGAGATCATAAGGAATTTGACCACTATAATCTTCTCTAATTTTATCTCTAACTTGGTCACCTATAATCTGAGGTAAACCGGCTAAGAATTTTTCTTTCCAAAAGGGTTGATTGCAGTCGGGTCTAATAAGAACCCTTTGAAAGAAAAGCTCTTTGTATTCTCTAAATCTTCCTAAGGATTTGCACGCATATTGGAAAGGAGATCTTGGTTTCTATCCCTAATGTGTGAAGGATCTCCTACAAAGTGTTGTGAAATAGAATAGATAAGGGTATTGACCGCATCTTGGATGAGATGTCCTTGATCATCATCCATGCGTTGACCAAAATCATCTACCTTATAAGCAAGTTAAAATTTGTGTCTTTTGTTCATCCTGTCGGTAGTTATCCCACCAACCTTTTAGTTGTCCAAGAATCCGGCTACTAAAAGATTAGCAACAGCATGGTCGAAACATCTTGCTGTGTTTTGTAAGCATTAGCAAGCATCACCATGTTGTTAAGGATGTTCATAATATTGGTTTTCGCAACACCATCAATGTTCCATTCATAGATGGCGTCGGAGAGTATTTATTCTGTATTTTTTTGCGATGATTCTTCTTGGGCAATGTCTGGTGGGGTAGCTCTACTATAATAAAGCTTCGAGGTTGTCTCCACTGAGTCTGTTAATTTCATTGAGCGGACTCATTCGGAATTGCCAGAGTGTTTGGTCGTGGTACTAATAGTGGGTTGGTCTGAGTGTCTTTAATGATAAGATTCTCGAATTTAGGAGTGTCTAGTATAGATCGAGGTTCTAACTTTGATTTTCCTAAGAGTTTTTTCTTTTGTTCTATAGCTTTGGCAAACTCGGGCTAAGATTTTTGGAAATTCGAAGGCTTTAAAAATGGGTTTTTGAGTGTGTCGGCTTGAGGTGAAATAAGCCGAGTGGGATTTCAGTATGGTGGATTCTATCCTATTCAATCAAGTTTTCCTAAGGTTACTAAATGTTGATTAGTAAAATTGTTTTGTTCAATAACTTTGTGGGTGTATAGAGAGTCTCCTTTGTCCGGAAGCCTAAAGGGAGTGGCTGTAACCTCGCTATCTCCATGCTGAATTTTTATTCTTCTAAGGGGTGGATGATTGGATTCTATGGTTTCACCATTATCAAGTTTCCATTTGTAATGATGATCTAAAACAAATATTTCTTTTGGTTCGAGGAATTGTTCTTTCTAACCAATCAAAGAAAAATATATGGACTTCATATTCATATATGTAGTCGTAATATTTTTGTTTGATGTCTTTTGCTTTATCGGCAAAGGTTTTGAAGAACCATTCTCCGATTTGTTTGTTATTTTCTAATTAAACTCTTTGTTAAGAAAAGTTTTGTTTGGCTCAAACATTAAGCTCAGCATCTATCATTTCAGAATAAGTAGGAGAATGATAAAACATTAAAAGCGGAAAGACTATTATCTATCATTTGTCAAGAGGAATAAGTGGAAGGAGAATGTATCATGAGTGGAGAATGATTTTCTGAGGGATGGTGAGGACTGAGGAAGATTGGGATTAAGATCTACCGACCTTTTTTGTTGACTAGATCTTGAATCGAATGATCTTTCTGGGGAAATCTAATGGTCACTCTTCCTTCTGATGTTGAATGACATTAGTAGGTTCTGTATTTTGAACAACTTGTTATCTAATCCTCGGTAAAGTAACTAATTAGATCTAGGAATTGTTGTATTTGTTCGTTTGAAGGAGAAGGCCAAGACATAGGCACTTATTTCTAGGAATATCATCATAAAAATCTTAGACCCTTCACGGAAGCTCATCCCTCTCATAATAAGATCTCTAATATCGACGAAAAAGGGGTAGAAAGAGCGGTCAATGGTGGCGGTCTCCTTTAATATATATATATATGTATATGGTGGTTTGAATTTCTGATTAAGATAAAATTGAATATGATAATATATGAAATCTATAGATTTTGTTTTATCATATCTACCTGTTTAATGAATCATAGTAATGAAGTTGAACATACTTAGATCTTATTATGTACATTATTTGATATGAACAACATATTAGTGTGAATAAACCTAAAAAGCTCATAAACAAAAGGGTAAAAATCTCTCACAACACTTTTGCCTACTTTATTTTTATTTGCTTTTTTTCCTCACTCTTTTTAATTATTTTTTATTTCTTTTTTCCTTTCATCATTCTCTAATAAAATTTTATTAAATAGTAAATTGTACTAATATACCTAAAAATACCAAAAATATGTAATAAAATAAAATATATATATTGAATTTATATTATAAGATAAAAATTAAATTTGAATATATAAGTAAAAATAAAATAAAATTAAAAAACTAAATTGTTATTTTTATTTTGAATATAATCTTAATTTTATCAATTTAAAAAGTTTATTATTCGAGAAAAATGATTTTCTTATTATGAATATTAAAGATTATATCCACTTTTATCTCACTTTCCTCATATGATAATTTTATCCGTGCTATATATTATATTTGATTTTATCCTAACTTAAGTAGGTACCAAATGTGAAATATATATAATCTTAAATTTTATCTTGATTGCTAAACGCAGCTTTTAGAGTTACCATAAGAGTTCTATACCCATTAAGGAATATTCAGTTTAAGTTGCAATCTAACTACATTACTTATGACTCAAAGGTCTAAAATTAATGAACTCGCCACCACGATTCTATCAAGGTACTAGGGGTTAAGAGGACTATCCATACAAGGCATGCTAGGACGAGCCATAAAGAAATTCTCTCGCGACCTAAATTAAACTCGTGACCTTGCATAAGACAAAACGGTTATTTGTTTAGTTGTCACGCGTGTGTTTATACCTCATCATTAGAGACATAAAAAGGGGGCGGAAAAAGGGAATAAAACATTAATATGTCACTTTGGGGAAAGATCCGGTGGGGCCCACCACGAGTTCTTCAATTTGTCAGGTGCCCCGATTAAATTAGGGTTTCATTTCTCTCTCCACTTCTTGCCCAACCAGATGCGACTCGGAAGCTCGCTGATCACGAGTCGCGTTCTCCGGTAATGACTCGCTTGTGTTCTTCCGATTCGTCGTTCGCGTCTTTTCCATCCGTTGGTCGCTGCATCATTTGCTATTTTTGGTTCTCTTCTTGCTGCTGCATTGGTCGAAGGAGCAATTTGTCGCTTGATTCCGTTGCCTGCTGTGGATTTTGAGCTTAGGTTCGTTGTCGGTCTATGTGCAGAAGGGTTCATTGGGTAAATGAGGGGGGAGAGAGGAGAGGGGATGACTTGATTTGGCCCGAAATGGAGTTACTGGGGGATGTTTCGGAGACGGCGGGATGAGGTTGAAGTGTTTTTGCTCTCGTCGGAGTGACTTTTTGAGTGCGTGATGCGAGAATAGCGGCGGCTGCTTGGTTTGAGTTCGTTGATTTTGCGATACTTCCCAGTTCAATTAGCTTCTGTTGTTGAGCACTTTATGGCGACTGAGCTTAGCTTGTGTGTTGGATGATTCTTTAGCTGGCAGCCTGGCACTTCTTAGAGTCTCGTTTTACATATTATGTAGAGGAAAGCAGTAAAAAAGTTGCAGTTTTAAGGAATCATGTGAGACGTGTTGTGCTCGAACTCTGTCAATTATCATTCTTGTCGTCTGGTGCAGTGTTTCCTCGAGCATGAGGTAATTTGGTGTTTTTCCATGGTACTTGCTGTAGGTTGGCTAGTTTTAACCAAGTAATGGCATGAGTATGACCACTTCAATCGTACTTTAAGGGCACGTTTGTTTGGACTTAAATAAAAGGTTTCCCGCCAAAATTTAAGCTATTATTCAAATTTCGGAAAATTACGAAAAAGTTATATGTGAATGTACATGTCAACATATGAGTACGGTGAAAGTTTCATGAGTTTCGCATTTATAAAAAGTTAAAAGTGTGTGAGCTGCAATATATAGATTAAGCAAAAATAAAAACATAGAAGTCATTCCTGACATGCCCAAAGCTTGGACAGGTTTAACAGCTTTTTCTTCTAGTTCTGCCTAGGTTCCTCAAAGCCTGCTTGAACTTCCCCACCTTGGTTCAATCGCAGAGGACATCCAATCCAATTGCTAAATTGGCTTCTTTGTTTTTCTGTCTCTTTAACTTGGTTGAATTCTGCCTCTTTGGTCTTGGTGCATAGAAATGAACCTTCAGATGAAGTTTCTTTGTTTGGAGAATTGATAGCAACTTTTTTTGGTGAATGGTTATGAGAGTACTTGGAGTGTGTGATTTTTGGTTCTGGCTGCTCTGTCGTTCTTATGGATGATAAACAGGACTCTGTATGATGCTTGTTATCTGAAAACCAATGTTTTTATTCTTTGTGGGACAGTTCTGCTTCCATGGGATGGAACGATAAAATCGTCAAGCAGCCGGAAGAGGAAAATCATGAATCGTGGACCCTAACTCTACACTCTCTGTCTGATTTATCCCACATTTCGCCAATTGTATTCTTGTACCTCATTAAAGAATGTTATGCTTCTGGTATAAGAATGCCTTCCCCTTCAAAAGTCTCTTGCCACGTTTATATTCTCCATTTTCCCTTAGTGGTATTTCACATCATATGCAGTATATGCGAGCAAATGACTTTTCTAGTGTTCCTATATGTATCAGATGATCGACTTACCTGCACCTTCTGGTTTTACGTCAACTTTTTCTTTAACTTCTCTTCCAAAGATGAGGCTCTTCTTTAGATGCTAGTTTTATTCTAAGAACAAGCTGAAGTTTTGAGCCATGTAAGACAATTGTCCTCAAATCTCAGCAATTAGAGGACACACATGCAGTACATTGTGCATCTCAGTATTTACAACTACTGTCACACTGCACATAGCATTACACTTTTTGATGAGGAATAATTGGTCATTTACTGGATGTTGCTATCCTTCAGTCTTTTCATAGATGCTTGGAATCCCCTTGGTTTATGGCTATCTGGACTTCGTTTCTTAGAGATATTGCCTTTTGTTCTAATGCTTAGGTACCTTGAAGGCAACTAGGAAGTTCGGGGCACTTCAACATCAAGTTCATCAAGTATTAAATAATGGGCCCCGACCTGGACCTGCTACTTTTGTTATACACTGTCTCTATGCACTACCCATATTTGACATTTACTGTGAGGGATTCAGTCACTTGATAATATCTTCTCTCCGTCGTTTTCTGAAAGCTAACCTTGCGGACTCCATGCAAGCAAAGGACTTAGCTGCGCATTTATTTGTTGATATGGTTCAGGGTTATGTATATCATGATGAGAGGATACTTGTGAAGATAGTAGAAGTGTATGATGTGAGACTGACAAACCTTGAGAATGTTATATGCCAACTTAAAGCTACAGACATTAACTTTAGACAAGTCACTGCATTGACATTTCTTGAGCAATATATTTTCAAGTTGATAAAGTCCCAGTCCTATATGACAGCAGTGACTCTATTGGAGCACTTTTCTATTCACCAATTTGGGAAATCCTTCCTTCTTGCTATGATGGAAAAGAAAGAATTTAGGGCTGCAGAGAAGTGGGCCACATTTATGGGCAAGCCAATGTTATGTCTACTTGTCCAGGAATATATAGACAGACAAATGCTGAAGTATGCTTATGTGACAATAAAGAAAAACAATCTCCGGCAAGGAATTTGCTGATGTATATCATCAATGTAAAGAAAGGTACTTCTTTGCTGTTAAAATTTTCTGGAAGTGACATTTGCTTTAGATTTATTTATTATGTTGCTGATAGTGCATGGAAATCCAAATTTCTTACTGCAGCCATTGTATTGAGAACAGCAAGACTAATTTATTCTTTTGTAGTTCAATGAAGCAGCTAGCAGAAAAAGGGTGTTGGGATGTTGCTGAGTCAAAGGCAAAGGGTGATATACAGCTCATTGAATACCTGGTATTAGTCTAAAATGCTTTGTTCCAACTGTGGCATCTTTCTTTAGATGAACTTGAAGTTGTATGATTTTAAGTTGCAACTTTAGTAGATTTGTATCAATCTTTTGAGGTTGGCAGTTTGGCCTTCTACAGGGGTTCCTCAAATAGTTTTATCAGTCCTGTGTCCTGTCTTTCTTAGGAACGGGTATTGGCAGAACTGTTTCAGTAATCGCACGTTTTATCTCCTGCTATTGGACTTTGGTGCAATGTCTAATGGTTCTTGGTCCTTTCATAGAGAAATGTGATTAATTTTCTAGTCATAAGTATGTCTTCTGATGTAACTATAGCATTTGAGCTGTGTACATAAATGATATCTTGTGGCTTGAGCAAGCAATTCCTGTGGTACCACCTCCTCCTTTGTGATGAACATTTGTCCTATTACTGTTGTTCTTTCCTCCTTGCCTTTGCCTTTTCCCGAAGGTGATGTTTAAGTTTTGAAATAACATATTACCAGTAGCTGTCGTTAGACATAAAGAAGGGAGACTTTACGTGCTTTTGTTTATTCTATTAAGATTTTTCTCTTCCACTTTAAAGGTCTATTTGGCAATGGAAGCTGGTTATCCAGAAAAAGTTGATGAATTGTGTGATCAATACTCTCTTCAAGGTTTTCCAAAAGCCAAAGGTGTGCCAACATCTATTATGTTTGCCAATATATTAGGATAAACATATTGCTGTAATTTCTTTTCTCCAACCTGTAAGTTTAGAAAACTATGTTGTTGCACTAGTTTTGCTGAAACAGTTTTTTGTCAGTCACTGCTGTGATCGGAACCTCTATTGTGCTACTAGAATCCAACTACATGCCTCAAGTAGGTTACTGGGAACCTTAGATAAGGTTTCTTCCTGCTTTGTTTGCATAAAGTACCTGGACTATGCATAAGATACTATAGGCACAGTTAACGAGGTGTTGGCATTCTTGTCTATTGAGTTAAGTATGGGGCAATTGCATTGGTCAATGTAGATGGCTATCTTTGTTCGAATATACCTTCTAATGTGAATATCTTTATCAATATATTGCTTGCATTTTGTCAGAGAATGTGGCAAACTGATTGGGATTCTTATGGCCAGTATATTGTTATTCGGTGAACTGAATGGATGTTTTGCTTACGTTCTCTTGTTGTTATAACTTGTAAATCTTGGTTTGAGTTGTATCTGGGGAAGTGCTGAAGTCATTATGTCTCAAAAATTGCTGAATCATTTGATATCTTGAATCTGACAGTTGCATCTGCAATTAGGTCTCTAGTTCTCCATGACTGAGGAAAAGAATAGTTCTGCTTGTGCCTGATGATCTAAAATCATATGCTTGCCATATTATGTGGACCTTGAAAAGTTTTTAGTAGACCTTCGTATACGTTGGGTATTAAACTTCTCTGATAAATGTGTATTCTGTTGCACTATCATCAGTATGGTGTAAGTATGCTATGCCTAGATATTTAGTCCTTGGTGATCTCATGTTGTGGAGTACAACAGTAGGATTTTCTCAGTAATGTTGCATTCTCTTTTTCAAATATACTAATTTGTAACCGTTGGCTTGTTTAGAATTGGATGCAACTTTTCTGCATTGTAAGCACTATTTGTGCCTCAAAGAACTGGGCATTGAAGATGTTTTTTGGGTTGATCGAGTGGATAGTTTGCATACAGCAACATACTGTATTGAAGAATCTAAAGTTGTTGGTGTGGACTGTGAATGGAAACCCAATTATGTAAAGGGCAGCAAGCCTAACAAGGTAATTACTAAGTCCTGTTTGTCCTCATCTTCCTATGCATAATCTCTTGGAGGTTTTATTTACTCGCTGAAAGTTGTCTTTGTGCCTTTTTGTTCCAAACAAATTCCTTGTTGCCAGAAAAGAAATTAAATGGTTTAATGATCAAGAGTTATCGTCAAGCTTTTGGTGATTGCCACTATCTTTCTTACGTTTCAACGGCCATGAAATCAACTATGAAGTATGATATTCAACAATGGCGTGCTGAGAACAAAACTTTTAAGATGATTTCAGATGTGCTGTACTTGTTATATAGTGCGCTTCCTTTCAAAAAATTTGATGATTCATGTAAAATGCTTGGCCAGATGTAGGACCCGTTTGAAGGCTGCATTTGGAAGATTCGTGTAAAATGCTAAAGAGTATCTATATGCCTTTTGACATCTGTTAACTACTATCACAATGGTTTAAATCAGACAAGGCAGATGTAGATGGTATAGGACTATGGAGAGGATATGGCAATACAAGAAGACGATGGTTTTGTCTCCACTTCTCACCATCTTATATGTGGTTGCCATTGGCATGGCTAGTCTCACCAATCAATGTCCCTAACTGCTGTTGACTTAGCTCTCTTGTTGTGTGTTATTTGGCTCTAAGCAGTGACTTGGTCTCTTCAGCCAAATTACAGCAGCTGCTTGCTCTGCTGAGGTGATTTAGAGGTTTTGGTTGAGCAAGTTGTGGCTGCAATTTGGTGGAGAAGATCAAGGCACCGTCAGGTCTCAGGTTGGCAACTTCGTGTCAATTGTCATGACTTTTTGTCACTTTTCTGATTGGCTCGTTCCACTATGACCTCTGTGTCAGCACAAATATCTTAAAAGGTCATCCATTAATGTCAGAAATTAATTAAGTCTGATGTTTATTTTGATTTTCAGGTGTCCATCATGCAGATTGCTTCCAGCAGAAGTGTTTTCATCATTGATCTAATAAAATTGTCAGGGGATGTGCCACATATTCTGGATAACTGCCTGAGTCGTATTTTACAGTCTTCAAGTATTCTAAAGCTTGGTATGAGAAATTATTTAGCATAATTGTATTCTATCCTTTGCTTCTTGGTCCAAGCATCAGCCTTAATCAGGTATAACCAACATGTGTCTTCTAATCTAGGGAAAAGAAAATCATTGTACTGACATAAGAATTTGGAATTTCTGGTACCAGACGTACATCGGGGCATCATAAAGCAAGAGTTTAGGCAAGGAATAATTATTTGTGCATGTTTGGTACTGATATGACTAAGGGTGACTGGCATTGAATGTTTCAGTATGTTTGTTTTGCTCAAGTGAATAGCTTTCCACAGAATTTCCTGATGTTCCTGCCCTATGCAGGCTATAATTTTCAATGTGATATGAAGCAACTCGCCAGCTCCTATGAAACTCTGGGGTGTTTTAAGCATTTTGAAATGCTGTTGGACATTCAGAATGTATATAAAGAATCCAGTGGTGGTCTCTCGGGGCTTGCTGAGGTAAAGTGGACTTGCATTGTATGACTAGTATTGCTGCCTCGCTTACTAACAGTGGTGAAAAGGGGGGAACATGATTTCTTCTTGCTCAGAACTCATGTTGGAATCTGTGATGCATGCCTTTGAGGTTGCTTTTTGCCCTGATGAGTAATTACTTTTACTGTTATCTCTTGCCTCTAACTAGGAAATACTTGGTGCTGGTTTGAACAAGACAAGAAGGAATAGCAACTGGGAGCAACGACCTTTGAATCAAAATCAGGTTATTTTATATTTTCTTTTTCCGTTTTCTTTTGATATTATTGCCTCAGAAAGGAAATTGCCAGAAAGATCACATGATTTAATAGCAGAACTCAAATGGTTGCAATAGCATACTATAATGCGTGGAATGCATCTGGAAGAACGATATCAGTACACAGAACTTCATGGAGACTTCCAATTATATCTTAATGCTCTGAACATTAGAGAGCCTAGGGTCAGTAGACATGATAATCATTTGCTTAAGCAATTTCTCGAGATCTTTAGTGCAACAAAAATTTCTCGTGGTGTCTATTTAAAACAATGTTTATGCTGATATTTTTTAAAAGAAGCTTTCCTTTTTCTTTTTTTTTATTTTTATTTTTAGCAAACACCATTTGCTATTTCAACTCCAAGAAAGAGAGAGAAACATAAAGTATATTAAGGAGCAAACACAGCGCAGAAAAGAAAAGGAGAAAAGTTAACCGTTGGTGTTTCCTGAAATATGATTAGAGCAGTAGCCCTTTGATGTAACTGTAACAATCGCAATGTTCGCAGCTGGAATATGCCGCTCTTGATGCTGCTGTTCTTGTGCACATATTTCATCATATACGGGACCAATCTCAGCAGGGTACTGCAGATGGTAATGACAAAATCGAATGGAAGTCTTCTATAGTAAGTGGACAGCACCTATTAATTTTCCTTAATTCTCCTATAAGAAAAGCTGAAGTGAAATGACATTCTTCTTAAGTTTTGAGCCAGCTTATTTGACCATTTAAAATTATTGCAGATTTCACACTTGGATAATGCCAAGACAACTAAAAAGAATGTTCGGAATAGAACAAAGTGCAGGGTGGAGACTAAATAGCTGGACAATCAATTCATGAACTGTCGGAGCTATTTGCTGCAGGGAGTTTTTCTTATGTAAATAGCTTTTGCATATAAGGACATCATTACTTAGTGATCCAATTAACAATTCTGATGTGCATATGGAAAGGATTCATTGCGAATGAGTGCTTTGGTTCCGTCTTCTTGTGCTGGGTCGCTTTTTCTCAGGAGAATTTAGGTGCCTCAGAAAGCTCGTTGGTCGAAACCTGACCACGGCCACACTCTATGCTTTTGAGTTCTGGTTTCCCAACACGAAGTTACTATTGAATTTCCTTGATATGCCGCGAGTGTATAAATCTGATGGATATATACTCGACAGGAGCCAAATTGTCTTGCTGAGCCATTCACCAAAATGAGCAGCCATCTATGCAGATATTGTAATGCTCTACCTTGCTCGCTGTAATTTGCATTCGTCGTGCCTTTTGCTCAAGCTAAGCGATTTCTGGGGAACAAAGCGTGCTGTATCTGGCAATAAGAAGAACCAAAAAAAGGGACGATCGAAACCAAGAATAACCGCAATTTAGGTATGTGCATGATCACGTTTATATCAAAAATTAATAATTTGATTTATTGTTGCGGGTCTTTCTTTGATTTTTGAATAATTGAACTTCCGACTGATGAACCCAATGAATGTAGCCGATTAGGGACGAATTTTTCTTCGCCTCCGAAGCCGAATCCGAATCCGGCATCACGGGTTAGTATCAAAGATCTAGAAGCCTTAGTTGCATGTAACCTCTAACTTCACTTAACAAAAGAAAAGCATCATCGTAATTTCGAAAGAAAGGGGGGAAAAAGTGCATGGATTTATATCCAATGTTAAAAATAGAAGGTCCAAATCCTGGTCACCTATATCTCTCTTACATGGAAGTCTCCATCCCCAACAGAAAGAACCACCTGTGTGTTTGCTGTCATCTCCATATCATAACATTAGAGAGACCCCTCCTCCCTCTCTCTCTCTCTCTCTCTGTGAAAAAAGAATCCTTCCCATCCGAAAAGGGGAGAGGCCGAGGCCGGGAGAGAGAGAGAGAGAGGGAGATATTGAGGACATAGATGGACCCGTGGTCACCGAGCTACCGATCCCATGGAGTTGGCCGGAGTCTAGAGATCATGACGATTCAAACTCTTAACCAAAACCAGATGTACGTAGCCAAATCCCGGCCTCGCATGCTCGAACACGCTTCACCCCGCACAGACTAGACAACGTGAAGGAGTCGGCGATAAAAGCATCGTGGTGGAATGATCCAGAGAAGAAGAGGAAGAGGAGGGTGGCCAGATACAAGCTTTATTCGGTCGAAGGCAAGTTCAAGGCTTCTTTCAAACAAGGGTTCCGATGGTTGAAGCGCAAATGCTCGACCTTCGCACGTCGATTCTAATTAGCAGAAATTACGGAATACCGTGTCCATCGTCATCAAGAGAGAAAAACGGTGAGAAAGAGGAAACAGAGAGATTTGCTGTGCTCTTTGGGTGTTCATCTTTATATGTATCTAATGGTAATCAAATATTCAGAAGGGTGCCGCAAATGTTCAATCTTTCCGATATTATGTTCATCTGACTCATTGTTTCATTCATCGATCTCCAGCATTCAAAACATAGGCAAATGAGATGACTCGTACGTGATAGTAATATATATTTATATTTACCGATTTTTCTTTTTCTTTTTTGAATTTTCTTACCTTCTAATACATTTGTAACAGGATTCTGCATCCATGCCCATGCAAAGTAGAATTGTCTGATTTGTTCAATTCTCCTCTTTTCTGTAAGCTCTTTTCCTAATAAATGTGATGCTGATTGCAAAACCAGATGAATACTTGTATTTGTAGGATTGACATTACCATCTATTTTGTGGTCGATTTTGTTGGGTACGATTTTGTTTTGGCCAAATGTTGTTTACGCCTTGTTTCTGGGGTTCTTTAACCCCCTAATTTCCTCAATTTGTCTAGTTCGATTCCTCTTCGTTGTACGATTCATCATATGGCAACATATATTGCTGAAGTAGATATTCTAAAATGACATGCACCGGTGCTAAACAAAACGAAAGGCTTTCGATGGTTCCATTTTGATTTGAGGACAATTTTCATATTTCGAATGCCGTCCCATTGAGACCGGAGTTACGAAAATGTGGAAAACTGAAAAGCCCAAAGGGAACCCTCTTTAATTCTATCAAAACTTGCGTAGTTATTGTTCAAATGGTCGTAATTTATAGGATCTTGATGTAATATGTGATAGAACTTTCAAAAACAAGGTCAAAGCAAATCTCTGGCATGAAATCGAAGGAGAAGGAGAGTATGAAAACCCATGAGCAGAACCGAACCGGTTCACCAGGTTTAACACCTTCATCCAATTATCCAGTCGATTCACAATTTTCAAATTTTAAATCAATTCAGCCGATAAGGTTGTGACTAAAATTCTAAAAGTAGTCAAAACACATAGCCATTGCCCTTTAGAATAATGGCTTAGACAATGGTTAAGCAACTTAGCAAATAAACTGTAGACTCAACACATCGACTTTACTTGTGATTTTTCTTGTGAAATGTTCAATCAATATTCTGAAAATTTAATTATTTCACATTAAGTATGTTTAACAAGTATTTCAACACGACCCACACTATATTTGTGTTAATAATTATAGATTCGAACTTGGCTTAAAAAGCTACCTGGCCTTACAAGCTACTTGGCCTTGTATTGAGCTCCGGAAATATTGAGTTTCAGTTCAAGTAGACAAGCAGCGAATCAGACAGAGTACCTTGCCAGTAGCTTTCAGCCTTTCGACTACTAAAATTCCACCATTGTCATCTAGTACAAGGGTACAGGAATATCAAAGAGTGACCTCAAAGAAATTGCTTCGATTGAGGCTTCAATGCGTGACTGGTTAACACAATTTGGTTTAGTAGAGTCTGATTATTAACCAATAAGATGACCCTTTTAAAGTTTTTTGTTCAAACCAAATGAGTAAATTTTGGGAATGGCCTTTTCACCCTTCCAAAAATTTCCCACATTTTTCAATAGTCTTCAATCGTAGCCTACGCCAGAGAAAAATAGGTTTCAGATATGAAAATGTACATGGATGTGGCTCTTCTACTTTTAGATTCATGCTTAAATAAATCAAGTTTGAGATTATACGATCAAAACGATTGCAAAATGCCTACATATGATTTTTCAATGTAACCAGACTAGGAAGATGATTTTACATTGACGAGCGCTTTATTTCGTGTTCAAAATTCTTTCAAATGAGAAAACTACTGTCTTCTTGGAAACATTATCATTGAAACTCTTGCCTGCAATTGACAAATTATTTGCTAATTCCATGGCATTCGCTTTTTCCACGAAAAGAATCTCTCCGCCACAAAATTATAGCTTGAAGTGGACATCTAACTGGTAATCTTGTTAGCAAATCTCATTTTATGCTTAACCTGCAAATGCATTCTTCCAGCAAGCAATTTGTGATTCGGCCTTTGCTAAAGAATAGCACGATGTGAAAGCTCGCCAAGGCCTAATGCACCATATGAGAAGAGGTCACCTCACATCCAGAATCCTTTGAAGAGTACTAACAACACAAACGCCAACAGGATAGAACTTCAGGATGACTTTCCATAATGACAAAGCTCATTCCTGCTCGCATCTCCATCCCATGGTGTTTGGGGACTTTCTCTGAGTTAAATAAATTGCAGCTTGAATCTACACAAGACGAATAGCACTGACTATAATCATCAGTAATGAAAAAAACCAAGATACGTAGCATCACAATTTACCCCATCAAAGATAAGGTACAAATGCATAAACATCATTTCCACCAGTTGGACCACAATGAACAGACGCTTCATTAGCTGGCTGATGAAATAGAAAAGAACAGACTTGGAGAAGTAAGCAATTAGCAATACTTCCCTTGTTTGTGTTTAGGAACAGAATTGATGCTAACGGAATGATGTTGAAAAGGTGTGAGTGCCTAAACTACAGAACAGAGAGATGTATTTGTTACTTGGGTATTTCACAATATCCTATTAGCAAAATCAGCAATAGCGGATAGTTTGCAAGGAGGTCAATTTCAACTTTACAAATCCAATGCCACATACACATGAGAGGTGAGCCTATCAAATCAGAAACCTACATGAGAATATTTACGAGATATTATCACACTAATAAACTGATAGAAATGAAGGAGATTGTCATCATGCATACTTGCGTACTAATTTCAGGTGAAATTACATAGCTCATATAGTCTAAGCACACAAGTAAGTCTTTCATGGTACAACTAGCACTGCATACCTCTCCCTTCAGAGCCTCAGCGAGTTGAGGAGTGATATATTTAGAATGCAACTTTATCAAACAACTCTGCAACATGGTAACATACAAAAAGTCAGCAGCTACGTGTTTGATTAACAGAGAGATAGAACCTAATGAGCATACAGAAAGCATAGTTAATTGAAAAAAATACATTTACAATCGTTCAGGTACGTACTGTTGAGACATGATCAAGTGTTCGAATATTCACAAGCATCAAAACTTCCTCAGGACACTCCAGTTGGCCCCAGAGCGTCTTCAAGGTTGGCACAGAAAATGGTCCTCAGCTGTTGTTATGGAATTTGAAGTTCCTCAGCCAAGTTAGAACTAGTAATCATGTTAACAAATCTCATTTTATGCTTCAATTCACATATAGAACCACCTGCACATGCAGTCTTCCTGAAAGTGATTTGTCATTCAGCCTTTGCCAAAGGAGAGGACAATGCCAAAGGTTGCACAGGACTAAAACACCACATGAGAAGAGGTTGCTTTATATCAAGAATCCTTTGAAGAGTATTAACAACACAGAGCACATGATAAACGCCATTAGCAAGGAATTTCAGGATGCATTTCCATAATGACATAGCTCATTCCTGCAGTGTTTTGGGACTTTCTCCGGGTTTCATGGAATGCAGCTTCAATCTACACAAGGAAGATAGCACTGACTAATTATCAATAAATGAAGATATCCGAGATCCTAGCATCACAATTTACACCATGAGAGATAAGGTATAGTTGCGTAAACATCATTGACACCAATTGCAGTTAGACGACAATGAACAGAGACTTCATTAGCTGGCCGATGAAAAAGAAACCAATAGGCTCAAAAGAAGTAAGCAATTAGCAACACTTTCCCTGTTTGTGTTTAGGAACAGAATTGAAGTTAATAAAATTATGTTGAAAAGGTGAAGTGCCTAAACTATAGAACAGAAAGATGTATTTGCTACTTGGTTATTTTGTAAGATCCAATTAGCAAAATCAGCAATACATGATAGTTTGTGAGGAGGTCAATTTCAACTTTACAAATCCAATGCCGCATACATGAGAGCTGAGCCTATCAAATCAGAAACCTATCTGAGAACATTTAGAGGATAGTATCACACTAGTAAACTGACAGGAATGAGGAAATTGTCATCATGCATACTTGTGTCCTAATTTCAAGTGAAATTCCACAGCTCATAGAGTATCAGCACACAAGTTAGTCTTTCATGGTACAACTAGCAGTGCATACCTCCCCCTTCAGAGCCTCATCAAGTTCAGGAGTGATATCATTAGAATGCAACTGTATCAAGCAACTCTGCATCAGGGTAACATATAAAAAGTCAGAAGCTATGTGTTTGATTAATGGAGAGGTAGAACCTAATGAGCATACATAAAGCCTATTTAATTAAAATAAGTACATTTACAATCGTTCAGGTATGTGTTGTTGAGACAAGATCAAATGTTTGAACATTCACACAAATCAAACCTTCCTTTGGACACTCCAGTTGCCCCTAGAACATCTTCAAGGTTGGCACACAAGATGGTCCTCAGCTGTTGCTGATGCTTCCTCCGCAAAATCCCTTTTCTTCATTTTGATTGGTCTCAAGTATGGAATTTGAAGTTCCTCAGCCAAGCTAGCCACACCCAAATCAGATGATAAAACAATTCCACGGCAGCAATAGGATCAAATGCGATGCAAACCAATTAGCAAATTCTTGAGCCCCTCATCCCAGCTTGTTTCACAGACCGGGCAAAAATTGTCTAATTATGCAAAAGGTCATCGACATGGTTGACTGAATTGAAGTCCCAAAGTAAGTCTTGATCATTGCATAGACCAACCAAACCTGTCATAGAAGCAGCACAAGTTTACCTTGCTTGATAATATTTCAAAACAATAGTATGACTACTGGTAATGTTAAGGGGGTCTACATTCATATATGAGAGACTAGCCAAAACAACTTTCAACATTTTCTTTGTCACCAAACAGAAACACTTGAACCTTGAATTTTATTTTATCTCAGTTCATCATATTCCAAGAAGCAATGCTCTTCTTAGAAGGTTAATGAGGGACATCAAGAGAACAATAAGAAACTTGACGGGGGTTTCGTTCATCACAGAAAATCAAAAGGTGTTTGTCCCAAACAGGATATCTGCCATTAGTCAAATTTGACATACAAAAGAACTTACAAAGGAACTCAAAATGGCCAAGGATTTTTTTCAAAGAAAATATGAACATTGGACATTGGGAAATTCTGGGTGTAGTATACAATAACAAGTAGTAGAAGTTCATCAGCCTCTAGATGAAAATCTCAAATCCCAGGTTTTCGATAAGGGAAATGTTAATTACTGGGTAATTTTTATCTTTGTTGGTATTTATATTCTTGCCTTGCAAGCTGCTATATGTTTGCAGTCTACAGAAGCTGGCAACGGAAGAATAAACAAAAAACATTGCTATAACGTAATCAACAGCAATTATAGAGAGGCAAATCCGGAGTTTCCAAAATCAATCAAATAGATACCCATTGTAGAGCAAATCATTCTAAAAATTTCTTTTCGCTCATGCCGGCATTTCAAGGATGAAGAATCTTACTATGCCTTCTATTGGGTCTACATTTTGATCTTGGCTGAAACATCACGTCAGCTTCTGGCCAACTCCCCCACTCCTTCAATAATGTAAGACTAGCAATTTAGACCCTGTCATGGAAAGCCTTCTTGTCAGAAGAAGATGGTGATGTAAAGTTGGTCATGGATCTCAGAAGAAAAATGATTGTTCATTGCTTATTTACCTTTGTTGAAGAAACATTACTCCTCTCACTGTTGTAATATGGGTGTAAGATTTATTACATCATTATCACCGCAAGATAATGTTTCCAAAGAGAACTAAAACTTAAACTAGGGACGTAGTTCATAATTTCTATTGACGTGCGTTCTAGATAAGTTAGGTATTGCTTCCAATGAGTCACAACCAGAAATATCCAAATAAGTTAAATTCAACATTTCAAGTCCCGAAGCTGAGCAAGTTTCTTGCAGTCTCGAACTATTAGAGATCGTAGCTTCTCAAATCCTGTCAAATTTGGCAAAGTCTCCATTGATTTGCATCCTGTAAAATCCAACTCTTCTAAGAACTTCGCACCGTCAGGACCTTCAATTTCAACTAGATTGGGAAGCCTTGAATGTCTTCAAACGCTTGCATTCATATAAAACTAAGTTAAGTATTGCTTCCAATGAGTCACAACCAGAAATATCCAAATAAGTTAAATTCGACATTTCAAGTCCCCGAAGCTGAGCAAGTTTCTTGCAGTCTCGAACTATTAGAGATCGTAACTTCTCACATCCCGTCAAATCCGGCAAAGTCTCCATTGATTTGCATCCTGTAAAATCCAACACTTCTAAGTCAACTAGATTGCAAATGCTTGCACCATATAAACTAATAATTGCTCTAATGAGTCACAACCAGAAATATCCAAATAAATTTCAAGTCCCCGGTGAGCAAGTTTCTTGCAGTCTCGAACTATTAGAGATCGTAAGGTTCTCACATCCCGTCAAATCCGGCAAAGTCTCCATTGATTTGCATCCTGTAAAATCCAACTCTTCTAAGGACTTTGCACCATCAAGACCTTGAATTTCAACTCAATTTCTTCACTTGCATTCATATAAAAATAATTTAGGTATTGCTTCCAATGAGTCACAACCAGAAATATCCAAATAAGTTAAATTCAACATTTCAAGTCCCCGAAGGTGAGCAAGTTTCTTGAGAACTATTAGAAGTTTCTTGCAAAGTCTCATTGATTTGCACTCCAACACTTCTTAGAGATTGTCGCACCCTTAAGCCTTGAATTTCTTCAAATGAGCAAGTTTCTTGTAGTCTCGAACTATTAGAGATCGCTTCCGGCAAAGTCAATTTGCATCCTGTAAAATCAACATTTCTAAGAAGGACTTCACACCGTCAAGACCTTGAATTTCAACTAGACCCGAAGCCTCGAATGTGTTCTTGCATTCACATAAAAATAAGTTAGGTTTTGCTTCCAATGAGTCACAAAGAAATATCCATTGATTTTCCCCGAAGGTGAGCAAGTTTCAATCTTGAACTATTAGAGATCGTAACTTCTCACATCCCGTCAAATCCGGCAAAGTCTCCATTGATTTGCATCCTGTAAGATCCAACATTTCTAAGAACTTCGCACCGTCAAGACCTTGAATTTCAACTAGATTGCCGCACCCAGAAGCCTTGAATGTCTTCAAACGCTTGCATTCATATAAAAATAATTTAGGTATTGCTTCCAATGAGTCACAACCAGAAATATCCAAATAAGTTAAATTCAACATTTCAAATCCCCGAAGCTGAGTAAGTTTCTTGCAGTCTCGAACCATTAGAGATCGTAGCTTCTCAAATCCTGTCAAATCTGGCAAAGTCTCCATTGATTTGCATCCTGTAAAATCCAACTCTTCTAAGAACTTCGCACCATCAAGACCTTGAATTTCAACTAGATTGCCGCACCCAGAAGCCTTGAATTTCTTCAAACACTTGCATTCATATAAAAATAAGTTAGGTATTGCTTCCAATGAGTCACAACCAGAAATATCCAAATAAGTTAAATTCAACATTTCAAGTCCCCGAAGGTGAGCAAGTTTCTTGCAATCTTGAACTCTTAGAGATCGTAACTTCTCACATCCCGTCAAATCTGGCAAAGTCTCCATTGATTTGCATCCTGTAAAATCCAACTCTTCTAAGGACTTTGCACCATCAAGACCTTGAATTTCAATTAGATTGCCGCACCCAGAAGCCTTGAATTTCTTCAAACACTTGCAAAAATATAAAAATATGACCTCCAAGGACTCCAAATTATCACAGCCCTTAATTTCAACTAGGCTATCGCAATGCTCAATGCGTAATCGTTTCAGATGAATAAATCTTGAAAGGCCCAATGTTTTAATGGAACTGCACTTTTTTATTGAAAGCTCTTCCGAGTGTGTGAGTCCTTCGAGCAAAAGCGATGTCAACTTATCCCACTCCTCCAAACAGAGTTTCAATGGTATTGAGGAAAGCTCGCGGACGTCTTCAAGTAAATGGCGTACCTCAAGATCGAGTTTTCTAGGTGGATGAGGCGAAGGAGCTGTGGCAGTCCAAGACTCTGACAAGTAACCGATAGACATGTTAAGCCCAGAAGGAAGCTGGCAGCAAGCAGGACTTACAGCCCCTTAGGAGCTCCTAACAGCCCCTTAGGTCAAGGCTTTGGAGAGAAGAAGGAAGAAGAGGTCAAGGCTTTGGAGAGAAGGAGCTCCTACGATCTCCCATAGGTAAGGCTTTGGAGAGAAGAAAGATTCCGGACGCTTTCTGGCAGGTCAGATATCGGTGTGAAATTGAGATAGATAGTCTCGAGGGAAGGCAAGTCACCGATTTCACTTGGAATTGCCCCTTTCAAACTACTGCACAAGATGAGATTTAGAATCTTCAGATTTTTCAACCCTCCAATAGCATTGGGAAGCTTTTCGATCGCACAAGTATTCAAGTTAAGATATTGCAAATTCTGTAAATCCCCAATTGAGCTGGGGATTTCTCTCAGTGACTCACATTCGAAGGCACTCAGTGTCTTCAATTTCCTCAAAGAACCAATAGACGAAGGAATTGCTGTAATACCAGATTGATCTAAAAGAAGTTCTTCTAAATCTTTTAATCCACCCACCTCCTCTGGTAGCTCCTTGAGACCTCTACAGAAACACAAGTCCAAGGTAACGAGGCTTGTGAGTTTGCCAATAGAAGGGTGGAGATGCTCCAATCCATAACAATGGCTCAATAGGAGAATTTTCAACTGCGTGAAAGTTGAGAGTTCAGGAGTACATCTTAAATTAGGACAACCTCGAAGGTTGAGAACTTTAAGCTGCTTTGACGCCTAATACAAAAGGAGAATAATCCGTCAAATGAGGAGTTGATTGGCTAAACAAAAAACAAACCTCAAGATCGCAGAGAGGATGTATTCTTTTCCCAATCTTACCATGAATGAATTCCATCCTTCCCAATTCTCTGTGATTCCTTCCCAATCCTCTTCACCCTCCCCCATAAGTCCAGCACCGATAATTTTGGCAAATGCAAGTTGATTGTCGAAAGAGACGCATCGTTTCCAGGATTGCCCCACTCAAGCCATCTCACTTCAGAAAACTTGGAATCTCCGCTAGAAGCTGCCCCCAAAAAGTCGTGGAACCAGGGGCGTCTCTGCAAGTTTTTTCACTTTTTAGTTTTTGCTTTTTTTAAATCTTGAATTTGCACGATTACCTTTTTATCCTTCCCCTATACATGTATGGATATGTAAACTCACATTTATTTTTTTTTTTTTACGACCTTTTGAAAGTTAAACAAATGACGCAAAGATAAAGAAAAAAATAATTATTGCTTTAAAACAACTAAGGCAAATGCACCTCAATGTTTTATCTCTTGCTTCTTCTTCTTTTTCAAAATTTTGTAGCGCATGGATTTTCACTTTCATTTAAGAAGAAATACATAAAACTAGTTTACAACGTACAAATGTTTACTTGTAAATTTTTAAATGACTTATGTATAATTTTTAAAAGAATTTGTTAAAGAGTGTCGACGGGCCACCTGTAAGTAGCTAAGGAAGCACCCTATTTTCATTTCATTAGTTAAATGTAATAATGTGGAAGAGAAAAAAAAAGGGGGGAATTTTTAATATATTCAGATATATAGAAAAGTTTACGTGGAGGGAAATTAAAAGAAATCAAATATGATATGCATTATCAAAATAGATATAGAAAATTAAAAGAAATATCCTTATCTCTAGAAGGTATCTAAATATCTTTAACGTCATTAACTATTTGCGTGGAGTGTTTACTCATTTCTTTGACAATCGAAACGTTTTTTTTTTTTTTTTGGGTAAAGTTTGTTTAAAAAGTGACGTGGCGACATTGGTTAGTAGTTTTGACCAGGATTGAAAAAAATAAGTCGCTTTCAGAATAACTAGAAAATGAACCGATTAACTAAAAAGTGCCGTGGTAACATTGTTTAATCATCATACGTTGGTTTCCATAAGAATAGCATCGTTTCTTTTTCCATCTTATAAATAAATAAAAACATATTGTTTAACTTTCCTGCTAAAACAGATCATTTAATTAGTTGCAGACGGGAAAGAAATTTCCTTATGGCTTTATTTGACTTTTATAATAATACCTATATTTTCCCCCAAAAGTTTAATTGGTTAGAAATTCACTTTTATGGTTAGACACGTTTGTCGTTATATCTGCTTTAAATATTAACCAGTGAAATGCAATGGGTATAAATTCTCTTAAGTCTATTTGTCTGAAAAGTAGCTAAATTGTTGTAATCATATCCCACACTATCTTTAATAATTTTCGCTTGTATATCGATCTATACTATGTATTACATTAAAAAAATCTACTGTATGGAAAGGGGATTTCAAACCTCAAACTTTCGTCAAAAGTTTCCACACAATTCGCATATATCTCACCAAAATGAACTAAAGAAATAGGATATAACAAAATAGGCATAATCATATTTGAAATAGTCAAGACAATTGGAAATTAGTCCCACAAGCATTTCAATTTCCAAAGTTAAATCAAAATCTCTCAAATCGTACAATCATTTCATTTTTTTTCGACACTATTTATCATCTTTCAGCATTTTTGTCCATTCAAAACAGAATTGACCTTTCTTTTTCATTGTTCCAAACACCTGTATGGTGTGGTTTTTTTGCTAATGCTAAGAAGTTATTGGATCAACAAAAGAGTGTGATATTAAATCATAGGAACGAACTATTTGAAATTATATCAAGAATATAAGGCTGCTTTGTTTGCCCAACATCCCTTGGTCAATTTCTAGGGTTAATTCCTTGCCGTTGATCAGCCATGAAACTGTAAAGCTTTTCAAATGGACAATATATAATAAAATGACATGAACATTGACAATTTAAGTTAAAGATAAAACATAGTTGAAAAATTTGCTTCATGCTGAAAATCATATATAATGAATACAAGGTTATGGATATAATAATAAGCATGACATTTCCTCCGATTAGTCAAGTTTTCTTTTTTTTTATCTTAAAAATAGTCAAGTTAGTCTAGTGAATTTTGGCACAAAAGAGGCATTGTCCCAAAAGATATAAATAATATAAAACAACTTATAGCAGATAGAAATGTCTGTTATAAGGAAATCCACTCTTTCTTATACACCTAACCTAATCCATGAAATGAGCAAGGTCAATGCGATAAATCCTTAAAAAACAGTAAGATTTTCTTGTATATATTTTTAAGGAGATTTTTGCTATCTATTAAGAGGAAATAAGAATGAAAAGAGATAGATCTGGGACGGTATCTTCCAAATCAAAATGGAGAAAAAAAATATCAAACATTCGATTCCTAAATCACAAGAGCACCACAATACATTTGGCCGTACTAGAAAGCAAACATATGTGATAAGTGTGAATTTTTTTCCAATCTTATTGCTTTGAATTAATTATCGGTTATTATACTATCTCTTTTTTTTTTTTTAACCAGGAAATCTTCATTTATTTGATCTATGATGTTTATACTTCATCTTCATTCATAATTATAGTCCTTCTAATTATCAATATTTTCAAATAGATATGACAATTGCATGCTTTAAGTAAATGAGATTTATAGTCTAAAATTGTAGTTAAAGGATCTTAAATTGATTGCCAAACAAATTTTTACATATGTAATTTATATCAAGGAAATTGAATCAATGATATAACTTTTTCATCCTTGCCATACTCATGATTTATTTAGTGTCACAATTAATCTACGATGTACATAAATGGATGTTTAAATAGATTTTTTTCCTAGAAAGTAAGAGCATCTTTTCATGCTCAATGAAATATTAGAATAGATCAGATTAAATATATTAAATAAGAGGGAAAAAAAAAAAAAAAAGAGTGCCATATTTTACCTCTGGATGTCTTACTACTCTTGGGACTCCCTCATAGTTGTCGTCCCATGGTCCACTACATTTCTCAAGCGGTTGTCCTTGGCAAAAAATGCTCCTTCCAAGATCTCTCAATTGATCATGCACCATAAATTCACCATCATCTCCAATTTTAATTAAGCACCTCAACTTCAACTCTTCAATTCCTTGATTTGGATAAAACCCACAATCCTCCCACATGTACATGGCGAATCGTGCAACTTCACCGTCATCTATGCCAATAAAGAAACAAACAATATCGAGAAAAATCTGCTGATGTCCATCTTCTAATGCATCATAGCTTATTCGCAATATTTTTTGGACGTCTCTATGTGGTTGGTTTTTTAATTGCTTCCGCACATCTTCCCATACTTTTCGATTCGTTTTTTTATACAAGTATGAACCTACGACCTTAAGTGCCAAGGGAAGCCCACCCATGGTGGATACAATATCACGAGATAGACCCTCAAAGTCCTTCGAAGAATGGTCCATGTAAAATGCATGTCTATTAAACAAAAGCAAAGCATGCTCTTGATCCAATTCATTCAAATCATACTTGTGTACATTGAATTTAGATTGATCAAGAATGGCTTCATATCTGGTTGTAACAATAATAATACTTCCCGCCATAAACCAATTACGTTCTCTAGCCAAAGCATTTAATTGATCCTTGTGATCTATATCATCTAGAAGAATGAGAACTTTTTTTCCTTTGAATCCAGATTTTATCCTACTAATTCCTTCATCAACATTTGAAGGTTCGATTTGCAGAATATCCTTAATTAGTTGCTTTTGTAAATAAGCAATATTATTGTGGCGAGCTGTTTCTCGAATATCTGCAAGGAAGCTACGATGCACAAAGTCATTCGACAGCTGGTTATAGATTACCTTGGCAAGAGTCGTTTTTCCAATCCCACCCATGCCATATATTCCAATCATTCGAGCATCAGTGGTAGGAGTGTCTACCCATTTCATGATTCTATTCACATGATCACCAATTCCAACTAAGTGCTTAGTAACATCAAGCTGAAAATCTTGTCGCAATTTGCTCAGAACATTTTCGATAACTTTTTTCACTAGTTCTCCTTCATGCCTGTCCAACAAAAAGCTCATTGATAATTTCGTGATTATACTTAATCTCATCAAAAGGCACCAACAGACATGTGAAGAATGGATGGGACCAATTAACATGCAAGAAGTTTTGGTTTTACAAATAACAATGGGGGATGATGGCCAGTGGTCATTTCATTTTTTCTTCTCTCTTTTGCTAGATGGATCTTGTTGAAAGAAAATAAGGCGGTGCACCTGGCTCGTTAAGAGTCTTTAGAAGTGTAATGTTTGTTACAAGGCTTAAGATTGCTGCTAGTTAAATCATAGGAGGCCAATTTTGTTTTAATTAAAGAAGTTTAGGAGAAAAGTAGGTTACTCCGCTCTAAGGCCAGGGCATCTCACATGCCAAAATTGAGGACTTATAGTTGATTTACAAATCGCTACCAATGGGGTCTACTGACAGTGGAAATCAAACCTAGACATGGTAAATGTGAAGTGTCCGGTCCTTTTCACCTGAGCCAACTTCCATTCGCATGAGGAGGTCTATTTTATCTGGTGGTGATAAAGCTTTGAAATACTGAGCATTCGAGTCCTTTCTAAGCGTATTGTTTGGTGATTGACACTATTGGCCGGAGGGGTTGTCATTTCTTTGATTTTTGCTCTGTTGGAGACAACTGTAATTCATCTGTTTGGCATGAACAAGAAAATTTACAGGATAATTACTAAAAAAATTAAATTTATTATAATTGTGTTAATTCAGTCTTTAATTTTTTTTATGGCCAATTTAGTCCTACACATTTTGAAAATATGCTAATGTAGTCCATCGGCCAACTTTGGCTAAAATCACTAACATGGACACAGGCTGTTCTACAAGGCACCGTCGATATCGACATGGAGTATTTTTATAATTTTTTATAATTTTTTTCTGAATTTTGTTGAATTTGCTTATATTTTTTGTTTTTCTTTCTTTCTTTCTTTTTTTCCTTCTTCTTCTACGGTCACCGGCCATAGATGAGGGCTGCCTCGCCATGAGGGCTGACCTCGCCAGAATCTGGTCCTTCTAGTGGGTCCTATAGAGAATCGCAAGGAGGAGAGACCGAGAGTTTTTCCAACAAGAGAGGGCCGTCGTTGGGTCAGATGAGGAGGTTCGCCAGCAGCCAGAACGTGCTGGCGAACTTCGACTGGACGGCGCAGGTGGCGCCGGTGGATGCAACGGAGCAGAGGAACTGTTACTTTGACGACAAAGACAGAGACAAAGAAGAGCGAGATGACGACGACGGCGACGAAGTGGTGATTCCATTTTCGTCCCCCATTTTGGTAGGTGGAGTGGAGTCGAAGGCGAAGAAGGAAGTGAATCTGTGGAAGAGAAGGACAATGCTCACCCTCAACCACTTCGCTTGCGACATCCCCATTATTCTGCAAATGTAATCGTGTTCTCGAATGATTGTGTTCCTGGATTCCCGATTTCTGATGTTCTTCCTTCTTTTTTTAGGGTTATTAGTTTGTGTTGGCCTGACCTCTTTAGAAGGACCAGATTCCGGCGAGGTTGGCCCTTGACAGGGAGGGCGAGCCTCACCAACCCTAGTATGTGGCCTGTTGCCGGCCATCAAGGAGGCCGGCAGTGGAAGAGAAAAAAAAGAAAGAAAAAAAGAAAAACTAAAATTTCAGAAAAAATAATAAAAAATTATTTTGGTTAACAATTTTCAGTTGAAATGATTAAAATGACTAATTGGCAAAAGATGGTCTAGAATTAATTTGACTGAATAAAATAGGTTTAATAATATAATAGATTTAAGATTTTTTTGGTAATTTCCCCAAAAACTTACTTATCAAAAAAGAGAAGTTTAGGTAGAAGCAAAGTACCCGTCAGCAACTTTCTCGAGACTCCCATCCCTGTAAATGACTCACTTCTTCGAGTGCTTCCTGCACTTTCTGGATGTCCTCCTCATCAAAATACTTCTTACATGTATGAAAGGCCTTCTTACCAAAGTTTCCTTTTAGATGCCCCACATCCGATGGGTCCACTTTATAAAAGATGGGCAAAACTGTGTGTGATGGGCTCTTCGCACGATCCATGATATGAATAAGCTCGCGGAGGCACCATTTGCTTGAAGCATAATTTTCGGAGATGATGAGAATCGAAATCTTAGACCGAGCGATGGCATTCGAGAATTTGTGGACCGAATTCCTCGCCAATTTGGATGCTCTTATCATCCTTGAACACAAAAACTGGTGCAATCCCTACCTTGACTAGACTGTGATAGAGGTGATCGGTGAATCCCTTGCGGGTATCTGACCCTCTAAAGCTCAAGAACACATCATAATGATCATTACGTATTCCTTCGAGTGTTGGAGAGATTTTCGAAGGTGTGGATGCTCTCTTCTTCTTGACAAGATAGAATGCAAGCATACTAAAAAGAATCGTCGCGGCAAGCCCCGGGAGAACGCCCCATTATTAAAGGGTGCATCCCTTCGTTTGTTTCAGTGTGACTCCGCCCTTTGTCGATGGCAATCTGAGAGGGAAAGTTGGAGAGAAAGATGCTCTCCTGCTGCATAAAAAGGATTGATAATTAGTCTCTATGAAGTATGAACAAGTATGAACATGAAATCTTTTACCAAGCAAGAAAAATAAACATGAAATTATTAATTAATTATTATTTGATTGACTAGGAGCAGTCGCTGATGCTTTTAATCCTTGCTTTATCTTCTTTTGGATATCATCCTCTAGTCAAGTCAATCTTGCCGGCTTTGGTCCCCTAACGTATAACGCGTACATTAATTTCTTAATTGGGCTATAGAATAATGGAATCTATGTACAAGCATATTGCATTCGTTCAAAATTATACGTAGTGGTTCAGTTTTTACTTGATTATTGAAAATAAGATTTTGATAAATCATTTTTTGTCAAAGAATTTGATAAATCATTTAAAAGCTGATAATTGAGCTGAGACAAAATTGGAAATGTGGGGAAGGCGTGAAGAAAGGACCTAGCTAGTAATTATGAATGTGATTTTAAATTTAATTTGGCCATAGATTTCTCCTCCTGCACAGCACAAAGCCTTCCTTCTCCTTGTAAAATAGAGATATAATTTGTTAGACGGCACCAAACGGAGAAGCGGATGCTCCCTCAGTGCTCTCTTTTTATGCACTCTTTTCTTTCTTCATGTTAGTCTGAACAATTAGAAATTAGGTACTTATTCAATGGAAGAAAAAGAAGATAAAAAAAAGGTCTCCAGATTCAAGCGAAATGTGGCAATTAATAGAGTCTAGCGTGCTTGCAGACCTACTCGTTCTAGTTCAAAAAGAGATCAGTACTGAATTACGATGCAACTAACAATCATGTAGTAAGGCCATCATAGGATTAGCCACATCTAAAGTCGAAAATAAAGGCTTTCTTTTTTCACCGAAGTCAAATCTGAGCTAAGGTACCTCGTTAACAGGCAACAACGATTCCAAAAGAGAGAATAAAAGACACCCTCCTCAGCTATTCAGCAGCCACCCCACATCCCCAGTAGACAAAAAGGGCCAGAAGACACTAGTTCAGCCTATTATTTCAATAATAAAGTGATGAATCAATAGAAATGACATGGTAGTAAGAGATGAAAAAGTGATTACCTTCCGCGAGCTAAGATACGAAGAGAGGCGCGAGACCGGTGAGAGAAGACCCTAAGCAAGCCTGGGCAGGAACTTTCAAGGGGGAAAAAGAACAGAGAAAGCGAGTGAGGACTGACCAGTGGACGACAGTCTCAAATTGTTTGCAAGAGAGAGGCCGAATGCGAAAGATAAAGTGAGCAAGAGAGAGAGAGAGAGAGAGAGAGAGAGAGAGAGCGGGGGATCAATCAGTAGTAGACGACAGTCTTGAATTATTATTGACCGACCGGTAGACGATAGGTTGATTGACTGGTAGCAATAAAAATTCTTTTCAGATGGCAAGCAAAGTCAAGCCACACAATTTGGACCAGAGTACAGAATGACCACTTCCATTCATATCCACTTAAAAACCATTTTGTTAAATAGATAAATGTGGCTCTAACCAGCTTGTAAATCTTCCATTATATTATTATCAAAGACGTTCTTACTCCTGTAGGTGCTGCATTTTCCTCCCACCATAAAGATGCATAAATCATATTGTCAAATCCATTGTAGGTCAATAATTTCCTACGCTAAATATACGTAAAAGTCATGTCTTTGCTGTAAGCAATAAAATCGCATGAAAAGCACATTTTATGACAAGTTTCTCTAATTCAATCCACAAAGATAAAGTCCACCTAAAAATTGTCCACATAATAAATACGTGCAAGTGCATTGAAACCAGCAGCTTTGCTCACTTTCAAGTTTTCCATTGTAACCAGCACCAAAAAAAAAAAAAAAAAAAAAAGGTACAATGGTGAATTTTTCATAATTGGAAAACATTTGAATTTTCTATCATTCTTCCAAAAATATGAAAATTGCCAATATAATGGGAAATGGTTTTGTGGACAACCAAAATTATCTAGTTGATATAATATGTTTAGATAAATTTTTTTTGTTGACAATTTTGATCCGTAACCTATGAAAGGTTTTGTGCATTATTGAAGAGAAAAGACTAGCATGATCGATATTTGGAAAAATATTTTTAACAGTTTTCAAGAAAAAAGAATTATTTTTGCAAAAACTAAGTATTTTGGATGTTTTAGGCTTTAAGTAATTTTGGACAAGTAGGGTACGCATAGGGCTAATGGACCCAAAATCGGGTCTAGAAGGATATTTTGGTAATTTTCATTCCCAAGGGAGTTCAATCAACCATTAATGTTTAGAAAACAACATCAAGGATAAAGGCTGGCATGCGATTCCACTAGATTCAACCAGTCTAACCATACATAACCGATTAGTTTAATGGGAAGATTGTAGTAAGGAAATTAGCAATATATATGTAATGATGATTTTGGAAAAGTCAAGGGAACTTCATGAGTAATGTTTCGTATGCCTTAAAGGATATCGGGTGTTATGCAATGAGTAATAATCAAATGTATTTTTGTCCTATCAATTGTAATAGACTAGAGAATGAAAGTCGGGCTTACCTGGAGGAGTGATGCAGAGATGAAATTCTTGTAATGGGTTTTAGTGTTTGAGAAGAAGTTGCCTTGGACAGATCAAGTTGTGTTTGAGTCCCAAAAGACAGTACAATTTGAGGATCACCTTCACGCCTCAACTTGGAGCAATCAATACAAATATATCTCAGAACAAAAATGAGGATCTCAATGATTTATGGTGATTGGTGTTTCTCCTCTTCAAGCACAAGCATTTGGGACTTTATATAAAGCTGTACTTCTCTTGCCCCAGAGGAGACGCGAAATCTTGTGGTGGATGGCATTTCTTAGATGAGGCAATTGTACTTCTTTTGATTCTAACCTTTTTGACCAAGACCACCAAAACAATCCCTTCCTCGAAATTGGCAAGAAAACCCCTATAGACTTCACTTATTAATTATTTTTGTTATTGCATCCCACGGCCAAGCAAATCACAGTGGAAATTAAATTTTTTGACACAATGCTAGTCCTTAACAGCCACGGAATCATCTCCTTTTTTTGTCAAACGAAATTATCTCCTTTACTTGGGAACTTTTGCAAGGTGTTCATATTGAAAATTACTTCTTCTCTTGTCTTGAAAAGTGAGCCCAATGTGCTAGGGACACACACAATCTTACCATGGATTTGCACGTCCTCGATGAGAAAATTTACTTTTTTTACTGACTAACCCTCGCCTTTTGTTAGTTCTCTTTGTAATGGAATCACATGGCCGCACAAATCAAAGTGAAGATGGACAACATTTTGCTTTCCCTTCCTATTGAAATAAAAGCCTCTCACCACTGGAGGCATTGAAATGGTCAAAAATCTATTTGTTAACTCATATTTAGTGACCTGAATCATATATGGATTGGCTAAAATTGAAAGAATAGGTTGTTATGAATTTAAAGTAACAAGATTTTATTCAATATATAATATATTTTAATGAGTTTGAATCATGTCTATATGCAATTCATGTTAATAAAAAAAAGAAGAAGAGAAAAGTAATGATCTTTTCATTTGCTTTCACATGGCTCTTCTTAGGGGAACTCATGCTCGAGTGTGGTATGCCTCGACACGTGGAGCCCATTGTATGTGGCACAACAATTGCATGAGCTTTTTCTTCACTTGCCCATTGCTTTAATCAATGATTGAGTGACCCGTCATTCATTCCCTATTCATTATCGATTGTTTAATCTAGTGGGACTCATGTAGAACTTATATGGCTCCGGTCATTTTTAGTTTTCCAAATGTAATCTTTCCCACATGATATCATTTAGCTCCACATCTAGACGACGACATCAATTAGGGCCAATTCAGCCAAATCTCCTCTGTACTCTTAAGGACGTAAGGAATTAGATTGATATCGTGTGCTTAATATGACACACAAAATTTTATCTTAGGTATTTAGGGATCAAAGTTATGGTGAAAAATAAGGGAATGAAGAAAGCTGGGAAAATTATCAAAAAGTCCCTAAACCAATTGCATTTGTGCTAATTCAGTCCTAAACCTCTAAATTTGATCAATTTAGTCCTAAACCTTTTGATAATTTGTCAATATAGTCTATCCGGCCAATTTTGATGGGTTTAGGTTGCTTTGGATGGTGGTTTTTCTTGGTTATTAGCTGAATTGCATCCTAATGGGCGCTTAAATGTCAAAAATACTCTTCATCAGCTTATCACACCATATGATACAACTGTCACATGAAATATCTGTTATTCTACCACATCATTTCTCTCTCTCTCTCTCTCTCTCTCTCTCTCTCTCTCTCTGCCCCCACCACCATGAATTAATGTCACCATCCTACAGTCACTTGCCCAAACAACACCAACCATGCCCTCCACAACTTAGGCCCCATCTCTCTCTCTCTCTCTCTCTCTCTCTCTCTCTCTCTCTCTCTCTCTCTCCTTTGTCATGGCTAAACTCAAAATAGAGGCATCTTGCTCAAAGCTGCAATGACACTTGACTAGACCTAGCGTCGCATTTGAGTAATTTTGGCATGCATTGAGCTAGACGCAGCATTGGATCTCTACTAGATCTAATGTCGAGCCCAACACTGCAGTGGACCGTCATTGAGGACTCATAACTCTAGGATAAATATGTTGTTGCAACAGTCAAGCGTGTCACCAAATTGGGTCAATGGGATATTTCTTTCACATAGCATGATCATGCTAGTATATGCATTTTGCAAAAGAAATCTTTATCATGAAAAAAAAAAAAAAGACTTTTTCAAAACTTCTATATCAAATTTTCTATGAAATCGAGTTAATTACCTTTTAGAAAATTGTCTAGCGAGGGAAAGCAAGTCAAAGTCTTCCACCATCTTCCTTGCTCAATTGCAAAGAAAGTGGTAAGGCAAAAGCTGACAAGACCTAATCAACATAATTTTTTTTTTTTTTTTTTGAGGGGGGGGGGGGGGGGGGCAAGGACTGGCGAGGAGATGCAAGTTAAAGTCTTCCACCATCTTGCTTGCTCAATTGCAAAGAAAGTGATAAGGCAAATGCTGACAAGACCTAAAAGAAGAGAGTGAGGGTGAGGACGAGGGTCGGGTGGGGGGGGGTGGGGGACTAGTGAGCTTTGCAAGCGATAAGGCAGGCGACAAGACCTAAAAGAAAGAGAGAGGGGAGGGAGGAGGACTGGTGAGCGAAAGCAATACAAAGTCTTCCACTATCTTGCTTGCTTAGTTACAAAAGAAAGCAATACGACAAAAACTAACAAGACCTAAAAGGAAGGGGGGAGGGGACGAACTAGCGAGGAAAAGCAAGTTAAAGTCTTCCACCATCTTGCTTGCTCAGTTGCAAAGAAAGTGATAAGGCAAATGCTGACAAGACCTAAATGAAGAGAGTGAGGGTAAGGACGAGGGGGGGGGGGGAGGACTAGCGAGGAAAAGCAAGTCAAAGTATTCCACCATCTTGCTTGCTTTGCAAAGAAAGTGATAAGGCAAAAGCTAACAAGACCTAAAAGAAGAGGGGGAGGGGGAAGGACTGGTGAGGAAAAGCAAGTCAAAGTCTTCCACCATCTTGCTTGCTTAGTTACAAAGAAAGTGATAAGACAAAAACTGACAAGACCTAAAAGGAAGGGGGGGGGGAGACTGGCGAGGAAAAGCAAGTCAAACCATTCCACCAACTTGCTTGCTTTGCAAATAAAGTGATAAGACAAAAGCTGACAAGACCTAAAAGAAAGAGTGGGGAGGGGGGAGGGGAGGGGAGGGGGAGGACTATTGAGGAAAAGCAAGTCAAAGTCTTCCACCATCTTGCTTGCTTGCAAAGAAAGTTAAGGTAAAAGGACTGGTGAGGAAAAGCAAGTCAAAGTCTTCCACCATCTTGCTTGCTTAGTTACAAAGAAAGCGATAAGACAAAAGCTGACAAGACCTAAAAGGAAGGGGGGGGGGACGGACTAGTGAGGAAAAGCAAGTCAAAGTCTTCCATCATCTTGCTTCCTCAGTTGCAAAGAAAGTGATAAGGCAAAAGCTAACAAGACCTAAAAGAAGGGGGAAGGACTGGTGAGGAAAAGCAAGTCAAAGTCTTCCACCATCTTACTTGCTTAGTTGTAGAGAAAGCGATAAGGCAAAAGCTAACATGACCTAAAAGAAGAGTAGGGGAGAACTGGCAAAGAAAAGCAAATCAAAGTCTTCCACCATCCTGCTCACTCAATTACAAAGAAAGTGGTAAGGCAAAAGCTAACAAGACCTACTCAAAAGAAGGAGGGGGTGGAGAAGGATTGACGAGGAAAAGCAAATCAAAGTCTTCCGCCATCTTGCTTGCTAAACCAACAAGACCTACTCAAAAGAAATGGGGGAAAAAGATTCTAGCAATTGAAAGCAAGTCAAAGTCTTCCACCATCTTGCTTGCTTAGTTGCATTGGGAGAACAGAGACCATTATTTATGGTGAAAATATTGTCTAAATTTAATTTATAAATGATGCAACGGGGCAAATCAATTATGATATAATAATTGTACTGAAATTTGTATTTTGCGGCTGGGGCTTTGTATGGGGTTTGCATGGTTTCTCTTAGGTGTTTTATTAAAATCTAAATGTCTGACAATACTACATAAATATGTTATACATCAAATTGTCCTATTGACTCTAAACAACTTATATTTATCTAATAGCACATGTGGTAATATTATTGTTCTATAATTATGCTCTTTTTCCTTTAAATTGACAAGAGTGAGCCAATATAGATCATGGTCCATGAATGTGAACTCACGAATATTTGATACATGTAATCCTAATGCTAGTCTGTCATCGAGTGTTTGGCAAGAGTTGAAATTGACATGTGAAAGCTATCTGTTACTTGAAATTACATCAACATATCCAAAAGTAGCTACCTAGATAAAGTTTGTCAAATTTTCATCTTTATTTAAATTCATAAAATCCATTTTCCTCTGCCCTGCTTGCTTCGCTTTTGCTGCTCGTGAGTTGTTTTGTTTTTGAGATTTACATTAGATCCAACATTTTTTTGGTCCGGATACAATTCAGCACATATATAAGATTAAAAAAAAACAATTGCTCCATATTATGAGAATGCTATTAAAAGGAGTAACATGTAAAATTAGTAAGATTTTTGCCTTCTGATGAGGAACATCCTTGTCGTTTTAGGGCTTAACAAGTTAACAGATAATGGACTGTTAAACTGATCTGAAAAATCCCATTTTGCTGGCTTTTATTGGTCATAAACCACAGGAATCAAAGGTATCTTGGTACTCTCTTAAGTGTCTTCTAGAGCAATAGTTGGATAAATGGAATAAGATTGTATCTTTGACTCTTCCCTCTTTCATCAGTCGACTGAGATGAGACATCAGTGGCCCAAAATGGAAAAGAACAAGAAGGAATAAATTCATTCACACCCATAATCTTAGTACCACCAAATATTAAGACTTCGAAACGAGGTTAAAAATCTTGGGTTCTATTGCTCAATAGACGGTAAAAGAATGCTTCAAGTGCCTTAACTTTGCACAAAATGACACTTAAGTGCCATAACTTACGAAAGGTGCACTTAAGTGCCTAAATCGAAGTAAAATGAATCACTTGAGTGCCAATCCAGCCAAAATCCGGCCAAAACGCTAACGTGTCAATTTTCCAGCAAAGCGAGTGCGAAACGGCGTCGTTTTAATGCTGACGTGGCCAAAAATTTAATATAAAAATTAATTTAACTTAATTTTAAAAAAAATTATTTAAATATTAAAAATTTAAAAAAAAATTAAAAAAATTAAAATTTTAAAAATTTTGAAAATTTTGAAAGATTTAGAAAATTTTAAAAGATTTAGAAAAATTTTAAAAATTAAAAAAATTATAAAATTTTAAAATTAAAAAGAAATTTAAAAATTTAAAATTTAAAAAATTTAAAAATTTTAGAAATTTTTTTTAGGAAAAGGAGGCGGGCCTAGCCAACCCTCCCCCACCTTCCGGCGATAGCGGGAGGCGGTAGCATCGAGGGCTCTGCCCTCAGTCGTTGGCTGCCTCTTCTCCTCCTCCTCCTCCATTTTTTAAAAATAAATATAAATTATATTATTATTTTATTTTAAAATTTAATTTAATTAATTTTCATATTATATTAAAATTCAACTTATACCAAAACGTTGTTTTGGCCAATTTAAGTGCTCTATTCTGGCCAACACCCGAAATGATGTTATTTTGGTGCCGACATGGTAAAAATTTTAATATATAAATTAATTAAATTTAATTTAAAAATTTTAAAAATTAAAAAATTTTGCAAAATTAAAAAAGTTACAAAAATTTAAAAATAAAAATAAAAAGGGAAGCTGTTGAGGGCTGAAAATTTTTGTAAATTTTTTAAATTTTTGTAAATTTCGTAAATTTTTTAAATTTTTTGTAACTTTCTAAAAATTTTTGTAAATTTTTTGAATTTTTTGTAAATTTTTTAAATTGTATGTAAATTTTGTAAATTTTATGTAAATTTTGTAAATTTTTTATAAATTTTGTAAATTTTTTGTAACTTTCTAAAAAATTTTGTAAATTTTTAAATTTTTTGTAAATTTTTGTAAATTTTGCAAATTTTTGTAAATTTTAGATTTTTTTAGCAATTTTTTAATTTCTTTTTGTAAATTTTTGTAATTTTTTAAAGTTTCTAAATTTTTAAAATTTTTAAAATTTTTTTAAATAAATTTATTTTTAAAAAATTATTTTAAATTTAATTTAAATAATTTTTATATTATTATAAAATTCAAATGATACCAAAACGACGTCGTTTGGCCGTCGAGCTGACTCAGCTCTCCCGTGAGACACATCGGTGAGAAATATTAATATTTTAATGCCACGTATGATTTTCAGCCAGGAGATGGCACTCAGGTGATCCACTTTTCTTAAAATGTGACACTTAAGTGTCCCTTTTTGTCAAATTATGGCACTCCAGGGGTCCGCATGTCCTCAATAGACAAACGCAAAGGATCGACGCATGAAGAGAACAAAGAATATTGTTTACCTTCACCAGCCAAAAGATTGCAAGGTCAACAGCAAATGCAGGAAAGAAATAGAAGAAAACCGTACAAAACCTTTTATTATTTACAAACACATACCATCCTAGAAACAATATGCATGCCATCAAGGGGAAGAGCTGAAAGATTGTCTTCAACACAAAATAACTATAGTCATACCTCATCTTTTTTAACATGTAAAAACAACCATTTCATTCGGCAAAATTTACCACCCTAGTCATGAAGAGCATGATATTCAAAAAGCACATCACTCTCAAACGTACTTTTCATGCACATGGCAAGGTGCTTATATCATAAAAATTATTGCTTATATCACTTAACGTAATTAGCCAATAAAAAATGTTTTCATTATCGACAAAAATTTAGGTCCAAACATTTTCATGAGTCATAAAAGTATCTTTTGTTCATTTGTTATTGTTAGCGATTTTAGTGGAAATGTTTGTCAAATTCATTTTCCACAAGACAAACACACCCGTAATGTCAAATAGCTTCAATGTTTAAAACTAGGAGAGGGAAATTTGAAACAGACGTTTTACTTTAGTTTTTGCATGTGTGAAAATGAGAAAACACCGTCTCTGTCTTCCGCGGTGTTGCTAGGTCATTGGATGTGGGAACCAAAGAAGATTTGCGTAAAAAATTGAATGCAGTTCTAGCGGATAGTTTTCAATTTTCACCCATACTACGACTTAATAATGGATTAAATTACAAAAAAAAGGTAATAAAATCATAGCAGCTTGACATATTTCATTCCATATATATAATTTGCAGCTTGCTTAAATTATATTTAAAAGAAGGTAATGAAGGAGGTGATGTATACTCATATTTAAATCAATCTCAGTTGGTTATTTATGTGGAAAGCATACAACTTCCAAATCATGATTGTTAGCTAATCATATTTCATAGCGTGAGGCGAGGGAAAGCAAGTCAAAGTCATCCTTCATCTTGCTCGCTTCATTGCATTTCCCAAGTCCTCTTTTAACCAAAGAAAGGGACAAGGCAAATGCGGACAAAACCTACTCCAAAAAATTAATAAATAAATAAAAGACTGTAGTCAACGTTCAACTTTGGAGTGATTCTTGTTCTTCCCCTGAATTTCCTCGAAGGTGTGTGAATGTGAGGTAATCATGTATACCTATCTCTAGGGGACATCATAATTACAAACACTTAGGTTATGTTCACGGCGAGACAAGAGACCGGTCTTTATTGTGGAAATGTTGCATAGATTAATTTATAAGTGACGCAACGGACAGTGCTAATCATAATTTGGAGCTTTTGGATGAAAGTGTGGCTACTTGTGTTTTCTAGTAAGACTTGATATAGGGTTCTCATAGTTTTTCATAGATATTTTAAGAAATTTTGATGTTTGTTGTAAATTTGATATGCATTGAACTTTTCATTTTGTTTATTAACTCCAAGTAACTCTTATTTATCTATACATTTGCTGCTCTATAACTATACATTTTTTTCTTTTTCCCTTGAAATGAAAAGGAGTGACCTAATATAAGTCATGATACATGAATGTGAACACAAGAATATGTGATGCATTCAATTGCTAGCCTCATGAAAGGTTTGAAGAGGGTCGACATTGATTTGTCAAGCTATGGGTTGCTTGGAATATACATCAATATCCTAATAAAATTTGTCAAATTTTCATCTTTGTCCTAATTCATAATGTGTTTTCTTCTCTCATGCTTGCTCTGCTCATGGTGAGTTTATTGAGTCCACGTTAGTCCAATTATTTTCATTGATCCAGGGGAACAATAGTACGAGAGTGCTATTAAAAGGAGTAACATGAAAAACTAACAAGATTTTTGCCTTTTGCCGAGGATCAAACTTGTCATTTTCCGGCCTAACATATAACGAACCGTTAGACTGATTTGGAAAATTCTGATTTCATCAGCTTTTATTGGATAGAAACTACATAAACCAAAGGTATGTCGGTGCTCTATCACGTGTCTTCCGGAGCAATACTAAGATAAATGGAGTACTATTGGCTCTTTGACCCTTCCCTCTTTCATCCATTGACTGAGATAAGACATCAGTGGCCCAAAACACAAAAGAACAAAAAGGAATAAATTCAGTGACACCCGTACCAACATATATAAGACTTCAAAATGAGTTTAAAAATCCTGGGTCCTGCTGCACAATAAACAAAAGCAAAGGATCAACACATGAAGAAAACAGATCCTTTACCTTCACCAGCCAAAAGATTGCAAGGTCAGTAGCAAATGCAGGAAAGAGATCCAGAAGAAAACCATATGAAACCGTTTATTACTTACAAGCATATACCATCCTGGAAACTATATGCATGCCATTAGCGGGAAGAGCTGAAAGATTGTCTTTAACACAAATTAACTATAGTCATGCGTCATCTTTTAACATGTAAACACAATGATTTCATTCGGCAAAATTGGCCACCCATGTCATGAAGTGCGTGGTATTCTCAAATTGGAGAGTCGCAAGCTGACAAAGCCATTTAAAGGATCGCAGCCTTCAGCCACTAATCATATGTGAAAGACAGCCAAATGTCATGTGAATCAGCAACTACTGTCCTATTCGGCAATACTAACATTTCAGCCTTCCCGTTGTTCACATGAAGAGCACAGACAATCATAATGAAATGAGAGAAAGCAGTGTGCGATGATATACTCTATCTTCAAGCCAACTTTGAATGGTAGTTGCAGATCACTTCTTTTAGGAACACTCTTGGAGAAATCGAGCATTTGATGATGTTAACCTACATTCTGACAAATACAGGTCATTGTCTTCATTTTCAGAGTCTACAGCAACCCAACCATCATGATTCACTTCACCATTGGATTGCACAGCTGCCACATCACTATTATCCTCTTCTGCAAGGAAATGGAGATCCACAAACATTGAAGACACATTCTGTGAGAGAGTAGTTTCTAAATCTGGATCGGCATGGTGAGTATAACTGAAATGGAATGGAAGTCCTGATCTCCAACCATTGAAGAGGGGAGAGACTGTGAACTTCTAATAACTCTGTAGAGATTTTGCTGACTACTTGCAATTTTCACTAAAGACATGGAACTACCCTGAACAGGATAAGACTCCTCATTAAGACATGCTAGTCGGCAAAAGCACTCATAATTAGAGGCAGACAACAAGATGGCTCAAAAAGAACATAAATGTTCCTACAGTTGACAGCAACAAGGTATTTTAGTAACTAAAATATCACCTTTCCTGGAAGTTGATTGATCAAACCATTTGCGATTCAAAATATGAATCTGACCCCATCTTTTAGCGACCTTGTATTTATCTTCTGGAGCTTACAGCCAGTCAAGGGCATCGTAGTGGTACACACAGTGCTACAGAGCATCATATATGAGGCCAATAGAAAGATTCAATGGTAATAACATTGCTGAGCAATGTGCTTTGAGCAACCAACAGGCAGTCCTAACTCACACTGGAAAAGCGAGAACTGGCTGAGGATCTTTTAACAATTAGCGGTTCAAATTGTACATTGTTTAACACCTTGTTTCCTTGAACCACAGAACACAATTCTTTAGGACTGATTTAGAAGTCAAAGTCAATGATATTGTCATGCCAGGAAGTTTCACTGTTTCTCATCGTAATCAAATTCCCAAGTAAAAGGACATTACCAAAAACCAAGATTAAATCAAGCATAGCTATTTCCTATTTCAAACTATAATCGTCACTAAACCTTGAAATGATATAGATCTTCTTTTCAAACTCTTAAATGTGTTTTCATATGCGAAGACAAGATAAAGATATGTGCATTTTGACACAGTGATCTGATATCAAAAGGAAAATATGCAAGCAAATCACTGGACCTTAATCTTGAAGAATCAAAGGATATTTCTGCAATTAAATGAGTGCACTTCCTGGTCAATTCTGCAGAATATCTCCCACCATTTTGTGTAATATGCTTCTGAATCTCCTTCCGTGCGTCTAAGATCATGAAGGACATAAAAATTGAAGAACTGGAGGACAACCAACAGCAGCAGCTATATCAAACAATCAGTACCTGCAGGAATTCTTGTGACATTCATTGTCAATCCAGAAAATGGAAGAACTCTACAAGACCCTTGAGGTACAACACGGTGCTCAATACGGCATTGGTATAACCAATTAATGGTGACAACAGGTCACTTCAGAACATTTAAAGCCCACTGCATGATGACAACATTAATTGATAAATACAATTTATCTCTCAAGATGGGATTCATAAGAGAATTTGCACAGAGAATATTCAAAAAAAAAAAAAAAAATGGAGGAAACTCTTCCTAAGTTCAGCCAACTCAATCAAAGTACTACCCATGATGCTTCCCATACTCAGTGAAAAAGCATAATTAATCTCATTTAAAGTGAATTTAACCTTAACAAGATACAACAAATTCGTTACTCTTAAACTAAATTCAAATTATTAACTCCAAGACCTAAACCCTGTATTTTGCAGCCAAAATATTCTTCGCAATTACGAAGCTAACATCTGCTAAAGTTTTGGTCTGTAGAGCTTCCCCCGTTGAAGTAACCAATTTCTCAATCTCAGCCTGCAGACTCACGGAAATGGTGAAACAATAAGAGAGACGACAGGCTGCCACCATATTTGTTCAGACAAAAGCATGTCTGAAGGCAAAAGAATCAAGGGGTCACGTAGAAGGACACATGGATAAGTATAAGTGATGCGCCACGCTGAATTTGAGTGACGAGTTACGACAAAGATTACATGCTAAAAAATCATACAAGGCCAGGCTTATCTAGGAACAGGCATACCTCCTCATCCATCTCAAATCCAGGTGCAAGGACTTCGACACCATCCATCGCAAGACAAACAAGTACACCCTTTTTGAGGTAGAGGTCTCCGTTCTTTCGCACGCGAAACCACCACACACTGCGGACCTGCAAGAAATATCCCCCATCAAAAGTAAACATTTTTTTCCCAGGCGGAAGAACTCCTCTCGACTTGCTTGACCAGCACATTGACCCCAATGCCTCCGCTTTCATTTCTCAACTGCAAGTCCTGGTTTAGCATTTAGCAGCCTCGAGGAAAAACCAGAAGAGAAGACTAGGACGAGAACAAGATCTTTACCGACTAGCTTACAACCCTTTCGCCTGAAGATCCTCGAACTTCTCAAGACGTAAAACAACCTCAAACCCAATTCTCAAAATGATCCCAAAAGCCGTTAGCGCTGCCCAATCCCAACGTACTCACGTGATCGAGGAGAAGAAACAGCGTGAAAATCGCGGGGCCCACTCCTGGAAGGGTCGCAGCAGACGGAAGGCCTCAGCTCCGTTCAGCTTGAGCGCGTCGAACAGCTCGGGAGGCACTCAAGTTCCTCGACACGAACACGTTCGCCCCCCTGAAAGGGCTTCGTCTTCGCCATTTCCTATCTTCCTTCGCCGGCAGCGACTTCCTCGACAGATGATCGGTCTCGTTGCTAAGGATTTCTGCGAAATCCAAATGCATGTGCGTGAGAGAGAGAGAGAGAGAGAGAGAGAGAGAGCAACGATGAAGTGCGAAGGGAATCGGAAGTTGGAAGAGGATGAAGGAGGAGCGACTTGGGGAAGAATTGAGTGGAGTGAGCTTTTTCTGAATTCTTCCCCAAATTGGGATGGATTAGGGTATGAGAAAGCGAGGGAATGGGGTTTTTCTTGCGCTCTTTTCGGATTTTCCTTTTTAATTCCCCTTTTTTGTGCTATTAATTTTGTGGATAATTTCTCAAAAACCCCCCAGCTTTCACGCCGTTGCATGACTGCTCTCGAACTGTGAAAAAGTTACGCACTATGCCCGCGCCGGCGACACGAGCCATGAAAGAAAATAAAAGAAAAGAATAAAAGCAAAGAATTCAAAAAGAAAAAATTTTAAATTGCAAAAACTTATCCATGTCAACATTGACATGATAAATGATCAATATTCACATTAGCAATTTTCAATCAAAATTAGTCAAAAGAATTACATTAACGATTTGTCAAAAGTTTTAAAATTAAATTGACCAAATTTAAAAATTTATAATCGAATTGGCATCCGTTGATGATTATTTTGTCAATTTTCCCTAAGAATTTAGTCACATGTCTAGATCAAAACTTCACATGAAGTTTTTATTGTGGACCCATAAGTGCCGAAAAATTACATTGGATCATGGATAACACTTTTTATCATGTTTCAAGAGCAGCCAAAAATTAGGGCTTCTTGGCGATAAATCTTTTTATAGATTTTTTTTTTTTTTTGGTTGATATCTTTTTATAGAGTTCAACTCTACATTATATGACCAACCAAAAGAATTTTAGAGACACTTTCAAAGCAAATCCTAATATTAATTATAATAATAAACGTGAGTCAAAACTTTCATTTTGTACATTTAAATCCCAAAATTTGTAACTCCAACATATGTGGGTCCTTTTGTTAATTCTGTCAATGGATGGATAATAACAAGTGGCTTTTTTCTACTCACGGGGCATTTTCTGTCTGCTAAAACCTAATAGGACTAATGGGAAGACTAAAGTGGATGAATACAATAAGTTGAGGGCTAGGTGCACGAAATGAAAGTTTTAAGACCCAAATGTATCGTCGCGACATCTTTTAGGTTGACTTACAAATTCATCATGCTAACAAAACTTATGATCATTCCTTATACTTGACTTTGGAAATATGCTTGCTATGTTTGCACATATAATCTTGGGACAAATATAATAACTACAAAAATCCAATGAATCAATCCATGACATCTTAGGTTGGACATGAGTATCGCGATATTGGACAGAGCATTCAGAGCCCCGTGAAACTTGCAGTCTTACAAGATGAAAAAGGAAGCCTGGTAGTAGGAGTAGATGTACAATTAGATCCAATCTATACTTTGGGACTTCGGAAACTATAGAGGAGGTGGGACCCCTAAATTCCAACACACCTCGTACAAAGAAGATTTTGAATGAGCCATCAAGCTGCATATAAACAATTTCCATATAGGTATATTGGTTTATATGATATGCATTCATTTAATTAACCCTACAGCTATATCCATGTTGAGTTTGTGACGCTACTCTTCTTGAAGTGCCCTATGATAAGTCTACTATTCATCAGAAATGTCTTTGACCTCAGTTTCTAAACAAGTTTGTATTAAGGTTTCTCAAGCGGGACTACTAGACTAATTCATCGGTGTGTCCATGGTTAGCATTAATATAGGAGCTGACCAATGGAATCAACTAGGCTCCACGTGATCAAACAGTTAAACACCGAAAAGTTTCGAGAAATCTCGATTTGTTTCCCTTGTCACTCCCAACTTATGCACCTAGTAAGGTACTTCATTACAGAATAACCAAGAGTACCTCGTCCACCAAGTGACAAAACTTATCGGTAATTGCCGCTCTATATTGATGACATAGAAGACGATCTCCAAAATAAACTCAAAAAAGGCAACTAATTTTAAGGCAAATAGGAATTTACAGCTCTTGCCCCAAAAAATCATTGCTGGAGATATGAGGCATCCCGCAATGCCAATTAACTACAAAGGCAATGACAACCAGTCAATCAAATGAATTCAATTAGCTATTGAAAAGTTCAACAAAAGGAAATGAACTTATGTCGTAAGGGACATCTTAAAGGTAAATGCTTTTTAATTCTCGCTATGTAGCATTAACTAGACTGTTCAAAACTCGGATGTGCAATTGGTTGAAGGTTTATTTTAGGGGGAAGAGAGGGATTGGATTTGGTAGATACGAGTCTTTCCTCTCTGGACTTCTTTGAATGGAAAGGCATTTCATTCAAATCCACCTCCGATTTTCTCTTAATCTTCTTCTACGGCAATATCGCCTTTCCTTGTCTCGCATCTTCCGAGAAGGTGCTCGAAGTTATCTTGGTTTCCTCTTGCTTAATTCTATCTGATCTGTAATAGTTTATTAGGATTCTTTTAGCACCAGATGATGGTGATGATAATGATTGATTACAGCTACTTTTATACAACGCAAGGGAGCTTTTCTTTTCCATCCATTCCTTTGTTTGCCGTTTCCGATGCGGAGCTCCACATGTAATCATGGCATACAATTAAATATGCTCAGATTGGAGAGATGGAGCGGCTGGGATTCTGGTCCCAGAATCAGGTCAACATGGTAAGGATCGAAAGCCTTTTTGCATAAAGAAATTCTGGGCAATGAGTCAGCCCTCACTCCCCACCTTTCTTATAGATCCATCACATCTTTACTAAATTAGGGCAACGTTGTTGTAACTATAGGTGCAATAATTTTGAAGAGACGCCCAAAAAAAAAAAAAAAAAATCGCCAGGCCTCCACGGAATGAAGAGTTATTTTCTTGCATCAGCTTTAGTCTTGAGGCCCGCACTGCGTGCATGCATGATCACAAATGGATAACGTATGAAGAGAAAAGAATTTTTTTATTGAGCGGATGTGGAGTGCATGCTAATTACACACGGGTGTAATTTGGTGATTAGTTGGTAAGGAGACGGTGTGTGATTTTAACTTTCAACAGGCAGGGCAATTTTGGAAAAAAGAGAGCGACAAAATGATGTTATGGTGAAAACAAAGAGGTGCAAGTGTTGTGAGATTCAAACCTAGGACCACGAGCGATAAGGATTGAATGGTGATGAACTTGTTTTGCCGTTTGGAGATAGATCTTCATATATCCATCAAAAGCATGTTTCGGGTTGGTTTTTGAACGGGTCGAAAATAGTTCGGCTCAAATAAACTCATTTTAATCCGTTTAATCCATTTACATACAATATGTATATAGTGACTCATATCCAACATGTCGTGTTGCTAAAACATGTCTTTATTTAACCCAAATCTAGGAAAATTCACACCCAAAATCGAGATGGGTTGGGTCATAAACCCATTTAGTACCTCATCATTTATTTATGGAAGAGGGAGGTGAGGGGTTCAAATCATTTAGTTTCGGAAGTGGGCGACTCCCACGCCCGCCTCCGAGTGAGTTTAGGAATAGAGCAGGTTTAAAAAAAAATTATTCAAGAGAGATAAAAAGACAAAAACACGCCCGGATCGGATTCGCACTCAGCACTGTTTTCGTAGCACCGATTGCAACGGGCAAATGGCCCCTTTCCTCGCCCGACCCACGGTCCATCCCCCACATTTCTCGTCCGTGGCACGTGACTCGCAGGTGCAGAGAGATTCGACCATGTGACCCCACCTCCTCGAATGCCCAGATCCGCCAGCTTCGGCGCTTTGACTTCAAAGGAAAAAACGACGACGCAGCACAAACCGTTCGGCGTTCGACCTCGGCAGTTCTTGGCAGAGGGAACGTCATTTCGCTCTTCCATCCCCCGTTTTTTAACTTTTCATCTTTTCTTTATTTCAGATAAAAAAAATATTTTCTTTATTTCCTTTTTTTTTTTTCTTTTCTCGAATATGGTTAAAGGCCAAATCGAATATTTCTAAGAAGGCAAATCCCGAATTTTCCCCCTCCTCCCCTTTTCCGAGTTTTCATACATTCTTTTTTCTCCTCCGCTTGGGACTTTTATGCAGGACGAAATTTCCTTTTCTTTTTTTTTTTTTTTGCTAATTAAATGAAAGAGATCTTGAAAAGGGAAAGTCCGTCAAATTGAAGCCATGTGTATCCGGGTAAACTTCTTGTTTTCCATTTTCAGTTTTTGGCAATAAAATTATTTTTGAATAATGGAGAAACCTTAATTTTTGCAAAAAACGAGAACGAATCTCTCGAGATGGATTAGATGCGTTGTATAAAAAGAAGTAATACAAATGTTTTGGCCACTTATTAGGATTTTGACTTATGTTTTATTCGGTTTACGATGTTAGAGGGTTATTCTTGGGGATTTTTCTGAAATTGGATTATCACCAAGAAAGAAGTACGAGTAAATTATAATTTATAAGACCGGATCAATAGATTTCATGCAAAGTCTTCTTTCGGTTTTTTGGTCAAAAAATTTATGCAGAGATTTGATGCTGTAGAGCCTGAATATCTGGCGGAGAATGCAAACTTTGGTAAGCAATGCAATAACACAAACCACAATTAAGGAACCAACAAAATGCAAATTCTTCTGAACCCCTTGCATCAAATATTAATAAATCTGGTAAAAAAGCCATTAACAAGTCAGTCCCGTCGCGCAAAGAAACCGTTAAAGATGACAAATCATTCAAATTTGCCTAGTCATGTGCACCAGCAGTGAAAGCCATGAAAAGAAGAGGGCAGTGAAATAGCTCTGAGTTTCATGGCTGATAAGATTCAAAGAAATCATATCACACAGTGTCACTCTCCTCCCATCAGCTGAACCCAACAAAAAAAAAAAAAAAAGACAAAATAAAAACGGAAGGAATTGGAGAGAAAGGAGGTGGGACCCAAGAAAATGAAGGGAAGTGCTTGGATCAATGCTTCATAAGAGAGCCTGGCAACAAGGTAGTATACAGCATCTCATGTTGAAACAAAGCATATGTGAAATTCAAATCCAAGATCTAACTGTGACTTTTAGAAAATACGATTGCTGAAATAGCTACGTGTTAGGGAAAAGTCTATGATACAAATAAAAACTGCCAAGTTCTGAAGAAAATTATGTGACACGACCAATGAGGCCTTTCAATTGTCAAAAACACGTTAAGTTCCATTTTCTTTAGTGTGGCGCATGTGTTTGATTATATGGTGGAGTGGGTGGGTGTGCATTGGGGTTTAGTGGAGGAAACTTGAAGCGAAAAGGTTCAAAACAATGTGAACCTGAAAAGCCTAGCCCCTCTAACCCAGTGGTATCGGCAAGAAAAATTCTACAGCCTTGACCCCCCTTAGTCTATCCCAAGCAAAGGTGGCAAAAATGGGTCAAAGACTAACTTTTTAACTCACACTTAGTGGAATCACTGGATTTGCCCCAGTGGCTATCTTTCTCACATGAGAAGAGGAAGATGGGGGGTTCGAATTCTCCATTCTTAAGAGGTCGAAGTAAGAACAATTTAGTTTTAAATGTAGGTTTCAACTTCCACGTCTTTGCAAAGGAGGTATGGCAAAAATTTGAAAGTGAGAGTTAAGAGTAGGATCAACTCATACTTAGTGGGCTGGGTATTATTTGTGCTGGTTTAAATTTTAAGAGCAGGTTATTATGCTTCAGAGTAGCAAAGCCCAACTTTGTCTTGGCCCAGCTGGCTAATTTTCAAAAGTGTATCCGCAGCCCACATCCCTAAATGGAGTTGGGAACGTGAGGATGTGATAAATAAATGGACGTCACCGGGGTTGTATTTATTCCTCGCTAGCTCCACACGCTAACGATTTCATCTAAATCCAATATATTTTAAAATGATACGATATCACTGGTTTATTCTCTTGAACCTTTAAAATTTTAAATAATTGATTGATATATAGAGCTATAAATTGTTAGATGACACCAAAGAAGAAGCGGATGCTCCCTCGATGCTCCCTTCTATGGCGCTCTTGGTTTTTCGTCTTGAAATGATTGAATACAAGGATAGAAAGAAGAACTAGTGTAGCGAGCACGCGCAAAGGAATGATGTGAAATGAAACAATGCATCCCTTTTGTTTCCCTTGCTCTGGTTTTGCCCTTTCTCCATGGAAGTGTTGGAAAAGTATTAGACAATATCAAAAAAAAAAAAAGAATTAGTGGAAATCTATTGAAAAAGATATAAAAAAAAGATTAATTGTTTGAGGCATGTAAGCACTATTCTTGAGGATAATTCCACCCTCAAAGTATGAAGCTCAGTACAATAGGCTCTAGAGGTTATCCTCACAAGATATAACTCCAGACAGAATAATAAAAGAAATGGGAACATATTATGTGTATAGCCAGCAAAAAAAGGAAATATATTTGAATTTTGTGAATTCAATGTATCTCAAATGATTTTGGTTTATAGTTTAATCTTGTATTCAAATGAAAGAGAAGCTATTAAGAAAAATTATAAATTAATTGATAATTAATAAAATGACCATTATAAATGATAATTTGATCATGTCATAAACGAAAGAGAGAAGCCTATAACTATCCTTTGCACCTCATAAAGTCTTGAGATCTTTGTCTTGGTAAATTTCCTTACTCATCGTAACTTTTCTTAATCAAATGATAATTTGATCACATCCATAACTTTCCTTTCATGAATTGAGGTGATGACAGAAAATCGATTTTGCAAAAAAGACTCAACAGATCATGTTTTTTCCCTTTCTAGTCAACGGGCCACGTTGAATTTTGGACTAATCCCATAAAAGAGAGTTTTGACTTGTGAAATTTCCATCCCTGTTAGGAAAAGCCCATAATGAATTTATTATTATTTTTGCCAAACAGTAAAGTAGTGTTTAAAAATGCCATTTTTCCTAAAGTTTTGAAAATCATTCCACTGTAATATTTATATTTAATATATAGAAAGAAAAAAATGTAAATTAAGAAACAGTATTACTTTGTCAATGTTGTCTTTCACTGACGCCAGCAATAGATACGTCTGTAACTTTAGTATGATATGCAAGCCTTCTGTTTCCAAAGTAACCTTCGCACATAGTCCTATCTGCCGAGGCTAACGATGATTCAAGCCCAAGCGGGTCAAATGAAGCCCGGGGTGGAAAATAGAGCTTAGACAAACTTCAGGGGCGAAAGAGGAAATTTCAAAAAAAAAAATCGAAAAAATAAGGCTCCAATCTCTCCCATTCTCCAGCGTATATATAAAAATAGGCAGTAGCAAACATCACCAGTCCCGCCATCACTGGGAACATCTTTTGAAAAGAGCACCTCGAAGCGCGCGGTCTCTAGAGAGATTAGCGATTGTCTCGATTCGACTGCGGCTCGTGTGTCATCGATCGATCGATTGAATCGTTTGAACAGGTTGAGACTCCAAGGAGGATCGGGGCTTGGAAGAGGTAGAGAAAGGTGAGCTTGGCTCTTGAGCTTCGACTGCCAACAAGTGCTTGGCTCATCTTGTTATTTTGTCGCCCATTTTTTATGCTGATTAGCGTTGCGGAGGTTGTGTAGGTATTCGACGATTGATTGTGTCCGTGAATCATTGTGCGGAGATTTATTGGGGATTCTTATGATGGCTGTGGAATGGTCTTTTGGATGTGAATGGGCCGGAGGAGCATTTCTTGGTGTGGGTCTCATTGAATTTAGAATTGAGTGCAAATCACATGGTGTCTTGCTACATATAAATATGGTGTCTTGAACTAAGTGCAAATCACATATCGTAGATTGTGTTTATTTGATCTCTTGTTTGCCATGGAACTTGCAAAATCATCTCTTTCTTCTTTTGGTTTTCTTAACGTGAGAAGGTCGAGAGTTTATCAAGTGGAGCACTGTGGTGATGGCTTCCTAGCAAACTTGCTGAAATGATGCAAGATTATGAGATTGGGATGATTTGCAAGCTGCGAAAAATCAGAAGCTTATGGAGGTTTGACTGTATGTTTGGCCAAGACATTCGTAATGGCAGTGAATGCAATGTTTCGCGCGATGTCGATATTTTAGAAGATTCTCCACAACCTGAGGAAAACCAAACTTTTCTTGAGGTGGATTCCTCTACTGATAGTGAAGACGAGGACAACATATTTGGCGGCAAAATGGGAAGGAAATCCACATGCTATATTCCTGACCAAAGCAGTACTCCAGGCGATTCTTCCACTCAACTTCTGGCGAGACAATCTCTATAATCCATGTTATGCTTTCCCATGGACATAGACAACACACACCAAACCACTTAAATCACTTTGTCACTATTCTTTTCTCATATAAGTTATTCTCTCCTCGATCTTGCTTGTGATTCTGCACACAGCAAAGGACCTACACTATGTACATGTACAAAAGCATTAATTGCTCATGGGCCCTCTCATCCAATCAAATGTCCAATAGACACCCCTAACATTTGCCAATTACTTCCACAATCTTCAAGATCCAAAATGACATATTAGAACTCCTTGGTCAATAAAGAAGTTGATTTTAGTTTTGGATGATGTACGAATGCCTATATTTGCAAATACTTTGAGAGTATAGCAAATCATTAAAGTCTGGAATTTAGCAATCCACCATCATTGATAGGAATATTTTGTGTAAATGAAGGCTTGTGATTTCTTTGTGTACATTCACCACAAACATATAGGACAAGTTGCAACATTGTTTTCATAAATTAATGATTTTTGTCCAATGTTACACTTAAATAGATTTTGGGTATCAATTTGAACGGAGGTTTTCACCTAATAATTTTGTCGGATAAATTGGAGTCTCATATAGTTTTTACTCTCAAAGTTAGCTTTTCCTATATATGCACAAACTTTTTAGAGTTTGAAATCAGGTTTTGATTCAATGTTAACATCTCAATTTTTTAAAACTCGAAGACAAATTTTCAAAGCTGGCGTTTTAATTTGGTTCGTAGCAAGAAAAATTTCTTGTTAAATATTTATGGGTTGTTGAACGCGTGAAAATGAGAAAACATGGTATTCGTCTTCTGCAGTATTCCTTGGTAACTGGAATTAGTTGTTGAATGTGGAAAAAAAGAAATAATATTCATCGTCAGTCGCAAAAAAAAAAAAAAAACAATAAAAGAAGAAGAAGAAGATTTTGAATAGAAGGCACGCAGTTTAAGAAATTGTTCAAGAAATTATGGTCTATTATTAAAAGATATGCCAAAAAAAAAAAGGAACATTATTTACTGTCCATTATTAAAAGATTTGCATCTTGGATAATGTTCCATTCGTCCATGATCAATGATTTTTCAAAAATAGTCACGGGATTGTTCCGTCTAAGAACCATATATGGGGATTATTTTATTGATGGCCAAACTTTCGTTTTATATTGATCTAGTCCGAGGAGCACTAATAAGTCCAATTTGGCTGAAAAAAGAAAAATTAATAAGTTTACCTTACTAGTCACTGATTATTTGTCTTGGTACTTTATAATGGTTTGAGTGTTGGTCTTTGTTTTTTATTTTTTCCTCTAGAAAGACCCTTGGTCGTCATTACATCTTCTAGTTGGCTAACATGGATGTGAGCTTAGATTGTGACATTCTTCCCAAGATTAAGAATTAATAATTGCCTTTTAAAAAGTTGGTCGCAAAGGAAAAATAAAAAGAACAAAGAAGGTTTGAATGAAGGTAGGCGGTTTTGAATTGTTCAAGAAATTATGGTCTTTAGAATATAGCATAAAAATGGAACCTTATCCTCACATTTTGGCCTATCTAAATGCTTCTAGAATGGGCATTTTTGGGCTAGAAATGTGGGTGGATGACAGCTTATGACCTAAGAGAGAGAGAGTGAGAGAGGAAAAAGGGGAAACCGGTTCCCCCTTTCTTCCTCGTCGCTGCCTCTCTCCCCTGCGTCTTCATCTTCAGCTGCACGACGCCATGGAAGCCAAAGACCGAGCTGCCATCACCGCCTCTCGCCGCCGTCGTCGCACGCCCGCAAGCCACCGGAGCTGCTCGCGCGCACCCAAGCTCGCCGCCGAACTGCCGTCCACGCGCGTCCGCCCCTTCTCCTCCCTCTGGTTCGAACAGAACCGACCAGCAGAAGCAGAAGCAGTGACCGGCGTCGCTTGAAGGAGCTGCAGCCGCGCCGGAGCTGCCGTCGCCGTCGTCGAGCACTGCCGCCGCCCCGTCCGCTTCGCGCTCGCCCGCCGTACGCCGTCTACCGTGGTCCGATCGAGCCGCGGCCCAAAGATGCTTCGCCTCGCCCGGTCCCATTCGGCCACCTCAGGCCGCCGCCCGACCTCCTCCAGCCGCCGTCGACCTCGCCTATGATTAGTGTTAATTAAGTGTAATTAGGTTGTTAGATTAGAATGAACTACCCATTATTAAAAGATTGCATCTTATGAAATAATTAGTGTAATTAGATAGAGAATTGCCTATAGTATTTATTGGAAGTTTCTTGGGATTTTTCTCGTCCCTTATCGGGTGTTAATTAAGCAAATCGGGCCTATGTGGATTTTTTAGGAATTAAATATTTAATTTTCGAAATTAATTAATTATTTATTTATTTCCCGGAAATTCAACTGGGATGGCTAGTGACCGGGATTTTATGCTGATAATCGTGCGTAGTCCGTTTATTTAATTGAGTTTTATATTGTGCTAAATTGAATTTATTGTATTTATTTATTTAATTTTCGAAATTAATTATTTAATTATTTATTTTCCGGAAATTCAACCGGGATGGTTGGTGACCAGAATTTCGTGCTGATTGTCGTGATGCAATCCATTTATTTATTTGAACAACGTTGTGACTTAATTAAATTGATTGTGCAATTTATGGAATTATTCCTTAATTGATTGAATTTATGTGGAATTGAATGATTATTTGTAAATGACCGAGTTTGTTTATTTAACCTTTATAATGCTTTGACGAGCTGTAAAGTGGAGAAAGTGATGAGAGCTAACTGAGAATTTTATTGGCTGAGACCGATCAAGTACGAAGTATAGACAGGCGTGGTTCGGTGATAAAGTAGACAGGCGTGGTTCGGTGATAAAGTACATCACTGTGCGAAAACGACGCCTTAAAGAACGCATGTAGACTGTCTATGACTTATGGCAGGCGTGGTTCGGTGATTAGAGAGATCACTGTGCGAAAACGGCGTCTTAAAGAACGCACGTAGACTGCCTATGAATCGTGATAGGCATGGTTCGGTAATGAAGGATATCACTGTGCGAAAACAGCGCCTTAAAGAACGCACGTAAACTGTCAGTGATTTGTGACCTATGATGGGCGTGGTTCGGTGATGAGGAATATTACCATGCGAAAACGACGCCTTAAAGAACACACGTAGATCGTTTGATACTTATGTCACCTTGGCGAAATCGACGCCCGAGAGCATTGATGGAGCTTTGTGACTAAGTGTACTATTTGAGGTTATGTGGGATGGAGTGAATGACTTAGAAATGATTCGACTGACTTGTAATTGTAATCGACTAGGTCGATTGATTGATGATTCGATCTGAGTGTGATTTAATGTGATTGATCATCGCCTTGATTTGATATTGTGAATTGATTGATTGAATGGAAATGACCGTGAGTGGTCTTGTTGGCATGTAATCGATTAAGTCGATTAGATCGATGCTTCGATCTATGATGTGATTGCTTAGGTACCTATTTGATCTGTGCTAATATGCATGTGAAATCTGAGGCCCGAGTAAGTCCTCTGACTCATGTTGTGCATAGGCAACCCTAAGGTGTATTAGTTTACTAATCGGGTCTTAGGGGGTAGAACTTGCTGAGACGTTGTCTCAGTGGTTATTGAATAACCATTTCAGGACCTGGATGAGGAGCCTAAGGAGCATGAATCTGATGAGGAGATCCCTGTTGAGGAACCCGAAGAGGAGTACGTGGAGGAGGACCCCGAGGATAACCCCGAGTACGACCCGGATGAGGACTGAGATCCCGTCCTGTCTTGTTAGACCTTGTTTGTATGTGAATAGACGTTAGACCAGAGTTGCGTATATATAGTATTGTAGAATACTATGAGATGCATGTAAAAGATGTAGTTGTGAATTTTCAGTAAGAAAATATATGGCCTCTTTTTCTATCCTATTGCTTTATTGTTTGGGAATTATAATTGCTTCCGCATGTGCTATTAAAAATGAAAAGGGTCGGCGATACATAATCCTGAGATATCGCATTTTAAAATCGACCAAAAGTAAGGGATGTGTGCGTGCCTAAGGGTCAGGGCGTGACAGTCATTACATCTTCTAGTTGGCTAACATGGATGTGAGCTTAGATTGTGACATTCTTCCCAAGATTAAGAATTAATAATTGCCTTTTAAAAGTTGGTCGCAAAGAAACAATAAAAAGAACAAAGAAGATTTCGAAAAGAAGGTAGGCGGTTTAAGAAATTGTTCAAGAAATTATGGTCTTTAGAATATATGCCAAAAAATGGAACCCTATCCACTACCCATTATAAAAAGATCTGCATCTTGAATAATATTTTATTAGTCCACAACCTTTGACTTATCAAAAATAGTCACAAGACAAGTTATTGAAGCCAACTAGATTATTATGTGGAAGGGGATTATTTTTTTATGGCCGATCATGATCAAATTTTGTCATTATTATCGGGGCATGCCTGAGCAGGCACGGCTTGGGCATGGCTCGCATGGGCCTAGATATTTTAAAAAATTAATTTAAGAGAAATTAAATTCAAAAAATTGCAATACTTTTTTTCAAATTATCTAAATAATGAGAAATTATTTGAGGGAAATTAATAAGGAAAAACACTCGTTCTTTTAAACCAAATTGAAACCCAAGTACATCTTCATATAATTTGAGAAAAAAATTACACTTAGTGGAGCTCTACTAATGATTTCACTCCAGCAATCGTGTCCTTAGGCACTGTTACTCGGAAATCAATAATTGTCATTGCACCGTTCCTCCGAAGTCAATCACTGTTTTGTCCGGACGCCTTGTATGTGCCTCAAAACTAGGCAATCGATGTTTCATGTATTCCACTGGAATTGAGTGTTTTACCTAATCTTTTTTGTATTTGTGTTCTGCATCTACCAATTCCTTTATATAGATAGCCATTTCCGAAATTCCTACCTATTTTTCCTATTATTTGCAATTAATTGTATCATAATGATGCTCATACTTTAGTCTTTGGCTTAACATTATCTCCCCAGCAAAATGGATTCTGCTCGAGAAAGGCACTCTAAAGATCAATGTGGATGGCTCGTATGTGAAGGGAGAGAGAAGAGGAAGCATCGCCGGCGTTTGTAGGGACGAGTCTAGGAACACCGTCGCTGGATTTACCAAGGAAGTGCAGGTGAACTCGACGGAGCAAGTGAAAGCTCTAGCGTGCACAGAAGCCATATGCTTCTTCTCTTCTACTTATGAACTCAAGTACTATCTAGAGTTAGATAATTAGATAACGAAAAGCGCGCTTTCAGATCAAGAACAGCCAACGTGGAGCATCCATGCTCTCATCTCTGAAGGCAAAAACTTGCTGGCCAATACAAGGGCATCCGATTAGCCCACTGTAGGAGAGAAGCGAGCCAAGTAGTTGATTGAATCTCTAAGGCCCATCGGCAAAAATCCCTTCCCACCAACTGGGTTTCTTATCCCCAAAAATATTGTAGCATCTAATTTGTTTAGAGGCTCGCTTAGTTTGTAATTGCGGAACTACTTGAAATAATGAAAGCAGTTTATTTTGACAAAAAAAAAAAAAACATTTAGATTTCTCCACCATCTCCGAAATGTAGAAGATTGTACAAAAATTTTGTAGAAACACTTAATTGCATAATTTTTCGATAATCAGGGTTCTTCCTAAAATTCTGATAACTATAGGATGGCTGAGTAGAGCTTGAACCTACGTACCATCAAGGAACTCGTTGAACTACTCAACTTTATCCCCTTCGAACAGTATCTTATGAATGGAAAGACAAAATTGGCCTAAATGAAGAGAATAAATGGGTCGATTTGCAGTTCTGCTCTTGCTTTGATGGTTCTTGTTCAAGAATCTGGTTATCTCCTCGAATCTCTCACTTATCTCCCTGTTGGCATCTTTACATCAAATCATTTTCTTTCGCGTGGCTCTCACACTTGCCCATCCACCACCGCGAGCGATTGATTCCATGGATCAGTCAGAGTCTTAGGCCTTACATTATTAACAAATGCAAAAATGGCGGGTTACTAGAAGGGTGACAATGCTTTATTCTGCTTGAAGGGGATGATTAGGATGAACCCTTTGCCTAAACCTCCCTGTTTCGCTCAATTCTTGGAGGGATCGTGGAGAAGATGAAGAAGCATTGCGCCCCGGCCATCGACAGGACCGGTCGGATGAATTCGAAGGGAATGACTCCCATCGTTTTTAGCCCATGCATTCTGATGAATTGTCTCTGCCAATTGAGAAGGTCCAATCTTGGACTCGAACCCACAACCGTGAGCTTTAATCCTCAACAGATGGCTTATGTTGCATAGGCAAATGGAAAATAAAGCAATGATTTTGTTAATGAATACAACGCGATTTACCATTCATTGTTAAAAGATTTGCATCTTGGAAATGTTTTATTGGTTGACAATCATTGATTTTTCAATGATAGTCATGAGAAGAGTTATTGATGGAATCGAAAGGACCATCAATGAGTTTACTTTTTTTGTTGGCTGATCATGATGAAATTTTGTCGCACTTTCATTTTATATCGATCTAGGCCAAGGACAACTAATAGATTTTATTTGGCTGAAACATCTTCTGGCTAGGTAACATAAATAGAACCTTAGGCTCCATATGTTTCGGAAAACATTAGACCATGTGATTGCATCAAGGAGCCATGAACCCAACCCTTCGCCAATAGGGAGGCTGTTATCATCCGTGAACGCAAATATTGGTACAATTCCATCATTTATGAGATTGTTGTAGTCTCGAAAGCTCAAGAATGCATCACGAGGATCACTTCCCCCTTTGGTGTTGGAGAGATGAATGTAGATGTAGATGCTCTGGCAGCGCTCTTCTTTTCAGCGAGCGCTATTGCTTCCACTATTTTTTCTTGTCTTGAGAAGATTATAAGCGCACACCGAAAGAAGAATTGGCGCGACAAGCACCACTAAAAGAATGCCCCAAAACCGAACTGATGGCACTTCGTTGTTCTCGTTGATTCCGGCTTCTTCATCCTTCAAAAGAAATGCCCTTCCTGTAGCGCAAAAAGGATAGATTAACGTATCAACCGGACTTATGCATCAACTTGAAACGATCGCCACCACACGCTCAACAGTAAAGTGCACAACTTCTTTTACCCAAGAAAAAAAAATTACAGACCCAAGGGTGTCAAATGAAACCAGGAAAAACTTATAGGGGGCAAAAAGAGAGCTTAAACAAACTTCGGATGCGAAAACGGAATATTTAAAAATAGAAAGGTAAAACATCAATCCCGCCATCGCTGGCGAGGTTTTTCGAACAGAGCACTTCGAGCGCACGCTCTCCAGAGAGAGGCTAGCGATCGATTCGATTCCGGCTCGTGCATCGTCGATCGATCGAATCGCTCGAAAAGGTTGGAATTCCATGGGGGATTGGGGCTTGGAGGAGGTAGAGAAAGCTCGGGGTTGCTGAGCTTGGCTCTCGAGTTCAGCTTCGACGAGCAGTCTGCTTGCAAGTGCTTGGACCATCTCGTTTCGCTCTACGGTAACGCGAATCATTACGTCGAGTTATGTAGCCCATTTTTTATGCTGATTGGCCGTCGAAGCACTTGCTGGCAGACTGCTCGTCGAAGCTGAACTCGAGAGCCAAGCTCAGCAACCCCCGTGGTCCGTCCTCCAGCAACGCGGCGTCAAGGTCCGCGGATCCGACGTAAGTGCCCCTTTTTCTCCCACGCGCATTGCGCACGCTAGCAAGAACACTCGTTCGGCAGATGACTTGACGCGCTAGTTTTGAATAGTTCCCGGAGCTGGGTTGGCGTCGGAATTGGTCTTCGGTTCATTCAATGCACGAAAATTTCGCGCAATGTTTTTTTTTTTTTTTTTTTTGTTTGAAAGCCTAGTTGAGGTCTTGTAATGGGGGTCTTGATTTCAGCTTTTCATTCTTTGAAATGTGCGGCCGTGAGTTGTGGGGATAAGAGGTGGGAGAGTTGTGATGTGTTTGATTTTGGATCCATCCAGTGGAGATCGATTGTTCCTGTAGTTTCATACGGCCTTGCTGTTTGGATAATTCTTCTGTGGATAAATTGTCCTTGTTCTCAAGAATTTCTCTGTGCTGGCTGAGCTGTGGTCATTGGTCAAATTTTGTACTCTGGACATGCTTACTAACAAGATTAGTGAGTTGACAGTCTCTTTAAATGGGTTCGTAGGTTTTGTGTGAGAGGGTGAGTCTCCGTTAATGAACTTCACATTTCATATCTCGAAATTTGAGATAGTTAGATTCGAGATACAGCAGGATAAGTTTGGTGTGACTGTAAGAGATTCATGCCAAATATTAGGATACGGATATCCAACAAACATCAAACGGCAGAGAGGGCGGTCAGTTTGATGAGTATCAGCTGTCTCATAATTGGACTCGACTATAAAGTGGTAAATGAGGATTGCACATCGAGTGTGTTTATCAGGTTGTTCAGTTTGGTATTTTTCATACAGTCATATAATTTTTAATTTCTCGCATCGCTGAACTAAGTGCAAATCGCATATTGTATATTGTGTTTATTTGATCTCTTATTTGCCATGGAATGTGCGAAATCATCTCTTTCTTCTTTTGGTTTTCTTAAGGTGACGAAGGTCGAGAGTTTATCACTGTAGAGCACTGTGGCAATGACTTCCTAGCAGAACTTGATGAAACCATGCGAGATTCTAAGGATTGGGATGAATTGCAAGCTGTGGAAATCAGAAACTTGTGGAGTTTTGACTGACATGTTTGGCCAAGATATCGGTAGTGACGGTGAATGCAATAATTTACAAGGTATCGATATTGTAGAAGATTCTCCACAACCTAAGAAAAACCAAACTTTTCTTGAGGTGAAGATTCCTCTACTGATAGTGATGACGAAGACAATATATTTTCAGTAAAATAGGCAGGAAATCTACATGCTATGTTCCTAACTAAAGCGGTACTCCGAGCGATTCTTTCATTCAACTTCTGGCCAGACAATTTTTCAGAATCCATGGTATGCTTCAACCATGGACATAGCCAATACATGCCAAACCACTTAAATCACTATGTCACTGTTATTTTCTCATATAATTTATTCTCTGCTTGATCATTTGCAATTTTGCTTGCAATTTTGCACATAGCAAAGGACCTACATGATGTACATGTACAAAAGCATTTAGTAAATTTTTCTTGTGGTGCCTCTCATCCAATGAAATGTCCAATAGACAGTCATAACTTTTGCCAATTGCTTCCAAAATATTCGAGATCCAAAATGACATATTGGAACTCTTTGGTCAATAAAGAAGTTGACTTTTGTTTTGGAAGATGTACAAGTACCTATTTTCTCAAAATACTTTGAGAGTATAGCAAATCATCAAAGTGTGGAACTCAGTGATCAAGTGTCTTTGATAGGAATGTTTTGCATAAATGAAGGCTTGTAATTTCTTTGTGCACATTTTTTATTTTCCATGACAATCCATGTCAGAAACTATTACGGTGCTAAAGAGGCTTATTCCTGTTGAAGGACTGTAAGAGCACTGTCACTCAAGGTTCAATATCAGTTTCAAATAAAAATGGCCAATGTTGTCATATTCAGAAATAGAGCATTTTGACCAATGTGGCATTAGGCATGTAAAGCTTCTGTAGCCAAGCAAGATTGCTTCATTCTCATGCCCACTGGAGGTGGTAAAAGTTTATGTTACTAGGTTAGTGAATGTTAACATTATTTCATTTGCGCAATGATCGAATGAAGACGTAAGTGTGGAGACAATGTTTAGAGCACAAGCCCTGTGCACTTTGCTCAATGGTTCCACTGATTAAATACTAGACAGATAGACCTGTACATTGAAATTTTAAGCTTTTTAATGATCTTGTAATCTGCTTTGTTAGCACTGTTGCAAAGTTTGTGCTTAAACTTAAGGATGAAAATATTTTCCAAATGCAAATTAAGCTAAAGGAAGTGATTCGGGTACAGAACCATGGGTTCCAATGTACAGGATCTGACTAAGTTGGAAAAGAATATTATATTGGACATTCTTGTTCTACCTTCGCACATTTCTATCTATTCTGTGATTTCTAGAATTTGAGGTCTTTACTATGCTTCTAGGACCTTCTAATTACTTACTGAAAAATTTATCTTGTTTTTGCATGTAAGTGTTGTTGTCAGTCATAGTTAAGGTCCAATTCAAAAGGGTTATTAAGTCAAAGTTTTTAAATTACTTGTGCCAAATACAGATTTAGATCTCTATATTTCCTGCAGGTATGTGCTATGTTATCATCTCAACTGGGGTGATCATGTAAGATGGATCTTGGTAGCATGCAACATATTTGATCTACTGAATCACGAAGGAAGATATTAATCTGAATTTATTAATTTAAGTTATCCTGAAGTATTTTCTGTTGAGTCTTGAAGTAGATGATATATGTTTCTAACTGAAGTAAATATAAGACAAACAGTGACAACTGGTGCTTTCTGATCAGCCGAAGGTGAATGAACGGATAATTCCCTCATCCCATCTTCTCTTCATGTGCTCTTCTGATGTTTTTACCCTTCGTTTCAGCTACCAACAACTCTTAAACCAGGTGTCACATTTCATTATATGTCCCCTGCTATCTATCATCCAGGACAAAATAATTACTCTAACCCTCCATATGTTACAGTGGATGCACATTTTTTATGTATTTAATGAAAAGGTTCATGCCTAAGATGTTTGCCTCAAATAAATTTTAGGATCTTAGTGTTCCTAGAGAAGTATATCATAGCATACAATCATCATTTTGCCATAAAATGTTGGGGTATAATTGTTGCTGTGAGGTTTCTATTCGACTTCTAAAGCTTTTTTTTTGCTGACTGTTGTGATTATCAAGTCATTAATACATAAAAAATGTGCCTTTTCAGGAAAGCTAATCCATCATGCAAGCTATTGTATGTAACTCCTGAAAGGACTGTGGGAAACCCATCATTTCTTGAGATATTGAAATGCTTGCATAGAAAGGTACTATTTCTGATACACTGTAACTTTCTTTTTAAAGTTTCTTTTTAACTTTTTGATGCTCGACTGTCGTGCATTGCAAGCACAACTAGCTGGTTTTGTTGTTGATGAGGCACATTGTGTGAGGTATGTTCTTTGGCATCCTTGCATCTGAAGCAAAGTTAATGCTAAAGTTACTTCAAAAGGAATATGTATTTATGATGTTGCCACTGCAAAACCACTGTCCTTGTCCCAGATAAAGAAGTTAACTTTTATATACGCTCACTCAAACTCTCTTTTTTGAACGTTTTTGCATATTATGTATTTCTAGCCTAAGTACATTGTCGGTGTTACACTGAACCTTCTGAAACCCAGACCTTCTTTGACGATCTAGTATAACAGATGCAATGTTGAAATAAGTAATTTTGGAAATGATCTAGTTCCTTCTTGTGGGAAAAGTCAGTAGCACATCGTTAATCAAATAAAGCAAAATGCACACAACTAAAATGAGTTCCAATGGGATATTACTTTCGGAAGTAATTGGAAGTGTCCATGTTTGGCTTGGTAGTCAGGTCTCTTTAGGTGGTTCTTGTGTCCCTATTTATTATTTTAACCTTTTTACTATATGTTAACAACTTGGGACATAAGGCAAAAGTTCACCCATTGGATCATTGGTTGTGTTTCTTATTAGGTCTTTACTGGATTTGTGCCGCCAGTGCCATCTCATGAAAGAAACATACTGCTGGTTTGAGCTTTTCTCATATATTTGAATGATTGTAAATGAGTAACGCTTATTGATCATTACTTTCTTTGTTGTCATTATTGCAGTCCATGGGGACGTGAATTTTGTCCAAATTATAGAGGACTGGAATGTCTCAAGCAAAACTTTCCATATGACCCTGTGATGGCCTTAACTGCCACTGCCACCTGTTCGTGAGGTATGAAACTTGCACATTAACCTCCAGATTTTGCTGAAATAATCATTTGGGAATGATTGACATCCTAAAAGCTTTCAGGATCCCCCATGCTCTTGTTCTTGAGACAGATTTGATAGACCAAATCTAATGTCTGAGGTCATAGCTAAGACCAAAGAACCAATGAAGCAGCTTGGAGAGCTGTTAAAGAATCATTTTGCTAATTTTTGTGGGATAGTATTTTGCCTCTCAAAGAGTAAATGTGTTGATGTTACAAAATTCTTGAATGATACGTGTGGTATAAAGACGGTGTACTATCATGCTGGATTACCAGCCCATCAAAGAGTAGCTGTTCAAAAGAAATAACATACTGGAGAGGTCCAGGTTGTATGTGCTACCGTTGTTTTTGGCATGGGAATAGACAAACCTGATGTTGTAAGTTGAAATGGACTTTGCGCCTTTGTCTATTTTTAGTTTTAGAATCAAACTGACACGTTGGCAAATACTCAATTAATCCACTTTTCTTCAAATGTTTAAGTATCACTAATTGGTTTCTTAGTGTGCTTTGAAGTAAACTTTGTTAGTTCTATGGTCCAGTGGCCTGCTAAATTATCATTCTTGGCTATTTTTCGAGCCGAATTCTTTCTTCCAAGCACCAAAATTAAGTTAAACTAGGATAAAGTTCTTTTCTTTACTGTAAAAGTGGCAAATGACTCTGATCTAACTTGACCTTCAGTTATAATGTTTTAGTCATATTTTAACATTTTTTTTTTTAATTTGGTTCAGTAATTATATTTTATGGCATGTCATCAGCATTTTGTCATCCACAACACAATGTCAAAGTCAATCGAAAGCTATTACCAAGAATCGGGGAGGCAGGAAGAGATCTACCAGCAATTTTTCCACTTAACTTCTGGCCAGACGATCTTTAGAATCCATGGTATGCTTTAACCATGGACATAGCCAATATATGCCAAACCACTTAAATCATTGTCACTGTTCTGTTCTCATATAATTTATTCTCTGCTTGATCATTTCCAAATTGCTTGTGATTCTGCACACAGCAAAGGACCTACACAATGTACATGTCCAAAAGCATTTAGTAAATTGCTTAGGGGGCTTCTCATCCAATCAAACGTCCAATAGACAGTCTTTAACTTTTGCCAATTTCTTTCACACTCTTCAAGATCCAAAATGACATACTAGAACTCTTTGGTCAATAAAGCAGTTGATTTAAGCTTTGGATGATGTGCAAATACCTATATTTCTCAAATACTTTGAGAGTACAGCAAATCATCAAAGTGTGGATTAGCAATCCAGCATCTTTGATAGGAGTGTTTTGCGTAAATGAAGGCTTGTGATTTATGCGGAGTGTTTGGACTGTCAAATTATTAATCTTTGCCTGCCTTTTCAGAAAGATAAACCATTGTGCAAGCTACTGTATGTAACTGCTGAAAGGATTGTGGGAAACCCATCATTTCTTGAGATATTGTAATGCTTGCATAGAAAGGGATTGTTTCTGATGCACCATAACTTTTTCTGAAAGGTTCTTTGTAAATTTATTATATTCAACCATCATGCATTGCAGGCACAGCTAGCTGGTTTTGTTATTGATGAGGCACATTATGTGAGGAATGTGTAATATTTGGCATGCCTTGTACATGAAGAAAGATCATGCTAGAGTTACTTCAAGAGGAATAATTATTTGTGATGTTGCCACTGGAAAACTGTTGTCCTTGTTCCTGATAAATATAAGCAAGTTAACTTTTATATATGCTAACTTAAACTCTTTTTCCAAACTTTTCTGCATTTTCTGGGTTTCTAGCCTAATTAAATTGTCAGTGTTACACTAGACCCTCCAAAGCCCAGAACCCTATTAAGTTCTAATATAACCAAATGCAGTGTTCCTTGTTTGATGAAAAGATTTAGGTTCCGTCATTTGGGAACACTTAGCGGCACATCGTATATTATATTGAGTAAAGAGGACACAATTTAATAAAACTCCAATGGAAAGTACTTCCTAGAGTAATTGGATCCAGCATAAGCTTGGATAAGGATCCAATCTCCTCTTTATGTTTGGCAGGACACTCAGTCTCTTGAGTTGGTTCTTGTATCCCTATTTATTCCATTAACGCTTATACTTTATGTTAACAACTTGAGAAAGGCAAAGGTTCGACCATGTGATCATTGATTGTGTTTCTTGCAATGTCTTAACTGGATTTGCTCTGCCAGTTTGATCTCATGAAAGGAAAGTACTGCTGATTTGAGCTTTTCTTGATTTGACTGATAACATTGAAAGCTCATTGATTGTCACTTTCGTGGTTGTCATTAATGTAGTCTATGAGGACAGGATTTTCGTCCAGATTACGGACTAGTATGTCTCAAGCCTAACTTTGCATATGACCCAGTGATGGCCTTAGCTGAAACTGCCACTCACTCAGTTCGTGAGGTACTAAACTTATATATTAACCTCCTGATCATTATGTTGAAATAATCTGTTCATTCTGATTGAATTATTCATCCATTGCAGGATATCCTAAAATCTCTTGGGATTCCCCATGCTCTTGTTCTTGAGACAAGCTTTGACAGACTAAATCTAAAATATGAGGTCATAGCCAAGACCAAGGAACCACTGAAGCAGCTCGGATAGCTGCTAAAGAATCGTTTTGCTAATTTGTGTGGCATAGTATATTGCCTTTCAAAGAGTGAATGCGTTGATGTCGCAAAATACTTGAATAAGAAGTGATGTATAAAGACAGTGTACTATCATGTTAGATTAGTAGCCCGCCAAAGGGTAGCTGTTCAAAAGAAATGGCAAACTGAAGAGGTCCAAATTGTATGTTATAAAAAGAAATGGCATACTATCATTCTCGTGTTATCGACTAGCTATATTATAAATTATATAATCAATACATTGACTTTACTAGCAACTTTTCTCATGTTATATATAATCAGTATGCTCAAAATTAGATTATTTCGTGTTTGATATATTTAACTAATGTTTTGACTTGTTAGTGCGGCCCGCATTACGTATGATTTAGTGCTTGAATATGCAAACTTGGCTTAACAAGTTAGTTAAAGTTTTGGTAAACAACGACCAAATTTGAATATATGATTATCTTGTGGGTAGCTTTTAACTACTAAAGTTCCACTGTTGTAATGTAGTATGATGAAGAGGAACATTTGAGAGTACTGGCCCCAAAGAAAATGGTTCTATTGAAACTTGAAAGCATGACCAATGACTACAATTTGGTGTAGTAGAGTCCAAGTACTAACCAAGTAGATGACCGTTCAATGGTTTAGTCCAAATTTGGCGTAGTAGAGTCCAAGTACTAACCAAGTAGACGACCGTTCAACGGCTTGGTCCAAACCAAATGGATATAAATTTCGGGAAGATTTAACATTTTCTTTATCAGTCAACTATAGCCAACACCAAAGAAAATTTGGTTTCAAGTATGATTATGTATGGCTATGTCTACACTGCTTTATAGGCTCATGCTTAAAGGAATCAAGTTTGAGATTATACTATCAAAGTGATTGCAAAATGCCAATACGTGAACTTCCCAAAATCCAAGAGCTGATTGTACACTAACAAACACTTTTATGTTGCGCTCAAAATTCTTCCGAGTGAAAAACTACTGTCTTTTGGGAACCTTTTTACTGAAAATCTTGCCTGCAATTGACAGATTATTTGCTGATTCCATGATATTCACTTTTTACATTAAAGAAGTCTCTCACATTCACAAAATTGCAGCTAGAAGTGGACATCTAAAACGGTAATCTTGTTGACAAACATGACTTTATGCTTAACTTCACATCCAAAACCACCTGTACATGCAGTCTTCCTGCAAGCATTTTGAAATTCTACCTTTGCTAAATAATAGCATGATGTCAAAGTTTGCAAAGGACTACTTCACCGCATTAGAAGAGGTCCCTTTATATCAAGAATCCTATCAAGATTATCAGCATAGAGCACATTATAAACACCTTTAGCGAAGAACTTCGGAACACCTTTCCATAACGTCTCATGACATATCTCATTTCGGTCCACATCTCTGTCCTGTGATGCTCGGGAATGTTCTCTGAATTTTATGAAATGCAACTTGAATCTACACAAGAAGGATTATTTACTAATTATCAATAAATGGGGATATTTGAGATCGGAGCATCACAATTTACATCATGAAAGATAAGGTACAAATGCACAAACATCATTTGCACCAATTGCAGTTGGACCGTAATGAACAGAGACTTCATGAGCTGGCCGATGAAAACGTAAACAATAGGCTTGGAAGAAGTAACAATTAGCAACACTTTCCTTGTTTGTGTTTAGGAACATAATTGATGTCAGTAAAAATATGCTGAAAGGTGAAGTGCTTAAACTACATGATAGAAAGATAAATTTATTATTTGGTTATTTTGCAATATCCTGTTAGCAAAATCAGCAAAACAGGATAGTTTGCTAGGAGGTGAATTTTAACTTTACAAAGTCAACGTCGCATGAGAACTGACCTTATCAAATTAAAAAAGTCAGAAACCTATATGACAACATTCAAAGGATAGTATCACATTGATGAACTGATAGAAATGAAGGAGATTGTCCTCATGCATACTTGCATACTTTTTCAGGTGCAATTCCATAGCTCATATAGTATGAGCAAACAAGTTATTTTTCCATTGTTATGGTATGACTAGTAGTGCATACCTCCCTCTGCAGAGCCTTATCGAGTTCCAGAATGATAACATTAGAATGCAACGGCATTAAACAAACATTTCTGCATCAGGGTGACATACAAAAAAATCAGCAGCTACGTATTGGATTAACAAAGAGGTTGAACCTCATGAACATACAAAAAGCAGACTCAACTCAAAATACAACATCAAAATCATTCGAGTATGTGCTGTCGAGACCAGATAAAGTGTACTAGATCCTCACAAGCATAAAAAATTCCCCAAGTAACATAGAGAATCTCAAGCGAAGACAAGTCACCGATTTCACTTGGAATTGCTCTTTCAGATAACAGCATGATGGGAAACTTATAGTGCACCAATTTTTCAACCTTCCTATAGCACTAGGAAGCTTTTCAATACCAGAACCACTAATGTCTAGATGTTGCAAATTCTGTAAATCTCAAGTTGAGCTAGTGATATCTGTGAGCGACTCACAACAGCTGGCACTCGGTTTCTCCAGCTTCCTCAGAGAACCGATAGACGTAGGAATCTCAGTAATATCAGCAAAATCTAATATAAGTTCTAATTTGACAGATTCACCTCCTTTCAGTTCTAACTCACATACCCATCCGCTCTTGGTCCAGTCCGTTGCCACATTCTTCTTCCACGATCCCAAATCTCCTGTGGATCCTAAGATTGCCACACTCTCCCCAATTTCAACTTGGCGATCCAGCCGAACGCTGAGATGCACCTTCTCCCGTCCCAGCAATGATCTGATCTTCTTTGCTTTCTTCTCCTCTTCTCTGCAATGAACACATTATTTCATAGCTTCTACCAATAGCCTCCTTCCTTGTCTAAACAACTTAAACAACAATTTTCACTTGAACCACCGATTCATTGTTTGTCATTTAACACCACATTCAAAGAGAAACCTCAAATCAAGACGGTGTCAGATAATCCGTGCCGCTAGCTTTTATTGCAAGAAGAACTCGAAAGAAAAACAGAATAACTCTTTTTTCCGCACCGATTCTTGTTCAAGTAATAAACCCCACATAAACTCCATCCACACTAGAGACTCAGACAAACCTTTGATCGAGAATTCCATAAAACAACTCAATACTTCACTCCAAACCCCAGTGCTTGATCAGACTGACATAAGTGCACTGGAACAAATCCAGAGAGAGAGAGAGAGAGAGAGACCTGGTTTTAGTGGTGAAAACACCACGAACAACCATGAAGGAGCGACTCTAAGCTGCATGAGCTCCATGCATCCACATGAGAGAATCTTGAAGGGGAGAAGTAATGCTGCTCTTCAAGAAAAAACCGGTCTCTTTACTTGGTTTTAGGTATGAAAATGCACATGGCTGTGTCTCTTCTGCTTTTATATTCATGCTTAAATAAATCAAGTTTGAGGTTATATGACCAAAATGATTGGAAGATGCCTACATATGAATTTCCGATGTAACCAGACCAAACGGATGATTTTATAATGCCATTATTTTGGGTTCAAAATTCTTCCAAATGAGAAACTACCATCTTCTTGGAAACCTTTTCATTGAAACTCTTGGCTGCAGTTGACAGATTATTTTTTGATTCCACGGCATTTGCTTTTTCCACGAAAAAAGTCTCTCCCAGTCACAAAACTGTAGCTTGAAGTGGACATCTAAATGGTAATCTTGTTAACAAATCTCATTTTATGCTTGACTTCACATATAAAACCACCTGCACATGCAGTCTTCCTCCAAGCAATTTGTGATGCAGCCTTTGCTAAAGAATAGCACGATTTCAACCTTGCAAAGGACTAATACACCACATGAGAAGAGGTCGCCTTATATCAAGAACCTTTGAAGAGTATTAACAACATGGAGCAAATGACAAATGCCAATGGCAAAGAACTTCAAAATGCCTTTCTATACTGACATAGCTCATTCTTGCCCTTATCTAAACCTCGTGGTGTTTGGGGACTTCCTCCGAATTTCATCAAATACAGCTTTAATCTGCACAAGGAAGATAGCACTGAGTAATTATCAATAAATGAAGATGTCCAAGATCGTAGCATCAGAATTTACCTCATGAGAGATTAAGGTACAAATGCATAAACATCGACACCAATCAGAGTTGGACCACAATGAAAGGAGACTTCATTAGCTGGCCGATGAAAAAGAAACACACAGGCTTAAAAGAAGTAAGCAATTAGCAACACTTTCCCTGTTTGTGTTTAGGAACAGAATTGAAATTAATAAAATTATGCTGAAAAGGTGAAGTGCCTAAACTATAGAACAGAAAGATGCATTTCCTACTTGGTTATTTTGCAAGATCCAATTAGCAAAATTAGCAATACTGGATCGTTTGCAAAGAGGTCAATTTCAACTTTACAAACCCAATGCTGCATACATGAGAACTGAGCTTGTCAAACCTATATAATAACATTCAGAGGATATCATCACACAAATAAACTGATAGAAATGGAGGAGCCTAGCAATGCATACCTCCCTCTGCATAGCATCATCAATTCCAGAGTGATATCATTAGACTGCAACCGCATCGAACAACTCTGCATCAGGGTAACATACAAAAAATCATCAACTTAGTTTTTGATTAAAGGAGAGCTAGAACCTAATGAGCATACATAAAGCATATTTAATTGAAAAAAAAAATACATTTACAATCATTTAGGGATGTGACATTGAGATCAGATCAAGTGTTTTGGATCTTCACGTCAAGCACTGCGAGAGAGAGAGAGAGAGACAGAGAGAGAGAGAGAGAGAGAGAGAGAGAGAGAGAACCTGAGACAGAGTGGATTGGAAAGCGAAGGAGAGAGAGGAAGCATCGCGGGGGAAGAATTCTGGAGCTGGTGACTGGTGGGTAGATGGGTTTGCTCTCAGAGGAGAACCATGGAAGCGAAAAGGAAGGAGCTTGCGCGCTTTCCACTTTCAGCTCATCCACTCGGACACAGATGACACTTTCTATCGCTTCTTCTTCAGCCAGAGAGAGAGAGAGAGTGCCGTATTTCATTATTGTCCGAAGTAATAGCTAAGGTTTTTCTTTTCCTAAATATATAATTTAGCAATGGATATTTCCGCCTCTTTTTCTTTTCTATTTTGTTTTTAACGGGAAGCAATGCCATTTTACAGCCTACGTATCTCAATTGTAAGGACCATGAAAGAAATTAGTGTGCTTAAACCAAGTTTTCTGCCACTGTATGTTTCCCAAAATAAACTCATCACATCGTACAATCGCATTGTACAGAGATACAATAAAAATCATAGTATAAGGGCATTGATTGATTTAGTGGAATTGAATTTTAAGATTTTCCTAAAATATAATCAAATTTTCGTTAACTCCATTCAATTAAATTAATAGAAAATGTTAACGTGCCTTATTTTATTACTTTATTAAAATATGTAGTGATGAAATGGCATCTATCAAGCACGTGCGTCAAAAAAGTATTCAAAAATTAAAGAGAAATACAAACTAAAATAGATTAAAATAAAAAAACTAAAAGTTAAAAATACAACCGCAAATAAAAAAGACAAACTACATGCTGCTTAATCAGATTATTTCATTTAAAAATTGCTCGAAACAAAACAAATAGAAAAAAGTATTTATGTTCCGGAGAACAATTTTTGAACAAAAAAACACGCTGCATGAAACTGTTCTAACAAAATGAACAAAAACACGTTTGGTAAATTTGTATAATTTTTTTATTTCTTTTTAATTTTTAAATATTTTTATTTTATTTTTTCTATTTTCTTTCTTTTTTCTTATTTATTTTTTCTATTTTCTTTTCTTATTTTTCTTATTTATTTTTCCTTTTTTTCTTTTTTCTTCTTTTGTTGGCGGCCCGCCTCCACCACGCAGTAGTCTCGGCCCCGCCTTGGCTAGGCGAGCCTCGAGCCTCGCCTGCATCCGGCGAGGTCTTCGCGGGCCCTGGGCCGAGGCCGGCCGGGCGAGCTCGCTGCGCGAGATCGAGCTCGCCTGCACCTGCGAGGTTGGCCTCGCCGGGGGCCTAACGAATCTTCGGCGAGGTCGCTGGCCATGGCCGAGGCCGATCGTCAAAAAAAAAAAAATAGAAAGAAAAAGAAGAAGAAAAGAAAAAGAAAAAAAGAAAGAAAAAGTGTTCTTAAAATGTGTTCCGTAAAAACAAGAAACAACTTTTTTTGTGTTTCCCGCTTCTGCACGCATGTGTTTGAACAAAAAATATAGTTTTAGAATAAAATGCAAACAAACGCGCTTTGCTCCTTTTTTCCCGAACAAAAAAATAGAAATTTTTGTTCTAAGGAATGTAAAAATTTAACAAACGCAGCCTAAGGTCGGCTCGCTTCACGGAAAATAACTTCCTGCAGGTCGTTTTTCCGATTTTTCCTAAGTGTTCGCTTTCACGGAAAATCAACAACTCAAGGAAAAATATTTTCCATCAACGAAAATTTACATGCAAAGTTAAGGAAAATAAGCTTTCCACAACTTCCTCTCGCTTTTTTTTTCTTTCTTTTCTTTTCTTTTATTTTTCTTCCTTAGCTTGGGACTCCGTGGCCGCGACCGCCGATCGGCGACCGGCGACCGGTCATGTCGCGAGCGCCCGAGCTCGCTCTCGGCCGGGCTGGTGCTCCGCCTAGCCCGATTTGGAAGCCCCAGCCGCCCGAGCTCCCATGAGCTCGAGCCTCACCGCATCGGGCAAGGCGCAGCCTCGCCGGCTTGGGGCGGAGTTTCCCGGCTCACACCGGCGAGCCGGGCGAAGCTGCCCGCTGAAGCTGCCAGAGGTCTCGGGGCGAGCCGTGGAGCTCGGACTGGCGGCGGAGCTCGGGCTTGCCTTGGGACGGAGTTTTCCTCCGAGCTCGCCAGACCGGGCGAAAGGCTCACAGCCTCGCCGCACTCCGAGCTCGAGCGAGGCTCCGAGCCCGCCAGCCGTCGGGATCTCGCGACCGGACCTTGGTCGGCCGGATTTGGCCACCGTATCTTGTCGGCTCGCCATCTTCGGGCATGCGGCGGCGGAGGAAGGAGGAAGGAGGAAGGAGGAAGGAGGAGGAAGAAAGAGGAGGGCGGCGGAGGAAGGAGGAAGGAGGAGGAAGGAGCAGAGCGGCGGCGAGGAAGGGGAGGAGGAGGAAGAGGAGCTACAGGCGTGAGGAAGGAGGAGGAGGAAGGAGGAGCGGCGGCGGAGGAAGGAGGGAGGAAGAAGGAGGAGCGGTAGCGGAGGAAGGAGGAAGGAGAAGGAGGAAGGAGAAGGAAAAGAAAAGGAAAAAATTAAAAAGAAAAAGAAAGAAATTAGTTAACGAACGGTGGAAAATGTTTTCCACTCAAAATTTAAGAATTAGCCGAACACTGGAAAATGTGGCCATTTTCCTGAAAATAACTTCCGGGAAAATATTTTCCTGAGATGGTCCATTTTCCGTGAAACGAACGCAAACCAAATCAATTGTAGGCTTACAAAGAGCCACCATCACTAACCATCGTCCGAAAGAGATGACGGCGGTGGTCACTGACACACATTTGTTCCTGCCTTTACTAGTTCTAAAAATTATCCTTTTTAATTTATTTAATCTGATTAAGATAAAAAGATAAAAAAAATATCACGTAAGCATTTTTCGTTGATTAAGTTAGATGGAATTAATAGAAAGATTTGATTGCATATTTTGAAAATTCTGTGATTCAATTGTACTTCCGTGATCAATGTTAAGATTTTATCTCAAATATTAATTTGTTACTCGTTCTATGTAGCAATAGAATAAAATCTTATGCATAAGCAAACCTGGGTTCGAATCTCATCCATAAGTTGGTATCCTCCCTGATCGAACCGGGGGTTTGATCCTTCTGGGCGGGTGGGTCAACAAGGGATTCTCTTCATATGAGCCTTCGAACGTGGGCTTTTCCTATGCGAAATTACGTGAATCGCAAGAAGGAATCGAACCGCCCACGGACTATTTTTCTTTTTAATTTTGGGGTACAGTACTTTTACCTCTTCGTTATTAATGGAAAGTTATATTGCAGTTGTATGTGTAAAGTATTTAGAATCTCGATTACCACAAACGTTTTTGTTTCTGGCATTTCATTCGGCACTGATTTTCACAGGAAGTCAATGGCCAAAGGTTGGCTCCATAGACTAGTGCATAGATAAAAACTAGAGCAGGAACTGTTCTAGAACAACTGAGATGGACGGTAATAGATTATACCGAGTTAGGAATGTATCGCTGATTGTATAGACCTACAATGATAAGAACATTAGTTCTTTAAGGGCGAGTTTACATCTCAAGTCCCACATCGGCCATGGTAGAAATCTCATAAATGACTATCGTTATTTACTAAAAAGATATTTCGGAGAAAATTAGAATTTGAGTTGGGAATTGGTGATAATCTGAATGACATTTGAGGTAAAATGGACGTGATGAAATGCAATTATCTGTAATCAAAGAAGATCCGAAACCAACCCAGTTCTCTTGGGTGACGAGGCTGATTCCTCCTTGTCTTCCTTATCAAGTGCTCCAAAAGGGGCATCTCTCACTTGCTTATGCTTAGGGAATGAACAGGAGAAGAGGAAAATCATCAATGCATTGCCGGAAGGGGGATTTACTCGGATTAGAAGCTAAAGCAAGGGTGTTTTATTTCGATTCAATATTACATGAGCAGCACTATACAGATGTGAATGGCCAGATGAATATCTCTAACATATTCATCCATTTATTAAGAAACATTACGGCTCGCGATCGCAACAAATGATATATAAGCTCGAACACATAAAGCTTCTGATCACCTCACCATCCCCAGAAGGAGAATTTCCCGAGAAGTTTTAGGCCAGGACTCTCTCTGGCCTTCATGAGCAAAACCCTAGCCCAAGCAACCCATGCTTCCCAGGACATCCTTGTCCCAGGGAGTCCCCCACTCCAGCAGCAGCCCCAGCCCGGCCTCGGCCTCCGTCTCCGCCTCCTCCGTACCGCCCTTTCCCCAAGTACAGCTGCCCCAGCACCACCCGCGGCTCCCCGATGAACGGGTTCTTCTCGATGCTTTCCTCAGCCTCCTTTCCACCGGCAAGTCGTAATGCTCGGCTCCTCCCGACTTGCTCGCCTCAGCACACCGCTTCCCAGTACTTGTCCTCGCCTCGATCTGGGTCCTTCGTGCCGAGGACCCTCGAGCACTACACTTGAACACCGGCGGCACCACGAGCTGGATGTCCTCATCCCGCTCTTCGGATGGCGGCTCGGAGTGGGCGTTGCTCGTGCCCGTCTTCTTCTCGAGCACGAAGATCTCTTTCCTCTCTCGCTATGAGCATGTAGACTGCGGCCATCCTCGACAGCGAGTTCATCCAGAGCCCGGGCTTCCCATCCCCGGGCCACAATGCCCAGATATTGTTCCCGGTTAACTCCAACCGCCCGTCGCTGTTCTCGAACAGCGTGTCCTGAAAAGTTAATCGCGTCAATCTCTCAACACAACAAGACTCAGAACGAGGTACGAATTTACAGAGGGAAAACTCGAATACAACAGATTGACTCATTTGTTTATAGTGGTGGTATGTCCAACATACCAGACCAAATCAATGGCAATGGTCATGAATAACGGATCTGGGTATGATGACAGGGCAACCATTACCTGAAATCCAAAGAACTGATCGCTGAAATCGGCCATAGTCATCAAGAGAATGGCGACCACCCTCCTCGAAACGAGCACGTCCTCTCCGGTCTTTCTGTGCTTCATCATTATCCCCTCGGCAGGCAACAGAGACTGGATCTTCTTCCGCCAGGCCTCATCACCTTTGAACTCTCCCCTTCTTCTTGGCATTCTGGAGGGACACCTCTGAGAGTTTCAGATGCTCGACAAGCTCCGAGTCGTCGTAGCGGAAGAGCAGGTCGTTGCGGATGAAAAATCATCCTAGGGAGAATGCAGTAGAGGTGGATGAGGCGCTCGGCAGCATCACCCACATGGCCGCGCGGACGACGCCACGGCTGGTGTTGGGTCTGCTGAAGATGGCCAGGTCAATGGTGGGGTAGGCGGAGTGGAAGATGCCGGCGAGGCAGACGGCGTCAGGAGCCCCAGAGACGGAGGATGCGGTAAATGTTGAAGAGGTGCTCAAGGAAAAGGTGTTGTGCTTGTGCCAGCACTGCGGCACCGGCCGAGCGAGAGTGGCCACAAGGGAGGGGAGGCGTGGGTCGATGACCCAAGCTCCCTGCGCAGGAAGGGCTGCGCGTCATCGAGGAGGGCTTGGAGGTCGGCGGTGGTGGTGCGAGGCGAGAGAGATTGTGGTGGTGCTGTGGAGGCCATAGTCGGGAGGAGATGTAGTTTAATATCAAGGTTTTCTTGTGAACAAGAGTTTGTGTTTGTTGGAGATATTTGTAGTGTCTTTTGGAGGAGTGTGTGATTGCTGCTAGACTTAGCTAAAGATCAAAGATCGAAATGAGAAAAAAATGTTATAATTTAGGTCCTTGTGATACAAAAAAGGAGTTTGTAAAATAATATGCAGGGTTAAAGTAGCTAGTGAGCCGTGTACATATTTCACTTACTTTTAACTGCTTTTCACTTAATTAAAGCTATATGAGTTAACTTAGATTAACACATAAAATGCAATGCCGATTCATTCTTTTTGGGTTTTCTTTATTTATGAAATTAAACCCCTAAACTCAACATAGACATGACTAAAATGACTGCTATAATTTTATGTGCTTTAATCTAACATGCACTTAATGAACTATTATAAAATCCTAAATGACATGATACTATACTATGATAATCTATAAGGAAAAAAAAGCCATAAAAACTCCAAACTTTATCTAGTGTGACAAATTTTACTTGAATTTTTTTTTTTTGTGACATAAAAACTCTAAACTTTGCCAATTGTGATTTACTTATTCCAAACTCTATATTGAAGGGCATTTTCATCTTTTAATTTTAATATTTTTTTTTTTTCATTTTTCTTCTCTCTTTCCCTCCATTGGTCGTGGCGGAGGAAGCTAGACTCGGCGAGGGCTGTCCTCACTTGGGCCGAATTTTGGTGAAGAATGCCCTTGCTTGATGCTAGGGAGGGTTACCCCCCGCGCCCTAGGCAGGGCTGCCCGCTTGCCAGTGCTGCCCTCGCTTTGCATAGGGCGAGGGTTGCCCTCCCGTATCCGTGGAGGGCCGCCTTGCTCGACGGGGGAGGGCAGCCCTTGCCTGAGTCCAACTTCCCTTGGCCGGCCATCAAGTGGGACGGAAGAAAGAAGAAAAAAAGAAAAAAAGTGAAAAGAAAAAAAAAGATTTAAAAAAATAATATACGAAAATGTTTTATAATTTGGGATAAATGTGTAACGGGTATAAATTTGGGGTTTTTTATATTATGATTTTTTTTTTTTGATAAATATGTTACAAGCTATAAAATTTGGAGTTTTTTGTGTCACAAAAAAAAGTTAGTGATAAATTTATCATACTAGGCAAATTTTGGGATTTTTTGGTATCTTTTCCTTAATCTATATGTAATACCAACATGGCATGAATGCTTTGACTTTCCATTTATTATATGAAAACGGTATGAAAGGCTATTTTTTATTTTTATTTTTTATCGAGGTACCTAATCGAGAATAAAAATACGGAATCACCAAATAGAGATTCGTAATTTCAAAATGATAGTTGATAGATCTAAAGTTCATTCAATCAACGAGTCCAACTAATTTTATTTAGTAGCTACGCGCTTCAGTAGAAGGGTACCCAAAAAGATTCACATGCCCCTACTAACCCGATCAAATCAAGCCGCATTATTACATCCTAGAATGAAGAAACATGTCAAAACCACTAATTATCCCAACAACTATCCGATGTCATCTACACTAAGTAGCATAGAATTAAGGTGGAAAAAGAGGCCCTGGACTTACAAATCCTGTCTAAATCTCTAATCAGTAGATTCACGATTGACTACTACTACCTTTTTGAATCGTTTCACAGAAAAGGTTTCCATTTTACTAGAGCTTTTGTCAGTCATCATGTAGTTAGTTGGAATTCTAAGTCATAATTTGTGTATACAGGCTGCTTCAAGCTTTTGAGAATCATTTATATGCACTACTAGATATTGCACTTAGTCCATAACGATAGGATAGGCCTTGTTCAGGAGTGTTGGAATTATGATCCAATTTCTAGAAATACCTAGAATTTAGATGTTGATATATTTTGTAAAAAGCTTAGACTCCTCTAGAAATGCCGAGAAAGCTCTAGTCTACTAATGATATAGTTGGAGCCCGTGGCCTAGAATGAAAGCAAATATGAAAATCTCCGACAGAGCAGAGATATAATTCATGTCTAGAACGATTATTAAGCCTGATAAAGGCTTTGCAATCATTCATTCGTGCAAGTGGGTAGCAGAGCATAGAAAGCTTACACGCTTCCGTTATTGCTGGGTTAGCTGTCGGGCTTGCTTCTATTGGACCTGGAGTTGGTCAAGGTACTGCTGTGGGCCAAGCTGTAGAAGGTATTGCATTTTTAGAAATACTCCTCCGCCAACGCTTGTATCTGCCTATTTCCATCAACTTGATAAACTTATATATCCTGTGACCTATATCCTTGAATTATCCTACCTATCCTTATCCATCCTACCAAATGCCCGGCATATATACACTCGCACACAACATCAAACCACAAGCTACCGATATCAAAACCATGTTTCCGCACACACAGCCATATTTCAACAAGGAGCTTGGATGATCAAGATAATCGTCTACAAACTTCATTTTTTACGTTCCATATCGCCTGTTGACTGAATGGAACTCGAGAATTAGTTACTTAACTTTCATACTCGTTCATGCGTTTACGGAACCAAGAAGAAACTCAGGGATTTACAGAGGCAATGTGAGCTTTTGATTATACAGGCCACCTAGTGATAGATTCAGCCATCGGACCTTTTCCTTCTCCCAGACACGACAACCACTGCAGATCACTATCGTCTTCGCGAGATGTTGAAGTGACGGATACCAATCACGTTTTGTGCTGGATAGCACATTCTGGATTGAGTTTGAAGATCGTGAGTTTCACAGCAACAGCATGAGTCGAAGAGACAAAGCTGATTTTAACTATTTGGGCAGGGACAAAATCGAGTCGGTTTGATCCAAGCTGGGTCGAATAGACGATGCCGAATTTTAACTTCACCAAGCAGTCTGCATAACCACCAAAGAGTTGCAGCTTTATCACCAAGCTTTCTGCGGCCTATGGAACTTTCCTCGTCAATAAGCTATGGAAGGGAACGCGGCGAAAACCAGCATTATCCAAAGAGGGATGCCTTCTCTCAATAGAAGTCCTCGTTGAACTTAAGAATCTCCTGCAGACTTATCTCCGCTGATTTGAACCAACGCATGGACTCCTATGATTGTCGACATAAAGCCGGGCTTGAAGGAGTGGGAAGAGACTCTCATTCACCCCCAAATTCATCAAGGTAATCGCGAAGATCATCACTCACTTTTCATCGAATTCTCTGATAAAAAATACCGGATCACATGAATAAAATGATAGGAGACATGGGCGAAAGATTGAAAGCACCCAGAAACACATCTGAAGCACATTTCGACCGTCAAACTGAATGCACATAAATTGCGGCTGCAGAGATGCCGCATTTTGTCATGCCATACATGATTTCTCAAATTCTCTCAACATCTTTCGACATCAAGCTGCCGAGGACGCACTTGTTGTAAGATTATATACTACCATTCTCAGTCTATATAAACCCTATTGCTGGTGCATGCAAGCATGAGCTCGCTAGTTATACAATGTAATGCTTCTCCCCATGATCAGACCGGCGTTCGTCCTAGATGTAAAGCATGGAATGTGATGCTAAACGGGGTCCTCAACGCTAGAACACACGGGACGTCGTGCACTAACACTGAACTAGCAAATGTGTTCACGGACCAGATAGGAAGAGATAACTTTCAGGTGCTTCAGGAGCATGAAGTCCCCTGCGCACCTGAAAAGCCCATGACGTGTCCTTAATTTTGTGAACTTCGTGATTTTTCTTTTAAAATGATTTCTGGCCGCCTGGGGTGATTGCCTCAAATGGCGGGCTCAGTTTGGAACTAAAAATTCTCTGTTGAGGCAAATGTGAGATTTTCTTAAAATTACTGCTAATTATTTTAAAAGTTTAAGCTGTTAGATGAATGCTTGATTTAATTATATTATTCCAATAACCCCTAATATTTAGTCTGGTCTTTTTGCTTAGTACTAAACATGAACATATTTAATTGAGGTGACAAATGAGGTCTGAAAATGTTTGAATTCAGAACCTTCAGCTCTGATATTATGTGAAACTTTTGTAAGACTACTATTAACTATTCTAAAAGCTTAAATTGTTAGATGAATGCTTGATTTAATATTTAATTATTTCAATAATAAAGATCAATGTTCAAATACGAGAACACTTATACACAGCACTTCTACATTCAGTTCCATTCCACATATGGAAAAGTGAAGTCTGGGAAGCTGATGAAAATTCACCTGACGAAGGAGCAAATAGGGAAGAAGAAAGGCCGAAGAGCACCAAATTCCAAAACCATTAACGAAGGATGGGTTCGGTTCGGGCACTCAAGCTGGCCATGGCTTTCGGAACTAACCTGCATTCCTTCCGGACAAGTGCACGGCTCTATTCCAGCATCTGAAGCCGAACCAACAAAAAGGAGAACGCGTATCACCATCAACAAGCTAATTACCGAGAGAATTCTGGAGCTGGTCGCTGGGTGGGTATCGCTTTCAGAAAGAACCATTGAAATGAAAAGGAAGGAGCTCGAGTGCTTTCTACATTCGGCTCTTCCACTCGGACCTATCGATAATCTTATCGTATCGTATTATAATGTTGCATAAAGATGCGGTAAAATCAAAGTACAACGGCATCAATTGATTTCTTTTGTCAAAGCATCGATGTCATTTTATCTAGCAATAGGTGATGCTAAGATAACGGCAGAATAACGGTGCCTTTTGAACTACAAATTTCTTTTGGTACTTTGCTAGCATAATAGTCTTTAGGATACTATAAGAATAATAGTTTATCGCGAGTTACAAATTTTCAAAGAAAAGGTCTCACAACAATTTATAATTATTTGTGATTTGATATTTTGTGATCTAGTATGAGTTTGTTTGGTAACATTCCCCAAAATAACTTGTTATGTTCTTTTGTTCCTTGGAACAAAAACGAATAGAAATCTGTTTGGTGAGTTTTTTGTTTTTGGGAATAAAAATCCATTTTTTTGTTCTCAAGAATAGATTTGGAACAAAATCAAGAAATTAAAAAAAAAATGTCATTTCTTGCTCGAAGAGTAATTCCTATAATTAAATCTAATTTTTCTTTTCTCTTCTCTTTCGCTTCTTTCTTCTTCCTTTTGACCGATCATTGGCTTTGGCCATTGTCGACGACTAGTCGACGAGGGTCGGTGACCTTGCCGGAGTGTTGCTAGCCCTCGGCAATGTCGAGCCACGACGAGGCTTGGCCTCATTGGCCAGCACGAGATTGGGCCTCGCCAAGCCAATGCAAGGTCAACCTCACGCCGCTTGGGCTAGTTGTTTGGTGAGGCTCGCTTGGCCATTACAGGCTTGACCTCGCGCCCGACCACCACGAGCCTTCCGTGATCTCGCCTGGTCCTTGCCTTAGCCTAGCAAGGCTTCACGAGCTTGCCAAACCTCGCTCCGCCGGTCATCGCCCACCGTTGTGGTTGGTGACTCGGGTCACAAAGAAGGAGGAAGAAGAAGAGAAAAGGAAAAAGAAAATGAAAAAGAGAAAAATATAATAAAAGTATTAAAAAGTTAAAAGAAAAAAAAATTTAAGAACCTACTAAATGCATTTCAGTTATCAAGCGCGTTCTTTTGTTCAAAGCAATTGTTTTTGGAAACATAATCAGAAAAAAATCATTTATGATAAAAATTATCCTCGAAAATGGAATTGTTACTAAATGCGCTCTAAAATTATCATGCAATCATTTCTCATTTCTTTTCCTATCGACGCGATAATGTCACTATTTATTTATTTATTTATTTGGGTAAGAAGTAATAATATATAGAGCTTTGAACCAATAATTACAAAATCCGGCGCCACAAAACTTACACTTAGCAAGACAACAAGTTAGCGTGAGTGAGAGGGAACCGGATGCAAGAGAAGCACTGCGACAGCGGGGAACAAAGCACAGAACAGCCAAAATGAGGCAAAGGAATAGAGGAGAAAGGAGAAAGCCCCATAGGGCCAAAAAACTCCTAAACTAACTAAACCAGCAAAGAAGAAAGGAAAGAAACAAACAAAGACCACAAAATAGGTCCAACGCCGAAGACGACCTAGCGACGTATTGCCATTCAGCACCCGACTCTTTCCAAAAGTGGTCTACAAACGCTCCACGGATGTCTAAGGCTGCGCTGAATAAGGAGAGAATGCAAGGGCTTAACCCCCAACTACACTGGAGTTTTCTGTTCTTATGATTATCATCCACGTTCCTGAACGTTAAAGTTTTATCCTTGACAACTTTGATGAGATGATTTTTGACGGTGGCGATCGCGACAGAGTAGTTTCTGAACAGGACGTCATTCTTGTATCTCCAGATAATGTGACAAAGAGCACCAAACAAAAAACGGGCAATGGAGTGATAAAAGTCCTTACTCGAGAGAAACTTCATAGCCCATTGAAGGTTCTCTCGACTGTGTCCTATTCCGCTGTGGGAGATTGCATCCGCCGCCAAAAGAAAGCCATTTGGCCGTAATACAACACCGAAGTAGAGATGGTCGATGGAGTCCGGAGTTAGCTTGCAAAAAGCACAAACCTCGTTTCCACCCTCGCCATGCGACATAAGCAAGGTTTGGGTGGGAATACGATTCTTGATAATGAGCAAGAGATTAAATTAATATCTTGGGGGTGATAGCTTTGTTCCAGATGAAGGATGCCCGACTAATCTTATCCTTCCTTCTTCTAAGAGTATGCCACGTCGAGGCTACTGAGAAAATACCAGAAGTGCTATCAGTCCAAGTAAAACAATCCGGTGCCTTGAAGAGGATAGGGAGAGGTTGCTCTCAAGATTCAACCACTGCCCTAAAGGATTGTCCTGCTGGTGAGAAAAGATCAGCCACCGTTGCATGTCGGGGTAAACCTTAACTCATAATCATCGGATCCGAGCAAATAAGATGAAGTGGACCTCTCATGTGCCAGTGATCAAACCAAAGGGAAGTTGATTGGCTGTCTCCGATCTTCCAATAAAAGAGAGCCGAATTCGGTTCTAGGTATAGGATTCTCTTCCAAGCCCAAGAACAAAAGGACGGCACCTCAACCACCCAAAAACTCTTATTTTTCAAGAAAGTTGAGTGGATCCACCGCACCATAATAACTCTTTGTCTGTGAATAGAATCCAAATATGCTTGAGCATCGCAGCCTTGTTGCAGTCCCTCAGCCTGCGAATTCCAGGACCCCCTTTCTCTTTTGGGAGGCATACGTCGTCCTAGGAAACTTTCGCTCCACCCTTCCCAAGTGTCGGTCCCCTCCATAGAAATTGTCTGAGGATCTGCTCAATATGATCCAACACTGCAAAAGGAATGGTGAAAACACTGCGCCCACTAAGCTTGGATCGCATGAATAACTAATTTTATTAACTACAATTTCCGCAGAAAGAATAGAAATCTCTCGATTCCAGGATTGGACTCTGGCTGTTATGCGATCAACTAGCGACACACAGTCCGTTTTGTCGAGTCTCGATGAGATGAAGGAACCCCTAGGTACCGTATCGGTAGCTTACCTTCGACAAATCGAAAGGTACGAAGAATCTTATTCCTTGTCATCACCGATCCTCTAGCAAGAAATATTTCACTTTTTTGTTGTTGTTTGGCTTGTCCACTCCATGTCGAGAAAATATCCATACCTTCCTTAAGGAGAGAGCGAAGGAATGTCCGCTCGGCAAAAAAGAAAGACATCATCCGCAAAGAAGAGATGAGACAATCTTGTAGCCTTACATCTCCAGAAAAAATTGAAATTAGGTAGTTTTGCACGAGTGCTGAGAATTCCCAAGAAGACCTCCATAACCAATGTGAAGAGGTAAGGAGACATGAGATCGCCTTGACGAAGTCTACGGCCACTAAGGAAGAAACCATGGAGTTCCCCATTGAGAGAGATGGAAAACTTTGGAGTGTGCACACACACCATAATGAGCCGAGTGAGGTGGTATGGAAATCCAAATGCACGTAGAACCAATTCAAGAAAGTCCCAGTCGATCGTATCATAAGTTTTCTAAAAATCCACTTTCACCGCATATTTATGGATATATGACTAACGATGAAAACCAGCAAATAATTCCTGTGCAAGAAGTATATTATCCCAGATTCGTTGGCCTTTGACGAAGGCATTATGAGAAGGACTGATAGCATCGTGAAGAATTGCAGCAACTCGATTAGCTAACATCTTGGTAATACATTTGTAAATTGTATTGCAACAGACTATAGGTCTGTAATCATTCACCGAGGTCGCATTAGGCACTTTAGGGATCAACACTAGGATGGTGTTATTAATCTCTCTGAGAAGGCGTCTTGTGATGAAAAAATCTTTTACCGCTTCAATAACCAGTGGCCTTACCAGCTCCCAATTGCTCTTAAAGAACTCAACTCTATACCCATCTGGCCCAGGAGCCTTTCTACGGGCTAGGGAGAAGAAGGTATCATGAATTTCACTATTTGAGAAGGGTCGAGAGAGAAAACTAACCTAATCTTTGCTGAGAGGGCATTGAATAACTTGATGCAAATCCGATAGAGTAGGGCTAAATGATTGGGCACGCAGTGCGAATAACTCCTAAAAGTGAGAGACAAAAGTGTCCTACATAAGGCTTGGTTCAGAGATCAACTGACCATTTATGTTGAGAATTGAGAGAATCCTATTCTTTAGTTGTCTTGTCTTAACGGAGTGATGAAAGTACTTTGTATTTCTATCACCATTCTTGAGCCATCTGATTCTTGATTTTTGTCTGAAGAAAGACTCCTCTTGACTCCTCAACTCCATATAGGTCCTCTAATGAGATCTTTCCAACTTTGTGAAGAGTTCACTAGTCGGGGCTTGTTGTAGGCCAACCTGGGCTAATCTAAAAGCATTCCTGGAGTCTGCAACCCTCTCGGAAATGTTGGAGAATGACTCCCTATTGAGCTGCTTAAGACGGCCTTTGAGGGTCTTCAGTTTGCTCACCAATCTGTACATCGGGATCCCCGCTATTGGTTCACTCCACACTTGTGAAACAATATCCTGAAAAGAAGGATGATCCATCCGTAATTCAAAAAAAGAACTTGAAAGGCTTCCTTCATAAACTGGGTTGAACAACCTTAACCACCATTGGCGAGTGGTCTGAAATTCCCGGTGGGAGAAATGATGCTTCTAAGTATGAGAATTGGAAACTCCATTAAGCATTAACTAACACCCGGTCAATATTTCTAGCCTTGCGATTAGCCCCGGAAGAGGTGGACCAAGTGAATTGAAATCCAACATACCTCAAGTCCTCAAGCTCCGCCTAAACCACGCACTGATTAAACTCATCAAATGAGGGTCGCCATGTATTTGAACTCCCGATCCAATCTGACAGGTCTCTAATGGCATTGAAGTCACCAGCCACCATCCATGCCACGTCCCGTACACAAGAACTAATTCGGATCAAGTCCGCCCACAAAGGTCTTTTAGAAATAAATGAATGTTCAGCATAAATCACCGAAGTGCAGCAATACAATCCCAACGTGAGAAGTTTCACTTTGCCGTGGATCGCCTGACTATTGGAAGAGATCACTTGAAACTCAACTAGTGACGGGTCCCAACCAACCCAAATCCTACCCCTATGAGAATATTCATAATTAACAGTCCACATCCAACCTGACAGAAGCCCAGTAGATATGGAACGAAATAGATACTCCGGCACCTTAGTCTCCACTAAACCAAGTAGGCAAAGGCTGTTATAGTTAACCAGGTTTCTAACCTCGGCTTGCTTCAACGGGTTTATAAGACCTCTAATGTTTCCACAACACAAATATATATATATATATATATATATATAATATAATATAATATAATATAATATAATATAATATAATATAATCAAGCTATAACAAGAGCTACCGAGGAGGTAGGGTGCCTACCTCTGTTTCGGATGCTTCTGGCGATGATTTGCTGGTGCTCCTTACTTCACCATCGGGATTGGATTCGGAATTAAAGCATGTAATCTATCCTAGATAGTCTCTACTTTCGTTGGACCAACCTTCAAGGGAGGGCTGGATTGGCAGGGAGATTCGATATCATCCTCCTTAGAGCACAAATTCCAACTCCTCACCTTGGTCGCTAATCAGTGCAGGGCCTTTCTTTAGCTTGGAATCATCTTCTACGGAGGCGAGCGGTAGGACCACTTCTAAATGGCGTTTTGGAGGTGCACTCGATCCCCTTTGAGGCTTACGAATAGCCTTCTCCGGAGGAGGAGCTTGAAACGAAGCAGGGGTTTTGAACCATCTGGTTTGTCCCTCCTTGCTAGAATTGCCCTGGCGGGAGGATGTTCTCTCTTTCAAAGGCTGGTGCTTCTTCTTTCTTCCTTTTACTTGCTTCCAAGGCTGTTCCAGATCAGCCTGAACTTCTGCAACAACCGGTTCAGGGATGGGGTCAGTAGCAGGGGCCAAAGGAGTGGAGACAATTGGGCATTGATGTTGATTTGTATATGTAGTAGCTGGGGTGGGGTTGGGGCCAGCAATAGGGATCGCTGGTGTTGGATCGGCCAGAGGTTGCCTTGGAACTCTATTCCATTCGAGGGGGTTTGGTGCACGGGGTGGAGCTTGATGCGGCTTGTGGCCGGATGTACCATAGACCGGGCATTTAGCTGGGAGCCATTCGAAATCAATTATGATGGAGTGAGAAACTCCTTTCAAGACCACTTCAACGGTTCTACATCTTTGCTGGTTCACCTGGATTTCAACACAGACCCTAGCAAACGAAACCATTTTCATTTGGTCTGTACGTTGGTCCACATACAAAGGCTTTCCGACCACGCCGCAATAGTACTTATTGTGGTAGCAAGTTCCTCAAGCAAATCCAAACCGGAACAGAGGATTGGTTGTCCCTCTCGAGGTCCATGAATGGCTCCCATTGGCGGAGAATGAGCAGCACTCTTGTTACGGTGATTGTCCCATCTTCTAGAATCTTCCTCCGAAACATAGGGTCGGGAATGTGAAAGAAGAGGAATCCATGATCATTGGCCATAATTTCCACTAGATTGGAACTCCAAGCACCTTTTAATGAATGCTCCGTGAGTCCGAGCGAGAGTCTCCTTCCTATGAGATATCCAACTAAACATTCATGGCATTTCGGGTCGACCGCATCAAGTATCTCATTAGCCAACCTAACAACAGCTTTGCCGTCTACGAAAGTTGGTGGAATGTATGACAAATTTGATCCTTTCACCGCAAGTCGGGCTACATTTGCCTATGTGCGTGCCAAGGGAGCCTGCTGTCCAGTATGACGAAGCACAGGGGCTTGCGGATGCTTAGAAGCCAACTGCATGCGACTTCATCCTTTAGAACGATGCTAGCGATGGGGTGCCTCTTGCGGGGCTTGCTGTTTGTTCATTTGTCCAGTAGGGCCAGTCTTTGAGGCTGTGGCTATGAGCAAATCTGGTTGCTCGAAGGTGTGCCATTTCAAGGGAATGGGTTGGAGGCCCCTTTGAGGTACCAACAACAAGCCGGTCTTCTTTAGTGCTATTTCTAGCCTCAACGCCAGATTTGTAGACATTTTATTGAACACTTGAATTGTAGCTTGATCGAAGCCAAAGAAGGACCATCGACAAACAAGACTTACTCGGACCGGATTGAGTAAATAGCACAAGAGGAAGGAGAGCCAACTCTTAGCACAGTAGCATAGCAAGAACACTAGTAGAAATTGGACTAATACAAAACGCAGAAGCATAAGTCGAGTAGCTGGGATAGCAAGAACTGAGATAGAGATCACGAGGAAGGATGCTGCACAGAGGGTCAGTAGGTCGACCCTATACGACTTCAGCCTCCAAAGATGAGGCCATTCCACCGGCCGGATCCACCTCACCCGTAGAAGTTATCTTGATAGAGTAGACGCACGCACGTCCATATCCTGGTGGGTCTCGAAATGTAGAGCAACCCAGGACAAATCCTTCAGTGGGGATGTAAAGGAAGGTAGTAGGAGTCCACCCACCAAAAATCAGTCCATACCCACCGTTGGAACACCCGGGAAACGAAGGAAACCAGAGTAAAACTAGATTCGAAAACTAGAGCAGGAATAGCCCTAGGGAAGATGATAACTTTTGATGTAGACTAGATCTATCAAATCCCTCTGGTGGGGATGTAGAGGAGGGTGAGAAGGATCTTCCCTCCAAAAATTAGCCCATTTTGATGGCTAGATCTCCGGGAATAAGCATCACAGGAGACTTGCCGTTAGATTGTCAAAGCTCCGAGAGAGAGAACGCCCTGCTCGAACCCGTACGACAATGCCACTCTCTTTTATCTCTCCTCTTGGTGTTTTTTCAGAAAGAATTCATTTCCAGTGAACAACTCTTGCTCTCGAGCAAAGCCCTCGCAAGTCCCAGCTCATCATCATCCTCTGCCACATTGTCATCCTCGTCAGACCTTACAAAATCCAGCATGGGCCCCTTGACACATACTCCACCACTAGCCACAATCTCCATTGTCCTCTTGTGCCGCATTAACATCCTCGGTGTCGGCTGGGGAGGGCAAGGTGGAGATGGACGAGCAAAGCGGTGGTAGAGGCAGTTCAGATGGCGTGGTGAGCGATGGAGGACGATGGTGGTGCCGACGCTTAGGATGTCCATGCGGCGCGAGAGGACGATGGAGATTGTGGCTAGTGGTGTTGTGCGTGTCGAGGGCCCCATGCTGGATTTCGTGAGGCCCGATGAGGATGACGATGTGGCGGAGGATGATGATGAGCTGGCACTGGAGGCATTCGTGAGTGGAGCTTATGACTGAGGTTGACGATGAGTTGGCACTGGTGAGGGCTTTGCTTAAGAGCAAGAGTCATTTGCTAGAGAAGAATTTTTTTCGGAAAAACGGCAGAGGAGAGACAAAAGAGAGTTGCATATTAGCGTTTGCTAGGAAAAGAAATTTTTGGTTCAAAAGGCTGCGTTATGTAAAATCTCATGCATACTCCGTTGGATTAATATGTTGTTAATAACAGGTGTAGACAAAGCTCGTGAGGGATTTTCATTTAGACATAAATAACCCAATTCGTACTATCGCTTAATACATAAAACGACAGTGACTTGACTATATAGGCCAACAATAGTTCTAGGATAGTAGAGATGGATGGTAATAGACTATACTGAGTTGGGAAGGTACGCGCTCATTGTATGGCCAACAATAATGAGAACATTAGTTTTTTAGGTGGAGGGGTTTGTGATATCTCAAATCCTAAATTAGTTGGGAGAGACCTTTTAAATAACCATTATAATTTGTTATAGAGATATTTCAAGAAGATTAGAATTTTGAGTTGGGGATTGACATACTTTGAATGACATTCGAGGTAAATGGATGTGATGAAATGCAGTTATTTATAATCAAAGAGGATCCGAACCCGGTTCTCTTAGGTGATGAGGTTATTCCTCCTTGTCTTCTTTATCAAATGCTCCAAAAAGTTGCTCTCACTTTGCTTATGCTTAGGGAACATGAGAAGAGGAAAATGTCAATGCATTGCTAGAAGGGGGATTTGTTGAAAATTTCTTATAATATGATCTTACATAATTAATTAATTTTCTATTTTAAATAATTGGGTTAATGGATATTCCAATATTTGTTAAACCCTTGAGAGATTTTATTGAATTGAGTTTTGGCATCTATTAATAATGGGCCTAGTTGAGCACCAAAGTGTAGGCAATTGTGTTTAACTGAAACCCGTAATGAGAAGGGCCTAGTTAATATGCTATTGATTATAGTTGAGCACCAAAGTGTAGGCAATTGTAGGTTATACCTATCAATTGCTTGAATCCCATTGAAAGTCGCTATATCGAAATATGTCATAGAGAGGAAGATCTCGGCATTCCAATAGATTTCTAATTATAGGTTAATCTATTTTTCTTTAAGTGAAGCAATAGCTTAAATAAGTACGCTTTAATTCCATTGTGCTTATCGATTTCGGTGTTTTACAATCATATATGCATCCGATCCTTATTGATGATTAGTTGTTTATGTCAATAATTTTCTATATGTGGTATCGTGAGCAAATCATATATGATTGTAGAACCCATTTTTTATTTTTATGAAAAAATTCGAAATTTTCCTCTTTGAGCCGAATATGGATGTTATTTTTTTGTGTGATTTTTTTTTTTTTTACTTGATTGTATCTGAAATCTTAGGGTTTTTTTTTTTTACATGTTGAGATCTTTCCAACCATATATAATTTGTATAATTTTGTTGAGAATTGAGAGAGAATTTTAAATGTATAAACCCTAGAATTTTCAAATTACTTGCAATTAATTGATGTTCGTTGTAAATCATTATATGGGTATTGTTATATATATATACATGTTTTAGCATCCTTTTGTTGTATTAAAGTAAGTTTTTATAGCTTAAATTTAAGAAATCCGAAATTTGGCCGTGGGAGGTTTAGATTCGAAACTTTGAAGCTTGAATTTGAAGATTTTCTTGTTTTTCTTCATTTAATTCAATCTAATTAATTATATTGATGTTATATGCAAGACCCATGGAGAAATTTCATCAAAAATCAAGTTAATTTGTGTTTTTGGAGCTTCAGGTCAAAACGGGTCGTGTGACCCGGTTTGCAAGAAATTCGGGACTCGGCTGGAGGTTGAAAAAGACCTTAGCTGGGCTTGGGCCGAAGCCCTAGTTTATGATTCGCCTAGGCCAAAATATGGGCTTATTAATGTTCTGATTTTGGGTGTGAGCCCAAAATCCTGGACTTGTATGTTGGGCATAAGCCCATTTTATTTCATTTAGTTTTGTGCCCAATCGTGGGCCATATTAATAAAAGAAACAATGGACCTAAAGGAGCGAAAAGAACAACTTGGGCTGGGTGAAGGTTGGGCCCCGCGAGAGAATCCTTGATTCGGGCTGCTTGTGGGTTAAGGCCCGCGGGTGGGTCCCAAATATTAAAATAATAATAATTTTTTTTTTTAAATTGTGGCAAAAGTTGTTGCTTGAAAAATGCAATATGATCTTTGGAAGCACATGTAAAATGTTTCATATTGTTTGATGAATTTTGGGCATAAATTTTTGAAGTTCCCTATTGAAAAAAAAAAAAAATTAGTATATACAATTACTTGCTCGAAATGAGGTTATTGTGTATATTAATTTGACAAAAAACATGAAGATTAATTCCCATATTTGAAAGATGGGGATGTATAATTGATTTAAAGTATTTATTTGTCCAAAGGGGATAAATGTTTTGAAAATTACATGTAATTATCCTCTATATTGATATTATGGAGATGCATGATTTAAATGATTTGTCTGCCTAAATGGGATAGATTCTTGACAATTATATGTAATTCTCCTTGTTATTGTTTTATAAACTTCATACTTTGGAAAATAATGGTGCGTTGTATACTCTACCCAAAGGGAGTTCGCAATGTACTAATTATTTTTGCTAAATTGCTTATTACATAATTGATCTTATTGGATTATGTGTGACAAACAGTTATCTTTGTTGTAAACAACAATAATGCCACGATTGAAATGTTAATTGGATCAAATGTTATACTATTAAAGACTTTCAAAACGACCTATTTTGTTTAAAGAACACGTAAAGAATGTAGGTGTTATAAAGAATGTAGGTGTTATAGAGATTTTTTTTTTTTTTTTAGATTTTTTTTTTTTTTTTTTTTTTTTTCATTAGTAGGAGTTATATGATTTGTATTTTTGGATATTATAGTTATATGCAAACTAATAATGCTTTTATGATGTTTGTTAAAACATTTTTTTAATGATCAATATTGTTGATTCTATTGTTATCTTTTCTCCTATTGATTGGGAAGTAGAAGTATAAAATAGTATTTTTCAACAATTTTAGTTTAAAGATAACTAGATGTTACTGATTATGAGATCTCGTGTTGGATTGTGACATAATTGTGCAATTTCACGTTGTTTAGAAATTTCGTTAATGTAGTTTCATGTCGTTGAGAAATTGCATTGAGGATCGATAAAAAATAATATTTATTTTGATTATATGTTGACACTATTTCTTACTACACTACTAGGCCCATAATCCATGAAAATATAATATTTATTACATGTGATTATGGAAGATTATGTGTTGTGAAAACATATTGATCTCCATAGTCTTATACTAAGGTTATATAGGATTTGATTGGTTTTGAGATGCCGTTATTTAAATATTATTTTTTTAAAGTTGTGGCCACATAAAAAAAAGATTTCAGTTATTAATCCGATAGTGTCATTTTTAATATAAAATCATTTTCAAAATAAAATAAGTTAATTAATGTAGCCTAAGTGGGAGAATGTTAGAAATTTCTAATAATATGGATTACATTAATTAATAAATTTACCATTTTAAATAATCGGGTTAATGGATATTTCAATATTTGTTAAATCCTTGAGTGATCTCATTGAATTGGTTTTGTCATCTAATAAGCTTAATTGTGTAACAAAAGTGTAGGCAATTGTGTTAACTGAAACCCGTAATGTGAATAAGACACGTTATTAATTAGGGTTTGCTAGATCTTTCTCTAACCTATAAAAGGGTAGGTTATTGCTTGAATTCCATTGAAAGTTACTATATCGAAATAGGTCATAAAGATCTGGCATTCCAATAGATCTCTAATTATCAAGTTGATCTATTTTTCTTCAAATGAAACAATGGCTCAAACATGTACGCTTTAATTCCGCTATGCTTATCGAATTCAGTGTTTTACAGTCTTATATGGATTCAATTCTTCTTGATTGATTAGTTGTTTATGTGAATAATTTTCTACGGGATTTACTCGGATTAGAAGCTAAAGCAAGGGTGTTTTATTTCGATTCAATATTACATGAGCAGCACTATACAGATGTGAATGGCCAGATGAATATCTCTAACATATTCATCCATTTATTAAGAAACATTACGGCTCGCGACCGCAACAAATGATATATAAGCTCGAACACATAAAGCTTCTGATCACCTCACCATCCCCAGAAGGAGAATTTCCCGAGAGGTTTTAGGCCAGGACCCTCTCTGGCCTTCATGAGCAAAACCCTAGCCCAAGCAACCCATGCTTCCCAGGACATCCTCTTGTCCCAGGGAGTCCCCCACTCCAGCAGCAGCCTCAGCCCGGCCTCGGCCTCCATCTCCGCCTCCTCGTACCGCCCTTTCCCCAAGTACAGCTGCCCCAGCACCACCCGCGGCTCCCCGATGAACGGGTTCTTCTCGATGCTTTCCCTCAGCCTCCTTTCCACCGCGTCGTAATGCTCGGCTCCTCCCGACTTGCTCGCCTCGCACACCGCTTCCCAGTACTTGTCCCTCGCCTCGATCTGGTCCCTCGTGCCAAGGACCCTCGAGCACGACTGGAACACCGGCGGCACCACGAGTTGGATGTCCTCATCCCGCTCTTTGGATGGCAGCTTGGAGTCGGCGTTGCTTGTGTCCATCTTCTTCTCGAGCATGGAGATCTCTTCCTCTCGCTATGAGCATGTAGACTGCGGCCATCCTCGACATCGAGTTCATCCAGAGCCCGGGCTTTCCATCCCCGGGCCACAATGCCCAGAAATTGTTCCCGGTTAACTCCAACCGCCCGTCGCTGTTCTCGAACAGCGTGTCCTGAAAAGTTAATCGGTCAATCTCTCGACACAACAAGACTCAGAACGAGGTGAGAATTTAGAGAGAAAACTCGAATATAACAGATTGACTCATTTGTTTATAGTGGTGATATGTCCGACATACCAGACCAAATCAACAGCAATGGTAATGAATAACGGATCTGGGTATGATGACAAGGCAACCATTACCTGAAATCCAAAGAAGTAATCGCTGAAATCGGCCATGATCATTATCAAGAGAATGGCGACCACCCTCCTCGAAACGAGCACGTCCTCTCCGGTCTTTCCGTCCTTCATCAATACCCCTGTGCAGGCAACAGAGACTGGACCTTCGTCCGCCAGGCCTCATCGCCTTTGAACTCTCCCTTCTTCTTGGCATTCTGGAGGGACATCTCTGAGAACTTCAGATGCTCGACAAGCTCCAAGTCCTCGTAGCGGAAGAGCAGGTCGTCGAAGATAAAAGTCACCTTCGGGAGAACGCAGTAGAGGTAGACGAGGCGCTCGGCAGCATCGCCCACATGGCTGCGGACGACGTCACGGCTGGTGTTGGGTTCGAAGAGGGCCAGGTCAATGGTGGGGTAGGGGGAGTAGGCGGAGTGGAACATGCCGGCGAGGCAGACGGCGTCAGGGGCCCCCCAGAGACGGAGGATGCGGTAAGTGTTGACGTGGTGCTCAAGGAAGCTGGTGGTCTTGTGCCAGCACTCCCCGACACCGGCCGAGCGGAGAGTGGCCACAAGGGAGGGGAGGCGCGGGTCGATGACCTCAAGCTCCCCACGCAGGAAGGGCCGCGCGTCATCGAGGAGGGCTTGGAGGTCGGTGGTGGTGGTGCGAGGCGAGAGAGATTGCGGTGGTGCTGTGGAGACCATAGTCGGGAGGAGATGTAGTTTAAGATCAAGGTTTTCTTGTGAACAAGAGTTTGTGTTTGTTGAGATATTTGTAGTGTCTTTTGGAGGAGTGCGTGATTGCTGCTGGTCTTAGCTAAAGATCAAAGATCGAAATGAGAAAAAAAATGTCACAATTTAGGTGCTTATGATATAAAAAGGAGTTTCTAAAATAATATGTGCAGGGTTAAAATAGCTAGCGACCCGTGTACATATCACTTTATTTTTTAACTGCTTTCACTTAATTTAAGTTATGTGACGTAATTTAGATTAACACATAGAATGCAATGCCGATTCATTCTTTTTGGGTTTTCTTATTTATGAAATAAATCCTAAACTCAACATAGACATGACTTGAATCGACTGTTATTGTTTTATGTGTCCTAATCTAACATGCACTAATGAACTAGTATAAAATCCTAAATGACACGATACTATTCTATGATAATCTATAGAGAAAAAACTACTAAAAATCCTAAACTTTACCTAGTATGACAAATTTACTCCGAACTTTTTTTTTGCAACACAAAAAATTCTAAACTTTGCCAATTGTGACATATTTACCCCAAACTCTATGGCTAAAGGGCATTTTCATCTCTTAATTTTTAAATAATTTTCTTTTTCTTTTCCTTTTTTTTTTGTTCATTTTTCTTCTTCTTTCTTCCCTTCGCCAACCATGGCTGAAGGAAGCCAAACTTAGGCGAGGGCTGCCCTTGCTGGCGTCAGGCGAGGGTTGCCCTCGCTAGCCCTCACCAGATCTAGCGAGGGCGATTTGGTGAGGGTGACCCTTGCTCGATGCAGGTGAGGGTAGCCCTCGCCTAGGTCAAATTTAGCAAAGAATGCCCTCGTTTGATGTCGATGAGGGTTGCCCTTGCCAGCCCAAGCGAGGGCCACTTTCGCCTGTGTTGGGCGAGGGCGGACCTCCCCGGATCTGGGGAGGGCAACCCACACTTGATGCTAGTCAGGGCGGTCCTCGCCTGAGTTTGGCTTCCCTCCGTTGGCCATGGTGGAGGGAAGAGAGAAGAAAAAAGAAAAAGAAAAAAAAAAAAAAAAAAGAAAAAGAAAAGAAAAGGAAAATTAATTTTAAAAATTAAAGGCGAAAATGCCTATAGTTTGGGATAAATGTGTCACACGGGTACAAGTTTGGGGTTTTTAATGTTACAAAAAAATTGGGATAAATGTGTCACAATTGATAAAGTTTAAGGATTTTTTGTATCATAAAATAAATTTAGGATAAGTTTATTACAATAGGCAAAGTTTAGGGTTTTTAGTAACTTTTTCCTAATCTATATGCAATACCAACATGGCATGAATGCTTTGACTTTCCCGTTATTATATGCAAACGGTATGGAAGGCTAACTTTTTTTTATCGAGTTACTTAATTGAGAACAAAGATACATAATCACCAAATAGAGATTGGTAATTTCAATGATACTTGATAGATCTAATGTTTATTTAATCAACGAGTCCAACTAATTTTATTTATTAAGCTACGCGCTTCAGGAGAAGGGTACCCAAAAAGGTTCACATGCCCCTACTAATCCCATGAAACCAAGCCGCATTATTACATCCTAGAATGAAGAAACATGTCAAAACCACCAAGCCGCATTAGTACATCCTAGAACGAAGAAACATGTCAAAACCACCAACTATCCCAACAACTGTCCGATGTGTGATCTACCCTAAGTAGCATAGCATAAAGAAAAAAAAAGGCCCTGGACTTTACAAATCACGTCTAATCGCTAATCAATAGATTCACGATTAACTACTACTACCTTTGAATCGTTTCACAGAAAAGGTTTCCCATTTTACTAGAGCTTTTTTCTGTCATTATGTACTTAGTTGGGGTTCTAAGTCACAATTTGTGTATATAGGCTGCTTCAAGCTTTTGAGAATCATTTATATGCACTACTACAGATTGCAATTAGTCCATAATGATAGGATAGACTACTTACAGAGTTGTTCAGGAGTGTTGGAATTCATGATCCAATTTCTACAAAAATCTACAATTTAGATGTTGATATATTTTATAAAAAGCCTAGACTCCTCTAGAAATGCCGACAAAACTCCAGTCTACTAATGATAGTTGGAGCCCGCGGCCTAGAATGAAAGCCAAAAAATGAAAATCTCTGACGGAGCAGAGATATAATTCATGTCTAAGTCGGTTATTAAGCCTATATAAAGGCTTTGTAATCGTTCATTCGTGCGAGTGGGTAGCAGACCATAGAAAGCTTACATTTTTAGAAATACTTCTCCGCCAACGCTTCTTTTTATCTCCTATTTCCATCAACTTGATAAACTTATATATCCCGTGACCTATGTCCTTGAATTATCCTACCTTGTCCATCCTCTACCAAACGTGTCCTGCATATATACACCTGCACACAACATCAAACCACAAACTATCAATATGAAAACCACGTTTCCGCACGCAGCCATATTTTCAATGAGGAGCTGTAGGCCGTCGAAACTGCTTCCCAAGTTCGACATAGTTAGAAACTCAAATGTCTTAAAGGAGAAGACAAAGATTTGCATACCTGATTTTAAATCCATGGGTCTATGACCCTCAGTACCCTAGCTCGATGAGACCGCCCTCATGAGTGTTCCTTATGTGAGAAAGTGGGTGTGTATGCGTATTGAACCGCAAAAAGTGAGAGCTAGATGATGGTCCTTAGCTTATTTATAGAGTTTTGGATGGGCCCTCTCATTACGGGCTAGGTCAACTCGACCCACACAAGCCAAGTCTATATTCGACTATCAAGAAACCTTATATCCTATATTATTAGATCAACTCTGTAAAAACGGTTAATTACAATCTCAATTAATGTAGCCCATATCAGGAAAATTCTACGGGAGCTTCCCATGATCATAAAAATTGTCCACGAAAATTGTCCACGAACTTCATTTTTGACGTTTCAAATCGCCTGTTGACTGAATGGAACCTCAAGAATTAGCAACTTAACTTTCATACTTGTTCATGCGTTTCCGGAACGAAGAAGAAACTCAGGGATTTACAGAGGCAATGTGAGCTTCTGATAATGCAGGCCACCTAGTGATAGATTCAGCCATCGGACCTTTTTCCTTCTCCCAAACATGACAACCACTGCATATCACTATCGTCTTTGCGAGATGTTGAAGTGAGGGATATTGATCACGTTTTGTGCTGGATAGCACATTCTGGATTGAGTTTGAAGATCGTGAGTTTCACAGCAACAGCATGAGTCGAAGAGAAAAAGCTGATTTTAACAATTTGGGCAGGACAAAATCGAGTCGGTTTGATCCAAGCTGGGTCGAATAGACGATGCCGAATTTTAACTTTTCCAAGCAGTTTGCATAACCACCAAAGAGTAGCAGCTTTATCACCAAGCTTTCTGCGGCCTATGGAACTTTCCTCGTTAATAAGCTATGGAAGAGAACGCAGCAAAAACCAGCATTTTCCACAGATGGATGCCTTCTCTCAATAGAAGTCCTCGTTGAACTTAAGAATCTCGTGCAGACTTATCTCAGCTGATTTGAACCGACGCATTGGACTCCTATGATTGTCGACATAAAGCCGGGCTTGAAGGAGTGGTAAGAGACTCTCATTCACCCCCAAATTCATCAAGGTAATTGCGAAGAGCATCCCTCACTTTTTCGTCGAATTCTCTGATAAAAACTACTCGGGTCACATGAATAAAATGATAGAGGACATCGGCGAAAAATTGAAAACACCCAGAAACACATCTGAAGCACATTTCGACCGTCAAACTGAATGCACATATAACTTTGCACTCTAGAAATTGAGGCTGCGGAGATGCCGCATTTTGTCATGCCATACATGATTTCTCAAATTCTCTCAACATCTTTCGACATCAAGCTGCCGAGGACGCACTTGTTGTAAGATTATATACTACCATTCTCAGTCTATATAAACCCTATTGCTGGTGCATGCAAGCATGAGCTCGCTAGTTATACAATGTAATGCTTCTCCCCATGATCAGACCGGCGTTCGTCCAAGATGTAAAGCATGGAATGTGATGCTAAACGGGGTCCTCAACGCTAGAACACATGGGACGTCGTGCACTAACACTGAACTAGCAAATGTGTTCAGGGACCAGATAGGAAGAGATAACTTTCAGGTGTTTCAGGAGCATGAAGTCCCCTGCGCACCTGAAAAGCCCATGGCGTGTCCTTAATTTTGTGAACTTCGTGATTTTTCTTTTAAAATGATATCTGGCCGCCTGGGGTGATTGCCTCAAATGACGGGCTCAGGCAGGAACTAAAAATTCTCTATGGAGGCAAATGTGAGATTTTCTTGAAATTACTACTAATTGTTCTAAAAGTTTTCAGCTGTTAGATGAATGCGTGATTTAATATTTAATTATTCTAACACTCCCTTCATATTTAGTCTGATCTTTTTGCTTAGTACTAAGCGTGGATATATTTAATTGATGAGGTAAATGGGGTCTGAAAAGGTTTGAATTCAAAACCTTTGACTCTGATATTATATGAACTTTTATAAGATTACTATTAACTATTCTAAAAACTTAAATTGTTAGATGAATGCTTGATTTAATTTTTAATTATTTCAATAATAAAGATCAATGTTCAAATACCAGAACACTTCTACACAGCACTTCTACATTCAGTTCCATTCCACATAAGGAAAAGTGAAGTCTGGGAAGCTGATGAAATTCACCTAACGAAGGAGCAAATTGTTAAAGGAACAGGATCATCTTTATCTCATCCTTTTACTATAAAGTCAGTTGGTGACTTCGAGAAAGGAAAAGATAGATCAAGTATGCGAAAAACAGAAACAAGCTGATGATCAACAATGGGAAGCTGGTGATGAAGACTGACATGAGTTGATATAGAAGACATGGATTGCCAAGCTAGCAGACTAATCGACGGTGAAGAACATGTGATGTAGAAGACACGGATCACAAGCTGGCTTAGTTAACGGGAGTTGTTATTCTGTTGTAAACAGTTAGCTAAGTTTGGTAGTTCAGTTTTTTTGTTACTAGAAAAAAGTCAGCTTCTCTCCTTTGTTATATATAGAGAGAAAGAAAACTCCGTAGAGCAATGAGAATCAAGCTCAACTATGATATGCACATACAATGATACCGGGGATTAGCTATGTTGTATCACTCTAAAGTTCCACTGAAATTTTGGGTAGATGCCTTTGTGACAGCTAATTACATTGTAAATATTCTCCCCACACCAAAACTAAAGATGGATACACCTATAACAAAATTAATAATAGTCAGCCAAGGTATGATCATTTAAGGGTGTTTGGCTGTGCTTGTTATCCTTGCTTGAGACCATATGCAAACCACAAATTTGATCCTCGATCTCTTACTTGTGTATTTCTGGGTTACAGTGATCTGCACAAAGGATATCGATGTCTTGTACCTACTGATAATCGTGTATATATCAGTAGACATGTTGTCTTTAATGAAACATCTTATCCATTCACAAAGAGGTTGGTCAATGAGTATGGACAACATACAACTTTATATAAACAATGGATTGGAGAAATTCAATTGTTCGAACCTCCAAGTACTGGCTCAACAGATAATAATCCTCTTCATCAGTCAGCCAAAAGTCAGAATCATCCTGATATGGGTGATTATTATAGTCATCACCTATATAGTGGACAGGAGCCACAGACTGCTTCCTTAGTACCAATGCAGAATGAATTCACAATAGACGCACAACCAGTCTTTACTTCAATAGATGTTGTGCCTACAGATATCTCTACCGATCAAGAACAACATACTTCCAGCTCTTTATCTTCACAAAATGATCTACCTACTAACATTAGTCTTGATCAAGAGCAACACAATTCTAGTCTTACTTCTTCTCAAGGTACTACTACTGTTCATCATATGCAGACTCGATTGAAATCTGGGATTAGAAAACCAAATCCAAAGTATGCTTGTTTAGCTGAGTATCAAGTTCCTATGGAACCAAGGTCTATTAAATCAGTCTTAGCTGATAAAGCTTGGTATAGTGCAATGGAAGAAGAAATAAGTGCACTGTATGAAAATCAAACTTGGATATTAGTTCCCAGAACTGACCAGATGGATGTAATAGGCTGTAAGTGGGTGTCTAAGACCAAACTCGCACCTGATGGTAGCCTTGACAGACTAAAGGCTCGACTAGTAGCCAAAGGTTTTCACCAAGAGGCAGGACTTGACTTTACTGAGACCTTCAGCCTTGTTGTAAAACATGCAACAATCCGTATAATGCTGTCTTTAGCTCTGATGAAACAGTGGCCAATACATCAACTTGATGTCAAAAATGCTTTCCTCCATGGAGATTTGAATGAGACTGTATATATGGAACAACCACCTGGCTTTATACATCCTAAAAAATCGAGTTATGTTTGTTTGCTCCAAAAGTCCTTATATGGCCTTCGACAAGCCCCAAGAGTTTGGTTCGATAAATTTAGCAAATTTCTACTCGGGCGGCTTCTTCGTAGCACAAACAGATCCTTCCTTATTTGTTCTTCATGTTGAATCACATACGGTGTTATTCTTGCTGTATATCGATGATATAATCTTGACTGGTAGCTCATCTCAACTTTTAACTACCTTGATTTAGAAGCTCAGCCTCCACTTCCATATGAAGGATCTTGGATATCTTCACTATTTTTTAGGCATTGAAGCCAAACGTACTTCACAAAATCTATTTCTGTGCCAAACAAAATATGCCACTGACTTACTGAAACGAGCTCATATGGCTGGATGCAAACCAATCTCAACACCCTTGCCACTTCGATCACTTTCCATGATCAATGCTACAAATCAACTAACAGATCCTATTGAGTACAGAAGCTTGGTTGGTGGTCTTCAGTACTTAACTATTACTCGACCAGACTTGGCTTTTGCCACAAATCTTCTTTGTCAAAAAATGCAACATCCTACAGTGGCAGACTTTCATCAATTAAAGAGTCCTTTGATATGTCAAAGGCACCATACATCTTGGGGTCTATCTCCATTCTCAAAGTTCAGTAAACCTCTATGGATTTTCAGATGCTAATTGGGCAGGGTCTATTGTCACACGACGTTCTACAATTGGGTTTTGTACCTTTCCTGGATCTAATTTGCTTTCTTGGTCAGCCAAGAAACAACCCACTGTTTCAAGATCCTCCATAGAAGCAGAATACCGGGCACTTGCATCAACAACTGCTGAACTCACTTGGATAAGCTTTGTATTACGTGATATTGGTATTTCTCTTCCATCAGCTACATCTTTATTCTACGTGACAACAGATCAGCAATTTCTCTTACAGCAAATCCAATACTGCATGCTCAAACGAAGCACATCGAAGTCGACTTCCACTTCGTACGTGAGAAAGTTTCTTCTGGATCTATTCGTGTTCAATATATACCTAGTCATCTTTAATTAGCTGACATCTTTACTAAATCTCTCTCACGATTAGCTCATGTTACTCTTCGAACCAAATTGGGAATGGGTTTCTTCACCCTTCCCAATTTGAGGGGGGATGTTAAAGGAACAGGATCATCTTTATCTCATCATTTTACTATAAAGTCAGCTGGTGACTTCGAGAAAGGAAAAGATAGATCAAGTATGCGAAAAACAGAAACAAGCTGATGATCAACAATGGGAAGCTAGTGATGAAGACTGACATGAGTTGATACAGAAGACATGGATTGCCAAGCTAGCAGACTAATCAACGGTGAAGAACATGTGATGTAGAAGACACGGATCGCCAAGCTGGCTTAGTTAACGAGTTGTTATTCTGTTGTAAACAGTTAGCTAAGTTTGGTAGTTCAGTTTTTTTGTTACTAGAAAAAAAGTCAGCTTCTCTCCTTTGTTATATATAGAGAGAAAGAAAACTCCGTAGAGCAATGAGAATCAAGCTCAACTATGATATGCACATACAATGATATTGAGTAGAGAGAACAGAGGAGGAAGAACAGAGGATTTGTATTGATTGTTGTAGTTGATACTTTGTAAAAACATGAGCTTCTGATACAAAGCTATATAGAACATTTCTTGTACAGATTTTTCTTCTTCTGAGTCTATTCTTCATCATCATCATCTGATTCTATTCTTCATCACCTGCATCTTCATTTTCTCACAAATAAGGAAGAAGAAAGGCCGAAGAGCACAGAATTCCAAAACCATTAACGAAGGGCGGGTTCGGTTCGGGCACTCAAGCTCGCCATGGCTTTCGGAACTAACTTGCATTCTTCCGGACAAGTGCACGGCTCTATTCCAACATCTGAAGCCGAACCGACAAAAAGGAGAACGCGTATCACCATCAACAAGCTAATTACCAAGAGAATTCTGGAGCTGGTCACTGGGTGAGTATCGCTTTCAAAAAGAACCATTGAACTGAAAAGGAAGGAGCTTGAGCGCTTTCTACGTTCGGCTCTTCCACTCGGACGTATTGATAATCTTATCGTATCGTATTATCATGTTGCATAGAGATGTGGTAAAATCAAAGTACAATGGCATTAATTGATTTCTTTTGTCAAAGCATCGATGTCATTCTATCTAGCAATAGGTGATGCTAAGATAACGCGGCAGAATAACGGTGCCTTTTGAACTACAAATTTCTTTTGGGACTTTGCTAGCATAATAGTCTATTGTGAGTTATAAATTTTCGAAGAAGTGAATCCCACGACAATTTATAATTATTTATGATTTGATTTTTTTGTGATTGTTGACACCTAATTTTAGCAAATCTAGGAAAATAAAGAAAATAAAAATTGCATTGGAACAAATAATAGGAAAAAAATGAAAAAAATGGGGTAAATTGATTTAATTGAATTATGCAAGGAAATATGAAATTTTGATGGATGTTCGGATTTTGTTAAATGCAGCAACAATTTTGAAATCAAGTGAAAAATGGGCAATAATTGAGCTGATTGCCAAATCATACAGATTTAATTTAATGTGACAAGAAAGGGTAACTCGGGAAATGCCATATAAAGAGACTGTTTCTAATCACTATAAAAGAGAAGCTCATTTTTCATGAATTAATGGGGGGTTCAAAAAAAAAATCAAGAGAGAATCCGTAAAAAAAAAGGGGGGTTTTTCCGTCGTTCTACGGGAGAGAGAGCATACAAAAGGAAAAGCTTTAGAAAAGAAAAAAGTCAAAAAAAGTCAAAAAAGAAAAGAGGGAAGAGACGTGAGGGCCACAATTCTGAGAGCATAGAGAGACACACGTGAGAAGGGACGATTGAGAGAGGGCACGCTCGCGAGAGCTGAACAAGTCACGGTTGAAACCCCTTCACGGCCATGAATTTGTCAAGTTCATGGCCGTGCCTCGACGCCGACCCTGCTGCCAATCGTCCATTGCATTGACAACGACCAGCTTTGTTGCGATCCTCTCCGATGATAAAGTAGCAGCGTGCACCCCCTCGTCTGGCGGTGATCAACAATCACGAAGTTTTGGAGGCCACACAATTGAAAACATACTGCCACAATAGAGAGAAAAGAGGGAGAGAAGAAGCTCTCTCGGCCAACCCTTGGCGGAGACGCTCGTCTTGGCGTGCCACGACACCACCATTGTGCCCTCATCATCGACAACACTACTGCATCGCCCCTCCTTCAGCCACGAGCCAACCACTCCTATGATGACGGAGCTGCCCACGCCAAGCCGCTGCTGTTCGTGATCTGCCATCAAGTCATCGCCATCCGGGCCCAACGAGCTCAGTGCACCGTTAAGAAGTCCAGTACAATGATGCTGCACTAGCCCTCTGACGATGAAGCTACCGAACGTCGTTTGCTGATCGAGAGTTCCAGCCCAACTCCCACTACAAAATACGAAGCAAAGGACGTCCGTGAAGGAGCACATGGGCATCCACGCGTCACACCCAAGTCCAGGTTTCTTCACGGGGACAATACACTATTTTGAGAAGAAAAGTCAACACCGAGAGTTCAAGCAGTGAAAATCAAAAGGCCCGAGTTTTGGTCAAGGAAAGGAGGATTCTCTTTTGCTGAATTTTCGAGAGAAAGGCCATCATTAACGGTTATTGCCGAATTACTTCCCGCGCGTGCTACGGGCTACGTGTCTGCTCCGATTCTCATCGCGCACGACATGGCTAGACACCCTTTTCCTAGTGACGGATCTCGTCTTCTCTTTGCTTCACGAAGGTGTCGCTAATAAATTTCCTTGTTAGTCCAGCGTCTTTTAGCGTTCTTGTAGGTCTCGCGGAGCCGTTCCATAATCACTGCACCGCCGTGACGTTTCTTGCTGTCACCGAGTTGCTGCTACTTTGCTGAGACTACACCAAGTTGAGCAACAGCAGCCATCCTTGCCATGTCGTGTGCCAACCCGAGACCCATCTGCTGTGCCGAGCCTCACCCACGAGCTATTCCCGGTCATCTGTCAAGCCGATTCTGTTAAGCTCAAATGTGGCAATAACTCTTGCAACATTAGGTAATTATTTTATCCGAACTTGATTTCGATATTTTATTGCCTAATATATGTCTATTAATATCTAATATTCATATCCATGGGCGATGGACATAACTTTCAATTAGGATTTATTTCCTAATTCGCAACCGCATATAATTTTTTATTCCATCTATAAGGCTTTAGTGGAATAATTAATCACGCGGGAATAAAATTGATATCTTGATTTTTAAGGCTTAAGATCAATTTATCGAATTTATTAGCAAGATAATCAAGCTGATTTGGATATTGTTCCCTAATTCGAACGATGTATGATATCTTAGATGATTTTGAATGATTTAGTGTTTATCTTTTAATTGCTTTATTTATCTCGAAAATACAAAAAAGATTGCATTTGCATATCATATATATTAGAATTAATTTCCTGGATAGAATTGCATGATATAATAATTAGAATGCATGTTTAGATGGTATCTAGGCTAGATAATTTCTTTGAATTAAATTGCATGTCAAGATAAATTTTTGAGTTAAGATAGGATTCGGATAAGTCTATTTCCTAACTTAAAATAGATAATATCTCACTTTAGTTAGATTTTTATTGTTAGTTATTTTTAATTATGAATAAAAAATACAAAAATCATGCGCATGTCACATAGGATTAGATTCATGAAATGCACGTCATTTCGCTCCGTTTGTTTCACGGAAAATAACTTTCAGGAAAATGTTTTCCGGATTTTCCGGTGTTTGTTTCACGGAAAACCAACTACTCAAGGAAAATATTTTTCATCAATGGAAAAAACTACCTTCAAAGATAAGGAAAATGTTTTCCACTTTTGAAAAGTGGAAACATTTTCCATAACTTCTTCCACCTTATATCTTTTTATTAACACATTTTTGTTTTATTTTTATGCTTTTCTTTTCTTTTCTTTTCTTTCTTTCTTTCCTTTTCATCTTTCTTCCTTAGCTTGGCGGTGGCCGGCCCGACGAGCTTGGTGATCGGCGATCGGCCGCGGCCGCGAGCCGCTCGAGCTCTACCCTAGGCCGGCAAGGCTCCGCCTAGCCCGATCGTGGAAGCCGAGCTCGCCCGAGCCCGGCGAGCTCGGGCCTCGCCGGATCGGGCGAGGTGGAGCCTCGTCGGCTTGGGGCGAGCTCGGCTTTGCTAGATCCGGCGAGCCGGGCGGGGCTCGGGCCTCGCCCGAGCTCGCCGGAGGTCCGGCAAGCCGCGAGCTCGCCGAACCTGGCGGTGGAGCTTGGGCTCGCTTGGATTGGGAGCCCGAGCTCCGCCGCTAGATCCGGCGAGCTCGAGGCTCGCCAGAGCCCGACGAACCTCCGGCGAGCTCGGGCGAGATCACCGAGCCTCAAGCTCGCCGGATTTGGCAACCGGATCTTGGTCGGTCTGCTGGATAGTCATCCATCGTCGGGCGTGCGGCGGCGGAGGAAGGAGGAAGGAGAAGGAAAAGAAAAGGAAAAAATAAAAAGAAAAGAAAGAAAAAATAATAAAATAATAATTTTTTTTTTTATTTTTAAAATATAAATAATTAAAATTTTATTTTTAAAATATAAAAAATAAAACAAATGAACGGTGGAAAATAATAAAAATTGTATTTTTAAAAATACAAATATTTTTGGTCAATTAAAAATATTAAAATTCAATTTTTTTGATAATTTTTCATAAACAATTAAATTAGTTAATGAACGGTGGAAAATGTTTTCCACTCAAAATTTAAGTTTCATCCGAACACTGGAAAATATAGCCATTTTCCTGGAAAATGACTTATGGGAAAATGTTTTCCGGAGATGGCCCATTTTCCGCGTAAAACGAATGGACCCTTAGTGATTGTTACTATGTCCATTTAATTAGAAATTGCATATCATTAGAGTTAGTTCATTTAGTTAATATTGCATTGCATATTGCATGATTTTCATTAATCAAGTAAAAAAAAAGAAATTGTGTGTTAATTAGAAATCATATCTAGGTTGTTGATGTGAATTCTGATCTAACAATGCAGATAATTTCGTTACTTTGAGGTAAGTTCCTGCAATTTATTCATTGCTTTCCTTTGATGTTAAATTGATGGTTTGCGCACCCGCATAATCGCCTCACATGTTAGGGGAATATATTTAAAATCAATTCAAGCTGCCTTGCCAAACATTTTTCGAAAATTAAAAAGAAGTGGTACCGAAAGGACATTAGAGAAATCTAGTGTAACAAAGTCCCCATACCTATAGTCTCTGGTTCGTAGGAGTAAAGTGAAACTCCTGTTACTTTACTTGGGTTTCTAATCGACCCATCAAAAAATAAATTAGTGGCGACTCTTGATTAAAAATCAATTGCATGCTAAGAACATGAACTTAAGTCGCGAATTGGTATGGGCTTGGGAGAGCCCGGGTTAAGTTTAGGCTTAATAATCCATTAGCCAAATTTTAGGTGGTTCACCTCGAAAAATTGGTCGTGACAGTGATCTAGTAAAAGTCTCTTTGGTAACATTCTCGAAAATAACTTGTAATGTTCTTTTGTTCCTCGAAACAAAAAACGAATAGAAATCTGTTTGGTGAATTTTTTGTTTTCGGGAGTCAAAATCCATTTTTTTGTTCTCGAGAATAGATTTGGAACATAATCAATAAAAAAAAAAAGTCATTTCTTGCTCTCGGGAGTAATTTCTAGAATCAAGTCTATTTTTTTCTTTTCTCTTCTCTTTCGCTTCTTCTTTTTCCTTTTCTTCTTCTTCCTTTTGACCGCTCGTTGGCTTTGGCCATGGTCAATGACTAGTCAACGAGGGTCAGTGACTAGGGGTGTGCAAAATACCGGGAACCGCCCGGACCGCCTAGAACCGGACCGGAACCGCCCGGAACTAGTGGTTCCTAAGGGAACGGGTCCGGTTCCCGGTTCCAATTTTTCGGAACCGGTGGGTACCGGTCCGGTTCCCGGTTCCATGGGCGAATCCGCCCACCCGGACCGGACCGGAACCTTTTTAATATTAAAAAAAAAAAATACTAAAAGAAACCCTAGATTAGATCTCATCTTCTCACTCCCTTCGTCTTTGATTCTCTCTCTCTTTATCTCTTTTTGGTTCATCCTAATCTTATTGCCATTTCGATTCCTCCCCGAGCATCGACCCCGCTGCCGCTGCTATTCGCCCCATTGCGTCGGCCACCACCCGCCACAGCTGCGGAAAATTGTTTCGCGACTGTTCTATGTTGAAAACCCGACCATAGACCTCCTCCCCTCCTTCCTAACTCATAGACCCGACGGTTCTATGTTGAAAACCAAAATTGTTTCGCATCAAGATCGATTCCATGGATCCACCTGGGAACCGGACTGGACCAGCGATCCGATTCCCGGGTGGATCCATGCAACAAACGGATGGATCTCGGTTCCAATTTTTCGGAACCGGTCCTTAGCGGGTGATTCCCGGTTTTAGGTCGGGAACCGCCTGCCCGGACTATGCACACCCCTATCAGTGACCTTGTTGGAGCATTGCTGGCCCTGGCGATGCCGAGCCATGGCGAGGCTTAGCCTCGCCGGCCAGCATGAGATTGGGCCTCGCTAGGCCAACGTGAGGTCAACCTCACGCTGCCTAGACTAGTTGCTTGGCGAGGCTCACTTGGCCATTATAGGGCTTGGCCTCGCTAGCTTGGCCACCACGAGCCTTCCGTGATCTCGCCGGTCCTTGCCCTAGCCTAGTAAGGCTTTGGCGAACTTGCCAAACCTCACCCTACCGATCCTCAGCCACCACCGTGGCTGGTGACCGGTCACAAATAAGAAGGAAGAAGAAGAAGAGAAAATGAAAAAGAAAAAGAAAAAAGAGAAAAATATAATAAAATTTTAAAAAATTAAAAGAAAAAAATGAAGAATCTTACTAAACGCATTTCTATCCAAAGAATAGAAATTTTGTATAGTTATCAAGTGTGTTTTTTTGTTCAGTAATTGTTTTCGGAAACAAAATTAGAAAAAAATTATTTATGATAAAAAATTATTCTCAGAAATAGAGTCGTTATCAAACGCGTCCTAAAAATTGTCATGCAATTATTTCTCAAATCATTTATGATAAAAAATTATTCTCAGAAATAGAGTTGTTACCAAACGCGTCCTAAAAATTGTCATACAATCATTTCTCATTTCGACCTCACAAAATCCAACATGGGCCCCTTGACGCGTACTGTAACAACCTCGACCCCACTGTGTAATATTGTCCACTTTGAACACTAAGTCGTCACGGTTTGAAAACATGTCACACAGATTAGAGGGATCTAAGCCTTATAAACTAGCGCTAGGACTCCCCCCTAAGGGATGTGGGACAGGAGACGCACCCTTGCTCGGGCCATTACACTCTCCTCGCCCATATACTGCCGATGTGATCCTAGTCCATCCCTTTGTACTGCCCCAGGTCTGGGTCGTCACACGTACCCCACCACAAGCCACAATCTCCACTGTCCTCTTGTGCCGCATTGACATCCTCAGTGTCGGCTCGAGAGGGCAAGGTGGTGATGGACGAGCAAGCGATGGTAGAGGCAGGATCAAATGGCATGCGGCGCGTGAGGATGGTGGAGATTGTGGCTAGTTGTGGGGTGCGTATCAAGGGGCCCTTACTGGATTTTGTGAGGCCTGATGAGGATGACGATGTGGTGGAGGATGATGATGAGCTGAAACTGGAGGCATTTGGGAGTGGAGCTTATGACTGAGGTTGATGATGAGCTGGCACTGGTGAGGGCCTTGCTTAAGAGCAAGAGTCATTTGCTAAAGATGAATTCTTTTTGGAAAAATGCCAAAGGAGAGACAAAAGAGAGTGGCGTATTGGCGTTTGATAGAAAAAGAAATTTTTGGTTCGAAAGGCAGCGTTATCTAAAATCTCATGCATACTCTGTTGGATGTTAGATAATTCATATAAAATTTAATGCGGAAATTCATAACAAATCAAGGATCTTTGATCTTCATGATTTTCACGAATAGATGAAGACATACTTTTATCCATAACGTTACGCTTGATGATGATCGTTGTAACAAATCCAAATAATTCGAATCAAATGAAGAAATCCGATTTCTCTCCCTTAACCCACTAAACCTTAATGTATTCAATTGATGGAGGAGAGAATATGTTCTTTTAGTTACTGTTGTTCGTTGTGGGTGGAGAGAGGACCGGACTCTTTTATACGTTCGTTAAAAATGTGCCTTCCATCAAAGCGATATACCATTTCGTTTTATTAGAGTTGTACCTTCTCATAACCAATATTATTTATAGCATTTCAATAATTATTAAACCATATAATAAATCACATAATATGGGTCACAATAATTCTTACATTCTCCCACTTGGCCCATATGATTCTCCTTTCATGGTTTAATAAAGACTATAATGTGCACAATAAGATTATGTTATAAAATTTCATTAAATTGGCAATCATATAATAATCACAATTAAGTAAAGAAAACTAATGCGAGTCATAGCGGTTATATGTCATTAATCGACATAGTCCCTTCTATGTACTACAACTATAGCACTTTACTTAACATGATCCATAAATGAGAAGTACGGTAATAGTCCAACCATAATATTTCTTTAGAAACTATCATGTTTAACATTCATCTATTTCCATAATGTATACTAAATAGAAAACATGAAATATCAGAAACATGTAAGTGAGCTCAAAGTGTCAAATACATAAACTTAATACAATCATAATACAAACATTAATGACGTCCAATAATGCCCATCCTTTCAACATGCTCATTAAATGTTTTGGGCGGCAATCCTTTTGTTAAGGGATCTGCGATCATAAGATTGATGCTAATGTGCTCAATTGACACTCTTTGTTTCTGAACTTCTTCTTTGACAGACAAGTATTTGATCTCCATATGCTTAGCACCCTTAGAATACTTGTCGTTCTTAGAGAAGAAAACTGCTGCAGAGTTATCACAATGAATTTTCAGCGGCTTGGCAATACTGTCAACGATCACAAGCCTTGAAATAAAATTCCGCAGCCATAATCCATGAATTGTGGCCTCAAAGCATGCCACAAATTCAGCTTCCATAGTGGATGCAGCAATAACCGACTGCTTCGCACTCTTCCATGAAATTGCCCCTCTAGCCAGAAGAAACAAGTAACCAAATGTTGATTTTCTTGTATCGGCACATCCGGCTAAGTCTGAATCTGAATATCCAATCACCTCAAGATGATCAGATCTTTTATAAGTGAGCATATGATTCTTCGTTCCTTGCAAGTATCTAAGAACTTTCTTTGCAGCTTTCCAATGATCCATTCCAGGATTACTTTGATACCTACCCAGCATTCCGACAGCAAAACTGATGTTTGGTCTGGTGCAAGTTTGTGCATACATTAAGCTCCCCACAATAGATGCATAATGAATATTATTCATTTGTTCTCGTTCCAATTCACTTTTCGGACATTGCATAAGGCTAAATTTATCACCTTTCTGAATTGGAACTATTCCCGCTGAACATTTACTCATATTAAATCTCTCTAAAATTTTCTTAATGTAGGCTTTTTGAGACAATCCTAATAATCCTTGTGATCTATCACGAAATATTTCTATTCCTATCACATATGTTGCCTCTCCCATATCCTTCATTTCAAAATTCTTAGAGAGAAATTTCTTGGTTTTATGTAACAAACCAAGATCATTAGCAGCAAGCAAAATATCATCAACATACAGAACTAGAAAAATAAACTTGCTCCCACTAATCTTCATATATATACACCGATCAACGGTGTTTTCCTTAAATCCAAATGAAGTTATGGTATCGTTAAACTTAAGATACCATTGTTGGGAAGCTTGTTTAAGTCCATATATCGACTTCTTTAATTTACATACCATGTGTTCCTTTCCTTTAACTGAAAAGCCTTTGGGTTGGTCCATATAAACCTCTTCTTTTAAATTCCCATTAAGAAATGCGGTTTTTACATCCATTTAGTGTAACTCCAAGTCATAATGAGCCACCAAAGTCATAATGATTCTAAGTGAGTCCTTCTTAAAGACTGGTGAAAATGTCTCTTTATAGTCAATGCCTTCTTTCTGAGTAAAACCCTTTGTAACAAGTTTGGCTTTATGTCGTTCAATATTGCCTTTTGAGTCGCGCTTGGTCTTAAAGACCCATTTACACCCGACCTTCTTACATCCTTTAGGCAATTCAATAATATCCTAAACTTGATTTTGATGCATGGATTTTAACTCTTCTTCCATGGCATTAAACCATTCATTAGAATCTTCACATTTCATGGCTTGGGAAAATGAATCTGGATCATTTCCAATTCCTAAGTCAATTTCTGACTCTTGTAGATAAATCATATAGTCATCAGAAATAGCCGACCTCTTTTCTCTTTGAGATCTCCTTAATGCTATTTCTTGTGACTCGACCATTGGAGGTTCATCATTGACATCTTCATTATCGAGTGTTTGTTCATTAATTTGTTGTTCTCGATTATTGTTAGATTGTACTATAATATCCTACCCTTACTTCTTGAATGCAAGCATCACGCATTCTTTCACTCCCACTAATGTCACCATTCTCAATGAACCTAGCATTTCCAGATTCAACAATTCTTGTACTATGATTAAGACAATAAACTTTATACCCTTTGGATTTCTCTGCATAACCAATGAAATAACCACTGGTCGTTCTTGAATCCAATTTCCTTTCATGTGGATTGTAAATTCTTACTTCTGCTTGACAACCCCAAACATGCAGGTGTCGTAAACTAGGTTTCCTTCCCGTCCACAGTTCAAATTGAGTCTTTGGAACTGCCTTACTAGGAACCCTATTTAATAAGTATATAGAAGTCTTTAAAGTATACATTCACAAAGACAAGGGTAAAAATGAATGACTCATCATACTCCTAACCATTTCCATTAAAGTACGGTTACGTCTTTCTGCTACACCATTTTTCTTGTGGTGTACCTGGCATTGTGTATTGAGCACAAATGCCATGTCTTTCAAGGAATTTAACAAATGGACCTGGACATTATCCCGATTCATCATATTTTCCATAATATTCACCGCCTCTATCCGATCTTACTATTTTCACCTTTCTATCTAATTGTCTCTCAATCTCTTTAATATACACTTCAAGTGCATTCACTGATTGAGACTTATCATGCAGTAGATAAATGTAACCATAATGTGAAAAATCATCAATAAAGGTTATGAAATAGCTTTCCTTACCAAAAGATGGAACATCAAAAGGACCACATATGTTATTATGTATAATTTCAAGAAGTTCTGTGCTTCTTGTGGCACATTTCTTAGTGTGCTTTGTTTATTTACCTTTAATACAATCAATACACACTCCAAGGTCAGTAAAATCCAAATTTGGAAGAATTTCATTTTCACTAATTTTGCATTCTTTCTTTGGATATATGACCCAACCGTTTATGCCACAAGTAAGCAGAATTTTCATTCACCAAACTTCGTTTAGTGCCAACATTATGATGCAAGGTCATTAATGTCTCAACAAAAGTATTATCAAGTTTAAATTTGTAGAGACCATAACATAAAGTTCCAGTTCCAATAAGAGTATCACTCTTAAATAGACTGAAAGATTCAGATCCAAACTTACAATAAAATCCCGCCACATCAAGTCTTGGCAAAAAAACTAAATTGCGAGAAAATGTAGGTACATAAAGGGTTCGAAACAAATCCAAATAATGTCCAGTATCTAAGATCAAACGATAAGTGCCAATGCCTTCAACTGGAGCTTTGTTTCTGTTCCCCGTAATCACATAACTTTTATTTGGCTTTATAGTTTGGATCGTAAGAAATCCTGCATCGTATTTGACACATGAGTGGTGGCACCAGAATCAATCCACCAAGTATTATAAGGAACTTCAGTAAAGTTTGATTCAAAACATACTAAAGCACAAGGCTTACCTTTCTTTTCGAACCAAGCCTTACATTTCAAACAATCTTTCTTCAAGTGTCTAATTTTGTTGCAAAAATGACACTTAATAAGATTGTGTTTCTTCTTGTGGATTTGAGAAGCCTTTGAAGAGTCATTCGGGGACGTGTAGTCCTTTCTTCTTGCTCCTTCCACCTTTCCTCTTAAAATTCTTTCGAACTTCTTGATGACTTGAGAGATGAACAGAATGAGTCTTTTGATTCTTTATCCTTATTTCCTCTTAAACTAGCATACTGACCAATTCGTTTACATTCCACTTATCCTTTATAGTGTTGTAATTCATTTAAAATGACCCATATTGCTCATGAGGCAAGGAATTAACTATAAATTGTACTAAAAAGTACTCATCTACATTTATTCCCAAAGTCCTTAATTTTGCTGCTAAATTCGTCATCTCAAGTATATGCTCATGCATGGTACGCGAACCATCATATTTCATGGTGGTTAGTGTACTCATCAATGTACCAGCAAGTGACTTATCAGCAGTTTGAGAACGCTCTTCCACAAATTTCATAAATTCCTTAGCATTGTTGGTCTTAGGAAGAGAAGTCTTTAAGTTGTTTGCAACTGTCATTCGCATAAACATTAAGCTCAGTTTGTTCGATCTTTCCCAAGCTTTATGGAAAGACTTTTCATCATTGCTACTTTCATCAGTAATAGCAGCTGGTTTCTCAGCTTGAAGTGCTAAATCAAGATCCAGGACACCTAAGTGAAACTGGACTTGTTCACTCCAATCAGGAAAATTTATCCCATTGAATAAGGGAACAGATGAGGCGTGCGAATGGAGTGAAACAAGTACAAATACTGCAAATGTGCAAGAAAATACTCATACATTAATGCTTTGAGAATATCACCTAATCAGATTCAAACTAAATTACACATGCACATCATAGTTCTCTTTTGGGCGATCCTATGATATACAAATATATATAAACCATAATGATGCTAATAACTTTTATTTGATAATTGTAAATATATCTTATTAAAATTTATTTGTTATCTTTGGATATACAAACAAATTTAACAAATCATATTAATTATCAACCACCATGTTCATGAATTATAAGAAAATAATTAACCTTTGGGTTAATCCCTAAGTTCTTATAATAAATGAACTTCAATATACCCATAACTCCAATAATGATATAAAACATATCAATTTCATATATAGCATCAATTAATCATGGGTAATTGAATAAAATAATTTACAATATCAAAAATTCAAAAGACTTCAAGGTTCGGCCACTTTGGTGACTAACAAACCATTCATAATATGAATTTTCAATATTGTAAAATACAAATATTTACCAAATTTGCACACAATGACAAAAACTTAATCAAAGTATAAGGGAAAAATCATAAAATCATAATTCCATAAGGGTAGAACCATAAAATTATAATCCATGGGCAAAATGGTAAATAATAAGCAATGGCAGAATCGTAATTATAAATTAAACAGGGGCAGAACAGTAAATAACCATCAAAGGGAGGGCAAAACGGTAATTAGGAGCCTCGGGAGGGGCAAAATCGTAAAAGTCCGCTCGGGGACGTCAGGCACGTGCCTTCGTCCTCGGCGGGCGCATGCCTCGCACGCGCGCGTTCGGCGCGTGCACGCACCTGCAACCGTGCGGGAAGCCCCCGCGCGTGGATCCCACGCGCGCAGCGCTTGCGCGCGCGTGACGGCGCGTGGCGCGTGGGTTCCACACGCCTGCAACTGCAGCCCGCGCGTGGATCCCGCGCGCCTTCTTCCTCGCGCACAGATGTGATTTTTTACCGGTTTTTAGCCGTTCCGCCGCGGTTTCGCCGCCCGTTCCTTCTCCGGTAGCCCATTCTAGACACAAATAAAATAATGGGTTTTGAAGAGCATGCCGGCAAAATCACATGGGTCCAAGTTTCGGCGAAAATGACCAAGAAATTGGCCCCAAATCAAACCAAAGTTTCATAACACAAAACCTCCACCACCGCCGCTTCCGCCGCTCGATTAGCCTTCGGCGAACACCAATATACCGGAAAAACTCATGGCTAATGTTCCTCATGGCAGTAGACGGTGTGGGTCCGAAATCAAGCGGTGGGTTGCCGGATTTTCCCCGGAACCGGCGAGTTTCTTACTTGCCCTCAAAATTCCGAATTTTTCCATTTTCGTCCATTTCCACTTGTGCACAGTAACTTTTCTTCACCATTTTAGTCCATGAAAAACGTTCCATCATTCGGATTTTCTTTAACAGAACCTTCCAAAACATTTCAACAACAACAAATGCTACGAACAGGATCATTCAACAAATCATCATACATAAATCATAATATTTCTTTAAACGGAAAAATCATGCGATCATAAATCAAATGCTCTGATACCAACTGTTAGATAATTCATATAAAACTTAATGCGGAAATTCATAACAAATCAAGGATCTTTGATCTTCATGATTTTCACGAATAGATGAAGACATACCTTTATTCATAACGCTATGCTTGATGATGATCGTTGTAGCAAATCCAAATAATTCGAATCAAATGAAGAAATCCGATTTCTCTCCCTTAACCCACCAAACCTTAATGTATTCAATTGATGGAGGAGAGAATACATTCTTTTAGTTACTGTTGTTCGTTGTGGGTGGAGAGAGGACCAAACTCTTTCATATGTTCATTGAAAATGTGCCTTCCATCAAAGCGATATACCATTTCGTTTTATTAGAGTCGTACATTCTCATAACCAATATTATTTATAGTATTTCAATAATTATTAAACCATATAATAAATCACATAATATGGGCCACAATAATTCTTACATTGGATTCATATGTTGTTAATAATAGGTGTAGACAAAGCTTGTGAGAGATTTCCATTTGGACATAAATAACACAATTCGTACAATCACTTAATACATAAAACGACAGTCACTTAATACATTAAACCGAGTGCATGAAAGCAATAAGACCAAAATAGAAAAAAGAATCTAACAAAACAGAGGAAATTATTCAAAACGCCACACGAGCCCCAGATTGCGAATACCCCGGGAAGTGTCAGGCCAAGACCTCTCTCTGGCCTTCATGAGCAAAACCCTAGCCCAGGCCACCCACGCTTCCCAGGACATCCTCTTGTCCCAGGGGCTCCCCCACCCCAGCAGCAGCCGCAGCCCGGCCTCAGCCTCCCTCTCCGCCTCCTCGTACCGCCCTTTCCCCAGGCACAGCTGCCCCAGCACCACCCGCGGCTCCCCGACGAATGGGTTCTTCTTGATGCTCTCCCTCAGCTTGCGCTCCACCGCGTCGTAGTGCTCGGCCCCTCCGGACTTGCTCGCCTCGCACACCGCTTCCCAGTACTTGTCCCTCGCCTCGATCTGGTCCCCCGTGTCGAGGACCCGTGTGCAGGAGTCGAACACCGGTGGCAGCACCAGCTCGATGTCCTCATCCCGCTCTTCTGATGGCAGCTCGGAGTCCGCATGGCTTTTGCTCTTCTTCCTCTCGAGCGTGAAGAGCTCTTCCTCTCTCGCTACGAGCATGTAGACCGCGCCCATCCTCGATATCAAGTTCATCCAGAGCCCGGGCTTCCCGTCCCCGGGCCACAATGCCCAGAAATTGTTCCCGGTGAACTCCAACCGTCCGTCGCCATTCTCGAACAGCATGTCCTGGAAAGTAAATGGTTTCAGTTTCTCACCATAAGAAGGCTCGAACGAGGTGAGAATTCACACAGAGAAGCTCGAAATAACCGATTGGCTCATTTGTTTATAGTAGTAATATTTCTCATCAGCAACTGTAACGAGTGACAGATCCAAGTACAATGACAAGACAACCGTTACCTGAAACCCAAAAAACTGGTCGCTGAAATCGGCCATGGCCATCATCAAGAAAACTGCGACCACCCTCCTTGAGACGAGCACGTCCTCTCCGGTCTTTCTGTGCTTCACCTTTATCCCCTTGGCTGGCAACAGCGACTGGACCTTCTTCCGCCATGTCTCGTCACCTTTGAACGCTCCATTCTCCCTGGCGTTCTGGAGGGACATCTCTGAGAGCTTCAGGTTTTTAACGAGCTCTGAGTCGTCATAGTGGGAGAGCAGGTCATTGTGGATAAGGGTCGGCCATGGGACGATGCAGTAGAGGTGGATGAGGCGCTCAGCGGCATTGCCGACGAAGCTGCGGACGACATCACGGCTGGTGTTGGGTTTGAAGATGGCCAGGTTGTCGGAGGAGTTGGAGTAGGCAGAGTGGTAGAGACCGCAGAGGCAGACGGCTTCAGGGGCCTGCCAGAGATGGAGGATACGATAAATGTCGACCAGATGCTCAAGGAAGCTGGCATTTTTGTGCCAGCACTCCCCGGCACCGACCGAGCGGAGGGTGGCCACAAGTGAGGGGAGGCGTGGATCAACGACCTCGAGCTCGCCACGCAGGAAGGGTCGCGCGGCATCGAGGAGGGCTTGGAGGTCCGCAGTGGCAGGAGGAGAGACAGATTGTGGTGGTGCTGTGGAGGCCATAGGGTTTGTCGAGAGAGAGAGGTGATGGAGTTTAAGTTTGGATTGTTTGTGGAAGAAGAGAGACCGATGGGGTAATAAGGTTTTCTTGTGAGCAAGAGTTTGTGTTTGTTGAGACATTTATAGCATTCTTTTGGAGGAGTGTGTGGTTGCTACTGGACTTAGCTAAAGATCAAAGATCGAAATGAGAAAAAAAATGTTATAATGGGATCCTTATCAGTAATAAGAAGTTTGTAAAATAATAATTTTGAAGGATATTTTAGTTTGCTTTTGTATCTGCTTTCGGTTCACTAGTAATTTGATCACAGGCCATGCGCTTGTTACCGGTATGAGACATAAAGATTCATTTCTCGGGTGTTTATGTTGATGGAGGAAATATATTTGTGGACACATAGTTCGATAACTCAATTACATAAATACTACATTGAATTTATACTCTAACTGATAGCACAAAAAATTATTATGCGAGCACAACTAATCTCAAAATACATAAAGAATAGATTACTTTTAATTATTGAATATACTTGCTATGATTAGAAATTAGAGTTGGTGGTAAATAATCATTTATACCGATGGCAGTGATTATATTTTTCCAGTACCCGCATTAATCTAATTTTCTCCGTGTCAATAGACACGAGTATAAGATTTTTATTTATTTTTTATTTATTGTAGATTTAGGATAAAATTATCTTAAATAGACTAGCGGTAGCGGGGATATGAGGTACAAAATCAACAGCAGTGTTGACGATATGTGAAGAGTTTGTATTTTTGTGTGGACTCAATGCGAATTCTACTAGTTTTTAACAATATCAGTTTTCGTATGGAATTATGCGGTTTCGTGCAAATAAAAAAAAAAAGGGTTCTTTGCTTGCAGGTAAATCCCAACAAATGCTAGCAAGTGTAAAAAAACCGTCAGTTAAAAAAGAAAAGAAAAAAAGGAAGGTAACTTATCACCTAGATAACCACAGGGAAATTACCGACATTTTTATGAAATTATCAATTTTTATGATAGTTTGCGAGTTATCAATTTTTTTATTATATTATCAGATTTTATTCTTAAAATTTACCAATGCTTTGCATTTACAAGTTCTAATATGTTCTTATATGAATTTACCAATCTAAGTTAGATTGATTTATAAAAGTTGGGAACCACTCTAATTGAGATTAGTTTCTTAAAAAAAAAAGTACGCAATTATAAAAGTTGTTGAGCAACAAGGCAAATTAGCTTAAAAAATAAATAAATTTAGGAAGCAACTAAAAAAAAAAAGGCTAACCAGAAACTAGTTCTTTTAAAGTTTACTAATAAATTGGCGAGTTGGATGACATATGATAATTGGTGGATGTACATGTTTGTAATTTTTTGTGCTATTAAATCTAAATTAATAGAAATTCATGAAGAGTAAATTTGTAATAAATATATTTGATATGAGGTTTTTGATGATATGGTAAGTTTATCATAAGTATATCAATGTAGAGTTTTCGATGGTAAAAAAATTAATCTAGGGTAAAGTTTATCATAAATATATTAATTTGAATTTTTTTGCTTATTGTACAATATTGGCATCGTGCTTGGTGACCCTAAACCGGAATTCTGTCCTTTTTGTCAGGAGGGATGCAGTAATTCTAGTCCATTCCCTCAAAATATATATGAAAGAAGTGAAAGGTGCTTTGGCACGAGGCCCCCAAAAGATTTACATGGATCCACCGGCACGTGTGAACTGTAGCATAGCATGAGACGGAAAATGACTCAACAAAAAAACAGAGAGTAAAAAGTGAGGCCATGTGTTCACGATCAACCACTACAGTCTCTCAACCATTTCTCGGGAAATTAATCCCTTTTATGGCCAATTTTCAACAGCGTAAAAGTATTTGGTAACATTTTTATTTCTACAAATAATTTCTATTTAAAAATAATTTTTAAATTTTATTTTCTGTACAAGTTCTAAATATTCGAACGCTTTTAGTAATCGTACAGAATTTTCATTTTCGAAATATAAAAAGAATATGAATTTTTTTAACTTTTTAAATAATTTTCTAAGACTTTTCTAATTTTTTTGAATTTTTTATTTTCTTTTTTCCCCTAGATAAAGGAGGAAGAAAGAGAACACCAAAAGAAAATGATGTATTTTAAAAATTGTTTCTAATAACAAAGAAGTATGTTTTTTTTACTTTTTGTTTTCGTTCAAAATTTGTTCCCTGATCTTTTTTATTTTGAGAAATAGAAAATTAACTAGTGTTACCAAATGAATTTTCTTTTCTATTTTCAAGAACAACAGAACAAAAAAACATTACCAAATGGAACCTTGGCCACTTGATGAAACCCTAAACTTTGATCGCATAATCATCAATAGAGTGTAAGGATAAAAATAACTGAACACAAATGGAATATGGATACTAAGCTTGCACGTAGTTTCGGCCGACACCACACGCATATTACAAATGAAACACAAAGAAAACGTGTTAATTTTTGGAATTTGCGCAGTCCAAATTGTACTGCCGACCAAAGTAAAGAAGTGGTAAATAGAACCTAGAGCCGAGAGACCTGACATTTTGCCTGTCATCATGTTCGTAAATATTGTCTGCTTCGAGCTTTTGAGAATCAATTATACGCTATGAAGCACCGACACTTTTTAAGAGTTTCGTGTTGTGTCGGACACTTTGACATGTGTTCGACACTCTCTAACACTCGTCAACATGTGTCGAGAAAATCTGATATCGACAACTTTTTCGACATTCTCCGACACTTGAGTGACACGTGATTCTAATATTGAGATCAATTTTGAAAATTCAATAAATGAGAGGTCAAAAAATATATATATGAAAAAATAAAACACAATAATAAAAATAATATATGGAGAAAGAAGAAAAACCTAGAGTGCGTTTGTTTCACGAAAAACTCAATGATAAAGGAAAATGCTTTCCGGAAAAATATTTTCCAAAAATATGGTTTGTTTTCCTTTATTTGGTGATGTATAATTGAAAATGTTTTATGTCGTTTGGATCCTATTAAAAAATAACTTCACATTCATCATAGGAAAAAAATGAATTTTAAATTTTAAAAATTCAAATTTTTAATATTTTGTTTTTTATTTACTTTTATTTTCTTTCTTTTTATTTCATTTTTTCATTTTTCTCTTTTTCCTTCTTGTTGTCCTTCACTCCTTAGCTTCCTCATGTCATTCCTTCGGCTTCCTCTGGCAGTTCATTCTTGGTTGGCTTACAAGGGGTGAGCTCCAGCTGTCACCAAAGGCGACAAGCTCGCCAGCTGGCCACTAGAGGCTACAAGCTCGCCCAATCTCACGAGGCTTGAGCCTCATTACTGGAGGCCATGAGCTCACTCGATTTAGTGAGGCTTGAGGCTTATCGGCCTCAAGCAAGCTCAAGCCTTGTTGTCAAAGGCCATGAGATTGCTCGATCCGGTGAGACCAGAACTCACCAGTCATCCTTGTGGCCGATGACGGGTGAAGAAGAAGCAAAAAGAAAAAGGAAGAAAAGAAAAGAAAAAGAAGCAAATTCGAATTTTTTATTTTTTTTTTAAAATGTTTTCCAAATTTTAATTTTTTGAAAAAATAAAAATTCAAATTCAATTTTTTTAAAATATATATATTTTTATAAGAATAATTGTGTGTAAACCAAGCATCAAATCTAAGCTTTGGTAGATTTAGAAAACGTTTTCCGATCCTTTTAAAGGGGAAATTATTTTCTTGAATTTAAGTTTTGCTAAGAAAACGTTTTCTGTTAACTCATTTTCCTGAGCGACCCAAACGCTGGGAAAATGAGGAAAATGTTTTCTCCGAAAATGAATTCCAAGAAACAAACGCACTCATAGTATTTTCTTCTTTTCTAACTCTCACTTCCCATGATACACAATTCATCCCTTAAGTTTTTTTTTTTCTCCTCTTCTAACATATCTAACATGCAAATCCAGAATATAAATCGCTTGTTTTTCTCCAAGTTTTATGAATTATTGTCAAATTGAAATAATGAATGATCTTAATAAATAGCAGATTAATATTTTTAGTGTATATTCATTCTAGGTTTTTTTAAAAATTTATTTATGAATTTGATTCAAATTAATTTAATTGAAATAATCATAAAAATGATAATTTATTATATATATATATATATATAACGTGTCCAAACATGTCGGAATTCTCTATTTTTTGAGGAACGACATGTCGGCTTGTCGTGTTGTGTCGCATCACGTGTTATGTATCAGTGTTGGTGCTACTACTTTGATTATACGTGCCATTGGATTGGAGATTGCAGTTAGTCCCCGACGATTGGATAGGCCCGTGGAGTTCAGGAGCTTCCGATGATCCCTAAAGTCAACTATGGACCTCATGTCATTGTTCAGATCGCGAACGAAACCTTGAAAATCAACTACTTGCCTTGTACACTCACATAAATGTTTTCGGAATGGAGAAGGAACTCAGGGATGGATGAAGGCGATACGAGCGTGATAATGCAGGCCGCATTATAATGCAAATCCAGTCGTTGGACTTCTCCGTTCTCGCATACATTACAGCGCTGCAAGTTACTATCATCTTCGCTATTTGTTGACGTGAGGGGATGCCGATCCCACGTTGGCCCTCTGCTGCAAGCTAAGGGCCAAATTTATAGGGCGCATTTTGGATGAAGTCTGGATTTGGATCGAAGATCGCGAGAGTCGCAGCACTGGCATGAACCCTCGGTCGCCCCTGAGCACAAGCATTGCAACTGTAATGAGTTCTAATTCTTCTCCTCCAAGTATATAAGAATCTTCCCTGATGTGTCATGGTGAAATTCATGCTCAGGAGCATAAGTAGACCAATTCTGTCTCGAGGGTCTTCGAACAGACTGAACCTCGACTCTTTTGTACTCGGTCCATAGGCCTGAGCATCGTTATTTAGGCAGAACAAAATTCAATTAGTTTGGTTTGTGCTGCGTTATATTAGATGGAAGATAAGAGGTTGCATGGTAACGTTCCTATATCTCTATTCTTTTGTTCTTTTATTTCTCGGAATAGAAAAAGAACATACATCTGTTTGGGAACTTCAGTTTTTTTTTTTCCTTTAATAGAAAAGTGGTCAGGGAGTAGATTTGAAACAAAAATGAGAAGAGAAAAAAATAGTTTCTTATTCTCGAGAACAATTTCCGAAAATAAGTCTTTTATTTCTTTTCTTCTTCTTCCTCTTCTAATAGGTCAATGGAGACTTGTCACTAGCTATCAATGCTAGCTGCCAACGCCGGTCGCCGATCACCGGTTGCCACTGCCGTTGGCTAGAGTAGGAAAAAGAGAAAAGAAAAAAAGAAAAATCTAAAAAAATTATTAAAAAATTAAAAGAAATTCTATAGCACAAAAACTTTGTAGGTTATACCAAACACATTCATGTTCTTTTTCATTTCCTGGAATATAAATTTTGTATGGTTATCAAACACATTATTTTACTTAGAAATTGTTCTAGAGACTAGAAATAGAAAAAAACTATTTCCAGAAAGAAATTGTTCTTCAGAATGTAAATGTTATCAATTACATCCTAAGAATACCAAATATCCAACTCTAGCATGCAATGATTGAATATTCGACATTAAATTACTTTTAAAAATTGATAAATTTCATCCAGGAAAACAAGATTCGCCCGTCGGCATGATTCCAACTGGAGTAACAAGTAACCCTAGTAGCTCGTTCAGTCATAAATTTCAAGTGGTTGATGTGCTGATAGTTAAATGGGATATATGGAAGATCCCCTAAACGAAAACAGAAAAGCTCCCTATCCTGGCAATAGTAAGGTTCAAACTTCAGACCGAGATTGAGCAGGTAGATAGCGGAGAACACCCAGTAATGACATAATCAGCTCAACAAAATGGGTGACAAGAAAAGCCTCAAGTAACAAGTCGATGGCAAAACGGCGGCATGGTCGCTGATGAGCAGCTCTATTTGCGTCAACCCTTGTTTCCACCCAGATGAGAACTTAAGGGGCACGGTCGCTAATGAGCTCATGGAGGTTTGGATGGAAAATTGGAAATCTATCTGGGGGAACCTTATAGTGAATTGCATTTCCACATCATCCTATTCTGGTCTTCTAAATGGTGGTATGATGGAGGGGAGATCAAACCTTCTCGCGGTTTTGGCCAAGGAGACCTCTCTCTCTGTGTCTTGAGTTCTTGAATAGTTTGATTGAAGAGCAACGCGATATCGGAAATTAGAAACCTATTAAACTCAACCTCTCATGTTTCGGCTTCTTCCCGTGTTTGTTTTGGTGACGACTCGTTTCTTTCTGGTTAGGCTGATGCTAATGCCTGCAGGTCCGTAGTTGTCACTTAGATCTTTCTTTGCAGCATTGCTGGGCAAAAGGGAGATCTCAATAAGTCTGAAACTGTTCTCCTCTAAGAATACTTCAGAAGACACTCAAGTTTATCTTGAAAATCCTTGGCATTCGTAGAACGAACAATCTCGGTTTGTGCCTTGAATTTCTCTAAGTTCCTCTACTTCGGCTAAGGATTTTGATTTCATTATTGATAAGGTAACGCAAAATTCGCTGGTTGTACGTCCAAATTCCTATCAATGGCGGGTAGATCATTCTCGTCAAATGGAATCGGTCCCAACTCTTACGTGCAGGTGCTAAGATTTCTTGCTAGAGTTTGCAATGCACTTGATCATATCATTGAATTTCATATGGGGAATAAGATTATGAATTACTTCTTGGGACATATTGTTAGATTTAGAATATTTTTTTGGTCAGAAAGTGTAGATACCATTCACTTAAAAGAATTTAGGACTAAATTGATATAATTGAAAAAGTTATAACTGAATTGGCCACCTCATTATAGATTTAGGATTTTTAGACAATTTTTCCCATACTATATCTCAATTTACAAAGAGCGTACTAATTACTGAATCCTTAACAAATTCTAAACTAACTTGATGGAAATGACTAGTTATGTAGTAACTCAACGATTTGTAGTTGAAAATTTTATCTTTATCAATTGCGTTTTTCTTTAAATCTCCTCCAAAAACAAAGTAAATTTATTACTAGAGGTGTTAGGTCTTATCAAGCAGACAGCAGGTAAATTTGTAGAAATATATAAATATTATATTTATATAATATTTCCTGAGGTGTATTCCCTTGCTAGAAATACATAAATGCCTAGGCTGTCCCTTTCTAAAATCTAGGACTAGTCGAGCAATTTCACTACACAAATAACCTTATATATCTCCATGACTGAGAAATGGTACACGTTTGAAGGTCTAGGTACTAACTTCATTTATTAAGAGCAAAATATGATGTGGTCTATTTTTACTGGCATGGCAAGTACATGAACGGAAATAAGAAGAATCAACATGCAGACAGGTCGGACATGTGTACGGAAGTGGAACATCTGTTGAATTAGCAAGACTCTTTCACAATCAAAAGTATGCACAATGAAGGGGGAATATGGAATATCACCTTTATATACACAATCATGAGTTATATGGAGAATTAAGAGAAACTTCCTAATTATCTTTAAGGAAAATATTCTAATTATCTTTAACATCCTATCAAACTTAATTTGACGTATGAGAAACCAATTGGAGTTAAAAGAAAAGATCCAATAATAAAAAGAGGTGTGCACTGGGTGTACATCACACTTGGTGCACTCAACATTTCCGCATCATCGCTTAGCTATAAGAATAATGTGAAATAGAATAATTATGTCTATATATTTTTATGTATTTCATAAAGAGTACGTGAATAGGGAGAGATTATTGAGAGAGAGAGAGAGAGAGAGAGAGAGGGGTCCCACGTCAATAGGAAGAGATCTTTTTGAGTGATCTATAAGTCAATGCACATCATCAAATGATCATTGATTCATCATCTTACGTGGTTATTTAAACTGTTCATTTTTTGGTGCTTGGCTTATGTGGAATGGCCCGGATAATAGGCGTCGGCCCCCATACATTATCTTATGACTTTGCGGAGGAAGGCCTCTATCTATCAGACTAACAAATTTGCTTCACATTACTCCTCTTTGAATAGAGGATCACGCACGAGAACATATTGTATAAAAATATGATTTATTCTATTCTTCTCCTATGGGGAATCAATCAAACAAGATTCGAGAGCCCGGTAACCTTCGTCACCGTTGGTTCCTGCAACCAAGCCGATTTTTGGCTCTTCTTCCTCTTCTATCGGTCAGAAGCATATTTCTATGTAGGTTTTACCAAAAAAGGAGCATGAACACCTAAGACTTCCTTACTTGTCTTGCGGAGGAGAGAAGGAGAATAGGAGGTTGAATTATTCGTTCTTTTTCTTTATTTCATCTTTTCATTTCCATCTTTAAACCCATCGCCTTATACTGCAATAGAAACAAAGACATGGAGAATGAACGGGTGAACATTCTGTGGTCTTAGCAAGAGGGTGTTCTCAAATATCCCACTACTTTCCACAATCGAAATGGTGTTTCTGGAGATGATTGAATTGGGTAGAACTTCATGATTGATTCGGTGTAGCCGAACTGGTATTCAAACGGGGTTTTGAATTGATCCAGCGATGTTTGGTTCTTGGATGGACTGGAAACATATCCGATTAGACAAGGGTGGGGAGTCAGTGTCGGGGTAAAAGTGCTCGGACAAGGTTTGCTTCCAATTAGGCTTCTAATGAGCCATCACTAACGAAATGATCATCCCAAGTCCTATATAGGTTGAGAGGGGCTCTCTATATGATTATCATTTCATGCAGTTTATTCGAAAGACTTTTTCTAGAGGTTTGGCCCACATGCAACAATTGTTCCAGAGAAATTGAAAGAGAAGCAGGATTTTGGATCGACATTGACAAGGGTGTAATTGCACATGATGCAATGCATTTATCAAGTTCGCCAAAAATTGATGTCTCACTTTGCTCATGGCCTGTTAATTAGTCGACCTAGGGAAAAGAAAAGGAGAATCATCTATGCATTGCAGAAAGGGGGATCTACTTTGATTGGAAGCTAATAAAAGGGTTTTATTTCGTTTCATTCGCATATACAAGCAGAACTACAAAATAGTGAATATCGAATGATGAATATTGAGAAAGTAAGGCCATACATACATAACGGGGAAAGAGCTATCAACTATCCATATTATCTTACATCGCACAGTTTGCAACAATAACAAATAATAGATGCCCCTGGACACATAGAACTTCTCCATATCACGTCTCGACATTCATTTTGAATATCTAACATTACTAGTGTCAAATCAACACCATCACAACCTAATCAAATCACCTTACAAGCCCTAAATTGAGAATCCCCCAAGCAGTGCTAGCCCAAGACCTCTCTCTGGCCTTCATGAGCAAAACCCTGGCCCAGGCCACCCACCCTTCCCAAGACATCCTCTTGTCCCAGGGACTCCCCCACTCCAGCAGCAGCCTCAGCCCGGCCTCGGCCTCAGCCTCCGCCTCCTCGTACCGCCCTTTCCCCAGACATAGCTGCCCCAGCACCACATGAGGCTCCCCGATGAACGGGTTCTTCTCGATGCTTTCCCTCAGCCTCTGTTCCACCGCGTCGTAATTCTCGGCTCCTCCCAACTTGCTGACATTGCAAACTGCTTCCCAGTACTCGTCCCTCGCCTCAATCTGGTCCCTTGCGCTGAGGACCCGCGTGCAGGACTCGAACACTGGTGGCACCACGAGCTCGATGTCCTCATCTCGCTCTTTCGACGGTGGCTTGGACTTGGCATTGGTTTTGTTCTTATTCTTTTCGAGCATGAAGATCTCTTCCTCTCTCGCTACGAGCATGTAGACCGCACCCATCCTCGATATTGAGTTCATCCAGAGCCCGGGCTTCCCGTCCCCGGGCCACAATTCCCAGAAATTGTTCCCAGTAAACTCCATCCGCCCGTCGCTGTTCTTGAACAGCATGTCCTGAAAAGTAAATTGTGTCAATTTCTCAACACAACAAGACTCGATCGAGGTGCGAACTTGCAGAGAGAAACTCGAATATAACAGATTGACTCATTTGTTTATAGTGGTGGTGATATGTCCAACATACCAGACCAAATCAACAGCAATAGTAATGAATAACGGGTCTGGGTACGATGACATGGCATTACCTGAAACCCGAAGAACTGATCGCTAAAATCGGCCATGGTGATCATCAGAAAAACCGCAACCACCCTCCTCGAAACGAGCATGTCCACTCCAGTCTTTATGTGCTTCACTTTTATCCCCTCTGCTGGCAACAGCGACTGGACCTTCTTCCGCCACGCTTCGTCGCCTTTGAATACTCCCTTCTCTTTGGCGCTCCGGAGGGACATCTCTGACAGCTTCAGGTGCTCGATGAGCTCCGAGTCGTCGTAGTGGAAGAGCAGGTCGTCGTGGATAAGGGTCTGCCTGGGGACGATGCAGAAGAGGTGGATGAGGCGCTCGGCAGCCTCGCCAACGTGGCTACGGACGACTTCACGGCCGGTGTTGGGGTCAAAGATGGCCAGGTTGACGTAGGAGTTGGAGTAGGCGGAGTGGAAGAGGCCGCAGAGGCAGACGGCATCAGGGGCCCGCCAGAGACGGAGGACGCGGTAGGTGTCGACGAGGTGCTCAAGGAAGCTGCCGTTCTTATGCCAGCACTCCCCAGCACCGACCGAGCGGAGGGTGGCTACAAGGGAGGGGAGGCGTGGGTCAATGAGCTCGAGCTCGCCACGGATGAATGGCCGCGCAGCTTCGAGGAGGCTTTGGAGGTCGGTGGTGGCAGGAGGAGAGAGAGATTTTGGTGTTGCTGTGGAGGCCGCAGCACGGTTCGTCTGATTGAGAGGGAGAGATAGAGAGCGAGAGGCGATGGAGTTTCGATAGCTGAGTTTGTGTTTTTTATGGACCCGAATGGGAAGAATTTGAGTTTTTATGGCGGGAGGAGAGAAAGAATATGGTGTTGCTATGGAGGCCATAGGGTTTGCTAAGAGAGAGACGGAGAGTGATGATGGAGTTTAAGTTTGGATTGTCTGTGGAAGAAGAGAGACTGCTGGAGGGATAAGGTTTTCTTGTGAGCTAGGTTTGTGTTTGTTGAGATATTTATAGCATCTCTTGGAGGACTGTGTGCTTGCTACTGGACTTAGCTAAAGATCAAAGTTCGAAATGAGAAACAAGAAATATTAGGGTTAATAGCATGAAGAATCTCAAACTGGTATATTTATGACAAATTTTATCCTCTATTAAATATTATTGTCAAATTATTTTGTTTGATAACTCGTGGCAGTTAATGAATGTGCTAGTTTTGATTTTTTATCCTCCGTTTATGACAAATGTACCAATTTATAGTTTTTCGTGGTATTAATCCAATTTAACATAAATCAATGGAGGTTAAATTTATCGCATATGTACTAGTTTGGGGTTTTTTTTTTTTTTTTTATAATCAAGATATTACTTTGCGATAAATTTATCACTGGTATACAATTTAGGATTTTTTGTAGTATTAATCTAAAATATTATAATAGGATTCTTATTAGCAATAAGAAGTTTGTAAAATAATATTTAGGAGGGTTAAGATAGTTACTGACCCATGTACATATTTTTTTACTTCATATTTGTACCTGCCTTCGGTTTAATAATAATTTGATCATAGGCCATATGATTGATAATGGTACGAGACATGGAGGTTCAATTCTGGGGTGTTTATGCTGATGGAGGAGATATATTTGTGGACATGTTGGCTCAAATACATATTTATGACATTGAATTTATATGAAAACATTGTTTGCGACAATGAATTTGTTTTTTTCATTTACTAATTATTTCAAGTTATATTGAAAAATATTTTCCAAATAATTTTTTTAATGAAACAAACAGAGTCTTAATGGCTTTTCTTTTGAGTCACCAATTTTTATTTGTCTTAATTAGCAACCTCTTACGTTTATTAACTATCTTCGAGAGATTACTAATCTAAATTAGCATAACTTACCAACCTTCATTAAATTACAGTCTAGAATTGGCTTATTAATTCTCATTTGAGTTAAATATTGATATTATCAATTTGGTTTTTTTTTTATCCCTTTTCAATTTACCAACTTTTGTCATCGTGCAAGTTTCTATTTACATTTGTTAGCAATGTCTAGAATTTATCAATTTTTTAGAAATTACTAACCTTAATTAGAGTCACTTGCCAATTTTTATTTGCCAATTTTTATTTAACTCAGTAACCAACTAATTTTGAATTACCAACTTTCATTGAATTACTTACTTATCAAGTTTATTTCTCTTTCAATTACTTACTTTTATCATCTTTGATCAACTGTTATTTACCTTTCTTTATTATACCATAAGTTTAACAACTATTATATGAAATTATTAAATCTAATTTTTAGAATATTATCAACTTTTCTCGATCAAGTTATCAACTAATTCCGAGTTACCAAATCTCATTTGAGTTAGGTATCAATATTCTTTGTTTAATTTATCAACTCTTTCATCGAGTTACTTAACCGGGAATAAAGTTATAAAATTACCACATAGATATTGGTAATTTCATATAATTCTAAAGTGTTTGTAAGAAAGTAAAACAAAATTGGTAACTAATGCGAGAAGTTCTTTTCTTTTTTGAAAAGATAAGAGAAGTAGTTAGTTAGAAAAAATGAGCGTGGATAACTAATTCAAACAACATTTGGTGATGTAAAATTAGTTCGTAATTTAATTTTTATAACAAGTTGGTAACTTAATTTGAGAAAGGTTAGTAAGTTACACAAAAAGGTTGGTAATTTCTTGTAGTAGTCAATAATTTTAAGTCGCTGCTGAAAAGGTAAATAAAAGTCAATAAAACAAAATAGAGTTTGCTTTGTCAGAGATGACAGAAGTTGGTAACTTCAAATAAAAAAAACCAAACAACTTTTGGTAACTAACTCAAATAAGAGTTGCTTATGCATAACTAGTTAATAACGTGATTGAAGAAAAGTTGATAATTGCTTTAATTGAGATTAATAATTTCTATAAAAAAAAAAAGTACTCAAATTTAAAAGTCGATAAGCAGCAAGGCAAATAAAAGTAGTGACTTCCAACCAAAAAAATAACTCGATGGCAACGGAGTAAATTTAAGAGAAAGAAGAATGTAGGAAGCAACTCAAATGAAAATTGGTAACCTAAAACTATTTCAAAATTTATTCAGAGGAAAGCTTGTAACTCACACAAATAAAGGCTGATAGTTCTATACAATAGTTAGTAAATTTAAGTTATTAGAATGTAATTAAAAATTTCTATACGACTTATCAGAAATAAATGAAGTTGGTGATTTCGAATAATCAAATAAATGTCGTCATTCTTTCAAATGAGCTTTGGTAATGCGAAATTTATTGATAACTTAATTTAACAAAAATTAGCATTCACTGGGATTTCTACAAATAGTTATTTACCATTTTCTGCTCAACGATACAAAATATTATCAATTTGGTTTTTTTTTTATCCCTTTTCAATTTACCAACTTTTGTCATCGTGCAAGTTTCTATTTACATTTGTTAGCAATGTCTAGAATTTATCAATTTTTTTAGAAATTACTAACCTTAATTAGAGTCACTTGCCAATTTTTATTTGCCAATTTTTATTTAACTCAGTAACCAACTAATTTTGAATTACCAACTTTCATTGAATTACTTACTTATCAAGTTTATTTCTCTTTCAATTACTTACTTTTCTCATCTTTGATCAACTGTTATTTACCTTTCTTTATTATACCATAAGTTTAACAACTATTATATGAAATTATTAAATCTAATTTTTAGAATATTATCAACTTTTCTCTGATCAAGTTATCAACTAATTCCGAGTTACCAAATCTCATTTGAGTTAGGTATCAATATTCTTTGTTTAATTTATCAACTCTTTCATCGAGTTACTTAACCGGGAATAAAGTTATAAAATTACCACATAGATATTGGTAATTTCATATAATTCTAAAGTGTTTGTAAGAAAGTAAAACAAAATTGGTAACTAATGCGAGAAGTTCTTTTCTTTTTTGAAAAGATAAGAGAAGTAGTTAGTTAGAAAAAATGAGCGTGGATAACTAATTCAAACAACATTTGGTGATGTAAAATTAGTTCGTAATTTAATTTTTATAACAAGTTGGTAACTTAATTTGAGAAAGGTTAGTAAGTTACACAAAAGGTTGGTAATTTCTTGTAGTAGTCAATAATTTTAAGTCGCTGCTGAAAAGGTAAATAAAAGTCAATAAAACAAAATAGAGTTTGCTTTGTCAGAGATGACAGAAGTTGGTAACTTCAAATAAAAAAAAAAAACCAAACAACTTTTGGTAACTAACTCAAATAAGAGTTGCTTATGCATAACTAGTTAATAACGTGATTGAAGAAAAGTTGATAATTGCTTTAATTGAGATTAATAATTTCTATAAAAAAAAAGTACTCAAATTTAAAAGTCGATAAGCAGCAAGGCAAATAAAAGTAGTGACTTCCAACCAAAAAAATAACTCGATGGCAACGGAGTAAATTTAAGAGAAAGAAGAATGTAGGAAGCAACTCAAATGAAAATTGGTAACCTAAAACTATTTCAAAATTTATTCAGAGGAAAGCTTGTAACTCACACAAATAAAGGCTGATAGTTCTATACAATAGTTAGTAAATTTAAGTTATTAGAATGTAATTAAAAATTTCTATACGACTTATCAGAAATAAATGAAGTTGGTGATTTCGAATAATCAAATAAATGTCGTCATTCTTTCAAATGAGCTTTGGTAATGCGAAATTTATTGATAACTTAATTTAACAAAAATTAGCATTCACTGGGATTTCTACAAATAGTTATTTACCATTTTCTGCTCAACGATATCAAATTCAAGGCTAAGAATGACGGCCTACCAGGTGAGATGTCAATTTAGAGTAGCAAAAGAGGGAGCATAAATGCTTGCCTTGATCTATCAAATTCACGAAAGGCCATCCTCCTGGTGTGTTTATTCCATGAAAATTCATTGATGTGGATTTTCTTTTTTAAAGATGATGACTTATATTGCTTATAAAAATGAGCGAACGAAAAATGTTATCATTGAAAATGTTAAGCATCAATTTTTTTTTTTTTATGATCAAAATATTTTTTTTTTTTTGACTAATTTTTCTAAAGAATACAAATAATTACCTTTCAAATTTTTTTCTCAAATTATCCAATTTCAGCAAAACAAATGGCCCAGAATGCTCGACCAAGGAAAGAGGTAATTGGTCAGACACAAGCTTTCTTTTCAGCATATATCATTCAATCAGATAGCAAGGGCAAGCATCCCGTGTAGTTTGCTCTTCACGTGTGATTGATCCTGTCTGTTAACTCTTCGCTTAATCATGCCATATATAATTGCATAATGTTAAGTGAACCTAGACTGTACACGTCTCAATTCCGTCCTTTTCCCGCTTTCTATTTGAGGAGGAAGGCAAAAGTCCTAAGCCATCCCCTTCAGAATTCGTCTCCGCCTGACTTTAATTTAAAACATGGAGAACGAGCTTTGGCAAAGAGGGGCCAAAAGTCGTTCACATGCACCAACTAGATCCCGCCAAACCAAAGCCCTCGTGATTCAATACCGCAAAGAACAAAATGTTAAAAACCCCCCCTCTAAAAACTATGCGTGATCTACTGAAAATAGCAAAGCAAGGAGTTCTAATGGCATCAGTACACTTTACACATCAAATCAAACAAATTAACACAAATAAAAGAAACCACGTGTACTTTCTGAATTATTCTTAGGTCACGAGAGTCACGATCGACTGCTTCCACCTCCAAACTGTTCCACAGAAATGGTGATCCATTTATCACGAATTTTTGTAGTGTAGCTCAGATGAAACTCTAAATCGATCGCATACTCACCGATGGGGCATAAGAACATAAATGGCATACGGATACAAAAGGCATGCACAAGGAGTTCCTATCCAGGAACGCGATGCCACCGCCGCCATCTCTGCTATTCCTCTCACTTGCCAATGCGGCAAGTGCTGTTTAGGGTTGGGGGACGCAGTGATGGAGGGCGCCAATTTTTCGCCGGCGGCTGTGTGCCTGGACACGGTGGAGGAGGAAGTTTTCAGATCCAAATCCAGATCCGCGTACTGCGACCAGTGCCGAGTCGTCGACTAGTTCACTCATGAGGCATGGCTTTGCTTTGGTGCGTTTGGTACTTGGTAATGTTTTGGTTGAGCCCCATGAACCAAGTGGCAAGTCAGAAATTGGAGCCGAGAGACCTGAACTTTTGTCCATCGTCGCGTGCTTATTTGGATATCCATGAGTCACAACTCGCGAATATTGGCTACCTCATGCTTTTCAGAATCAATTATACGTGTCAAAGGAGCTTGCGATTTGTCCCTAACAATAGGATAGGCCACTTACGGAGTTCAGGAGCTTCCAATGATTGAAGTCGTCTACAAACCTGGACGACCGAACGGAACCTTGAAAATGAAGTACTTGCATTTTATACTCATCCAAAATGTTGTCGGAATGAAGAAGGGACCCGGGATTCATAGAGGTTATATGAGTTTGATAATGCATGCCACATAATAATAGATCTAGGAATCGGACTCTTAAGGCCTATTTGGTAACACTCTCAAGAACAATTGATTTTGTTCTTCTATTCCATGAAGTAAAAAAAGAACAGAAATGTATTTGGTAATTTTTTTTTTTTGTTTTTGAAAACAAAAATCAGTTTTTAGGTTTCCGGGAATAGATTTGAAATAGAATCAAGAAGTAGAAAAAAGTTGATTCTTGTTCCTGAGAACAATTCCTAAAATCAATTCTAATTATTTTCTTTTCTTTTCTCTTCTCTATTTCATTTTCTTCTTCTTCCTTTTGGCCGGTCACTAGCCTTGCCTAAATCTATCAAGGCCGAGCTCGCCCAGCCACCAGTGAGGCTTAGCCTCGCCAAGTTACCTCTAGCTTAGCGTCACCTAGTAGTGGCCCGGCAAGGACAAGCCTCGCATAGCCATCGGTGAGGTGCGAGACTTGGCCTCACCAAGCCAGGGCAAGGCCGACCTTGCGTCGCTTGGGTGAGGTCGAGTCTCGAGTCTCGCTGGTGGCCTAGCAAGGCTCGCTTGGCCATTGGCAAGGCTTGGCCTTGCCCAAATCTAGCAAGGCCGAGGCTTGCCTCGACCAAGCAAGCCTCCAACGAACTCGTCGATGCGACGGCTACAAAGAAGGAGGAAGAAGAAGAGAAAAGAAAATGAAAAAAAGAATATAATAAAAGTATTAAAAAACTAAAAGAAACAAAAAAAAAAAATTTAAGAATCCTACCAACCGTATTTCTATTCAAGAAATATAAATTTTGGACAGCTATCAAGCGCGTTCTTTTGCTCAGAAATTGTTCTCGGGAATAGAATAAGAAAAAACCATTTATGATAAAAAAATTTGTTTTTAGGAACAAAATCGTTACTGCACGCGTTCTTAATGACATACTTTTGCTTTTTCCTTTCCAGTGTACTTTTCTTGGGCTCAATTCAACAAATATTTTATGATGCATAATATTGAATGACCCTAAGTAAAATTGACTGATCTTGATAGGATTAAGTGAGTTGGCTCGGATCTAAGGTCTTTTAGTATTTGATTATTAAATCTCCAATCCTGTCTGAATTGAGTTGACTCCATAGCAACATATACGTACACACTATATATAATAAATTCTTCTCTTGCTTCCTTGTTTTTGGTGTAGGCAATGGTGGATTGTCAATGAGAAACTGTCTGGATAGTTCTTGCATAGGGTCGGAAGCAATACACAGAAATTCGTGATTGGAAAAATCATTAACTTAGAAAGTATTTTTTTCATAATAAACCACTTATATCACCAACAAAAACAAAGGAATGAAGAATATTGTCATCCTCAATAAAAATATATAGGCATGAATTGTTGTTGATAATAAGGGTGTATTTGATAATCATTTTGTTTTTGAGAATAATTTTTGATTATAAATGATTCTCTCTGATTATGTTCTTGGGAACAATTTCTAACTATTTTAAGGCATTTGGTTACAGTCCAAAATTTATATTCTTGGAATAGAATTGTGTTTGGTATCCTTCTTAAAATTTATAATCCAAATAATTTTGTTTTAATTTTTTATAATTTTATTACTTTTTTCTTCTTTTCTTTCTCTCCTTATTCTTCAAGTTTTGGCCAATCTTTGGCCTCGGATGATCGGCGATTGGTCGATGAGGGCCAACGACCTTGCAAAAGTGTTGCCGACCCTCGGTGAGGCTGCGCCTTGTCAGCCGAGCAGCCTCGCCCAGCCGCCAATGGGGCTCGACGTAGTAGTGGCCCCGCGAGGTCAAGCCCTATTGGCGGCTGCCTAGGCAAGCTTGGCCTTATTAGATCTGGGCGAGGTCGAGCCTCATCTAGCCAGGCGAGGTTGGTCGGTGGCTGGGGGAGGCCTGCTCGCCTAGCCAGATTTGGCGATGTCGAGCCTTGCCGATGCCTAGGCGAGCCTTTGACGAGCTTGCCGAACCTTGCTCTGGCTTGGTGAGCCTCCAACTTGCTCGTCGGACCTCACCCAACTGGTCGTTGGTGACTGGAGGCAGTGGGCGGTGATGGTTGACGGCGGCAGCAATGGAAGAAGAAGAGAGAAGGAAGGAAAGAGAACAAGAGGAAAAGAAAAGAGAAAAAATGGGTTGGCTTGATTTTGGAATTGTTCGCGGGAATAAATAATTAACTTTTTTTAACTTATTGATTATGTTCCAAATCTTTTCCCCAAAACAAATTTGTTCCTAAAAACAATTTTTTTTTTTACCAAATTGATATCTATTTCAAATATATTTCCGAGAACAAAATAACATAATCAAATACTATTTGACAAGTTGCCAAACAAGCCCTAAATATATTTTGTGCCGACCAATTTCTTAAGCAATAAAAAATAATTATTTTAAGCAAAATGTGCATTCAATTTCAGCGAAACAAACGGATTAAGTACGCCCAATGTAGGCAAATAAAGAGGTAACTGGTCAATCCATAAGCTTTCATTTCTGCATACATAATTCAATCAGCATTTAGAAATTCGTGATTGAAAGTATCCTCTGTAGTTTCCTTGCAACATGTGATGTGTTCTTTGTGAAATAAACAAGCACCTTGAGTCGACCGCCTTCTCAAGTAAACACAGTCTACTTATGGTTCATGCATGAGGTTAGGCACTAGTTTTTTGTCATTGAATGATACGAGAAGCAAATCTAGGCAGAATCCATACTAAAAGATTGATTCTAAAGTTCCAAGACAAAATTTAAGGTACGGGTGATCGGTTTCAACGTAGAAACTTGCCTAGTTAAGGTTGTTTTCCGATCAGTTCCTAGTATGTGGAATTGGGAATTGACTGGTTCTTGTTTTTTAGTGACATTGCTTGGATTGAGAATCATTAATAAAGAAATCTTCACGCTCAAAGACAATAACTATATGCCGACTCAAGAAACGTTTAGAACATCATCTCAAGTTCAATGAGTGTGCCTCCCTCGCTTTTCAATCACTCCACCCGTTGAAATTCTCTTATTTCTCCAAATCTATAGCCGATTAGGGAACTCCAATCCTCCCCACTTTCTCATTTTAGCCTCGAGTTCAGCACTTGGACTCCACCCAACTCCGAGTCAGCGCTTGATCACCTCACCGCTCGGACTCCGCCGAGCGTTCGTGCATGGGAAGGACGAGATGATGCAAATCTCACTTCTTGTCGGTTCTACCAGCTCGGTCTGTCGGTCCAATTTGGCGCAAAGTAGCAAGGACCGATTCTTGTGAGAACCACCTAGGATTAGCCGGTTCGATTCAATTTACGAGTCGAATTAGGACCCGTGCTCACTCCTAGTTTAAGGGTTTGAGTCCATATTGTCATTCCTAGCTTCATAGTGAGCCCGTCCTTTAGCGGAAAACAGTAGTCTCTCCTTTATGTCCGTCAATGCTTTCCACAGATGGTCCTTCAATCTCGATCAAATTCAGTTCGTCCATAAATGGCATGCAAAAATTAAGTATGCACAAGGTTTTGGCCGATAGAATACATATACAAATGAATGAAACACAAGAAATTCGACCGAAAAAAAACACAAGAAAAAAGAAGTGTTAACTTTTGAATGTGCGCGGTAAAGACTGTAATGCCAAAGAAAGTAGAGAAGTGGCAAATCGAACGTTAACCTAAGAGGATTGGACTCGTGTCTGTCATCATTTGCTTATATGGAGTGCTACAGGTCATGGTTCGCGGATATCGGCCACCTCAAAGCTTTCAAGAATCATTCATACACGCCACGGCAGATTACGATTAGTCCTTTGTGAATGGATAGGCCACTTATGGAGTTTCGGAAGCTTTCGATTATCATGGAAGTCATCTGCAAACTCATGCCGACTGAAACGGCACCTCGAAAATTATCTTACTCGACCTTCATGCTCTTCCAAATGTTTGCGAATCGGGAAAATGAACTCGGGGATTCATTAAGGTAATATGAGAGCTTCGTAACGCAGGCCACATTATAATGATTCAAGTCATTGGACTCTTTCTTCTCGCACGCATAACAGCACTCACTGCAAACAGATTGAGCCTTTGACTTTTTTGGACCCGGTCCTTAGGCCCGAGCATCATTATTTGGGCAGGGCAAAATCGAATGGATTTGGGTCCAAGCTGGGCCGAAATAGACCAAGCCCAACTTGGAAAAAAAAAAAAAATCAAACTTCGGTGCATCAAATTCCAAACTCTAGCATGCAATTATCAAATATCCAACGGAAGACAAACTATCTCGATAAGATCGGAAGAAGTCGGCTAGAAGCTAAGCTGAAGATCATGGATTCATTTCTTTTGATAAAGCTACTTGTAATTTGCATCTCCGATTGCTCGATAATTTCCGCGAGAACATTTTGTAAGCTAATCAATGCATTAGACTGCATTTCTATATTCTTGTTCCGCTTTCCTACCCAAAAGGGAAGAAGCAAGGGAACCATTTTTTCTCTTATAATTTACTCACATAATTACATTATTGCTCTTCAAACTATTTTTTTCTCTAAAATTAGGTCCAAAAAGGGAAAATAGAAAAAAAAAAAAAAAAATTCCCCAGGAAAAACCCCCACAAAACCCCCACATTCAGAATTCAGCCAAATTTCAACTCCACTTTCTCAAATCCATCCTTTGTCGATCTCTCTCCTCTCGCTCGTTCTTCGATCTGATGGCCACACGGCGCGCCGTCCACCGCGCGGCCGCCGCCGCCTCCGTCGATTCCCTCCGCCGCTTCTGCTCCTCCACGGCCCCCGCCGCCGCCGCCGCCACTCGCCACCGGCAACCGCCGCAGGACCACGAGTTCCTGTCCCCGAGCCCGTACGTCGGGAGCTGGGAGACGCCGAAGGATCCGAAGGAGGCCGAGGCGAAACTGGTGGGGCTGAGGAGGGAGTACGCGAAGCAGGTGAAGGAGCTGAGGAAGGAGTACATCAGGGAGGTGGAGCTGATGAGGCTGGAGCAGCAGCGGAAGGACGAGGCCAAGAGGGAGGCGATTAGGGTTGCGAGGGAGGAGCGGAACAAGGTGAAGGCCGCCGAGGCGAAGGTCAGGGCCGAGGAGAGGATGGTCGCCGAGGAAGAGTTTCGGCAGATGCTCGTGAGTCCTCTCTCTCTCTCGGTTCTCTATAGGTTGCATGGCTTATGAAACTGTTTAGCTTGATGCTTTGTTCATCGAGGTGCTCGACTGAGTACATCATGTATAGCATGGTGTGTGATTTGCAAATGCTGAATGCGGGAAAGTGCTCTCTGCCACTTGGCAATGGAAAATGGAGAAAATGATATCCTTGTTGTGATTACTAGCTCAGAAACTGATCTTTTGTCGACTAGTTTCATATATGTTTTTGTGATCTTGGAGAGAAAGGATTCAAAACTTGCTAGAAGCGGGGACTCAGAAGAAAAACATGTGATAGGAGGAATTGAATGATTTTTCGGAATATACTGTATAGTGGCTCTTGGAGAGTATGAACTGCTAACATTTGACCAAAGCCCAGTACTTGGATGAACAGATTTTCAAGAAAACTAGGTGTCAATGTAAGTGGAAAAACAAGATTAACTTTTTGTAACAAGCAAAGAAGTGCAAAGACAGTAGTGCTAATAAAGGCTTTGTCTTCTTTTCTTCCTAGTCAGTGGCATTTACAGACCATGGATTATTATCAGTCGCCGGCAGTCTATAATTTGAGCGGGCTGTCTTGATTTAGCTTATCAATCCTCTTTCTCTAATGTAGAAATATTTAGATTTTAAAGTGATTCAAATGTTCCTTTGCTTTTGAAGTATTAAAATAACCTTTTGGAGCTAAACGCATAAGCAAAGCTGAGAAGTTGCAGTCACCCTGCCTTTTTAGGAAGTCTTATGTCTCCATAAACATTTTGGCCGGGCAGGCAAAGCTTTTAAGTTATGAAGGCAAAGGCTCCTGTCAATAGCTTACCGGAAAAGGCATATTATGAATAGGGAAATGCAGTTCTATCCCCCTAGGCATAATTTTTTTTATGCAATGATGAGTTGGGGCTTTGATTCTTATGTTCTGTGAGTTTGTTGGCACAGTGAATGTTGGCACCTTACCCCGTTGCTTCTTTCAGTATCTTACAGGTCAGACTAGATAGAATTTCTGACTCTTGAGCTCACACAAACGGCTTGACACATAAGAGTTCAACCTAAAATAGGGAGTGCTCTTCTTGACTGTTTAATTCCCAGATTAAATTTTGTTCATAAGTTGCTGCAAAACCTTTTCTGCTAGTGCATTTGTTTTAGTTATAGAAATAGGGAAAAAAAAAATACCAATCTTCTGCTCTAGTAGGGGACATTAGATTCTTCAGACATTTAATCCAAAGTCCAATCTTTGATTGGCAACCTTTGTATGATTGAAGAAGGCAGCTTCCTTCCTTCAAGCGCATTATGTTCTCTTGTTGCAAGTACCAACATGCATCGGACATCAAGCTCATTGTGTTTTTTCAACAGATTCCTGTTTAGCATGTATTACTTTGGATCTTATCCTAGTATTAGTTCAGAGCTGTGTGGGGCCAATCCCACCATCATGGCAAGGAGAAATGACAATGACAACATGAGTATTTCTTGGGACAGTGATAACATGGTCATAAGGTACATGAATGAGGCTTTAAGAAATGTTGCTGAACTTGCAGTTGACCGTAGTGTCGGGTAACAAGCCGTAGTGTTGGGTAACAAGGGTATGTTTTTTTGTTTGAACTGTGTCATGACACTTCATTCACCACATTAGACTATGCATTAGTGAACTGTGGAAACAAAAAACCTATTATACTAAAACGTTCATCAAAGTAGCTTCTCAGTTATGGTAGTTTAGTTTAGGACATGACAGTGCTTCTTCTTTTTGTACTTCTCAAGAAGTTTTGCCATGGTTGAGCTCTTTCTCCCACACGATCTTTCTGTTGCTTGTGAAGTTGTAGTGCAGTTAATAATGTGCTTGTTTTTTTTTTTTTTCGTAAGAATCAAATCTCTTTCCTTTCTTCCTTGTTTTTTCCCTTTTGGTAGAAACTTAGATCATGATGTCCGTTTCGAAATGACTTGAATACAGATGAAAGAAAGGACCGAGAAACTCGAGAACTGGAGGATGAAAGAGAAATCGAGGGAAGATAAGAAAAAAGAGGCCCGTGAGCTGTTGCGCCGGAAAAGCTCTGTGTGGGTTGATGAAGCTGAATTAGAGAAGAAAGTACTGGAAGCTATAGTTGATACAACCACCCTCTGAATCAAATCCCTCTGCATAGGTCTGCTACTACTTCATGGTAGACATACTGTGATGTTGAATCAAAATAACCTGCTCATTCATATAGACAGTCTCTTTAGTTGGGAGCATTTTAGTTTCAAGGGTTAGCTGAGGTTTTAGCCAAGTCTTGTGTTCCCTTTTAAGTTTAGAAACTTTTTCTGGCTGAGTTAGTCGACAAGTTTTGGAGTTGGTGCAATCTGCATATCATCATTCCTCATCCTGCTCATATATTATCCTTCATCATGAAATCTTTTGGGTCTGTGCTTCAATACATATTCTGAGAATGTTACGTTCAATGTGTTGTCTCACAAAACATGTAAAATGGAGAGAAATTGAGAACACTTTGCATGGCATGAACTCCGGGAACGAAAAATCATCAATTCTTTTCGTGGCGGAGTCGGTGGCCTCGAGAATCTTGGATGGTTGAATTTCAGTGAAAGAATATCTACTATGGATTAGACTATATTCAACCGAAGAAACAATGGGTTTGGCTAGTTTGAAAATAATTTTCTAGATTAGCATAACGTTTTGAAGGAATATGTATTTTTGGGTATCAAAGAATTAATAACTGCACGGAGGAATTAATCATTTTTGATTTGCTGAAAGTGAACTCAACGATCGGGCACCACCAGACATGGACCAAATTATGGAAATGAAACAATGCATTGCATCGATAGAGTTGCACTTGAAGCCCTCCAAATGGGTAAAAGCCAAAGAACAATTGCAACGAAACTCGATTGACCGCGGTGAGTACATTTAAGTCACTTTTCGATTGACCGCGGTGAGTACATTTAGGTCACTTTTAGCACCGTGCCAATCTGTCAAATCACCTTGGAATTCAATTTAATTCTTGGTTCACGACGTGGACATCAAGTAAGATCTTGGTTCTCATCTTAGAACTATTGATTCCACACAAAGCATGAAAAACATAAGGATCTTGGTTCTTATCTTAGAACTACCGATTCTACACGAAACATAAAAAACATTGAAGTTAGTAAATCATTATCTGTTTCAATTAATCATAAATCACATCTTAATCCTACATCAATTTCTTAATATACCTCTCCCTCTCTCTCTCCACACTCATTAGTCTCTTAGGCTCCATTTCGTAATGTTTTTTTTTTCTTTTATCCTAATTTCTATTATTTTATTTTTTAAAAAAAAAAAAGAATAGAAACTCGTTTGATAACGTTAACTAATTTTTCTATTCACCAGAATTTTAAAAAAAAAGTGGTTAGAAATAAATTTGAAAGAGAAACAAGAAGTAAGAAAAATAACTTCTTATTTTCGAGAACAATTTCTAAAAGTAAGTTATTTTTTCTTTTCTTCTTCCTTGCCGCTCATCACCCTCCATCGCCGTTGCCCCCCGCCATCGCCACTACCCGTTGCCATCGCCCCATCGCCATCACCACTGCCTACTGTCACTGTTTGTTGCCGTCATCCCCTGCCTGGTTAATAGCATGGAAGAATAAGAAGAGGAAAAAAAGAAAGAAATATTAAAAATTAGTAAAAGATTAAAAGAAATCTACGTCACAAAAAAAAATTATAGATCGTATCAAATGCATTCTCCTTTTTTTTTCTCTTCATTTCGAGAATAAAAATTTTATGCAGTCACCAAACGTGTTCTTTTACTTAAAAATTATTTTGGAGAATAGAAATAGAAAAAAATTATTTTCCGTAACATAAACATTACTAAATAGACCTTTACATTCTCGATTCTAATGTCTTTATCTATCCATTGATGCATCGTTATTGCCTTTTGGCCTTGCGACATTGATTTTGAGTGTCATCTTCGTGTTGTAAAAAAGCAACAAATATCACATTTTTTTAGCTATTAGAAGACAAGTGATGATCCTTTTCCTATTCGTTTAAGTCATTCCATGATTCAATTATGTGGTTTGAAAGAATCATTTGTGCCTTTTGTTCTTCAGTCAGAAGGTAGGAAAATCTGTCGCATGACCACTTTTTCTAAAATTACAGAACCAAAATTCAAAAAAAAAAAAGAAAAAGAAAAAGAAGAAGAGAAAATAATAAAGAAATTCAACTGACCATACTGCACTTTACTCTGGAGTATTGAGAACGTTTTAACCTGCTACCGGTCCTTCCGGTGGCAACTTCTAAAGCCCCCCAACCTGCTCCACCTTCTATTCGCAGTCTCAAATCCTACTCTTCCATTGCAGCTCCCGACCTCTATCAGCCTTTCTTGCCTAAATCCCCTTTGTTCTTCTTCGAGCCGTGGGAGATTTCTTCGAGTCGCGTTGCAGTTCGCTCCTTTTGGGGCGTTCCCGAGCCCTGATCATGTCAAGTTCCTCGCTTTCGCTGGTGAGGTGCGGACCCTTCGCTCTGATTTTGCTTTGTTATTGCTCGATTCGTGCCGTCGTTTCTCTTTTGGGTATGGCTTGATTGCCCTTCCGGTGGGGGCTATGATCATTCGATGCTAATCTTTATCAAACTGTTCGAGACGAACTTGATTCGCGCAGTTATTACCCGCCGGTTGCTGTTGAATTCGACTGAGAATCTGCCTGGCCGTGCTTTTGATCTCGTCTGGTTCTAGATGCATCGCTCTGAATCGCTAAACTTTAGTGTATGTTTTAGATTGAAGAGGTTGAAATCGCCGGGTCGTCTTTAGGCGTTGCCGTGGCTTGCTGTTTTGAAAATTAGAGCTAAGCTAAGCTCCGCCATGTTGTAGGACATTTTTCATCCTAGTTTCGATTGCGGTGTCGCTAATTACAGTTTTCATCGCCTGCTTAGTACGTGGTGAAAAGTATGGATCCATGTTAAGGTTACGTTTTGTCTACTGAGGGAGATAACTTTCGCAGTTTTTTCTATGAGCTAGCCCATGTTATGTACCTGTTGTAAGGGAGCTTGTATCTTTCCATGTTAAGTGGCGTAATCTAGAAAAAAATTTCAGGGACATAATGCTAGTTTTAAAAATTCGAATTGCTAGATGGATCCGATCACTAACTAAAGTGGAGGTATCAGGTGATCTATTGCATCGTAAATGTTTGTGTGCAAGCAGTGTGTCTCTGAATGCCAAGCAACTCTTTCAAAAGCACTTGGGTTTTGTTGATATCCGAGTAAAGAAAGGACAGGGTTTTTTGGATGTTTAGATGCCAGAATCAGATTATTTATAACCTAATGCTTGTTTTTCTCATCTCCTTTTAGATGTCATTGTTGAAATGTCTGGCAGAGGATCTTGGATGTTGTTTTTCAGTTTCAAGGTTCAGCCTGGCGTCACTTTCAGGTGTGAAGTTATCCTGCAGAGTTTCCTAAACCTACAATTTGATAGCTGAATCCTCTGGGTCTCGGAGGACTACATTCAAGACAGTAACTTGACACGCCCTGTTTGATCAAATAATGGCAGATATACTTGGTTACACAGCTTGCAGACAGTTGTCCCAATTGCTCTTGTCGATCATCTTCTTTCATGGGTCTGAGTATGTCCTTGCAGTTGCCTTTCATGGAAGATCGAATGTAACTCTTAAATCTCTCCTGATCAGCCGAAATTATCTTCTTGCAATGTTCTTTTCGCTGGTGGAGTATCTTCTTGAAATTTCTTTATTTCCGGCTTTGAAAGAATGCTGGTGGATCAGCAATTTCGGCTTAGCCATGATTGTAGTTGGGGAAATCATTAGGAAGATAGCAATTATAACTGCTGGGCGGGCATTCACGCATTTGATCAAAATCTATCATGAGGATCATCACAAGCTGATAACTCACGGAATCTATCGGTTTATTCGTCATCCTGGATATTGTGGATTTTTCATCTGGTCAGTCGGGAGTCAGATAATGCTGTGCAATCCCGTGTCAACAATTGTGTTTGCAGTAGTCGTTTGGCACTTCTTCTCGACAAGGATACCATACGAAGAATATTTCCTAAGACAATTCTTCGGGCGAGAGTATGAGGAATATGCCCAAACTGTCCCTTCAGGGGTCCCATTTGTGAATTGAATTCTACATCTCAACGTCTCAGGAAAGAGTCGCATCCTAAATTCAGTCAATATTGTCTGATGGCCCTATACAGCTGCTTGGATTGGATTGGACAATGTTGAGGCTTCTATTTGTGAGATGAAACTCTTTGAGCGCTCCAACTACAGATTGGATATTTATCAGTTGTGAAGCACAATTTTACAAATTATGAAATCATCTTCGTTCTGCATGTATATATCGGGAATTTTTGTGCAGACTTGACAAATTGCTACACAAAGGCTTATCATGCTTGTCCTTAGTTCTCCTATGTTATGGTTGTGGTGCATGTACAACATGCTTTGTGTTGACTTATCAAAATGGTTTTTCTGCACGACTGACCTTTTCAACCCCTGCCCGAAGGTAGGATGGTGGAGAGTACATGTTCCAAGTTCCAAAATTGAATCTTCTGTTCAAGATTTTGTTTCTGTCCAATGATGTTAGTTGACTCGACAATATTGCGAAGTTGTTTTTTTGGTTTTCTCTTGGTTTTCTTGCTTATCTGGTGGAAGTCGCGACTCTGTGGCAAGAGTATCATGTTTGACCTACTAATCACTTAATCGGGTTCTAAAATTTGCTGTCAAGGTGTTATTTCAAGTTTCCAGCTGTTGTTGTCATTCATTTGGAAGATTAATGTGATGCCATTTTACACTGTTTGTTAGCACGCTATTCTGGGTGTTTATATATAGGACACGGCTCAGGATGAACAACTAGCCAATAGGCATGTGCTAGTGGCTTTGTGAATTACACGTTGAACTGTTTGATTTGTTTCCTGGCCTAAAGTAGCAAACATTCCATTGTTCATTGAATTTAAACTTTTGTCTCTGGCATGCACTCAGGGCACACTACTCTGTATGGATACAATTATCTAGGCTAGCAAACTTTATCATAGTTGAAGGGCAAACTTGATTCACCAGATCCATAGGTAAGCGCAGCATATCATTCTGGATTATGAAGATGAAAATTGACAATAACACAAGTCTAAACACCCTCTACCAAAAGAAAATCGGTCATGTAGATAACGATTTTTCGTGGTATACTTGACGAAGAGCAAAATACTTGTGGATGAGCTTGTCGTGGGGTGGCCAACAATCTTTGATTACTGGAGCATCTGGGAACTCCTCTAACCATGCATTTAGAAGTGGGAACCTCTCCCCATCAACCACTTTGAAGCTGCATATCTCCTCAAAGAAGAGTAAGAAAGGGATGTTACGTCTGCATCCAAATCTTAAGCAAACATGTCATCAAACTTTACGTCAGTTTAGTTTCTAGTGTACACTATTTTGGTGACTAGTTTCGAATAGACTTCTCGAACCTTATATGATCAAATTATATGTGTAGCATCGTCTTGGACTTCTGTTAAATGCTGTATGGCACATGATCAATTCCCTTGTCATCGCCAAATCTGGCTTAAAATCACGCCATGGCCCTTGCGTAAGGATCTTGCGGGAGAAGCGGGTGTTGCTTCCATGTCTCGTCGAGGTACTCGAGAATTATCAGACTTTGAGATCGGTCTTCCGTTGTGGAGAAGCACCAGTACATTCTTATAAACTGGGTTATACCGAAGAAGAAAGTCACTTTTATTGGAGATATCTTCCAGGACGGATTCGTACTTAATGCCCTTGAGCTGCAACGCCCAAACGACCCTCAAAGCAAATGCGCTTGACCATGTCTCGAATAGTTTCACTTCCTCTATAGATCATAGGATTCGCATCAACCTTCAGGGACACTGTTACACAGCAAGCCTTCTTGTACTCGAGTCATCTTGGACAGATGCTTATTCTTCGTCCTACCTGGTCGTGCAAAGATTCTCCTCTTGTCCGGATTGTCTGCACGGAAACCACATGGACGTCTTGCTTTTGTCCTTATACGACTGTCTTCCAGGATTCCTTGATATTAAGATTAATGTAACCTTGCGTTTATCGAGAAATGTTGCAGAGAGATCATAATTTATGAACTTGAATACCCATTTGTACTCGAGTACTCGGATGGATTGACAGAGGCGAAAGAGGCCAAATTTCAAAGAAGACCCACAAATTTTTCACCAGGGTGATAAAAATTCCACCACTTTTCAAATTACCCAAAATATATACCCATGAACTTTCATTCGAGGGACAAAAATACCCGCTGAATGTTCCGTCCATGCAGGCTAATGTGGCATGTGGCGTGGCTAATGTAATATTTGACTTTTCAAAGGAGTGGTCAGACCTAGGGGATGTAAAGGAACCAGAATTGTCCAGATTGTCTGGAACCGGATTGGACCACCCAAAAACCGATGGTTCCTTAAAGGAACTAGTCTAGTTCTTAGTTCTAATAAATTGGAACTAATAGGTACCGATCCGGTTCCCCATTTGGGGTGTGGAACCACCCATTCAGACTAGACCAATATGATATATAATATTATTTAATTTTTAATATAAAAAATGAAAAATCCTAAATCCATAAGCTACTTACTAGTTTTTATATTACATAACTGTTTGCTTTTGCCCACTTATAAGAAGTATGGCGAGTGTGCTCTCTTACTCACACACTTTCTAATATATTAATATTGTTGATTTATTAGCTTTACCCGAGAGTGTCTTTGGTGAGATGATTGTGTTATGTAATTTTTTATTATATATTATAGTGCTAACATGTGAAGCTTAGTAGGACCGATTTTATGGAACCACTAGGAATCGTACAAGTTCGGCGGTTTAGTTTCCGAGTGGATTCATAAAATCAACGAGCGTTTCTCAATTTTAATTTTTTGGAACTAGTCTTTAGTAGGTGGTTCCTGAATTTAGGATCCAACCTGCTCACCCCAAATGAGGCCCACTTTTGTTTTAAAAAAAAGGGAAGAAAAATGAAATAAAAGGTTGAAAAGTCAAAAAGAGGAGGAAAAGAGATAAAGTGGGTGCTCAGCTCTTTTAAAAGAGCCCGAAGCAGATAGGGAGAAAGAGAGAAAAGAAGAGAGAGAGAGAGAGAGAAAGAAAAAGAAGAAGAAGGAGGAGGAAGAAGAAGAGGAAGGGGGTTTGGTGGGTGCACGCTGTATATGCCTCGCCAAGTTGACTTGACTATGTAACGTAATACCCGGTAAGCGCTTGCACCTTTCGTTCGTTCAATCGAAGTAGTTTCGGATTTGGGGCTTGAAATTTGAAATTATGTGGGATTCGAGCCATGAAGTCCAATTTTTGAATCGTTGAGCTACGTATATATATGAAAATGATAATTTAGGGTGTTGTGGAACCATAGTATTTTATAGAACTTGATTTGAACTTACGGTTTGCCGAAACAAAATTTCAAAGTTTCCCGCGTGTAATGAATTGTGCGCATCCAGCAAATTTGAGGCCGTATTTCGTGGGTTTTCGGCTTGATTTTTGGAGGATCAAGTTAGGATTCTAGTAGTACGTTGAAATGACTTTCTATTGACTATAAGTAAGTTTAGAATGGGGTGGTGGAGAAAGTTATGGTGTGACCAAATTTTGTGCTCCAGATTTGCGTTGCAAATGACTTAAATAATCGCTTTAGGTACGTGATTTGTTGGTGCATAGGAGTTGTTTTGTTAAATTTTAGTGCAATATAGTTGTTTCGTAGTTGAAGTGGTGTGTTATTCAATTTTAGCATTGTTTCTTGTTTATTTGTTAGGACTATGAGTTTACTCATATGAGTAATGTTTATTGGTTGGTCATAGGCGATGAGATAAGTGATATTATATTTTCTTTGAATTTGTAAAACTCATGTTCTGAAAATGCTACGGATTATATATAGTATAAATTACAAAATACGGCCCAAAGTTACTGGATGCGCACTGTTTATTAAGCGTGGGAAATTTCAAAATTTTGTTTTGGGCAAACTGTAAGCTCAAATCAAGTTTCATAAAATCCTACGGCTCCATAGCACTCTAAACTATCATTTTTGTATATATACGATGACTAAAAAATCAGGCTTCGTAGCTCAAATCTCATATAATTCCAAATTTCAACCCATAAATCCAAAACTACTCGATTAGACGAGCAAGAGGTACAAGCACTTACCGAGCGTTGCGTTATGTAGTCAAGAAAAGAGAATTTTTGTTGCACAAAGCGGGATCGAGTATTCACTACCTCTTGGTTATATGAGAACGGTTTGAGAAACATATTATGAAATGTGTCATGACAGTTTACATATATGCAATTATTTTGCAACTGGTTTATGAAAATGTTTATAAATGATTTGAGAAATGATTGAGAATTGGCGGATGACTATGTTGTGAAAAGTTATTTACTTGGTTTATGGGATTGATTCATGGATTGGATTTTGGTATTGGATGATGGTTGTTTATGCTTAATATGACTGTGAACTTGGTGAGGGGTTAAGGGGTATGCATACCGGTTTAGGACATCCTTTTGGGCTGATCCAGGTGAGGGGTCAAGGGGTATGCGTACTGGTTTAGGACATCCTTTTGGGCTGATCCAGCTACTTTGTAGGTAGAGACTTTGTCAATGTGGAATTTTGATTACTTGATCATCGAGCATTGTGTAGTGACTATGGTTGGTATTAAACAAAAGATTGGTCGATGGATGAACCATTGATGTAGTTATTGATAGACATTAATCAATGGAATTGACAATTGATATTTGAATCGTGATGATGGATTTAAATGTATATTTCTGACTTGTTGAACGACTTGTACTTGATTTGCTAATGTATATTTAATGAGTTGGATTATGAGTTTTTGGTAGTGCTCTATACTTGTGTGTGTGTGTGTGTGTGTATATATGCATAATAACTTAGAAGAGATATGTACTATTCATTGAGCTTATTGTTGCTTACCCTCCATTTTCATAACCTTTTAAAAGTTCTTTGGTTAGCCACTAGTAGAGTGAGAGTGCTATCAATGGCGACCTTTGGAAGTAGACATTGGATACGGTTTGAAGTTGTGTTTTTCGAGTGGAAAGACGGCCGTGTCATCCCTATTCTTAATAGTTTCGGGGTGTGATAACTAATGGCCCTAGCGTGTGACAAAGGCACGTCGATTAAAGGAAAAGGACGGCATGGACACCTCGGCAAAAACTAGCGGTCTTTGCGGAAAAGCACCAGTACCTTCTTATGAACGAGGTTATTCTGTAGAAGAAGGTCGCTTTTGTCGGAGAGATCTTCTAGGACGGAGTCTTAGTGAATGCCCTTGAGATGCAGTGCCTAAACGATCCTCAAAGCGATTGGTTTGATCATATGTTTCACTTCAGCCTTTCAAGGGACCCTTCAACAAACAAGCCTTCTTGTACTTCAAGTTATCTTATTCTTCGTCTTACCTGGCCTTGCGAAGATTCTTTTTTTTTTTTTCCTGGTTGTCTGCATGGGAATCACATGGATGTCTCCATCTACCCCAGCCGGACAAAACAGACGTTAATCTTTGATACATTTATGATGGGAGAATCCGGCATTCGAATCAACTCGCTTGTTCCAATTCTGATAGGTGTACCTGACATGCGATTTCCACTAGCTTTGTTTTCTTATGATCATCTTTCTGGATGCCTTGATATAAGATCAAGGTTACCTCGAGTCTATCAAGAAATGCTGCAGAGAGAGCATAATTGATGAACTTGAAGACCCATTTTGTACTCATATGCTTGGATGGATAGACAGAGCGGAGAAAGGCCGAAATACAGGTAAAGCCCACAAACTTTTATCAGCATGAAAAGTTCAGTTTTCTCTTGGTTTTCTTGCTTATTCCTACAGAACTATGTGTCAAGGTTATCGTGTTGGACCTATGGATCACTAAATCAAGTTCCATAATTTGCTCTGTTGAAGTGTTATTTCAATTTTCAAGCTACTGTCGTCACCCGTCACCTCTCAGAAAGTTCAGTGTGATGCCATTTTACACTATTTAGTCAGCACGCTATTCTGTATGTTTATACATGACAGCTCAGGATGAACAATAAGCCAGTAGCCATGTGCTAGTGGCTTCGTAAGATACACGTTGAACGTTCAACTGTTTCTTGCCCTAAACGAGCAATTATTCCACTGTTCACTGAATTCAAACCAATATTGTTTCTAGTATGCCCTCAGGTAAAACTATTATATTTACAGAAACATAACATCCAGGATAGCAAACTCTTTCACAGTTAAAGGGAAACTGATTTAAAAGATCAGTAAGCAAGCACAGCTTATCGTTCTGGATTATGAAGATGAAAATTGACTGCAGCAGGAGTCTTAACACCCTTCAACAAAAGAAAATAGGTCAAGTCGATGACGATTTCGTGTGATGCAGTTGACGAAGTGCAATAAACTTGGGGATGAGCTTGTCATGGGGTGGCCAACAATCTTTGATTGCTGGAGTATCTGAGAACTCCTTTAACCATGCACATAACAGTGGAAACCTCTCATAATCGACCACTTTGAGGCTGCATATCTCCTCAAAGACCCTAATTAGATTGGCCAGCCATCCAAGTGCGATGTCCAGATATCCGATGTTGTCTCCGCTGAAGAATTTTTTTCCCTCTAAGTACTTCTTCCAGCTTTTGCAGGTGCTCACTGGCCTCTGCAAGAGCTGCCTCTTGCTCTTTGCCTTCACTTAAAAAAGCAGTCCATGTTGATTGCATAACCTGCAAAACAACAAACGGATTATCAAATAGATACGCCATTGGGTGCTCTGTTTCCATTCAAATCTTAAAGAAACATGTGATAAGAATTTGGGTCAGTTTAGTTTCGAATATGCATTATTTCACTGAGTAGTTTCTAATAGACTTTTCAAGCTCATATGATGGATACTGTGTGTAATATTGTCTCTGACATCTCTATAACCACATAATCTAATGAAGTCAATGGACAACTCTTTCTTGCGATGAACATATGTCCATGTGCATGGTGCATGAGAGAAACAAACGCTAAACAACGTCTGATCAATTACCTTGTCGTCGCCGAATTTGGCCCAGAATCGCGCCATGGTCCTTGCGTAAGGATCCCGTGGGAGAAGCGGGTGTTGCTTCCATGTCTCGTCGATGTACTCGAGAATTATCAGGGACTCTGAGATCGGTCTTCCATTGTGGAGAAGCACCGGCACCTTCTTATAAACCGGATTATACCGACGAACAAGGTCGCTTTTCTCGGAGACATCTTCCAGGACAGATTCGTATTGAATGCCCTTGAGCTGCAGTGCCCAAACGACCCTCAAGGCATAAGGGCTCGACCATGTCCTGAACAGTTTCACCTCCTCTGCCATATGGCTGATCTGATCAAATGATCCACTTCAACCTTGGAAGTGACCCTTCAAAAAAACAAGCCTTCTTACACTTGACTCATCTTTGACAGAAGCTTATTCTTGGTCTTACCTGGGCTTGCGGCGATTCTCTTTATATCCTGATTGTCTGCATGGGGACCAAATGCATGCCTAGCACCATCTTTCCGGATGCCCTGACATTAGATTAATGTGATCTTGAGTTTATCGAGAAATGTTGCAGAAAGATCATAATTTTTGAACTTGAAGACCCGTTTTGTACTCATTACTTGCATGAATTGATAGAGACGAAAAAGGCCGTATTCCACCCAAAAAAAAAAAAAAAAATCCACAAATTTTCAGCTGAGTGATAAAATTCCACGGCTTATCGAATGAGCCGAAGTATTCGTAAACTTTTAGTCGAGGGACAAAAATATTCACCATTGATTTTTCAGTCCATGTAAACTAATGTGACCTTTGACGTGGCTAACGAGGCTAATGTGTTAAAAAAAGGCACATCAGTAAAAGCAAAAAGACAATACGGACGATTCAGCAAAATCCACACCTCATCGTTTCCAATTCATCTGGATTATGACTCATTCGCTTCGCATTTCAGGAGAAAAGAGAGGCAGGGTTTCGGCCCTTGTGATCTAGACTTATCTTCTTCACCCTTCAATGTGATGATTTTTATGCTCCATGTGGATCGTTTGAAAAGTCCGGTTTTTTTTTTTTTTTTTTTTTTTGGGAAGCTGGCTGACCGAAAAAAATGGGGAAAAAAGGGAGTACAAAGATTTTTTTGCAGCGAAACGTTGGCCGCTCCATTCCCTTTCCCAATAGCTCAAAGCAATCATAATGGTCAGGTTTTCAAATGGAATCGAGGGTCATTACTGGATGAGCAGTGCTGATCCCCTTTTTGGTTTTGTAAAAATAACAGTGATTCGAGAGACATGGTTTGATAAACATTTCTAGAAAGATTGTGCTTACTACTCTGTGAATTTGATTTAAAAGATATATTCCAAAAAGATTTGAAAGAGAATTTTGATGAACTAACTTGTGAAAGATGATATGTTTTGATTTGTTAAACCAATTTATGGTACGGATTCTAGATTGATTTTGTGTAAAGAATTGATTGTGGAAGGCTTTATGTTTGGATTGTGAAACCCATTATGGCACAAACTAGTTATGGACTAAGTGTTATATAATGACGTGAGTCTCATGGGAGTTACATCTAAAGCCTTAAGTTGGAATTTGAGTATTATGAAATTGATTATTGATGTGTGATTTGAAATTGATCAATAGAATGGACTGCTGATTTGTGATTTGAGATTAATTAATGGACTTGACTGTTGATATTTAATTTGTGATTATGAATTGAAAGAGTCCTCAAGTTTAAAGTTTTGTGGATAGATATAACCCACTTTTGGTAGTGTCTGTTTACTAAATACAATATTTAATAATAGTGAGTATTTTTGAATTGTGTAAAGCTTTGTTGAAAAGATAAAACACATCTTTGACCTCGTGCATGTGTTATTATTATGGATTTGATTTATATAAGTTTCGCGTAAAAATGTATAGTGATTACTAGATCTGCTTAGAGTAGATGTACTATAGGTTGCTAACCCATTCCTTTTAAATCTTTTCAAGCTCCTCGCATCCAATAGTACTAGAGCACTTGCGATAGGGAATTTTGGGAATTGGCTTTTGGTATGGTTTGAGAGAGTTGTATATATGTTTGAAATGACATTTGTTGACTTTAGTTGAGTTAAAATTGTAAATATTCTTTTGATGGATTATAAAAACTCTGATATTATTGGTTGTGTTTGAGGCTGTGTCGTTGGGAGGAAGAATGACCGTGTCATTCCCCTGTTCTTGATGGATTCGGGGTGCGACATTTGTGAAGTGAGTTCTACATCTCAAGGTTTCGGGAGGAGAGTGTAGCATCTTAGATTCATTTAATATTGTCCGGTGGAGGTCTCTGTGTAGCATCTCAAGGTTTCGGGAGGAGAGTGAGTTCTACATTTGTGAATTTTGGATTGGATCGGACAATATTGAGGCTTCTGTTTTGTTTGATGAAATCTGCGAGCCCTCCGGCTACAAATTGGACTATTTATCGGTTGTAAAGCATAATTTTACAGTAAGTGAAATCATGTTTGCTGAGCATCTTTGTTCTGAAAATTTTTCTGCAGACTTGACAACATGCTGCATGAGGCTTACAGTGCTTGCCCATAGTTCTCTCTTTTGTTATGGTTGTGCTGCATTTCCGACATGCTCTGTATAGACTTATCAAAATGATTTCTCCGAATAGTTGACCTTTCCACCCTTCGATGGTGGAATGGTGGAGTGGTACTTTCTGAGTTTCAGAATTAAATCTTCTCTTTCAAGATTTAGTTGCTGTTCAATGATGTCAGTTCACTCTACAAAATTTGCATGTTTTGTCTTGGTTTTCTTAGTCGGAGGAATTATGAACAATGTGGCAAGGTTATCATGTTCAACCTACTAATCACTAAATCAAGTTCCATAATTCACTTTTGAGGCATCATTTCGATTTTCAAGTTATCGTCGTCACTTCTTCTTTCCTTTTCTCTTTTTTTTGTTTTGGTCGAAAGTCATCACTTCTTGGAAAGCTTAATGTGATGCCATTTTACTTTTTGTCAGTACACTATATTATGTGTTTGTATATATGACAGCTCAGGATAAACAAGTAGCCGGTAGCCATGTTCCAGCGGCTTTGAGAATTACACTTTGAACTGTTAGATCGTTTCCTCTCCAAGCCAGCAAATGTTCCTTTGTTCACTGAATTGGAACCAGATTTGTCTCCAGCATACACTAAGGGCAAACTACTTTGCGTATCATCTCCGAACTATTTCATAGTTGAAGGGAAAACTGATTCAAAAAATCATCAAGCAAGCACAGCATATCATTCTCGAAAATGAAGATGAAATTTGACAGCAACGTGACTCTTAACACCCTCCAACAAAAGAAAATTGGTCAAGTTGATGATGATTTCATGCGATACACTTGACGACGAGCAATGAACCTGGGAATGAGCTTGTCATGGGGTGGCCAACAATCTTTGATCAATGGAACATCTGAGAACTCCATCCATGCAAGTAGAAGTGGAAACCTCTCACCATCCACCAGTTTGAGGCTAGATATCTCCTCAAAGACAGTAATTAGATTGGCCAACCATCCAAGTGCTATGTCTAGATATCCAATGTTGTCTCCGCCAAAGAATTTCTTCCCATTAAGCTCTCCTTCCAGCTTCTGCAGGTTCTCACTTGCCTCTGCAAGAGCTGCTTCTTGCTCTTTGCCTTCACTTATGAAAGCAGTCCATAATGATGGTAGAACCTGCCCCACAAGCCAACATGTAATCACAATTTAGGTCAGTTGAGTTCCGAATATACATTATTTTGATGAGTTTTATCCAAAAGAATTTTCGATGCTCATATAATCAATACTATTTCTAACCTAGTCTCTAACTTACTTAAGAGAAACGAATGCTAAACAGCACATGTCAATTACCTTGTCGTCACCAAATTTGGCCCAGAATCGCGCCCTGGCCCTTGCGTAAGGATCCTGTGGGAGGAGCGGGTCTTGCTTCCATGTCTCCTCGATGTACTCGAGAATTATCAGGGACTCTGAAATTGATCGTCCGTTGTGGAGAAGCACTGGTACCTTCTTATAAACCGGGTTATACTGAAGAAGGAGGTCGCTTTTTTCGGAGAGATCTTCCAGGACAGATTCGTATTGAATGCCCTTGAGCCGCAGTGCCCAATCGACCCTCAAAGCAAATGGGCTCGACAGTGTCTTGAACAGTTTCACCTCCTCTGCCATATCGTTGCTTTGATCATATGATTCCCTCAACCTTTGAAGAGACCCTTTAATAAAACAAGCCTTCTTGTACTTAGTCATTTTTGACAGAACAGATGCTTATTCTGTCTTACCTGGTCTTGCGAGGATTCTCCTTTTGTCCTGTCTCTGGTAGCTTTGCTTTTTTATGACTATCTTTCTGAATGCGTATTAGATTAATGTGACCTTGAATTTAAGTTGCAGAGAGATCGAACTATAGAAGCTTGCAGACCCATTTTATACTCTTTTACTTGGATGGGTTGACAGAGCCGAAAAAGGCAAATTCCAAAAAAAAAAAAAAAGACACAAACCCACAAATTTTCACCGGACTGATAAAAATTTGCCTACTTTTCATATGACCTCAATAAAATGTGCACCAATAAATGTTTAGTCCATACTTGCTAATGTGAGCAATTATATCAATTTAATCATAAACCTTTTAATAACGACCAATGTAGTTCTTCTTGCTACATAGTTGAAAGGAAAATTGATTAAAAATATCAATAAGTAAGCATAGAATATCATTCTGGAATATGAAGATGAAAATTGACAAGTGTTAACACCCTCCCACAAAAAGAAATAGGTCAAGTCGATGATGATTTTGCGTCATGCGCCTGACGACGAGCAATGAACTTGGCGATGAGCATGTCACGGGGTGGCCAACAATCTTTGATTACTGGAGCATCCGAGAACTCCTTTAACCATGCGCATAGAAGTGGAAACCTCTCAACATCAAGCACTCTGAGGCTGGATACTTCCTCAAAGACCCCTAGATTGGCTAACCATCCAAGTGCGATGTCCAGATATCCGATGTTGTCTCCGCCGAAGAATTTCTTCCCTTTAAGCTCTTCTTCCAGCTTCTGCAGGTGCTCACTTGCCTCTGCAAGAGCTGCTTCTTGCTCTTTGCCTTCACTTTTAAAAGCAGCATATATTGATGGCAGAACCTGCAAAATCCTCCCCCCAAAAAAAAAAAAAAAAAAAAACAACTGACAGATTATCAAAGAGATATGCCATTTCGGTGTTCTTTTTTCTTTTTTAATTCTTGAAGAATCATGAAATCGCATTTAGGTCAGTTTAGTTTCAAATAACATTATTCTGGTAAGTGGTTTTGAACAGAATTCTTGAAGCTCCACTGATGAATACACTCTGTAGCATTGTCTCTGACTTCTCTAAAGACTAAAACCACATAATCTAATGAAGTCAATAGACACGACTCTTTCTTCCGATCAACGTTTACCCTTATGCGTGGTGCATAAGAGAAACGAATGTAAATTACCTTGTCATCACCGAATTTGGCCCAGAATCGCGCCATGGCCCTTGCATAAGGATCCTGTGGGAGAAGCGGGTATTGCTTCCATGTCTCATCGACGTACTCAAGAATTATGAGGGACTCTGAGATGGGTCTTCCGTTGTGGAGGAGCACCGGTACCTTCTTATAGACCGGGTTATACTGAAGAAGAAGGTTGCTTTTGTTGGAGAGATCTTCCAGGACGGATTCGTACTGAATGCCCTTGAGCTGCAGCGCCCAAGCGACCCTCAAAGGAAACGGGCTCGACCATGTCTTGAACAACTTCACCTCCTCTGCCATATTGTTGGTTTGGTCATATGATTCACTTCAACCTCCTTTTAACAAAACCAAGCCGTCTTGTACTTTGACTCATTTCGACGTCTTACCTGGTCTTGCCAAGATTCTTTCTTTCCTCAATGCCTGCATGGGAACCACATGGATGTCTTGACATACCCCCAGCCGGACGGAACAGACATCGATCTTAAAATATATTCATCATGGAGAAGCTGGCGTTCGTTGGCTCCGACTCTGATAGGTGCACCCGACATGGCATTTCCGCTAGCTTTGTTTTCTCATGACTGTCATTCCGGTTGCCCCGATGTTAGATCAGAGTGACTTTTGAGTTTTATCGTGAAGTGTTGCAGAGACCGGATCATACTTTATGAACTTGAAAACCCATTCTGTACTCATTCACTTGGGCGGATGACCCAAGGCCGAATTCCAACAAGAAAATCCACAAGCTTTCACCGTCGTGAAAAAGATCACCCCACTTCTCAAATGGCTCACTTTATTACTCGCAGAATAAAAAGACCCACTGTTAAATTTTCCGTTCTAATGTGACACACGTTGCAAAAAGACGATGCCGCCACGCCAGCAAAAACCAGACGAACGTCCTTTCTCTGGAACGTCGTCATTTCTGATTCCTCTCAATTCGAGGTTGACGTGCTTCACGTCTCAGGTGGGAAGAAAGAGAAGGGGTTTCGACCCTTTGTGATCTAGACTCTCCTGCTTCATGCTTTAAATTTGTGATTATCTTTGTTGAGAAGGGCACCGCCTCTCTCTCTCTGGATTTTTCCAGATTACGCTCTCTCTCTCTCTCTTGAGTTCTCCGGATCTCTCTCCACTTCTCCGGACTTTTCTCTAGATAATTCTTCAGCTTCAGCCGCAATTGTTGACCAACTTGTAATAAAATATTACTTGTAGAATAGTGTAGAAGGCCAGCAAAGCCACCGACTTTGCCTCCTATAAATAGGGGCTCTTGCCCCTTGAGTGTGTCTTGCACGAGAGAGTTGAGAGGTAGGGGTGATAGGGGTCTTGTGTGAAAAGTGTCAGGAGTGTGTGATGTGAGTGGAGTACGTGAGTGTGTGACTGGGTGGAGTAGGTGACGTGAAGTATAGAGAAATAGAGAGTAAGTGGGTGTGTGCAAGAATTGTGTTTGTGTGAGGTGTGAGAGGTGTATGAGAGTGGTGTGTGTAAAGAGTTTGCAATATTGCTTATATAAAATAAAGTGATTATTTTACTTGCACATCCACTTGATTTCTCAACAAGTGGTATCAGAGCAGGTCGTCGAAGGCCGTGCGAAGACAGTGGTCGGGGACGATTGTAAGTGAGCAAGGCGGTCAGCCAAGGAGCGAAGAAGCAAAGGACGTCGGAGTTCTACCAGTGCACAATCTGGGATTGTGAAGTCGGTTGGTCCGGGACCAGGCTTACTTGGTATAGTGCGGGGCATTATACTCAAGTCACCATGGTGGATTTCTCGAGTCCGGTGAACGGGATGGAGAAGCTTAATGACTTTAATTATAATAATTGGAGTACCCGCATGCGGTATTATTTGCTTGGACAAAATTTATGGGATATTGTTGGCGGCAACAACACCACACCACCCACAAATGATGGTGATTTAAGAAAGTGGAACGTCAAGTCAGGTAAGGCTCTTTACGTTCTTGCCGTGACTGTTGATGATGAATTATTGCAACACATAAAGAGTGTGAAGACCCCGAAGGAGGCCTGGGATAACTTGGCAACACTGTTTGCAAGGACAAACGATGCCAAGTTACAATGCCTGGAGAACGAGCTCCTCTCAATCTCGCAACAAAATATGACGGTGAGTCAATACTTTTCTAAAGTTAAATCTATTTGCAAAGAAATTTCAAAATTAGATCCCGAGAATGCCATCTACGAGACAAGAATGAGAAGAATAATAATTCACGAGGTTAAGGCCGGAATATAATGGTATTGTTACGGCCACTCGTGGATGGGCAAATGAGCCAACTCTAAGCGAGTTGGAAAATATATTGGCCAATCAAGAGGCCTTAGATAAACAAATCCCTAAGGTCTCAATTAAGGAGGATGAAAGTGCCCTCTTCAGTAATAAAAGAGGGTTCAAAGGCCAGAATAGAAATAGAGCAGGTGCAAGAGATGGCAAACCATGGAAAGATCATGGAGATTGGTGGAGGCAACCCGAAAAGAAGGGTTATCAGCCGGGGAGCTCGTCAAGATCGTGACGACGACAACGACGAAGATAAGAGCAACAAAGGCGTAGCAAACGGTGCTACGTTTGTGGCAAGGTAGGACATATTGCTAGATTACGTTGGTACGGGGGGAAGAAGGAAATGTCGTCACTTCCCGCAAGAAGGAGATTGAAAGCGAAGAAGAATGGGACTTTCAAGCGCCTCTTGCAATAAAGGAACGAGAAGAGCTTGCAACAGCTTGTATAGTTGAGTTGGATAATTCGACAAGTTCCATCACGACCCCGAATAAGAGCAAGCCAAAGGAGAACTCGAAGAAGCAACTAACAATGCCAACAAGCAGTCGTGAAAAGAAATTGCATGAGATGCAAGATATGATAAAGAAGCTGAAAGTTGAGAAGGCAAATATGGAGAATATGTTGAAGAAAATGGATGAGATGATAAGGCAGAAGGATCGAGAGCTCAAGGCAAAAGAAAGGGAGCTAGAGAAGTTCCGATGTGAGTTCAAGAAGCTGCAGAAGCTTCAGGATCTCAAGCCCACTATGATGTTCCCAATTGGTTATGCCGAGAGAAATATCAAACACATGAAGGAGAAGAAGAAAGGTTTATTTGAGGAAAGGAGGCCATCTACATCCTACATCCCGTGGTGTAAGGATCGGTGGAATAAGATCAAGGGGAAGAAATTTTATGCGGAAAAGGATCAAGAGGTCTACATTGAAGTGCTTCGGATGGGATTGGATCGATTGAAGCACGAAATGAAAGTCACAAATGAGAGGGTTGACCGGATGAGTTCCAATCTCAAAATTCTTAGAGGAGATATGCTTAATACGAAGATCGAATTGAGTGAGAAGAAGGAAAAGGAGACCAAAGGACAAAATGAATTGGCATTGCAAAAATTCAAAGATCACAAAACTCAATGGAAAGTCGCAGCAAGAGAAGCAATTGGAGATGAAGCTATAGAGCCATCCACATATGAGGAAGCTTCGCAATATGTTGAATGGAGGAAGATAGTTGAAGAGTCCAAAAGCAATATCAACACGGCTACTATATCTAAGTTAAGAGAGAGTAGTCGGTGAGGGGGAGTGTTGAGAAGGGCACCGCCTCTCTCTCTCTGGATTTTTCCAGATTACTCTCTCTCTCTCTCTTGAGTTCTCCGGATCTCTCTCCACTTCTCCGGACTTTTCTCTAGATAATTCTTCAGCTTCAGCCGCAATTGTTGACCAACTTGTAATAAAATATTACTTGAAGAATAGTGTAGAAGGCCAGCAAAGCCACCGACTTTGCCTCCTATAAATAGGGGCTCTTGCCCCTCGAGTGTGTCTTGCACGAGAGAGTTGAGAGGTAGGGGTGATAGGGGTCTTGTGTGAAAAGTGTTAGGAGTGTGTGATGTGAGTGGAGTACGTGAGTGTGTGAGTGGGTGGAGTAGGTGACGTGAAGTATAGAGAAATAGAGAGTAAGTGGGTGTGTGCAAGAATTGTGTTTGTGTGAGGTGTGAGAGGTGTATGAGAGTGGTGTGTGTAAAGAGTTTGCAATATTGCTTATATAAAATAAAGTGATTATTTTACTTGCACATCCACTTGATTTCTCAACAAGTAATGCTTCATGTCGAGGAGTTCGGTTCAACCAAATTCACAATGGGTAATTTTGTGTTGGATAAAAGTACGCAATTTCTGAATTCTTTGATCCTACAATCGAAAGTTACAGAAGAACGGGGGAAATACAAAGATTTTTTTGCGCAAAATCTTGCCCGCTCCACCCCCTTTATTTTCCCAGTAGCTTAAGGAGATCATGATGGTCTCTGGTTGTTTCAAGTCCGATCTTAGTTTTCAAATGGCACAGAGCGTCACCTTCCCATACGTCTGCCTTTAACATGCAATCGCGAAAGGGAATGAACTGATTCAAATTTCGGCAATTTCATATAATAACTATATACAGGAGAGAATTGAGAACTGCCAGAATTAACGAACGGGGTAAAATCTAAAGATAGTTGTACATAGGGGTGTGCATGATCCAGTGGGCGGTTCCCGACCTAGAACCGGGAACCGCCCGCTAAGGACCGGTTTCAAAAAATTGGAACCGGGATCCACCCGTTTGTTGCATGGACCCACCCGGGAACCGGACCGGGCAGTCCGGTTCCTGGGTGGATCCATGAAACCGATCTTGACGAGAAACAATTTTGGTTTTCAACATAAAACGTTCAGGTCTATGAGTTGGGAAGGAGGGGAGGAGGTCTATAGTTGGGTTTTCAACATAGAACGGTCGTGAAACAATTTTTCACGGCTGTGGTGGGTGGCGGCCGACGCGAGGGGGCGAACAGCAGCGGTGGAGGAGCAGCGGCGGCAGCATTGACGCTCGGGGAGGAATTGAAATGGCGATAGGATTAGGAGGAACCGAGGAAGAGACAAAGAGAGAGAAAACCAAAGAAGAAGGGAGTGAAGAGATGAGATTTAATCTAGAGTTTCTTTTAGTAATTTTTTTTTTTTTTTTAATATTAAAGGTTCCGGTCCGGTCCGGGTGGGTGGATCCACCCATGGAATCGGGGACCGGTTCCGAAAAGTGGAATCGGGAACCAGACCGGTTCCCTCAAAAACCGCCGGTTTTGGGCGGTTCCGGTTCGGTTCCGGGCGGTCCGGATGGTTCCCAGGTATTTTGCACACCCCTAATAGTACATCCACAAAACGGGGATTGCAACAATCATTGAATTTATCTGACCTATACAATAAACGATTCATGTCCTTTATGGTGGAATTGAATTCCCCATTCTTTGCTCAATATCGTTGCTCTAGCACCATTTCCGGCCTGGAGGACCTCCAACCGGAACAGGTAGGTAACCAAGGGGTGTAAAAAGGCACTCTCAAAAGTGTTCCACACTCCCACCCATGTGAGAACCGCAATTATGAGAGAGGGAGCCGACGACGCTCCCTGTATATTAATTGTTCGCCCATGGATGAGGAAGAAAAACTCTACATGATGGTCGAAAGTGACATGCCTTTCCTTCCCCACTACCCAACATTTTAACACCCTGTCATATGCCGAGCCAAAGCAAGGTCTAGCAATCATGCTGTGCACTAAGTAAAAGGACAAGGACGCAGAAAAACTGAAGGTAAGCACTGATATATGCCGAATATATTTTGTCAAGCAACCATCTTCCAGAAGAAGATTTATCCGATACGACAGTCCAAAAACCCTTTAATAAATAAAAAATGTCTAACAAAAAACTTATGCATGCATGTTTGCATCTGTATCTACCTACTAACTACAGGTATCACCATACATGGAAATGCTCAAGGTCAAAATGCTTACACTTATCCACCATTAAAAACTCTGAAGATTTGATATAACAAAGTGCCTTCTCGTCACCAACCAATTTTTACATTAAGTCGTATCTATCATATGCAAGTGCACAGCCATACGAACCTCACCCAATTATTATGTGATTTGTGGAGATAAGTGTCCATGGAGGATGTTAAGACCAAAGCGAGTATATAAGCAGCATGTATGGAAAAAATCCACCCAACAATCAGAGAATCACTATGAGTTATAATTCTTCCTCCTAAAGAAACTAAGAGCAACAGCAGACCTGAATATATACCTTCTCACTCCTGTTTAATTTGATTTTGGGGTTGAGAGAAAAATTCTTTGGCATTGTGAGCCACCTCTGCCTCCAACATGGCCTCTAACACAATGTCAGATCCTTTTACATCATCTGCCAAATATAAAGATCCACTTTTAGACACAATTTAAACAGCATACAACCAAAACAACTCCAATACTTCATTCTTGATTTAAAAAAGTCCTCAATTTATCCAGGAGACCAGTCGAAAACCCAATGACCAAACCCTTGACAAAGGCTTTCGCCCATTGCGGAAAATTCCCCACTGCTGCCTCCTGTACCATAGAAAATCATACAATGATAGAACCTAAGAGATGGGTTACCTTTCCGATTTGGCAATAAACCGGCAGTTTCAGCTGACACGGGCAAAATGGTAGGAATACCAGATTCATCATCAAGTCTGTCTGCCTCAGTATTGCTTTGTGGTGAACCAGACCTAATCACCGGTGATTCAGCCAACTTTGCATATTTGATTGCCTGGCTATGCATATTAGTTAGGTTGGATCCAGTGGTACCACAACCCTACCAAAAGTTTTAACATTTCACGGTCAATTCAACTCTGTGATCTTAACAGATGAAAACAATAATATTGACAGAAAACCTTTGTGAAGTTAGTTATTTGTGCATCTCCTTCCGTAGGTGCTTCAGGCAATTTGTCACCTATATACCACAAGAGAGAACATGAGAATCAGAGATGCTTTATAGTTATAACAACCATCTTTCAGCAAACAATCAGCAATAATTACTGCTGCCAACAGAGGTGTTATTTGGATCGTCCACCAGCCTTCGAGTTAACGGGCCAGGATTTATGAAAGTTATGCTTCTGATTTCATGGCGTATGGCTTCCAACTGGGCCATCGTGTCCTGTAGATCCTTGTGCACCTGATTGTCCAAGTAAACTTGTAAGCGAGCGAAAACCATCCTATCCTAAATAACAGCCCAACTATTTGACTAATGACAATCTGACATCTTTCACAATGGTGTTTTCTCAGCAATATATTTATTTTTCACAAGTTCCGGTTTATGTGCTTGGAGCTAAACCGGGCGCCTCAATTCAAATTCGATCACTTGACCATGCACTGCTCACATCAACAGATTGTAACTCTTAGCGTTTCGCACAATGTACATTGCCACTCTTCCAAATCTTCATCTCAACATGGATTAACAATCTCTACCTTATCAAACCTCCCTATGACTACATTGCGGATGAGAAAAATAGACCAGCTAGCTAGTGAACCCTTAATTTGATACAAAATTTCAATGGGACGAGTGCGGAGACAATTATATCAATGAGGAAAAGGAAACAACCTGACGGGCTTGAGTCTGCTGCATGATAGAATCAAACTGCCCACGTGCTAATTGAACATACCCAATGGCTCGACCTGCCAACCGGCCCGCGGTTCTAGCTATGAAAGGAAGGTCCTTGGGTCCTGTCAACATTTCGCCATCGAAAACTCAACCCATCAAATCACCGACACAAAAGGAGAGGACTAATGCAAAAGCATTGCACGCATATGGATGTGTAAGAGAAAAGAGAGGGAGAGAGACCAATAAGGGCAGCGGTTGCTCCGATCAAGAGGAAGAGCTCGCCATAAGAAATCCCAAACATTTCGCTGTCAACTGTCGAGGGGTCGTCAGCTTCAGTCTTCGCGAGTCCGTGAATACGAACTTCTGGAGAAGAAGACAAGCCAGAGGTCGGTCAATTGGGAACACGGGTTCAACCCACGAATACCCTTACAATCTGTTAACTTCATCTAATCTAGGTTGATATACTTTCAGATTTAGACAGAAAAACAAAGCTATTCCGCACAAAACTATCACGGACATTACATCGAGCAGATTATGTGCAGCTAGTTATGGAGCAAAGATATGGCTATCTCAAGCTCGACTTTGCAACCCGACTCTAGTTTGATCAGTACATGACGTCCGCAATCAAGGCAATAAATCCAGACCCAGCAGATTTCAAGATAGCTGAGACACAATGCATCGGCTGTTTTCCTCGAAGGTTAGGCTATACGTGAGATTCGCGTCTTACCTCGCCGAGATGCAAATTCCGAAGGGAATCTACGAGTCGGACCGTCTCGCAGAGAACCTGGAAGATCGTCGTTGGGGAGAAGGAAAGTCGACAATGGAGCTTTCAACGAGAATGCACCATTTCGGGCTCTCCCGATCGAAGGCAGGGGCGAACATCCACGCGGTTCACCGGACGATGAACGAGAAGGAAAGCCGAGCAGGGCAGTCCAACGTGGCTGCGAGATGATTTGGTCCGGACGGCAATCCCGCGACGTTCGACCGCCTCCGAAAGATGATGACTGAAAATCGATACCTCAGCGAAATTCTCTCCGAATTTTCTTTTCTCAGCCTCCGGAAGATTTTTATTTGCTTCTACCCCCCGAACAACGCCCGGGACCGGGACCCTGGCTCACGGGCCTGGTTCGATTGAGGGCGGTCCGGGGACTTTGGTACCCGGTCCCCTGTGCCCCGGTCCATCAATGCTGGGTTCGGGCCCGAGCGCTAGGGATTAGGACTTGGCCTCGATGAATTCAGACACGGGCACTAAGGTCTCTAGTTTGAATGTTAATTGCATATTAATGTGATTGGTGTTGATGTATATGTATTTTTTAAATTTTAATTATATTTTTTCCTTTTCTTTTTGTCGGTGGCCAATCTTAGGCGATAGTTGGAGAGGATGCCTCGCTAATCTCAATAAAGGGAAATAAAGAAAATAAATAAATAAATATTAAAAAATGAAATTTATTTATATCAACATCAGTTGATATTTGATAGACGACGGCTACATTAGTGATTTATAATTAAAATTAATTTGATAAATTATATTAGTAAATTGTCAAAAAGTTTATGATTAAATTCATCGAATTAAAAAATTTATGACTAAATTGGTACAAGTACAATAAGTTTAATATTTTTTTTTTTTTGTAATTTTTTCATAATGATTGCTAATGGACTTGGCTTAAGAAAAACATGATGGAACCTTATCAGAAACGAGAAGGTTGTAAAATATATTCTAAGGGGTAAAGGTAGCAATTGACCGGTGTACATATTTTACTTCATTTTTGTAATTGCTTTAAGTTCATTGGTAGTTTGATCAAAGGCCATAGGGTTATTACTTGGTATAAATTTGGATGGAGGAGATATATTTGTAATTACATATAGTTGAAATCCACTACATAAAATACTACATTATATTTATATTGTGATTGATAGCACGGGAATTATTATGCAATTGTAGCCAATCTCAAGATACATGAAATATACATTAATATCATGAAATTACCAATCCAAATTAAAGTGAATTATCAATTATTAGGAGATTAAATTATCAACTAGTTTTGCATGAATAACTTTTCTTTGTCCCTAGGGCCGTCCAAAATGCGTATGCGCATGATGTGCCAACATCTCAAAAGGGATGACATAATTGCCTCCCTTCTTTAAAATTTGCCAGTTCCAATTGCACTTTGGTTTGCACCTTGGTATATCTAGGATATTTCTCTCGGGGAGGATTCCAAAAGGGTGCGACAAATGCCGAACAGGCATGGGGGAATAAGACACTAACAGGTAGGCAGGACATGCATCGCATCAAATGCTAAAGAGTAAGTGACAAAATTGCTCATCCACGACCTAGGATTAGTTGTTACCCACTAGGACAGACGGCAGCTCAGAAACCGATCACTTTAGAAGCAAAATATTCATGGGAAGCAACAACAGTTTGCATGGACATCTTTGTATAGTTTTAGCTTTATTAGCCTGGTTAATCCTACCCATCATAACAAGGAAGCAAAAGGGCAAAAGAACGAGAAAGAGAGACATCGATCCATGGCTGTTTCCTAGAGGATCATATGCCTTGCTGTTTGGTTCTTTTGTATTCGCATTGATCTGAAAGGCGATTCAGATCGTTCGATAGTGTATTGGATGTGTAACAGAATTAGATTTCAAGAGGAGACCGCCTGTGGCACGGCATTGACGAGCGTTCTTCTAGATTTGGAACATGAAACACAATATCAGGAATACAATTACTATAACCAAGACACATGCTTGGGCCAATTTTGCTACGGCCATGCAGCTTGCGATGCACCTCTATCACAAGATAATTGCTATACATTCTTATTTGGTGCTGGGAACCTGCTGGAAAATGTTTGCGTTGACAACACCGGGGCTCAAGTGCAACTTGCAGATTGTAGAATTAGGTACGAGAATTATCAATTCATTGAACAAATGAGGGATCAATTAAGACAATGAGAGTGTATCGGATGGTTGTCTGTTGTATTGCTCAATTCGTGTCTTGTGAGAGTGTTGGAGCTCATTACCTAAGTGGGGATGTGGAATCTTGGGGAAAAGCTTTCCCAAGTTCACTCCAGTGTCTCTGAATAAACACAAGCTTATGTTTCTCATGGTTTTATTGTTTAAGACCGTTTGCAACATCATGATAAAGTGTTTTATGTTGAGAAATGATTCGAGCTAATATTTAATTAAGTGTTCATTTGTTTGAAGGAAAACTATTATCGATAAATTATTTTCCGACTTTCTAGCATTTTGATAATGGGAAATTAATCAATCTGGGAAAAACATTTTTCATAGACTAAAAAGAACAAGCTTAGATTGGAGGAAAATGATTTCCCCTTTTAGTAAGAAGAAAATCATTTTGCTTCAACCACCAAATAAATGGAAACTAATTAATTTCCTCAAAAATGATTTCCATGACCAAAGCCATCATGAGTATTTAGAATATAAAAGTGGAAAGAGAATAAAAACGGAGAGAAATCATAGCCATAAAAATTATGCAAACAACAGTTTGGGCACCCACTTCTATTAAGGAAAATCCGTAGGCTATGAGACGCGTTTTTATACGTTTCATCAACAAATGGCATGAAATATCCAATGATTCTAGCAATGACAGACTATAATGAGGCTTTAATGAGCCAAGTTTCCATAGGATTATCATATCATAACTCTTGGATCAAGCATAAAAAGAAACATGAATGCCTAACGATACAATAATCCAATAGCTTGAGGTTAAATAATGATTGGAATGGCTACTGAACTCATTTTTTCTATGAACGCGCATTATTATGTCATTTACGCATTTCATCAAACAGGCAGAATGAATTCCCGCCAATGAACTTGTATGCAAGATTAAAATAATGATTCACTTCAGATCGCAACTTTTGAACGACTCCGAAGTCGTCAAGACTTTGACAGGTCTACTCAAAATATTCTTTCTCAGTCGTTTGGCTTACATGGAACGACCCGAATTGTTACTTTCTAGGACCGCGGAGCGAACATGAATGGACTGCACCCTGCGTTCATATGGAACAGATCGAGTTGCTAATTTCGGAATTTGCTACATGATGTAATGCACTTATTATCTCGAATCGAAGAGGGTCCAAGATCCGGTTCTTTTATGTGACAAAGGCTTGTCGCAATGGAGCAAGCACTAAACAGGACGGGAACAGGGGAAGACGAAAAATTAATGGAGCAAGGCTATTACGCATACAGAATGCGGACAGAGGTATGCACTATGCAATATGCACATCATCTTCTCCTTTTTGTTCACTTCACTAGCCCCAGGTTGAGAATCCCCCAGGAAGTGTTAGGCCAGGACCTCTCTCTGGCCTTCATGAGCAAGACCCTCGCCCAGGCCACCCACCCTTCCCAGGACGTCCTCTTGTCCCAGGGACTCCCCCACTCCAGCAGCAGCCGCAGCCCGGCCTCGGCCGCCCTCTCCGCCTCCTCGTACCGCCCTTGCCCCAGGCACAGCTGCCCCAGCACCACCCTCGGCTCCCCGACGAACGGGTTCTTCTCGATGCTCTCCCTCAGCCTCCGCTCCACCGCGTCGTAATGCCCGGGCCCTCCCGACTCGTTCACCTCGCACACCGCTTCCCAGTACTTGTCCCTCGCCTCGATCTGGTCCCTCGCGCCGAGCACCCGCGTGCAGGACTCGAACACTGGCGGCACCACGAGCTCTAAGTCCTCGTCCCGCTCTTCCGACGGCTCGGAGACTCCGTTGCTCTTGCTCTTCTTCTTCTCGAGCATGAAGATCTCCTCCTCTCTCACCACGAGCATGTAGACCGCGCCCATCCTCGATATCGAGTTCATCCAGAGCCCGGGCTTCACGTTCCCGGGCCATAGTGCCCAAAAATTGTTCCCAGTGAATTCCAACCGCCCGTCGCTGTTCTCGAACAGCATGTCCTGAAAAGTAAACTCGGTCAATTTCTCAACACAGCAAGACTCATACCAGATCAAATTAAGAGCAGGAGTAATGAAAAACCGATCCGAATACTATGACACCACATCCGTTACCTGAAATCCAAAGAGCTGGTCGCTGAAATCGGCCATGGTCATCATCAAGAAAACCGCTATCACCCTCCTCGAAACGAGCAGGTCCTCTCCGGTCTTTATGTGCTTCACCGTCAACCCCTCGGCGGGCAACAGCGACTGGACCTTCTTCCGCCACGCCTCGTCGCCTCTGAACACCCCCTTCTCCCTGGCGTTCCGGAGGGACGCCTCCGAGAGCTTCAGGTGCTCGACGAGCTCCGCGTCGTCGTAGCGGAAGAGCAGGTCGTCGTGGATGATGGGCTGCCTCGGGACGACGCAGAAGAGGTGGATCAGGCGCTCCGCGGCGTCCCCGACGTGGCTGCGGACGACGTCGCGGCCGGTGTTGGGGTCGAAGATGGCGAGGTTGACGTAGGAGTTGGAGTAGGCGGAGTGGAAGAGGCCGCAGAGGCAGACGGCGTCGGGGGCCCGCCAGAGGCGGAGGATGCGGTAGATGTCGACGAGGTGCTCGAGGAAGCTGCCGTGCTTGTGCCAGCACTCCCCGGCGCCGACCGAGCGGAGCGTGGCCACGAGGGAGGGGAGGCGCGGGTCGACGGCCTCGAGCTCGCCGCGCAGGAAGGGCCGCGCGGCGTCGAGGAGGGTTGGAGGTCGGCGGCGCCGGCGGCGGGGGAGGGAGAGATTGAGGCGGCGCTGTAGACGGCATCGTCGGCTTCGTTGCAGAGAGAGAAGGAGAGACGACGGGGCTCAAGATTAATTTGTTTTGTTGTGGGAGATGAGAGAGTCCGTCGGAGGAGATAAGGCTCTCTCGGGACGTGGAATCTGCGGAGATTTGGATAAGAATGATTTGAAAAATTTACTTAAGAAGTCTTAAACTTATTCAACGTATATCGATTTAGTTTTAAACTTTTCAATTGTACAAACTCAATTATAAACCTTTTAATGATTTGTCAATATAACATTCCCGACCAAATTTGATTGGAAAACATTACTACAATGGTCTGTGACTCAATTATAAACCTTTTAATGATTTGTCAATATAACATTCCCGACCAAATTTGATTGGAAAACATTACTACAATGGTCTAAATAGCATTAACTATCCTATAGGATGTAATCAATACTAATATATATAATTTTTAGTTTCTTTTATTTTTATTTTTTTCCTTTCCTCCTTGTCAATAGCTGGAGAGGGCTAGGCGAGGCTAGCGGTTGTCAAGGGCTTGCGACTTGCAATAAAGGAAAAAAATAGAAAAATAAGTAGATAGTTAATTTTAAATTGAAAAAAAGTTCAATTTTACAAAAAAAAAATTGCAAAAATTATCCGCGTTAGCATTGCCAAATGCCATGTAGGGAGGTCGGTGTTTATATCAACGATTTTCGGCAAAAATTGACTAAATAGACTATATTAGCAAATTATTTAAATATTTAGGATTAAATTGGTCATATTAAAAGTTTATAACTAAATTGGCATAAATAAAATAAATTTATGATTTTTAAATATTTTTCTGTAATGATTGCCAATGAACTTGGCTAAGATATAAAAAAAAAACATAATCGGATTCTTATCAAAATAATATTTGAAGGGTTAAGATAGCGAGTGACCCGTGTACATATTTTACTTCATTTCTGTAACTACTTTGAATTCACTGGTAATTTGATCAAAGCCACATGGTTATTACTATAATACAAGTATGAATGTTGATGGAGGAGATATATTTGTCATGACATATTGTTGACAATCCAACTACATAATATACTACATTTTGAATCTATCCTGGGTTTGATAGCATGAGCATTATTATGCAAGCACAAGTAATCTCAAGATACATGAAGAATTGACTAGCCTCATGAAATTACCCATATAAGTTAGAATAATTTCTCAATTATTACAAGATTAAATTATCAGCTAATTCTGCATAATTAACTTTTATTTGTCCCAGTTCCGTCCAAAATGCATTCGTGTATGATGTGCCAACATCTCAAAAGGGATGGCATAATGGCCTCCCTACTTCAAAATTTGCCAGTTCCAATTGCATTTAGGTGCGTCTAGGATATTCCTTTGGGGGACAATTCCTGAAGGACGGCATTTGGGAAGAAGACAAGTACGGGTAGGCAGGATCACATGCATCATAAGTTGCCATCGGGTTCATACTCATGTATGTATTTTAAACCAAATATCATATCGGGGAGATCACCCAATCAGTTCTAAACCTATTATATATGTGCCAATTTAGTTATGAACTTTAATTTTGTAGAGTTAATTATAGATATTTAAGTGATATTCCAATGTAATCCTTATGACAAATCTTTCTTGGAAATAGCTGACTTATATAGCGATGTCACTTAGGATGACCGAAGATAACTAAATTGCCACATGAGTGGCTTTGGGCAGAAATTAGCCACAAATATTTTATTAACATTTTAATCAAAAGTTTAAGGTTAAATTGACGAGACTATTATATACTACGGGGACTTTTTCGAATTTGAGATGCGATGTAATAATAGTGATATGGTAATAATGCTGAAATTATTGAAGCCTTCGCGAGATTTGCTCTTTGGAGTCATTGTAAGACGTGGAATGCACTGTCCATGAAAGCTCGGTTTGCGGCTGGCATGGATGCAGTACAAGCACGAGTGGAAAAAGCAATATAAGTGGAGACTTGCTGGGAAGGGTGACAAGGGACGGGGTAGGGATTGCGGACGAATCCCGAGCTCGACGAGCACGAATTCGACACTGCTTTCCCTTCGCTTGTCTACATCATGGCTTCACCATCATTTGCGTTTTCGGCCTGCAAATTGAGATGGCACCCACTTCGATTCAACATATGCGCTTGGTGGACCACCTCTTGAGATATTCCCCGGTTGGGGTGAGGCATGTGAACCTCCAACAAAACCTATCTACGCAGTGATTTTTTTTTTTTTTTTTGTTGATTTGTGTGCACTGCCTTGGTCAAGTGCCTCGGCTAGCACCGTCGCCGCCGCTTGACCTCGCAATCTTTGAAGAGCATGCCATCGGCCCTGTATGTCATTGGCCGCCTCTCTCTCTCCCCGCAAATCTTTTGCCCAAGGTTGGCGGGTGATTGTGGACCTTGAAAAACTCACCTACAATCGTTGTTGAACTTGACAACCATGGATCGTGGGTGATTGGGGGTTGTCAATCTGAAAGTGTGGTCATGTGAGTTCTATATAAGAAATCTAGGGATTGTATTGAGTATGGACGAGCCTAGGATTCGAGCTCCGCGCTCTACCTGAGTCTTGATCTCTCATCGTGGCAATAGCAGCGTGGGAAAGAGAGATCAGAGAGATGGCTTGAGAGAGAGAGAGAGAGTAGTTATTTTTTGGTTGGAGAGAACACATGCGTATAGCGGGAGAGTCTAGAGAATTGTGACACTCCTTATTTCCTTGGTTCTAATATGAGACTTAAAACTAAGCTAATGAAAAGAGACTACATGAATATAAGACACAGTCAAACCCTATACATATATATGAAATCCTTCCACATTAGGATTAAGAACCTCTTTATTTAGAGGATGAACTAACATGGACGTTTTTTACTTCACATTATTTATAGATAACATATCCATATTTGAAGATCTAAAATCACATTTAATCCAAAGGAACTAATTGTGCGTTCTACAAAAAAAAGGTTTTATTTTCCTGCATTCTTGATTCTCCAATTAAGTCACTGATTAATGGGTGACAATTATATAATTCACCTATATAAAAATTTAAATAAAAACAAATTTGTATAATGTTTGTGTTTATAATTCATCAATCAAAAGAACAATTGAAATAATCCATCCTATTAGGGATGGAAAAGAACCTGCTCTTGATGAATTGCCCACTCGTTTTTTCCCTTTATTTGGTCAAGTGTTTGAAATGGACCGAAAGGTCCAAAGTAGCCAAAGACGACAACATTATCACACGCCTCCCATGGAAAAAAAGAACGATACAACAAGAAAATTCGAAAGAGACGTGTTGAAGCTTTGCTTTTACGTATTCTGTTGTCTGCATGTACGATAAAGGTAACATAGGTTTACCCCACCCATTAAATTATTTCAACGGAAACGACAATACGAGACCGTGCAGATTCCTCCAGCCCAAACGATGGATGTCCTTGCTCCACATAATATACACTTAGTTAAAGCAACGTGACAAGATTGCTCCTCCAAGATCTTATACCTACTAAGGGCAGACGCCGCTCAGAAACTGATAACTTGGAAGCAAGTATTCGTGGGAAGCAACGACGGTTTGCATGAACAACATCTTTATATAGCTCTAGCTTATTAGCCTGGTTAATCCTACCCGTCATAACAAAGAAGCCAAAGAGCAAAAGAACTAGGGAGAGACATAGATCCATGGCTGTTTCGTGAAGGATTGGTGGGCCTATGGCAAGCAGGTGGAGAGCATTCTTAAAGATTTGGTACGAGTTATGGATATTGTCAGCTTTGAACAGTGGAAGTGTGCGCTTTGGCACGGATATGGTTTTATTCTTCTTAGGACCGCCATCCCTTAAGAAGACACGTATATATAGTTAGAAAGCCTATTGCCTTATAAGCCAGCCCAGAACTTTCTTCCTAGGCGATGTGAGACAAGAGATGCGCCTCCTCCCTGCACACGTCCAAGAACCAAGGCACGGACGCACCGCCATCCCTCCTCCCAGCAAACCGCCGCCCAGGCCATCATAGTTACTACAGCCACAACACATTCTCAAGCCAAGGTTGCTTCGGCCTATCACAGGACGATTGCTTTGCATGCTTATTTGCTGCTAGGAACCGGCTGAAAGACGTTTGCCCCTTAAACACCGGGGCTCAGGTGCAACTTAAAGATTGTGGAATTAGATATGAGAATTGTCAATTTATTGAATAAGTGAGAAATCGATTAAGACAATGAGAGGGGATCGATTGTCGTCTGTTGTGTTGTTCAACTCGTGTCTTGTGAGGCTGTTGGAACTTGTTACCTAAGTAGGAAGATGGAATCCGGGGAGAAGCTGTCCCAAGTTCAGCTGAGTGTGTGAATAAACTTATGTTTCTTGTGGTTTTATTGTATAAGACCATTTGCAACATGATACTAAAGTGTTTTATGTTGAAAAATGATTTGAGTTGATGATATTAATTAAGGGCTTAATGCCTAAAAAATCCTCAACTTTAAGTTTAGTCCCACTTCTACTCTAAACCTTTTCTGTCCCATCTAAAATCCCCAACTTTAGGTTCAATCCCAATATACTCTAAACTTTTTTTCTTTGTCTCATTAAAACTCATCAATATTTACTTGAGTTTCGAATCTTCCCTATTAACCCTTTGTCCAAAATTTCTCTTAACAATTGAGAGATGGAAAATTTCCAAGCATAAGTCATTGAAGCGTCTTGAGTGCGAGCATGAAAGAATGAATACTGAGTGCGAAATCAAAGATCCCCAACGAGATGGAAGAAAGACTCTTCAACTCCGTTTGTTTCATGGAAAAAAATTGAAAAATATTTTCCTAAAAATGATCATTTGTAGCGTTTATAAAAATGTTTCAACATAAATTGTTGTCAATATTAAAAATATTTTTGGATTCGTTTTTATAATCCATACAAGCAATTAGTTTATGAAAAATATTTTCCTAATTATTTATTTTCATCGAAACAAATAGCATTTTAAAATAAGAGCAATTGAAGAAGGCTAACTCTAATTGTTTAGGTTTACCCAAATTTCATATCCAAGTTGACATCGTTTGGGCTGACGTATATATTCATTTCCAAAAGACTTCTTGGATCTGGAATTTAGAGAAAAACTAGAATAATGACATGGAAATGTCACATCATTAAGAGTGATTTTGGACTAAGTGTTAACAGCAGCAAATATAGACTCAAGCAAAAGTTTGTGGTTTTTTATGGATGAAAAAAGTTTAGAATAGAATTAGAACTAGACTAAAAGTTGAGGGTTTATAATGAGATGAAAATTTTTCTCAAATAGAATTGAGACTATAGTTAAAAATTGAAGGTTATTTTAGGGTATTAGGCTTTTTAACTAAGGGTGCATTTGTTTGAAAGAAAACTATTTTTTCGGGAAATTAGCAGTGGAAAAGAACCTGCTCTTGATTACTTGCCCTCTTCTTTTTCCCTATTATTTGGACAAGTCCTTGAAATGGAACGAACGGTCCAAAATGGGCTAAAGATAGTCTTAAGTGTCAAATTGGGTGCTTGTACGAGAAGGGCGATATAGGTTTGTCCTGCTTACTAACTAGTTGTTTCGCTGTAAGCAACAATACGAGCCGGAATAGATTCCTCTAGCGCGAACAAGAGCAAATTCTTGTGTGAAAATACTTAAAAGCAAATTCAATGCGTGAAAATCCTTAAAAGAAAAATGTAGGAACAGAATCGCTCTTAAATTCAATATTGGCTTATCCCTCTTATTTCAATTGTGGTGTTATGATTAGGGGTGAGCATTGGTCTAGGGTCAACCCTAGACCAACCCAACCCTGCCTATCATTGTCCGGTTCTCAAGGAGACCAGGTCGATCCTTGATCCTGGGATTCTTGAACCAGCACTGTACGGATTGGTTCCCGGTTCTGAGATTCTTGAACCAGCATTGTACGGATTGGTTCCCAATCCTAGGAGTTTAGGGTCGGTCCAACCTGCACCAACCACGATTATATATATATATATATATATATATATATATATATATATATATATATATATATATTTCTAATATATTATTTCTAATTTTTCATATAGATAAAACCCTAAAATAAACGGCGTTAACAACATTAAATAACTCCTTAGTGAGGAATTCAAGTAATTTTACACTATTTTTTAATAACTTAGATTTTTTAATGTTTTTTACGGCGTTAACAACCATAATTTATAAAGGAAGAAAATGTTTTTATGAGGAGTCCTCACGGCATTCAAAATGGTATAATTAGCTCCTCATGGCATCTTTCTCTAGTACTTGTTCTCTTCTGTTTTATTTATTCTCTTAGTCTATAATTCGTCAAAATTGAAAGAAACAACTTCTTCGCTCGCCATTTGACACTCGCCTTACTCACTTTGGGTCACTCGTGCTGCTCGCCGCTCGATGCTCGCCTGGCTTGTTGCTCCTACTCGACGCTCGACGCTCACCCCACTCGACACTCGTCGCTCTCCTCTCTTAGTTAACCTCTCTCATCACTGAACCCATATGGTCGGTCCGGTCCTAGGTCGCCTTTTCAAGGAGTACAAAAAATGAAACAAAAAATTATCAGTTAATCCCGGGTTGACCCTGGAACTAGACTAAACCCATTGGGTCAATCCGGTCCTCGGATGCATTTTCAGATAGTACAAAAAATGAAATAAATAAATTATCGATTAGTCTCAGATTGACCCTGGAACCGAACCGAACCCATTGGGTCAATCCGGTCCTCAGTCTCAAACTCAATAGGGTCGGTCCTCGGTTTCAAAAATTAAGGACCATCACTGTGCATATTAGTCCAGGGTTAGGAGGTGGGCTGGCCCAACCCGGACCATACTCACCCCTACTTGTGATGCATGGATTTCTATTCCTCAGTCTAGTTAGGAATTGAATCTTACAACTTGCAATTGGTAAAAAATGCTACATAATTTTTTACTTGATGTTTAAATAAAGATTAGGTACATGAAAGACATATAATCAAGTCTTCAATTTGGTTGCACATGATTCAAATATTTTACTTAGGTTTTTATTTAACCTATCACAAATCAATTAGTAGTAACTACTAAATGAAATTAACTTGCAAGTTAAAAATTTGGACCATAAGTCGTGAATTAGCGGATTTAGGAAAGCCGAGACTAAGCCTATACTTAGCCAGCTGTTAACCTCCGCGTGCTTGTGCGTAGGGCTCAAGGAGGTCGCAATAGTCAGAGCCTTCAAAACGATATTTATGGTAGTAATATTACTATAGGACTCAATACTGATATTCACTTCATAAAATTCGCCCCCATCCATCGTGGTAGATGATTTCTGCAATGGCGTCTCGATTGCATAGTCCTTTCAAAAGTAAAACAAAAGATCACTACACGTTCCAGTGATTGAGCAAATGAAACAAGAACTTAAGTTCAAAAGTTCAATGCGAATTGATCTAAGAGGTCTCATTTCAGCAGGGGTTGATCCCATTCACTGCATTTATTATTAAAGAAATTTTCACTAAGGATCGTTTTGATTATTTCGTCACGAAGATGAACTCAAATTCTCAGGTGTTTGGATGCATTTTCTACTTCAAAGTAGCCATACCTGCCGACATCGTCTACATGAGAAATTCCCCGGGATAAGAACGCTTCAAGTGCCAAAAGTTGGCACAAAGGGACACTTAAGTGCCAAAAGTTACGAAAGTGACACTTAAGTGCCACTTTGTAAGAAAAGTGGGACACCTGAGTGCCACCTCCGGCGAAGGCAGCCGGAAATCATACGTGGCAATTAAATATGATTATTTCTTGTCGAGGTGGCTCGCCGGAGAGAGCCGAGTCGGCTCTAATTCACCCAAAACGACGTCGTCTCCTCGGGTTGGCCAAAATGGAGCCCTTAAATCAACCAAAACGACATCGTCTCCCCATTGCCCCAAATCTAAAACCCTAAATCCGGCAAATTGCCATTGAAGCGTTGGAGCCTTAATCCCGAACCCTAACTCGATTTGCCCCAAATTCTACGGTTGGATATTAAGAATGGAGAGCAGGACTTTCAGCAGCGACTCAAATTTCTCTCGCCAAAGCGAAGGAGAAGGCAAGCGTTTATGTTTTTGTGGGTTACCAAGTCCAAGAAGAACATCGTGGACGCAAAGGAATCTGGGAGAAGATTCTATGGATGTGCCCGATACGAGAAGGGTCGAAGTGCAAATATTTCGAATGGGTTGATGCGAAATTCTCTCACCGAGCCACAGAGGTGATATTGGACCTACTTGATGGATGTCATCAACCTCCATCTACACTGTGGACGATTTGGACAAGGTTGACTCAATGCAAGCTCAAGCATCTTCGCTAACCATTTGAAGAATGAAGTTTCAAAGATGAATATTGAACGAAAGTGTTACCGAGCGTTTATTGTGTTGCTGTTTTTTTGTCTATCCTATTTTATGATGAAATGTAAAGTATTGGAAAATGAAAAGAAGTTTCTCCGACTGCCATAGTTGTCAATGAGATCAAGGAAAGGGAATGAATGAGATGCTGTTTGAATGAATGAGATGCTATTTGTACTATATTTTTGCTTATTCTCGAAGATAAATCGGTGATGATGGAATGTATATTGGGTGGATGTGTTGTGGTGACTTCTTTTCTTCAACTGAATGTAAACCAGTAGCAATGAATCGAATGGAGTTGGCATAAGTTGAACATTCGTATATATAAACCAGCAGCTTCTCTGGTTTGCTGCAAATCACCATTTACATAGGACAAACATGAGTGATTACTCAAGTGCTATAAGTTGTATATAGTGATCACTTAAGTGCCAGTCGTGATTAAAAAAAATTCATTTAAGTGTCAAGTTAGTATCAAAAGTGATCACTTAAGTGCCATTTGTGATTAAAAGTGAACACTTAAGTGCCGAGTTTTTAGAATGTGATCGTTAAGTGTCAATTTTATTTGTACGTTTCATCTATAAACTACACCAGCCATCACCTGCTATCGCCCACCACGACCGCCCACCACTTTGGCCACCATCGGCCTCTAGCCATCACCACCAGCCACATCAAGCATTCTAGGCATCCACTTGAGCCATTACTATGTTGCGGGTATTCTGCAGTGCGAAGTTCCTAGTGCCTTACATCGGCTTGCACCAACACTACCTCGGAGCAAGATGTGTGCAAGATGTGCATATTGCACACTTACATCTTGCACCAAGTGCAGCACAAACCCCCAGCCCCCAACCCCTATAATAGACCCACCAGCCTATCAGTAGGCATCGGCACCAACATATTAGCTACCACACCAGCACGTAGCCACCACCATAAACCCACCATTAGCAGCCACTGTTGGTGGTGGGTCGTGGGTTTGTTGCAAAAGGGGTTCATGCAAACTATACTAGTTACAGCAAAAGGCCCCAACCCAATCCACATAGTGGACCCACCACCATCAAGTTTCACCAACCGCCACCACCAGCCACACAAGCACCCTAGTCACCACCACGGATCCACCACGGAAAGCGAGAAAGCAATAAGTAAAAGTAAAAACAAAATACAAAAAATGAAAAAGGCACCAAAGATGACAAGCAACAAAATCATTTCATTGATATTGAAATGAAGTCTCACAAAGTCGATGACAAACTATTTAAAAGAAAACATCCACAGTAAAACAATTGACTCGTCAGCCCCACAAACCATATCCCATCCCATTTCATTAATCAATATGCACAATGCCTCTGTTTGTGCTCCTTTCACTTGATTCATAATCCTTGTGCTTTTTCTAACTGGACGTGAGGTTTCTTCTTCAACTGTCTCAGGATGCGTTGATTTTGATGGAGGTGCAATTGTCCTAGGCCGAGCCGATTGAGAAGGAGCCGGAGCTGCAACTGTCGTAGGCCGAACCGATTCGAGATGGACAGAATCGGGTTTTTCTTACTCTTCTTTCTTGTTGGCGCAACCAATGTCTTCTTCTTTTTTTGTTGGTGTAGCCGTTGATTCTTGAGTTTGGCCTTGAGAGATAAGAACCTCGAACTTCTCCCGGGCTTCAAAAAGAAAACTCAATTATTAACAAAAGTTTGCACCATAAATTAAATTAAATACAGCCTCGTAAGCTTATAAAACTTACATTAAGAATAACTGTTCCTTAACGCTCATCCGTATAAAGCCCATAACCATACTTGTTTTAGCCTCTTTCCAAGAGCTCCTCTTGTTCGAAGGGGAACGTCGGTTTGTACTTGTGATTGATTAGCCCTTCTTCTCGCATGTGATTTCTTGGGCTCTTGTTGTGGCTGTTTAGCTACGGCAGGGGCTTCTTCCTGGGCATTCGAATGTTAGACGTCTTGTAGATGGCCTTCTTATAGGTGGCTCATGATTTGGCTTTCTTTTGGTTGTTTTTCTATTTAGCCCTTCAGCTTCAATGACACCTTATGTTGGCTTTTGTGGTGGCCCTTGTGATGACCCTTCTAGTGGCCTTTGTGGTGACCTTGGTGATGGATCTTGTGGTGACCTTTCGGTTGGGCCCTTTGTTGTGGTGAGCTCTAGCTTGCCTTCTTTGAACCCGAGAAAAGACAAATGATATCATAAATATAAACATCAGGCCATTGTAAAGGAAAACTAAACACAAATTATTTAAGTTACCGGGTATTTTTTTTCTCGCTTCGCTGAAGAACAGTCGACTGCTTGGCCCTCCAGTTGCTTCGGCCAATCCTTGAGCTGGCTGTCTACCTGGCCTTGTTTGAACAGACCCTTCAGTGGAAGGTATAGCAGGGGCTTCGACCAATTCTTCACGTGTCATTCTCCCGACTGACAAAGACAAAAACATTATGTCAATTAGTTGTACATATCTGTTTATACAAACCATAAAACAACATAAACACAATTGTCATGACTTACTTTGGGTTTATTGTTGTCGATCGAAGAACAGACGACTCACTTCGCATTTCTGTTTGTCCTTCTCCAATTGTCCCTTCACTAGGTCCTTCGACCGGCCTCAACATTCTCTTGCTTCCTTAATTGACAACCTTTAGTATTGTGCCCCTGCTATGTGGCAAAAAGAGCACTTCATCTTTACACCTATCCTACTCATCCTACGCCGACTTGAGACCTCTCCTTCCGCCATTCTTCGTTTCGCTTTGGTCTTCCCATTCTCTTCTTTAGTGGCAAAGGTTGAGGTGCTTCATGATCTGTTGGCTCCCGAACTTGGTACCTCGATTGGCTGCAACATGCATTGGTACGAAGCAAGATATCTCGGTTTCTTGTACCAATCATCAAGGTAGTCTTACGTGTTGTGGCCTTTCAATTGAATGGCACATATGGCATGTGCACAAGGAATTCCACTTACTTGCCATGCTCCACATGAACACTTCCTCGTACCTAAATGGACAACATACTTATCGAGCCCTTCATTATCTCATTTCCTTCATCCCCATTCCAAATGGGATGACAATACCTACTCGTAGCCAAGTTCTCATCCAATTTTTAGCAATCCTAGGACCACATTGCCTAGTCCGGTTTGCAGCCTCATCCCTTTGTTTGTGCAACCGAGTCATAACCATAACCCTTATGTCTTCAAGCATCGAGATAATTGGTTTGCATCGGCATCTATTATCCTCCCATTGAATGATTCGCAGATGTTGTTATTTATGTTATCGCACTTGAATTCCTCATTGAAGAACGCCCTACACCAATACTTTGGTTCTGTTTGGAATAGTGCATCATAACCTTCCCTTATCAATTGAAGAGTTCTTCTTTGGCCATCCTAAAATCAGCCATATTCGTGCTCTTTGCTAGCTGCCAAAATTTGAACTGCAGCTTATCCCCTTTATAGTTCTTTCCCCAATTTGCATATATGTGCCGCGCACACATTCGATGCTCGGCATAAGGCAACAACTCAGCTATTGCTGGAACCAATCCCTGCAATAATTCAAAAAAAGAAAAGAAATGTAAGCAAACGACATGTTCATATCAACAAGCAAACAATTGACCAAATCTTTCAAAGAGTACCTTCTGTTGGTCACTCATGAACGCCCACCCTGCACCATTTGTTATCTCCAAATCAACCATCAAATTTTTTAGGAACCAGGACCAATTGTCCTTGTTCTCTACCTTTACAACAGCCCAAGCCAGTGGAAACATCTGGTTGTTTGCATCTATTCCAATTGCAGCCAACAATTCTCCCTTGCACAAGCCTTTCAAAAAACACCCGTCCAATCCTATAATCCGTCTACAACCAGATAAAAATCCTCGTTTGCATGCATCGAAGCAAACATAGAACTTATCAAACTTGGTCCCAATATCGGAAGTGGTCTCTCCACAACCTCTACATACACTCTACTTGAAGGATTTTGCAGCCTACACTCCCAAGCATAATCCCACACCTGTCCATATTCGCTCTTTGTATTGATCAATGAGTATCTTCATCACCTTTTGCTTCGTTCTTTTGCATTGATTCCTGCTTATATTGATGCCAACCTGCTCCTTCACCAGCAACTTGAACCGAGTACTATTCATCGAGGCATCATCTTAATCATATTAAAGAAGTGCTTGCACAACCATGCACTTGTTACCCTTTTATTTTCAAAATTAATGGAACAAGTATGTTCCTCTTCGTACGCTCTAATCTGGAAAGATCCACTTCTCCTAACAAATGCACCATAGATCCTCCATGGACAATTTTGCTGCGAACACTTAGCTCTTACAAAGGCCTTAGTATTTCTAATGAAGTCAATGTTCCTCTGTGTAGCAATGGAGTTCTTCAGTATAGCTTCCCTAAATTGTTTTGCATCTTGAAATTTCATACCTACCGACAAAGTAGGAGAGGCAACGGATGGATCATAAGAAGGAAACTTACTTTTCCTTCTCCTTGTATGCACAACTCCTTCATCTTCTTCAAGCTCATCTTGGGAAGTAACATTCTCAAGGCTTTCTTCATAATCAGTCTCCTCACCAATGGCAACAGCATCTATAGGGCCTTCGGCTCTATTTGGAACTTCATCAGCTACATGCAAAGCTGCAAATTTATTTGTCAAAAAATCCCTTTGCCTTTTTCTTGACTGTACAAGCTCCTCGTCGTCGCTATCACTTGTGAAATTTGCAGTAGGCAACCCTTCATCATCATCATCACTTGATTCAGCTACTTCCCAATCTAATCCAGTGATTGTGACATCACCTATGTCATCATCACTATGGTGAAGCGCATCTGCGCTCCTCTCCTCTCCATCATGTCTATCCTGCCTTTCTTCGACCCTAACCTCAGTACTACCTTGAATACCATTTCCTTCTTGTTCTATTTGGGCACTTTCTTCATCATCATCTTCATCCTCACTTTCATTGTACTCAACATATATTTTTACCTCTTCACCATGAAGATAATGGTATAGAATATCCCTAAAGCCGTTATCATTTTCTAAGGTTTGCAAACCATCTCTTAAACCTTTCCAGGGAATACAATACAAAGCAACTTCCGAACTTTACAAGGCAAATAAGTTAGTATATCCCTAACAAATCCTATATAAGATGCCTTCTTAATGTCGACAAAAATGGTGCCCTCATTTCCACCCTCATACTCCCACTCATCCTCCCCAATTACAAATTCCCAGCATAGCAAACTATGACAAGCGACATAATCCTTGGCATGAGCCATTTCTGCACCAACAACAAGACAAAGAATAATTAGTTTTGGGACCACATCCACAAAGAACAATAGACAATCGCACAAGGGAGTCCCCCCACTCTCATAGACTTTATTAAACAGGTCCCCCTTTGTCATAGACTTTATTAAACAAGGTCCCCACACCGACAATATGCCCATATATGACAGCCAAAAAGAGGTCGACACTTTAATAATTTACCTTCCCTTCCTCTACAATATTAATAAAAACAGAGGCCCCCACACCGAGAATATGCCCTTTCATGACAGCTAAGAGGTCGCCACTTTAATTATTTGCCTTGCCTTCCATTCCTTAAAATATAAACCAAAAACAGAGGTCCCCACAACAAGCATAGGTCCCCACAACAAGCACAGCCCAAGCAATTTTGTCTACTATCTTTTCTGAACTAAACTCGCGATATGAGAATGTACATCCACTTAATCAAATCTATTTTTCCGTGAAAACACATAGAATTTCATTAAAGCAAGCTTGATGTAAAATTATAGGGTAAAAGTTCTGTTTCTCATCCAACCAAGAGGAGAAATCATACCCTAATCTATAATGTTTGGCCATTAATATATTGTGTCAAGAGGTCATTACACAATCCAAGCCCTAAATTTATCCATTGCACAGTAGACTAATACTACATGTCAAAAGAGCTCATAGTTTATAAACTTTAAAATGAGGTACTTACATACATGTGGTTTCAAATTTGTCCCTTGCAGGTAAATGAACTTATATAAAGTATCAAAACAAATTTTGCACTCCTCAATGCCCTGCATATATGTTGACTATCGATTAGAAACAACAATCAAGAAAGAAGACTAAAAGAACGAAAGATCGGAATCAAAGGAACAAAAGCAGATTGATAGCAAAGTTGCGTGCTCTTTGCAGAGCGCTTAAAGGCCATTATTCCAGCCACCTGATTCAATAACTTTTCACTCAAACACATTAGTTCCTAGTTCCACATTAGTCAATATTTTGTCTCACTCGAGCCTTGACTGCATAAATCATCGACTGAGGCAAGCATCTCCACACAAGGGAGTAACCAAACAGAGCGCGCGCATTTCAATAGCATTTCCATCGTAGCCTTAATAAAATAATCGAGCGAGCCCTAATAAAATAATCGAGCCCTAATTTAATCACGAGGGAGGGGGAAAAGGGGCCCAACCTAGAGGAGTGACGATGGTGGCAGGGATGACGACCAACGATGCCGAGTGGCTACGACAACCAACAACGGCGACCGATGACCACCTATGGGCGTGAACGGCGACGGAGAGAAGAGCGGCGACGGCGTGAACGGCGATGGAGAGAAGGCGGCGACGAGGCGAGATCTAATGTGAACGCAGATGGGAAGGAACAGCGACGGCTAGGTGTGCTTAAGCCAAAATGACCTAAACGACGTCGTTTAACACCAACGAAAAACGACGTCGTTTAGGTCAGCTCACTCAGTGTGGGTGGACGACGTCGTTTTGTCGTCCACGTGGGTTTTTTTTTCTTTAAACGTTTGCCACCTCAGTAAAAGAAGTCGCCGGGAAATGCCACGTATGCAATTTTGGCGGATTTTAGCCGGATTGGCACTCAAGTGATCCATTTTGCTCCGATTTTGGCACTTAAGTGTACCTTTCGTAACTTTTGGCACTTAAGTGTCCCTTTGTGCCAACTTTTGGCACTCCAGGGGTCCGTGTCCCGAAATTCCCCAGTGAAGAATCCACTTCCAGGAAGCGTAGAGCCAACCGTGAGCTGCCAATCTGCTCGTCCTTCCCCTGATCTGATCTCACAAATATCTTCCCTTACACCCGAACAGATACACGCACCAAACTAATAAACAACTCTCATTCTAATCGCACGTGAAATTCACAATCGAAAGGAAAAAGGAGCTCCAATACCAGACAGCATGCATTTACAACATCGAAAGGAGAACCGATCACATGCAAATTCAACACTTCCTCAGCAACTAAAGCCCGGAAAAGCACAAATCGCAACAAAGCAAACCGCGGCTCAGTGTGACCGGAAACATCCTCGGCGGATCATTACAGACGCTTACTCTATCAAATGAAACTACAAAACGCACGGACTATGCTATAGAGGCTAAAGTCCGCACCGTCTCAGTTCTCTGGAGAGGGAAGGCCTCCTTGGTCGGGAACCAAGGGCATGCAGCTAATAGCAATCGGTGGCCGGTCCAGTTAAAGGCCGGGACATTGCCTCGTGCTTCACTTGTTGTCCCAACCGGTTCATCGGCATAATATTTCAAGGGCTGCACAGGCCTTATCAAGTTAGCCAATTGCCCATTCTTGCCTTATTTTGAGCCTTTGTCATGAAAATAGGCTCTTGTATCGCTAAACTCATGATCAGATCCAGTTCGCGTCACATGAATTTATTTTTTTGGAGAAATGAAGGGCATATCGCCGAGTGCTTAAAGTAAGCCCGAAACCCTTATTTGAAAAGAATCCAAACCCAGTCAGGCTGTGTGATTATAATGGATAGCGATGGTAAGGCCATTGCAAGGGCCTTCCAAGGCAGTCAGAACCATGATTCCGACGACAAGGCTCGTGAAACGATAAGGTAAGCAGTGAATGGAGCTACTGTTGTGACTACAAATGAAGAAGAGGAAGAAAGTCTCGACTGCAAAGAGAACCATAGACTTAAGTAGATGAAAGAGGAGGATGCGCCGGCACGAATTTGTGATGGGAAAGGTGTTGGTACCTCGCAGCGGACAAGATCGGCGGTGGAGGAAGAAGGCGATTATAACTTGCGAGCATGATTATGATTGAGATGTGATAATTAGGCAAGCTTTAAAGATAACGTGATAGTTAGGGAGAAATCTCACTTGATAATTAGTTCAATTGGTAACGCGAGTGGGAGGGAGGGAGGGAGGGGTAGTATGTTAGATTATACATACAATTCTTAATGCGGAAATTCATAACAAATCAAGGATCTTTTGATCTTCATGATTTTCACAAATAGATAAAGACATTCCTTTATCCATAGAGCTACACTTGACGATGATCGTTGTGGAAAACCCAAACAATCTCATATCAAAAGAAGAAATCCGATTTCTCTCCCTTAACCCACTAAATCTTACTGTATTCAATCGATGGATGAGAGAATACCAAATTCCTTTATGTTATTGTTGTCCGTTGTGGGTGGAGAGAGGACCAGACTCTATTTATACGTTCGTTGAAAAGGTGCCTTCCATCAAAGCGATATACCCTTTCATTTTATTAGAGTCGCAACTTCGTAACCAATAATTATTTATTTTATAGCATTTCAATAATTATTAAACCATATAATAAATCATATCATGTGGGTCACAATAATTCTTACATAGTATTGCTGACAAGTAGTATAGCTCGTATGCACCGTTAGATCAAGTGAATACACTAGAGGCCTACCTCATTCGACAGCTCATGCAAGCTAAATTCAAGTGCATTCCAAGTGGGAATCGCTAGAAAGAGAAATAATCCTAGCTTGAAATGTATCTAATTTAAAATCCTTGGAGAAAATTGTGAAAAAGTCATAAATTTATTGCCTTTTTATTAATTCGATCTTAAACATTTTAATTTTATCAATTGAATCATAAACACTTTTATATTGTGCCAATTGAATTCATTTGTCTAATTTTAACCAAAAATCGCTGATGTAGATACTAGTTATTATATGTGATATAGTTGACGTTGACGTGGATAATTTTTAATAATATTTATTTTTATATTATAATTATTTTTGAATCTTTTTTTTTTTTTTCTGTGTCGGTGACCCTCACCGACTGCGTAAGCCTCACTCATGGCTGGCTTCGCGTGCCTTCTTCAAGCATAGATCAGCTTCGCCTGTCTTCAAGCTTGACAGCCCCTCCTGCAAGCTAGGGTTTCTAGAACAAGAGTTGAGGGAGCTCAAATTTTCCTGACGAAGCCTATTAAGAGAAGATCGGTCTCAGAATACCTCTGTAGCAGTTTTCTCTCGCGAGTCCTTGCACCAAGGGGCGTCCCCATTAAGCTTCCAAATTTGGGCTAGGGCCACGAAGGCCTCGCCAAAGGCTTTCGGGGCCCGTCGGTCGTGGGTGAGGCGGCCCTCGCCCAGTTCGGGCGAGGCTTGTTTAGATCGTCGGTGATCTCATTGGCACGGAAAAATAATATAGAAAAAATAAAAAAGCAAAGAAAAATAAAAATTCAAAATTCAAAAAATAGTTAAAAAAATTGAAAAAGTATTTAAAAGTTGTTCACATCAACACCGTGTTATATAAGGCGACTGAAATCCACATTTTAGATTTCTAGTCAAAATTGGCCAGATTGACATAAGAGACATAATATAAAAATATTTAGAAATCAATTGATAAAATTGAAAATATTAGGATTGAATTGACAAAAATATAATAAATTTATGATTTTTTAGATAATTTTCCTAACAAGTGCCGTGTCAAAAAAAGAAGTGAATGGCATGGGTTACATGATCATTCATGTCTTCCTTCTTGAAATAGATGTAAATTGAGAAAAGAAAGAAAGAAAGAAAAGGAAAAATCTTGGCATCATTATCTGCTTTGTTTTGGGTAGACGAACCTTTCTAGAACATTTCTAATGGAAATTACGCTTTTTGTTGTAGAGAAAATCGTCCTTTTACTTGACAGACAAAAGAACAGAAATATATATATATATATATCATTAGCATGTCATCATATATTGGTTTTTGGTCATTCATAGTCTGCTGAATGGACGAAGAACAAAGATAGAGGATCCCGAGTAGAAAAAGAGAGGAAAGTTTGCAAGAAGAACATTCGATTTATTTCGTATAAGATGAATGATTTGAACATTTTGTTAAAAATAATTGATTGTATTGCTTACAAAAATGAACGAATTAAAAATATTCATATCGTCTACAAAAATATTTAGATATAATTGTTATCGACAAATAATATATTTTTTATTGACCAATTATTTTTAGTTATACAAATAACCGTTTTTAACAAATATTTCCAAATTATTCATTTCTGTAACACAAATGGAGCCGATAGAAGGGCTAGATGAGTGGAAATAAATGGGAAAGAAAGAATTTTTTTTTTTTTTATACTGAGGGATATGCTTTATTTTTCCTTTCAATATTTCCAATTTCATTACAAATATGGATAATTAGAAGGAAAAATGCTAAAATACTCAAAATAAACTGTGCAGCTAATTTTGACCAAAAATAAAATTACTTAGCTAATTGATGGCTTTTTCTTATACTGCATTATTATTCTCTCTCTCTCTCTCTCTCTCTCTCTCTCTCTCTCTCTCTCTCTCTCTCTCTGTCGATTGATCATTCCATAGAATCCCATTGTTTCATTTGGAATTTGCTATTACCGGGGAGTGTTGAGGCGAATTTTAATCTTAAGTCGTTGCCCTTACGTTTTTCATCAAGTCAGGGAGATATTCAACCATTCCTGTTTATTTTACATGAGTCCTATCTTTACATCCATTTATATTCCATTCAAAATCGCCCTTAGTAGTACAGCATTTATTCGTCTTTGCTTCAGTTTAAGCAACTAATTTTAAAGTCGGGGAGTTATTCAACCACTCCGGTTGAATCTGCAACCAAACACGAGGACTGTTCAGACAGCCATTTTGTTTAAGCATTAGATGTTTCCACCGGAGGACTTATTCAAAATCAAATATCCCCTCTGCGATTACACCCAAAACAAGAAAAAGCAAAACTATACCACCACTCTAAGCACACGCAAATCCATTCTCCACTCATCTAATAAACCACATTCAAATACCAAATTGCAAAAACACAACAGACCAAACTCTAAGCTTCAAGAACAGCAAGGGCCAAATAAAAAACTCTATATAACCTAGTGGGATCGAGCTCAGCACGAAGAGCCATCCTCAGCTCATTCCCGCTGACCAGCACCGCCCCGCAACCCAACCCTCTCAAATGCTCCAAAATCTTCAAGTTATTGTTCGCTTTGATCGCGCCCTCCAAACCCTCCAACGCGTCCTTATAAGCCTCCACATTCCTCGAGATCTGCCTCTTGGTGCACAGGTAAAATGGCCTCCTCTCGACGCCGTCCATAACGTCCTGGACCTTGACGTCCTTGCAGGAGAGGAACCGTTCCCGGGACTTGGAGAAGCAGTGCTTGAACGCCGTCGCCTTTTGGTCCACGGCTGGGTTCTGGGAGACGGCGGCTCGCAGCTGGAGGCGCTTCAGGGTCAAGCGGCGGCGTCGTTGAGGGGCACGGGGATTATGGCTAGTTGGTTTTGCGATGCATCCTTGCATGGAAAGCTGACAACTGATCAAAATAAATTCCCTTCTTTTTCTTTTTTCTTTTTTTCAAGTAAATGGAGGCAAATGATCACAGATGGAGAGCCTACGGCGTTGACGGGTTCATTACCCCGTGTGCTTCCTGTCTGTCGCCTCCATCGGGGCCGTCGCCGCAACCTGCAAGCCCATGTACACTCTGTCCAAGCTGTCCAAGCAGGTCAACGACTGTAACCCCAAGCTGGTGATCACCCTGCCCGAGATCTACGTTAAGGTCAGAAAATTCGAATTGCCCATGATATTCCACGGCTCTCTGCGGCCTGAGAAATCCGCCAATTCCAGGATCTGAAATTGGCGGAGCCGAAATCCGATTTGCCGCAGAGTTGCGTGGCTCAGGATGACATTGCGGCGCTTTTGTACTCGTCGGGCACGACGGGGACGAGCGAAGGCGTCATCTTGACGCACAGGAGCTTCATTTCGACCTCTGTGATGTACAAGGAGGCCAAGAATGTGCTCTCGGCCTTCTTACCGATGCACCTGGGGCGGGTTCAAGCACTGCGCCTCCAAGTCCCGGGATGGGTTCCTCTACTGCGAGGACGTCAAGGTCCAGGACGTCATGGACGGCGTCGAGAGGAGGCCATTTTACCTGTACAGCAAGAGGCGGATCACGAGGAATGTGGAGACTTATAAGGACGCGTTGGAGGGTTTGGAGGGTGCGGTACGCGATCAAAGCGAACGATAACTTGAAGATTTTGGAGCACTTGAGAGGGTTGGGTCGTGGGGCGGTGTTGGTCAGCGGGAATGAGCTGAGGATGGCTCTTCGTGCTGGGTTCGATCCCACTAGGTTATATAGAGTTTTTGGGCCCTTGCTGTTTGAAAAAGTCCTCCGGTGGAAACATCCAGTGCTTAAACAAAATGGCTGTCTGAAGAGTGTTCCGTTGCCGATTCAACCGGAGTTGTTGAACACCTAAGAGTTGTGGTTGAATACCTAAGAGTTAGTTGCTTAAACTTAAAGCAAAGACACAAAAATGCCATGGAAATGCCATATCACTAATGGCGATTTTTTTCGTTCTTTCTTCAATAGCTTCTCGTTGCTTATTCATATTATTCTCCATTTTTCTTTTCTGCGGCCCCCCACCACTTTTGTTGACTTAAGTTTGCTTTTCTTTGGGCAATCACAGAAAGAGTCCAACTTCTTGCTGAGGAGTCAACATCACATGCTCATTTATCTTTATTTAATCCCTCTTACTTTCATATCATCTTGGACTTATCTTTTCCAACAACCTGCGGCTTCTTGCTTTCATGTTAGGTGTTGACTCCAACAGATTTTATTTTCCCAGTTCGAAAAGTACGTTTACAAAGGGAATAAAAGCATCACTAGTCTCATTTTTCTTTTCAAATTATACAATCTAGTCTTTGATATTTTTTCAGCCGATTTGATTTGTAACATGCTGTTTGTTCAATTTTGTCTTTCCTTCCAAAAAGGGGCTTGATGTCACCGGCGGTCCCTCCACTTTTGAAACCTTCCTTCTTCTTTTTTTCGGGTTCAAAGATCTCCCCATACTTTTTAAAATGTGCCAGATGATTCTCTTCTCATTTACGTTCATCATGATGGTGGATCAACCACAGGACCGGGGTTACGATCATTATAGTCGACATACACGAAAGGACCTAGGCTGTTCTAGCCGTGCAGCTTGAAACAGGCACCTTTTCGCACGATTGCTTTCTGTGCTTTATCTGATGCTAGGTATGAAATAAAAGATGACCGCTCGTGTAGATCGGAGCTCTAGTAAAGCTGAAGAATTGCAGAATAAGGCGGTAATCTTACTTGTTCCAGGACCGAAGGATTAAAAATGCAGTTCATGTGGAATGTGGATAGAGTCACTGATTGTTTTGGTTATTGTACAATTGGGTTGGTGTCGTGTATTATGAGTGAGGATGGGGGAGATCATGGCCTATATATATATATAACCGAAATAACGATATAGATAGAATTCTCGGATTCAACCCTAATGTATTGATATAAAGTGAAATAGGCTCAGTAGAATGAGATGCTAAGTTTGAGCATTGAATTTAGTAAAATCAAACTCCCTCCCTCCCTCTCTCAATGGCATTCGAGAGAGAATAATGAGCAACAGACCAATTAACTATTTCAGAAATTAACTGAAGATAATGACAAAAAGAATGTCATCAAATACTGTGTTGGCTAGAGATTCAAGTAGCAGGGCTAATTGAACACATCGAAACGATTGGAACTGGTAGTAAATATCTTAATTACCCTATCCAATAGAAAGAATTACGATGATGTCAACAATCTAGTTCCTAGACAAATTCTTGACATGGAGATTGTTGAATAGCCTTCAGATTTAATGCAACTTCAACAAAAGCCTTCTTTCTGTCCAATATTGTTGGAGAACGATATTTCGAGGTAGCACGCGATGACCTCATCAGAACTTCGCAGACCCCTGAGTAGGAATCATATTCAGAGCCTTCAGGAGAAATGCGTATGTGAAAGCATCTTCTTGGAGCTTCTCAAATCTGCGCCACGGAACGCCCATGTAAAGTAAACCCACTACCAAATTATCTACTCACTCACTGAAGTTTAGAAAAGATACTGTCAATACCCAGAGAAACTACACCGTGCGACCTTCCATGTGTTTAATGTCATGCTCGTTTTTTCAGAAAGTGAGACTAATTCAAAATATGTATCATAATGGGTTATTACACTGATTCTGAAATCATGTATACCTTAAAATTAGGGGAAAAAGAACAATTTCACCAACTTACCTCCCTGACTTTGAAAAATGTCCAGCACCCATTTCACACTTGAATAATAGCATATTATCATCCGTTTTCAGATCCCTCAATTTGGCAACAAACTTCGCAGGTTCTGAGTATAAAACTCGTGGATCTGTTATACAATGACAGAACAACATTAAGTCTTACTAAAAGAAAGGAGTGATACCAATACTAGCAAATACCTGCAGAAACATTAAAACAGATTATTTGCTTCGGTGCTATGTGAAAGCCTACTAGTGGGATATGCGTAAGAATATCTTCCAAACCAATCTCTATTCAGAGGCATGAGAATCCATAGGTGCTAAAGAAGGCTTAGTGATGTCGACTTTGTGGTCAAAAAGCAAGAGCCCAGCATTTTCAATTAGGTAGATAGACTCAAGTTTGAGATTTGAGTCTAAAGTAGGTTCTGGTTCTCTCTCTAACTCTAAAAATAGAGCCATCTATGTAATGTAGCATTTAAGCAAAGAGAGAAAAGATATAGCATTTGTATTCTCATGCCATGTCTCCTGTAATCACTAAAATTTTCAAAGCATATGAGTTTATTTTCTAATCAGCCAATAAAAAGGAAAAGAACAGCACATCCCCTTGGACATATATAACAAGCCAGGCATTCATCATCCATGGCCATCCAAATATTACAATATCAATTTAAGTATTTCTAGCCTGTTGCAGGGTCCCACAAATGCACTTCACTGGATATACAAGTCCAATAGATCGTACCAACATGTGAAGATTCAATGAAGAAACATAGCAACATGTTACAGGGGCGTTACACTTACCATTTAACCCAGCAGTAACAAGAATATGTGGATAGTTTTGAGCCCTCACCTGTATAAGACAAGGTCAGTAAAGAAAATCAAATTAGTGTCAGCTTATTAATGTTTCAAAATGATGTCCACTGAACATCAAAGAAATAAGATGACAGCAAAGATGGACATGAGCAAACGAGTAACCAAATGTTTGCAGATGATACATACATTGTCTACTGGAGAATATGACTTCATGTAGTGGTAGTACTCTTCTGTTCGAGGGTCACCCCATTCCTGCAGCAATAAGTACATTAACAAATAACGAGAGCTTGACTGAACTATAGAGGACACAGCCATCTCCAAATTAACAAAAAGTAGAGCCTTGAAGCCCACTAAAGTCACCAAATCACTTACAGTTAAAAACATTCCATATGCTTCAGAATTCAAGATAAGGCTCACCATGTATGTGTGTGATAGTCGATAGGACAAAAGGGTTATTGGTGATATTGCAAGAGAAGTTGCAAAAATTTCCTTTCAACGAATACATCCTAGGATGAATGCCTCACTGTCACCTTTACATACCAGGCATTTCCAAAAAGAATTCTCATTGCGGAATCCCATAAATTGATTGAATTTTCTTCCACTAAGTAGATGAATTCAAACACAGAGAAATGAAATTTCATCATTTATTAGAAAGCCATATATGAGGTGAAATCAAACTTATGCTACAAAACCAGATGTGTCATTCGTAACTCCTAGACTATTAGGCCACATGACACTCTCCTGCCAGTTTATCAGTTTATCCAATCAATAACAAATATTAAAATTCCACATGGAGAAAATGACCATTGCTTTTGTACCACTATTTTAAGTCTCAATGCTATGATAATGTAAATATCACCGTAGGGTGCCAAGAGGGTGCAATAGCGCTCAAAACTGAACTGTTCTAAATACTTCAACATATATCAAGAATTTTAAGGAGGTAAGACTCACCTCCCACTCTGATGTTGTGAGAGGTATAGTCGGATCAAGCATGGTAGTCAGAACATCCACGAAAGGTACTCCAGCAACTGCTGCCATGAACAAATCTGGTCTCATGTTCAGAACAGCGCCCATTAAGAGCCCCCCCGGCGCTTCTCCCATTAATGCACAGCTTTTCCTTTGTACAGTACCCTTTTTCTATCAAATACTCAGCACAAGCAATAAAATCCGTGAAAGTGTTTTTCTTCTTCAACAATTTTCCATTGTCATACCATGGCCTCCCCATTTCTCCACCCCCTCGAATGTGGGCAATCACATAAATGAATCCCCGATCCAACAATGAGAGCCTTGATCCCTTGAAACTCGGATCAATGCAAATCTAACCAGACCACAAAACAATGAGAGCGGTGAGCGAGTTTGAATAAATTCAGGGAACATAGGGAGATCGGACAGCATAAATTAGAGACTGTTCTGTGATTTGCATGTCCAAGCTTTTCCAAGGAAGTAAAAGAAAAAGCATATAGCAACAGAACAAGAAACTTCTGCATCCTCATGCACATCAGCAAATGCCAAGGAGATGTCCATACAAGCGTTTTAATTAAAATAATGTTTGATAAAAGAAAATTGCGATGGTGAAAAAAAAAATAGAAACTATCACATTGCTACATTTTTAACTTTAAGCTACAAAGAAAATTGCATTTGGCAAGAACACATATAACTGCTCTGATCCTCCACTAATGAAATTTGACCAGGGCCAGACTAACCACTCGCAGGTAATACAAGCTTTGAAAATCTCACGTACCAAATTGAGAAGCTAGGTTGAATAAGAACCAGCACGTAACAAATTGCAAATGAGAGGGATTGGATGCAGCAACAGACCCCAAAACATAAACCGAAAACTTTTTAAAGGCATGGAATAAAGGAACAATCACACTTTGTTAAGACTTGAGAAACTAAAGCACCGATTGTCTTTTACCAAAGAAAAAAAAAAGAAAAAAAAGAGCACCGATTGTCAATTGAAATAACCCGATGTTGTGTCATTGTTTACAAACGATAAACAGACTGATGCTTCAAGTCTTCTGTATCAAATCTGAAGCCGACGAGTCTCTTCATTTAACATCCAAACTTATAGAAAAAGCCAATATGGTTTCTCCCTGTCATCCTGATATAAACATCCAAATATCACAGGCAAACAACCGCGATACATTTGTTTCATCTTACCTCATATGAACCATATCCATAAAGCAACAAGGGATCAGATGCATCGAGTTTCACCATATTCTTCCGGTAGACTATTGACATGGGAATCTGAGTTCCATCAGGAGCTGTGGCCCATTTTCTTTCGATAACATAATTTGACTCATCAAAACCTCCTAATACCTGAGTAAAACAGAGGAAAAATTCTTCATATGTCATAAGCCATGAAAAATTAGACAGCTATACATTTGCAACACCACCACTCCCTTAAAAAACACTAATAAAATACACAAACTGAAAAAATCCAATTCAAAAGGAACAAAATAATGGTGAAGGTTGAGGTTTCAGGATGAAAAAACAAATGTCTTAGAGAGATGTCTTGTGAGATACAATGTCATTCAGTATTCATGAGACAGATTTAGGCTGAAGTTGAACCTATACAGATTAAAATAGCTCTGGTTATTCACATGACATAGCCTTTTCCTGGCATCTTTAGAAGGTAGTGGTCATATAATATTCATGAAGCATGAAAGCCTTTCAACTGTTTCTCGTCAAGATACTCCAAGACATGGATTTGTCTGTGATTGACTGACAAGCTAGAGATAATTTAAGGCCAATCCTCTTGATGACTAAATGCATTAAGAGCCAATGTGATTGTTGACTATACAATGGGGACAATAGGACAGTACACTTCCATTATGTTTCCACAGGACAATACACTTGCAATCAATTTTGAAATAAAGACTAACAGGAGGTATAGAGAACAAGTTCCTCAATGAGTAAAAAACTTGTCCATATTTGGACATTAGTCTAAAGATTTATATTGTGACCAGAAATATCTTGCGAAGGCGGAATTAATAGCAGCCGACCTTGCAAATGAATCATAAATACAAAATATAAGAGACAAAGACTCAAGATACAGAATAAAGTTTATCATCCTCATTATGAACTCCAGCTTCCAAAAAATGAATCATCGAGATTGAGAGAGACAGAGAGACAGAGAGAGAAGGGCCAGTATTTGCAAATGGCTACCCCACAGTACTTACTGTTTCAATTTTCTTCACAACAGATATGCCAGTGTCCATATCATGATCATAAGCAGAAGGAGGTGTTCTCATGGAGCTATAAGTGAACCTTAATATATTTGATGAAAACTGCGACTCTGATCGATCCACTGAAAAAACTGGATCAACAAAATCAATAGAACGACCGCCTTGAAGCTGTGTCAGCGGTTCCCCAAGAGCTGGAAGGCGATACACAGTAACTTTTTGCGAACCATTTTCACGTTCAAAGAGAACCAGATGATCAGCAAAAAGCTGCATGTCCGTGATTTTTACACTGGAAGGTTAGAAGATCAGTAAGCTATATATACCCAAAAAGAAGAAAAAAAATTGACACAATGGAGGGACGTATTCATTCACCAACTCAACAAATTTGTATCCATACACAATAGGAAACCTCCATGAGTGTCCATGCAAGGCACAATCTATGCTCTCACATGTGTCTGTACATGTGTGCATGCCTATGTGCATATATGTATATTCACACATGAAGGGTGAGAGAGAAAATCAAGAGGAGGTTGTCAAAGCAATGCACCATAAAATTAATCAGCTGATGCTCAAAGCTTCCACTAATGTCCATCGAAAGATATATGCTTTTAACAAAAAGCAAACAACAATAGCAAATAAACAGCCCCTTAGGCGCTTACTCCATTCCTCACTTCTCTCTTTAACATTTTGTGAGTTGGACAGGAGAAACTGAACCACTTTATGATCAAATATATCTGAGTTACCACTTATTCAACGTTATATTTTACCATGAGCAGTAATATATAAAGCAAGGAAGGATTTAAGGAGGGGGATGACAGGAGCCACAGTCCAGCCAGGACATCAGTCCATCTCCTTATTCTCTAGAGCTTTACAGTGACATGCACAATATGGAAAAGCATTAGCTCCCCAGTCATTCTGCTACACTAGCATTAGCAATGGCTATTCACCTTAGATAATAAATAAAGACAGGTAAAAACATCTTTCCCCCAAATAATCGGAGATATGAAATATTATAGTCCTAATTGTAGCCATCAAAATCCCATCTTCCTTTGTCTTTTGGTAACATGATCTTCCTTCTTCTATTATCATGATTATCAGACTCACTCCTTCTTCAATTTAATGGTACAAACACCCAGTGTGGACAAAGACATTGCATTTCAATCCACCACAACAGGCTCAGCTATAAAGTGATAGCGCAAACGTGAAGTTATAGGCAGGTAAACCAATACAAGGGTCAATTATTAAGACATATTACCTTTCCCTGTGAGGGATAAGAACGGTGGTGTTCGACACATCATCCAGTGGGCAAGCCAAAAGTTCCGAATTGTAAAACAAGTCACTTCTCCTCCGAAGAAAAAAATTATTTCCCCGATGGCTGACGCGCGTTTCCTCTCCATATATGCGAGGAGTCAGAACCTGAAGACCATCTTCTGGCTTTGAAACGTTAAAATAGAAAGTAGATGTTGTGTTTTTGCTCTCAGATGCAACAAACAAGAACTTCTTGCTCTCAGAAACTTCAAGATCAAGAGAAAAGATATCATCCTTCTCATGATAAAGGCAAATGTCATCTGATTGTTCGGTCCCCAACCTATGCAACCACACCTAAAAGTGAAACGAAGTGTTATCACAAAATGTCATGCCATTGCCAATACTACAAAAATTAATAGGTCAGAATCTGAGAACAACTATACATCACAAGTGTACAAGTGTACAACAACACTTCATGACTGTTATCCATATTGCATGACTTTAAGTCTTCCTGCCAGGGGATGTTTGGCATATTACTGTCGTGCTGCTCCCAGTTCACCATTCTGTGCCCTTTATGTGTGTACACATTAAATTCGATTCAACACATAACTCTTAGAAATTTGCAACAAGGGATTTTAAGCTACATTAACTAATCAACAGTAGAAGATTAGACAAATGCAGCTTGAATGTGATGTACTGACAGTGATGCAATGTATTACACAATGATTGCAAAACTCAATGGTTGTACCAGGTTGAGAAATGAAATCGAGAGTACTTTAATAGAGAGAGAGAGAGAGAGAGAGAGTAGTGATGCAATTAAATTGACAACAACCTGCCTATATCATAAGGTCATTCTGGCATGGAAACATTTGAGTGCTGGAAAATAAAACTCTGATCAGAGGAAATAGGCTTATGGTTTTACCCTTTTAGATTTATGGCTACAAATTTCAGTGCTGAGAATACTAAATATCAGAGCAGGGCCAGATCTCAACTATATGAATGAGGACATTAATGAGATCCCGCATCCATTTCATTTCAACCGCAACACCTATAATGGCAGCACATTACCGATATTTCATTTATTTGTTTTGAAGTTCAAGCGAAACTTGATTTATTAGAAAACCTAAAGGTTCCCTGTGTATCCAGAAAATCCTAATATCAAGTAAAGTCTTTTGGATCCTATAAATTGAGCAAAATGCCTCAGGTCAAATCAGAGTAGATAAATGAAAATTTATCAGTATGCCGTGATAACAACACTGAGAAGTATGCCTTAATATCGGTAATGAATTTGGTGGAAAAGGAGCAAACAAAGAGAACTTTCAATAGCAAGAGATCCTATACTACATAAAACATACCTTGTCCGGGCGAAGGATCTCATCCATTGTGATGTAAACTAATGCATCATCACCAGCCCATTCCAGGTAAGATGTCACATTTGCTAAAGGTTTTCCTACTGTAGCTCCTGTCTCAGCATTGATTACATAAACGGTATGTATCTCGTCACCCTTAGTGTCCTCTGCATATGCCACCAACTTATTACTTGGATTAACCTATAGCATCAAAGAACTAGCACAATGAAGTTACGAAAATGAAAAGCCGAGGCAAGAAAATAGTTCATGATGGAACCAAATGTGGGTGGAAAAGAAGAAAAGCAAGGACACTCTTGCCTGAAAAGCAGCGACATGATAGAATGAATGATTTTGAGCCTTGATATTCTCATCCAAGATAACCTGCTCAGGAGGAGCCTCAGGACCAGTTGGCATCTTATCATAAACAGAAGGAGGGGCCTCGCTATCCGGAATTAACCGCCTACAGTGCTGGATGTACTCCTTTCCCTCTAGATATCTATTGTAATAGTAGTAAGGCCCTCTGCGTGTGGGTGCAGATATGTCATCTTCCTTAATACGTCCTCTTATCTCAGCAAAAAGATTGTCTTCAAGTTGTTTGGTCCCTGTGTCATTTATCAGAGATAGTAAGCTCATCACATATTTCTTTTCTGATTAAGTTGTCACTTTTGATTGGAGTAGAGTATATCAGCACTCAGTACAAAAGATTAGACTGTGGAGCATGCTTTCGGAAAGAAATAGAATGACTGGGATATTAGAAGCCTATTGTCCTTACCACCCATGTAAATCTTCAGATAAAGACTCCAGACTCTAGCTTCCTGACTATTTATTCGAGACAGAAAGAAGAGAATTTTGCCACTTAGCCAAACAATTCTGCTCAGGCACTTGGTACCTCTTAAAATTGCCCATGCCTATAACCATATTCTCAAGTCTTGAGCCAAACTTCCATAATCTCATCCAAAGTGGCTTTTTTCTCTCCGTTTGAATCATTCCTTGACACATAAATTCACGCTAAATTCAAATCTCGAACCTACATATTCCCACACCTAAACCACATTTTCAATACCAGAGAAACACAGAAATGAACATCAGGCAAAGAAAAAAAAACACGCTCGCCTCACAAACCATTAAGTACATCAAATCAAGTTCTCACTAGCAAGTGACCAAAACCCCATGTCCAGCCCGACTCCCTCAATCGACAGACTCGAACCTTTCACACGAACGGGGACTGCAGCCTTAGCGTGACATTTACACGGACAATCAGCACCGCGAAAAAAGCCGACTCACCGGCCATCACTGAATCGGTGTAGGCGTTCTCCCGTTGGAGGTGGGAGAGGACGTCGGGATCGGCGCGGGAGTCGTCGCGGAGCCAGTAGTAGTTGTCGATCCTCACGTCGCCGAACATCTCCATCCGGTGCTCCACCTTCTTCGCCGCCGGGGGAGCGACCGGATCCGAGCAGTTGCCGGCGGCGGCGCTCATCCTCGCCGTGGAGCCCGACGACGTCGACGACAAGGCGGTGCGAGAGCAGCGGGGGACGGCGAGGGGCGGCGTCGTCGGCGGTCTCGTCCGGTTTAAATAGAAGAGAACGCCCGGTAAATAGAGGACGGCGCTCGCGCCTGCGCCCCGCAAATTTCTTGCCATGATTTGACTTTTTCTTTCCTTTTTTATCCATCTTATCCAACATATTTTGGAATTTATTGAATTTTAGGATTTTCTATTTTAAATATATACTTTTTAGGGCAAAAAATATTTTAGGTAGTGTATTAATGAAAACCTTCCTAGTTACATCTACTACACCTATTCTTTTGGGCTAATATCATGAAAAATTCCAAACTAGTATTTTTTATAATTTTAACCTTTGTAAAATTGAATTAATATAAAATAAAATAAAAACTAAAAAATACTCATGTGACAAATGGAAACTAAAATCTCAAATTGATAAATCCATGTCATCAAACTTAAAAATATAATGATAAAATTTAACGGAAATCAACGTAGGTTAATTTGCCACAAGTATATTAGTTTGAATAGTTTAAGGTAAATTTGTTATTAAGCATATTAATTTGAAATTTTTCGTGATATTAACTCTTTTTTTCAAGCATGGTTATCTTCAAAAAAGGTCAAAAATATAGTAAAAGTGTTCATAATAAATAGATTATATTAAATATTACCTATTATAAGTATCAGGAGAATGAACTCGCGAGAATATGACATCATCGTATACTTTTCCGCCTACAAATGAAGAGGAAAAAATTGAAATAAATTATCAAATTGTGCGTACTCCATGCATATTTCCCATTCACACATGCATAATGACGCCAATTCTCTTCACACACATGCATATTTGATCGGAATAATTACATAAGCAACTCTAAACTTTAACCAAATATGTAATGTGATATCTAAGTTTTTTTTTATTTTATTCAATGTGATATTTGGACTTTTTGTAAATATCTAATTTAATCCCTAAACTATATGAAAATACCAAATATTATCCTTCCATTCATTTAAATTGAGAGAGAATAGAGAGAATACTAAATACTTTCATATAATCAAGGCATTGAACATGTACAAAAAAATTCATTAACCACATTGAATAAATTAAAAACTTACAGATCGTATTGTATATTAAGTTAAAGTTTATGAAACATATTAAACAAATTAAAAGTTTAGGGATTATATTGCATATCTAGCCAAAGTTCAAAAATTATTTGTGTAATTTTAGTAACAATCATATTTCGCTTATTTCACGAAAAGTTAATGATTTAAAAACTACTTTTCAAAAATGGTCACTTCTATATATGATAATTGCCTTACAGTTTCCTCTCTCTTTTTCTCCTCTTGTTCTTGTCAATTATTACTCTTTACTCTAATAATTGGAGATGGAACAGTTATGAACCATCTTACAAACAATGATGGAAAGGTAATGATCATCACAAACCTTAATTGAAAGATATAATGCATAACTTATCGAAGCTCGAAAGATAAAATAAAAAACTATTTGTGATTTCCTATATGTAGCTTAAAATTTTTTTTGACGAATTGCTCATCAATAAGAAACAGACAAAAAAAAGAAAAAAGAAAAAGTAACTGTTCTCCCCAATATGGATTGATCTGGAAGTACCTGCCTCGTCTATTTTGGCTGAAATTACAGAAGCAATTAGACCATAATTAGCCAACTGCAAAATTAAATCACCGACTCGCTATCACTGAAAGTTCTTTTACCAAAAAGAATTGATAGTTTTGGTTTAAATCAATCAATCTTAGGACCACGATAATAATGTTAATAACGAGAATGACAACATTAAAACAGAAAGCTTCGACATAAAGGTCATCGATAAAATGATATAATAGACGTTATCAAGAAATAAAGCTGATGAACTATATAGTCAATTGCTGACCCAAAAATCCACGTCCTTACATGTAGAAATAAATTATATATGGGAACGAGCCCACCCTATAATTTACTTTTATAAATAATCGAGAGGCGGATTGGGACTTTGATATAAAATCAAAAAGCGCACATTCAATCTTTAGATTTCTTTCATTTTTTCCGTCAAAATTCAATTTTGAGATTATGTCTAAATGGATTAGATAAGATTTAAAGAGGTAGGAACAATTTCTACGTAGAAGAGTTAAAATGCGCCGGTGAAATAAAATGTAACTTACGTGAGTGCCTATTTATGTAAGAACATGCAAAAAAATTCAAATATTTTGAAATTTGATGAACTTAAGGTTTAAAGTTTAGAATTTGATTTCTCTTTGGTGAAATTCTTTTGGGAAGATTAATTATACAGTTAATTCTAATATTTCCACCAGATTTAATTTTAGCTAAATCGCACATCTCTTTCAAAGCTACGACTTCAATAGAAATGTGAATAATACAGAATCGATGCTCCATAGGATCATATAATATGTTAATTTCTCATTCGGTGTCACACTTAAAAAGAGTAGCAATCATGTCTAATTTGTTGGGAAAAGATGCAAATTTACCCGTAAGAGAATTAGAAATCCTTCGACTTCGATAAAAGACGTTCTATCGTCCATAACTCTTCAAATCTTTGAATTATATTTCTCTAAATATAAGCAAAAGTTTTGCTCGTTTCTATTTTATGCGCAAATAAAGTGGTTTCCTTTTTTTTTCTTAATAGTAATAATAACAAAAGAACTAGAAATAAATAATTTCATAGAAAAATCTACACCAATTTACCATACCTTAATCCATGCAAAAGGTTTACGCTAACAGAGTATTGCATCCCGTTTTCATTATCTTCCTTACCTGCTCTAGTAATGCATATTCCTTGAACTCATTCAAATACAATTCGAGAAAATCATGCAACTCTGTGCGGAGACAATTTGTATGAAAACAAACAATGTATTATGATACTTAATTATGCAAAACCTACAGTTACTCTTTGAAGAGTACTTGAGCAGTTACTGCAAAGCTATCTATAGAGTAAACGCTGATTAATGACCTATGTTATCGATGGTGAAATCTACCAAGAGTGCTTTGCACCCAGATTTCTTTCTTAGCTGCTCTAGCAATGCATATTCCTCGAACTCATTGAAACACAACACAATGAAACCAGGCAGCTCTTTTTAACTATTTTTGGAGAGAAATTGACGATGTTGCAAGACTTAAATTATGCAATCAAAGATAGGTAAGCCTATGTTACATCATGCAACGAATGTTCGAAGAGTGCTGGAGCGATTAAACACATAACCTTGTGATTATGACCTATGTCATCACACGACATATGAACAAGCATAAGTTCCTTTGAATAGTGACATCCATTATTGAAGAGGACATAGCGACTAGGCGTTATCGGGGATCCTGAGACAAACACTTAAATAGCTAATAGATGGTTGAGATCCAAAATCAGTAATAAGAGAATTCCCCAAGTTGAAAAACAATCCCGCTGTGCATATCTACGAAATTATCTATCTCTGCACTTGTGGCAATCTATGTTCAAATTCTTCCGTTCAAGATGGAGGAAGTGCCTGCAAAATCAGTAAGACCATCACATTGTGATTGCATGTACAAAAAGAAAGTCAATGTCTATTTTCTTGGACTTCCTCTTCCATGGCATCAAATGGAGGAGAGGATGGTGGTAACCAAATCTGATCTTACTTATGGAAAAGTTGGAACTTAGGAACTGTTGGGAAAATATGGCTTCAAATTGGGTAGAATAATAAAGTCGGAACTTTAAAGCAATCGAGTCAGATTTTGAGGCGTGATATTACTTTCTTTAAGGATTTATTTGCCCCACAATATTGCTAATAGTCACCAGCAAATATCATCTAGGATATAACAAAGTCTTAAAATGCGGTTACTAGATAACAATTCTAGTATTTCTCCAAGATTTCTCTAGAAAACAATTGGAAACAATGGCTATATATTCTTTTTAAAGAAAACGAAAATGGAAGAAGAAGAAGAAGAAGATTATGATCAGACAGACATATTCAATAATTTATAGCAAAAACAAGAAGTTATATCTGAACAAACACAACTTTCCAACAATTCAAAAGTTATATTTGAACAAGTATGAACTCTAAGATAACCATTGGAAGAAATAATAAAATTCGGAATTAAATAATTAATAAATAAAAAATAACCATAACTCATTATGAATAGTCGCACTATTTCACTAGGACTAGGACGTAGTGGTTACTTTTTTTATAAAAATAAATTCGAATTTTCTAGTAAATAAATAATAATAATCATCAATTAGTGACAAATCTCATCCACGTGCGCACTCACATCTTTTTCGAACTGGGACAAGGCATCTATTTGTTTGTTACAAACAAACTATCGACATTCCCACATTTTGAACTTTACTCCCCGTTCGGGGGGGGGGGGGGTTCAAAACCCTACGTCCTCATTGCACGACTCACTTGCGGCTGGGCCTGTGGTGGTGGCTCGGTTGCCCGGGTTTACGCTATTCCCTGTACAGTGGTTCCCGGGTCACCAAAAATATATATATATATTCCCACATTTTTGTTTGTAAAACAATAATATAAATAAAACATTGAAAACATACAGCCAAAATTTTCGTGAAATTAATATACATAAATAAAAATCTCTTTCGAGTTAATCTTTATTTAGTGTAAGTATCTCAAAACTTTATCAAAGTGACGAGTAACTGGGTTTTAAACTTGTACTTTTAAATAATAGAATCGGACATACAACACATACATTAACCTCTTGCTTTAGCAAGAAGTTTTATATTACTCTACACTATTATGGCCTTGTGTTTGATCTTGTTTCATGAGCTCTCTAGAAAACAACTCTAACTTTCGTAAAAAGTAACACAACTTCTAAGCTCATATAGGTGAAGTATCTACCATACATTTCTATTACTATTAACACATTACAAATTTGTACTATACTTTATTAATAATTCAATTCAACCTACAAAACATAACAAATGATACTGACTTTTCATATCATGGCAACATTAGTATCAAACAATCATATTCAATAACTTGTTTTTATCCATTAATCCTTGTAACTAGTGATGTTCTAGAAAAAAAGGTTGGGTTACCATAACTAGCAATTTTAATTAAAGGATTTCAACCCTGTTTTTAGTGAGATTATATTTACCATGTCTCTTGATAAAATCTTTGTCAGGAGATCTAGATTCTTGTTTGACCTCATGTAGACAATTGTTATGATACAATTTTTAATCAATTGTCTCACATATTCATATCTTAGACTAATAGTTTTAGACTTACCATTATAGGTGCTACTATAAGCTCATACCAAAGTGATCTGACTATCACGATTGATGGAAATATGAGGCATAGGATTGGGCAATAATTTGATATCTAACAACAAATTTCTAATCCATTCAGTCTCTTTCCCAATTGCTGTTAAATCAAGATTCAAATTCCATAGTTGAGAAAGTTATGCACATTTGTCTCTTGCTCACCTAAGAAACAACACATTCCCTAATGTGAACTTCATCCAGAAGTGGATTATTTATCTCTCACACTTATAATCCAACTAGTATCGGCGTATCCTTCTAATATAGCCGGATTATTATAGAACAACAAGATAACCAAAAATTTTGGCAATAACTTTTCAATGTTTTTGGATTACTAATATATCTACTCAACTTATACAGAATAAGTAATATAGGGTCTAGTACAATGCATTGCATATATTAAAGACCCTATAGTACTCGTGTATCCAAATTGTGCTACTAGTCTACTAATATTATAATTTAATTTAATACTGAATGAATTGGAGTGCCCATTTCTCTGAAACCAAAATGATAAAATTTACAACATTTTTTTTTACTTTGGCTCGAAGAATAACCCCCACTATGTTTTAACTATAATATTGAAGAAAATATCTACTTCACCTAAATCTTTCATTTTAAAAATGGTTATTACCTTGAAAAGCCCCAAACTGGTACACGTGTAACAAATTTATCCCAAACTAATTTTTTGACCATGAAAAATCTCAAATCGATACGTCTATGACAAATTTATTCTAATTGACCATAAAAAACGCTAAATTGGTATACTTGTGATAAATTTATCTCAAACTAATTTATTCAACCATCAAAAACCCTAAACTGATGCATTTGTAACAAAAATACACTCCGTTAAATTGAATTAATATCACAAAAAAATCACACAAATTGTATAACACAAATTGTGACAAATAGAGAGTAAAATCGCAAATTGATACACTAGTCAACCATTACGTGTCATTTAATTTAGTAATTTGATAGTAAAATTTAACGGAAAATAACATAAGGTAAATTTGTTGCAAGTGTACCAATTTGGAGTAAATTTGTCAAAGATGTATTAGTTTTGGGTTTTTTGTGGTCAAAAATTCGTTTGGGGTAAATTTGTTATAAATATAATTTGATATCTAACAACAAATTTTATCATTCAGTCTCTTTGATATCTAACAAAGATATCTAACAAACTGGGCAATAATTTGATATAAGCACTTTTGAGTTTTTCAGAATATTAACCGTTTTAAAAATGAAAATTATATACTTCTTAGTCTCGATAACTTCAATCATATTGGTTCCAAAGATAAGCATATCATCATTGTATAAGCACACTAAAACACCATAATCTTTCGTGAATTTAGAATAAACACACTTATCATCACTATTTTGCTTGAAACTACTAAATGATATGATTTAATCGAATTTTCATGCCACTACTGATGTGCTTGCTTAAGCCCATAAGGACATCACATTCATGCACATACTAATGTGGGACATTAGTGTAAATATGACAGTACAAAACAAGATCATTCGCCAACCCATATAAACGTCTTAACAAACGAGGTGCATAGTTGCACATCATAAATAAACCATGCTAAAGGCAAAGATTCTTTACACGCCATAAAGAGATTATCCACATATTAAGAAAATAGAAAAACGATCATTGTAAAAATATTTTATTGAGGACTCCAAAACCAAGATGATTAATTGAAGACTGTTTCCATTGAGGAAATGGAGGATGAAACTTAATGGTTTTAGTTTTTAAGCACCGAAGGGGTACTATCGCCAGAACAGCATCTCCTAAAAGCTCATGGCCATTTGAAGTGGAAACTTTAACTCTGTAAGAGTCTCCATCCATTGACCTACTCTAGTTGGTACCATAGGAAATGTCCGTTACTATGCGATTGGGATATATATTGAGGTCTTTCGCAAGAAATTCAATCACAATACTACAACACCCCACCACCCCCCCCCAAAAAAAAATATATATATACAGTGAGCACCCCCAAATCCTCCATATATGTCATCTTGATTCCAATGTGGAAGGGATACTTCCTTTAGCAATGCCGCGCAACCATATTCCAAATGGGCAAAAAGCCGATTCATCACCCTTCTTTCAAGGGGACTCAATACGTCCTCTTTTAAAACTATTCCTCCAATATCAGTCCTAATTTAAATTGAACAAATATGGAGTTCACTTTCTCCAATATAGACGACACTCTGAATGAGAAATTAACATCCACACACAGTTTTTATTTTTCACCCAACCATTGCAACACAAAAAACAAAAGCTAGAATACAGAACCTGAGAGGCATGTCGCGAAGGGGTAGAGAAGAGGAAGATCCATGATTAATGAATGACAACTTGAGGATTGCCTGATAGTGAGCCACCATGGGCATGTACTTCCTTTGGTTTTGACTCCATTGTTGTACAAAATAAATCCTTAAAATTGTTGGCAAAATTGTGAGGTAGAACAATTAAGTCGGATCTTTAGAGTAATCAAGTTGGATTTTGAGGCATGTTACTTTCTTTAATGATTTATTTACCTTACAATGTTGCTAATGGTTATCGGCAAATATCCTCTAAGATACAACAAAATTTCAAAATGAGATTACTAGATAACAATTCTAGTATTTCTCCAAGATCTCTTTAGGAAATAATAAGAAATAATGACTAGATATTTTTTTTTGAAAGAAATCAAAAATGGAAGAAGAAGATTATGATCAAACAGACATGTTTAGTAATTTATAGCAAAAACAAGAAGTCATATCTGAACAGACACAACTTTCCAATGATTCAAAAGTTATGTCTAAATAAGTATGAACTCTGAGATAACCATCAGAAGAAATAATAAAATTCGAAATTAAATAAATAAAAAATAAAAAATAACCAAAACTCCTTCTAAATAGTCACATTGTTTCAATAGGATGCAATTGTTACTTTTTTTATAAAAATAAATGCGAATTTTCTAATAAATAAAAAATAATAATCGGTTAGTGTCAAATCCCATCCACTTGCAAACTCGCATCTTTTTCGATGGGGAATAGGGCACCACTTAATTTGTTTTACAAAAAAACTATCAACATAAACTAGGTCAAGCCCAGGTTTCTTCTCATCAGCAGAAAGTTTATAAGGAAAGCACAATCATAGTCCTGACTCTTACAAGGCAGGTGTTCGGCAAGATGACAGAACTTTGTCTTGATAGGCAAGATAACAACCTTGATGTCAGGAAATTGCAACCAAACGAATATTCAATTGCTAAACTGCCAAATATCATTTCACTAGCCTGAGAAATGGTAATCATAATTTGCATAAGGATCAATTTGCTAAAACTATTGTCAGCATCTTAACTGTCAGCAAAGCCTGTGCTCCGACCAAAAAATTTAAGCAGCAGGCATTCTAGAAACCGAATGACAAGCGCATCGTTCAGATTATTATGTACACCAGGAAGTCACTAGAAAGTGGAAGGTACAGTCATTTGTTTTTCTTGTCATCGGCCTTAACAAGCTGAACGGGGGATGTTGGTATTCTGATACACCATTCTCTCATTCGCCTTAGCCACCTCTCGCTGCTTTCTTTCTTTAACGGCATCTCCCGCGTGAAAACTTCAAGAAAGGCTAACAGAATCAAGTGCCTCGGGGGCACAAAGGCAAAAACCACAGCCATAATTATCAACAATAGGGCAACCTTGTCGGTGGTCTGGGAGACAAAAATATTCGATTCAGTCAAAATAAAACCATGAAGTCCATTTTAGGATTGAGTTTCACAAATAGATATATTAAGCTCCAAATGCTAGCACAAATCATTTGATCAAAGATCAAAGACAAATGTATATGAAACATGCTTAGGTCTGAGGACAGCAACAACGTATTTGCAGTTTCAAAGAAAAATTGCCAATTATATTGGGTTGGGCTTAAACATCTTCAGGGTGTTAATTTTCTTTATTTACAATGATTTTTCCTGTTTCTGGTTCAGACAGAAGGTCGGCTCAGCTAGATCATGTTGTTGGCTGGAATGAGAGAGAGGCTACAACTAAAGCAATTTTACCTCACTTACGCCAGGTCAAGGTCTTGTGTCCGCTTAAAGGTTCCTAGGGCTCCATGGTCTTATAGCTCTCACTCAATCTTTCATCGTCAGACATGATGATCAAATTGAAGTATACTGAATTGTATGTCCCTTGAATTGTAAAATATTTTTAAATTTATGGCAATGTCTGTGTATGCATGCCTTGAATTGTAGAACTTTATAGAAAAACTCTTGATTGTTAGAACTTGAATGCACAGAGAAGTCGAATTTGAAGGAGAGAATGCCTTACCAATGTATGCCAAGTTTGTTAACTTGTGTAAATAGACAACACATGGAGTCAGAAGTTGCACGACTCATGTAGAATGGTAATGGAAGGATGAAAACTTCCAGCTAACCAGGTCTTTAGTACATGCTGAAATCATCGTTCCAGGAATTGATTTCCCACCAGCTAACGGATGATGATCCACATAATCAACCAGGGAACCCAACCTAAGATAAATTCCCACAACTCGATTGTCAGGATAGAACTCACCAGGCCAAGTTGAGATACCAATGTGCTGCAATACAGGTTGCAGAGGAACATTGCCATCTATATCAAGAGGAACAGTGCCATGAGGAGGAGAGGAAAAAGAAAAAAATAATAAAATTTTGATAAATTATTAAAATTGTCGGTGGTGTCACGTAAGTGGGCCGGTCATCCATGTTATTAATATCTAGCCAAAATTAGCTAGAAGATTTAAATTAGCACCAAGTCAAAACATTTCGAACTAAAATGACACTAAATAAAAAGGTTTAGTACTCAATTGGCACCATTAAAAAGTTTAGGATTGAATTAGCATCGACATAATAGGTTTAGAACTTTTTAGACACTTTTTCCTGCTAAAAAGGTTATATTTTCTTGCATTGTTGGTTGTCCAATTAAGTCACTGATTGATGGGTGATAACGATATAAAACACCCATATGAAAGTTTAACTAAAAACATATTTATCTAACGTTCTTGTTTACGATTCATCAATCAAAAGAACGATTGAATAATCCATCCAATTAGGGATGGAAAAGAGCCTGCTCTTGATGAATTGCCCACTCCTTTTTTCCTTTATTTGGGTAATTGTTTGAAATTAACCGATGGGTCCAAAATGGCCAAAGACGACAACATTATCACACCCCTCCCATGAAAAGATGAACGATACAACAAGAATATTCGAAACAGACATGATGAAGCATGGTTTTACGTACTTAGTTGTCTGCATGTATGAGAAGGGTAACATGGGTTTGTCCACCCATTAAATTATTTCAACGGAAATTAGAATACGAGACGGTACAGATTCCTCCAGCGCCAAAGATAGACGTCCTTGCTCCACAGAATATGCACTCAGTTAAAGCAAGGCGACAAAATTGCTCATCCAGTATCTTATACCTACTAAGGACAGATGCCGCTCAGAAACTTATAACTTGGAAGCAAATATTCATGGGAAGCAACGACGGTTTGCAAGAACATCTTTATATAGCTCTAGCTTTTTAGCCTGTTTAATCCTAGCCATCATAACAAAGACGCTAAGGGTGCGTTTGTTTGCGTTTCGTTTAAAAATTGTTCCGAATGAAATAGAAAAAAGTGTTTCGATCCGGGGAACAATTTTTGAACAAAAAACGCGTTTGGTAAACTTGTTCGGGAATAAAAAATAAACAGAAACACGTTTGGTAAATTTGTATAATTTTTTTATTTCTTTTATTTTTTATTTTTTTATTTTTTTCTTTTTCTTTTTCCTTTTTTCATTTTTCTTGCCGACGAGGGCCGGCGGCCTCGCCTTGGCGGGCGAGGCCGAGCTCGCCCGGCGGTCGGCAAGGCTCGGCCTCGCCGGGCCACCGCCGAGCGACGCCGACTCGCCCAGATCCCAGGCGAGGCCGAGCTCGCCCGGCGGCGGCGGGCTCGGCCTCGCCGAGCCACCGCCAGTCGGAGTCGCTGGTGGTGGCCGGCGAGGCCGAGCCTCACCGTGGCCGGGCGAGGCCGCCGGCCCCTCGTCGGCCTGTCGCCGGCCATGGCCGAGGCCGGCGACCGACGAAAGAAAAAATAAGAAGAAAATAAGAAGAAAATAGAAAAGTGTTCCTCAAATGTGTTTCAGAAATAAGAAACACAAATTTGTTGTTTCTTATTTCTGTTTCTTTTTTGTTCCTGGGAACAAAAGAACAAAAGGAATGTAAACGCACCCAAACGCGTTTGCTTTTTTTTGTTCCTGCGAAAAAAAACAGAAAAAGTGTTAAAAAAAAAAAAAAAAACACAAACAAACAGAGCCTAAAGAGCAAAAGAACTAGGGAGAGACATCGATCCATGGCTGTTCCGTGGAGGATCATATGTCTTGCCATTTGGTTCTTTTGTATCCGCATGGATGTGAAAGGCAATCAGGATGTTGGGTTGGAGTACAAGTTATGTAACGGAATTAGGTACCAATGGGGAGACACCTACGGCACGCGGGTGGAGAGCGTTCTTAAAGATTTGGTAGAGGAAACGCGATATCAGGGCTATAGTTACTATAGCTAAGACATGTACTTAGGCCAAGGTTGCTTCGGCCATGCGGCTTGCGATGGAGCTCTATTGCAGGATGATTGCTTTGCATGCTTATTTGCCGCTAGGAACCGGCAAAAAGATGTTTGCCCCTTAAACACTGGGGCTCAGGTGCACCTTAAAGATTTTAGAATTAGGTACGAGAATTATCAATTTATTGAATAAGTGCGGGATCAATTAAGACATTGAGAGGGGATCGGATAATCGTCTATTGTGTTGTTCAGCTTGTGTCTTGTAAGAGTGTTGGAACTCATTTCCTGAGTAGGAAGATGGAATCCTGGGAAAAAAGCTTTCCCGACTTTACCCGAGTGTCTGAATAAACACAAGCTTATTTTCTTGTGTTTTACTGTATAAGACAATTTGCGACATGATAATGAAGCATTTTATGTGGAGAAATGATTCGAGTTGATGATATTTAATTAAGGGCCTAATATTCTAAAAAAATTTCAACTTCAAATCCAATCCCAATTTTACTCTAAATTCTTTTTGGTCCATATAAAATCCCCAACTTTGGGCTCAGTTCCAATCTACTCTAAATGTTTTTGGTCTTACTAAAAACAGCCAACTTTCACTTAAGTTCCAAATCTACTTTTGTTAACCCTCCGTCCAAAATTAGTCAAAAAAATATTTTTAGTATTGACAACAATTTATGTTGAAACATTTTTGCAAATAATGAAAGTATTTTTCGTTCATTTGGTTTGTAATCTATACAAGCAATTATTTTAGGAAAACTATTTTGCCAACCATTTATTTTCAACAAAGCAAATAGAGTTTTAAAATTAAAAGTAATTGAACAAAGCTAACCCTAATTGCTTTAAGTTTATCGAAATTTTAGATCCAAGCATACATCGTTCGGGTTGACTTGGAGATTCACTTCCAAAAGATGTCTCCCTCGTTTTGGAATTTAGAGAAAAACTAAAGCAATGACATGGAAATACTACATCACTAAGGGCGATTTTGGACTGAGTGTTAACGGGAGCAAATATGAGATTCAAGTAAAAGTTTGTGGTTTTTTATGAGAAAAAAAAAGGTTTAGGATAGAATTAGGATTAGACCAAAAGTTGAGAGTTTTTTATGAGACGAAAATTTATTCAAGATAGAATTGGGACTATAGGTAAAGGTTTTTCTAGGGTATTAGGCTTTTAATTAAGGGTTCATTTGTTTGACAAAAAAAAAACTACTTTCCAGGAAATTAGGAATGGAAAAGAACCTGCTCTTGATGACTTGCCCGCTCCTTTTTCCCTTTATTTGGATTGGTCCTTGAAATGGAGCGAACGATCCAAAATGGGCCAAAGATAGGCTTAAGTATCTGATTGGATGCTTGTACGAGAAGGCTAATATAGGTTTGTCCCGCTCACCAACTAAGTCGTTCCACTGTAAACAACAATACGAGCCGGTATAGATTCCTCTAGCGCGAACAAGAGATGTCCTTGCTCCGCAGAAAATGCTCCCAGTTATAGCAAGGCGACATCCGGGATCCTAGTTCAGCTGACAACTACTAGGACAAACGCAAGTGAGAAATTGATAACTTAGAGGCACCTATTCATGGCAAGCAACGACAGTTTGAGTGAACAGCATCTTTATATAGCTCTAGCTGCCCCTGGTTAATGCTGCTCATAGTAACAAAGAAGTCGAAGGGCAAAAGTACGAGAGAAAGAGAGACGTCGATCCCTGTTTCTTGGAGGATCGTAAGTTATGCTGTTTGGTTCTTCTGTATTTGCGTTGAGGTGAAAGGCAATCCGGATACACGAGAGGTACCTACTGCATATGGTTGATGGCATTCTTCAAGATTTGGTAGATGAAACACAAAATCATGGCTATGATTACCATAGCAAGATTGAGGACTCAGGCCGAAGTTGCTATGGCCATGCGGCTTGCAATGGAGTTATATCGCATCAAGATCGCTTTATATGCTTATCTGCTGCTCGTGACTGAATAGAAAACGATTGCCACTTTGACATTGGGGCTCAGGTGCAACTTAAAAACTGTAGAATCAGGTACGAGAATTATCAATTCTCTGAATAAACTAGGGATCAATTCGGACAATGACAGTGGATCAGATAGTCGTCTACCGTATCGTTTGGCTTGTGTATTGTAAAACTGTTGAAGTTCATTGCCTAAGTATGAACATGGAATGAAGGGGGAAAGCTTTCCCATATTCACTTCAGCGTCTGAATAACACGAGCCTGTGTCTTTTTTCTCTTGATTAACATGGACAAAATGGCATTGAAGAGAGAATTATGAGCAACATACCATCTAAATATTTCAAGAATTAATCAAAGATAATAATGAAAATCTTCAGAATCTGAATTCTTGTGTTCGCAAGAGATTTAGCAGAGCTAGTCGAACACATCGAAACGAATGAAAGTGGTCGAAGTAGGTTCCTCTAATTATCCTCTCCACTGAAAATAATTATGATGTATAGTTTCAAGAGAAAATCTTGACATGGAGCTCGGTGACGAGCCTTCAGAATAACGCAAAGCGCTCTTTCCGGCCAACATTGCAGAGGAAAGGTAGTTCCAGGTAGCACGCGATGACCTCATCAGATCTACGCAGACACATGAGTAGGAATCATATTCAGAGCCTTCAGCAGAAATGCGTACGTGAAAGCTTCTTCTTGAAGCTTCTCGAATCTGCGCGACAGAATGCATATGTAAAGCAAACATACTAGCAAATCATCAACTCACCCACTCAAGTTCTAGGAAAGATACCGTCAAATATCCAGAAAAACTACACCCTGCGACCTTTCATGTGTTTATTACCTTGTTCATGTTTTCAGAAGCTAAGAGTTAAGTCGAAATGTATTTATCATAATGGTTTATTACACAGATTCTGAAATTAGGCACCTTAAAATTAAGGGGGAAATGAACAATTTCACCACCTTACCTCCCTGACTTTGAAAAATGTCCGGCGCCCATTTCACACTTGAATAATAGCATATTATCATCCGTCTTTAGATCCCTCAATTTGGCAACAAACTTCGCAGGTTCTGAGTATAAAACTCGTGAATCTGTTACATAATGCGCCAAATATTAAGTCTTACTAAAAGAAAGGAGTGATACCAATACTAGCAAATACCTGCAGAAACAGTAAAACAGATTGTTTGCTTACGTGCTATGTGAAAGCCTGCTACTAGTGGGATGCCTAAGAATATCTTCCAAAACAATCTCTATTCAAAGGCATGAGAATATATATAGCATGTGCTAAAGAATGCTTAGTAATGTTGATTTTGTGGTTAGAAAGCAAGAGTCCACTATTTTCAAATAGGTAGACAGAGATTTGGGTCTCGAGTTTGAGATTTGAGTCTCAAACAGGTACTGTCTTTAACTCTAAAAATAGAGCCATCCACGTAATGTAGCATTAAGCAAAGCGAGAAAAGATGTAGCATTGTGTTCCCTCGCCATGTCTCCTGCAATCGCTCAAATTTTTAAAGGATGTAAGTTTATTTTCTAATCAGCTGATAATAAGGAAAAGAGCAGCACTTCGCCTTGAACATAAAAATATATATAACAAGCCATGCACTCATTATCCACGGCCATCCATATATTATATTATCAATTTAAGTATATCTAGCCTGTTGCAGTGTCCCACAAATGCACTTCACTGGATATACAAGTCCAATTGATCATACTAACGTGTGAAGATTCAATGAAGAAACATAGCAACACGTTACAGGGGCATTACACTTACCGTTTAACCCAGCAGTAACAAGAATATGTGGATAGTTTTGAGCCCTCACCTGTATAAGACAAGGTCAGTAAAGAAAATCAAATTAGTGTCAGCTTATTAATGTTTCCAAATGATGTCCACTGAACATCAAAGAAATAAGATGACAGTGAAGATGGACATGAGCAAATGAGTAACCAAATGTTGGCAGATGATGCATACATTGTCTACTGGAGAATACGACTTCATGTAGTGGTAGTACTCTTCTGTCCGAGGGTCACCCCATTCCTGCAGCAATAAGTACATTAACAAATAACGAGAGCTTGACCGAACTACAGAAGACACAGCCACCTCCAAATTAGCTACAAGTAGAGCCTTGAAACCCACTAAAGTTATAAACATTCCATATGTTTCAGGCTTCGAGATAAGGCTCACCATGTGTGTGAAGGTTATTGGTGATATTGCAAGAGTAGTTGCAAAAATTTGCTTTCAACGAATACATCCTAAGATGAATGCCTCACTGTCACCTTTACATATCAGGCATTTCCAAAAAAATTCTCATTACGGAATCTCATAAATTGATTCATTTTTCTTCTGCTATGTAGATGAATTCAGACACATCGAAATCCTTAAATTTCATCATCTATTAGAAAGCCATATATGAGGTGAAATCAAACTTATGCTACAAAACCAGACCTGTCATCTGTAACTCCTAGACTATTAGGCCACATGACACTCTCCTGCGAGGTTATCAGTTTATCTAATCAACAACAAATATTATAATTCCATATGGAGAGAATGACAGTTGCTTTTGTACCACTATCTTAAGTCTCAATGCTATGATAACGTAAATATCACTGTAGGGTGTCAACAGGGTGCAATACTGCTCAAAACTGGACTGTTGTAAATACTCCAACATATATCAAGAAATTTGAGGAGTCAAGACTTACCTCCCACTCTGATGTTGTAAGAGGTATAGTCGGATCAAGCATGGTAGTGACAGCATCCAGGAAAGGTACTCCAGCAACTGCTGCCCTGAACAAATCTGGTCTCATGTTCAGAACAGCGCCCATTAAGAGCCCCCCGGCGCTTCTCCCATTAATGCACAGCTTTTCCTTTGTACAGTACCCTTTCTCTATCAAATACTCAGCACAAGCAATAAAATCTGTGAATGTGTTTTTCTTCTTCAACAATTTTCCATTGTCATACCATGGCCTCCCCATTTCTCCACCCCCTCGAATGTGGGCAATCACATAAATGAATCCCCGATCCAACAATGAGAGCCTTGATCCCTTGAAACTCGGATCAATGCAAATCTAACCAGACCACAAAACAATGAGAGCGGTGAGCGAGTTTGAATAAATTCAGGGAACATAGGGAGATCGGACAGCATAAATTAGAGACTGTTCTGTGATTTGCATGTCCAAGCTTTTCCAAGGAAGTAAAAGAAAAAGCATATAGCAACAGAACAAGAAACTTCTGCATCCTCATGCACATCAGCAAATGCCAAGGAGATGTCCGTACAAGTGTTTTAAATAAAATAAAATTTGATAAAAGAAAATTGCGATGGTGAAAAAAAAAAAAAATAGAAACTATCACATTCCTACACTTTTAAATTCAAGCTACGCAGAAAATTGCATTTGGCAAGAACACATATAACCGCTCTGATCCTCCACTAATGAAATTTGACCAGGGCCAGACTAACCACTCGTAGGTAATACAAGCTTTGAAAATCTCACGTACAAAATTGAGAAACTAGGTTGAATAAGAACCAGCACATAACAAATTGCAAATGAGAGGGATTCCATGCAGCAACAGACCCCAAAACATAAACCGAAAACTTTTCAAAGGCATGGAATAAAGGAACAATCACACTTTGTTAAGACTTGAGAAACTAAAGCACCGATTGTCAATTGAAATAACCCGATGTTGTGTCATTGTTTACAAACGATAAACAGACTGATGCTTCAAGTCTTCTGTATCAAATCTGAAGCCGACGAGTCTCTTCATTTTAACATCAAAACTTATAGAAAAAGCCAATATGGTTTCTCCCTGTCATCCTGATATAAACATCCAAATATCCCAGGCAAACAACCGCGATACATTTGTTTCATCTTACCTCATATGAACCATATCCATAAAGCAACAAGGGATCAGATGCATCGAGTTTCACCATATTCTTCCGGTAGACTATTGACATTGGAATCTGAGTTCCATCAGGAGCTGTGGCCCATTTTCTTTCGCTAACATAATTTGACTCATCAAAACCTCCTAATACCTGAGTAAAACAGAGGAAAAATTCTTCATATGTCATAAGCCATGAAAAATTAGACAGATATACAGTTGCAACACCACCACTCCCTTAAAAAATACTAAGAAAATACACAAACTGAAAAAATCCAATTCGAAAGGAACAAAATAATGGTAAAGGGTGAGGTTTCAGGATGAAAAACAAATGTCTTAGAGAGATGTCTTGTGAGACACAATGTCATTCAGTATTTCATGAGACAGATTTAGGCTGAAGTTGAACTTATACAGATTAAAATAGCTCTGGATATTCACATGACATAGCCTTTTCCTGGCATCTTTAGAAGGTAGTGGTCATATAATATTCATTAAGCATGAAAGCTTTTCAACTGTTTCTCCTCAAGATACTCCAAGACATGGATTTGTCTGTGATTGACTGACAAGCTAGAGATAATTCAAGGCCAATCCTCTTGATGACTAAATGCATTAAGAGCCAATGTGATTGTTGACTATACAAACGTTTCCACAGGACAATACACTTGCAATCATTTTTGAAATATAGACTAACAGGAGGTATAGAGAACAAGCTCCTCAATGAGTAAGAAACTTGTCCATATTTGGAGATTAGTCTAAAGATTTATATTGTGACCAGAAATATCTTGCGAAGGCGGAATTAATAGCGGCCAACCTTGCAAATGAATCATAAATACAAAAATATAAGAGACAAAGAATCAAGATACAGAATAAAGTTTATCATCCTCATTATGAACTCCAGCTTCCAAAAAATAAATCATCGAGATTGAGAGAGAGAGAGAGAGAGAGAGAGAGAGGGAGAGGGACAGAGAGAAGGGCCGGTATTTGCAAATGGCTACCCTACAGTACTTACTGTTTCAATTTTCTTCACAACAGATATGCCAGTGTCCATATCATGATCATAAACAGAAGGAGGTGTTCTCATGGAGCTATAAGTGAACCTTAATATATTTGACGAAAACTGCGACTCTGATTGATCCACTGAAAAAACTGGATCATCAAAATCAATAGAACAACCGCCTTGAAGCTGTGTCAGCGGTTCCCCAAGAACTGGAAGGCGATACACAGTAACTTTTTGTGAACCGTTTTCACGTTCAAAGAGAACCAGATGATCAGCAAAAAGCTGCATGTCCGTGATTTTTACACTGGAAAGTTAGAAGATCAGTAAGCTATATATACCCAAAAAGAAAAAAAAATAAAAAAATTGACACGATGGAGGGACATATTCATTCACCAACTCAACACATTTGTATGCATACACAATAGGAAACCTCCATGAGTGTCCATGCAAGGCACAATCAATGCTCTCACATGTGTCTGTACATGTGTGCATGCCTATGTGCATATATGTATATTCACACATGAAGGGTGAGAGAGAAAATCAAGAGGACGTTGTCAAAGCAATGCACCATAAAATTAATCAGCTGATGCTCAAAGCTTCCACTAATGTCCATCGAAAGACATATGTTTTTAACAAAAAGCAAACAACAATAGCAAATAAACAGCCCCCTAGGCGCTTACTCCATTCCTCACTTCTCTCTTTAACATTTTGTGAGTTGGACAGGAGAAACTGAACCACTTAATGATCAAATATATCTGAGTTACCACTTATTCAACGTTATATTTTACCATGAGCAGTAATATATAAAGCAAGGAAGGATTTAAGGAGGGGGATGACAGGAGCCACAGTCCAGCCAGGACATCAATCCATCTCCTTATTCTCTAGAGCTTTGCAGCGACATGCACAATATGGAAATGCATTAGCTCCCCAGTCATTCTGCTACACTAACATTAGCAATGGCTATTCACCTTAGATAATAAATAAAGACAGGTAAAACATATTTCCCCCAAATAATCGGAGATATGAAATATTATAGTCCTAATTGTAGCCATCAAAATCCCATCTTCCTTTGTCTTTTGGTAACATGATCTTCCTTCTTCTATTATCATGATTATCAGACTCTCTCCTTCTTCAATTTAATGGTACAAACACCCAGTGTGGACAAAGACATTGCATTTCAATCCACCACAACAGGCTCAGCTATAAAGTGATAGCGCAAACGTGACGTTATAGGCAGGTAAACCAATACAAGGGTCAATTATTAAGACATATTACCTTTCCCTGTGAGGGATAAGAACGGTGGTGTTCGACACATCATCCAGTGGGCAAGCCAAAAGTTCCGAATTGTAAAACAAGTCACTTCTCCTCCGAATAAAAAAATTATTTCCCCGATGGCTGACGCGCGTTTCCTCTCCATATATGCGAGGAGTCAGAACCTGAAGACCATCTTCTGGCTTTGAAACGTTAAAATAGAAAGTAGATGTTGTGTTTTTGCTCTCAGATGCAACAAACAAGAACTTCTTGCTCTCAGAAACTTCAAGATCAAGAGAAAAGATATCATCCTTCTCATGATAAAGGCAAATGTCATCTGATTGTTCGGTCCCCAACCTATGCAACCACACCTAAAAAAAGTGAAACGAAGTGTTATCACAAAATGTCATGCCATTGCCAATACTACAAAAATTAATAGGTCAGAATCTGAGAACAACTATACATCACAAGTGTACAAGTGTACAACAACACTTCATGACTGTTATCCATATTGCATGACTTTAAGTCTTCCTGCCAGGGGATGTTTGGCATATTACTGTCGTGCTGCTCCCAGTTCACCATTCTGTGCCCTTTTATGTGTACACATTAAATTCGATTCAACACATAACTCTTAGAAATTTGCAACAAGGGATTTTAAGCTACATTAACTAATCAACAGTAGAAGATTAGACAAATGCAGCTTGAATGTGATGTACTGACAGTGATGCAATGTATTACACAATGATTGCAAAACTCAATGGTTGTACCAGGTTGAGAAATGAAATCGAGAGTACTTTAATAGAGAGAGAGAGAGAGAGAGAGAGAGTAGTGATGCAATTAAATTGACAACAACCTGCCTATATCATAAGGTCATTCTGGCATGGAAACATTTGAGTGCTGGAAAATAAAACTCTGATCAGAGGAAATAGGCTTATGGTTTTACCCTTTTAGATTTATGGCTACAAATTTCAGTGCTGAGAATACTAAATATCAGAGCAGGGCCAGATCTCAACTATATGAATGAGGACATTAATGAGATCCCGCATCCATTTCATTTCAACCGCAACACCTATAATGGCAGCACATTACCGATATTTCATTTATTTGTTTTAAAGTTCAAGCGAAACTTGATTTATTAGAAAACCTAAAGGTTCCCTGTGTATCCAGAAAATCCTAATATCAAGTAAAGTCGTTTGGATCCTATAAATTGAGCAAAATGCCTCAGGTCAAATCAGAGTAGATAAATGAAAATTTATCAGTATGCCGTGATAACAACACTGAGAAGTATGCCTTAATATCGGTAATGAATTTGGTGGAAAAGGAGCAAACAAAGAGAACTTTCAATAGCAAGAGATCCTATACTACATAAAACATACCTTGTCCGGGCGAAGGATCTCATCCATTGTGATGTAAACTAATGCATCATCACCAGCCCATTCCAGGTAAGATGTCACATTTTTTAAAGGTTTTCCTACTGTAGCTCCTTTATCAGCATCAATTACATAAACGGTATGTTTCTCGTCACCCTTAGTGTCCTCTGCATATGCCACCAACTTATTACTTGGATTAACCTATAGCATCAAAGAACTAGCACAATGAAGTTACGAAAATGAAAAGCCGAGGCAAGAAAATAGTTATGATGGAACCAAATGTGGGTGGAAAATAAGAAAAACAAGGACACTCTTGCCTGAAAAGCAGCAACATGATAGAATGAATGATTTTGAGCCTTGATATTCTCATCCAAGATAACCTGCTCAGGAGGAGCCTCAGGACCAGTTGGCATCTTATCATAAACAGGAGGGGCCTCGCTATCCGGTATTAACCGCCTACAGTGCTGAATGTACTCCTTTCCCTCTAGATATCTATCATAATAGTAGTAAGACCCTCTGCATGTGGGTGCAGATATGTCATCTTCCTTAATATGTCCTCTTATCTCAGCAAAAAGATTGTCTTCAAGTTGTTTGGTCCCTGTATCATTTATCAGAGATTTTAAGCTGTTCACATATTTCTTTTTTGATTGTGTTGTCACTTTCTCAGGACCAGTTGGCATCTTATCATAAACAGAAGGAGGGGCCTCGCTATCCGGAATTAACTGCCTACAGTGCTGGATGTACTCCTTTCCCTCTAGATATCTACTGTAATAGTAGTAAGGCCCTCTGCGTGTGGGTGCAGATATGTCATCTTCCTTAATACGTCCTCTTATCTCAGCAAAAAGATTGTCTTCAAGTTGTTTGGTCCCTGTATCATTTATCAGAGATATTAAGCTCATCACATATTTCTTTTCTGATTGTGTTGTCACTTTTGATTGGAGTAGGGTATATCAGCACTCAGTACAAAAGATGAGGCTGCAGAGCATGCCTGATGAAAGAAATAGAATGACTGGGATATTAGAAGCCTATTGTCCTTACTACCCATGTAAATTTTCAGATAAAGACTCCAGACTCTAGCTTCCTGACTACTTATTCGAGACAGAAAGAAGAGAATTTGCCACTTAGCCAAACAATTCTGCTCAAAAACTTCGTTGGGCACTAAGTCTCTAACTTCCACAAGTTGGTACTTCTTAAAATTGCCCATGCCTATAACCATATTCTCAAGTCTTGAGCCAGCCTTCCATAATCTCATCCAAAGTGGCTTCTTTCTCTCCATTTGAATCATTCCAAGATCATTCCTTGACACATAAATTCACGCTAAATTCAAATCTCGAACCTACATATTCCCAGACCTAAACCATATTTTCAATACCAGAGAAAAAAAGAAATGAACATCAGGCAAAGAAAAAAAAACACGCTTGCCTCACAAACCATTAAGTACATCAAATCAAGTTCCCACTAGCAAGTGACCAAAACCCCATGCCCAGCCCGACTCCCTCAATCGACCGACTCGAACCGTTCACACGAACGGGGGACTCCAGCCTTAGCGTGACATCTACACGGACAATCAGCACAGCGAAAAAAGCCGACTCACCGGCCATCACTGAATCGGTGTAGGCGTTCTCCCGTTGGAGGTGGGAGAGGACGTCGGGATCGGAGCGGGAGTCGTCGCGGAGCCAGTAGTAGTTGTCGATCCTCACGTCGCCGAACATCTCCATCCGGTGCTCCACCTTCTTGGCCGCCGGGGGAGCGACCGGATCCGAGCAGTTGCCGGCGGCGGCGCTCATCCTCGCCGTGGAGCCCGACGACGACGACGAGTGTGAAGATCAGAAAGAAGGAAAAGAATACAGAGATAATGTTCAGAGATAAAGATAACAGAGAGAAGAGAGAACAGAGAGAACATGCGAAGACTTCTATATTGAGTAATGATCGAAGAAGAAAATCTTCTCTGTAAACCCCTTACTTCATGTTTTCTCCTCGTATACTATTTATACAATATGAAGATAACAACATTCAGTTGAACAAAGAACAACTAACTGACAACAAACTAACAGAAAACACTTTAACAAGTACAACTTAAAACAGAGTATCTATTCTTCAATGAGCACGTGTTGATGAAGTTGCTTATCCCATCACCTTTCTTCCACTTGTTTCTGTTCATATCAGTTTCTTCGACTAAACCAGCAGTGGTGTTCGAGTGCTGCGTTTCTTCATTTTCTTTGATTTCATCAGAATTTAACTCTCCAATATCAGCAACATTTACAGCAGCATGTGTTCTTAACCTTTGTCCTTTAACATCCAAGGGGTAAAGAATCCATACCCAATCTAATTCGTATATCAAAATGTGCAAGACGTGACAAAGGTTTTGTAAAAATATTTGCAAGCTGACAATTGCTTGGAATGTATCTCACAAGTAGTGATGCTAAGGAAACTTTCTCGCGTACAAAATGGAAATCAACTTCAATATGCTTAGTGCGAGCATGTAAGATAGGATTGATAGTGAGAGAAATGGCAGACTGATTGTCACAGAATAGAAGAGTGGGAGATAAGAGAGACCAATATCACGAAGAACAAAGCTAACCCAAGTAAGATCAGCAGTAGTAGAGGCAAGAGCACAATATTCGGCTTCTGTAGAAGATCGACTAACTATTGGTTGCTTCTTTACTGCCCAAGAGATGAGGTTAGAACCAAGATATGTGCAGAAACCAGTTGTGGATTTTCTGGTCTCAGTACATTCGGCCCAATCAGCATCTGAAAAACCATAAAATTCATGGAACTTCGAGAATGAAGAAACACCCCAAGACGAACAGTTCCTTTAACATATCGCAGAACTCGCTTTAGCTTATGAAAATATGCAACAGTGGGCTTCTACATTTTCTGACATAGCAAATTTGTAGCATATGCAATGTCAGGACGAGTTAATGTCAAATATTGGAGACCACCAACTAAGCTTCAATATTCAAGAGGATTAGATAGAAGGATGGCATCAGTGTTCAGAATAGTTGGTCTCAATGACAGGGGAGTAGAGATTGGTTTACAGTCAGCCATATGAGCTCGAGTAATAAGATCAAGAGCATATTTGGTATGACAGAGAAACAAATTTTCAGAGGTACATTTAGCTTCAATGCCAAGAAAGTAGTGAAGATCACCAAGGTCTTTCATGTGAAATTGAAGATTGAGAGCATGAATCAGTTCAGAAAGTAACTGGTCTGAGCTACCAGTTAAGACAATATCATCAACATAGAGTAACGGAAGGATTGTTTCTGTACCAAAATGAAGTATAAACAAGAATGGATAAGTTGTACTACAAAAAAATCCATATTCAAGTAAGAAATTACTGAATTTATCAAACCAAGCACGGGGGGCTTGTCGGAGTCCATAGAGAGATTTCTTGAGAAGACACACATGGTGAGGTGTCTGTGGTTGTATAAAGCCAGGAGGCTGCTCCATATAGACTGTTTCATGTAACATTCCATGTAAAAAGACATTTTTAACATCAAGTTGATGAATTGACCACTGTTTCATCATTGCTAGAGAAAGCACTATTCGAATTGTAGCATGCTTGACAATAGGGCTGAAGGTTTCATTAAAATCAATGCCTTCCTCTTGATGAAAGCCCTTGGCCACTAGTTGAGCTTTCAATCTATCGAGACTTCCATCAAGTGCAAGCTTTGAAAACCCATTTACAGCCTATCACATTCATTTGATTAGTTCTAGGAACTAATACCCAAGTCTAATTCTGATACAGAGCATCCATTTCTTCTTCCATAGCTTTATGCCAACCTTTATTTGCTAAGGCTGATTTAACTGATCTTGGTTCAGTAGATATTTCATATGCAGCAAGACATGCATACTTGGGTTTTTTTCTTTATAATGCCAGATTTTGATCGAGTCTGCATGGGATGAGCTGAGGTTATACCTTGTGAAACAAAGTGAGAAGTGGAATGATTTGATCCAATACTGATATCATTGGATGTGGCAGCTTCAGTAGCAGATACTTCTTGATCTTGTGAGATAGAGTGAGAAGTGGAATGATCTGATCCAATACTGATATGTGGCAGCTTCAGTAGCAGATACTTCTTGTGCCACATTTTGCAAATGTGATGGACAGTCAGTACATGGCATTGTGATTGGTTGGATAGAATGGAAATTATCTGTAGTAATGTTTCCATTATCCTGCAAATGTCTTACATAAATCTGTGAAGATGTAGACACTGGTCCTTCACTTACTGAGTTCAGAAGTTTAACCTCTTCTGTCCATAGTTGATAGAGTGTTGTAAGTGGTGTATATTATGCTATACAGGTCTTAGTAAAAGGGAAGAAATTTTCGTCGAATATGACATGTCGACTAATATATACACGACCAATGGTAGGGAGAAGACATCTATATCCCTTATGGCGTTCACTGTATCCAATGAACACACATGTGACTGATCGTGGATCAAATTTGTGCTGAGCATAGGTCTGAGACAGGGACAACATGCACAGCCGAAGACACTAAGATAATCATAACTTGGTTCTTGCTGATACAGCTTACTGTGGGGTGATTGTTTGTAATTTTGGTGTTGGCAGTATATTGATAACATGATTAGCTGTCATGAATGCATTGACCAATATTTCAGAGGAATTCTTGCATGATAGAGCATAGCAAGACCCAATTCAACAATATGACAATGTTTCTTTTCTGAAATGCCATTATTTTCTGAAATACCACAGCTCTGTAAATGACTCTAAAACTTATGGCTGATGAATTCTCCTCCACCATCACACTGAAAAATCTTGATTTTGCAATCAAATTGATTTTCTACTTGTTTTTGGAACAAGACAAAGATGTTATAGAATTCTGATTTCAGTTTCATTGGATAGATCCAGCTGAATCGAGAGAAATTGTCTATAAAAATGACATAATACTTGAAGTGTTGAAATGAACTGACAGGGGAAGGACCCCATATATCACAATGAACTTTTTCCAGAGGCATTGATGCTACAGACTTTGATAATGGGAAGGGCAAAACAGTGTTTTTAGCAATTTGACAACTTCTACACATAATCTGCACTCTGGTATTGCAATGAATCAGTTGTTGATTTTGCAGGTACTTCAGTGTTTTAGATTGGTGTGTGCTAAATGTTGATGCCATATATCTTCTCCTACCGCCCTGTGTCTCGAGTTAGGAATGCTTCTATGGTATGAGGATTTACTCGATACAATCCTTTAACTTTCCTCCCGAGCAGTAGAGTTGTGTTGGTGTAATTGTCCTTTACATATACACCAGTTTTATCAAAAACAAATGAACATGGATAGTCATTTATTAGTTTTGATACTGATAGAAGATTCTTCTTTATATCATGAACAATTAATACATCATTCAGAGGTAATGAATCCACTTCAGTGTGTAGCAATGCAATACCAGTATAAGTAATAGGCAAACATGATCCATCACCAATCATAACAGTATCAGTACCATTGTATTTAGAAGGATTATGAAGTATACCAGGATTTGCAGTGATATGAGCGGTTGCACCAGTGTCTGGATACCACTCATTTCCTTTAGAGTCTTCGAGGTGTATTGCTACTAATGCTGTTGGAATTTTCTCAGCTTGATAAGAGTTGTCAAAGTGATACCAGCAGTGCAATGCGTCATGTCCTGGACGTTTACAGATTTGACACCCCAATCTAATACTGTCAGTTGATTTCTTAGCCTGCAGATCTCTAGAAAGATTTAGATTTGGAGTGGGATAAGATCTAGTTTCTTGATATCTTTGCGAGGAACCAACAAAAGTCTTCGCATTTTCTTACAAACCATCTTACAAACAATGATGGAAAGGTAATGATCATCACAAACCTTAATTGAAAGATATAATGCATAATTTATCGAAGCTCAAAAAATAAAAATAAAAACTGTTTGTGATTCCCTATATGCAGCTTAAAAGAGAAATTGACGAATTGCTCATCAATAAGAAACAGACAAAAAAAAAAAAGGAAAAAAGAAATAGTAACTGTTATCTCCGATATGGATTGATTTGGAAGTACCTGCCTCGTCTATTTTGGTTGAAATTACAGAAGCAATTAGACCATAATTAGCCAACTGCAAAATTAAATCACCGACTCGATATCACAGAAAGTCCTTTTACCAAAAAGAATTGATAGTTTTGGTTTAAAGCAATCAATTTTAGGACCACGATAATAATGTTAATAACGAGAATGACAACATTAAAGCAGAAAACTTCGACATAAAGGTCATCGATAAAATGATATAATAGACGTTATCAAGACATAAAGCTTCGACATAAAGGTCATCGGTAAATTGCTGACCCAAAAATCCACGTCCTTACATGTAGAAATAAAATATATATGGGAACGAGCCCACCCTATAATTTACTTTTATAGATAATTGACAAGCGGATTGGGACTTTGATATAAAATCAAAAGGCGCACATTCAATTTTTAGATTTCTTTCCTTTTTTCCGTCAAAATTCAATTTTGAGATTATGTCTAAATGGATTAGATAAGATTTAAAGAGGTAGGAACAATTTCTACACAGAAGAGTTAAAATGCGCCGGTGAAATAAAATGTAACTTACGGAAGTGCTTACTTATGTAAGAACATGTGAAACCCAGAAAAATTCGAATATTTTGAAATTTGATGAATTTAAGGTTTTAAGTTTAGAATTTGATTTCTCTTTGGTGAAATTCTTTTGGGAAGATTAATTATGCAGTTAATTCTAATATTTCCACCAGATTTAATTTTAGCTAAATCGCACATCTCTTTCAAAGCTACGATAGAAATGTGAATAATACAGAATCGATGCTCCATAGGATCATATAATATGTTAATTTCTCATTCGGTGTCACACTTAAAAAAGAGTAGCAATCATATCTAATTTGTTGGGAAAAGATGCAAATTTACCCGATAAGAGAATTAGAAATCCTTCGACTTCGATAAAAGACGTTCTATCGTCCATAACTCTTCAAATCTTTGAATTATATTTCTCTAAATATATGCAAAAGTTTTGCTCGTTTCTATTTTATGCGCAAATAAAGTGTTTTCCTTTTTTTTCTTATTAATAATAATAACAAAAGAACTAGAAATAAATAATTTCATAGAAAAATCCGCACCAATTCACCATACCTTAATTCATGCGAAAGCGAAAGGTTTACGCTAAGAGTGTATCGCATCCCGTTTTCGTTATCTTCCTTACCTGCTCTAGTAATGCATATTCCTTGAACTCATTCAAATACAATTCGAGAAAATCATGCAACTCTGTTCAGAGAGAATTTGTATGAAAACAAACAATGTATTATGATACTTAATTATGCAAAACCTACAGTTACTCTTTGAAGAGTACTTGAGCAGTTACTGCAAAGCTATCTATAGAGGAAACGCTGATTAATGACCTATGTTATCGTACTACATATACGCAACCATAAGTTCCTTTTAGATGGTGAAATCTACCAAGAGTGCATTGCACCTAGATTTCTTCCTTAGCTGCTCAGCAATGCATATTCCTCGAACTCATTGAAACACAACACAATGAAACCAGGCAGCTCTTTTTAACTATTTTTGGAGAGAAATTGACGATGTTGCAAGACTTAAATTATGCACTCAAAGAAAGGTAAGCCTATGTTACATCATGCAACGAATGTTCGAAGAGTGCTGGAGCGATTAAACACATAACCTTGTGATTATGACCTATGTCATCACACGACATATGAGCAATTATAAGTTCATTTGAATAGCGACATCCATTATTGAAGAGGACATAGCGACTAGGCGTTATCGGGGATCCTGAGACAAACACTTAAATAGCCAATAGGCAATAGATGGTTGAGATCCAAAATCGGTAATAAGAGAATTCCCCAAGTTGAAAAACAATCCCGCTGTGCATATCTACGAAATTATCTATCTCTGCACTTGTGGCAATCTATGTTCAAATTCTTCTGTTCACGATGGAGGAAGTGCCTGCAAAATCAGTAAGACCATCATCATTGTGATTGCATGTACAAAAAGAAAGTCAATGTCTATTTTCTTGGACTTCCTCTTCCATGGCATCAAATGGAGGAGAGGATGGTGGTAACCAAATCCGATCTTACCATCAACCAAAAAAAAAAAAAAATCCAATCTTACCCTTGGAAAAGTTGGAACTTAGGAACTATTGGAAAAATATGGTTTCAAATTGGGTAAAACAATAAAGTCGGAACTTTAGAGCAATCAAGTCAGATTTTGAGGCATAATATTACTTTCTTTAAGGCCTCAACATTATTGCTAATAATCACCGGCAAATATCATCTATGATATAACAAAGTCTTAAAATGAGGTTACTAGATAGCAATTCTAATATTTCTCCAAGATTTCTCTAGAAAACAATTGGAAACAATGGCTATATATTCCTTTAAAAAAAATGAAAATGGAAGAAGAAGAAGAATATTATGATCGACAAACATATTCAGTAATTTATAGCGCAAAAACAAGAAGTTATATCTGAACAAACATAATTTTCCAACGATTCAAAAGTTATATTTGAACAAGTGAACTCTAAGATAACAATTGGAAGAAATAATAAAATTCGGAATTAAATAATTAATAAATAAAAAATAACCATAACTCATTATGAATAGTCGCACTGTTTCACTAGGACGCAGTGGTTAATCTTTTATAAAAATAAATTCGAATTTTCTAGTAAATAAATAATAATAGTAATCATTAATTAGTGACAAATCTCATCCACATACGCACTCACATCTTTTCGAAGTGGGACAGGGCATTTCTTAGTTTGTTTTACAAACAAACAACCAGCATTCCCACATTTTTGTTTGTAAAACAATAATATAAATAAAACATTAAAAACATACAGCCAAAATTTTCGTGAAATTAATATACATAAATAAAAGTCTCTTTTGAGTTAACCTTTATTTAGTGCAAGTATCTCAAAACTTTATCAAAGTGACGAGTAACTGGATTTTAAACTTGTACTTTTAAATAATAGAATCGGACATACAGCACATACATTAACCTCTTGCTTTAGCGAGGAGGTTTATATTATTCTGCACTATTATGGCCTTGTGCTTGATCCTGTTTTATGAGCTCTCTAGAAAACAACTCTAACTTTCGTAAAAAGCAACACCACTTCTAAACTCATATAGGCAAAGTATCTACCATACATTTTTATTACTATTAACACATTACAAATTTATAGTATACTTTATTAATAATTCAATTCAACCTACAAAACATAACAGATTATACTGACTTTTCATATTAGGGCAACGTTAGTATCAAACAATCATATTCAATAACTTGTTCTTATCCATTAATCCTTGTAACTAATGATGTTCTAGAAAAAAGGTTGGGTTACCATTACTAGCGATTTTAATTAAAGGGTTTCGGCCCCGTTTTTAGTGAGATTATATTTACCATGTCTCTTGATAAAGCCTTAGTCAGTAAATCAGCTAGATTCTTGTTTGACCTCATGTAGACAATTGTTATGATACAATTTTTAATCAATTGGCTCACATATTCATATCTTAAACTAATATGTTTAGACTTACCATTATAGGTGCTACTATAAGCTCATACCAAAGTGGTCTAACTATCACGATGGATGGAAACATGAGGCGTAGAACTGGACCATAATTTGATATCTAACAATAAATTTCTAGTCCATTCAATCTCTTTCCCAATTGCTGGTAAAGCAACCATTCAAATTCCATAATTGAGTAAGTTATGCACATTTGTCTCTTGCTCGCCAAAGAAACAACACATTCCCCTAATGTGAACTTCATCCAAAAGTGGATTATTTATCTCTCACACTTATAATCCAACTAGTATCGGTGTATCCTTCTAATATAGTCGGATTATTATTGAACAAGAAGATAACCAAAAATTCTTGCAATAACTTTCCAATGTTTTTGGATTACTAATATATCTACTCAACTTATACAGAATAAGTAATATAGGGTCTAGTACAATGCATAGCATACATTAAAGACCCTATAGTACTCGTGTATCCAAATTGTGCTACTAGTCTACCAATATTTAATACTGAATGAACTGGAGTGCTCATTTCTTTGAAACCAAAATGTTAAAATTTACAACATTTTATACTTTGGCTCAAAGAATAACCCCCACTATGTTTTAACTATAATATCAAGATAATATCTACTTCACCTAAATCTTTCATTTTAAAAAAGAGTTAATACCTTGAAAAACCCCAAATTGGTACACGTGTGTGACAAATTTATCCCAAACTAATTTTTTGACGATAAAAAATCTCAAATCAATGCGCATGTGACAAATTTATTCTAATTGACCATTAAAAGCGCCAAACTGATATACTTGTGATAAATTTATTCCAAACTAATTTATTCAACTATCAAAAATCATAAACTAATGCATTTGTGACAAATATACATTGTATTAAATTGAATTAATACCGCAAAAAATTGCACAAATTGTATAAATGTGACAAATAGAGAGTAAAATCGCAAATTGACACACCAGTCAACCATTACGTGTCATTTAATTTAGTAATTTGACAGTAAAATTTAACAGAAAATAACATAGGGTAAATTTGTTGCAAGTGTACTAGTTTGGGGTAAATTTGTCAAAAGTGTATTAGTTTGGATTTTTTTATGGTCAAAAAATTCGTTTGGGATAAATTTGTCATAAATATACCAATTTGGGGTTTTTTATGGTCAAAAAATTTGTTTGAGGTAAATTTGTCATAAATATATCAGTTTGGGGTTTTTCAGAATATTAACCGTTTTAAAAATGAAAATTAGATACTTCTTAGTCTCGATAACTTCAATCATATTGGTTCCAAAGATAAGTATATCATCATTGTATAAGCACACTAAAACACCATAATCTTTAGTGAATTTAGAATAAATACACTTATCATCACTATTTTGCTTGAAACTACTAAACAATATGATTTAATCAAATTTTCATGCCACTACCAATGTGCTTGCTTAAGCCCATAATGACATCACATTCATGCACATACTAATGTGGGACATCAGTGTAAATATGGCAGTGCAAAACAAGATCATTCGCCAACCCATATAAACGTCTTAACAAACGAGGTGCATAGTTGCACATCATAAACAAACCATGCTAAAGGCAAAGATTCTTTACATGCCATAAAGAGATTATCCGCATATTAAGAAAATAGAAAAAGGTTCATTGTAAAAATATTTTATTGAGGACTTCAAAACCAAGATGATTAATTGAAGACCGTTTCCATGGAGGAAATGTAGGATGAAACTTAATGGTTTTAGCCTTTAAGCACCGAAGGGGTACAATCGCCAGACCAGCATCTCCTAAAAACTCATGGCCATTTGAAGTGGAAACTCTAGCTCTGTAAGAGTCTCCATCGATTGACCCACTCTAGTTGGTACCATAGGAAATGTCCGTTACTATGCGATTGAGATATATATTGAGGTCTTTCGCAAGAAACTCAATCACAATACTACAACCACCCAAAATCATACAGTGACGCCCCCAAATCCTCCATATTTGTCATCTTGATTCCAATGTGAAAGGGATACTTTCTTCAGCAATGCGGCGCAACCATATTCCAAATGGGCAAAAAGCCGATTCATCACCCTTCTTTCAAGGGGACTCAATACGTCCTCTTTTAAAACTGTTCCTCCAATATCGGTCCTAATTTAAATTGAACAAATATGCAGTTCACTTTCTCCAATATAGACGACACTCTGAATGAGAAATTAACATCCACACACAGTTTTTATTTTTCACTCAACCATTGCAACACAAAAAAACGAAAGCTAGAATACAAAACCTGAGAGGCATGTCGCAAAGGGGAAGAGAAGAGGAAGATCCACGATCCATGAATGACAACTTGAGGATTGCCCGATTGTGAGCCACCATGGGCATGTACTTCCTTTGGCTTTGACTCCATTGTTGTACAAAATAAATCCTTAAAATTGTTGGGAAAAATGTAACTTCAAATTAGGTAGAACAATTAACTCGGATCTTTAGAGTAATCAAGTCGGATTTTGAGGCGTGATATCACTTTATTTAAGAATTTATTTACCTCACAATGTTACTAATGGTCACCAGCAAATATCTTCTAAGATACAACAAAATCTCAAAATGAGATTACTAGATAGCAATTCTAATATTTCTCTAAAGTCTCTTTAGGAAATAATTGGAAATAATTGGAAATAATGGCTATATATTTTTTTGAAAGAAATCAAAAATGGAAGAAGAAGATGATTATGATCAAACAAACACGTTTAGTAATTTATAGCAAAAACAAGAAATCATATTTGAACAGACACAACTTTCCAATGATTCAAAAGTTATGTCTAAACAAGTATGAACTCTGAGATAACCATTGGAAGAAATAATAAATTCAAAATTAAATAAATAAAATATAAAAAATAACCAAAACTCCTTCTAAATAGTCACATTGTTTCAATAGGATGCAATGGTTACTTTTAAAAAATGCGAATTTTCTAATAAATAAAAAAATAATAATCATCGGTTAGTGTCAAATCCCGTCCACTTGCAAACTCGCATCCTTTCGATGGGAATAGAGCACCTCTTAATTTATTTTACAAAAAAACTACCAACAGAAGTTGGGTCAAGCCCAAGTTTCTTCTCATCAGCAGAAAATTTATAAGGAAAGCACAATCATAGTCCTGACTCTTACAAGGCAGGTGTTCGGCAAGATGACAGAACTTTGGCTTGATAGGCAAGATAACAACCTTGACGTCAGGAAATTGCAACCAAACGAATATTCAATTGCTAAACAGCCAAATATCATTTCACTAGCCTGAGAAATGGTAATCATAATTTGCATAAGGATCAATTTGCTAAAACTACTGTCAGCATCTTAAGTGTCAGCAAAGCCTGTGCTCCGACCAAAAAATTTAAGCAGCAGGCATTCTAGAAACCGAATGACAAGCGCGTCGTTCGGATTATTATGTACACTAGGAAGTCACTAGAAAGTAGAAAGCAGAGTCATTTGTTTTTCTTGCCATTGACCTTAACAAGCTGAACAGGGGCTGCTGGTATTCTGATCCACCATTCTCTCATTCGCCTTAGCCACCTTTCGCTGCTTTCTTTCCTTAACGGCATCTCCCGCGTGAAAACTTCAAGAAAGGCAACAGAATCAAGTGCCTCGGGGGCACAAAGGCATAAATCACAGCCATAATGATCAACAATAGGGCAACCTTGTCGGTGGTCTGGGAGACAAAAATATTTGATTCGGTCAAAATAAAACCATAAAGCCTATTTTAGGATTGAGTTTCACACACACACACACACATATATATATATATATGGTGACTAAGGATCCACTTTACCTTGTTGGCTTATGCCGATTCAGTATTCGCGACTATATCTTGAGGAGAGATTAGCACAGCAACCCACCGCCATGAACCCCCACTTAAATCACGGAGCCGATTAGGGAGTTCAAATCCAAAACCTCTAGGAAGGAAAGGCAAGCCCTCAACCACCTTAGCCATGCGTGGGTGGGTCACATATAGATATATTAAGCTCCAAATGCTAGCACAAATCATTTGATCAAGATCAAAGACAAATGTATATGAAACATGCTTAGGTCTGAGGACAGCAACAACATATTTGCAGTTTCAAAGAAAAATTGCCAATTATATTGGGTTATCCTTGCTGTTTCTTAAGGGCTTAAACATCTTCAGGGTGTTAATTTTCTTTATTTACAATGATTTTTCCTGTTTCTGGTTCAGACAGAAGGTCGGCTCAGCTAGATCATGTTGTTGGCTGGAATGAGCAATTTTACCTCACTTAGGCCAGGTCAAGGTCTTGTGTCCGCTTAAAGGCTCCTAGGGCTCCATGGTCTTATAGCTCTCACTCAATCTTTCATCGTCAGACATGATGATCAAATTGAAGTATACTGAATTGTATGTCCCTTGAATTGTAAACTATTTTTTAAATTTATGGCAATGTCTTTGTATGCATGCCTTGAATTGTAGAACTTTATAGAAAAACTCTTGATTGTTAGAACTTGAATGCACAGAGAAGACGAATTTGAAGGAGAGAAAGCCTTAGCAATGTATGCCAAGTTTATTAACTTGTGTAAATAGACAACACATGGAGTCAGAAGTTACACGACTCATGTAGAATGGTAATGGAAGGATGAAAACTTCTAGCTAACCAGGTCTTTAGTACATGCTGAAATCATCGTTCCAGGAACTGATTTCCCACCAGCTAACGGATGATGATCCACACAATCAACCAGGGAACCCGCAACTCGATTGTCAGGATAGAAGAAGAAGAAGAAGAAGAAGAAGAAGAAGAAGAAGAAGAAGGAGGGAGAAAAAAGAAAAAGTAATAAAAAATTGAAAATTTATTAAAATTGTCAGTGGCATCACGTAAGTGGGCCGGTTGTCCATGTTATCAATATCTGGCCAAAATTAGCCAGAATGATTAAATTGGCATCAAGTCAAAACATTTTGAACTAAAATGACACTAAATAAAAAGGTTTAGTACTCAATTGGCACCATTAAAAAGTTTAGAATTAAATTAGCATCAATATAATAGGTTTAAAACTTTTTGGACATTTTTTCCTGCTAAAATGGTTATATTTTCTTGCATTGTTGATTCTCCAATTAAGTCACTGATTGATGGGTGATAACGATATAAAACACCCATATAAAAGTTTAACTAAAAACATATTTATCTAACGTTCTTGTTTACGATTCATCAATCAAAAGAACGATTGAATAATCCATCCAATTAGGGATGGAAAAAGAGCCTGCTCTTGATGAATTGCCCACTCCTTTTTTCCTTAATTTGGGTAATTGTTTGAAATTAACCGAGGGGTCCAAAATGGCCAAAGACGACAACATTATCACACCCCTCCCATGAAAAGATGAACGATACAACAAGAATATTCGAAAGAGACATGATGAAGCTTGGTTTTACGTACTTAGTTGTCTGCATGTATGAGAATACGAGACGGTACAGATTCCTCCAGCGCCAAAGATAGACGTCCTTGCTCCACAGGATATGCACTCAGTTAAAGCAAGGCGACAAAATTGCTCATCTAGTATCTTATACCTACTAAGGACAGATGCCGCTCAGAAACTTATAACTTGGAAGCAAATATTCATGGGAAGTAACGACGGTTTGCAAGAACAACATCTTTATAAAAGCTCTAGCTTATTAGCCTATTTAATCCTAGCCATCATAACAAAGACGCTAAAGAGCAAAAGAACAAGGGAGAGACATCGATCCATGGCTGTTTCGTGGAGGATCATATGTCTTGCCATTCGGTTCTTTTGTATCCGCATGGATGTGAAAGGCAATCCGGATGTTGGGTTGGAGTACAAGTTATGTAACGGAATTAGGTACCAATGGGGATACACCTACGGGCACGCGGGTGGAGAGCGTTCCTAAAGATTTGGTAGAGGAAACGCGATATCAGGGTTATAGTTACTATAGCTAAGACATGTACTCAGGCCAAGGTTGCTTCGGCCATGCGGCTTGCGATGGAGCTCTATTGCAGGATGATTGCTTTGCATGCTTATTTGTTGCTAGGAACCGGCAAAAAGATGTTTGCCCCTTAAACACTGGGGCTCAGGTGCACCTTAAAGATTTTAGGATTAGGTATGAGAATTATCAATTTATTGAATAAGTGAGGGATCAATTAAGACAATGAGAGGGGATCGGATAATCGTCTATTGTGTTGTTCAGCTTGTGTCTTGTAAGAGTGTTGGAACTCATTTCCTGAGTAGGAAGATGGAATCCTGGGAAAAAAGCTTTCCCGACTTTACTCAAGTGTCTGAATAAACACAAGCTTATTTTCTCGTGGTTTGATTGTATAAGACAATTTGCGACATGATAATGAAGCATTTTATGTTGAGAAATGATTCGAGTTGATGATATTTAATTAAGGGTCTAATATTCTAAAAAATTCTCAACTTCGAATCCAATCCCAATTTTACTCTAAATTTTTGTTGTTCCATATAAAATCCCCAACTTTGGGTTCAGTTCCAATCTACTCTAAATGTTTTTGGTCTTACTAAAAACAGTCAACTTTCACTTAAGTTTCAAATCTACTTTTGTTAACCCTCTGTCCAAAATTAGTTAAAAAATATTTTTAGTATCGACAATAATTTATGTTGAAACATTTTTGTAGATGATGAAAGTATTTTTCGTTCAGTCCGTTTTGTAATCTATACAAGCGATTATTTTAGGAAAAATATTTTGCCAACCATTTATTTTCAACAAAACAAATAGAGTTTTAGAATTAAAAGTAATTGAAGAAAGCTAACCCTAATATCTTTAAGTTTACTGAAATTTTAGATCCAAGCATACATCGTTCGGGTTGACTTGGAGATTCATTTCCAAAAGATGTCTCCCTGGTTTTGGAATTTGGAGAAAAACTAAAGCAATGACATGGAAATACTACATCACTAAGGGCGATTTTGGACTGAGTGTTAACGGGAGCAAATATGAGATTCAAGTAAAAGTTTGTGGTTTTTTATGAGAAAAAAAAAAAGTTTAGTATAGAATTAGGACTAGACCAAAAGTTGAGAGTTTTTTATGAGACGAAAATTTATTCAAGATAGAATTGGGACTATAGGTAAAGGTTTTTTAGGGTATTAGGCTTTTAATTAAGGGTTCATTTGTTTGACAAAAAAAAAAAAAAAACTACTTTCCAGGAAATTAGGAATGGAAAAGAACCTGCTCTTGATGACTTGCCCGCTCCTTTTTCCCTTTATTTGGATTGGTCCTTGAAATGGAGCGAACGATCCAAAATGGGCCAAAGATAGGCTCAAGTATCTGATTGGATGCTTGTACGAGAAGGCTAATATAGGTTTGTCCCGCTCACTAAGTCGTTCCACTGTAAACAACAATACGAGCCGGTATAGATTCCTCTAGCGCGAACAAGAGATGTCCTTGCTCCCCAGAAAATGCTCCCAGTTATAGCAAGGCGACATCCGGGATCCTAGTTCAGCTGACAACTACTAGGACAAACGCAAGTGAGAAATTGATAACTTAGAGGCACCTATTCATGGCAAGCAACGACAGTTTGAGTGAACAGCATCTTTATATAGCTCTAGCTGCGCCTGGTTATAATGCTGCTCATAGTAACAAAGAAGTCGAAGGGCAAAAGTATGAGAGAAAGAGAGACGTCGATCCCTGTTTCTTGGAGGATCGTAAGTTATGCTGTTTGGTTCTTCTGTATTTGCATTGAGGTGAAAGGCAATCCAGATACACCAGAGGTACCTACAGCATATGGTTGATGGCATTCTTCAAGATTTGGTAGATGAAACACAAAATCATGGCTATGATTACCGTAGCAAGATTGAGGACTCAGGCCGAAGTTGCTATGGCCATGCGGCTTGCCATGGAGTTATATCGCATCAAGATTGCTCTATATGCTTATCTGCTGCTCGTGACTGAATAGAAAACGATTGCCACTTTGACATCGGGGCTCAGGTGCAACTTAAAAATTGTAGAATCAGGTACGAGAATTATCAATTTTCTGAATAAACAAGGGATCAATTAGGACAATGACAGTGGATCAGATAGTCGTCTACCGTATCGTTTGGCTTGTGTATTGTAAAACTGTTGAAGTTCATTGCCTAAGTATGAACATGGAATGAAGGGGGAAAGCTTTCCCAAATTCACTTCAGCGTCCGAATAACACGAGCCTGTGTCTTTTTTCTGTTTTGTTGTAGATGACCGTTTGCAACCTAATAATGAAATATTGTATGTTGAGAAATGAAGCGAGTTGATTATATTTTGGTTTAAGCAGCAGAACCAAATCGAATCACAACCCAAACTGCATCGAAAATCTGGTTCATTTTTTTTTTTTTTTTTTTTTTTTTGCCTAGCTTACAGGAACTAAGCTGAATAAGGAGTGACAAAGAAAAGAGATTTAAAGTTATGCATTCAATCTTTTATTGAGATTTTCAATTCAGCTCAATTAATCGAACCAGAAAAAGAACCATCATTTTTTCATTATCCATACTGAAAATCGAATCAAAATAAACCCACCTGAAAAAAAAAAATGATTACTTTTCCATTATGAATCAAAAGCACATGAAATTTCGGTTCAATTTTTCGGTTGAGTTTTGACCCCCTAATAGCCGGTCTACAAACTCAAGTTGCCATGGCCATGCAACCCGTAGCAATGAAGTCTTCCCCCACTATTGTATTCCACAAAAATATATCGTCACTAGTGAAAATATTTTTTATTAACTTAAATTTTTAAGTGATACAAATAAAATCATTTTTAAGGAAATATTTTTCAAATTATTTATTTTTCGTGAAATAGATAAATAGAAGATCCTCCTGATCAGTTCAACTTCAACTAAGCTAATCCCTCTCTGAGCCAAGGGACATCATTAGTTAATTATCATCCCCTCTCTCAAAAAGAAAAAAAAAGGATTTCATTAACTTGATTAACATGGACAAAATGACATTTAAGAGAGATTTATGAGCAACATACCATTTAAGAAAATATTTTCCAAATGATCCTTCTAAAGAAAATATTAACGAACAAATAGGAACGTCCTCCTGCTTGTCAGTTTGATCGAATTTAACCAAGCTAGTCTCTCTCGGAGGGACAATGTTAGTTAACTATCATCCACTCTCTTACAAAAAAAAAGGATTTCATTAACTTGATTAACATGGATAAAATGGCATTTAAGAGAGAATTATGAGCAACATACCATTTAAATATTTCAAGAATTAATCAAAGATAATAATGAAAATCTTCAGAATCTGAATTCTTGTGTTCGCAAGAGATTTAGCAGAGCTAGTCGAACATCGAAACGAATGCAACTGGTCGAACTAGGTTCCTCTAATTATCCTCTCCACTGAAAATAATTATGATGTACAGTTTCAAGAGAAAATCTTGACATGGAGCTCGGTGACTAGCCTTCAGAATAACGCAAAGCGCTCTTTCCGTCCAACATTGCAGAGGAAAGGTAGTTCCAGGTAGAACGCGATGACCTCATCAGATCTACGCAGACACATGAGTAGGAATCATATTCAGAGCCTTCAGCAGAAATGCGTACGTGAAAGCTTCTTCTTGAAGCTTCTCGAATCTGCGCAACGGAATGCATATGTAAAGCAAACATACTAGCAAATCTTCAACTCACCCACTCAAGTTCTAGGAAAGATACCGTCAAATGTCCAGAAAAACTACACCCTGCGACCTTTCATGTGTTTATTACCTTGTTCATGCTTTCAGAAACTAAGAGTTAAGTCGAAACGTATTTATCATAATGGTTTATTACACAGATTCTGAAATTAGGCACCTTAAAATTAAGGGGGAAATGAACAGTTTCCCCAACTTACCTCCCTGACTTTGAAAAATGTCCGGCGCCCATTTCACACTTGAATAATAGCATATTATCATCCGTCTTCAGATCCCTCAATTTGGCAACAAACTTCGCAGGTTCTGAGTATAAAACTCGTGAATCTGTTACATAATGCGCCAAATATTAAGTCTTACTAAAAGAAAGGAGTGATACCAATACTAGCAAATACCTGCAGAAACAGTAAAACAGATTGTTTGCTTACGTGCTATGTGAAAGCCTGCTACTAGTGGGATGCCTAAGAATATCTTCCAAAACAATCTCTATTCAAAGGCATGAGAATATATATAGCATGTGCTAAAGAATGCTTAGTAATGTTGATTTTGTGGTTAGAAAGCAAGAGTCCACTATTTTCAAATAGGTAGACAGAGATTTGGGTCTCGAGTTTGAGATTTGAGTCTCAAACAGGTAGTGTCTCTAACTCTAAAAATAGAGCCATCCACGTAATGTAGCATTAAGCAAAGCGAGAAAAGATGTAGCATTGTGTTCCCTCGCCATGTCTCCTGCAATCGCTCAAATTTTTAAAGGATGTAAGTTTATTTTCTAATCAGCTGATAATAAGGAAAAGAGCATCACTTCGCCTTGGACATAAAAAATATATAACAAGCCATGCACTCACTATCCATGGCCATCCGTATATTATATTATCAATTTAAGTATATCTAGCCTGTTGCAGTGTCCCACAAATGCACTTCACTGGATATCCAAGTCCAATTGATCATACTAACGTGTGAAGATTCAATGAAGAAACATAGCAACACGTTACAGGGGCATTACACTTACCGTTTAACCCAGCAGTAACAAGAATATGTGGATAGTTTTGAGCCCTCACCTGTATAAGACAAGGTCAGTAAAGAAAATCAAATTAGTGTCAGCTTATTAATGTTTCAAATGATGTCCACTGAACATCAAAGAAATAAGATGACAGTGAAGATGGACATGAGCAAATGAGTAACCAAATGTTGGCAGATGATGCATACATTGTCTACTGGAGAATACGACTTCATGTAGTGGTAGTACTCTTCTGTCCGAGGGTCACCCCATTCCTGCAGCAATAAGTACATTAACAAATAATGAGAGCTTGACTGTACTAGAGATGACACAACCACCTCCGAATTAGCTACAAGTAGAGCCTTGAAACCCACTAAAGTTAGAAACATTCCATATGTTTCAGGCTTCGAGATAAGGCTCACCATGTGTGTGATGGTTGATGGGACAAAAGGGTTATTGGTGATATTGCAAGAGAAGTTGCAAAAATTTCCTTTCAACGAATACATCCTAGGATGAATGCCTCACTGTCACCTTTACATATCAGGCATTTCCAAAAAAATTCTCATTGCGGAATCTCATAAATTGATTCATTTTTCTTCTCCTAAGTAGATGAATTCAGACACATCGAAATCCTTAAATTTCATCATTTATTAGAAAGCCATATATGAGGTGAAATCAAACTTATGCTACAAAACCAGATATGTCATTCGTAACTCCTAGACTATTAGGCCACATGACACTCTCCTGCCAGTTTATCAGTTTATCCAATCAATAACAAATATTATAATTCCATATGGAGAAAATGACCATTGCTTTTGTAACACTATTTTAAGTCTCAATGCTATGATAATGTAAATATCACCGTAGGGTGTCAACAGGGTGCAATAGCGCTCAAAACTGAACTGTTCTAAATACTTCAACAAATATCAAGAATTTTAAGGAGGTAAGACTCACCTCCCACTCTGATGTTGTGAGAGGTATAGTCGGATCAAGCATGGTAGTCAGAACATCCACGAAAGGTACTCCAGCAACTGCTGCCACGAACAAATCTGGTCTCATGTTCAGAACAGCGCCCATTAAGAGCCCCCCGGCGCTTCTCCCATTAATGCACAGCTTTTCCTTTGTACAGTACCCTTTTTCTATCAAATACTCAGCACAAGCAATAAAATCTGTGAATGTGTTTTTCTTCTTCAACAATTTTCCATTGTCATACCATGGCCTCCCCATTTCTCCACCCCCTCGAATGTGGGCAATCACATAAATGAATCCCCGATCCAACAATGAGAGCCTTGATCCCTTGAAACTCGGATCAATGCAAGTCTAACCAGACCACAAAACAATAAGAGGGGTGAGCAATTTTGAATAAATTTAGGGAACACAGGGAGATCGGACAGCATAAATTAGAGACTGCTCTGTGATTTGCATGTCCAAGCTTTTCCAAGGAAGTAAAAGAAAAAACATAAAGCAACGGAACAAGAAACTTCTGCAACCTCGTGCACATCAACAAATGCCAAGGAGATGTCGATACAAGCATTTTAAATAAAATAAGGTTTGATAAAGAAAATTACGATAGTAAAAAAAAAAAAAAAATAGAAACTACCACATCGCTACATTTTGAACTTTAAGCTACGCAGAAAGTTGCATTTGGCAAGAACACGCATAACCCCCCCGGTCCTCCTCCAATGAAATTTGACCGAGGCTGGACTAACCACTCATAGGTAATCCAAGCTTTGAAAATCTCATGTACCAAATTGAGAAGCTAGTTTGAATAAGAACCAGCACGTAACAAATTGAAAATGAGACAGATTGGATGCAGCAACAGACCCCAAAACATCAACTGACAACTTTTAGAAGGCATGGAATATAGGAACAACCACACTTTGTTAAGAATTGAGAAAGTAAAGCAATGATTGTCAATTGAAACAACACAATGTTGTGTCATTGTTTACAAACAATAAACAGACTGATGCTTCAAGTCTTCTGTACCAAATCTGAAGCCGACAAGTCTCTTCATTTTAACATCCAAACTTATAGAAAGAGCCAATAGGGTTTCTCCCTGTCATCTTGATCTAAACATCCAAATATCCCAGGCAAACAACCACAATACATTTGTTTCATCTTACCTCATATGAACCATATCCATAAAGCAACAAGGGATCAGATGCATCGAGTTTCACCATATTCTTCCGGTAGACTATTGACATGGGAATCTGAGTTCCATCAGGAGCTGTGGCCCATTTTCTTTCGCTAACATAATTTGACTCATCAAAACCTCCTAATACCTGAGTAAAACAGAGGAAAAATTCTTCATATGTCATAAGCCATGAAAAATTAGACAGATATACAGTTGCAACACCACCACTCCCTTAAAAAATACTAAGAAAATACACAAACTGAAAAAATCCAATTCGAAAGGAACAAAATAATGGTAAAGGGTGAGGTTTCAGGATGAAAAAACAAATGTCTTAGAGAGATGTCTTGTGAGACACAATGTCATTCAGTATTTCATGAGACAGATTTAGGCTGAAGTTGAACTTATACAGATTAAAATAGCTCTGGATATTCACATGACATAGCCTTTTCCTGGCATCTTTAGAAGGTAGTGGTCATTTAATATTTATGAAGCATGAAAGCTTTTCAACTGTTTCTCCTCAAGATTCCACAAGGCATGGATTTGTCTGTGATTGACTGACAAGCTAGAGATAATTCAAGGTCAGTCCTCTTGATGACTAAATGCATTAAGAGCCAATGTGACTGTTGACTATACAATGGGGACAATAGGACAGTACACTTCCATTATGTTACCACATGACAGTACACTGGCGATCAATTTTGAAATATAGACTAACAGGAGGTATAGACAACAAGTTTCTCAATGAGTAAAAAACTCGTACATACTTGGACATTAGTCTGAAGATTTATACAGGTAAGTGACCAGAAATATCTAGCAAAGGCAGAATTAATAGCAGCCAATACCTTGCAAATGAATCATAAATACAAAAATATAAGAGACAAAGACTCAAGATACAGAATAAAGTTTATCATACTCATTATGAACTCCAGCTTCCAAAAAATAAATCATCAAGATCGAGAGAGAGAGAAGGGCCAGTATTAGCAAATGGCTACCCCACAGTACTTACTGTTACAATTTTCTTCACAACAGATATGCCAGTGTCCATATCATGATCATAAACAGAAGGAGGTGTTCTCATGGAGCTATAAGTGAACCTCAATATATTTGATGCAAACTGCGACTCTGATTGACCCACTGAAAAAACTGGATCAACAAAATCAATAGAACGACCGCCTTGAAGCTGTGCAAACGGTTCCCCAAGAGCTGGAAGGCCGTACACAGTAACTTTTTGTGAACCATTTTCACGTTCAAAGAGAACCAGATGATCAGCAAAAAGCTGCATGGCCGTGATTTTTACACTGGAAGGTGAGAAGATTAGTAAGCTATATATACCCAAAAAAAATTGACATGATGGAGGGACATATTCATTCACCAAATCAACAAATTTGTATGCATACACAATAGGAAACCTCCATGATTGTCCATGCATGGCACAATCTATGCTCTCACATGTGTCTGTACATGTGTGCATGCCTATGTGCATATATGTATATCCCCACATGAAGGGTGAGAGAGAAAATTAAGAGGACGTTAAAGCAATGTACCATTAAATTAATCAGCTGAGGCTCAAAACTTCTACTAATGTCCATAGAAAGATATATGTTTTTAACAAAAAGCAAACAGCAATAGCAGATAAATAGCCTCCTAGGCGCTTACTCCATTCCTCGCTTCTCTCTTTAATATTTTGTGAGTTGGACAGGAGAAACTGAACCGCTTTATGATCAAACATATCTGAGTTACCACTCGTTCAACATTATATTTTACCATGAGCAGTAATATATAAAGAAAGGAAGGATTTGAGGAGGGGGATGACAGGAGCCACGATCCACCCGAGACATCAATCCATCTCCTTATTCTCTAGAGCTTTACAGTGACATGCATAATATGGAAATGCATTAGCTCCCCAGTCATTCTGCTACACTAGCATTAGCAATGGCTTTTCACCTTAGAGAATAAATAAAGACAGGTAAAAACATCTTTCCCCCATATAATCGGAGATATGAAATATTATAGTCCTAATTTTAGCCAACAAAAACCCATCTTCCTTTGTCTTTTGGTGGCATGATCTTCCTTCTTCTATTATCATGACACTCTCTCTCTTCGACGACAAACAACAGATTAGTAACTAGTTACTTGGGGCATGATGAAATGAAGAACTTAATTGTAGAGCTAGTCAAGTATATCGAATCTCGAAACTATTTACAGGTACATTATCATTCATATTTAACAAACACCTAAAGAGACAAAGATTCCATATTTTCTCTTACGTGTTAAATCACATGAAAAAAGAAAATCTTTATGGACTAGCTCATTACCCCAATTTTAGAGTGATTTAATACCTGTTTGCTTTTGTCTATCCATTATAAATCTCCCCAGGTAATCCAGTCATTAGAAAAGCCAATTTCTATGTCATCAATTGGTCCTAATCCATTTCCTATACCCAAAACCAACTTGGTCAGATCTACTTTTCAATTTAATGGTATAAAAACCCAGTGCGGACAAAGACGTATTGCATTTCAATGAACCACAACAAGCTTAGATATAAAGTGATAGCGCAAAAAGTAAAGTTACAGGCAAGGTAAACCAATACAATGGTCAATTATTAAGAAATATAGTACCTTTCCCTGTGAGGGATAAGAACGGTGGTGTTCGACACATCATCCAGTGGGCAAGCCAAAAGTTCCGAATTGTAAAACAAGTCACTTCTCCTCCGAATAAAAAAATGATTTCCCCGATGGCTAACGCGCGTTTCCTCTCCATATATGCGAGGAGTCAGGACCTGAAGACCATCTTCTGGCTTTGAAATGTCAAGATAGAAAGTAGATGTTGTGTTTTTGCTTGTAGATGCAACAAACAAGAACTTCTTGCTGTCAGAAACTTTAAGACGAAGAGAAAAAATATCATCCTTCTCATGATAAAGGCAAAGGTCATCTGATTGTTCGGTCCCCAACCTATGCAACCACACCTAAAAGTGAAACAAACTCTTATTACAAAATGTCATGCCATTGTCAATACTAAAAAAATTAATAGGTCAGAATCTGAGAACGACTGTACATCACGAGTGTACAAGCATCCAACAACACTTCATGACTGTTATCCATATTGCATGACTTTAAGTCTTCCTGGCAAGGTATGTTTGGTATATAACTGATGTGCTGTTCCCAGTTCACCATTCTGTGCCCTTTATGTGTGTACACATTAAATTCGATTCAACACATAACTCTTAGAAATTTGCAACAAGGGATATTAAGCTACATTAACTAATCAACAATAGAAGATTAGACAAAGGCAGCTTGAATGTGATTTACCGACAATGATGCAATGTATGATACAATGATTGCAAAACTCAGTGGTTGTACCAGGTTGAGAAATGAAATTGAGATTACTTTGATAGAGAAAGAGAGAGAGAGAGAGAGAGAGAGAGAGAGAGTAGTGATGCAATTAAATTGACAACAACCTGCCTATATCATAAGGTATCATAGAGTCATTCTGGCATGGAAACATTTGAGTGCTGGAAAAAAAAAAACTCCAATCAGAGGAAATAAGCTTATGGCTTTACCCTTTAGATTTATGGTGACAATTTTCAGTGCTGAGTATACTAAATATCAGAGCAGGGGCAGATCTCTACTATATGAATGAGGACATTAATGAGATCCGGCATCCATTTCATTTCAACCGCAACACCTATAATGGCAGCACATTACCGATATTTCATTTATCTGTTTTAAAGTTCAAGCGAAACTTGATTTCTTCGAAAAGCTAAAGGTTCCCTGTGGATCCAGAAATTCTAATATCAAGTAAAGTCTTCTGGATCCTATAAATTGAGCAAAATGCCTCAGGTCAAATCAGAGTAGATAAATGAAAGTTTATCAGTATGCCGTGATAACAACACTGAGAAGTACGCCTTAATATCAGTAATGAATTTTCTGGAAAAGGAGCAAACAAAGAGAAATTTCAATAGCAAGAGATCCTCTACTACATAAAACATACCTTGTCCAGGCGATGGATCTCATCTCTTGTGATGTAAACTAACGCATCATCACCAGCCCATTCCAGGTAAGATGTCACATTTGCTAAAGGTTTTCCTACTGTAGCTCCTGTCTCAGCATCGATTACATAAACGCTATATCTCTCATCGCCCTTAGTGTCCTCTGCATATGCCACCAACTTATTGCTTGGACTAATCTATAGCATCAAAGAACTAGCACAATGAAGTTACGAAAACGAAAAGCCGAGGCAAGTAAATAATTCATGATGGAACCGAATGTGGGTGGAAAAGAAGAAAAGAAAGGGCACTCTTGCCTGAAAAGTAGTGACATGATAGAATGAATGATTTTGAGCCTTGATATTCACATCCAAAATAACCTGCTCAGGAGGAGCCTCAGGACCAGTTGGCATCTCATCATGAACAGAAGGAGGGGCCTCGCTCTCTGGTATTAACCGCCTACAGTGCCGGACGTACTCCTTTCCCTCTAGATACCTCTTGTAATAGTAGTAAGGCCCTCTGCGTATGGGTACAGATATGTCATCTTCCTTTATACGTCCTCTTATCTCAGCCAAAAGATTGTCTTGAAGTTGTCTGGCCCCTGTGTCATTTATCAGAGATATTAAGCTCATCACATATTTCTTTTCTGATTACACTTTCACTTTTGATTGGAGTAGAGTATATCAGCACTCGGTACAAAAGATGAGACTGCAGAGCATGCTTGATGAAAGAAATAGGATGACTGGGATATTAGAAGCCTATTGTTCTCACTAGCCATGTAAATCTTCAGATAAAGACTCCAGACTCTAGCTTCCTGCCTGTCGATTTGAAACAGAAGGAAGAGAATTTGCCACTTAACCAACCAATTCTGCTCAGGAACTTCATTGACCACTAAAGTCAGTTCGTTTCACAGAAAACAACTTCCGAAAAAATATTTTTCAAATAAAACAACTTCCAAAAAAATATTTTTTGAATTTTTTGATATTCATTTCACAGAAAATGATTAGTTGAACCAAGAGAAAAAGTCTTCCTATTTAACATTTTCCTTACTCCCTCTCTCTCTTGTCTCATGCCTATTAACACCCTTCCTTATTGTTTTCTTTTTTTAGTAATTTGAATTTTAAATTCTTTTTCTTTTTTTCTTTTTTCTCTTTTTCCTTTTCTTTTTTGCTTCTTCTTTGGCCGGTCGCCGGCACGGCTACGACCGGCGGCGAGCCCGGCCTTGAGTCTCACCTGGCTCGACAGATAGGCGAACCAACGGCGAGCTCGAGGCCGGCCCTCGCGCTCGCCGCTAGCCAGATCGGCGAGCCAGTGGCGAACGCGAGGGCCAGCCTCGAGCCCGCCGGCCTCTGGCCTCGCCAGATCGGTGAGCCAGCGGAAGCTGGCCTTTGGCCGGTCGTCGGCCGTCGCCGTGGCCGGCCATCGGCCCAAGAAGAGGAAGATAAAAATTAAAAAGAAAGAAAATAAAATTAAAAATCGATTTTTTAAAAATAAAAATAAAAATTGATTCTTTAAAAATAATTTTAAATTTTGATTTTAAAAAAGTAAATAATAATAAAATTATCGAACAGGGAAAAATATAAGAAAATAAGGATATTTTCCTAAAAAATGACTTCATGAAAAACACAATTTTTTCTCAAACTTTCGCATGTTGATACTTGTTAGAATTGGCCATGCCGTTAACCATATTCTCAAGTCTCGAGCCAGCTTTCCATATAACTCATCCAAAGTGGCTTCTTCTCTCCGTTTGAATCCTCCCAAGATCATTTCTTGACGCATAAATTTACTCAAGATTCAAATCTCGAACCTACATATTCCCAGTCCAGGCCTAAACCACGTTTTCAATACCAGAGAAACACAGAAATGAACATCCCGCGATCGAGATCCCCTGAATCGAAACTCATCAATCTCAATCACGAGCGAGCGATCAAATTCCAGACCTCACAACACCATAACCCCATACACGAACGGCGACTGCAGCCTTAGCGCGACATCTACGCGGACAATCAACACAGCGAAAAAGGCCGGCTCACCGGCCATCGCCGAATCGGCGTAGGCGTTCTCCCGTTGGAGGTGGGAGAGGACGTCGGGATCGGAGCGGGAGTCGTCGCGGAGCCAGTAGTAGTTGTCGATCCTCACGTCGCCGAACATCTCCATCCGGTGCTCCACCTTCTTCGCCGCCGGGGGAGCGACCGGATCCGAGCAGTTGCCGGCGGCGGCGCTCATCCTCGCCGTGGAGCCCGGAGTCAACGAAGCGGTGCGAGAGCAGCGGGGGGAGCACCAGGGGCGGCGTCGTCGGCGATCTCGTCCGGTTTAAATAGAAAAAAAACACCCGGCAAATGGAGTGTGGCGCTCGCGCCTGCGCCGAAATATCTTGCCATGATTTGAATTTTTTTTTTTTTTTTTTAATTGATCTTATTCAATATATTTTGAAATTTATTGAATTATAACATTTTCTATTTTAAATATATACTTTATAAGGGAAAAAAATATTTTAGGCAATGTATTAATGAAAACCTTCCTTAATCACATCTATTACACCCACTGGATTAATATCGTAAAAACCCCAAACTAGTACAATTTCAATAAGTTTACCATCCGTCAATTTCTATTAAATTGAATTAATACCACAAATTGATACTCATATGACAAACTGAAACCAAAAACCCAAACTAATACACTCTTTTAACGATATGATAGTAAAATTTAACGAAAATTAACAATCATAGGTATAATAGTTTAAAATAAATTTATTATATGTATACTAATTTGAGATTTTTCGTGATATTAATTTTTTTTTTGTTTAGGTAGGGCTATTTTCAAAAAAGCTCAAAACATAGTAAAAGTGTTCATGATTAATTGATTATATTAAATATTATCTATTGTAAGTATCGGGAAAATGAACTCGCAAGAATGTGCCATCATCATGTACATTTTCGCCTGCAGATGAAGAGAAAAAAAAAATTGAAAGAAATTATCAAATCGCACATATTTCATGTATATTCCCCATTCACACATGCGTAATGACGCCAATCCAATAGTCTAAGACCGATCCGATCTACTAGCTGTTAATGATTATGAAGCTGCAAAATCCAAGTCCAACGGCCTCTTCACACACATGCATAATGACGCCATATGTGAGTACTTCAAATTTGACTTTAATTTTGTTTTTTCAAAAAAAGGGCATGGTTTTTTTTTTTTTTTCTTTCGAGTCGAAATCCACTTCTTGGGGGTTTTTGAAACTTACGTGTTCTGAAATCACCTCCTCCTTCCATGTGGTTTTAAAAAGGGGCATGGTTTAGAAAATAGGAAAATGTCCGGAAATGGCAAGTGGGCACCACCATATTGTCGATAACCTTAATCCATGCGAAGGGACGGGCCATGGGAACGCCCAATTGCTTCCTTAAGTGCTCCGTCCATTCATATTTCATCGGAATAATTACACAAGCAATCCGAACTTTAACTGGATATACAATATGATTATCAAATTTTTAATTTTATTCAATATGATCTTTGAACTTTTTGTAAATATCCAATTTAATATCGAAACTATATGAAAATATCAAATATTATCCTTCAATTCATTTAAATTCAGAGATAATATTAAATCATTTCATATAATCTAGAGATTGAACATGCACCAATTCATTAACCACATTGAAAGAAATTAAAAATTTAGAAACCATATTGTGTATTAAGTTAAAGTTTATGGAATATATCAACAAATTAAAAGTTTGAGGATTATATTGCACGTCTAATCAAAATTCAAAGATCATTTATGTCATTTTTTGTATTTCATCAAAAGATAGTAACAATCATATTATGTTTATTTCATGGAAAATGAATAATTGTAAAATATTTTTCAAAAATCGTTGCTTCTATATATGACAATTGCCTTACATTTTTCTCTCTTTTTCTCCTCTTGTTCTTGTCAATCATTACTCTGATAATTGGAGAGGGAACGGTTATAAACCATCTTATAAACAATGATGGAAAGGTAATGGTCATCACAAACCTTAATTGAAAGAAATAATGCATAACTTATCCAAGCTCGAAAAATAAAAAAAAAACTATACGCGATTTCCTATATGTAGCTTAAAAGAGGAATTGACGAATTTCGCATTAATAAGAAATAGACAAAAAGAAGTAATTGTTATCTCCCGATATGGATTGACTTGGAAGTACCTGCCTCCTCTGTTTTGGCTGAAATTACAGAAGCAATTAGACCATAACCAGCCAATTGCAAAATTAATTCACTGACTTGCTGTCAGCAACATTAAACCAATAAATGAAAGTCCTTTTACCAAAAAGAATTGTTAGTTTTGGTTTAAATCAATCAATTTTATGACCACGATAATAACATTAATAACGAGAATGACAACATTAAAGCAATAATGAGAATGACAATATTAAAGCAAAAAGCTTTGACATAAAGGTCATCGATAAAATGATATAACAGACATTATCAAAAATAACACTAATGAACTATAGTAAATTGTTGACCCAAAAACCATGTTCGTACATGTAGAAATGATTTATATATCAAAATGAGCCCACCCTATAATTTACTTTTACATATAATTGACAGGCGGATTGGGATTTTGATATAATATCAAAAAGCGCACATTCAATTTTTAGATTTCTTCTTCTTGTCAAAATTCAATTTTGAGATTGTGTCTATATGGATTAAATAAGATTCAAAGAGGTAGGAATAATTTCTATGTAAAAGAGATAAAATGCGGCAGTGAAATAAAATGTAACTTACGTAAGTGTTGACTTATGTAAGAACACTATGAAATTCAGAAAAATTCGAGTATTTAGAAATTAGATGAATTTTAATATTTTAAGTTTAGAATTTGATTTTACTTTAATAAAATTCTTTTGGGAAGATTAATTATACAGTTAATTCTTATATTTCCACCAGATTTAATTTTAGCTAAATCCCACATCTCTTTCAAAGGAGAGAATTACCAAAAAAGTCCTAAACCTATTGCAATTGTGCCAATTCAATCATAAACTTTTTTTTTAGTCAATTTAGTCCTAAACCTTTTACAATTGTGCAGTTTAGTCCATCCGGCCAAAATTGGCCGGCCGCGCCGACGTGGTCTTTGGCCGTCCGATGAAAGCCGACATGGCAAATTTTTTTATTTTTTTCAAACTTTTAAATATTTTTTTGAACTTTTTAATTCTTTTTTGAATTTTTTAGCTTCTCCTCCCTCGGCCCGGCCGAGGCGAGGGCCGGCGAGGTCGACCGTCGCCTTGCTTGGGCGAGGCCGACCCTCGCCTTGGATCCGCGGGGCCTCGCCCGGTGACGGCGAGGCCGGCCTCACCGGTGACTTTCGTGAGTGTGGCCGGCGCCCTGTTCACTTTGCCTCCATTGTCGGAGCTTGTCGAGGACCCGAGGGTTTTTCAGCTCGTTTTGCGAGAGGGTGGATTGGAGAAGACGACGACCTAACTCGGCTTTTGCAAAGCAACAAACCGCAGAAGCCGGAGCCGCCGGAACGCGGAGTAGCGGGCGAGACCGTCGCCTTGGATCTAGCAAGGCTTGGCCCGCCCACCATGGCGAGGGCCGGGCTCGCGAGGAGGAAGGAGAAGCTGAAAAAAAAAAAAAAAAAGAATTCAAAAATTCAAAAAAATATTTTAAAATTCGAAAAAAAAATTAAATACAAAATAAATAAAAATTTGTCATGTCGCTTTCACCAGGGACAGCCGGTGTCCACGTCAACATCGCCTAACCAATTTTGACCGGATGGACTAAAGCTGGCATAATTATAAAAGATTTAGGACTAAATTGGATAAAAAAAAATTATGACTGAATTGGCACAATTGCAATAAGTTTATGACTTTTTTTGGTAATTCTCCCATTTCAAAGCTACGAGTCCCAAAGAAATGTGAATAATTTAGAATCATTGCTTCATAGGATCATATAATATGTGAATTTCTCATTTGGTGTCATACTTAAAAAAAGAGTAGCAACCATATCTAATTTGTTGGGAAAAGATGCAAATTTACACGATAAGAGAATTAGAAATCCTTTGATTTCGATAAAAGATGTTCTATCGTCCATATCTCTTCAAATCTTTGAATTCTATTTCTCTAAATATATGCAAAAGTTTTGCTCGTTTCTATTTTGTGCGCAGACAAAGTGTTTTCCTTTTCTTTTTTTCTTACTAGTAATAGTAACAAAAGAACTGGAAATAAATAATTTCATAAAAAAATCGACACCAATTTACCATACCTTAATCCATGCGAAAGGTTTACGCCTAGAGAGTATTGCATCCCGTGTTCGTCTTCTTCCTTACCTCCTCTAGTAATGCATATTCCTTGAACTCATTCAAACACAATTCGAGAAAATCATGCAACTCTTTTCAAAGAGAATATGTAAGAAAACGAACAATATATTAAGATACTTAAGTTACGCAAAACCTACAGTCACTCTTTGAAGAGTACTTGAGCAGTTACTGCAAAGCTGTCTATAGAGTAAACGCTGATTAATGACCTATGTTATCGACGGTGAAATCTACCGAGAGTGCATTGCACCCAGATTTCTTTCTTAGCTGCTCTAGCAGTGCATATTCCTCGAACTCATTGAAACACAACATAATGAAACCAGGTAGCTCTTTTTAACTTTTTTGGAGAGAAATTGACCATGTCGCAAGACTTAAATTTATGCAACCGAAGATAGGTGAGCCTATGTTCGAAGAGTGCTCGAGCGATTAAACTCATAGCCTTGTGATTTATGACCTATGTCATATAAGCAAGCATAAGCTCCTTTGAATAGCGACATCCATCATAGCAACTAGGCTTTACCGGGGATTCTGAGACAAACACTTAAATAGCCAATAGATGTTCGAGGTCCAAAATCGGTAATAAGAGAGTTCCCCAAGGTGAAATGAACAATCCCACTCTGCATATCTACTAAAATTATCTATCTCTACACCTGTGGCAATCTATGTTCAAATTCTTCCATTCACGATGGGGGAAGTGCCTGCAAAATCGGTAAGACCATCATTTTTGTGATTACATGTACAAAAAGAAGGTCAATGTCTGTATTCTTTGACTTCCTCTTCCATGGCATCAAATGGAGGAGAGGATGGTGGGAACCAAAACCGATCTTACCCATGGAAAAGTTGGAACTTAGGAACGGGGTCAAGCCCAGGTTTCTTCTCATCAGCAGAAAATTTATGGGGAAAGCACAATCATAGTCCTGACTCTTACAAGGCCCGTGTTCGGCAAGATGACAGAACTTTGTCTTGATAGGCAAGATAACAACCTTGATGTCAGGGAAAGTGCCACCAAACGAATATTCAATTGGTAAACAGCCAAATATCATTTCACCAGCCTGAGAAATGGTAATCATAATTTGCATAAGGATCGATTTGCTAAAACTATTGTCAGCATCTTAAGGGTCAGCAAAGCCCGTGCTCCGACCAAAAAATTTGAGCAGCAGGCACTCTAGAAACCGAATGACAAGTGCATCGTTCAGATTATTATGTACACCAGGAAGTCGCTAGAAAGTGGAAAGTACAGTCATTTGTTTTTCTTGTCATCGGCCTTAACAAGCTGCACGGGGGCTGCTGGTATTCTGATCCACCATTCTCTCATTCGCCTTAGCCACCTGTCGTTGCTTTCTTTCCTTAATGGCATCTCCCGCGTAAAAACTTCAAGAAAGGCTAACAGAATCAAGTACCTCGGGGGCACAAAGGCAAAAACCACAGCCATAATGATCAACAAGAGGGCAACCTTGTCGGTGGTCTGGAGACAAAAGTATTTGATTCAGTCAAAATTAAACCATAACGTCTATTTTAGGATTGAGTTTCACATATAGATATATTAAGCTCCAAATGCTAGCACAAATCATTTGATCAAGATCAAAGACACATGTATATGAAACATGCTTAGGCCTGAGGACAGCAACAACATATTTGCAGTTTCAAAGAAAAATTGCCAATTATATTGGGTTATCCTTGCTGTTTCCTAAGGGCTTAAACATTTTCAGTGTGTTAATTTTCTTTATTTACAATGACTTTTCCTGTTTCTAGTTCAGACAGAAGGTCGGCTCAGCTAGATCATGTTGTTGGCTGGAATGAGAGAGAGAGAGACTACAACTAAAGCAACTTTCCATCACTTATGCCAGGTCAAGGTCTTGTGTCCACTTAAAGGCTCCTAAGGCTCCATGGTCTTATAGCTCTCACTCAATCTTTCATCATCAGACATGATGATCAAATTGAAGTATACTGAATTGTATGTCCCTTGAATTGTAAAGTATTTTTAAATTTATGGCAATGTCTGTATGTATGCCTTGAATTGTAGAACTTTATATAAAAACTCTTGATTGTTAAAACTTGAATGCACAGAGAAGTTGAATTTGAAGGAGAGAATGCCTTAGCAATGTATATCAAGTTTGTTAACTTGTGTAAATAGACAACACATGGAGTCAGAAATTACACGACTCATGTAGAATAGTAATAGAAGGATGAAACCTTCCAGCTAACCAGGTCTTTAGTACATGCAGAAATCATCTAGATAATGCATCCACTTTGACAATTTAAGCCTTATATAATTTCATCACATTTATTCCTCTATCAGGCTCATTATTCTTTATGTGGACTAACAGTTTTTTTTTTTTTTTTTTTTTTTGGTCAGAAATGTGGACTAACAGTTTGTGGCCAAATAAGAAGATGATTTCATATATTCCATAGAGTAGAATATTGGGGCAGCACATGCTCGAGTCAAGACAGTATACACAGAGCAAAAAGTGATGTTCATGCATTTATCGTGTCATGTTTGATCATCCAAGATATTCACAGAAATATAAGAAGTACGTAGAAAATTTGCTTGCACGATACTTTGAACTATGCACAAAATATAACCTTCACAAGTAAGACACTTTGTGAGTAAAGCTGATCTATAGTCATACACATAGTTCTTATAAAGTACGAATTTAATAAAAGTCAAGAACGGCTTCAGGGCTATACCTGAGGAACTACAGCAAATAAGAGTGCTCTTATCTTCAAAAGAACAATATTTGCAGCTTGGATAACTGCTTCAGCCTGGCTGACTGCATCTTGTAATGTCAATAGCTGCTCAACTGCATTACGATTCGGAGGAGGGGTAACTCTGAAGGCTTCTAATGACTTTCCCCTGTTAAAATACCTTCTCCACAGCATGACAAGGGCGAGTGATACCAAAATAACTGGAATCACATACTGAATCCATCCCCTGTGTCAAATAGAAGTTATCACATAACATTGTCATCAAATTTATCACAGAATGTCATCAAGCCAAATCTGAAAGCACAGATGAGTTGGATTTCATGACTCTCAATCACATAGGGTGACATGTCCCAATTGATTTTCCACTTTCAATATATGTTAGTCCTATCAACTTGCTTCACTGTACCTGTCTTACTTACAGGGTGTGTTGGTCCTATTAACTTACTGTAGTTGTGTCATGCAGAAACCTTTTACAGAGATCAAATTCAACTATATCCACTAACCCAAAAGACAGAGAAGCTTCAAGAGGCAGCCTTAAAAATTAATTTTGATAAGCACATGCAAATCTCTTGATTTTGGTTTCAAAGACTATAGATATTATGAGTATCTAGAGTGATAAATGAGATGAACATAAGGTACAAGCAACTAAGTTTCAGCACCACTAATTACTACATTTACACCAAGCATTCATGAAGATTTTTAGTGGCATGCAATAAAGCTTATTGAACTATATAAGGAAAATTATCATAAGGCAACCTACCTGTGTATCGTATAGCAAACTAACGCGAGAAATACAATTGACTTGAGAGCATCTTCCCATGAAGCCAAACTCTGAAGACGGCTAGCCAATGCAAAAACTGGGAACAGTAGTTCCTTCATAAAAACAATAAGTATCACTGAGGCCATTTTCTAAGGGAAAATCCCATCAACCAACTTATACAAACATCCAACCGCCCGTACAGCTATGTTCATATTCACAAAAACATAGCCAAAAAGTTAATGAAAAATCCACATTATGCGAAGGCATTGCACTCACGGTTCACATACCATCATCTTGCAGTTGCCAGGGAAGATGCAAATTCAGGGTCTATGGGGCTTAGGTGGTGCATCAATGACAAAGCAATTTTACAAGATGTAATGTGTCTTTGCGACTTGGTTAACCAAGTAACTTATAAGAGTCAAATCTCCAGTTTTTATCAAAATGTATTGTTCCACTGACTCACGAAGCAAGAGGAACGTTAAAAGAACAGTCAGAAGATGCAAGTTCTGAGTATCAAAGTGAAAATGTATACCATTCAGTAATTTAATCTGTCAACTGGATTTTTTGCTATATTCATCAAAGAGTATTGCAATAGAATCAATTTATTAACCTTCATCACAGCAACATTTGTGTCAATACCCTCCACTTTTACTTGGTCTACAGTTGCCTGAGCAGCTTCAGCCCTTCCTGTATCCAATATTGAGTTCTTCAGAGCTATCTCCAGGGGATTGATTTCAGCAACACAAACCTCTCCTACAGCAACTAAATCAATATCCAGTTTTATCTGTTTTAGTAAAGTGAACCCGAGTCGATTAAGCGCCACAACGGACACAGGAGAGAGAATTTTCTTCTGTTTTGTGAAGGGACTTGCAGGGTCATCATGACAAGGAGCATCAACTTTTACAAGTTCCATGCGACTGGCCAATGTTTCCAAGATTACATCTCCCCCTGGAAGACTTTCAGCCAAATTATATGGAAGTATCGTTTTGTAATTTGATGGGAATATATTAAAAGCTTCCCTAATAGCACGGTATCGGAAGATGCCTAAAATGGCCCTCGCAATTATTTCTGCTCGCTGTATCTCTCGGAAATTGTACTTCCTGGCAAATCTATGTGCTCGTAGAACCTCAAGGCATATGTCCAACCAATAATCCCGGCGGGAGCTTCCTTTCAGTTCAGGAAACTCCATGTAAACAGACTCCACTCTGTAAATAATAGTCGAGAGTCATCAGCTTTACAAATAGAGCTGACAAAAGACATGGACTGAGAATTGTCCAAAAAATCCATTGAAATCTCAATATGATGTGTATTGAGTAAACATACACAGAGGCCGACTTGTACATCACAGCCCTGTCAAAAAGGCGAGCGCCCAATGGTCCAGTTAATTCAGGCTTTATGACCTGCTTCACGTCTGTTGCCAGATCATATCTAACAGCTTTGTCATATACCCCAACTCCCAACGATTCAAAATAGAGAGCATAGTTGGTCAATGTCAAACGACCTACCCATAAATGAAAAAGACAAAATTATAATAGACAGAAGCAAATGTTTGAATAAGATCATAAGCTAGCATTCACAACACAAATCAGTCATTCTGAGATGGTGTGTAAGAAAAGTCCAGTTTTGACTGCAATCTACAGATTTCTGTACAAGTCTGCAATATAAGCATCATTTGCATAGAAGAGTCCCCCGACAACCCATTCTAGAGTTTTTCTTATCCAAAGTGCCATGCTCCATGACAGAATTAACTGAGAGCCTTGTTGATGTAGAGAAACGGCACAAAAAGGTTCATTTTCCCTGAATTCCACTTGACACGTTCTTGAGCTCACATAGTACATGGTTAACCAGCAACACTAAGCAACCTAGAAAAAAGTTCCAGTTTCTCCATCTTGGACATGTCTCTAAAACTGACAAGCTAGTCTCTGTCTTAACAGTGCATGAGATGTTTAGCCAGAGTTTGTGGTAGTTAAGGCAAACCAGCCCTAAAATCTAGGCCCCCACCTTGAATTCACCATATGAAGTTTGAAGCAACATTGCCCGTAGAGCTATACCTTGACCTATGTTTCAAAATCCATAACTACTATATGGGAACAAAACCACCAAATTAAATAAATAAATAAAAATTGCCCACTTATTACCTCTGTCATTTCCTAAATCCTGACTTTGCTGCAAATTAGAAGATATTTGGATGAAATCATCTTAAAGCTGAAGTATGTGGGACATATATTTCATTTGGCAAATTCAAATTCAATTTGCTCTGCCCATAACAAATGGAAGCTAGGGATGAGAAGCAAAAGTTTCTAAGGCTCAAGAATTCAATCTTCAGTCAGAAGTAATCTTGCATGTAAAAGGTCCATGATTATCAAACTCCAGCAGCTACGACACAGTCAAATCATCATTCCAGGAATTGATTTCCCACCAGCTAACAGATGATGATCCACACAATCAACCAGGGAACCCAACCTAAGATAAATTCCCACAACTTGATTGTCAGGATAGAACTCACCAGGCCAAGCTGAGATACCAATGTGCTGCAATACAGGTTGCAGAGGAACAGTGCCATCTATATCAAGAATAATCTCTCCTTCAGCAAGCTGGAGGTTAGATAATGTTGGTCCCGAGACATTCTTTGCAGCCTTAATCACTCTGCATAGATGGAACAAAGTAGTAGTTGACAACCATTTGCTAGTGAACATCCAATCTATTAAAAAGTGTGAAATAGCAATCAAGATGCATAATGAATCTGCAACACTTGAAATAGTATGAACAGTGCCTCTCATGTAGTTGTAAAAACTATATTCTTCTCAAAATGAAAAGAAAGCGACAAAATCTTTCTCAACGGCTATGAATTAAAAGGTCTTGCTTCGCATCTTCAAAAGCCTTCTTAACATACCATGGACATCATAAAATTTTAGAGCAATCAACTAGATACTGCATCGAATAGCAGTTACTATCAGTAATTCAAAAATTGTAGTTCCTGCAAGTCAACTTTCTGGTCTGCTTCCATTTTTAGGGCCTGGTCTTTCTGAGTTTTCTATCGTCTGCTACATGGCAGCGGTACCATTTTGGTTCAAATCTTTCCACCTCCTAGTACTTTTCGCTGTCCTCCCTCTGGTCATCATCTCAATCTGGCTAATAAACCTGAGTAGTTAGATGACTTGTGTATAGCTGTTGACTCCTACTTTGAACAATTATGTCATCCAAACATAAGGTATAATTTTAAATCTCCAAAGAACTGTACTGAATTTCAAAGGATCAAAATGAATGTCTTTGTTCTATGCTTCTCAGTCTGTTTCCTAGTCACCCTCCCTGCCAGGATGTCATGGTCTTCTGGAGTGTTTACCTTCACCTAACAACTCAATCAAATCGCCAGTCCAATATGCAGGTGCTCCAAGGGAACAACCTTCAGTTTTAGAGATAATTGACTTTGACCTTGCCTAAACAACACAATACAGCGGTCTGTATTGTGAAACTTCATGCAAACAATTTGGAGCCCTAACTGAAGCTAACTCTGATTGGTTGATCTGATTAATCCACTGATGTTGGGCTAGTTGATGATCCTTCTTTATCTTGGTGGACATATATTATGCTTGGAAGTACAGAAAATCACACTAGCAAAGCCTATCAAGTACATGTTGCATCTTTTTGTGCTTTGTCTATGGGTTGAATTAGTAGAGAAGCCTATCAGCTGCATGATGTTTAAATTAACCTTGCTAAAAAACAAAACTAGATCCAGCGTTATCTGGTCAATTCATATAATCCTGTTATGAAAATTCAACTATCTCGACCAAACACTAGAAGGAAAAGAAACACAGAAAGTTCTTTGTAAAAATTCTGGCGAAAAATAAGTAAAGTGGCAGACGATGTCACAGTACAAACTATAACAGCCAGAAAAGCAAGAAAGGGAGCAAGTCTTTACTTATTGAGACTTCGAAGGTACTTGTCATATAAAAGAAAATGAAGCTGGTTGCCTGAGGAGCTTGTGAGAGCATAAAAAAGATTCTTGACAGTTATTACATCAGCAATGGCAGCACAAGCTGGAGCAATTCGTGCAAACGCATCGATCCCAGCAGTTTTCTTGTCATCAACCTAATGGAGTAAGAAAGCAAATCTCAATTCTATGTTTTGCCCTACTATCAACAGGACTATTGTGAAAGCAGTAACCTAACATTTGGCATTGAGCAAGACACTGGAGACTCCATGCAAGAGAACTGTGCACCTGAACAGCCGTGGTAGTTGAGGATGCGTAAAAGAGTGACCATCCATCAGCACCTTCTGCTTCTTTGCAAGTAGGTGTTTCCTGCGATCAAGATAATCAAAGTCAGTTGTATGAAGCAGTAGAGTTCCAGTTCCTTCAAATCACCAAAATGAGGATTTCAGCACCCATAAAATAAATAAGTGGGTGTTTTAAAAATATCAGTAGGTTATCAAAAAACTTGTCTCACTTTGGCCAGCACTTCACTCGCCACATCTGGGGACTCCCAGGCAAGCATCATATCAAATGTCAAGCGGCGGAACTCCTTGTCATCCAAATAATCAGGAGCTTTTGTTGCCACATTCATTGCCTTGTATGAGCAAAACTCTACAAAATTCCTAGGGTAGACTGAAGGTTGCCTAGCACTTTCAGGTATCTCTTCATCAAAACGATGACGCAGTTCTTCAGTGGAAACTTTAAGGATCCTGAATATATAAGCAAGTAGATAAATCAAATCAATTTATAAGAAATACAAGAAAAAGCACCCAATCAGGCTAATAGTTAGGTCGAGGTAGCTACATGAGTGCAAGACTACAATCCTAAAAGTGCCATTTTCATTTTGAATGCCAATACCACGTTTTATCTAAACTCCTGAAGCCCACCTGGACTCATCATTCAGGTCCCCACTCAAGTAGAGTCAAAGATAAGCAGTGGCACATTCCCATAAGCATTGAGGAATATCAAATATTCCATTTGAGCAACTTTCCAGGATTAAGTTAAAGCTCCATATCTGAAACAATACCAAAGTAACAGTATGTACTGCCGCACCCTATCAAAAACCACTTCTCTCTCCAGAATATTTGCCCAAAACCATCAAAAAGCAAGAAGCTGCTGACTGCTTGCCCAAAACACATGGAAACACTCACGTCCACACATGCATGTGCACATCAGAAACAGCTGACTGATTCCCTGAACATCTTTCATCTTCTCCAAGTTCATCATTGTTTAATCAGCACTAAATAAAAGACTGAAGGCAAAGGGACAGATGACTTAACACTCAGTTACAGACACTTCTCATCGGCATCTCGTTGAGCGAAACCATCAATTACATGCCTTAAACATCAAGCAAGCGTGAACAACAGACAGGTTCCTCACAATCTCACGCGAACATTTTGGCAGCAACTACAACAGACAAGCTCATGTACAATTTCAGTCACTGCCCGATGCCAACATAAGCCCAATATCAAAACCGCCATTCAAGCCCAATCAAGTCGGCACAAGTCATCATACATTACAGCTGCCGTCACGGATTCAACTTTCACAAGCATTCCTAAGTCCACACAAAATTTTCAAAAAACAAAATGCATGTCGCGGCATAGTCTGAACCTAAAGCCGCCGCCGCCGCCGCCGCTCTTTCGAACATTGCGCACCGAGCAGCACAAACCTCCGCCGACACCTCGAGGTACGTTCACTCGATAGAGAGTTCGAATCTCCCGGGAAAGCACATCCACTTTCAGGTCGGTCGGTCGGTCGGTCGGTCGGTCGCGAGCGGAGAAAGGAATCGGAAGCGCGCTCACCTGGAACAGCGAGACGCGACGGAGTTGGCGACGGGGGAGAGGAAGGGGAGGGGCCTGGGGGAATCGGCGTCGTCCCCGGCGCCCGATTTCTTGCGGACGAAGAGGGACCTGAGCGAGCTCTGCTGGCCTCGCATGAAATTCTCGAAAAGCGCTCCCACCTTGCCGCCATTGCTACTGCCGTCGCCGTCGCCGTCGCCGTCGCCCCTCACGACGGGGACCTCCATGCTCCGGTTCCGCTCGCGAGCTCTCTCGATGTTCGTCTTCTCCGCTGGGAATGAAGGAGCGAGGATCGACGCGCCTCGGCGCCAAATGGAGATGCCTTGCGTGATTCGGCCGTGTTTCGATTCTCGATGCTCTTCGCTTTCCGTGGGAAACGAAGGGAAACGACTCGAAGCTTGAAGGTGACATTGCTCTTTCTTTTCCTTTTTTTAAAATTTTCATTTATTGGGAAAATTACGCTGGACGTCCCAAAATTAAAATCTTAAAACCCTTTAATTGGCGCGATCTAATTCCAAAAGCATATATATATTGATGTTCTCTTTTAATATTTGAGTTTTCTCTTTTCAGTAGTTATACATGGATTGGGAGTTGAGCGGAGGAAAATAAAAAAAAAACATTTCAAATCATTAAATCAATCTGAATTGAATAAGTTTTTTCGAAGTTCAATTTGATTCAAGAATAATTTCTTAAAAAGTTCACAAATTACTTTTTGGCATTTTGATTCGGTTGTATGCTCAATTATAATTACACCATTTGGTTTAGTTCAATTTGACATTTTCAATGATATTTTTTTTTTTTTTTTTTGGTCAGTGCCTCATACTTGATATGGAATGTTCAATTGTTCATATTGGCATTTTTCTTATGGCTCAACTTACTTCGTGGAAAATGAATAAATTGAAAAGAATTCTAAAAAATAATTACTTTGATTAATTGAAATTATAAGTTAATGTAGAACGTTTTCATAATCGATAATAATTTATTTATAAGTTTTTTAATTGTTTTCGTAAATAAGTTAAATTTATTTTTGATATTCCCTTTCCAAATAATTACTCTCTCCCGTCAAAATAAGCACAGGAAAACCCGCGGTGCGTCGTGCGCTAACCCCACGGGACGGTCTTCCTCTGTCGATCGCGCCGCCGCTGCAAATTTTCCAGTCCGACGCCGCTGACTGGCGTCTGATAAGACCCCCGTTTTTTCGGACACGACACTGATCAGCGAATAAACGATCCGAGGCGTTGGTCGCATTTTCACGCTATCCTTTTCTTTCGATTGAGATAACCGCCCGCCTTTTTCACCGCACGGAAAAAGATGGGTCAAGCTCAGAGCGGCGTGGCAGCAGCGAGCGAGGCGGCGACCTCGGACGATCAATCTCGAGGCGGGCTGTCGGCATCTCCGTCTTCTTCCGGCGCTGCTTCGAGCATGGATTCTCTGATTGCGGGTGCTTGCTCTTTTCCCTTTTTCTTCTTCTTTCTTTTTTTCCATGGGGTCAACGAGCGATGCCTGTTTTAGCTCGAAACAAGGCTCTGATTCGTCCCCGCATCTCGCTGCGGTCGGATGTTTTGGTGGATGGAACATGTCGGGTGTTCTGTTGCCGAAATTGGGTATATGAGTTAGTCGATGTCCTTTATGTGTTGGATTCGCCTGTTTCATTGGAGGGGTTTGTGTATTCGGCGTTTCGGGTGGTGGTCAGGGATTCATGTTAGCTTATGAGTTTTCTCATTGACGGTGAAATGGGGATAAATGGTTTAGGGTAATCGAGAACTTGAGCTGAAAATTGTTAGTGAGGGCTGAGAGCCGTGTCGGTTCTCGTTTAGAATTACAGTGGACGACTTTTAATGCAACGCAGACAAAGAGTTGCACATGGACTTGCTTAGCAATGAATGAAAGATGTGACATTTTTACCTTTCGTTAGGAGAAACACAGGATGTTCTGGAACAGATGGTTTCCTAAGATTGAATGGACTATGTGTCTTTGACCAAATTCGGTCGTTTCTCATCAAGCCGAAAGGGGCAGTTGGGAGGATTCTTCTTGTGCCCTGTATGATGCTGTATTACTATTGGAATACTGCTGAGCCCAATAAAAAGAGTCGTAGCATAGTGTGCTGAGGTGAATCCTCTGTATTGTGTCTAGCTGTATAGGAAGACCTAAAGAGGTGTGGAAGGAGATGTTATGGAAACATGTGAAGCACTTGGAGCTTACGAGAGACCATAAACAATAACGAGGGCAATTGTGTGATATAACAGGGCTCGTGCAAGTGAGCTCGCTTAGTGGAATAAGGTTTAGTTTGTTCTGTAGTATTGTTGTACTTGCCATTTTAGGAGACATCACACATCCCTAATTAGTGAGAGGGATTCAGTTGTCATGATCTTTAGTTTGAACTTTGAATCCTTGAAGAGCTGCTAGTAGTTATACATCTCTCTTGGTTACCAAATCAAAGAACGGCTGGTATACTAGTTGAGGATTATACTTTGAAACTGGGGAAAGGTGTGGTTCATATAGCTGAATGGACTGATGTTAGAGTTTTGCCTTATGGGGACCAGAGTGCACACCTTGAAGTACATTTGTAATCCTTATTTTCATAGCTTACCCACAGATTCATTTTTCTAATGATTTCCTTCTGTAGAGTTTTAGGTTATTACCTTTGGATTTCTTGTTTTCATTATGAATTTGCTGATAGCTCTGTTTGTGCGGGCAAAGAAGTTTAGAGACCTATGGAGAAACTTAGAGGAAGTTTGTGTGTGTGTAGAAGTAAAAGCTCCAGCTTTATCGTGTACTTGTAATGTCAGAGGTGTGGTAGATTTGTACCATAGGAGCCTACCTTATCAGACCTTTTGATCGTTCAATTATGGGGAAATTTGAACGTGGATTAAAAAAACACAGGTCATGCTTTTCCGGTTGGTTTATCCTGTTAAAATCTGGGAAATACAAAAGATTTCCTTGCGTATCTCTCTTTGTTTTGTTTTTGTCTAGAAAATGCTGTAAATGAGATTCCATTTTTATTGAGGGCTAATTCTTTACAATGACGTCATCATACCAATATTGTTTTAATGATTCAATGAAGTCATCCTATACTTTAACTGGTTTATGTGAATAATTCATTGTTTTGTTTTTCAGAAGCTGCAGCATATGCCAATGATGAAAATGAGGTTAATTCTCTCTCACGAACTTGTTCATTTAAATAAATAAATTAGCAGGGATCTGATGTTTTTTCAGTCTCTAGATGCGAAGGCACAGAAAGCTTTGGAATGTCCATGCATAGCTGACTTGAGAAGTGGCTCATGTGGAAACCAATTTTCTGAAGCTTTTGTGTGCTTTTTGAAAAGCACTGCTGAAGAAAAGGTATTCATATTGTACTTATTCATGGAAAGTCAATGGCTTGTTCAATCAACAGTGTTGAGTCATATATTGGTCCCTACCTGCTATAGTGCTATTGCCTTTCTTTTCTCGTAGTCTCTCGAGTGAAAATGGCATAACTGCTTTGATTTGAAAGTGAAAGGAAAGGAAAACAGGAATGCTTTGTACATTTCTTGCTCTCTTCATGCTATCTTCGCAACATTCAGTATTTTGTTTGACCTTGTTCTAAAGTTTAATGGCCTGGCACTAATGGAAGATAGATTTGGTCTCTGGGGGTCAGGTCTTAATATTTTGAGTCTTTTGACAAGTTAATAGTTAGCAAGAAAGCTTTGCAGCTATTCACTTATTGCGATTATTAGTCTGTCCATGAGAACAGTTTTAGCTAAGTGTAGCTCTCTATTAGAATGCATACTGAAAAGTTTGAACCATTGCTAACAAAGATAAACCTGCTCTGTTTGTAAGGGCTCGGATTGCGTCCATCCGTTTGTTGCTCTGCAGGCTTGTATCAAAGCCAATCCGGGCGCATTCTCTAAAGACGTTTTAGAAGGTGACAACGACGATGTCAAGAAGAGGAAGAGCCGAAGCAAGAATACCGAATCATCCCTCCCACATGGTCCAAAGAATCGCACAATGCGAACTCCAAGCTTTAGCACCATTTCCCTTAGCCTCCCCTCTTGCTTGCACAAGGACATCTAGCAGTTAGAAAAATTGTTAGTCATTTCATCTCCGTCATTTAGGTATCACAGGAGCATTCATTACTATGCAATAGCCAATGATCTTCTCATTATGATAGCCTTGGAAATATTCTCCTACCTCTGAGCCCGAAATATAATTCATAAGATGTGGTTCCATTTAACATTGGAGCAGTTATTACCACCTTGTCGGATATGCGAAAAGACCGCTCGCGTTTATTTGCTAATAAATATTACGGAAACTCGATTAGTATGTTTTAAATCAGAGCAATGTGTAGTTTGGAGTGCTTGAAATAGTGTCATATCATTACTAATATCATAGAACAGACATTGTTGTATGAAAAATATACAAAAGTAAAAAGCACATGTATGCTTTTAGCTATCTCGATTATGGATAAGTATACTAGAAGTTTTAAGATTTGTCATGAAAATGCAATTGCGTCTTAAAATTTTCAAAATGTCCAATCAAGTCTTAAAATTTGTCGTAAAAGTGCAATTGGATTTTAAGACTTTTAAAAGTGCAATCAACAAAAGGGTTTGATTGGACTAGCTTGACAAGTTTGAGGAATTAATTATGTTTTTTGAAAGATTTAGGTACAATAATTGAATTTTAGGATTTAATTACATTTTTTGAAAATTCTAAAAATCAATTATACTTTCGTGACATGCGCTTATCTTTTGAAGTTATATCATTGTTTGATGACATGGTGTTGAACACTGTTGACACTACATAAATTCAAGTCTCGACTTATAATTGCTTAATCAAAGTGAACATCCTAGTATTTCTAGTTTGCTAATTGCACTTAATAGAGTCCTCCAGTAGACATCCTCAGATCTTCTAGAGGAGAGGAATAGAAAAGTCCATCTTGGTATTTCTAGTTCAACCAATTTTGGAGAGAATGAGGACTTTTCTAGTCAGACAACAAAAGTCTAAATCCAACATCAAATTCTTCATGAACACTAGCAATGACAAAAGTCATTCATTTGGGATGTTACTGCCAAGTGAGAACTACTAGGAGATCTGCTCAAGAGTAGGTTGTGTAGTCTAGTTCATGCATTAGTAGAAACTAGGACAAAACGTAACCCAATACCATCACTATATGTAGCAACCTAAGCAGATGTCGAACCAGCTGAGTTCAAACGAAAGAGAGAACCATACATGGCTGTTTTTCGAAGAGTCATGGTCCTTGCGATTAGGCTCCTTTGCATCCTCAACGTCGCAGGGCACACTCTCAACACGACCAGAGTGTACACAACATGCAACAGAATTACGTTCCAATTCGGAGGAACCTTCACTAATGAGTTAAGCCATGTTCATTAGGATTTAGCAGATGCGATGGCAGACAATGGCTATGATTACTATAGCCAGTCGGCAAGCTCCAAGGATGGTTGCTATGGCCACGTGGCTTGTTAAGCTTTTGAATCATGACTATGTGTCTCATGCGTCGATTCAAACCCACAAAACACGTGAGATCAGTTGCAGCTCCAGATTGTAGAATTCGAAACGAGACTTATCCGTTCCATGAGTGATAACTTTCCAAACTTTCTATTCTTCTATATTAGTTTGGTCATGTTGGCATCTCCAGCATAGTAATCCATCTCTGTATATCCACTAGTCTAGAGAATGATATAATAGTTTGAGGTTTAATTGTCACATTAGATCTGTAATTTAGCTTAGTCTAGTTTCCCTATAAATGGATTCTAGGGAGGCCAGATTTTGGGTTTCATGTAATTTGAGTATCGTGTTCATCTCCTTTCTGGGTGAACAAATTTATTTAGTATGCAAAATTCAATTCTATCACATATTATCAATGACCCTAACTTCAAGTGATTTTTAGATCGGACTTCGCACCGAACTTTCAACTAATTGAACTTAGAGAATAATGTGGTCACTTGGCATGTACCGAATCACCTGACAAAGGCAACTTGACTAAACGTCTTAACATGGAAACATATCATTTGAATGGCCAAAAGAACCAAGGTATCTTACATTACTTATAGTAGGCTGGCATGCTTGGAACACATTAATTATGATACTCACTTGCTTTAGAATAAGTTAAAATGAAAGTAATATTCAAAATGATGTGATAGTAGATAGTTAATTATAATTAAGTGAGCCAACTTCAATATCCGAAAACAGTTTGCCACACTTATTTTGTAATCTATTTTGTAAAAGATGATATTAAACATGAAGATTCAAGGCAGATGAAAGGACTAGATGTGCCATAAAAGTTGATGTTATTTTGGTCACAATTAAAATTTGTCCAACGACAATTAACTATGGCGCAACCCAAAAATTAACGGTTGCACTAAGGGTCAAGGTTTGTGGGAAGAATCCGTAACTCATCAAAACTTGGCAGTTTATCATGCCACGGTGCGAAAAGTTCAGGAGAGTAATTCGTGACTTCTGGAAGTTTGGGGGGTCAATGTGCAATGTGTGATAGTTTAGAGGGGCTTTCAGCAATTAACCTAAAAAAAAGCAAAAAAGAGAGAGAGAGAGGGAGAGAAACGGGGAAATTCAAAAGCTCATCATGCACATGCCTCTCACGTGAGCTATCCCGGCGGCGAGCTACGGCAATCTGCCCTGAACCCAAAGCCAAAGGCCCACTCGAAAATCCTCCACCTCCTCCGCCTCCGCCTCCAGAAATTTCAATCTCGGCGGCTGCAGCAGAGAGAGGGAGATGGGGAGCGCCGCGCCGCCCGCTCAAATCCCGACGAGCTTCGGCCACGAGCTCCGAGCCTGCCTCCGTTGCCGCCTCGTCAAGACCTACGATCAGGTCCTCTCTCTCTCTCTCTCCATCTCCCGCTTTTCTTCCGATTCCGCGGTTCTGCGCGACGGGTGCCCTTTCGCGATTGTTCGGTGTGATCTTTTCCTCCGTTCACTGTACGTGCGATCGTCGCCTTCCTCTTTGGGGCGTTTTCGTTATTCTGAGGTTTTGTCGCGCGCGATTTGCAGTTCAGAGACTCGGGCTGCGAGAACTGCGCCTTCTTCAAGATGGACGAGGACCACGAGCGCATCGTCGAGTGCACCACTCCCAATTTCAACGGGTACGATTCTTGTTGGCGCGTCGTTGCTCATCGCGAAACTCGCGATCCTTGCTTAGCATGGGATTTTTCGTTACTTGGGTCGGTTGAATAAGTTTGGTGGAATCCTCTTTTCCAGAATTTGGACCTAAAAGTTTCGAACTTTTTGTAGGAATAGTGATGTTTTATAGAATAGGATGGCCTGCATGGTTATGTGGCTCGGCTTGTTCGTACTACTGATGAATGCACTTCCTCTTTTCTCTGAAAGAGAGGAAGAAAGAAATGGGTCTGCTTCTGCCTAGGAGCAATGAGCCGGTAGCTCAGTTGGGCAGGGACGGGTTTTGTCTGGCGTAGGGGCCGATTGAACCCTTTGTTTAGTCCACCGTTAAGAGGACAAAAAAGAATAGTTCTAGTCCCCTTTTGGTTGAGGAATAAGGAGTAACCTTTCATTCGATAATTTGGCTTTAAGAGTAACTCAGCTTTAAAAAGGATGATGAGGGTTTCACTGATGCACTTCCGTTTCATCTCCCTGCTAAAATTGATGTCAACACCTTGGAATTCATTCTCGCAGGATAATTTCTGTCATGGATCCTAGTAGGAGCTGGGCTGCTCGGTGGCTAAGAATCGGTATGTTTTATTTTGTACTAACAGATGCTCCAAGTAATTTTGTTCTGCTAGTATGTGGAGTGGTGTACATGTATATTTTATGCAAGTTCCTGCACCTTGGTGTTATTTTCTCATCTACTCACAATAGAAGTTATGTGGAGGATTGTGCTCAAGACTGTATAACAAAAGTTATGTCAAGTAGATTGGTTGTCTCTAACGCATTGCCTCTATAATTGGGTAGGACATGAGGAATCGCTTTTTTGTATAATCGTGGCAACACAACAGTTTATTTACTAGTGCTGGTGAAGATTTTTGTGGTATTAAACTGGGAACTGTGATCATCTGGGAGAACTAACCTAGTACCTGGTATCGAAATTTGTTTTTTTCTTGGGCATAGGTGAGTAAAATGTATATCATGAGGGATGAGTTTCAAGCTCTGATTTCTGGCATTTTTGCTTAAAAGAAGATCACTTCATTTCTGGGAAGAGGCTTTGAGATTTTATGCATTTCAATTTTGTAGCGGGAAAAGTTCGCATACACAACAAGTCCTGCAAAATTTGTTGTTACAAACTTTAGGAATGACGTATTTAGAAAATTTTCTCTAGTTCTGTGAGGTTGATTTTCTTTCCTTACAGTTTCGTAGAATATTGATGTTTTTTCCTTCTCAACATATTTGCCAGTGTAAAGATTCTGCAACTTGGCAATTGCTTCATTGCTGAAATTACCTTGGATACCAAGTCTTATATTCTACGTTTTTGTAGGAAAATTTGTTCCTGGCGTGTACACACTTGCAGTCTCAGAAGCACTACCTGAGGACCTGCAGGTCTGTAATTCATCGGGACGTGAATTGTTGACATCTTCTTTTATGCGATAGAATTTATGTTGAATGTGCTCCATTTGTCATCTTTCTGTTCATAATATCGAGGGTGCCCGATTTGCATAATTCTGCCATATATAAGCTATGGCATGAAGTAAATCACTTTATGCAGACAATTATCGCATTGGGCATTTTAACTATGATGTCTTAGCTCATGACAAGTTTCCTTTTGCATATATGGTCGTCGAAAGCCAATTGCCGAATTTACATGAAATAGAGTTTCTGTTGCTCGTTATAAATAATATAACCAAGAGTGCCACACTTCTCAGATGTCGAGGCAGTTGTTGTGTAGTTTAACATGCAGAAACGCTGCAATTCCTTAGAGAAGCTGTGGTGGGATATCACAATCAAATCTTCTTCATTCTTTGTCTGTTGCTGAGAGTGAAGCATCCTTTCTTTTACACCACTTAGCCTTAAGATCGAGTGCCTGTCAAAATAATTATTCAATATGATGCTTACTGCCCAGACCAATCTGTTGAAGAAAATACTTCACATATAGGTGCCATCATATCACTAATCAATTGTAGGCATGCCCAGTTCTTTGTTCTGCTCATATTAGGCCCTTCGAGACCCATCAACCCTGGGATTAGCATGATCACTGTCTTCTGGCTTTGAGTCGACTATCTCATCTTAATCACTGTCAGTATCCACATATCGGGGTTGTGATGAGGACAATTAGAGGAGTAAAAGATGAACTCAGCTGCACTTTACTGTGCTGAGTATAAATTCGGCATATATATTAAGATGTAAGTAGTTATGAAGATGTAAAATTTGTTAAACGGCAAGGCAGATACACCAAGAGTTTGATGATCAGGGATCAACTAATTATTTGCGGTAGAATGCCATAATGATCAGATCATCATATGATTTGAACAGGGTTCAACTAAACTACTTATTAGTATTTGAGAATAATGAGGCTATTTAAAGGATGAAAATAATTTCACCTGCCATTAGTATTTTGTATATTAGTGGATGTCTGGAATGTTGAATCCGTCCATCTTGAGCTTGTCCTTTGTATGTATCAATTTCAAGCAAAGTAAGTCCAGACCTAGGGACTGGGGAGGACAATTCCATTTGCTATTCTTGGTGTTGCGATAGTTTAGTTCTTTGTTGAGCTGTGGAAAAGCATTCTTCGCATTTCCTGCTCGTGGAAAAGCATTCTTCGCATTTCCTGCTCTTTCTCTTCTATAACTCATGGTCAGATGATTCACTACTTGTGTTAGAATTGTTCTTGCACTTTTTAATTTTGGATTTAGGGTCTTCAGAACCCTTGCTATGTGCACATTGATAATGGTCATATAACTTTTGCTGATTTCTTGCAGAATTTATGTGAAGATGAACGTGTGCAGTATGTGCCTCCAAAACGCATATGATTTTTCAGTTGAGGGTTATGTCTCGATATCTGCCACACTTGTAGGATCAGTAGTTACCAGATGTAGTATAGGAAGCGTTCCAAAGTCCTTGATCTTCAGGGTAATCGATCCTTTTGAAAATGATCGATGAAATGTATGTGATCAGAGATTCTGAAAATGCAAGCATGAACTTTTCGAAAGCACTTGTAGGTTTTATGCTTTCTTTTGCCCTCTATTTCCAGGTGCCATTGTGTTTTATTTTACAAGGGGATAGATTGGACCATCGTGTTCAGATGCATAGTCTTCAAGTTTGATCGGCGATGGTCTCTCGGAAGTTACGGCGGTTAGCTTAGAAGAGGCTCTAATCTAAGCATGTTCCGTGACTGAAAATGATCAGAAAGGAACTTATATTGGTCTAGGACTGATCCAGAATTAGAGCTAGGAAGTTTGCGTGTGTATATATTCTCTCATCCGATCACCAAATCTCTGCAAGTGAACCCAGAATTTGCCCTTAATTACTAGCGCAAAATGGTACGCCACGCCTAGAGCTTTTCGATCTTGAAGCAGAAATTGAGGAAAAATCTGGGCGTGGCGGTGGCAAAAGCTTACCAGCAAATCAGAGAAGCAAACAAAGGACTGCTCTTTTGATAAGCAAGAGAGATGGAGGACTTCCTTCGCAAGCTCATGTTACGGTGGACTTGTGGATTCAAAGGGAAACCGATGCGTAAAGCAAAATCAATCGCCCCACACGAGTGAAGCTTCCTCGACAATCATGTGAACTTGCTCCTCCATATACTTTGGCTTTCGAAGCAAGGGAGAGAGGGCTTTACACATAAACATGGAGCTCCCCCGTCATGTTTACGTACATCAGGAGAGAGGCAGGAATTCCTATGCATCAAATCCAGCGTCCTTGATGCTTAGTCGACGATCTGCTCTGTCACTCGTGCGCTCAAGCCAGGGACCTCATGAGATGTGTGAGCGTGAATTCTGCGCCTAATGAACCAGGGATGTCGGATTGATAATGCCCGCTTCTCGGGGCTAATTAATTTGGGATTGCATGATCATAACCATTTCCAGGACATGTAAGACAGACAATGTGAAGATAAAGTCGAAAGAATCCCCCAGTGGACACGCCCCCACAAATCATCGCATGGGAAAAAGCACTACTTGATGTGTACTGGATAAGAAACCACAGGCGTGTGATCAGAAGCTATCGATAGCAAGAAGTGCCAGAACTTCACGTCCCCATGGACCTCGAACACCCCCATCATCAACCTCCTCCTCCTCCTCCTCCTCCTCTATATATATATATATATATATATATATATGCTTACACATCCATGTTATTTCAAAGAAGAAGAAGAAGAAGAAAACATAACCCAAGAAAAAAAGAAGAAGAAAGTTGAAAAAGGCTACAGCCATGGCCATTTCTTCAACTTCAAGTGGGTTTCTTCGCAATTTCATGGCGCTCTCCATGCTGTCGCTTGTTATGATCAACGCTCGCCGCGAGATCAGTGCTCGACCGGTGAGGCATGATGATGAGGTCGGGCCGTCGTTTGGTTCATACAGAAGATATCTTCTAGATAACGGCCTCGGTCTAACTCCACAGATGGGGTAATGTTTTGCTGTTTCTTCATTGCACCATGCACAGTATGAGCGCTTAATAAAATTTCATAGCGGGAATGTTCTTGTTTGTACTTTCACCGCTTTTCTACTCGAGCTCTCGTACTTTTACTCTTTCTAATCAAGTCCTTCTATTACTACACAAATTATTAATGAAGTTTCTCGGGCACCAAATTCAATCAAATCCAACTTACGTGATCATCGAACGATGCTGAAGTGTGACCTGAATTAAATATTGCACACAGACACACACCATGGATAATGAATAGGTGGGAGATCGAAGAACATAAACAAATAAATAAAAATAAGGAAAACAAAGGTTTGCATGGAGTTTTTGATAGCCATGACGAGCGTGCACAGGCAATATTTAACTCGTATTACACTTCCGCGTCCTCCAACAATCACGTTGGCTGGATTTAGCTAGATTTGGTGTCAGCGAGATCTGTTTAGGTGTCTTGTGTTAGTAGGAGGACTAGATTAAAATTGAAAATACAAAAGTTCAATTAGAAAAGAGTGAAAAGTACGGAGGGAGAGTAGAAAATTTTCGTTTTTCGTTTTCTTGCTTTCTCTGATTCTGCATGTATTAGCAGAAATCTCACTATTCTCATGAAAAAACGGCTACAAACTGACTTATGTTGGCTATAATCAACTCGAGGGACAATGGCTTTGCTAGCTACTTAGTCTCAAATAGGTGCACAAAATCTTTGTAAAAGTATAAATTACTTTGAGAGGTCATATTGGAGGTATTGGTCCCAATTATTATGTGCTTGTGCTTTGTTTAAGTAATAACAATTATATTAAATACTAAACTAGCCTATAAGTTTACAAGTATTTATATCCTACAAGTGTCTGTTTTTTTTTCCTTCCATATCATATCATAAATCATATTCTAGTACTTGGTATGACGATATTCACTTTTAAACATTTGATTATGTTTTCGCAGTGCAAAACTCACATAACGATTGAATTTATATAGCATGGAAATGATATCGTGAATCTTATCTAGTGGATTGTTGTGGTCCACTTGAAAATTGAGCATATTTGCTTTTTACTTTGGATCTACGTTCAAATTGACATCGAATATTGGGAAACTTTCTTTGTTCTTTTTCCATCTTCACTTTGCTTCTCTCCCACACTTCTTGAGAAGTGGTGGGGCCTTTGAGCATATGAAATGAAATGATGCCAAAAATCCATCACTTTATAAAAAAGTTCCATCACTTTGATCATGTTGATCGTATTTTTTTATCTCAAAATAATTCAAGAAGGGATGCGCTACTAGTTTTGGTGAGTTGGGTAAATTATTTTGACCAGTGAATCATCGCGGTCGAATCATTTCTTCAAATGATTTTCCAAATTGTCCGGACCAACAAAAAACTGGCCTATTATATATTTGGAAAATCAACTTATTATATAACGATTTGCCGCCTATTGAATATTATGAGTTCATTTTCTCCTATTCCTGCTTATACGAAATTAATTTGAGCTTTTGGGCAGGTGGAACAGCTGGAACCATTTTCAGTGCGACATAAATGAGACGCTAATCAAGGAAACTGGTAATTATTTCGATAATTAAAAGCATATTATATATATATATATATATATAACGAAGTATTTTGAGCATGAAAATCAAAATTATTTATTGGTTATTAAATGTTTAAACTGTGAAGCGGATGCGATGGTGTCGAGTGGCCTCGCTGCCTTAGGATATGAATACATCAATTTAGGTACGTGATTCAACTTTCTAATTTCTTGGTTATTAATTTATCTTTTTACTTCTTTTGCAATTCGTTCATATAATTACTAGCAATAATACTATTTAAACAACGACTCAAATTCTCTGATTTTTCTTATGGCTTTTAGATGACTGTTGGGCTGAACACGACCGCGACGCCAATGTACGTGCATTCCCTTACTCTATTGTCGAAATAATCAGTTTACCTTAATTACTACGATATACCTCAAATTAGTTTTTATAAGGAATTGAGATCTTGCGATTATTAAAAAATGAAACGAATTAATGGTGGTATTAATTATAAGCAGGGCAATATGGTCCCAAAAGCTTCGACATTTCCCTCAGGCATGAAGAAGCTGGCACGTTATGTGCACAAAAGAGGTCTCAAGCTTGGAATTTATTCTGATGCAGGGTATATAATCATGCATTATTATTTAAATCATTATTTCGAGGGAAATTTTGTATTCGCAAAATTAATTTATTTTCGCATGCTGAAAGTATTTGAATCGAAATGTTTGTAAAATTTTCCAGAATCCAGACTTGTAGCAACGGAATGCCGGGATCGCTTGGGCATGAAGAACAAGATGCCAAAACATTTGCTTCATGGGTAAATTATTTTTCACTATTCTTTTGATATTTTATGTGAAATGATATTTTCATGCCTTTATTAATTTCTATTTTCATGCATTGATAAAGGGGATTGATTATTTGAAATATGACAACTGTGAAAATAGAGGCATCAGCCCCAAGGAGAGGTACGTCGATTCACTGTCTTCATTTATGACGTCATAAATACTAACAATTTCTCTCTCTCTCTCTCTCTTTTGAAATTTTCTTTTTGTGTAGGTATCCTGTGATGAGCAAAGCATTGCTGAATTCAGGGAGACCCATATTTTTCTCTTTATGCGAATGGTAAGTTACTTTCAGTTCCAACAAAGGATTTTTAAACATTAAATTATACACAAAGATTATTAAACAAGGTCATTTATATTTAATAATTTACTTTGGATTTTCACATATGTATTTTTGCTATGAATGAAGGGGACAGGAAGATCCAGCAACATGGGCACCAAGTATAGGCAACAGTTGGAGAACCACCGGGGACATTCAAGACAACTGGGATAGGTACATACCAAATCATACTTTTTTAATTAGTGGAGCAAATGACGGTAATAAGTTTTTTTTTTTTTAGCTAAATTAATTTTTTTAATCAAGGTCTTTTTTTTTTTTTTTTCATGTTTCATTGGTGTAGTATGACAGCAATTGCCGACCTAAATGATAAATGGGCAGAATATGCTGGACCAGGCGGTTGGAATGGTAAGGATATGCACTGAACATTTTCTAAGCTGTATCATGTGATGCGTTATAAAGTAAACACCATTTGTTTCTTCCTTTACAGTTTTTTTTTTTTGAAGTGATGAGAACAAAAGGGTGCTAAAGTAGAAGTGAATTCTCATTGGTTTTTTTTATTGAATCAGATCCTGATATGCTTGAAGTAGGAAATGGGGGCATGACTGCAGAAGAGTACCGCTCTCATTTTAGCATTTGGGCCTTGGTCAAGGTTATTTATCAGTAGCAGCTGGAGTTCGCTTACTGCATGATTTTCTATCTACAATTGTGGGTTTGTGCTAAAAATTTGATTATTAGGCTCCATGTGATTTATGATCTAGCCCTTTTTTTCTTTTCACCTTTCCCTTGTAGGCTCCGCTGTTGATTGGATGCGACATCCGGTCCATGGACAATGCGACGTTAGAGATACTAAGCAATCGAGAAGTCATAGCAGTCAATCAAGGTATATCAGTCACTCTTGTTTTACCTTTTGGTTTTGATTTGTTAAGATCAATTCTTGTGGTCATGGTAATGCAAAGATTTTACGTTGGACAGATGGGCTTGGAGTTCAGGGGAAAAAGATCAAGAAAGATGGAGACCTGGAGGTAATTATCTTCATCTTCTTGCTAAAACTTGGAACACAGACATAAGGAGGAGAATTTCTTATATGAGCCCCCATCTGGATTTCTCAATTTTCACGGCATCCTGTGAATGAACTTTGTTGGGGCAAAAACTGCTAGGTCTGGACTGGTCCTTTGACTGATCATAGAGTGGCTGTTGTGCTTTGGAATAGAGGTGCTTCACCAGCAAACATCACTGCATCTTGGACCGACATCGGTCTTAACTCAGCAGCGATCGTCAATGCTCGAGACTTGTGGGAGGTATCATCAAACAATTTTCCATAATGGGATTTTGAGAATTCTGATATTTTTTTTTTTTTCAAATTATTCTGATTGTTTTGCATTTCTTGTTTATCTTTCCTTCAATTTGCCAGCACGTAACTCTGGCATCTGTTCGAGATCAAATGGCCGGTTGGGTGGATCCTCATGCCTGCAAAATGTTCGTCCTCACGCCACAGTCTTAGCTTTAGTGAATATGCATTCAAAGATATGCGATGTACTTCATCAGTTTAGTTCTATTGAAGAAAGTGCTGTTGGCATGGAGACTGTCTTGATTGAGAATGCGATTGCATATTAAGAAAAAGGCATTGCATTCCATTTCCTAGCCAACAAACACTGCCAAGCTGACTTTTGTGTCTGTATTAATCTTCTTGTTTCATGCACGGTAAAAGATTCCCCCAGGAACTTTGGAATGGACAACAAACAACTCTCTTGGCAGGCATTAGTTCGAGCTTGCAACCTTCCCCATATTCTTATGCTTTTGGCCGGCCATTTACAGATATTCACCAGCTGTATCAGCGTTACCTCACACTTCTGTTGGTTAAAAATATTTTTTCTATGTGACATTTAATTGTTGAATATGATATGAGTCCTCTTTCTTTAAAGGGAAAGCCTTTCGAGGATGTGCTTTTTTGAGGGATAATTTAGAGCAGGCTGCAGGCAGTTCGGTAGAAAGTGGCGTTCGACTGCCATCTCAACGGGGAAGGCCAAAGCTGTCATGTGCAGCAGAGAGATCGCTGCATATGTGATTCGAAGTCCACTTGTTCCGACTTGTATAAGGGACAAATTCTCGCTTTCGCAAATGAATGAAATATGTCTGTGAAAACAAAATCTCCGATGCCAGCATAGATGACCGTGACTTGCGAGATGGAAACTTAACTTGCCTGTTAAAAATAGCACCTTTAAAACAACACCTGACAAGGCGATCCTTGCAAAGCTCGATTTTTTTAAGTGAAAAAGTGACATCGGACTATCCGATAGCACTGCTGTTAAAACGAGTTATCTCTTCTGACCAAAAGATTCCATTCGGGCACGTCAAGTAAGTCACAATAATGACAAACAATCTGTGAAAGTTGACATACCATTCCTAGATTGTGATGTTCTTGTTGCTTTCTTTTTGGAAATACATCGTCACCTAGGTTCAAAGAGCCGAACTGTATCTTGCCTTGTGAAATTAGTATGCACCTATTTATAGAGCTTTCGTGCAGAAAAGGAAATACACGAGCTTCTCATGGATTGCTTTTCACTTTCTCTTCCCTTGTTCTTGCTTGTTTTGAGCGCTGTATCAGCAGGTGCAGCAAGTGGTATTAACCAAAACAGGAAGCTCGGTGAATCCAGACCAAGAAGAGATCTGTTAGATAATGGATTGGGTCGGACTCCGCAGATGGGGTAGGCCTACTTAGCCTCTGCCATTTATGAAAAACATCTGTTGTGGTTCTTTTTCAAGGGACAGCAATATGACAACAACCCATTAGCATCTTTTGGGATCATTGCAAGAGGAGACAGGAAATTCTTTAATATATTTATGTGTTTATTATACCAACTACAACTCTTCCCATGCTGCCTTTTCAAGATCTAAGCAAAAAGGTATTTTGCAATAATGATTTGTGCCATGCAGATGGAACAATTATAACCACTTCCCTACCCAGCTCAATGAGGAGCTCATTCGTCAGACAGGTAATTTATTCTGGAAAAAATCTTGCACTTTTTTTCCCTCTGGTACTTGCATATGCAAATATTAACGCATTACGTGGAAGCCTACAGTGTTCACCACACCTGGCGAATTATCTCCTTCTAGCTCTTAATGCATTGGTTCTCACATTTCCTTCACTCTCACAGCCGATGCAATGGTTTCCACTGGGTTGGCAGCTCTGGGATATGAGTACATTAATCTTGGTAGCAGCTTTCCCTTTTGGGTTTTTTATGTATTGAAGAAGTGGTAAAATTCTCTATTTTGGCTGACTCTAGCTTGTGATCAGATGATCGTTGGGCTGAACAGAACAGAGATTCTCAGGTACAAAATCATGACAATTGAGAGTCAATATATTCTTACCTGCAGTCTTTTTTGGTGGATCTCGCCATATAGTTGACCTCTTAGTCATGAAGTGTGGATTCTTTCTTAGTCAGGAAGCTATGACATAAATTGTTTGGATTCTGATTGTTTCAGCACATTTGCTTGTAAATCCAGAATGACTATCTTTTCAGGATGTCAAATAAGTTTAATTCTTGTAATGAGTAATGTTTTCTTGAACCAGCAAGTACTTGGTTTTCACACTCGTGCTTCTTGCAGAGCTAACACAATAAATATTGGCTTAGCATTTGATATAATTCTAAGTGATGTCATGCCATGGTTGTTACATATACTCCACAACTATGGCCAGTCCTTAAGAGTGCATTAGTGCGGTGCAAATTAGTTTCAGCAAGTCATTGTTTGGCTGCAAGAGCCTTGCATGATGCAGGTGTCTATCAGCGAGCTTGCAAAGATGTGTTGATTGCATGATTCAAAATATTTGTGCAGGGGAATTTAGTTCCAAATGCTACTCCCTTTCCCTCTGGTATTAAGGCACTAGCCGACTATGTCCATAGCAAGGGTCTCAAGATCGGAATATATGGAGATGCCGGGTACGGACATCTCATGGATCCTTTAAGTCACATATCTTCCAGATGAACTTATGCTGATGATTGCAGTCTTTGCACGATGAACAAATTTGACAATGTTCAAGTGAATGCTCACTAATATCTTTCTAAACTAGAGCAAACACAAGCTAATGTCCCATTTTTGTGGATTACATGTTTAGCATTAAAGTGAGCTGGCAGATTCACTAAGGCACCTTCAATGAACTACAGCTTGACATTTCCTCTGTTGAAGTGTTGAAGATATAATTAACTGATGACAGTGATGATATTGGAGATGTTTTAATTACCATGTTGGGATAATGTTGTAACAAGAGCAGATTAACTCAAGAAGATATAATTGCTGTAGGTTCTTGACTTGAGAGAGGAGAGAGAGAGAGAGAAGTCAGGCTTAGCATTACTCATCATACGGGCCACCCCATAACAAGCTGTTTTATCTTGACCAGGACATTGACATGTGCAAAGACAATGCCAGGGTCCCTCGGCTATGAGGAACAGGATGCCAACACTTTTGCCTCATGGGTACGTACTATCTGCAAAAAGTGTGTAGATGCACAAGAAGTAACAATCTCTGAGATTTTGTGATATTACAGCCGATTGTTTTAATAGTTTAAGCTGTTAGATGAAGGTACGGTTCATTATTTAAATATTCTAACACACTCCAGCATTGAGAGTTTCTCCCGAGAGCATCCAAAACCATTGGATTTTGATTTGACATCAGATGTTCTAGATTATGTTGTTATTGTTAACGGACTTTGGTTTTCTTATTTAAGTGAAAAGCATTCTCCTACTGATGCTACTGGCGTGATTAGCAGTTTTTTTTTTCCTCAGCAGCATGATTTTGACATGTCATCTGAACTTTACATGGCTCAGTTCAGCTCACTCTTATGCAATCTTTTCTGAATTTTTTGGTCTTTCAAAACTGAAATTCTACTACATGTCATTCTATATAATGCTTTTGCTCTTGGATTTGAAATCTTATATTTCTCAAATCTCGAATTTATTGTCTTGGTACATTCCAGATCGTTTATTTCTGTATGAAATTACCTGAAAGTTACTAGGTGAACCTCCAGAAAAATAGTAGGCCTGCCAATGGGGTCTATTCTGAATATTTATCGTCCATAGTCTTAAATCTTCCAGTGTCAGACATGCATAATCTCACCAATTAATTTCCCCTCTTGGTTTAATCACTGCAGCGGATTGATTACTTGAAGTATGATAACTGTCACAACGATGGGATTAGACCTCAAGAAAGGTAAAGCAAATTGTGATTTGATTGTGGAAGGTAATCCGCTATGACTTGTGAATGAACACTCTCATATTGATTGGCAGATACGGAAAGATGAGCAAAGCCCTTCTGGCCACTGGAAGGCCAATCTTCTTTTCTCTGTGTGAGTGGTACGTGACCACATCAAACCCTGGTAACTGCTTTTGGTGTACGAATCATCTACGCATGAGAGTGTTCAGAGACTGAACAATTATAGTAATTATCAGTCACAAAATGTGTAATATGGTCTCTGTAGGGGCGATGCCAATCCTGCAACTTGGGCACCGAGCATTGGAAATAGTTGGAGAACTACTGGAGACATAAAGGATACCTGGGGAAGGTAACATCAACTAATCAGTGGAAATGAATTATTGGTTTCAATAATCAGATGAATGAGAAGTTACTTTTCTTGCTCAACATGGAAAAACCGATTCTTTGCTGTTGCAGTATGATATCCAAGGCTGATCTAAATGATATGTGGGCATCGTATGCTGGACCAGGCGGATGGAACGGTTATAATAATCGATATGTTCAAATGCAATTAGGATATAAAACTCAATCTGTCTAATGGATGTCCTAATCTCTGGCAACTGTTCTGTGGTTTTTCAGATCCCGACATGCTTGAAGTAGGTAATGGAAATATGACTACAGAAGAATATCGATGTCACTTTAGCCTTTGGTCTTTAGCAAAGGTAAAAGTTCATCCTATAAAAGAATCGAGTAGCATTTAGGTTACCTTATCGAGAATTACGTTTCCTTACAGTTAATCACTTTGCAGGCTCCACTAATCTTAGGTTGCGATATTAGGTCTGTGGACAACGACACGTTTGAGTTGGTCAGCAACAAGGAGGTCATCGCTGTTAATCAAGGTCTGGAGAAAATAGTTGATTTTTATGATTATCTTATGGTCAATGGAAAGGCAAAAGGAAGTTACAGCTCATGATCCTTGTTTTCTTTGGGCGCTTGTAGCAGATGTTCTTGGAATTCAAGGCAAGAAGGTGAATAGAACTGGAGATTTAGAGGTGAATCCGCCTACACAATGCATTTACTTTACAAGGGGCGCACAAGATTTTCACGTCATGATATGCTCACTAGTTCTCCCTTTTTTATGTTGATGTGTAGGTCTGGTCGGGTCCCCTGAGCGGCAACAGAGTGGCTGTAGTCCTTATAAATAGAGGGCTTTCTACTGCCACCGTGACTGCCGAATGGAGTGACATTGGTCTAAATTCTTCCGTGATCGTTGACGCTCGTGACTTATGGCAGGTATGAATGCAATAATTTCCATTTTTTTCAAGCTTCCATATGACATGATATGTTGTGGATAGGATCGAATCTTTCTCGAAGTACTTGAAGCTGCATATTGCCCAGTTTAACGTGAATATGGCTTGAAATTTTTCAGCATTCAACGACAACCACAATTCAATATCAAGTGAATGCAACGATTGATTCTCATGCCTGTAAGATGTACGTCCTGACGCCACAATAATGCCCCGTTCATCTGGGATACAAGTGTGCAACGACACCTCTAGACATCAGTCAATATGATGCAATAAGAAAGAATAAATGTTTCCACATATGCAGAAAACAACTTGTACCTCTGTCTGGATGGTATCTAAAATCTATATCCATCTGAATTTCACGCACGACCAAGATGAGATCAAGACAGTTGTATTAACTGTTCCTAACAAGCAAAATGTAATCAGGAAGCTCTAGCCCATGAAGCAAGTCACAGGTGATGTCGTGAGTTTGGAAGCTAGGACAGAAAATATTCTATTAATGCTTAAAAAATTCGTAACTCTCTGGAGGTCTCTTTGAACAGCAAAATGATCCTGCCAACACTACAAAAACAGCAAATACTATCTTTAGACCGTCATATAAATCTAAAGATTCTGCGGATGCTGTAGCGTGTCCACTAGAAGAAACGCCTTGTGAGCTGAAGATAAAGTACTTCATAACAGCATAGTTATTACCTTCAGCTTATACTAAAAAGAACCCAATAAACAAAACCGGGGGCAAAAGAATTAGGGAACAAAAAAGGACAGATTCTTTGGGTTGAACAAGGTCTAATGGATGCCTTACCAGTTACCACCTGTATTACTACGATGTACAAGGGTGGGCACTAAATGATACCAGAGCGATATGGAGTCAAACGGATCTCAATGCAGCTCAATACATAGGCAGGAAAATAAAATTCTAGTGTACCGTGCTCAATATGTATGATTCGAAGTAAGATTCAACTTGGATTAGCCAATGAGACCTAGGGATATGTCCCAATAATATCAGCATAACCTGTGATCTTACCACTTTCACAAAACCTTCCCTAGAATTTCCTGAGGGAAAAAGGAAAAGCCAAGCAAAAAAGGGAAGAATCAAAAGCTCTGCAGTGTGTACCAAGATTCAAAAAATTGTGTAGCAATATCTTGATTAATGGATGTCAAACTTACAAGAAGTCCAGCTGAAGTATGTAAACAATATATTTCAAGACATCATCGTTTTGACTTGAGCATTTTTGCTTTTCTGACGCATTATTAAAGATGCAAAATCACCCAAGCCCCAAGCCCAGATCGCTTTTCAGGTTCTCAAACCACATGGAACAAAAAAACTGTCATAGCTAAGGCACATCCGGGGTATGAGTATCCAAAAATGGAATAGAAAGTTCTCCAAATTCTGTAAACAAGAGAAGATTACAAATGGCAAGGCTAAAGGTTTTTTGAATTCAGTTACAGCAAGAAAGAATAAGGAAAGCACAAGCTCGAACAAAGATTTTCAATGATCTGGGAAACTAGAAAGCAAGTCTTGACATCGTGATGACTACTGGACATAAGTTACTGACTGGCTATGATAGGTTATCAGAGTGATGGAGGCAAAAACCCTCCAGGAAAGCTAAGACCTCCTTCACTAATTTAAACTGATCACTAAGCTTACAAGATCATCGCTTCCCATCTATAAATAGTCCAACCCTACTGGCTTTTCTGACCAGTGAAGTCATTACAGAGAGAGATTACAGAGAGAAAAAGATCATAAAGAAGTCAAACGTCATGGTCTTTTCGGACGACGACATTTCTCGCGATACGTCTCCTTCTGTTCGCCGGCAACAACGTCAAAGACGACCATGTCCATTACGGGCACGTGGCTTGCATTAGGAACCTCTAGCCGGGACGATTGCTCCGGGCGCTTGCCCTATGCCATGACCGCCAAACGGTACCGTTGCCTGAAGAACACTGGTGATGGATGCTGGATATGGAAAACCAGATTAACTTTGTTCTCCCAAAAAAACAGAGATGAAGATGATGATCAAATCGTATGAAAACTCAAAAAGTCTCAACTCGAATAATGAAAAATCAAGTGGGAACATACCAATTCAACGACACATCCCATCATATTTTGTGAACATCATTTTTTATTGGGATTTATTTAATTCGTGAAAAATAAATAATTTAAATGACGAAAATGCTCTTTGACTAATTATTTTAACAGATGCAGGTGATTTTTTTTTTTTAATAAAAAAATATTTTTAAATTGCTCATTTTTTTTACTAAATAAATATTCAAATAATACCAAGATGGAATATCCTCTAAAAGAAAACCACGCATCCTGAGATAGAGTGCTGAACCAAAAAAAAATCACCACTATCGGAAACCGCTCCGATAATTCTCGATTCGAGCAACAGAAGATGATTGCAACTGCCGGTACCGGCCACCGTTGGATGTTGAAGACCGGTTCTTGCGCACTCCTTCTTCCTCCGCACTCCTCCTCTTCCCCTCTCGCCAAGACGCTCCCTTCCCGCCCCCGCCTTTTCAAGACCCGCCACCCCATTTCGTGTTCGCGTGCCGCCCGCGAACGAGACGACGCCGACGACGATGCTCCGATGGGCGGCGCCGGGGGTGAGGCGAAGGGGTCGGGGACCACCGCGAGGGCGCGGAGGCTGCTCAAGGTCCGCGAGGAGAAGCGGAGGCGGGAGCACGAACAGCTGCACAGCTATCCTGCTTGGGCCAAGTCAGTCGCGCCGCGAACTTGTTCGATTATATTCCCGTGCGAGTCCGCATTGCTAAAAAGGTTCGATTTTTCCGTGGTCTGCAGGGTTCTAGAGGGCGCCTGCAAGGACGACACCGAGCTTCGGGCCGTTCTTGGTGATAGCATCGGCAACCCCGAGCTCATGAGGAAAAGGGTTGGTTTCGTTTTGGTGTTTCTTGCTTCGTTGGTGGCGAAAGCTTGAGTTTTTGAAGAATGTAGTTCTCGTATCTGTCTTTCGGTTACGTTTGATAGTAAATCCGTCAATGCTGCTTTCCCTTGTCTCATCTTGGCATTCAGTTCGAGAACAAAAGCAAAAAAGAAAAAAATATTTCTTGTGTCTTGTCTTCACTAGAGTTGAAAGTGTTGTCAAGTGAATATCTGAGATGATGTTCATATGCTCCAGGTTGAAGAACGAGTGAGAAAGAAGGGTCGAGATTTTAGAAAATCAAAGACTGGATCGGTCCTCGCTTTCAAAGTTAGCTTTAGAGAGTACTCTCTCTCTCTCTCTCTCTCTCTCTCTCTCTCTCTCTCTCTCGCGCTCATTTTGCGTGCCACTATAGGGGCCATGTTCATGTCAAGCTTGAGTCATTTCAGAATTCATTTGTAACAATTACTGCTCAAATATGTAGTTATGCGGCACCATCATGTTTAGGAGTAAATAATGAGATCCTTATTTTCAAAAGTACCTGTACTAATTTATTACAGATGTCGGTGCATGTTGCTTTTGATTGTTCTGGCTGCGGTATCTAGTTTTGCTGTTATTTTTCAGTATCTCCAGTTATGCTGTTCCACTTCTATCCCATTTTAGTTTTCCGTTCTAGCCTACTTTCTAGAGACTACGTGTGTCATCTTTTTTTTTTTTTTTTAGTATGCTTGCTTGTAGTGAATCATTTAAATGTATATACCTGAAGGATGATACTTCGCATTAGTCTGCGTGGGGTAGTACTTCCTCCCCCCCCCACCCCCACCCCCACAATAAATCAGGTTTCTTTGGCACTTCTCACTTCAGGTAAATTGTGTTACCTTCTTTCTTAATGATTTCTGCTTTGTCTCCATTTGCAGTTTCAATCCTGCTGAATCTTACATTTGGTTTGAACTCTATGGATCTCCATCAGACAGGGAGGTTGATCTAATTGGAAGTGTAGGTTAATGTTTTAACATTCTGTTCCTCAGTCTTCTAATCTTGGTTGAGTATTATCTGTTTGTTCTTTTGTTTCTTGATACTTCTATATGTAGCTTGTTTATGAGGACTAGATATGCAGGTTATTCAATCGTGGTATGTCATGGGGCGCCTGGGTGCCTTCAATTCTTCTAATATGCAGGTTGGATTACTTCCTTACATATATTTATATTATATATCTTATTCTACAATTTTAGTGACATTGTGGGCATCAATCATCACCACAAACAAATTAATATGCTTATATGGGTTTAAGATAAGATCAAACTGGAGTTTAAAGAACATTACATGACCAACCTTCTCTCATGGCAATACTAAATCAGTGTGAGGCTGAAATCGCTGGGTAGTTGATTTGTTTAGACTTTAGAGAAAATGGCATCCTTTCATTGTTCACCATGACCTTTTTCCTTTATCATGTTTTGGCTGATAGCGTGCCCTTAAGAAGAGAAGTTTCCCTAAAATCGTAATTGTTGCAGCTGGCAAATATGTCAATGGACTATGATCCTCTCTATGATGCTGATAAGGGTGCAAATGTGATGCCATCATCATTCCATGATATCAGTGATGTGGAGTTTCAGGACAACTGGGGTCGTTTTTGGTATGTGGTTTAAAGGCGCTTGGGTTTCTTTCTCTACTTTTGTCTCTCTGTGAATATTTTTTCATTGGAAAAGAATTCTTTCAATCTGTCATGCAGGGTAGACCTCGGTACCTCTGATTACTTTGCTATTGATGTACTCTTAAACTGCTTGACAGTTTTAAGCTCAGAGTAAGTCTCAAGCTACTGGATAGGAATATATTAGCTCTTTCATTTTTGACATTCAATATGTTCATTGATCATGGTCTCCATTTCAACAGGTACTCAGGCATTCAGCAAATTGTTTTTGGTGGTCGGCGCATGGGTGACTGGGAAGAAGGGATGACCAATCCAGAGTATGGATATAAGTACTTTAAGATTTGATTTATGTGCGATTATTGTTTAGATGGTCCATGCTTTATGTACATTCTTACACCTTGGCTAGAGCACATAGGTAAAAAGTCCTGGTTCTGGAAAGTGGATTTTGATTGCAAGTCAATTGCCGACTAAGAACACTGGAGTTTTGTTGAAGAATGGGGAGTCAATAAGTAATAACATGACGATCCTGATTCATTTATCCAGAATCCCTGGTTCTTACATGAATATCATTCACTATGGTCTTACTTATTGAGAAGTTCTATGCCTTCATCCAGTCATTCATTATACATTTCCAGCTTATTCATACTCCAGAATCATCTTATTTATCTTATTAAGAAAAACTGCTTCTCAAGCATGAAATTTTGGACCAATTAATCTAGGCAACCCTTCCCTAGTCACTAAAATTTGGGTCTGATATTCATCATAATGATTCACTCTTTATGTAACAAGACTAAATGCATGTAAAGTTTGGACATAAATGGGATTGACAAATCTGGCTCCCTTACACTTGAAGTATCGTTACATATTCACACATGTAAATTGTTATGTAAAGGTCTCAAATCTTCTCACTGATTTCATTACTGTCTAAAAGCTTTTGTATAAGATAGCAAGTACTTGCACCAGGATTTCTGATTTTCCTATACCATCTCAATAACTGCTCTTGGCCTGGAGAAAATTCTTTCTGTCTTCTGCACAGACTTCTATTATAGATTTTTGTGATTATAAACCCCTAGTTCTTTATCTCCGCATCAGATAGATACATCATTTGCCCAAATATGTACATGGCTAATTTTAGGGTTTGTGTAACACTGTCTTCCTTGATTGACCAGAAGCTTCACAATGTCAGAGATGGCTATTTCCTGTTTTCATTCCTCTTATGTTTTGTCATTGTTTCATGGGAAATACAAAAGAAAAGATAGATGTACTAATCCACCTACCATGTATAGATTGGTTATTTATAACACCAAGCTAATAATAAGATGAGATATAAATAAAACCTTTGATGTAAGAATCAAAAGGCAATATGTCAACCTTGAAATCATGCATAGCCACAGCAACTCACAGGAGAAGATGTACGAAGCAAAATAGATGGGAAAGAAATCCAACTCAACACGTTGGCAGAATTCAGTTGTAGAAGCAAATAAACAACAGAACACGCAAGAGTTTAATGTTTCTCTCTAGGTATTAGCTTAGCCTAATAGGGTTCGGTCATTGTGCTCTGCTTGAAACTCCTTAAGAAACATTTTTGTTCCTTGGAAAAGCACCTCTGAGAAGGTATAGATGAGGGCCAGGTGATTGACATGGTAAGACAGGGCTTACAGCTGTATATTTATCATATACCATGAGACACAAAGAAATTATAATCATGATGACTAAAATTGTGCCCTCTTAACCAGAACCAAGCAGCACGCTGGTAGGAAACCATCAGCTCATGATCAGCCGTCTTAGGATTGACCCAAAACGCTCCATGCATCTTATATGTGCTCATTGCAAATGGAGGAATCCCGATCTCATACTTACATTCTCCATTTTTGGGGACTTTACTTTCTCTTCTTGGTGGTATAATGGATTCAATTCTCTGATTGTCTTCTGGAATGATATTCACCAGACCTGGAAATGAAATTGTCAGTTACATTGCTTGAGAAATAGACCTGTATGAACTTACAAGTAATTGGTAGATCATATACCAAGGAGGACACATAAACTGGGTGAAAAGAAAATGAACAAATTAAACAAGTTTTGAGCACATGCTTGTACTGTTAATCACGATTTAAACACTTCAAAGCTAAAGACATTCATGTAAAAATTAAATATGATCTTCTAGCATATGGGAAAAAGAATGAAGCTGTATACATCTACTTCTTCAAAAATGGGCAATGTATGCGGAAAGTTGATCTACATGTGATTCACCTAAAATATGAATGATCTTCTAATACAGCTACACTTCCAAGAAAAACTCAACTGGCAAAAGGACATGTGCTAAAAAGCATGTTTGGGATCATTTTGATCTGTGAGAAGATCATGAATGCTTGAAAAACTGTAGTTTGTCAATGTCATCTCCTTAGTAAGCAACTACTGTAAGCTAGTGAGCTGGTCTTTCAGAAGCCAAAGTAATTTGATTGAACATCTCATATTCATTACGCGATAGACATGATTGCAAGAATTATCATATTGAAAATATGCCAAATATGATCAATTAAACTACAATGTCGATGCTTCATTTTGGAAGCCTAGAGTACTTAATCACATATGGTTATAAATAATGGAAAATATTATTTGATAAAGGAAACTTATATATGATTAAGATTTTTCAAATATGTGGGTTTTGGAAGATCTTTTGGATATGAAACAAAAGATTCTTACTACATTGAGATTCATGAGCACATCATTCCTGTTAGATGATGAAATTCCTTAAATCAGATATTTCCTATAAAATCGGAGAGAAAAATGTAGGAACTCCAGAAGACAAAGATCGAAGTAATTGTTAATACTACATCTACAATATCACTAGAAAGATTGATTAAGTGATAGAGCAAAACTTTTAGTTTTAGCGGTTTACTTCACTATGGATTATGCAAAAATAGTTGGTTGGACATACTCAGCAACAAAACCGAAATTCATTGCTACATTGTACCCATCTACTAGGAAAAACATTTTACCTTTAAAGCTTGAGGATTCAATCATGAGTATCTGATATTCATCACCATCATTTGGCGAGAAAGTTCGTGGATAAATTACAAGAAATTTAGTACTGATTAGATCGAGTACAGTTTTGTATCTCTCGGTGCTACTTGTTAATCAATTGAACTGCGTGAATTGCGTCTTTGAGTAGTCAAAATGTGCACTTAATTACAGTATCTTTTTATTATAAGGTTGCTTTTCTTAATACACATATTCAATGTCAGAAAGCACTGTTGATTAAAGACGGACTTCAACAGCCGAACATGACTTTCAGTGACCAAACTTCCTTCAATAATGGCACTGGAAGAACTTTCTTCACCTTTTGTGCATGAACAATAGAGACCCAAAATTTTGAATCAAAGTTTCCACCAAAGACATCCATGATCATCACTCTTAGACATCCACAAGCAGAATTCCAATCTCTCAGGCTTAGACATCCACAAGAAGAAGTCCTTCCAAACAATGTATTCAGTGTTGCTTGTACACTAGATCACGTTTAACTTGCAAAGAAATTTTCTTATAGATGCTTACTTTATAGAGTGTCCCTTGTCGAATGACAAATTGTTGTGATCATGCATATAAGGACATAGACGGTAGGGGAAAAATGAATATCATTTTTCACTTGGGTTGCTTCTTTCATTGCATAAGTTCTATCCATACCATGTTTGGCCATTCAAATCAATCAATGTACCAATTCTGACCTTGAATAACAGATTCACTTGTGAATTGGACTGAAAAATACTTACTATAAGGTAAAATGAGAACCCAATATATAAATGATAGTTGATATGTTTCCGGGATGATGGATAGTTTTAAAATGGCCATCGTCCAACTTTTTTGATAAAGTAGGGTTTGCTGGAAATTCCCTTTGTCGTACTCCAACTTAGTTTCAATCTCTTAAGACATTCAAGTAATACCAGGCTATGATTGCTTTGGAATTCCTCTGTAACGTGGTGCTATTATCTGGTTCTATTGTGATGAAGTCCATACATGGCTATTTCTCGTCTTCGATCCATTGAGCTTGGACAATGAGAACCGTTTTGTATTGACAAATAGACTATAGTGGCCGTGATTTAACAAAGATCAAGTTGAGTTGAGGACCATCAAATGAAATCTTGCTCTTGATTGTTATGATTATAAGGTGTAAACAGAGATCCAAAGTCATTTGATAGAGATTGAGTAGCTATAGCAAATCCTTTTAGAGATCATAAGTCCATTCCAGGTACACCATTTGAGTAGCAACTGCGTCTAAGCCGGTGGTAGGTCTCATTCAAAAGCCACTTTAGGGGATGTGCCCCAGTCAATGTGTTTGGTGGCGATGTTGTCATGACTGACGTGCAAGTTGCTTTAGTTTATTTTCAGTGTCTTAAGAAGTTAATGGTTCCACTTTAAACCAAAAAATATATGATTTCTGACACTAGTGCATTTGAGTTTGCTAAGTGTTTAAAGGGAGCAACATTGATTCTTAGGCTCTTGATCAGACCTTGATATGAATCCATTATAGCGTAAGGAAAGAAAGTGATTATAGTTCGAAGCTTGGCTAGCAACTGTACAAATGCCTTTGGCTTCTATGAAGATTCACGAATTCAGAGTTTAGTAAGAATTAGCGTAGGACTCATTCTCGTGCCATGATGGGGATAGGCATTTGTCCTCTATCGACATCTAAATTGTGCGTGTCATGGTAAAGAACTAGATAGTATGAAGATGACGATCTATCTGAAAATGTTTTCAATTGCTTGACAGAGTAGGATCCTCAGTGCCTGCGCTTACTGTACTCCAACTTGATAGTTTCCACCAATAGAAATAGAGAGCTTTCTCCATTAAATATTTGTGAAGGAATGAATTGCGATCTCTTAAGCAATACAAGGCTTGTGATTCTTTGTAGCTCATTTGAATATAGTGCTAGTATCTTGCTCTATTTTGATGTTGTCAACCCATGGCCATCTTTCTTGTCTTCAATCCTCAATAATGAGATGGTCTCTTGTGGACACATATAATCCTCCATAATGAGATGGTCTCTTGTGGACACATATAATCCTCCATAATGAGATGGTCTCTTCTTGACAAATACACTATAGTGGTGTAATTGAAGGACAATCAAGATGATTCGACAACAGTTGAATGAAATCTTGCTCTTGAATGTCATTATATGTGATCAAGGCATTTAATTAAGAGAGCAATTTTCATTCTGAAGCTTTTTCAAGGCCTGAATGGTATAAATGTATCGTAGCATCATGAAAGACAGTGGTTGTAGAAGTGGTTATAGTTTGAAATCTGGCTAGTAGTTATTCAATGCTTTTACCATATGGTAAGATTTGGAGTTATTGGCCTCTGTTAAGATTTACCAAGTCTATCGAGGACTTATTTCCATGTCATGATAGATTCATACATTTGTCCTTCATCGCCATCTTTATTGTGCATGCCATGTTGAATAAATAGATAATATGAAGATGATTGCTCACTCTAAAACTTTCTTTTGATTTTTTGATAGAGTAGGATCCTCAGAGGATTTCACCGTTCCATTAGAATTTTCCTCGCCTTTTGTGCTCCAGCTTGGTAGTTTCCACTGCCTATCCTGTGTCATCTTGATAAAGAAAAGGAAAGGCCATGCTAAAGAGGAAAGCATTACTTTGTCATCACAAAAATCCAATTTACTCGATTAATGCATTTCATTGCTCTATCGAAAATTCCCTTGCCCTACTGTGCTCCAACTTGGTACTTTCCATCGTCTGTCCTGAGTCATCTTGATAAAGTAAAGGAAAGGCCAAGCTAAAGATGAAAGCACTAATTTGTCATCATGAAAACCTAAATCTACTCCATTTGGTGAATCCATTTATTTAAAAGACCTTCATATCCGACAACTGTCTGGAGCGGCGCTGGTTAGAGTGAAGGACTGAAAATCCTTATGTCACTGGTTTGAATCTACTTCTAAGCTGGCAAAGGGTCCAAAGGAAGGGTGGCCAAGAGTGACACAGATTTGGAAATTCTAGTGAACGAGGAACCCAAAAAATGTGAGCGCTCCTACACTATAGTGGATCAAAATGCTTCGGAGGGTGAAACGAGTCCCTCTCCTTTCAAGCCAGTCAAGCTAGCCCCATAATTGTCCTCATGACTGCAACAGAGTGACTGATGTGATACCCCTCCATCTTTATTGAGCTTCCCTTTTCGGGAGTCAGATTGCATGAGAAATCTGAGAAGCTGGTGATCGTTGCTTAAAAGCAATAGATTTAGTTCATGAAGGTTTATATTTTGAAAATATGCATTCTAAGAGGAAATAGTCATCTTTGACATAGTCTATTTGGCTAAATTACCATGAATCATGCACAAAAGTAGCATGATAGGAATCGAAGCTTTTCTATCCTCCCATGTTACATGTGATTGGCCGGACGTTTAATGATTAACAAAGGCAACGAAACGGATTCATGGTCAACTCCTGCCACCTTGGTCTTGGTGTGGAAATCACATCTCAAGTCGAGCCTGTCCAACCCTCCTTTCGTGGGAGAATTGGCCCAAAGTTGGATAGGGTTCAAGACATAGTCAGGCTAGCAGAGGTGATATTGATTTGTACCTCCATGCGAGGCAGCCTAAAATGTCCATTGTATCATCCTTCTTTCCAATCTGAGCCGACAAAGCTGCCCTGGGAACCTTCTTTCCAATGAATCTTCAAGCCTACCTCTTGATGAGGAGAGTATCTTCTTTAAACCTTCGAACTGATGGAAGTCTGCTCATTAGTAATGCTCCTTGATGAAAGGGAGAAAAGATGTCTTCCTTGCCATGGTGCAGTTAAGTTTCTAGATGGTGGACCTTCCTTCATTGTCCAGTTGCAATTGTCGTGAAGGACCATCTTATAACGCTCGACTTTCTCAAGCATTGACGAATGTTCAATGCCATTCATAACAATTTGGATCGTTTCATATGTCTATATATCTTAAGTAGTTCGTCAGACCAAATTGTTTGTTAATGGTCGCTTTCCCTTCATGTTCACCTGAGTTGGCCTAACCCTATCTTGGAATTGTACTACAAGAGTTAGTATTTGTCTATGACTTGATCTTAGCCAAATGGCCAAGAAAGGAATTTCCGTTATAGGACACTAAGCTCATATTCCATGGATCTTCATGTCCACTGTGAAATGTCGTTCCCTGAAATCGGCGACTCCCATTTTCTTTCTGAATAAAGTCGCTGCGGCCTGAAATTGGTATTCAATATCCAGGTGGCATTCTTTCTAGCATGCACTAATGAAAATTTCCACCTAGGTTCTTTACCAGGTGCATCGACATCGTAAACTAGCTTACCAGCTCACAAGCTTTTACACGAGAAAGTTGCACAATCGAAGAAAAAGAACCGATATGGACTTCAAAGAACAAGGAGGAAAAGGTTGTGGTATCGTGGGAATGCTTAGAACAGACCTTGAGGAGACCACGACAGCATGTGGTAAGTAAGGAAAGATGCAGATAATTCCTTTCGGCTTCTCATCACGGGTATCTGAAGGATCGGGTACCTAAAAAGCATCAACGTCAATAAACGATCTCAGTCGGCATTAAGCCAATCCTCCTTTAGCTAAAGAAGAAAGGGATAGATCAGGAAGGTATATTAATTCGTTGACAATTCAGGAAAAACAGTAGCATACCAAGCAATGGCCAGCCAACTGTGAGGAGTGAGGTCGGTGCTCCGGAAGGTTGTCAAGCCAGGATACTTCCGTGCCAATTCTTTGATCTGGTCCCCAAAACAATTCACCATGTACAAGATCAGATTTGTTCAGGGCCCTTAAAGATTGGATTTAATCCGATCTTTGGAATCAAATGCGATATTCTCGAAATACAAGGATTAATTTACCTTCTCAGCTAGGGGGTATCGGACATACGGGCTCACTATCTCATTGTATTGGCAGTACAGTTCGCCATGATACTCTTCGGCTCGCTCCCGGCCTTCTTGCTTCGCAAAAGCATTGTCTGAACGCCCCCGAAAACACACATCCAAAGATCAAAAGAAAAAGATTTTTTTCGACGAAATGAAATTGAAAATAAGCAGGAAGGTTATCTGGAATTTGCAAAAATGTGAAGGAGCTTACTTGAGCCACTGCTTGGGGAGTTTGAGCTGCTCTTGCTTCCATCACTGATCACGGTCTGGTGCTCGGACTCAGTTGAAGACGACGACCCCTCTCCGGACCTCCTTCAAACACCGAACAATATAGCAAACACATTAGACTAAACGATCGTCTTGCCATTTGAATTGTTGCTGTCTTGAGCTCAAGACGTTAATCTTTCAATATTCTACAATCTGTAAGTGCTGGAAAAGCATTAAAGCCATACAACAATGTATCTCTTAATTCCAGGAACTGAATTACTGAATAAGTGAGGCAGGTTATCATACTTGGATGATTTGAGATCGGGATGCGCCTTGCCGAACTTCTTGTAAGTGAAGATTTGCATCGCGGACAATGAAGGGAAATAGTATTGCACGGTGGACTCTCCAGTAGGCAGCACGATCGGGACTCCGGCGCCGTAAGCGCTCCACTCCTCGTAAGCTTGCCAGAAATCTGTGAGGCGAAAGGAGTCCACCATGTCTTTCTCTTGCTCATGGGATTCCTCATTGCTTGCACGTTGCACATTGGGCTGTGAACGAAATAATAAACCGAAATGTCAAGAAGAAAAGGACTGGAAATTTTCGAAGTGACTGCGCCGGATTCACGTGAACACAGATCATCGCTACCATCAAATCATCAAATCCAAGAGTTACGACGCGATGGGGTCACGTGAGTGCGCATTTTACTGTGCACAAGAATCAAGATCGGGCGTGTCTATGATCTCTGAGGACCAACGTTCTTCGAGGTTGATATCCGTTGGATCACAAAACACAGATCTCGATCGCCTTTGTCTATCACAAGATTTTGCATAAAACATAAAATTGGTCTCTCCTTTTCGTGTCTGAGAATTATGTAATGAAGATGTACAATTATCCATAATTGAATTTTATGTGTCATTGTCCTGAAAGTCAAAACGATCTAGTTAATACGATAGGAGATCGGATTTGGGCTTTTAGGCATTTATTGTTCTAACCTCAGATCTTTTTCGTAACGAATCGAACTAGATAAATAAGTGGTCGGTGGCAGAATCGGGTTAAACTAGTCCCAATCAGAGTGATTCCTAATTGAGCCAATTGAGTTGGCATGACGTACTGAATAATCTATTCATCCCCATCAAGTGAAAATTGAATTAATAAGTGGTAGGTGGCAAAATCGGGTTAAACCAATTTGAACTAGATCAATCCTTGATCAAGTCAATTGAAGCGATATGATGTATTGAATAATCTATTAATCCCCCATCAGGTGAAAACTGAAGTAATAAGTGGTAGGAGGCAAAATCGGTTAAATCGGTTCAAATTAAACCAATCTGTCATCGAGTCAATTGAACCAGTATGACGTACTAAATAATCTATCTATCCCCCACCAAGGGAAAACGAGATCTAAGTCCCAGTGATATTAGCCTAGGTATAAGATGAATTTGGAAAATCGAAAACTCCAGATGAAATTAAAAGAAATTGAAAGAAATGACAAAAAGAACAGAAAAAGAGAAAAAGAAAAAGTAAACGATCAGAGAGAAATATGAAGAGAAGTACCCTGGGAACCTCCTCGACTGCAACACTGGGAATCACAGAGGAACTAAGGCACTCCAAGTTTGTCCAGGACTTCATTTCTCGAACCAGCCTCAAGTCCCATTTTGATGGTGCCATTCTCTCTCTCTCTCTCTCTCTCTCTCTCTCTCTCTCTCTCTCTCTCTCTCTCTCTCTCAATGAGAGAACTAGAAGTGAATAATTTGATAAAGAGAAACTGGCCTTCAAGCCTTGATGTCATAAAAGAGTCGATTAGCAAATTCCCAGGAGGCTTAATTAATGCACAAAACCCAAAACTCACCCAAGAACTATGCATTAAAATTCATAATCTCGACCCTCATTTATCCTCTCTTCTACTTACCCATTAATCATCACTTTTCCCTTACATGCATCTATCCACGTATGGCAAAAACGATTTTGCCAACCTAGTCCTCCTCACACGGCAGGTTGGCACACCCCCTTTGTCAATTACCTTTCAAGGAAAACACTTAGGTTCAAAAATTTCGAAATTGGGAGATAACTAAAGGGATTATTGTTTTTTAGTGCCTTTTTAGCTGCGTGATTGTGTTTATGATGTTGGGTTTGGTGAAGTTGGTGCATGTGGTTCTTATGTTTCTCATAAAATCCTGCATTAAGTACTTCGCAATCAGTGAAGAAAAAAAAAATTAGTGAAGGGAGGCATACATGCATGCCCAATTGTTAAGAGAAAAGGGACTCTAATTAAGACAAATTAAGATAACCGGAGAGAGCCGTTGCAATTGAATTATCTCTTTTCTTTTCCTTATCCTTTCTCGATGAGCCTTAAAACCGAAAGCAACAAATTTTGTCGGCTTCTTCATTACTCAAAAGAAAACAAATTTATGCACCAGCTTCCTCTCTTTTCTCATTTTTCGCGAAGCAAGTGGGCGCCCACCGGATTCTAGATCGAGTGGAGTTAAAAGTTACAATTCTAAAATAAATAAAATAAATAAATTCTAATAGATTGCCATAATCCGAAGTATATTAATGATTTATTACCTAATGACTTCTGAAGGTAATGAGCATTTTCCGAAATTAACATGCATTTACGTCCCACAGTAGTCAACGATTTTAATTGACTGCAGAACAAATATTAATCAAGGTTATAATAGCTCCCGCTTCCCTTGTCCCTCCTGAGGAGTTATGTAGACTGGTCTATCGACGGCAAATACTCATTTATTGTCCATTATCCTTCAAAGAGAGAGAAAACCCACGACTCACATTTTGTAAATAAAAAAGACTCGTAGTTGGACTCGAAATCCAATTTATTTTTATATTATATTAACTTCCTCTATGAAACGAGTGGATTAATGAGTCCAGAAAAAAAAAAGATTTCCTCTTTCAAACAAAAAATGTAGAGATATGATATGTTATTCCATTGATCATCAAATCTAACTAACGTTTCGATTAGATCTATAGCTGTTATGGTCTCACACTCCGAATCCTACAATTATAAGTGAATGACACGGTCAAGATGCAGCTTCAAACACAAACCAACATAAACTTGTTACTAAAAATATATATCTATCTATATATCTAATAAAATAGTGAGTTGATTACAAAATCAAAGTTCTAACTTCCATCAACAAGTATATACACATATAAATATTTATATGTACATGTACGCAACTCAACTAAACACAACAAAAATTATCTGAAATATATACCCAGTTGTCTCAACTTATAATTGAAATCCAATTATCAAAAGTTCCCGTTGATATTGTTCTGGTCCTATTGACCACTAGCTTAAGAACCTGAAAAAGATTTGACATGAATGGTAATAATACAAATCAAACACTTACTCTACGTATTTATAAAACAATAGCCAAACTCAGGTATCTCAAATTCAGTATATAATATTCCTATAGGATCAAAATAAGTTTTATCAAACTAATGTAACCATATACTTAAGTACTCATTCAATCAATAATTTCAAGCAAACATCAGTAGTCCAGTCATCGATCAATCTCGTGTCCAATATCAAACTATGGTCACCCTTATTACTCCGTGACAAAGCTTGTCAAGATTTTCCTTGCCTAGTTCTCTACCTATATCAGCTAGCAAGTTGGCCACAAAAAAATCTTGAGAATAGCGTAGACATTCACAAGCCTCTAAATCGGTTATGAACATAGCGAGAACGCATAAATCATTTTAAAAACCAAGTAAGACCTTTCACAAATCAATGCACAATGCATTTCATAAGGCATTTTGAACCATTTCAGAATTCATTTCATTAATCAGATTCACAAATAAGTATTTATAATCTTACGCAATACTTTTCATAAAACATTTCCCAAATTATTTACAAAGAACCAAAAGTTTGTAAATGACCGATCCAGCTTTATGCAATAGATATGTTTTTCCTTGACTCATAATATGTCGAATCTTTATTACAGATATGATTTTACAAAGTCATAAACGAGATAATGACCATTAACCTGAAAATGCAAAACCAAAAGCTCAAATCGGAAGCGACATAGCCATCGGAAGCGACGTAGTCCGTAATGCTTCAAAAACCTGTCAAAGAAATATTAATCGAAAGCCGGACATATGCGCCAACTTATCTCAACAAAGACTACTAGGTTGGGGTCAAGTCGCTCGCTACCGGTCGACAAAAAGACCTCAAGAATAGCCACTTTGCTGCAATTAACAGCAGCAGCCTGTTTGGTTTCACTTTGGGCAACAACATTCCCTCACGCAACGAGCAGCCCCACTCACGCGACGAATTTTCTCCCATCATCTCTCTCCACCGAGCTCCAACTCATGCGAGTTTATGGTCAAAAGAAAGTTCTTTCGAAACACTAAAGACCCTAAATTTTGCCTCCTCAAAAGACAGCCGAAGGCAGGCGAAAATTTACACCAAACACAGTAATTTGACACTATTTTTCCAGCAGTCCACGAAAGTTCAAAAATATATTCCAACCAAATCGTAATTTCAAATCAACTTCTGTAAAATCAGAGTTTCGTCACTAACTGATTTCACAGCTAAACAATTCTTAGATTGGACCAGCAACTCAAAATTTGAATAGATCCGAATTTGCAACTCAACCTCAAAAATTCTTTCCATCAAATTAATAACGGGTTTGAATCCTTATCGAACGCTATGAAGTGGAGATAATCTGGGAGTGGGCATGCAAAGACACGTCTCTCTCTCTCTCGCGGTCGGGCACTCTTCTTTTTCCTCTATTTCTTCCTGAGTCTGGGCTGATGATCTGGTTTAATAGAATTTGAGCTTTGAACCCTCTTTTTTCTTCTTTTTAATTTTCAGCCCAAATATTATAATTACGTATACATTACATTTTACCCCATAATTACTTACAAATATATACTTTCGAAATTGTCTCAGTTTTATTTTTTAAGACCACCGTGAATGTTTACATCAATTATCTGTATGCCTCTCTTTACGAAAATTCCATTTGTCCAAATATGCCACCCCCTAAATCCCATTAGACCCACTAGAAATGAAATCGCCACAATCCCAGTAAGATGTTAAAATGAATTTTCAAGAAGAGACCATTTGATCTTTTGAGATTTTGGTTAGAGGTATGTGAACGATATTTACCAATATAAGATTATGTAAGTCATCATTAAATCAAAAGTAATGTATATTTTCAGTACTTTCCGTATTATTACCGTTTTCTGGAATTATTGGAAGGTTCATTGAGGAGTTTTGCTTTCTTCTCAACCTTTCTTAGCTGTGTTATTTTAGCTCACATCCGTGTGATAGGTGATGCTTTACCACATCTTGGTTTCATTACGTTTGGACCATCACAACGCAAGAACACAGGTTAAAAAGACAACAAGAATCCATAGACAAAAGAATCAAACATGCGTCTTCTGCAATCGTGGATTTGAAAGAGCCCAATCAGGATCTGCTACAGCAAAAGAACATGACTCGAGCACGCCGAGCTCGCGACAGTTTCTCCTGAAAACCCTTCTAAAATTCAATCAATCACTAACTTCGCCGCGAGTTTCAGATCTCCATTAACACTGAAATTACGCTAACTTCACCGATTTGCAAGGAGCCCTTAGCTTTCAGGATGGAGAAAGTAAAAGCTTCCAAGAAGTATTCAACAACAGATACAGATGGATTCATAATGCCGCTTTGTACCAATTGAATGTCTTCCAACAAATGATCATTTGACAATTTTGTGATTCCGTATCCCAAAAATAGTATCGAAATAAATACACGCTCACTCGTGGCTAAAACTTACAAACCGAGCTTCACGATGGGTTAGTGTGAATATTGACTGCTTGTCTCCACTGCCAAAGCACATCCACTGGCCACGATGGTGCTGGCGCAAAAACCACCAGGCACTTTGCGGGAAAAGTACTTGGCTGTCCACTCCAGTTAAGGTAGTTATATTAGAGTGAGGTTAATGCTTCCACATTCGAGTATATGCACTGTGAATGGGCAAATAAGTATCATCGACCCGTAGCTGCTGCTTGACCATGAGGTAATCAACTCCTCAGAAGAATCAGATTCACTTCCTTCAAGATACATGGGGAATGTATCCTACATAAAACCCGTAAGTGAAAATCTACTCGGCTGATCTGTGTTCGTCAAACTGCTTCAAGAGCTAGACTCAACTCATGCGCGGACTTTGCAACAGATCCCCCTCTTCTATGAACAAAGAAAATCAGAACATCATCACTTCTATAATTTCTTGAGAAGCATAAAACAAGTCTTCAGAAAAGGCAAATTAAAATGAACCTGGTTAGAGCAGGCAAACAGCGCTTAACCCTTTCAAGCTCTACATAGCAGAGGTTATAACGTTCCAACCTGTGCCAATCCACCATTATTGCCGTCAAGTTAGTTTTTGAACCAAAATTCTATCCAAGGACATTGAAGAATTGAACACACCTTTGTTCGGCTTCAATATCAACACCAACTGGTGTCGATGCCAATACTGCTGAATAAACCATGGAACCAAACACTCTGACCAGTTTGAGTAGTATGTCCAAAGAGATGCTCAAATGCCTGCAGAGTGAGAAGCTTTTAGAAAAATGGAATGTCTTTGAAACATAGAAGAGGCAAACGAAGAGCATTAATCAAACAAAAGAAGACTGCACATAAAGAGCGTGACGTCAGGCCGTTTGACCCTGTGCCACATTCAACATAAGGCAGGATAACATTGTCTAATTAAAGCTACATATCTCCAGAAAGATAAAAAGTGAATGCACTACAACAGCTACAATGCCAATGAAGCATATGATCAAAGCTTTTAATACTTCACCAATCACAAGAAATGAGGATGTTCTTTCACTGTGAGTAGGCAGGTAAAAAAAAGACAAATTCACTCATAATAAGTGTATAATGCAAACTCGCGGCTTGTTCTCAACAAAGGCTTCGTGTATTAATGAATAATCCAATTGCCACTGTAATTTTGGCCAAACACCAGCTATAGAATATGTTCAGCATGAGTTGAGCTCAGTGATATCATGCCTCAAGAGTAACAGTCCCTGGAAAAGTCATCTCATCAGATCCATCATGATCATGGCATCTAAGAGTGCGTTCGATAACATTTCTGCTCCCAAGAACAATTTCTATTCAGAAATGGTTTTTTCCATTTCTATTCCTGGGAAACAAAGAAACGGATTTTTTTTAACTTCTTGTTTCTGTTCCAAATCTATCCCCTAGCCACTCTTTTATTCTGAAGAATGGAAAAATTAACTAAAGTTATCAAACAAATTTCTGTTCATTTTCTCTTCCAAGGAACAAAAGAATGGAAAAATAGAAAAACAGGATAGTTACCAAACAGGCCCTGATGGTGTGGATACCTTCACATATTAAAAAATTAAAGCTCAAGAGCGAGAAAAAAATTATCAGGGATAGAAAAATGAAGAAAGCTGCAGCATCAAAGTCCACAACAAGAATCTGGCTGAAAGTAAATGTCTAAAGCAAGAAAAACCATTTTGACAATACAAAGATGAGTAAATTTGCTAGCAAAGAACCATTAAGTACTTGTTACTCACCTATCCAGGTCACTCTCAAGAAGTCCATTCAGAAGGGGCAAAAGACAAGTGAAAATATCCAGAGTAACCGTGTCAATTTTCTCTGTCATTATACTAACTACATCAGCAAGCACCTGCAGTTTAGGGCATAGAGAAAGTGGTTAACACAAGGATTTTAATTAAGACCTCATCAGGCAATCCATGTTTCTTCAAGGGCAAGAAAGTTAAAACACTATGGAGTCACTGGAAAGCTACTCACAGAATTATCAGCCATCTTCTCCATAGCACCAATAGCCCCTTTGATATCCCTTCTTCCCCAGAATCCAATGACAACCTACCACATAATTTACAGAAGATTGTCGCATTTAATGACAAGATGACATCATCGCAATACTATGCTCGTGAGCTTATACTATTTTCACGTCATGACCACCAGGATCTCCAGATGATGACATGCCACCAAGTAAGAGCATCCATACTACCTTAGAACATAAAAGCGCATTCAAGATATGACGCCAACAATATAATAGAGGAAAAAGATAAAATCATCATTGAATTATATACTAGAATGCAATTTTAAGAAAAGGGACAAAATGAATTAACAACTTTTTGGTGGACATCGCTTAACTTGCTGAATAAGGGGAGGTGAGCTCATAGTACTCACATCCTAAACTTTAAATCTCCATCTCTGACATCGTCTCTAAGTTAAGCATTCAAGCAGAGAAAGATAGTCACCACAAGTTGTCCTTAGCAATTTGAGAAATATAAGCAAATGTCCTATTGATTAAGCATGTGCAGATTGCAGATCTGAGTGAAAAGCATTTTCTAAGGAGTTACATTCCAACTAATGCCCCATCTAACTTTCAGCCTTATACAGCTACTGACGTGACCAAGATTGACTTGTATAAGCTGTTGCTTATCAAAAGCATAGAGATCACAACCACATTACAACTTTCAAAGATTAATTGTATACAGCTATTTAACAGATATCTATATGAAGTACCTGCAATTTGACTAACCGAGACTGCATAGAGCCAACAAACTGGTCATGATGCTCCATCACATCTGCAATGGCATCCTCATCACTAGCAGAAACTGTTTCCTTCTCAGCAGAGGGTCTATGTCCTCTCTGTTTCACAACAGAAGTTGTCAAAGACAAACCATAATAACAAATGACATGTTGAAATTTGTCAGAAGGAAATACAAAACATTGAAAGAGAGGACCAGTGAAAAAGTAGTCCATTTCCTTACCATACTAAAAGGCAGCACATTTGCACCAGGCCCCATTCTCGAGGTAATACCGGGTGTAGGTCCATCAATATTAATTTTCTCTCTTTTCTCCCAATTAACAACAGGGGGACGCATCCGCCCTAGATATTCACAAGATTGTATGAGCAGACTTCCTATAATGCCCAAACAAAAAATAATATTTGAAAATAGGGTGTACCTCCCCTCTGTCCGTCCGCAAAAATTTGCGCTCTGTTTGTTTTCTGCATTCGAGACTCATCTGCAACAAAAGATTGGATATTGAGAATCATCCTTTTAAGGAAAAAAAATGCACATTTGCAGATCCCAGCTTCAATAAATCCAAAGAGTTGGAATCCGAACATTCCAGCTTTATAATAGGCAGAATGTGAACATTATGAAGGTGAAACCCAACAAACACATAAGAGTTGTTTACTTTTGCAAGTAGTTGGCAGTAAATTTCACAGAGACCATCAATATTTCACTGAGGTGGAAAGAATTCTTCCAACTGTGATTCCTTACGACTCATCTCAGTATATGATGCTCAGCTCTTTCATTGAATAGCTTTTTCATAGTTCAAGGAGTCTAACCAAATCCTATGCTTTAGAGGGGAAACAAAAGTTTTTTCACCAAGTTGCCACCCTCAGACCAAAATGTGAATTTCTAAGAGATGTTTTAGCATGGTCACTCACTACTATTTCTGCACCCAGCTCACTTACACTACACACAATATATCAGTTTATCAACTTTGCCAGACTAATACTACTCTGTTACGAGGTATTTTCTATTCACCTATCAGGTCCTTTGTTGAGCATTTACCAAATTATACTAAGGTGCATAATCTCCTCATTTTACATTACTCTAACTCCCTCCTCAAATTCTTATCTTCAAAATGGTCCTATTGATGCTCAGACCAGGTCCATACCAAGTTGGAAGCAATTCTCTGGCAATAAAATCCAGCAAAATTAGCATAACATTGTGGAACAGGCAACAATAAAAGAAAGGTGACCTGAAATTAGACAAGACTCAATATTCTACAACTACTGGTTGCAATTAATATCAGAAAGCATTCTTCTTCTGATAATTGAACACATACAATTTTCACGCAGGTAATTGGCCGGTGCATCCATTACTAAACTTGTGTCACGCTTGCTTGGAGGACCAGATGAATCATCCATTGCATTTCTTTCAGCAGTAGACAATCCTTGAGCCGGGGCTCTCACTACAGAGAAGATGTTCCTATTTGCAATGTTGCTCAATGAACTGGGATTTGGGCCAGCTGTTTCAGATCGACCCGAGACCGTTGGCTGATCTAATTCATCTCTGCCATTTGACAGCTTTCGTAATTCAACTGATTTTGACTGCAAAGAAAATGGCATCGTTCTTGAAGCAAGATCAACTTCTTTTTTGGATTCAGCAGCCAATTCTGATCTAGCGTCAGTTCTAGGAACAATGACAGGTACGATATCTGATTTACTGAAGCTGAGAAGACCGATTGTGGCATTGGCCCTTGCACTACTCCTCCTTGGAGCTGCTGTGCTCTGAGCTGTCACCGAGGTGACCCTTTGAGGAGTACCAGGTACACTTCCTGTGGCTTTAGGCATATGCAAAGCAAGAAAATTGTCATATTCTGGAATCCATTCCAGATACCAAAGCAATATATAAAAGAAACCAAAAAGAAAAAATAGATATCTTACATGCCAAACTTTTCTGCTCCTTAACAGGGTCTGAATTTTGAGAAACCGACAATCTCCCAAGGGACTTTGTTTCCTTCACTAAAGAATCTGAAGTTTGGGAAACAGATAACCTCCCTGAACTGGCCTTAGCAGTATTCTCATTCAGTACGGTGAGATTCCCAACTGTAGGAGCTTTAGATTGAGGAGGAACTTTAAATCGGTTATTACCAACAGCATACGGTTCTATGCGCTGAAAAGAGGTGAAAGAAAGGACAACATTTATAATTTCAAATATGATACAGGAAGCAACTTTAGACTACAACCGAGCACAAAAATTAGGTGCAACTTACCGAGATGTCAACAACCCAAACACCAACACAACTTTGATTAAATGAGCAGCCGAGGAGCTTTCCCTCGTGCACATTAAGGTCTGATAATCTAGACCATCCCACGTCTACAGTATCATGGCACAGCATCGGTTCCCAGGAAAGAACCTACAAAGTAGCATGGAACAAAGGAATCAATAATGAACCATGTACCTTTTCATTGCAACATGAAATTGTCGCCATTTTTACCTTAAGATTTTCATGCAATCCACAAAGGAGGGTCCTTCCATCAGGATTGAATGTCAAACAACGTACTCCAGTGCTCTGTCATAATTTTGGGATGTCATGGTGGTTTGTAAGAGCATCATACTAAAGACCCATCGATAATTTACTTCCTCTTTAGATACCAAAAACTCATTCAGACAAAACTCTTACCTCGGGTCCACTGGAACCAATCAGTTCAAAGGTCTCGAGGTCCCAAAATTTTACAGTCCTGTCAGCAGAACCTGTAAAATAGCCGAACCATATGAACAATTAGTGGAGACATAAAGAGACATGCAGCATTGAGTAAAATTGCAGTAGAATGGTATCTCACCTGTTGCCAGTAAAAACTCATGGGGATGGAAATCTATACACTGAACTTGGCCCTCATGAGACTTAAAATCATGCAATAGCTTTCCGGCCGTCAGATCCCAGAGCTATTAATTACATTCAGAAACTTAATCAGCCATAAATTATTAAGGAAACATAACAAAAATATAGATAACACCACTTGCTCCAATCAACATGGTCCAAATGATCTTGGCACCTCAGGTAATCATGTTAAATGAGATCCTACAACACATTTCCTTGCACAAAACCATGTATTTATTACTCACAAGGAACTGCAGTCTCAGTTCCCTAATCCAGAACTAGATGTTATGATAATCCAAAGAATGATATGGGTTTTAGGCATTAGGTTATCGTTTCAGAGCTATCCAATAATGTACCTAATGTAGGTCTCATCATCTGTCTACTGTCAGTGTTGCACCAAGTAACCTACAAATTTCATCAGCTAGTGGCAAGTGCACTTGTCTTTTAAAGAATCTACGCTCGCTTCACTATATTGACAAATCACACCAGACTCCATATGTGCATATGGCCCTCTTAAAAACATTTAAACAAGACAATACCATGGCACGAAGTAACAACTATAAAGCCTCCACAACCATCATCCAACTACCACATCCGCAAATTAAGATGCTTTCTAAGTATTATTAGAAGAAGACACCTAGATGAATGATCACGTACTTTATCACATGAACTATTTTCGCAAACAATTTATAGATTAAAGAAAGAGTTTAACCTTCACAGTGTTGTCCTCTCCACCGGAAACCACCCAACGACCATCAGGAGTAAACCTAATTGCATTGACCCCACGTGTGTGGCCTTTGTATGTGTGGATACAACCCTTTTTCCTGATATCCCATATTTTTAAGTTCGTGTCAAGAGAACCAGATGCAAAGAACTCCCCAAAAGGATGGAAATCCACTGATATACAATTAGATCTATGACCAGTAAGAGTCCGAACAACTGCAGAGAAAATCACGTTACAAGTCGTTGTTACACATCAATGTGATAAGAAAACAAATAAGCAAAGACATTTTTCCAAGATATAACTAACAGATTATGAGTTTGAAATCCTGCTTAAGAAATAGATGAGCATACTCTTTGCCTCTTCTAAATCCCAAATCTTGATTGAACCACTGGCTGCTCCCGCAGCTACTAACACCTCCGAAGAATCAAAACTCACTGAATCAATTCCACTGCTATGTCCAGACAAGCTCTGAAAACAATAATGAATATTAGACGGGGTGTATTGATGAAAAGCAGATTCTAATTAGCATGGCCACTGCTCCAAGCAAATTGATGATTCATTAATGGGTCAGTTTCTACAGTGCCCAGATCCATTTATCTGAAGAAAGCAATCATATGAAACCTCTTCCCACTGGGAAAGAAGATGAACTAAAAAGAGTACCTATTGCTAAGAGGAACTCAAAACTATAAGCCGCCAGACCACCAGTAAGGGATTTCAAATTTCCTCAAATATTTCTAATTCTTAATTGACCATCAGACACTCAAAAGCCCACAATTTACTTGGTCACAGGAGAAGGCATAAAAGAAACATACTGTAGTCACATTCTGTACACCATGACTGTGTCAAGACGAAGAGTATAAGTATCACATTGTATCAAAGGAAAATGGCAACAACAGCAGCATAAGGAACAAGCCACCATCGTTCAGGCATAAAATCATTTGTTAGACAAGATTCATCAGATGGTTGATAATTAACGTGTAATTCATATAACAGTGTGACCACAGAAAACTGACCTGTATGGCATTGGGTTTTCCAATAGCCCAGAGATTGACTTTATGATCTTCTCCGCCGGTGACCAGAACCCTCGACGACTTCCTTCCAATTTTGAGGCAATTGACTGCTGCAGAATGCGCTACAAATTCCTCTGCGTTTGCAGCGCAAGTTAAGGAAAACCTAAAATAACACCACCAACAATACAACAGCTTCCAACGATTCCCAACCGAAACACAAAATGTCCGAATCCACAAAACTAGTAAGTTCCCCATATAGCAGCAAACGGAATCGCATTTCCATTTGCTATTCGCAAAGCCGCGACACACAGCATCAGCACGCGTAAATTCAATTCAAGGATACGTAGCTTGTAAGCGCGCTTCGTAGTCATGGCGGAGACGCGAGCAAAACCCTAATGGCAAGAACAGCTCCGGAGACATTCAACATACGACGGGTCGTCCCGAACGAGCCCAAGATCCGACAAAGGAAGCCAGATCTCAAGAACCCAAGTCAGGTTCTCCCCGTATCACGCCGCCGTTGCCAGCACCTACCCACGATATTCAACAACAACAGAACAAAAAAAAATTAGCTGGCTTTCTAGATCACCAAGGAATGGGAACCAGCAAGAAGACAGGAGAAGAAGAGGGGGAGGGAAAAAAATGTCACCTTTACGGAGTCGTTCGAATGGCACAGGCGAAAGGAGAAGAACCCTTGTCTTCTCTTTCCCTACCTTCTTGACTTTGAGGTCCCTCCTTCGTCGTCTTGGCTCGCACTCAAGGAAAGATGGTCGCGCAGAGTAGAGCACAAGCATTCAAATTTCAGGAAGCAAAGGATTTTTTTTCCCCTTCGTCAGTTACGGAGAGTCATTACACAAAATCTATTAGCAGAAAGTATTGGACTAAAAAAGTGACAGCTTTTCCCTCTTTTCCTCCTTCCCCTTAAATTCTTGAAGGCGAGATGCCACCCCAACCCAAGAAGAAAATGAAAACTTGAACGACAGCAATGGCAAGAATGCAGTGATGCTAGGTGGGAGAGGAAAAAAACCAGGGAGGCAAAGAGAGAGAAAGAGAGAGAGAGAAGGGGAGTGAGGAGGGGGAAGGGCAAAATGGAAAAGAGCAGGAGGAAGCTTTCAAGATTTGTGTTTCAGGGTCAAAAAAAAAATAAAAATTGTTATTATAATATTTCCTATAATATAATCAACAATAATTAGGAGTGATGATAATCTTATTTCTTTAAAAAAGAATAAAAGAGAGAGTGGGAGGGAGGGAGGGAGGGAGAAAAAGTGAAACAGAAGAAAAATGAGATGAGAAATGTGGTGTGTGCCCAATTTGAAAACTACCCAACGCCTCCTCTCTCTCTCTTTCTCTCTCTCTCTTCACTTGGGACCAGACCCTCCTTCCTCCCTCCCCTCCCCTCTCAAAATCAAAAACGGTAAAGTCTCATAACCAGCCCCTGCCCCACCCCCCACTCTCATTACTTACAATACCATTCCCTCTCTCACTTCCTCACCTTTCTCTTATAAATTATTTACTTTCTTTTTCTCCCCGACTTTAGACGATGTCTCTTTCGTTCAATTTTATGTAGCCATAAAAAAGACAAAAATTGATTACACTTACTACACGTAATTGAAGAATGAACCGCACGTCACACGACAAAAACTACATTAAAAAAATTGTAGCATATATATCTACATAATTATTCAAAGGGTATTTACAAACGGTCGCCATCAAAATTGATAATTATTGTTTTTATAGGCTTATTTCGCTGTCTTCCCCAGGGGGGTTGTTTTGTGAGGTATGTTTTCCACGCTTCGTTCCTTGCTTTCTTGGACTTCATCTACCCTATTTTTAAAAGAATATATATATATATATATATAAAATAAAATTTGCTTTTTCTTGATTAAATAATGCAATGTGGGAGCCACACGACAATCATCAAGATGCAACTCCAAACTGGGACAACTCCAAAAAGCCTCATATGCCAAGAAGGTGCTCCAACACTTTAAGGTTGAACTTAAAATGCTATCTTGGGTCTAAAGCCATATTCGGTATCCGTTAGGTTTTGACCTTTGGTGGCATTTAGGTGGATAACTTTTCCTGCTCTTTATCCCTTGTACACGACAAAACATAGGACCTCTATTAGGATGGAAACCATCTTCATAGTGGAAATTCCGATCGCTAAACCAATTCTTAATCTTAAGTTCTCCCGCAATTTTAGGCCTTTTCAAACTGTAGTTGCGAAAAGATGATACTCCATTAATAATCTTAAGGAGCATGTGAAAAGTCACTCCCGTACATCACATCTATCTAAAGTCAAAATCACAATCACAATGCATTCATTTTATAGAAAATTTAATGATAAAGAAAAACAATTTCCCAAAAAGCATTTTCCATTAATGCGATTTGTTTTTCTTTGTTTGGTAATGTATAATTGAAAATGTTTTCCGTTGTTTAGATTCCATTAGGAAATAATTTCACACTTTATCTCAACCACAAAAATCGATTTTTTTTAATTTTCCATTATAAAAACTTCGAATCTTTAACTATTTTATTTTTTATTTACTTTTATTTTCTGTTTTTTCTTTTCTTTCTTTTATTTCCGTTTTTTTTTCTCTTTTCTTCTTCTTCTCTTTCACTCCTCTACTTCCTTGTGCCATCCTTTCTACTTTCTCAGCGATTCATCCGCGGTGGCTTATGAGGGCAAGCTTGAGTCATCACTGAAGGCCTCGAGCTCATTGATGTGGTGGGGCTCAAGGTTACCGCTAGAGGCGTTGAGCTTGCCCAATTTGATGAGGCTCACGGCTCATCACTCGACCCTTGTCGCAAGCTTGCCGGCCTCGAGCGAGCTAGAGTCTTGCCACCTAAGGTCGCAAGCTCACCCGATTTAGTGAGGCTTTAGGCTAGCTAGTCTTTGGCAACAAGGCTCGAGGCTTACTAGCTTGCCCAATCTAGCAAGGCTCAAGGCTCATCGCCAGAGGCCTCAAACTTGCCCGATTTGGCAAGGCTTGAGGCTCATCAACCTCAAGTGAGCTCAAGCCGCGTCGCCAAAGGTCATGAGTCACTTGATCTGGTGAGGCAAAGCTCATTTGTCGTTCTCGTGGCTAGCAACAAATGGAGAATAAGAAAAAGAAAAGGAAAAGGAAGAAAAAGAAGGAAAAAAATTAAAAATAAGAAATTTGAATTAAAAAATAAAAATAAAAGTAAAAATTTCAAATGTTTTTAAAATATATTTTTACAAGAATATTTGTAAATAGAGCATCAAATCTGAAGTTTTGGTAGATTCATAAAACATTTTCCGATTCATTTAAAAAGAAATCATTTTCTTAAATTTAAGTTTTGTTAGGAAAAAAATTTCTATTGACTAGAAAAATGTTTTCTATTAACCCATTTTCTTGAGCGAATCAAATGTCGAAAAGAGGAAAATGTTTTTTCTTGATAATGTGTTCCACAAAATAAACACACTCTTAATTTGGGTATACTGTACGTGGTCAAGCTCAGGTCGTTATGATTGAGCCGCCAAAAGGAGCAATAAACTAAACGATTGCTGTCGGTGCGATGGTCTCGGCAAGTTTCTTGATGGCTATCCACCGATAAAAGATGCAAAGTCTCGTTTTTTCCCGATAACTTCAGAGTAGAATTGAGAGATTATGCGTCAGAAAAAAAAGACGAATTTTCTCAAGTCCTCGTTACAAAAATGAAATTCAATGAAATAACTTCCCACCACCACCGCTTTTCTTTCTCCAATTAATTTGTCCACCCTTCTGTTCTGGCAAAGGGAGGGCTGGCCAGGTTCCACTTGAGTCATTTAATCGAGAGTCCTTCGCAACCCCAGACAAACCGTGAATGAACTAATGGCTTCAATGGCCAGAACACAAGAAAGGCGTGCCGATGCGGCCTGCCGGTGTTGTGATTTGTTCGTAAGTCACCAAACCGGTGTCGGTGGTGGCGCCACCGTGGGACACCCCCTCCGTCCCTTCCCCCACCCTCCCCAAATTTCACGTCGCCGACAGTTTTCCTTTTCCATCCACACGATCCCATCGTCGCAAGCCATATAATCACGTACGAAGCATTTCGTTTATGAGAAGAGAAGCTATGTCGGGTTGGACCCATTATGGGAATTACATAATGCGTAAAATCACTGATTATGTTTGACTTTCATTGTATTGTCTCCTTCCGGAAAGGCGGAAATCACGATGTCACTCGAGATTGAATTATCTTGACATAGTTTTTTTTCTGAAGCCTTGGTCTGGAACAGAGCTCCAAGAGCAGAGCAATTCTCACACCTCAGCCAGACCATAGAAAATGTAATTTTGGACGGTCGCACCAGTGAATTTAGGGGTGAAAGTTTTCTGTTGGCACGTCGTTTTCATGTTTAACTAAATTTGGTGAAACGATTTTCAAATTTCCTTGTTTTTAAGGTGAAGGAATTAAAGAGTTGGAGTGGTCCCCCGGTTACAAGCATAGTTCCCTGCATTCCTCAATCGAAACAAGATTTCAAAAATTCTCATGAAATTGTCTTGTATTTATTATTATTTTTTTTTTGGTAATGTTTCGGTTTTATCATGTGATAACTGCACATGGAAAAGCTCTAATATGATAAATGGTCATGTGGACAGTACACAACGGACATGTTCACCTAGTCTGACGCATGCCGTCTTATCCATCTTTTCATAAGGAAATGAACCCAAGTATCACAATTACTCCACAAGAGAAATAGTTACCTTTGACAAGTACCATATAAGAAGACGACAAGTTCATATAAAATCTTAACAGAAATATCATAGTAGGTTGAACCCGATTGGCTTTCCTTCTATTATATGCGAGTGCCGTTACTAACTCTAACCATAGGTTGGCCTGCATTGACTAACGTTAATCAAAGACCCAATTTGTTCTTCTTCCTCTCTTTTTATTGGATAGATCGGACTTTGAGTGTAGTTTAATCCAGTCTGATGGGTCCATTCTTCAGCCGATCCTTTGTTTCTGTCTCGAAACTAATTTCTCCCGGGCCTTTTTCACCAAGAGAGGAGAATCCTTAAGAGACATCGGGGCATGCCCTCATACGAGGCTCACCGCGGAGACGGGATGGGATGGGCGGACGACATGTTGTTCTATGAATGAAATGCGCGGCCGAGAAGCACTCGGAGTTGATGCGTGTTGACCTTAAGTGGGCATAAAAGGAAGCATGTGCCAACAGCTACAGAGCTCAAGAAGCGTTTTAGTGGAAGATCGCACGCACCAAGAACATTCGCTCAATATTCATTTTATCAAAATAATGTATCCAAATCTTGAGGCTATATACTATCAGCATTCTCGGCTGCATTCCCCGGGTTCTCAACATCTTCACATGTCGAAGCACCGTATTTCCCAAAACTGTCTGGACGAAATGGCACAGACAACAGATCAAACAGATCTCAACTCTTTTGTATTCCCCAAAATTAGTGTCAACAGATCCAAAGCTACTTCAGACAACAAGGAGCAGATAAGGTGGTGCACTTTCACGAACCTTTTTCTAGTCTTTAGAGGTATGTGAGTGCGTGCGACGAGATTGAAGTAAATTGAGATTTTCCAAGGAAAACAAGAAGAGCACGCCAACCAGAGGTGGCGACGTGCCTAGAGAGGCAAAAAGGTCTGCCGTATCGAGGCCACAGCAACCTTTTTGCAGTTGATATTGACACTGGTGATCAATCTTAGAAGAAGACGAAATATAACTCAGGGAAAAATCAATATTTAAATCCTTAAAGATGTAGGTTCTAAATAATTCAACCACCCCGATCTGTCAACAGCCCCAAATTCTGGAGTTTAGTTCCAGATTTCTTTTAAGAGCCAGACAATTTACCGACCAAAAAAAAAAAAAAAACAGATGTCAAGCATTCATTAGTTTCGTTAAGTAAGAACACGTTTTATATACCGGTCAGCCAAAAATTCCTGACAATCACGAAAAAAGGATCCACGGGGGGCTGCCAGTAATCAAAGTAGAAGCACAATTGCTACATTTTACTTTTGGCAAGAATTTGCTTTCTAGTCGCCAATACTTTAAAAAACTCGCACCCTACAGAGAAAGGAAGAGTGCAGAAGGTCCTATCGCGAGAGAAGTTTCACTCTTGAAGTGAAGTGCTGCTGCAGAGCAAAAACAAAAATAACCATGATGACAGTGCTACCACGCAAAGTGATATGGAATGACGCATTGATTCCATATGTAACAGCCATTCCCATCATGACTATCAGTGACTTATTCGCTGCTGTAAGGAAGTTCCTCAATTATTCAACAAGTTTATCAGATAGGAGGAGGACTTTGCTAGAGAATGGAAGATAGCAGGTATGTGCCCAAAAAAGAAAAAAACTATAATAGCTCAATCCTGGTCTGAGAACAGTTCTCTTTCTCTGCATGTGGGTGCATGAGTGCGTGCATCTACAAGACTTTTGAGTCTCTCCTCGATAACAGAAATAGGTTGCCAAACACGAGACACGATAACTCATGCATGACTAAATCATGTGACAAGAATGAATTTGGAATGAGTTGGAGCCTGACAGCAACACAAATGATAAATGAAAGGCAAACCATGAGGTAGATTGGGTAATTTATTGCAGCATAATAACTCCTATATATGGGAATCCATTTTGCCTCCTAAAGAAAGCAAGAACCAAATACATTTGTGAGAACAGCAACTCAGGAAATAACATTATGGACCCATCAACCTCAAGAGGGTGAAGAAAACAACCTCTCATTCTTAATTGGTGATTGGGCAGTTTAACCCAAAAAAAAAACCACATTTACCAAGTATTCATAAATCTGGCAAAGCATTCTGCACCAAGGATAACACCGCCTAAATATGCTACTTTGCTGAACATGTTATATCTAATGACAAATGGAGTAGTGTCACTATGAATTTTCTGTTATTAAAATCAATATTGTCACTGCAAGAGTGAACAACATGTACAGAAAGTCCTTTTTATCTTGGCTTGTTCATATGGTCCCTTGATGAAGGGGACAGTTTGCTAATCAGTGCATTTTCATCAGGAATATTCAAAAGTTGAGGAGGCAACCCTCCATAGATCACATGGAATATTTCATGAATTGGCTACACCTTATCGGTAGTGAATCGAACAACGCTAGAAGGAGTTATATATACCCAGAACAAAGTCATTGGAAAAAATAAACGACTTCACTGAGCAAGAAAGTCCCAGTCTCCAAAAATCAATTAGCATCCAAACTTCTGACCTCATGAAGCACATAGGACCACACAACTCTCACTAGCCCTAAAATGATAGATCTCATAAATGAGAGTAGCTGCTAATGGCTAAAAATTTCAATGATTAACAAGATAATGAAGTGTAAAAACACCAAGAAATATGATGCTAAAAACACCAAGAAATATGATGCATTCAGCATATATTGCAAAATCTGAAAGAGATTTTAGCTATGACCATTATTGTTGAAATGTAAAATTTGATGAAAGGTGCAAACACTTAAATTACTGGGAGTCCTAGAAATGACACCCCAGTGAATTTGGTCTTCTGGTGCATTATCAGTTATACATATTTATAAAGGTATACAGATGCAGAGATGGATATACAGGCTAAAATGAGGGGACAAATGGATTTCCCCACTGATCTTACTAGACTAGTTTCATTTGGAAAAGATTTTTTATGAGTGCCCACATGAAATTCCTCATAGGAAATACTTTGACAAGCTACCATTGAATCTCTTATCAAGTTTGCCCCCACCCACACTAAAGGTACTTCACATAAAATGTATTAACATAAATAGACATAACTTCAACCTAATGTAATAAACATCTACGTAAACTTTAAGCACAAAAATAGATGCGAATCATTCAAGTAATGAACTAACCAATTTCTAGATCTTACCCTGCACAGATGTTTCTTTTTACACCTATTCATTGCCACAAGCAGGAAGCAGAGTCCTTTCTTTTTAATTTTATTCCAGATTATACCACGTCATGGGAGATGAGTTATTTGGACCCCGGATTTAAAATGGTGAAGTGTTAGTTTTTGAATACGAGATATCCACGCTAGTCACTGTAGATGCCTTTACCCAATTGACCCGTCTGAAGAAATTGAAGTTGGACTTATTGGATCTTTAAAAATACATGCCGTGGGGGTGGGGGGTTGCCTAGAAAGCCCATTTTATGAAATCTCCAAGTGATCCCCCAAGTATTTTGTAAAAGAACCACTCTTTTCCTTTTGAGCTCTCTAAACTAACTTTGGAAACAATTTCGTCATATGACTATATCAATTGAAGCAAACAATTCCCAGCAACTTCAAGCTTCACGAGCAGATGACTTGTTAAACAGTAGTCACACTCATCAGATCAGATATAAAATCATCTCATACATTGCCAAAAGTAAAGAGGGAAAAAAAGGATTAATTTGTAATCATTGCATATAGCTACAAATTTTCCACTAAAATGCTTATACAAGTACTGAAAAGGACTAAACCGTGTAACAAGATTCAGTTCACATTGAAGAAGTTTCGCATTTCTTCAAGCCAGTTGCAGCTGATGTGGAGCTTGGATTCTTAAATTATATGAAGTGCAGTTGAAATATTCAGGAGTGAAGTGACAGGTCCAATATCAACAGGACTTACCGTGTTTATTCTGACAAACAAAGTTTCCATGACACCATCAAAACATTCTTGCGCCAAAGAAGCAATTCATATTCTCTGCTCATTATGGAATTATCACCACAAAGCAACAAATCTGGTCACTCAGTTCAATTATCACTTCTTTTAACAGCAAGAACCACGACCAAGTGATGCAAAAGCTATTCTCGCATTCCATTGTTAAGGTCACATCCCATGTATGTAAGAATGCAGAACGCATGATCAGCGTGCCCGAATTCAATCATCAAGGACCAAGCAAACTGCTCCTCAGGAGGAGGCAAAACAGCACTCTCGTGATAAGAATGAATGATCGCACCATCGAGTGCGACAGCCGTAAAAATCGAGAGCAACAGTAGAACAAACAACCATCCACAAGCACTACGCTAGCAAAAAAGTATGTACGAATATCGGAACAGAGATTAGAAATGGGAGAGAGATTAATTTGCTTTTTGTATAGGGAAGCAAATACACAGTGCCGAAGCGCTTATACACTGATCGAGCTCATCATCACATCGCACGGGCATCAATCAAACATACTCGAACTCATCCTCCTTAAGATGCGCAAAGAACTTGACAGGTCCGCGGCCTTCAATTTCCTTAACGAACTGCACCTTGAAAGGAAGATTAGCCGAAATGCGCTTACCTTTGAACTCCGCGACGTACTGCTTCAGCTCGCCTTCCATCCCGGTCAAGTCCACCTCCGGCACGCGCGGCACGTGGTACACCTTCAGCGGCACCGTTACCCTAACTCTCGCCCCAATCCTCGCCGGGCCGCCGTCCGGGCCGTCTCCCTCGCCCGACACCGACGGAGAATCGCTCTCCGCCGACGACGAAGAGGAGGACGGCTTCGAGTCCGGTTTCAGCGCGACCTCGCACGAGACCTTCCACTTCCTCGTCCGCAAGGTGTTCACGGCGGTGCTCCCAGCCGCCGCCGCCGTCCGGGGGAGGCGGAGGGAGGCGCGGGCCGATTTGATCGAGTCCAGGGGAGACAGGGAGGAGGAAACGACCTGCGTGCTGGGGCGATTGATGGCCGCCGCCGGGACAGCGGCGGTCCCGGCGGTCGCCGGCGAGAGCAGAGCCATGTTCGCGGTCATCGCCGTTGAGAAGCGGAGGAGGAGGAAGGGAAGAGGTATTGAGCGTCCTTCGTAATTCTATCGCGTGTCGAGCGAGTGATTCTGGTGAATTGGCCGTTTTGTTAAAATTTCTGCTCCTATATTTCTGACGAGCATTTAAAAAAAAAAAAAAACGAAAATGAAAAAGAGGAAATTGCACACGAATTTCTATTTCTATATAACTGATATAACCTCCGACCCGAAAATAAAAAAATTATTTATCCGAACAACTGATGTAACCGATATTTATTTATTTATTTTAAATTTTCCCCCTCCACCAACCAACAAAGGCCATGCTGCTCTATTTATTTCTTCATTTCCATTCTTTTATACTCAACATTTAAAATTTCACAATTTCTCAACATTAAATGAAGAGTACGTCTAAGCTCCTTTACAATTTTAAAAAAAATAAATTAAAATCTGCCATTTATTCTCTGTCAAATCAAATAGATTCTCGAAAAAGAGGGGGTCGAGTCCTAATCGAAAATTAACGGGTAAAGAGGATAGTTAAATACCTCTTATCCTTTTTAGGCCTTTCGTTTTTTGCTTAAAGATTATCGGCTCAGAATAGATTTTTTTTTGTCCCTTCACTAAACAACAAATGTAGATATTTTTTCTTATTCGAGTGGGGCCGAAGGACTGACACGTGGCGCAGGAACATGTGGCTGTAAGCCTGTAAGTGAGAATGGAAGGGGGAGGCCGCGATTCTACTCCAACCATTTTGGATTTGGATAACGCAAGGAGCATGACGCCACCACGGATCTAGAAAATATCCAACACCGATGGTCCCAGAGAAGTTAAAATATTAATAACGTGAAAATAAGTTGACGGGAAAATAACATGAATTTAATTCAATGTGTAATACGATTCTTAAATTTTATCTCAATATATAATATAATTCATGAACTTTTAATTTATTCATGTGGTTATGTATTTTTTTTTTTTTTTTTTTGTATATGTTCAATTTAGTTTTCAAACTATCTAAACATATTCATTCTATTAATTCAAATTCAGAGATCTATAATTGGACTGAAATTGAATATGTACCAACATAGACCATATTGAATAAATTAAAAGTTTAAGAACCGAATTAAATAAATTAAAAATTTAGGAATTGCATTGCATATGTGAATCAAAGTTTATGAACCATTTATATAATTATCCCTATATCGACTAAATAACTAAATAAATAAATAAAATAGGCTTTTTTATTTTGCATAAAATAAACAGTTTGACAATATTTCCAAAAAATGGTTGCTTATATCACATACAAAAATGAATAAATAAAAAAAATATCTTCATAGTTCACAAAATGTGCTAGTTAGAAATTGTTATTTCTAATGAAAATATTTGTCATTAACTAATTACTTTAAATACTATAAACGGTTAGGAAAATATTTTTCAAATAATTCATTTTTCGTGAAAGTCTTATTTTTCTTACATAATTAACATTGCTCATAGCAGATTCCACAAAGTAAACGAATTATCTAGGATATTAATAACACCGGCAATTCAGTGCCACGACTAACTCTATTGAGACAATGCAGCATTGGAATTTGCACTTTCCTTTAACCCCTCCACCTACCCCCAAGATTGTGGCACTATCTTGAAATATTCAATGCCGTGTCGGGGATTCTGACATACCTCAATGGAGTAGTTAGAATGCATTTAGTAACTATTCTATTCTCGTGAATAATTCCTGTTTAGAAATAATTTTTTCTAATTATGTTTCCTAGACGAGTTTCTGAACATTATTGGAATAGATATGCATTTGGTATAGCTCTCGAATTTTTCATGACTTAACTTTTTTAGATTTTTTAAATAATTTTATTACATCTCTCTCTCTCTCTCTCTCTCTCTCTTTCCATCTTCTTCTTGTTCTTCCTCCTCTAGCTGGTCGCTAGCCTTGAAGGACCTTGCTGTGGCTCAACCTTCCCGCTGCCATGAGGTTGGCCTTGCCATGGTCGAACCTCGCCCAACCATGGCGAGGTTGAGCCTCACTCCATGTTTAGCTAGTCGTAGGCCATGGCGATGGCTGAACATGTCTAGAGGAAGAAGGAGAGGAAGAGAAAAAGAAATAAAAGAAAATGATTTGGGCTTGATTTTTGAGTTGTTTTCGTCAATAAAGAAGTAATTTCTTCTTCTTGATTATATTCCCAATCTATTTCTTGGAACAAATTCGTTTCCGAGAACGAAAATTTACCAAACGGATTTGTCTTTTTTTTTGGGAATAAAAGAACATAAATAATTACTGTTTGGCTAGTTACTAATGGTGCGAATGGTAACGTTTACGTTCTTTTTTTTGGAATAGCAGAAATAAAAAAAAGTATTTCTGTTCCTGGAACAATTTTTTAACAAAAGAACGCGTTTGGTAATGTTTGTTTCGAGAATAAAAAATGAATAGAAACACGTTTGGTAAATTTTATTCTTTTTTTGTTTCTTTTAATTTTTTAAACATTTTTATTTTTATTTTTTTCCTTTCTTTTTTTCTTTTTTCGGCCGGTCACGGCCTCCGGCGAGGCTCGGCCTCGCCGGCCCTCGACGGCCGGTCGCCGGCCATGGCCGAGGCCGGCGACCGGCCAAAGAAAAAGAAGAAAAAAGAAGAAGAAAAGAAGAAGAAAAGAGAAGAGAGAGAAGAAGCGTTTCTTCAAAATTGTTTCGAACAAGAAGCAACTTTTTGTGTTTTTTTTTTTGCTCCAATTTTGTTAGGGAACAAAAAAAAAAAAAAGAACAAAAACGCAATCGAACGCGTTTGTTTTTTTGTTCCAGGAACAAAAAAGTACAAAAGTGTTCCAGAAACACTTTTTTGGAGCGTTTCCATGCAGGGCCTAAACAAATCTTTAGTTGCGCATGACAACGCTTCGTTCCGAGAAGAGTTTTTTTTTTTTTTCAGAAATAGTTCTTTTCTATTTCGCTCCGGGAACAATTTATGAGTAAAAGAACCCGTTTGGTAACGACACAAAATTTCTACTCCTAGAATAGAAAAAGAATAGAAATGTGTTTGGTAACGTAACAATTTCTTTTTTGTATTTATTCATTTTTTATTTTTGTCGATGGATCGCCGCCGCCAACCGGCGACCGGCAACCGGCGGCGACGACCGTCAACCGGCGATCGGCGGCGATGGCGACCGGTGGCGGCGACGACCGGTGACGGCGCGAACGGCGGCGAAATGGCGGCGGCGGCGGCGACCGGCGGCGGTGGCGGTGGGCGGTGGCTCCGGGCGGTTGACGGTGGTCGCGGCAAGAAAATAAAATTAAAAAAGAAAATCAGCTTACTTCTAGAAATTGTTAAGGGAACAAGAAGCAACTTTTTTTTTGCTTCTCAAAACTATTCCTGGGAACAAAATGGGAACAAAAATTGAGAAATTGTTAGGAATAAATGTTTTACAAACAGGTTTCTGTTCTTTTTTTGTTCCGGAGAACCAAAGAACAGAAATGTTGTCATGCAGCACCTTAGTGAAATGATGATATCTCTTTTGAGCAATTTGATACCGAGTAAAGATTGTGTATGCTTTTCTGCCAGGTGCCGAGCCTTCTCTTTTCGGTCGTGATGTCCCTACTAAGGCTCATAAGGGAGTTGCTTCGGCACAAGCCGGAAGGAGGCGCAAAATGGTGCAGCAATGTCAATGAATTGAGCCATTGAAACTCCTGAGCGACCCAACTGGTTTTTGTGTTTTCAATCAACCTCTCTGTCCTTATGATGCAACGGACTAATCCCTTTTCGGACGCTAATTCTGCAAGAGATTACATGATATAGAACAATGCATTATATTTCTATTCGGCATTATTGTCGGAGGAATAAAAATATCAGCACATTGGTGCGGAGTTGCTGATACAACTAGGATTGTGGCTCTTGGCCTGAGCAGGGACGACTCGGCGTCGTGCAAGGATCGAACGGCAGCTGATCTTTTGAGAGCTCTGCTCTGAGCTTTTAGCAGGGCCATGCTTAGAATTCATGCGGGTTAGATTCTGTTTTCTTTGACTCGGGGCGTTCGACTAGGAACGGCTTGAATGTCATCAGCACCCCGATTGCCATGACCAAGTTCATGACGAAGAAGATCATCTGGTCGCCTGCACATAGGCACGGAACCGTCAAAGTTCCGCAGTCGGCTGAGAGCTCGAGTGCGATCTATCACGGTCGCATAAACTCGTTTCTTATTATTGTACTTCATGAATAGCAGATGACAGCACATGAGCTAGTCATGGTTATGCAAAGAAGGCCGGAGCCGTCATTGCAGAATTGGAAAAAGTCGGTTTACCTGGGAGCAAGGCCGCGTCCTGACGCTTCTGTGTCCATGAGAATCTGCGAAAGATCGTGAGCAGACGGATGAGAATATTAATGGAGCCTACTCCTTAAGCATGCAGAAGCAAATTTTTTGTTTCCAGCGACAAGTTTAATATGATCGACTACTCGGTTGTCCTGGCACAGTGATGTAAAGAAGGTCGACAACAATTAAGCAAGAACTCACATTGAACCTCCTCCAACTGGACCGGCTGCCTTGAAGAGAGACATGGCAGTCATCGCGATTCCATTAGCAGCTCCTCTCTGATCTTGGTCCTGTGAATTCAGATTCGGACTTGAGCCAAACTTCTCGATGAAGGCACGTATTCGAGGATGTTAATAAAGATCATACTGGCGAAGATGATCATTAGAAGCTCACCACGGCTTTGTTTTGCAGAAGCATCAAGCTGGTCAAGGCGCAAATCTTTCGACATGCAAAATGTTACAGTTAGAATTAGGTATGAATAGAGGCTTTGCTTGTTCTCTTTTCCATACAGGAAAATAAATCGAAATGATTCGCATGCTTATAGACCGGGAAGTAAGGCATACTCACAGACAGAACATTCAGGGCGACTGAAGCGCAGTTCAACACTATGGAGAGACTTAGCCCGGTCAGCATGGCTATAAAAGGGTAGCTGGACAAGATGGGTATCGTTAAGACCTGCATTCATGAAAGAAACACGGCGGATTATCGTCCTTTTATCCAATAGATCGTGAATAGCTGGAGATATAATAGCCAGAAGATATATCTTTCACCAGCATATGCTTGAGTTTAAGTAACGAGATGTTGAAAACATACCCCACCGACGCGAGCTACCACGACAGGGCCAAGAAGGCCGTCCAGATATGGGTATAACCACATCTGGAAGACGAGAAGGCCGGCACCTGGCAGTAGAATTTGGTAATTAATGATTCCCGGAAAATATATTGAACGAGTACAGGTATGTTAAATGATAATGACCACCATACTTCTAAGTTTCAAACAGAAAGAGAACATATGAATAACAGACGTTTGAACTGCAGTTTTAGTGACTACCTCGTTGTTTTCCTGAACGAATGTTTGTTGAAATACAAGGAAGAAACTGGAGTATATACCTGAGATGGAAAGAACAGTTCCAACATCTTCAGTTGTGAAGCTTAAACCCCCGTATTGCCTGGGGCTTACGGCCCATAGCGAGAAGATCTACGAAGAGAAAGTAGCACGGAATGGCTGATGAGAGGATTGGATGGAAAGAGATTAAATTGACTTAGAAAAGAGTTTGTTTGGAATCCGACATGGTATGCTGATGCCATTTTCCGCTGAACTACTTCCAAACAAGCCAAAGTAATTTCCTCTGGACAACCATTAAATTATAACTGGCCAATGGAATGTCCTCTGACTACTGCATTGCAATCACAAGTTTGTGTTCGTCCAAAATAAAACAATTTTGCTCTTTAAGCGATTGTCAATGAAGCACTCGGCAGCACGAGTACTGAAATCATTGCGCTTGTGATTGTAAAAAACGGTGAACCAAGAAGAACTGAGAAGGCATGGCAGACAAGTGCGTGACATTTCACATTACCTCAACATAAGCCACCTCGTGAAGCGAAAAGACGCAGTACGGAATGATGGACGACATCAAGGGCCAGTTACAAACCAGAGACTTTTTCGATGCTTTCCCTCCAACCTTTTGCGTCTTGCATTTCACACCGGACTCGAGGGGTGCAGTCTCCGCATCTTCGCAAGACTCATCAAGCTCACTACTCACGTGGTGCATATGCAATGTTTCCTGCAGTAAAACCAGATTTCGACACTCGATAAAGCACAACAAGCAGTTGCTAATCCTTTCACGGATGAAGTGAAGCAGAGGCGATGTCTGGTGAAACGGGAAAAATTAAATGAATTCAGTATCAAGAATGACGAACATGAGCTGAGTTCAGTGAAGTGCATACCGGAAGCCAGAAGGATGCGACAACAGAAACTACCAATGAGAAAAGCGAGATGGCAAGACAGGGCAAGAAGTAGGGAAATCTGCATCCAAATCAAGAAATCAAATGTTTAAAGCTCGTGTGGATCATCACTTAGTAGGATCTGCAATATTAATGTAGAAGAAAGCAAACTCCACTCACCTTCCAAACACTGATTCTTTCGAAAATATAGAGGGGAACTTTTCTGCAGGCTGAACCGAAAAACAAAAACGGAAAAACCAGGAACATCAGAGGAGCATGAAAATGAGAGAAGTGATTCCAGAATGCATGTCCAAATTGTCGTCGCCATTGGAATACTCTAATTACGCATCGAGATATGATGAATCCGAGTACCTGCGCAAGATAACCTCCCAGAGCTGGACCTATAATCAATCCTATCCCCCATGCTGTCACAACCTGAGTCCAAAGTGTAACTCTCAGCTTCATTTACTTAGCAGAAAAACTAGGAATCTGTATAGAGATCTCAAAGGTTTTTGCAAAGGTCGGAGATCTTACGGTTGATATTCCTAGCGCTTGGTACTCCTCACGGAACATTTCGCACGCATAAGCCTACAAGGATGATCGCAAGTTCGTGGAACAAAACGAGAAGGGATAGTTTATTTGAGGCTTAAAATAACTTGAGCCACGACAATTCCCAAAGTTCATAAGCTGTATGAGATCTTACCTTGATCGGTCCGAGTATACCATTTAAACTTCCTAGAAGGAACCTCGTTGCAATGGCCATCCAAAAGTTCACACTTAGGCCAAAAAGAGTGTTAAAGATAACCCTGATACAAATTGAATCATAATGATCAATTGACTGTATTTGTCGGAGAAGTTTTTCTTTTTCACTGGGAACTCAAAATCAGTGGCTATCTTGTACTAACACTGAGATTGTTCCCATAATTATGACAGGTTTCCGTCCATAGCGGTCGGCCACGATTCCCCAGAAGACCGACGTCAAGGCTCTGCCAAACATGAATGAGCAACCTTGGAGATTTTGAGGAGTTTGTCAGTGAAAAGTTAAATGGAAAACAAACAAAGGGGAATCTGCAATGAACAGAGACAAGCAACTCAGATAGTCTCACCTAAATAACCGGCATAATACCCGATGTCATCCTCTCTTTCGGCAATATGAAAATCTCTAATCTGCCATTCAAAATTCAAAGAACAAATGAAGATTTCTTGGGTAGAAGATGCTATCCAGTCATCTATACAATTATCTGCCTAGGAGGAAAACTACCTGACGGCATGCCAATGGCTAATTCTGATGCTTCATAGTTGGACAAAAGAATGTTAACTTGCGCATACTTGTTTCATTTGCAACAAAAGCAAAAATTTTCAGGACGAATCGACCAGGAATAACAAACTGGAGCCTAGAGAGATGTCATCGGAGAAAACAAAGTCCAAACCAGACAATTTAGGATACTATATCTCAAGTGTAGACAGAACAATTACATACACGTCATATCTAAGTTGGGGTATAAAATGTTTACCATGAAGTAAAGGAACGGAAATAGAGATGATATTGGCAGTGCTGGAAAGAGGAAGGACAAGATGCAGGTCAGTAACATCATAAATCACCCAAGACATAATTTCAATCTTATTAGTTACTAGTCAAGTGACTACAAGTACATCTTGTTAGTATATCTTTTTAAATTGGCGCAGATCTTCTGATTATTGAAAGACTTAACACTATAGTTCTATGAGATTTCACAATCAGCTGAGTGGACTAATACTGAAAATGAAACATCTGGGGGCATACTCTCCACCACTAGGCAATATCAACGTCGGCTTAACTTCACATCAACCATTGAATTATTCCGAAAAAAAAATAAATACGAAATATCACATAAGTGTCATCGCTATGTCCAGTTACTCAGTAAGTTGAATGAATCCAGCAAAGAAAATCCAAAGGTTGCCAGAACGCTTATGAACAACAACAGTGCTCTATATGGTCATTACTGGCACAGATCACGACGGTTGAGATCCACGTGAGCTCACGGATGGGCAGACCCGTCTGTGATTCCTTGATCTTCTTGACTTTGCAGCCAGGGCAATTCTCATAGTAATGCTTCTTCAACAACGCCTGCTGTTGTTCTTCCTCTGCCATTGATATTAACCTCGACAGAAAGAGCTGAACACGCGAAATTCAACTCCCGAACAAATGAAATAGAAAACCCGTCTTGTTCTCATGCAAAATATCTGTTTCAACAGAGAATATTCACAAAGAGTAAGTGAAAACCAATACCACATGGTATCTTATGTGATCGCGAAACATGCACCTCACCTGCTTTCTTTCTGTCTTTCCTACCTTATTCCTTTGATGAGATTGTCCACTTGAAGGTATGTAAACTGAGAGCACGTAAAAAAATTAAGATGCTTCATGTTTGATTGTAGCTAAAAATATAGATTGTAAGTTTGATTCCCAACCTTGCAAAAACAATATAAAAACAAAAGCTGCTTTGGTAGATGCTTCATGTTTGATTGAAGCTAAAAATATAGATTGTCAGTTTGATTCCCAACCTTCAAAAACAATATAAAAACAAAAGCTGCTTTGGTAATGTATGATTAAGGGATATTGTTTTCTTTTCGGCAAGTGGGAGTGAAATTGCGCAGGAGCTTTTTGTATGGTTGGCTTTTGAAAAAGGAGCCAGGAAATGTGACAAAGTAAGAACAAAATCGATACATACGAATTGAAATCTTCTGGGTGTTGCTTGAGACCGTGAACGTTGAGCCACATGACAAAGTTATAATGAATTACGCCAAACATTCCAAATTTTCGTTTTTTTGCAGAGGCATGATTAGTACAAGGTCACAGATTATTAAATTAATGTTTCGAGTTTGAATTTGGATAACGATTTGTTAAACCAAATTTATCGATAAAGCTTTCCCAAGCAGATTTTAACTCGGTTGAAGAAAGAAGAAACAATTTCCTTTCTTGGACAATACTTTCGGATGTACAAAACAAGACACAAGAGGAAATAAAAGATAAAAGAAAAAGGAAGGCTTTCGCTTTCCTCACCTTTATGTGCAGCGTCCCACCTCACATTGAAGTTCTCTGCACGTGAAGAATCGAAAGTGGTAGGGCCAAGGTCAAACACACACAAAAAGGCATAGGTTTTCTTTTCTTTTCTTTATGTAGTGACTGCTGCACGTGCTAGCCGCAGAAGGGAGCCGCGAAGGTTAAAAAAACCTAGAGAAGCCGCGTGAAGCCGTACGTATGTGGACCAAATACAAACGCCGGAGTTCTTGATTTTGGTGTACGTAGAGCGTTTTGTTTAAAACTTGAATGAGCGGTAATTTTATACTTTTATGTTCAAGTGAGTTGTTTATTTATAAATATTTTGGTTTGGGGTTAAATCTAGGTGTAGGAAACACTCGGGCGTGTGAGTGATTGTAAACTTTGATTCTCCGATTATAGTGGATTATTTATTCTATTCGACTCTCCAAGTGGACGTAAGTACCGATACTCGGACCAAATCACATAAATTTCTGGTATCCTTATTATTTCTTATTTATTTTCTGGTGATTTCGCGTTGACATAAATTGTAAAATCCTATTGTTTCCGCGTATTATATTCAAATACAAACATTTATTTCCTAAACGGCGGAACCGTGGGAAAGAAGAAAAACTGGCATGGTCCTTTTGGAGTCATACAGATGCGATCTAGGGCGCATCTCTGGAAATGGTAATTGCTATCATGGGTTCGTTCTTTCCTTTTTGACGTCGTTCATTCACAGGAAAAAGCAACAAAAGGTTTTAAAAATCATGGTGGCAACGATGCATGATTGAAAACTGTGGTCTTAGTCAGAGGACAAGGCTATGATTTTCTGGTAAAGGGTTTTTAGTATCGAAAGTACAATTTCCTCTAGTGGATCCATTCGTCGGCCCATGCATTTAAAGCGTAAAAACAGGGACTAAGTTTGCAATCATTGCATGTGGCTGCCGCCAGTCATTTTGCCAACGAAAATTTTTCACTCAGCTGCTGATGCAAGTGCTGAAAGAGACTAAATCTTGTCACGAGATTCAGCTCCCTGTGGAAGAAGCTCTGCATTTCTCCAAGCCAATTGCTGATGGGGAGTGTGGATTCTTGCATCATGTGGAGAGCAGTTGAATAGGACAGGAGTGAATTGACGGATCATTATCAACAGGACTTACCATTTTCATCCTGAGAAACAGAGTTTCCGATGACCATTAAAAGATTCTTGTGCCAAAGCTTCCTCGCATCACATTGTTAAAGTCACATCCTATGTATGCAGGTATTGTAATAGAATGCGGAAATTGATGGGATCTTGCAACACAAAGCAACAAATCTAGTCACTTAGTTCACACATCAGTTCACTTAACAGCGAGAATTATGACCAAGCAAAGCAAAATTTTCCCTGGCATCCTGTTGTTACGGTCACTCCCATGCATAATATAATGCTAAAATTGATAGTTTTGCAATTAAATCAATGCGAAACCATCACAAAAATAAAATGAGGAATAATAAAAAATAATTTAGGTAGTTCAATATGAGTGTAGGTACCTTCTTCGCGAAAAGAGCTAGTAGCAAATATTTTATTAATAATCGGAGAATCAAAATTACAATGTTCACCTGCTCCAATATTACTCTCGTGATAAGGACAATCGCGGTATCAAATTCGATGCCCGAAGAACAAACAACCATCCACGTTAATCACTTGTAAGCCCTACTACAATAGCGAAAAGAGTGTATGCATATCAGAATCAAGATTAGAACATGAGAGATTTAGTTGCTGTGATGACCTAGACCCTAAGGGTGGGAACGTGGCTGGGATGGCAGGGGAGGCTGCATTGACAGAGCGACCGTGACCCAAAAATGGGCGAGGTTAAGTGCATGTCTTATGTCCCACATCGCAAAGCTTGGGTTTTCTACTCTATGTAATGCGTTTTAAAACTGTGAGGATCAGAGGCTCAAAGCGGACAATATTGCACGGTGATAGCTCCCGGGTCTTTACAATTGGTATCAGAGCCAACTCTTGATAGCGTGTGGGGCCACAATAAGGGCACTATGCTGTAAGGAGGGCAGAAAATATGACGACCTAGACCCTAAGGGTGGGTAGCATGACCGAGATAGTAGGAGAGGCTATGCCGGTGGGCACTGTGACCTAAAAGCGAGTAAGGCTAAGCACATGTCTTCTATCCCACATCATCAAAGGAGAGTCCTAAGCTAGTTGATAAGGCTTAGATTCTCTATTTTGTGCAATGTGTTTTAAAGCCGTGAAGGCTAGAGGCCTAAAGTAGATAATATTACTTAGCCCCTGAGTTCTTACGGTTGCCTTCTGGATGAGGAAGCAAATACACGATGCTGGAGCACTTCTATACTGATCAAACTCATCTATTACGCAGACATCAATCAAACATACTCAGACCTCATCCCTCTTAAGATGCGCAAAGAACTTGACTGGTCCGTGGCTTTCCATTTCCTTAACGAAATTATGCACAAGCTAAATTGAGATCATGCCGAATTTTAAAAAGGTTTTTCAAATTAAGAACAGTTGACTACTAATAGGAAATTGACCGGTAATTTTTTGCTTTGAAAAAAAGTGTAGACGAGTTAAGATTAATACTCATTGTCATTTTTAGACCTTTCATTTTTTTTTTCTGAATTACTACTATTATGATATAGTCATTTACCAAAAGATTGCCAGCCTACAATAGTTTTTTTGCCCCCATAAATAACTACAGCGGGGGCCAAGGAAAGTTCTCTTCTTGGCGCAGAGAAGGAAAGATCAAGAAGGTGGAAAAACTTGAGTTAATAACTTAATAAATAAATTGTTGGGAATGACTGATCCCCGAAAAACCGGATTCGACACTCAATCGAACCCCTAAATCAATGCGGAAGACGAAGCTCGGGAAAACACGTATCACCGATCGTAAAGCACACCACGGATTCGAGCGTACCTTGTTAGCCACAGATTAGACACCAATGCCGATAGAGGAAGAGAAATTTGTCCTTTGTTCGATCCGATGACGCTTGAAGGGAAGAAAACAGTGGCCTTTGTGCTTACTGTTTCTTTTGGAGGGAGAGAAAGCATTGAAGAAGACGTACGTTCTTTTCTGTTTCCAATAGTTGTCTTCTCCCTCTCTCTCCTCCCTTTTATACCTTCCCCCATCCACGGGCCTTATTCCCGTGGGCCGGGCCTTTTGGGCCCAGCGTGGGCGGACGGGCCTTAAGCCCATCCCCAATTAAAACCATCATCTCCCACTCGCACATGGTGGGCCGAACAGTATTCTCTTTACCTCTCTTCAACAATCATACCGGTGAATAATCCGTGGGACCAAAGATACTTTGAGAGCTCGTTACTATACATCTGTTAGGAATATATAGCAGCTCATAATGGGCGTCGCACTCCGAGTAGATTTAGTATGCAGTACCCTAGATCGATTGATCACATTTATATCTCCCTTGATCTCTTTTAAACATAATATATATATTGTATTCACAATTATAATTATCACAAAGACATTCATAATTGGTCGACCAGTGAATACAAAACCACAATGTGATTCTCCGAAATCGATCTTCCTCTTTCCTTCAAACTCTCAATTTCAGTCTAGCTTACTTTTCTAGAAATGCCCCATTAGATCGAATCATCTCATGACCATTGGCAACACCCTAAGATAGCAAACACTAAATAGAAATCTTGAGAATAAGTAAGAGTCATGAGGGGACTTAAAAATTGAGGAACTCTTTTCCTCAAGAGTCTCACACGTCATAAAAGTTGAGATCAAACTTTTTGCCACTCTTATTGGTCGTCTCATGCATACGTAGTATGAAATACGTATTACGGTATTAACTCCTTTCCCATGGAGCGTATGTCTATACCTTTCAATACCGTACAGATGATAGTTCAGACATACCCAATGTCTGACTTGAGTTCACGTATCTACTCTTTTTACAAAATTTATCAGAACTCACATCTGGCATCTTAAACAGATAAAGTAAAATATGTGGGGTATTTTACTTTCGGACATAGTAAGTATTATGTCCTCATCTTAACACTCGAGTTAAGGCGACATACGTATTTTAAGCTTGAGCTCTCGATTATCACCTAGATAATAAGCTTAAAAACAGTCTCATCTCTATTTATCACACAAGTAAATAGAGGCGATTACCCGTGTGAGTGGGCTAATCTTATATCTGTCCGACATACTTCTCAACAAAAAATAATGCACTGAGCATTAAGATGCATAAAGATCATATAAAGATTCATAGGCATTAATAATGAAACAACACAAGTTCATTGATGTGAACAACTCAGGGAAATTACAATATCCAGTACATTAGCTTCTACGCAATCCTAGAGATTTCATATGGCCACAAAACACATCTCTAGGTATTGGCTTTGTCATAGGATCTGCTACCATTCTATGCGTAGTATGTACTCTAAGTTCACATCTTTTCGTGCAACCATATCCTTGACAAGATTATACTTGGTATCTATATGTTTGGTCTTGCCATGATAGTTTGGATCTTTGGTATACGCTTTTGCTGCTTGGCTATCACAGTTAACCAACAATTAATCTGCAGCACTTCCAATAACACCAAAATGATCCAAAAAATCTCTTAAGCTAAACACTTTCTTACACTGCTGCTAACAATTGCCACGAACTCAGTTTCCATCGTGGACAAGGCTATACACTTTTGTTTCTTACTGCTCCAACATATGGTGCCATTATTCGGTAAGAAAACAAACCCAGAGATAGATTTTCTTTCATCTAAATCTCCTTCACAATCAGTATCAAAATAGCCTTTGAGTTGCAGATCCTTTCCTTAATAACTCAGCGTATTATCAGCAGTCCCCTTTAGATACCTTAGTATTCTTTTAACGGCTTATCAATGTGCTTGACCTGGATTGGATTGGTAACTACTCACCATTCCAACTGCAAAACATATGTCAGGTCTTGTACACATCATAGCATACATAAAGCTTTTTATAGCACTAGCATAAGAAACATGTTTCATTTGTTCATTCTCTTGTGGAGTCCTTGAACACAGTCTATGGCTCAATCCTTCACCTTTTGCAATAGGAGTGATAATGGGTTTACAATCCCATATCATTCAATTCAAAAAATTTGGAAGACAACCAACTTTTGACAGTATTGACTAGCTCCATATTGCTTCCGGCAATTAGTATATCATCAACATATAATGATATGATCACAAATTGATCCTTGGATCTTTTGATATATACACAATGATCCTCATCTATCATTGTAAAGTCATGTGCCATTATGGCATTATAAAATCGTATATACCATTGTCTTGACGACTGCTTAAGGCCATATATCGACCCCAAAGTCGACATACTTTTTCTTCTTGGCCTTTCACTATGAAACCAACAGGTTGTTTCATATATATCTCTTCCTCTAATTCTCCATTGAGGAAAGTAGTCTTTACATCCATTTGATGTAATTCAAGATCCGACTAGCCACTATTGCCGAGTAATGCGAATTGAGGTAAATCTCACTACGGGAGAAAACGTATCTTCATAATCAATTCCTTCCGTTGATTATACCCCTTCGCCACAAGGCGAGCCTTATGCCTTTCAATCGAGCCATCAGCCTTTCGCTTTATTTTGAGAACCTATTTGTTCCCAATAGCTCTGCGTCCTTTTGGTAGATCAACCAGTTCCCAGACTTGGTTTGATTTCATTGACTCCATTTCCTCTTCCATTGCATTAATCAATTTTTCCTTACTAGGGCAATTCAGAGCCTCATTAATATTTCTTGGCTCATCCTCATCTTGTGGAGCAACCATAAAAGTTTCCCCTTCAATGTCAAAACGTCGACGGGGAATACTTTGACGACTTGTTCGCCGTATGGGAGATTGTACACTTTGCACATCATCCCCCATCATGCTCTCACTTGGATTAGGTAATGATGATGTCGTCTCATCATGTGGTTGCAATTGAGAATGAGTTGAATTTAATTCATCACTTCTCATATTACTCCCACTTGGACAAAGTCCACTAAGGTCATTATCTTGATCCAAGGTTTCAAATAGGGAACAATCTTCCCCTATTTCGCCCTTCTTAGGAAATTCATCTTCTAAGAATGTGACATCTCGTGATTCAAATTCAGTTATACTCCCACTTTCCTGCTCACCTATAAACACATACCATTTCGAGTGTTCGCAGTATCTCATGAAAATACTCTTATTTCCTTTGGGACCCAATTTCCCAAACTTGTGAGAGGACTCATGAGTATAGATAGCACAACCTCATGGCTTAAGAAAACTTAAGTCCGGTTTTTTATTTGTCTACAACTCATATGGAGTGAAAGTAACTAATTTGGAAGGCATTCGGTTAAGTATATAGGCAGCAGTTAACAACGCATCACTCCAAAAAATTGATAGGTAAGTTAGCATGCACCATCATGGACCTAACCATTCCAGTCTGTTTATTCTCTCTACAACACTATTTTGTTGAGGAGTATATGGAATAGATAACTGTCTTTCTATTCCTTTTTCATCACTTAATTTTCTGAACTCATCAGATAGATATTCTCAACCTTGATCGGATCTCAATACATTTATTTTCTTGTCTAATTGATTTTCTGCCAGGTTCATAAATCTTCTGAAACAACTTATGCTTCAGATTTATGAGAAATCAAATAGACATATCCGACTCGAGTATAATCATCTATAAAAAAGTGATGAAATAAACAGCCCCCTTGCCTTCCTCTCACATTCATTGAACCACAAACGTCATAATGGATTAAATGCAGAGGAAATTAAGCTCTTTTACCTTTTCCAAATGGTTTCCTTGTCATATTCCCTACTAGGCAATGCTCACTTATGGACAAATTGACTTTTTCAATATTACCCAACAAGCCCTCTTTGGCTAATCTATTCATATGTTGTTGGCCCATATGACCAAGTCTAGCATGCCACCATATTCACATCATTATCATATAAGGTAAAAGACGTGAAACAAGGGAATAACATATTGACATCACCACAGTCAACATTCAGTACAATAAAACCATCTAGAAAGTGACCACAACCATAGTAGTTTGTATCTAAACACAAATCTACACCTTATGGAAGTTCATGCCAAAATCAAGCTTAACCAACATCAAAACAGACACTTAAATTTTGACGAATCTCCGGAGCATATAGAACATCATGTAGGAACAAGTTGCGTCCACCACGCATGTTCAATTGGCAGGTGCTAATCCCTTTAACTTCAGCTTTGGAGCTGTTTCCCACATAGATCCACTTAGTTCCAGTTGGTATCGTCAGAATTCCACGAAGGATTTTCTATCATTCGCTACATGGTCTGTCTTTCCTGAATCTACAGTCCACAAAGGATTGGATTCAGCCAATAATTCAGAACTTGACACATAATCAAAGTTCTCAAATGTACAAAAGGTGTTTACCTTTTTTCGGCTCACAACAATTGCGAGCATAGTGACATTTTCTTGTCACAATTGTAACACCTCACACTTGACTTTTTCTTCACTTGAGGACGTTTTCCTCTTTTGTGTTGGTTAACTCTTGATTTCTTACAACAAGGACTTGATCATTTGCATTCCCACATATTGAACGAATCAATACGCTTGCGCTTAGAGCTCAAAACCCTTTCGAGCTAGGACCAAGATAGCCAATGTCTATTTTCGGCTCAAATGCCGATGGCGATCCTCTACTAGCTCAAGGTGGCGCACGGCATCCTCTAGATCTTCCATAATATAGTCAAGAGCTTCTAGTGCTTCTAGCTTTTCCAGCACATATTGAATCTTCATATTCAATATTTCACAATTGTTGCTGTTCATATCAGCAATTACGTTCTTAGTTGTTGAAAACATCGATCCAACACATTAGACATATATGCACGAATAATTAATGCCTATCATTTATGCATCCCTATTTGCCTGAGACCCATCATATTAATGAATAATTTCAAGTAAGGTTTCAGAATCAAAAGGTCACTATGTTTCCAATCATCCTCCAAAATCCTAACTTAAAACTATCATTAATATGATTGTCATATGCAAAATCAATTCTATGAAGCTACAAAAACTTCTAAACTACCCACACTAATTACCCACAAAGCAACCAGCAATAATGAAAGCAATATATAATAGAACATCCAATAAAAAACAATAATGCTTTCAATTAACACAATTAGGTAGTAATCATTACATAATATGTAAACAAATCACACTTAACAAATATCAGCCAATACAACTAACACCAAGTCAGCACACAAACTGGGAAAGATCCTCTTTTGTTCAATTTCTTGATCTTTTCCCTTGAAACAATACAATAATATTCATTTACAAAATCCATCACAATTTTCTTATAGGAAGCAGCTCCGTTGACATCCCATATGCGATTCAACACATCTTGCCATTCGGGTGGAATAGTGTTTATGAAAAATCGCACCATCTCGACGTGACATAGGACGACCATTCCATACGACCTGTTGAATTTTCCCGTTGACTTCAAGGACATGATCAATTAAGTCACCTCTCTCCCATCGATGATCGTCGCTCGGCTATCATCTTAGCATGCCCTATCCTTTTGTCCATCGGTAATTGCGCGAATATGTGTGCGCAACCTCAAGGGAGGCATTGTTCCTGCAACAAATGCAGAACAAATAAGGGATCACATTATAATCCACATAGACTTAATTGAAAAAGAAACACATTCTTTTCCTTTTTTTTTTTTTTTTTTTTTTTTTTTCGGGTCAACGGTCAAAGTCAACGGTCAATGGTCGTCAGTCAACGGAGGTCAACGGTCAACGGTCAACGGAGGTCAACGGTCGTCGGTCGTCGGACCGGTCGCACCGGTCGGGCCGGACAGACCGGTCCGACCGGTCGGGCTGGTGGGCCCGGTTCGCGCGACCCGACGGCACATGCCGTGCGCGTGCGCGGGCTGACGTCATGTGCGCGCACGTGCCGGGTCTCGCGCGGGTCGGGTCGATTCGCCGGTTGATGACCGTCCGACGAACCGTCGCTGTGCTGACGTCATCGATGACGTCACCCTAGCGGTTATTGACCATTGGGTGACGTCATGCGACGTCAAGCACGCGTCGGTCCGCGGGCCGGCGCGTGCCGGCTCGCCGGCCCGGCGATGCGCACACGCCGGTTCGCCCATCGGCACGTGTGTGCCGCACGCGCCGGGCGACGCAACGCTTCCAGGCGTCGCGCCCACGCGCAGCGGCTTCGGCCGCGCGTGTGGGCGCGCGGCGGCCTTCGGCGGCGCACGACGTACCTCCTGCACTCGTCTCGATGTCGCCTTTCTCCCCATCTTTACGTAAAATAGTTTCGACATACGAAAACTCAGTAAAAGGCATTAGAACGCTCGGGTGTCGGGATTTTTGTCCCGATCCGTACGGCCGAAAGTTTCTTCGCGAAAACTCAATCAAAAAGCACGAAACAAGATCGGGAAAACATGAAAGCGGGCTCGATACCAATGTTGGGAATGACGATCCCCGAAAAATCGGATTCGACACTCAATCGAACCCTAAATCAATGCGGAAGACGAAGCTCGGGAAAACACGTATCACCGATCGTAAAGCACACCACGGATTCGAGCGTACCTTGTTAGCCACAGATTAGACACCAATGCCGATAGAGGAAGAGAAATTTGTCCTTTGTTCGATCCGATGACACTTGAAGGGAAGAAAACAGTGGCCTTTGTGCTTACTGTTTCTTTTGGAGGGAGAGAAAGCGTTGGAGAAGACGTACGTTCTTTTCTGTTTCCAATAATTGTCTTCTCCCTCTCTCTCCTCCCTTTTATACCTTCCCCCATCCATGGGCCTTATTCCCGTGGGCCGGGCCTTTTGGGCCCAGCATGGGCGGACGGGCCTTAAGCCCATCCCCAATTAAAACCATCATAAATAAACAGCCGTTTGCTCGGATCTTATTTCGCAGACATTATTGACACTGCTCATGGTAAATTTAACAAAAGTAAATCAAATGATCTGGGATATGGATGACACAAATAGTTTTAGAGCAACAGTTGACTCAATGGACGTTGAGACAGCATCGGGGATTTGCACTTTCCTTCCATTTCCCCTTTCGTCTTAAGATTATCGCGACACATTATCTCGAAATGTTCGATTCCATCCTGAGGATTCTTACATGTGTAGATGGACCAACTAGCGAAAGAAGGATCTCTCTTTTAGCAATCTGATATTGAGTAAAGATTGTATTCGCTTTCCGCCCAGTGTTGCTGTATATCTGCTAGGCTCATGGGCTGGTTGGTGTGGCACCAGCAGGAAGGAAGCGGAAGTTGTGGCAACGTTAATGAATTGAACGAAACTTCTTAATAACCCAACCGTTTTTTCTGTTTTCAATCGATTGCACTGTCCTTACAATGTCGCGGACTGATCGTTTCTAGACACTAATTCTGCAAAAAATCACATGATGCAGAGCAATACGTAGGTGCCAAATTGCTAATTCAACTAGGATGGCGACTCTTGGCTGGACAGGTCTGGGTCGGCTTCGTGTCAGGCAAATGCTACTCCACCTTGTGAAAGAATCAAATGGCAACTGATTTTTTGCAAGCTCTGCTCTGAGTTTTAGCAAGACTACAATTAGAATTCATGCGGGTTCGATCGCGTTTTCTTTTAGTTGCGGCGTTCCACTAGGAAAGGCTTGAACGTCATCAGCACCCCCAATGGCCTCGAAAGATAAAACAAAGCTGATTCTGTAGTGTATGGTTGACTTTAAAGGAGATGATTCGGGAAATGATTGAGGTCAGCTTTTAGTTTTTTAAGCAAATGTGACAAAGTGAGTGCTAGGGATAATTAGGATAATCATCTTTAAGGGGGAGCAAGAACAAAATCCATACGTATGAATCAAAATCTTCTGGTTTTGGCTTGGCACCATTGATGTCCAGCAACGCACTTAAATTTTCTTTAAGTTTGCTCTTTATTTGGTTCATAATATTCAAGAGTGGTTTAGTGCCCTTGACCTACTATCTCGAGGGGCTTTCTTGTTATTAAAATTATTATTGAGCCTAAGAAAGTGAATTTCTCATATGGCCAGATGACTTGGCAAAATCATCTAATTGAATACACAAAAAGCACATAAAATTGAATATCAAGATGGTTTGGAAAATTAAATATATATCAAGCAATATGACGACTTATCATCATATGTTGAACGAGGCTCGCCTGATGAAATGCGACTTTAACTTACACAATATTCTCTCCTCAATTAAATAAAATGAAACCGCGTGAAATCATAGTTTTTATATGAGCTTAGAGCATCCCCTGCGACTTTAGTTGTTAAGATTGCTTCTTAAAACCCCAGACAGATAGGACATGCTCAGCCATCATAAAGCTGGACATTGAAATGACAGAAAGTGACACGTGAATCACACAAAGGGAAGAAGAGATGATGAGGATTGCTTTATTTATGGACCACATGCATATATAATTAACCGTTTGCCCAAATAGGACATGATAATTGTAGGAGTATAGTAGATCGGTCAAAAATCTTGAAAAGCAAACGGTAGATAGAAATCATTGGAGTTATCTCAGTGATCATTCTTTTCAAATAAGAAGTAAGATATGAGGAGTCCAATTACTACTTTCTCACGGGGTTAGGGTCTATGGACATTTAATTTTTAATGTAGTTCGACTCTCACATTTTGCAAAAGATAAGACAAAAATTTGATAATGATTTGAGAGTTAGATTATGATAAATAAAGAATAAAATTGCAAATAAAACCTTGAAATATATTACGAAATTATGCATTAAATTATAGGTTATTAATGACTCAATATTAGTGAGACGTCTCTTCGATTCAGTTGTAGAAGATTTAATAGTAATCTCTTTAGTTCATGTGTAATAATTGTAACAGAAAGATGAGTTCTTTATCTTAAAAAAGGCATGTCCTTTAGTTCATTAAGTGTGGTTCTTAAGGCGTGTTGATTTCGAGAAGTGTTCGACTGAGTCCTACTTATATAATACTAATACAAATAGGTTCTAGTATTGTATCTTGGAAGGCATAATTTACAAATTTGAAAAATATTATTGGCAGGAGCTAATCGGCTTAAGGGATCTGGTAATTTCTACCTCACCTCTTATATAATTCATTTAAAATTTTATAGCATCTAGCAAATTTATATTGGGTTCGGTAATTCTATCATCTTACTTGTTAAGTTTACATATATATATCATTGATTTGGTTCGTTATTAGATTTGTCATCACTTTTTGACAGAGTTATTATTTCTGTTTATTTTTCTGATTAAAACAAGCGATATTAAAAATGAAAAAAGGAACAATAATTATGAGTGAAATTTCATCTAGCGAAAAGCCAATATCTTGTGCTAATTAATTGAAGGCGCCGAATCAAAACGGGGTATTCAAAGATGTTGATGATATATTTTATGGGTGCATTCGAAAGTCTGGAGAGACGCCATAGGTTGGTAAGATGTGACAGACATTCATTCTCTAATCGACAAACTCCGAAAGGAAGAGGAATAGAATATGATCCATTTTGGCGTTGCCTGTCGGAAGGGTTAGATGAGATTCAGCACACGTCTCTAGGACCAATGATGTTGAGTATCATACGCCAATTCGACTTTTCCTTCTCGACGTCGTTCATTCGCAGAAAACAGGGCAAGAAAAGTAGCCTTTGCGACTCCCATGAAAACATTTCCTTTCATCAACTGTAAAAAGACGAGGCTCCGTTTGGGAAGACGAGGAAAAATGGAGGGAACGATAGGGGGAGATGGAAAGATGTTAAAGATGTTGGTTGCTGGTTGCACTGTGATATGTTGCTGGACTTTGTACTGATGGTGGTGGTGGTACTAGTGGTGGGGAATCAAGTGTCATATTTTCCTTGACCATAGAGGTTAGGGTCCAACTAGAGGCTCGTGTTGTTTGGGCGAGAGCAAATGCCTGCGATACGCGAATGATTCAAGTGCACATCAATTTAATGAATATTAGCCGTTGGATCTCGTGAATTTAGTGACTATGATTTACTAGACTCAAGTGCTTTTGAAGAATTCAAGAATTTCTCGCGACACATATCACATCGTAATGTCAATTTTGAAAGCCAGAGGCGCCAATACGGTGAAAACAGAGTTTGTGACGAGAGGTTCAGGATGCAATTATTATCAAAGGGGTGTGTGTGTGCGGTCCACTACTGATAACTTGCATTGGGGACTGAAGAAAATATAACCCTATCTTGGTATACACAATTGTAAAGTGCCGACTTTTTATTTATTTATGGCATATATTCATTGTAAGTTATAAAAGATGTTACGAAAGTATAGTTGAGTTTTAAAACTGGCAAAAAGTGCAATTGAGTATTAAAATTTATCAAATTGATGCAATCATATTCTTCCATTAACTTTGTCCAACTTTGCTTATAGAAAATGTTGATGTTGTTTTTAATTTTTCATTAGTATTTTCCCTATCATATGTGGCGATGACGAAGCTAAAACGACGTTATTTTGATTTAAATATAATTTTTATATATTTTTATATAATTAAATAAAACAATTAAAAATAGGGTTTGAACTAGGCGACGAGGGTGCCCCACTGTAGTTGGGAAGGGTTGATGATGGTGGAGAAATAGTTAGCGAGGCTCATTAGACAGTAGGCACTACCTAGGGGTCGACTACCTCGCCAACTGCATGTGAGGGCTTGCTGGGCCTTGTCTAGGGAAAGTCGTGGGCCCTTGCCCAGTTCTAATCAAGGGTTGCTAGTGATAGTTGACCCTTGCTAGTGATGGCCCTCACCGACCATTGCCCCACCATCACAGCTCCTTCTTGGCTATGATAGGAGTGGCGGCGGGCGGCAGGGCGCTCTTTCTCTCTTTCAATTTAAAAAATCATGTATTTTTAATTTAATTTAAATACAATTTATATTAAAAATCATATTTGATCAAAACGACGTCGTTTTAGCCTTATATTTTGAGTTTTGACCACTTCATCACTAAGTAGGAGAGAAAATATTAAGAAAAATCGCGTTAACATTTTTCATTAGCCAAATTAGATTAGAGGGTTTGGATTTTTTTCTCTCTTCCATGCACAATCAGTAATTCGAATGATTAACGTGCATATTAGCTTCATGTATAGCAACTTAGTGTGTAAGGCATACTCACAGATAGAACATTCTTTGCAACTGATGCACAATTCAACACAATGGAGAGACTTAGCCTGGCCAGCGTGACTATAAAAGGGTAGCTTGACAAGAGCAGAATCGAAAAGACCTGCATTCACGCATTTGTGAGAATTAAGCACAGGGGATCATCATCTTTTTATCAAATAAACCATGACTGGCCGGAGATACAATAGTCAGATAATATAGTTTTCACAAGCAAGTGCTCGAGTTCCAGTTAGGAGACGTCGAAAATGTACCCCATTAATGCAAGCTACCACAATGGGGCCGAGAAGTCTATTTAAGTATGGGTATGAACACGTTTGGAAGATGAGAAAGCTGGCACCTGGCAGTAGAATTTAGTAATCAGCAATTCCTAGCACGTAGAACGAGTACACAGAGAGTTGAATGATAATAGACCACGATACTTATAAGTTTTAAATAGACAGAACGTATATCAATGAATACAGACTGACACCACTTAAAGTTTCGTTTGAATTACAGTTTTACTGACCACCTCGTTTTTGTTTTCTGAAAGAATCTATCTTGAAATATAAGAAAGAAACAGGAGTATATGCCTGAGATGGCAAGAACATTTCCGACATCTTCAGTCGTGTAGCTTAAGCCCCCGTATCGCCTGGGGCTTACGGCTCATAGTGAGAAGATCTACAAAGAGAAAGTAGCACAAAATGGCTAATGAGAGGATCAAACTAAAACAGCTTAAATTAACTCAAAAATGAATTTATTAGGAAACCGGCTTGATATGCTTATGCCATATTCTTCGGACTACGATAGAGTTCAAGAACAAGCTGAAGTAATATTATTACGACAGCCACTAAATCATAACTATACCAAAAGAATGTCCTCTGACTACTGCATTGTCGGATTATAAGTTTGTTTTCACCCACAATGAAATTTGTTTTGCTCTTTAGGCTACTGTCGATGAAGCACTTGGCAGCATGAGTACTGAAATCATCGCACTCGTGATTGTAGAATGTCTGAGACAGTAAATGAAGAAGAACTGAGAAGGCAAGGTAGACAAGCGTGCGACATTTTAGGTTACCTCCGTGTAAGCCATGTTATGAAGCAAGAAGATGCAGTACACGATGATTGATGACATCAAGGGCCAATTCCGAATCAGAGACTTTTTCGGAGCTTTCCCCTCTGCCTTTTGAGTCTTGTATTTCGTGCTGGACATGCTTTACTCGATAAAAATTTCATCTGTGGGGTGCGGTCTCCACATCTTCGCGAGAGGTCCAAGTGAGAGAATGTAAGAATTTTCCTAATGTGGACTAAATTAATTGATATTGTAATTTACTGTTTTTACGGTTACTGTAAAACATGGTTGGTCTAAAGTGAGATAAAATATTAGTCTAATATGGGCATGCATCAGCAATAGAGGAGAATGACTCGTAGAACATTGTGTTTCCGCTTCCACTTCAAGAACAATGCTTGCTACTTCAGTGGTGCGTATGCAATGTTTCCTGCAACAAAACCAGATTTTCCGACCCTTAATAAAGCTCAACAAGCAGTTGATAATCCTTTCATAGATAAAGTGAAGCAGAGGTAACGTCTCGTGAGAAGAAAAATAATCAGATTCTTTTCCAATATCAAGGATGAGAAACATGAACTGAGTCTGGTGAAGTGCACACCGAAAGCCAGCAGGACGCGACAGAAACTGCCAATGCAAAAACGGAGATGGCGAGACAGGGCAAGAAGTAGGAAATCTGTATCGGCATCAGGAAATCAAATGTTTACCACTTGTTTCCATGATCACTTAAATGGATCTGCAATAAATTTGGAAGAAAGTAAACTCCACTCACCTTCCGAACACTGATTCTTTGGAAAATATCGACAGGAACTTTTCTGCAGGCTGAAACGGAAGAAATAGAAAACCAGGAACATCAGAGGAGCATGAAAAATGAGAGAAGCATTTCGCATGCCGTGTCTGAATTGTCGTCGCTTTTGGAAACTAAATTTCATCCGTCGAGATATGATAAATCAGAAGTACCCGAGCAAGATAACCTCCCAGAGTTGGACCGATGATCAATCCTATCCCCCATGCCATACTAACCTGAGTCCAGAGTGTGACTCTCAGCTTTATTTACTTAGCAGAAGTATTGAGAGCTCAAAGGTTTTTACAAAGGTCAAAGATCTCACGGTTGATGCTCCTAGCGCTTGGTACTCCTCACAGAATATTTCGGTAGCATAAGCCTGTTATGAAATTGCGAAATACATAAATGAGAATGGTCGCAAATTCATGGAACCCCATAAGAAGGGATACTTCATTTGAGGCTAAAAGTAACCTGTCCCACGACCAATGCCAACAATCATAAGCCGAATGAGATCTTACCTTGATAGGTCCGAGTAAACCATTTAAAGGAACCTCATGGCAATGGCCATTCAAAAGTTCACACTTAGGCCGAAGGGAGTAGGGGTGTGCAAAATATCTGGGAACTGCCCGGATGGGCGGATCCGCCCGCCCGCTCGGGAATCGGACCCCGAACTAGGGCCCGGAACCACTCTGACCGTATTTGCGGTTCTTGAGGGAACCGGTCCGGTTCCCGATTCCAATTTATGAGAACCGTTGGGTACTGGTTCAATTCCCGGTTTCATGGGCGGATCCGCCCGCCCGCCCACTCGGACTGAACCAAAAATATTTATAAAATAATAATTTTAAAATTAAATTTAGTTAAAAACTTAAAAATTAAAAATTTTAAAATTAAAAATTTTAAAATTAAAAATTTTAAAATTAAAAATTTTAAAATTAAAAATTTTAAAAATAATTCAAAAATAATAATTTTAAAATTATATTTAGTTAAAATATTGAAAAAATAATAATTTTAAAATTAAATTTAGTTAAAATTTTAATATTAAAAAATTTGCTAAAAGAAACCCTAAATCTCATCTTACTCCCTTCTAGGGTATGCAAAATACCGGGAACCGCCTGGACCATATTTGTAAATTCACTGCGTTTACTTCTCCCGCCGTCCGCATCTCCACGTACTTAAATTTGGTTTTTCTTTCTTTGGCTTTTGGGTTTTTTGATGTCACGTAATCGTTCTATGTTGAAAACCAAAACTGTTTCACGTCAAGACGGTTTCATGGATCCTTTGGGGAAATGGACCGAACCGGCGGTCCAGTTCTGAAATGGATCCATGTAACAAATGGGTGAATCCGGTTTCAATTTTTCGGAACCAGTTCTTAACGGGCGGTTCCCAATTTTAGGTTGGGAACTGCTCGTTCGGACCATGCATACCCCTAGAAGGGAGTGTTGAAAATAACCCTGGTATAAATCAAACTAGAATGATTAATTGACTCTATTCGTCGGAGGAGGCTGTTCATTGGGAACTCAAGATGAATGGCGATCTTGTACTAACACTGTGACTGTTCCCATAATTATGATGGGTTTTCGCCTGTAGCAATCCGCCACGATTCCCCATAATACTGATGTTCTCTACCGAACATGAATGAAGAACGTTCCGGATTTGAAGGAGTTTGCTAGTGAAAAGTTGAGTCGAAGACAATCAAAGAGTCTGCAATTGACAGCGACAAGCAAATCTTGGATAATCTCACCTACATAACCAGCATAATACCCGATATCTTCCTCTTTTCGCAATATGAAAATCTCTAATATGTCACCACCCATCGTTGGAGCGTAGATGGTAGGGCTGCTGGACTCCAATGCAGGAGGTCCCAGTTTTGAAGCCCCTACGAAGCAGGGAGGCTGAAGCGTTGCGTGGTGTCTTGCCCGGGGTGCGTGGGTGGTGGTTTCTTGCGTGCCTCCCCAGGGTTTACTCCCTGGCTGCCGGTCGTGCGGTGGGTTCCTTAGGTCACAAAAAAAAATAAAAATCTCTAACATGTCATGCAAAATTCAAAAAAAAAAAACAGAGATTTCTTAGGTTGGCGAGGAAAGTAATGAAACTTTTTGTCAAGTTTAACCATCCTGAGCAACTATTCACTTCGCGCACACTTGTTGTACTTGCAACAAAAGGAAAAAAAAATTTGGGATGAATCAACCAGGAGCCTAGAGAGACGGCATTTGAGAAAACAAAGCTCAAACCATACAATTTAAGACACAACGTTTCAGGTGTAGACAGAATAGTTATATGGATGTCACACTTAAAAGTTGAAGTAGAAAATGTGAGAACTCACCATGAAGTAAAGGAATGGGAATAGAGATGATATTGGCAGTGCTGGAAAGAGAAAGGACAGGACACAGGTCAGTAATTATGTGACTACAAGCACATCTTTTCGAAGTGTCAAAGATCAAATTATGGAACGAATTAATGTCATAGCTATAACGACACCAGAGAAATAAAACATCTGGAGATATACTCTCCATCACTATGCAATATCGTCATCGGCTTAACTTCATATCAACAGCTGAATTATCCCAAACAAATTAATTCCAATATATCATGCAAATTCTAGTCATTATGCACAGTTACTTGGTAAGTTAAAAGAACCCAAGAAAAAAAAAAAAAAAACCCAAAAGTTGGCCAGAAGCTTATGAACAACGTTAAAGCGGGGGCTTCGGCCGGTGGGTTGCTGGGGTAGTCTCTCCTGAGATATAGTTGGTGCTGTGCTCTCATAAGGTGAGTTAAGCTGGATCCTCGACATAAAAAAAAAGAAAAGAAAAGAAAAGTTAATGCTATAATGCTCATTACCTGTGCAAAGCACGATGATCCTGACTGACACGAGCTCATGGATCGACAAGCCTCTCTACGATTCCTTATACTTCTCGACTTTGCAGCCAGGGCAATTCTCATGGAAATGCTTCTCCAAGAGCGCCTCCTCTTGTTCTTCCGCTGCCATTGTTATTAACCTCGACAGGGAGAGCTAAAAATATAGATTGTAAGTTTGATTCACAACCCCGCAAAAACAATTTTAAAACAAAAGTTGGTTTCATAATTTATGATTAAGGGATATTGTTTTTTTTTCGCAAGTGGGAGTGAAATTATGCAGGAGCTTTTTATATGGTTGGCTTTAAAAGGAAGCCAGGAAATGTGACAAAAGTAAGTAAGAACAAAATCGATCCATCTTCTGGGTTTTGCTTGAGACCGTTAATGTTGAGCCACATGACGAACTTATAACGAATTACGCCAAACCGTCCGGATTTTCCTTTTTCTGCAGAGGCATGATTAGTGTGAGGTCACAGACATTCATTTCCTAAACGACAGAAACGTGGGAAAGAAGAAATAATGATATGGTCATTTTGGAGTTACATAGATGCGATCTAGGGCACATCTGTGGAATTTATAATTGTGCTGTCAGGGGCTCGTTCCCTTTTCCTTTTCGGCAACGTTCATTCACAGGAAAAAAAAGGAACAACAGGTTTCAAAAATCATGGTAGCAACGATACGTGATTGAAAACTGTGGTCTCTGTCGGTGGACATGGGCATGACCTTCTTGAAAAAAGTTTTTTAGTATCGAAAGGACAATATCCTCTTGTGGATCCATTCGTCGGCCCGTGCATTTAAAGCGTAAAAACAGGGATTAAGTATGCAATCATTGCATGTAGTTGCTGCCAGTCATTTTGTCAACGAGGATTTTTCACTCAACTGCTGATAGAAGCACTGAGAGGACTAAGGGTGCATTTGAGAATAGCATCAGGAAGGAGCTTTGAGTGTCCAAAGCCTATTTGGCCAAATAATTGGCGTTTGATAAAATTTTTGAAATCCATTATGAGGGAATGTTTGCCCTTTAAAGATTGAAAGTGTTGGATTTTTAGCATTTTTGGAATGCCTCTTTAGGGTTTAGTATAAAATTTTTATTCTAAAATGATCCTCATTCAATTTTTGTTTTTTTTTTCTATTTTTGCCATTGTGATCCATTGTTCATCTTCTTCTTCATTGAGTCACGTGGCGTGGTTGCAATGGGTTGGCGACGGGCTTGAGAGAGGCCAGCGAGGTCGTGGCTACCCTGGCGACTATCACCAGCAGTCGCACGAACTTGGTGATCCCCATGAGTCGTGTTGCCGCGACCTAGATCTAGATCGCGTGAGCTTCATAAAAGGCCACTTGAGGTCGTGCGACATCTCATGAAGGTCGTGCGACCAGGCAACCCTTGCCGATGGTCTCTGGGGGTCACCTGACCCCAGGTGGCCTTTGTTGGTTGTCTCCAGGGGTCACCTGAGGTCTTACAATTTCATATGTCGGCCACCGACAACAAATTTGATTGTCGGCAGTTGTCTATCTTTGTCGGCCAACTTTTTTTCTTTTGATGAATATCTTTTTTCCTTTTTTTAAACACAAAAGCATTTTGTAAATATAATCTCTCTAAATATTATTTTATTCAAAAGTACTTCATAATACGCTTTTAGATTATAATTTAATAAATATAATTTGTATTTTGAAAAATCCCTTTAACTTAAAATCCTTTATAATTTTTTAAAGATTTTCTCTAAAAATCCAACCAAACTAACCTAGATATCGTCACGAGATTCAGCTCCTTGTGGAAGAAGCTCCGCTGTCTCCGAGCCAATTGCCGATGGGGAGTGCGGATTCTTTCATCATATAAAGTGCTGTTCAAAAGGACAGGAGTGAAGTGACGAATCATTACCATCAGGAATTACCATGTTCATCTGAGAAACAGTTTCCGATGACCATTAAAAATTCTTGTGCCATAGGGACAATCATATTCTCTGTTCTTACCATTTAAACATTAGATCTTTGAGAAATAATTTTTTTCAAAAATATTTTTTCCTTTTTTATCCAGTAAAATAATTTCTGAGTAAATGAATGCATTTAAAGTGCGTTTAGTAATATTTCTATTCCAAAAATGATTTTCTTAGAGACATTTTTTTTAATTTATGTTCGAGAACAGTTTCAAGTATTTGAACGTATTTAGTAACTATACAAAATTTCTATTCCCGAGAGAAAAATGTGTTTGGTACGACCCTATATATTTTTGTGACTTAGAATTTCTTTTAATTTATTAATAATTTTATTTCACTTTTCTTTTGTTTTGTTCTTTTTTTTTTCTTTTCCTAGGTCAACAAGGTCACCCTGAGCCTCGCCCAGCCATGGCGAGGCTCCCAGGGGGGGGGCTCGCAGTGGCTGGGTGAGGCTAGTGGGAGTCTCCCCAGCCACAGCGAGGCTTGAGGGGGCCTTACCAATGGCTGGCTAAGCTTACAATGTCATGGACTAATCCTTTCCAAACGCTAATTCTGCAGAAAATCACATGATACATAGCAATACATTATATTTCTTTTTGGTATTACAGTAAGAGGATAAAAAATATTAGTACATAGGTGCCAAATTGCTAATTCAACTAGGATGGCGACTCTTGGCTGAACAGGTCTGGTCGGCTTCGTGTCAGGCAAATGCTACTCCACCTTGTGAAAGAATCAAATGGCAACTGATTTTTTGCAAGCTCTGCTCTGAGTTTTAGCAAGATTACGATTAGAATTTATGCGGGTTCGATCGTGTTTTCTTTTAGTTGCGGTGTTCCACTAGGAACGGCTTGAACGTCATCAGCACCCCAATGGCCCCAACCACGTTCAAGATGAAGAAGACCATATGGTTGCCTGCGCATTGGCATCCGGTCATTACAGTTCCATAGTCAGCTGAGAGCTCAAGCGCGGTCTATCATGGCTGCATAGACTTATTTCTCATACACACATCATGTCACCTTCTTCATTTCTTTTAGCAGATGAAAACAGATTAGCTGGTCATGGTTATACAAAGAAGGCAAGAGCCATGATCGGAGATTGGAAAAAGTCGGTTTACCTGGGAGGAAGGCTGCGTCCTGACGCTTCTGTGCCCAAGAGAATCTGCCAAAGATTTTGAGTCCATGGATGAGAACATTAATTAAGTCCACTCTTTAAGCAAGCAGTAGTAATTGTTTGTTTTCACTGATGAGTTTTATATGATCGCCTGCTCAATTGTCCTGTCGTTGTGATTAAACGAAAGCTGACCACAATTAAGCAGAACTCACATTGTGCCTCCTCCAGCTGGACCAAATGCCTTGAAAAGAGACATGGCAGTCATCGCTATTCCATTAGCAGCTCCTCTCTGATCTTGGTCCTGCGATTTCAGATTCGTACTTAAGCCAAACCTTAATGACAAAGATATGCATTCAAGGATGTTAATAAAGATCAGACTCATCGAGGATGATCATCAGAAGCTTACCACGGCTTTGTTTTGAAGAATGAACAAGCTGGTGACAATGGAAACCTTTCGACATGCAAAATTTGACAGTTAGAATTAGGTACGAACAGAGGTTTTGCTGTTTCCCTTTTCATATAGAAAAGCCAATTGGAATGGTTTACGTGCATATTAGCCCTATATAATATGGTTTAGAGTGTACGGCATACTCACAGACATAACATTCTTTGCGATTGATGCACAATTCAATGCTGTGGAGAGACTTAGCCCAGTAAGCATGGCAATAAATGGGTAGCTTGACAAGAGGGGTATCGATAAGACCTGCACTCACATTTTTGCAAAGGGAACACCGGTATATAGGTCTTTTTATCAAATAAGTTGTGAAGGGCCGGAGATACAATAGCCAGAATATACTTTCCACGAGCAGGCACTCAAGTTCAAGTTAAGAGATGTCGAAAACATACCCCACCAATGCGAGCTACCACAACAGGGCCAAGAAGTCTGGTCAAGTGTGGGAATAAACAGGTTTGGAAGACAATAAGGCCAGCACCTGGCAGTAGAATTGTGTCATCAGCGATTCCCCCACAAATAATTGAACGAGTACAGAGAAACGTTAAATGACAATAGACCACCGTACTTCTAAGTTTAGAATAGGCAGATTGCATATCAATGAATACAGACTGCCGCGTCTCAAAGTTTCGTCTAAATTGCAGATTTACTGTCTACCTTGTTGTTTTCCTGAAGGAGTTTATCTTGAAATATAAGAAAGAAATTGTGGATTACATACCTGAGATAGAAAGAACAGTTCCAACATCTTCAGTTGTGTAGCTTAAACCACCTAATCGCCTAGGGCTTACGGCCCATAGAGAGAAGATCTAAAAAGAGAAAGTAGCACGGAACAGCCAATGAGAGGATCAAAATGAAAGAGATCAATTTAACACATAAATGAATGTATTTGGAAACTGGCACGACATGCTGATGCCATATTCCGATGAGCTACTTAAAAACTAGGATAGAATTCCAAAGAACAAGCCCAAGTAATTGTCTCGCAACAACCACTACATCATAACTAGCCGAATGAATGTCTACTGACCGCTGCATTGCAAATTATCAGTTCGTGTTCATCCACAGAAATACATTTTTGCTCTTTTAGCAACTGTAATGAAGCACTTTGGCAGCATGAGTACTGAAATCATTGCACTCAAGATCGTAGAATGTCTGGTACAGTCCAGAAAGAAGAAATGAGATGGCGTCATAGACAAGCGCGCAGCATATTACCTCCGTGTAAGCCATGTCATGAAAGGAGAAGACGCAGTACAGAATGATGGACGACATCAAGGGCCAATTTCGAATCAGACACTTTTTCGGAGCTTTCCCTTCGAATTTATGCCTCTTGTTTTTTGTGGGGGACTCCAGGGATGCGGTCTCCATATCTTTGCAAGACTCATCAAGCTCGCTACTTCCATGGTGCATATGCAATGTTTCCTGCAATAAAACCAGATATTAAGACACTCGATAAAGCGTGACAAGCAGTTGGTAATTCTTTCATAAATAAAGCGAAGTAGAGGTAATGTCTGAGGAAAGGGTAAAAAAGAACAAAAGTGCATACCGGAAGCCAGAAGGACGCAATAGAAACTACCAACGCAAAAATTGAGATGGCCAGACAGGGCAAGAAGTAGGGAAATCTGCATGGAAATCTGGAAATCAGTCGATGATCACTAAAAAGAATCTGCAGTATTCATTTAGAAAAAAGCAACTGCGCTCACCTTCCGAACACCGATTCTTTGGAAAATATTGACGGGAACTTTTCCGCGGGCTGAAGAGAAAAGAATACAAAACCGGGAACCTCAGAGGAGCATGAAAAATGAGAGAAGCATTTCGCACACGTGTGTCGGAATTGTCATCGTTCTGTGGAATACTCAATTCTAAGTGGGAGATACGATAAAAATCAGACATACCTGTGCAAGATAACCTCCCAGAGCTGGACCGATAATCAATCCTATCCCCCATGCCGTACTAACCTGAGTCCAAAGTGTAACTCCCAGCTTTATTTACTTCGCAGAAAAACTAGGAACCTGTATTGAGAGCTAAAGGGTTTTGACAAAGGTTGGAGATCTTACCGTCGTTATTCCTAGCGCTTGGTACTCCTCACGGAATAGTTCGGTCGCATAAGCCTGTTAAGAAATTACGAAATGCATTTATGAGAATAATGGCAAACTCGTGGAACACTATAAGAAGGGATAGTTTATCTGAGGCTCAAAATAATTCGTTCCCTGGTGAGTCCCAAAGTTCGTAACTGTATGAGACCTTACCCTTATCGGTCCGAGTAAACCATTTAAACTTCCTAGAAGGAACCTTGTCGCAATGGCCATCCAAAAGTTCACACTTAGGCCGAATAGAGTGTTGAAGATAACCCTGATATATATATCGAATCTTAGTCATTCATTGAGTGTAATTGTCGGAGAGATGTTCTTTCATTGGGAACTCAAATGAAAGGTAATATTGTACTAACACTGTAATTATTCCTATAACTATAACGGGTTTTCGCCCATAGCGATCGGCGACAATTCCCCAGAATAGTGACGTCAAGACTCTACCGAACATTAATGAAGAACCTTCAAGATTTCAAGGAGTTTGTTAGGGAAGAATTTAGTCAGAAACAAACGAAGGAGTCCGCAATGAACAGAGATAAGCAACTCTGACAGTCTCACCTACGTAACCGGCATAATACCCAATGTCTTCCTCTCTTTTGGCGATATGAAAATCTCTAATCTGCCATTAGGAATTCCACAAACAAATAAAGATTCTTCATTACAAGAGGCTAAAGCATATACTTCGAGTCGTTTATGCAATGGTTTGGTGAGGAAAGTGATGGAACTTTTTATCGAGCTTAAAAGTTAGACAAAAGAATGTTCACTTCGAGCATACTTGTCTCATTTGTAACGAAAGCAGAAATTTTCAGGACGAGTCCACCGGGAATAACAATTTGGAGCCCGGAGAGACGACAATTGAGAGAACAGAGCCCAAATCATACAATTTAGGACACAATATCTTGAGTGCAAACACAACAGTCATATATACATCATGCTTAGAATTGAAGTATAAAATGCAAGAGCTTACCATGAAGTAAAGGAATGGGAATAGAGATGATATTGGCAGTGCTGGAAAGAGAAAGGACAGGGCATAGGTCAGCAACATCATAAATCAGCCAAAACAGAATGTCCACTCTAACTGGCTACTAATTATATGACTCCACTTACACCTTGCCAGCACATCTTTCGGAACCGGCAAAGATCTTCTGATTATTGAAAGAATTAATGCTATAGCTAAATGATATTTCACAATCAGATAAATCGGACTAATAGTCTAATAGTTCCAGAGAAATTAGACATCTGGGGACATACTCTCCGTCACCAAGCAATATTCCATTGGCTTAACTTCTAGTCAACAACTGAATTATTCAAAACGAATTAACTTCAACATCTCATGTAAGGGTGTGTTTAGTAATAATTTTGTTTTTAGGAAAAAATTTGCTTAGAAATATTTTATTTATTTATTTTGTTCTTGAAAACAATTTTTGAGCTTTCGAAAGCGCTTCGTTATTATCCAAAAATTTTATTCTTGAAATAGAAATGCATTTTTTAGGACTTTTATTATATTTTTCTTATTTCCTCCTCTCTCTTTTTTTCTTTTTCTCTTTTTTTTCCTCATTCTTTGTGGCTAGTCATTGGCCATGGTTGTGGCTGGCGACCAGCTTGGTGACATCTAGCGAGCTCGCCATGGCCGGCCTCGCAAATCTAGGCGAGCTTGATGCTAGTTGGTGAGGTCAAGCCTTGTTGGTGGCAAGGCGAGGCTTGCCTCGCTAAAGTCTGGCCACTGGGTGAGGCAACCTCGCCCATATCTGTGAGGCTGAGGCTCATGGTGGCCAAGTGAGCCTCTAACGAGCTCTCCACATCTCGCCCAGTCGGTTGTTGGCCATGCCATCAGCAGTGGCCGACAGTCACTGATGACCGATTGGGATAGTCACTGATGACCGATTGGGAGGAAGAAAAAGAGAGAAGGAGAAAAGAAGAAAAAAAAAAGAGAAAAAAGAAAAAAGTTGGGCTGATTTTAGAATTATTCTTAAGAACAAAAAGTAACTTTTTGTATCATTTGATTCTCTTCTAAATTTATTCCTGTGAATAAAAAAAAAAACGGATTTTGTTCCCCGAAATAAAAAGTTTACCAAACATATTTGTGTTCTTTTTTTTTTCTTTAGAACAAAAAAAGAAGAAGGAAAAAATAATCATACACTATTGACCAAACAGGCCCTTACTATGCGTCTCGGTCATGTCCTATAAATCAGTAAAGTCCAATGAACCCAGACAAGAAAATCCAATGGTTGACAGAAAGCTTATGAACAACAATAAGGCTTTATGTGCTCATTACCGGTGCTGAGCACAACGATCCAGATAGATACAAGCTCGCGGATCGGCAAGCCTCTCTGTGATTCCTTAAGCTTGTCGACTTTGCAGCCGGGGCAGTTCTCATAGTAATGCTTCTTCAACAACACCTCCGTTTGGTCGTTAACCGCCATTGTTTTTAACCTTAACAGATAGAGCAGAACACGCGAAATTCACCTTCCCAACAATTCTTCTTTCACACGAAAAATCTGCTTAAAGAGAGAACAATCACAAAGCTCTCTCGATGCAAGGCATATTCTGAGAGGGAGAGCGCGTGGGAACGTCAGATGCTTCCCGATCAAAGCTGATGATATAGATTGTAACTTTAGATCATTTCATGAAAACAAAAGCAAGGTTTTGATCACTTACCCGAAAGATAAAACAAAGCTGATTCTGTAGTGTATGATTGGAAGGTCGGTTCTTTTGCAGGTGGGAGTGAAATCATAGAGGACCTCTAGATGGTTGGTTTTTAAAGAGATGATTCATGAACTGTGAGAATCAACTGGTTACAGATGTCATCATTGCACGCGTCAGTTTTTACTAGCTTAAGCAAGTGTTTTTTTTTTTTTTTTTTGGTCGGTTTTTAAGCAAGTTTGATAAAGTGAGTTTTAGGGATAATTAGGATAATTATCTCTAACAGTGATTAAGAACGAAATCCACGCGTATGAATTGAAATCTTCTGGTTTTGGCTTGGCACCTTTGATGTTTCTCCAGCCCACTTGAATTTTCTTTAAGTTCGCTCTTTATTTGGTTCATGATATTCAAGAGTGGTTCAGGGCTTTCTTGTTATTAAAAACATAGTTGAGCCTAAGAAAGTGAATTTCTCATTTATGGACAGATGACTTGACAAAATCATCTAATTAGATACAAAAAGTCACATAGAATTGGATATCAAGATGATTTGTAAAATTAATATATCATGTAATGCAGTGACTCGTTATAAGATGATGAACGAGACTCGCATGATTAGATGCGATTTTAACTTACATGATGTTCTCTCAAGAATTATATAAAATGAAACAGCGTGAAACCATAATTAGTATCCCTTGCGACTTTAGTTGTTGGGATTGCTTCTCGAAATCCCTGGAGAGATGTGGCATGCTCAGCCATCGTCAAGCTGGACATTGAAATGACATAAAGTGACGCGTGAATCACACAAAAGGGAAAGAAGAGATTTATGGCCTAAGTGCATGCATAATTAACCAGTCGCCCAAGTAGAACGTGAAAATCGTACGAGGAAAGATCACTATCAGTAAAAAATCTTGAAAAGCAAGCGGCAAATAGAAATCATTGAAATTGCCCGGTAACCACTCTTTCTACGTAAAAAGTGAAAGGTGAGATGTTCAATTTCCTACGTACTCAAAAGGCTGAGGTTATGAATATTTAATTTCAAGTGTGAAGTTAAAATGCAAAAAAAGAAGTCTGAAAATGAATTTAGAGTTAGAGTATGATAGATAAAAATAAACTTACAAATAAAATCTTGAAATATATTACAAAATTATGCATGAAATTATAGTTTATTAATGACTCAAAATTAGTGAGTAATAATTTTAATAGGATGATGAGTTCTTTATGTTAAAAAAGACGGGTCCTTTAGTTCATTAAGGGTGGTTCTCAAGGTGCGTCGGTTTCGAGAAGTATTCAACCGAGTCTTATTTGTATAGTGTTAATACAATAGGTTTTGGTATTGTATCTTGAGAAGCATAATTTGCGAATGTGCAAAGTACTTTGGTAGGAACTAGATTTGCTAATTTATATACCTTGCCTCTTGTTTAATTCGTTTGCATTTTTATAGTATCTAGCAAATTTATATTTTGTTTTGTAATTCTATCGTTATTACTTGTTAAGGTTATCTATATTTCATTGATTTGGTCGTTATTAAATCTGTCATTGCTAATTCTGTTTATTTTTTTTATTATAACAAACAATATTGAAAACTGCAAAAAAGGAACAATAATCATGAGTGAAATTTCGTTGAAAAGCCAGTATTTGGTGCCAATTAATTGAAGGCATTGAATAGAAATGGCATATTCAAAGATGTTGATGATATATTTTACAAGTACATTGGATATTTTTTAGTTTTAACGTTTTTCCCATTTGATTACTTAGTAATTTAAGAGTGCGTTTGTTTCATTTAAAACTTCTTGATAAACGAAAATATATTTTAGGGAAAATTTTTATTTTTCACTTATTTTGTAGTCTATGAAAAACGATTTAATTCTAATCAGAAAAGGAAGTCGTCTTTTTTTTTTATATTAAAACTTATTATTTTATAGTTCATAAAAACGTTTTTATAAATTAATTAATTTTTTCATTTAAATGTCGAAAAATTGAAAAATAATTTCTCAAAAATAGTGTTTATTTGAACAGACTGACTCAAAGTACATTAACGAAGAGCGTCGACAGTAGTAAGGACACTGACAGTGACAAAACAAAGTCAAAATGACGACGACACAAAGGTCAAAAAGTCTGGAGAGACGCTATCGGTGAGATGTGACAGGCATTCATTCTCTAAACGACAAACTCCGAAAGAAAGAGAAATAGAATCCGGTCCTTTTTGGCATTTGCTTGTCTGTCGGAAGGGTTAGATGCGATCCAGCGCACGTCTCTCGGACCAATGATGTTAAGTATCATAAGGCCAATTCGACTTTTCCTTCTCGACGTCGATCAATCGCGGGAAACAGTACAAGAAAAGTAGTCTTTTGCGACTCCCGTGAATACATTTCCTTTCATCGACTGTAAAAAGACGAGGCTCCGTTTGGGGAAGACGACGAAAAATGGAGGGAACGAAAGGGGGAGCTGGAAAGATGTTAAAGATGTTGGTTGCTGGTTGCACTGTCATATGTTGCTGGACTGATGATGGTCACATTTTCCTTGACCATCAATAGCGACGCGTTAAAAAAGGTTGGGATCCAACTAGAGGGCTCCTGTTGTTTGGGTGAGAGTAAAAGCCTGCAGTTCGTGAATGATTCAGTGCACATCGATTTAATAAAATATTAGCCGTTGGACCACGTGAATCCAGTGGCTATGATTTACTGGGCTCAAGTGCTCTCGAAGATTTCAATAATTTCTCGCGAGGCACATCATCACATGGTAATGTCAGTTTCGAAAGCCCCGTGATATGAGCCACCAAACTGGGGATGATAAGAGTTTGTGATGAGAGGGTCAAAATGCAATTATTATCAAAGTTGTATGTGGGTTTGGTCCCCTACTCATAACCCGCATCATATGTATGCACATTTGTGAGGTGCTGACTTTTTGTTTATATAAATATTTTTTTTTTCTGGGGTGAGGTAATGAAACATTGGACAAAAATGGAATGTGATGCATAAAGTTGCTACTGTCTATCAATAGCGACATGGTGGACCCCAACACAAGCAAAGGGAAACTAATAGAGAAACGCACATAGATTTGTATTTATAAACTATCGATCATAGCTGCCATATGAAAAATTGACTATGGAACGGCTTCTTTTAAATGGATAAGGTAGGTTTTAGGTTTCATGACGTATAGAGTAGATTCCAGATTTTAAAATAATGTGAACTCTGTTCCAATTGGTATTTCCGACGGATAGATTCTAATAAAACTTGTAAATAACCTAAAATCGTTCACCCCATAAAGAGCTTTGGTTCTGCGTTGCAGCTGACTTAATAGATGATGAGATATTATCGGACATTTGCACTATCCTTCCTTTTCTCTCTCATCTTAAGATTATTGCGGACTTTATCTTGAAATGTTCGATGCGGTGTTAAGGACTCCTACATAACTAGGTGGACCAATTTATCGAAACAATGGTATCGTTTTAAGCGATCTGATATGGAGTACAGATGGTATCTGCCTTCTGCTCGGCATCAAGCATTCCGTTCTGGTCGCGATGTCTCTGTTAGGCTCATAAGCTGGTTCCTGTGGCACTAAGAAGGAAGCGGTAAGTGCAGCAATATCAATGAATTCAACCGATGAAACTTTGATTGACCCGACTGGTTTTTCTGTTTTCAATCAATTGCACTATTCTTACAATGTCGCGGACTAATCCTTCCGGAGGCTAATTCTGCTGAAGGTTACATTATAATGAGTAATAACATCGTAATTCTATTCGATGCTGTTGTTGGAATATTAAGAATGTGAGCACATAAGGGCCAAAACGCTGATTCAACTAGGATCGAGATTCTTGACCTGAAAGGGGCCGCCTCCGCTTTGTGGATGGCAAATGCTGCTCGACCTTGTGAAGAAGAAAAATTGAATGGCAGCTGATCTTTTGCTGGCTCTGCTCTGAGTTTTAGCAGGGCTCTCCTAAGAATTCATGCGGGTTTGATTCTGTTTCTTCCACTTAGCGGCGTTCGACTAGGAAGGGCTTGAAAGTCATCAGCACCCCAATTGCCTCAACCACGTTCAGGATGAAGAAGACCATGTGGTTGCCTGCACATAGGCACGAGGCCGTTAAAGTTCCTCATTCGGCTGAGAGATCAAGTACGGTCTATCACGGTGGCCTCGACTTATTTCTCATCATTGTATATCATGAATCGTGTGCATATGCACAGCTTCATGTGAACAACTGCTTCGTTTCTTTTAGCAGAAGACAACAGATGAACTAGTCATGTTTATACGAAGAAGGCCAGAGCCGTCATCGTAGAACTGGAAAAGGTCAGTTTACCTGGGAGAAAGGCTGCATCCTGACGCTTCTGTGCCCAAGAGAATCTGCCAAAAATTTGGTTCCATGCATGAGAACACTAATTAAATCTACTCTTGAAGCATGCAGAGGTAATTATTTGTTTTCAGTGATGAGTTTAACATGACCAACTGCTTAATTGTCCCGTTTTAATGACATAATGAAAGCAGAGAACGATTAACCGGATCTCACATTGCGCCTCCTCCGGCTGGACCAGCCGCCTTGAAGAGAGACATTGCAGTCATCGCAATTCCATTAGCAGCTCCTCTCTGATCTTGATCCTGCAATTTTAGACTCAGAGTTAAGCCAAACCTTCGAGAGAGGTATGTATTTGAGAATGTTAATAAAGATCAGACTCTTCGAGGATAATCTTTAGAAGCTCACCACGGCTTTGTTTTGCAGAAGGAACAAGCTGGTGATGATGGAAGTCTTTCGACATGCAAAATATGACAATTAGAATTAGGTACGAGCAGAGAATTTGGATTTTTTTTTTTCTCTTTTCCATGCACAAAAAGTAATTTGAATGATTGACGTGCACATTAGCTTCATATATAGTAGCTTGCAGTGTAAGACATACTTACAGATAGAACATTCTTCGCAACTGATGTGCAATTCAACACTATGGAGAGACTTAGCCCGGTCAGCATGGCTATAAAAGGGTAGCTTGACAAGAGCGGAATCGCTAGGACCTGCACGCATTTGTGAGAATTAAAACCAGGGGATCATTGTCTTTTTATCAAATAAATCTTGAATGGCCGGAGATACAATAGCCAGAAAATATATTTATCACGAGCAGGTGCTCGATTTCCAGTTAGGAATACCCCATTTAAGCGAGCTACCACAACAGGGCCGAGAAGTCTATTGAAGTATGGGTATAAACACGTTTGGAAGATGAGAAGGCCGGCACCTGGCAGTAGAATTTAGTAATCAGCAATTTCCAGCAAATGGAACGAGTACACAGAGAGTTGAATGATAATAAACCGCCATACTTCTAAGGTTTAAAAAGACAGAATGCATATCAATGAATTCAGACTGCCACCGCTCAAAGTTTTGTTCAAATTACAGTTTTTTTCAGAAAGAATCTATCTTGAAATATAAGAAAGAAACAGGAGTATATACCTGAGATAGCAAGAACATTTCCAACATCTTCAGTCGTGTAGCTCAAGCCCCCATATCGCCTAGGGCTTACGGCCCATAGTGAGAAGATCTACAAAGAGAAAGTAGCACAGAATGGCTAATGAGAGGATCAAACTAGAAGAGCTTAAATTAACACAAATATGAATTTATTAGGAAACCAGCTTGATATGATAATGCCATATTCCAATCAACTACTTTGGAATATGATAGAGTTCCAAGAACAAGCCAAAGTAATATTATTACGACAACCACTAAATCATAACTATACCAAAAGAATGTCCTCTGACTACTGCATTGCGGACTATAAGTTTGTGTTCACCCACAATGAAATTTTTTTTTGGCTCTTTAGGCAACTGTCAATGAAGCACTTGGCAGCATGACTATCGAAATCATTGCACTCCTGATTGTAGAATGTCTGAAACAGTGAGCAAAGGACTAAGAAGGCAAAGACAAGCACGCGACATTTTAGGTTACCTCGGTGTAAGCCATGTCATGAAGTGAGAAGACGCAGTACACGATGATGGATGACATCAAGGGCCAATTCCGAAACAGAGACTTTTTTGGAGCTTTCCCCTCGGCCTTTTGAGTCTTGTATTTTGTGCCGGACATGAGGGGTGCGGTCTCCACATCTTCGCAAGCCGCATCAAACTTGCTACTTTTGTGGTGCTTATGCAATGTTTCCTGCAATAAAACCAGATTTTCGGACCCTCAATACAGCTCAACAAGCAGTCGATAATCCTTTCATAGATAAGGTGAAGCAGAGGTAACGTCTCGTGAGAAGAAAAAGCATCGGATTGTTTTCCAATATCAAGGATGAGAAACATGAACTGAGTTTGGTGAAGTGCGTACCGGAAGCCAGCAGGTTGCGATAGTAACTACCAATGCAAAAACGGAGATGGCGAGACAGGGCAAGAAGTAGGGAAATCTGCATCGACATCAGGAAATCAAATGTTTACCGCTTGTGTCCATGATCACTTAATTGGATCTGCATCTAAATTTGGAAGAAAGCAACTTCCACTCACCTTCCGAACACTGATTCTTTGGGAAATATCGACGGGAACTTTTCTGCAGGCTGAAACGGAAGAAATAGAAAACCAGGAACATCAGAGGAGCACAAAAAATGAGAGAAGCATTCCACACGTAGTGCCAGAATTTTTGTCGCTTTTGGATACTAAATTTCATGCGTCGAGATATGATAAATCAGAAGTACCTGAGCAAGATAACCTCCCAGAGCTGGACCGATGATCAATCCTATCCCCCATGCTGTACTGACCTGAGTCCAAAGTGTAACTCTCAGCTTTATTTACTTAGCAGAAGAACTAGGAACTTGTATTGAGAGCTCAAAGGTTTTTACAAAGGTCAAAGATCTTACGGTTGATACTCCTAGCGCTTGGTACTCCTCACGGAATATTTCGGTAGCATAAGCCTGTTACAAAATAGCGAAATACATATATGAGAATGGTCGCAAATTCATGGAATAATATAAGAAGGGATACTTCATTTGAGGCTCAAAATAACCTGTCCCACGAGGAATCCCAACAATCATAAGCCTTATGAGATCTTACCTTGATAGGTCCGAGTAAACCATTTAAACTTCCCAGAAGGAACCTCATGGCAATAGCCATCCAAAAGTTCACACTTAGGCCGAAGAGAGTGTTGAAAATAACCCTGGTATAAATCAAATCAGAATGGTCAATTGATTGTATTTGTCGGAGGAGTTTTTTCACTGGGAACTCAAAATGAATGGCGATCTTGTACTAACACTGCAATTGTTCCCATAATTATTACAGGTTTTCGCCCATAGCGATCTGCCACGATTCCCCAGAAGACCGATGTCAAGGCTCTACCGAACATGAATGAAGAACCTTTGGGATTTGAAGGAGTTTGTTAGTGAAAAGTTGAGTCGAAGACAAACAAAGGAGTCTACAATGAACAAGCAATCTCGGATAATCTCACCTACATAGCCAGCATAATATCCGATGTCTTCCTCTCTTTTGGCAATATGAAAGTCTCTAATCTGTCATTCAAAATTCAAGAAACAATCAGAGATTTCTCAAGTTGGAGAGGCTAAATCATATGCTTCGAGTCATTTATACAATTATCTGCCGAGGAAAATAATGGAACTTTTAGTCAAGTTTAACCATCTTAAGCAACTATTCACTTCGCGCACACTTGTCGTACTTGCAACAAAAGAAAAAAAAAAATTGGACTAATCGACCAGGAGCCTAGAGAGACGGCATCTGAGAAAACAAAGCTCAAACCATACAATTTAGGCTCGGGTGTAGACAGAACATATCATATATATATGTCATACTTAAAAGTTGAAATACAAAACGTATGAACTTACCATGAAGTAAAGGAATGGGAATAGAGATGATATTGGCAGTGCTGGAAAGAGAAAGGACAGGACACAAGTCAGTAATTATGTAACTACAAGCACATCTTTTCGAAGTGTCAAAGATTAAATTATGGAACCAATTAACGTCATAGCTATGACGACACAAGGGAAAGGAAACATCTGGAGGTATACTCTTCATCACTATGCGATATCGTCATGGGCTTAACTTCATATCAACAACTGAATTATCCCAAACAAATTAACTCCGAAATATCATGCAAATTCGCGATGTTGTTATGTGCAGTTACTCAGTAAGTTAAAAGAACCCAAGAAAAAGAAAAAAAAAACTAAAAGTTGGCCGGAAGCTTATAAACAAATGCTATATATGCTCATTACCTGTGCAAAGCACGACGATCCAGATCGACAGGAGCTCGCGGATCGGGAAGCCTTTCTGCGATTCCTTATACTTCTCGACTTTGCAGCCGGGGCAGTTCTCATGGAAATACTTCTCCAACAGCGCCTTCTCTTGTTCTTCTGCTGCCATTGTTATTAATGTCGACAGGGAGAGCTGCACTCGCGAAAGTCAGCTGCCCAACGAAATCTGCTTCAAGGGGAGATTAATCACAAAGCGTTAGTGAAGAACAATACCCCACAGCATAGTATACGATCCTCCACTTTTAAGGCATAATCCGAGAGCGAGAGCACTCGAAAACGTTAAGATGCTTCACGTTCAATGCTGAAGATACATAGATTGCAACTTCGGATCGTTTCGTGTAGAGAAAAAAAGGTTCTAATCACATGCCCTGAAATATAAAGGAAGAAGATTTTGTAATCTATGATTAAGGGTTTTTCTTGTTTTGCACTGGCTTTTGAAGGGAAGCGCCATAAGAGGACGATGAGTCTGGAGAAGGAGGTGATGTAGGGAATATGAGAACCAACTCGTTCCAATTGTCATCATGGCACACGTCATTTTCTCTGGTCGAAGGACACGTTTCAAAGAGAGTTAGAACAAGAGGGACAAATATGATCGAAATCTTCTGGATCTTGCTGGGCACCATGGAAGTCGGAGACTCGGAGCAACCCACTCAAATTTCGTTTCGCTTTTTTTTTTTACTCCAAGACATTAGAAACTGGTGTTAGTACCCTTAATTTACTATCTAGACAGGGGTTTCTCGTTATTAAAAAATATTTTCAAACATAAAAGGTCAATCTATTACTTTTCTTTTTTGGGATTGAAAGTAACTTTCCGCCATTTCCGTGAAAAATAAGAGAGAAACAACACAACATAACTGGAAATCAAGACAAATCCCAGATAATTTCAAAGTAAAGCAAGCTCTCAATAACAAGATAAATCATCAGGACAAAATTAAAAATCATATGTTCAAAGAATAGATACATAGAGAATACATAAAATTGTTATGTCGCGAGTTTAGGATGATATCGCTTCTCATGCCAATCACTTGTGCATTTTGTAAAAACCATAAGATCGAGAATTGCACAGAGAACTGACAAGATATGACGTACTCAACTCAACCGCTGTCGGAGCTGGAACTTTGAAACAAGGTGAAGTGGCTCTTGGATGACGAAAGGAGAGCAGAGACGATAGCCTTATTTATGGACTGCGTGCCAAAAACACCAGCTGTTCCCCAATAGAACGTGTAATAATAGGAGGCAAAGACAATTGCAATCAGAATACTAGGGCTCTGTCCAACGTTTGGAAAAGCAAATTGCAAATAGAACTCTCCAGCCTTAGGTAGGAGCTTCCCGGAAAGTCCCGTAGAAAATATTACAAAAATAAAGAAATGGGTCATTCAAAGATGTTTCATGAGAACACTCAATACATCGATATTTTAAGATTCATTCTTATTCGATGACTTAATAATCTTAAGTACCTTCATTTAAGATAAATGGTGGACATAATTTTCAAATAAAACTGACTTGTATTCGAAAGTGGTTTTTGAAAAGAAGAAGAAAAAGAAAAAGAAATAGGTCTCCCGTCGGTATATTCGAAATTAGTTTTGTCAATAGTATTTCTAGGTCAGTTCGAGTACAATAAATTTCACGTTCACCACGAGAATTAAATTTTAAAATCCCGACAGCAACGTGATCAAGTCGCAATGAATTAGGGACAAGGTCAAATGCCTACTGAAGAACTACATTTTTTTATATTTTTCTGCATCGCACATGACTAGCGCGGGGTCACTAACAATCATTTCCTAAACGACAGAGACATGACTGTCTTTTTGGAATTATATGATTGTCTTTTGGGAATTATTGACGTGAAGAGAGATAGATGCGATCAAGGGCACGTCTCTCATTGATAAGCTGGTGGAAAAAGGGGACAAAGAAAGGTTCCGAATGTTTGTGGCCGCAATACTTGATTGAAACCTGAGGTCGCAGTCAACAGTGTGAAATTTAAATAGAGAGAGTAGGGAAAGATTGAATTCTCCTCTCGATTTTCGGCCGAAGTAGTCAAGAACAAGTAATTATCTCTTGTTGTTTTGACTTTGTCAAAGAAAAGTAGAAAAAAATAATACACCTATTGATGGATGATACTTTGGTAATAAACTTTTAAATCTTGCTACTTTAGTTCTAAACTTTTTAACGATTTACTAATTTAATTCTCATAGCCAATTTTAGTCGACAATCATCGCTGGCATAAACATTAGGCTTATTATATGGTATTACAGGTTGATTTGGACAATTTTTGAAATTTTTTAAATTGAATTTTTTTATTTCTTTTCTCTTCTTTTTTATAATTTATCCATGTATGCATCAATTGCGTTGCATAGGATGACTAATATCACATCAGCAAATTCCTACCAATTGGTTGAAAAGACTAAATTGGTAAATTGTTAAAATATTTATGATTAAATTGGTCAAATTTTATGATAAAGTTGTCATCAGTCTAATCCAGTCCAGGAAGCAAGATACCTAAAACATGGTTATATGACTTCTCTAAAAGTTGGCGGAAGCTCTCCCCTCCCAATTAAGATATACATTTAATTTTGCAAGCTTTTCTTTCTTGATCTAAATCTAAATAAGAGGTTCTTAGAAGCATTCAATCTATGGTGGCTTAACATCCTATTGTTCTTGTTGTCTTCATATGGCGATCATGTTGAGGACGCTGAACTTAGGCGAATACTATAGGTTGTAGTTTCTAAAGGGAAAGATCTCAGAATGTGCCTATTACTGATGTTTCCTATCATCAGCCGGTGATTTGCTTTTGGTTTTTTATGTTGCAATGGATTGTTCTTTTGAAATGAGAGTGTGCTTAAAGCTATAAGCCGTACTCTTTAATTTTGTAGGTTTTGTTTTGTTTTACAGTCCTTTTGGGATTTGCTGTGCTTGGAAGCTTTTTATGTTTCTCTCATGTTTAATTGTGATGAATGAATGATTTTTTTTTTTTTGAAAAAAACGATCAAATTAAAAAAAATTAGGATTGAATTGGTATTTATAAAAAAGATTTAAGATTTTTTTGATAATTATTAAAGAGAATTAGTCTTGCGACTTCCATAAAACATTTTCCTCAACAATTTTAAATGATCAAGATCTGTCGATCTTCCTTAAAGAAAATGATACATTGTATCTTTCGTTTTTAAACAGTAATGAATTGGTCTACGAAGGGCCAAAATCAAACAAGAGAATTTGGACGAGCCAATGGCCACGTTAAAAATTGAGAAAATATTAAGTGGTTGAAAACCACCACGTTTGCCACAGACGTGTGGCATGCGTGTTTTAATTCCAACCACCCATAATTTGAACATGTGTCCACTACCGACGTGGAGTTAAATTAAAAATAAAAAAATTGCCCAAGAGCTATTCAGCCACGGAAGTTTTTCTTTGTCCGAGTTACAGCACGTCCCCCTCGCCGCGTCCTGCGTGTCTAAGCCGAGCCGCCCCTTCTGTCGTCACTCGATGCTAAGGATGACCATGGACGAGCAATGTGACGCCTGAATGCCTTCCGCCATGGAAGGCCAGATCTTGAGATCTAGAGAGTGATGCCAGCAAAGGTGACGATGACCATGGCCGAGCGCCAGCGACGCCGGAAGGGGACCTCCATCATCCATGGCTTGGCTGGGTTCTTTGCCCCTGTTTTTTGGACGAGCCAGTGGCCCCGTTAAAGATTCTTGTCGCAGTACAATGTATTGCAGGACTTTGTCTGGACGATGTGATGAGTGAAGTTTCACGTTTCTCCTGATCATCGATATCGACCCGTTGCGACTCCAGAAGACAATTTCTTGTAGTGGTTCGAGACGAGGTAGGGGTCCAATTAGAGGGCCGGTGCTTGGAGACGAGCGAAGCCTGTAACGTAGGAGCAATACCTACATGATTTGGGCGCACATCAGTCCAGCGAATATCACCGGTTTCCTTGGGTAGCGTGAATTTTATATGGGGTCTACATGAACCAACAGGCGGGATTCTCTAAGGTCAAGTGTTCCCCGAGAATCCAAGAAAATTTTTCCCAATATTATTCACATGGTGAGCCACATGATATGAGGTACCCATTTGTGGACGAGGAAGTTTGTCACGAGAGGATTAGATGTAATTATTATCGTAGTTAAGGTGTACATGTGTGATGTCCACAACTTTTAGCCCACATGATATTAAAGGGAAAATTACTTAATTAGTCCTAAACCTATTATATTAAATTATTAATGTCCATTCGATCATGAATTTTTCAATTTTGTCAATTTAATCTTAAACATTTTCGTGAAATTTCAATATAATTCTTTTAATCAATTTCATCAAAAGCTGCTGTCGTGATATTACAATCGTCGCCAGTCATCATATGTGACATACTGCCAATGAAGATTGACCAGAATGACTAAATTGAATTTTGCACAAAGATTTAGGACTAAATTAGTAAATTGGAAAATTTTAAAATCAAATTGATATTCATACAATAGATTGAGTTTCTAATATTAATATATTTGAATGAAATTTTCTGTATTAGGGATGGAAAAATATATGACTCTCTACATACATAATTTGAACAATTGGACAAACAAAAATGTGATTGGTAATATGCATAACATTGATTTTGACTAATAATAGCAATAGCTGCACCACAACACAAGTATTTTGCAATCGAGAGATTAATTCATACATTCAAAGGAAACTAAGGCTCCGTTTGCCTTACGAAAAATAATTTTCAGAAAAATATTTTCCATATTTTCTAATATTGTTTCACAAAAAATAAACAGTCAAGGAAAACATATTCCGCTAATGGAAAAAACACTATCAAAAGTGGAGAAAATATTTTCCACTTTTATTTTCCCTCATCTCTCTTCCACCACTTATTTAATTATTTTTCTTTTTCTTTTTTAATTTGATTTTTTAATTATTTTTTTTTTTCCTTTTTCCTTTTTTCTTTTCTCTTCTTCTTTAGCTCGTCGTTAGCCAAAGGTGAGCTCAAACTGGTCAAAAGGGCGACGAGGCTCAGCCCTCCAAGATCAGTGACGCTTAAGTGTCCCTAGAAGGTCACAAGAGCGTCACTAGAGGACGGCAAGGCTCGGGTCTCGTGGATCGGCAACACTCCAGCGTCGCCAAAGGGGGAGGGGCTTGAGCCTCGCTAAATCGACGATTGGTGGCGAGGCTCGAACCTCATAGATCAACCACGTTCCAGCGTCACCAAAGGCCGACGAGCTCGTCCCTCAGGTCGATGGATATATATTAAAGATTTTCTATTATGCACTTTGGTAGCTAACCCCAATGGAGCAAATATTTTATGCAATAGTCATATGACCTGACGTTTCCATGTGACATTTCTCAAGTATATAATTTTGTTAATTTTGTACATGAAAAGCTTGAAAACTATAATGGAAATAACCTAAGTAATACCAGCACGAACATGCGAAATGTGACACGACATAGCACGATACACTAACATGTTATTTTTTAACAAATAGATAATTATGATACGTTGAGACACGTTATATATTAAATTTATATTTGTATATATACATGATAAATTGTCATTTTTATTATGATTTGAATCAAATTAATTTGATTCAAATTCACAATTAAACAAGTAATATAAAAGAGTATAGAATGAATTTATGCTAAAAATATTAATCCATCATTTATTAATATCATTTATTTTTTTAATTTAGCAAATCCAACTTTATTCCAATAATTCATAAAACTTGGAGGAAAAAATAAAACAATTTACATTATGGACTCGCGTATCAAAGCATGTCGGAAAAGAAGAGAAATAAACAAACTTGAGGTAAATTGTGTATCAGGGAAGTGAGAATTGAAAGAGATGAGAAGATTAGATTTTTCTTCTTTCTCCATTTATTTTTTATTTTTTACATATTTACATATTAACCCCTCATTTATTGAAAATTTTTAAAATTGATCTTGTGCATGTCGAAATTCCGAACTCATATGTTGAAATTTCAGACTCTATTGTTGGGATAATTGATCAGGTGTCAGATTTTTTTACACGTGTTGATCGAGTGTTGGAGAATGTCAAACACGTGTCGTAATGTTCGATACGATATAAAGGTTTTCGAAAAGTGTTGGTTTTATGAGAAATAACAAATCGTATAATTTGTCATTATAATGCAAAAAGATGGGAATGGGCCCATTCAAATCAATCTTGCGAGCGATTCTCGAGGCTTCGGCCCGTATTTCATGTAAAAGGTAGTGAGAATAATGGCTTATATGTGATATCCACCGGCTTGATCCATTTGTCGAAAAGTAATGTGAACTCATAAATAAAAAATTGCCCAAAGGAGAAACCGGCAATCGGAGAGCTCTCGAGTATACAGTATCAACTTCACAAATTAGGATTATATGTGACATTCGCCAGCTTGATCCATTTGTCGCCTTTGATGAAGGATTTGACCGTGAACTTGCTAGCTTCGTTAGTAGAAAGGTTCAATTTCAGTCCATTCCACTTGACTCTGCTTTTTGTGTTAGACCCTGGTCCGTAATTCTGAAGTTCTGCATAGTATATGGTGTCTGGGGCTGAGTTGCCGACCCACGGAAGCCAACCGTTCGGGCTGATGATGTCTGACATCATGGAGCGCATGTACACCGTGGTAGAGTAGTTCTTCCACGGTCGCCCAAGGAACGTTTGGACATTGGTCAAGTTCCCCGCTGGCCAGATGGTGCAGTTCTGGATTGAGATGCCGGTGTTCTGATTAGGGTCGATCTTGCCTTGAGCGGTGATGGTGTTTTGCTGGCCAAGCATGGGCGTCCTGGGTAGAATGTTGCAATTCTGGAAGACAACCGCGGAGTTTCCGAAGATGAAGTCGATTGTCCCGTAGATGTTGCAATCCCGATAGAATTGGCGATTGGAGTGAGCATAGAGGGAATCCTGGAAGGCGTCGATGCGGCACCGATAGAAAATGGACCGATCGGCAGTTGACATGAGGGCCACTGCTTGGTGCTTGGCCGGGCCAGCGGTGTTGCGGAATCCCATGTCCCTAGCAATGAAGCCTTGGCCAAAAACAGCTGCAGAGTAGAAATGTTAATCTAACCTTACTTTTCACAACTGGAGTAATGCTAAAACAAGAACGTTATCATTATTATTAAACCGGAATTCTAACCATATACTAAAAATAAAACTGCTTTATATATCTTTTCTTCTTGACAAAGTTTGTCTTACATAATGACGTGGTAAATAGCAACATATAGGCCAATAAATCATTAGTTCTTGCACTCAAATTATGGTTCGAAACTTTCAAAGTTAATAATCTCGTATCTTGATAAAATTTGTCATCCTAGAAGAGTTCTAATGAAACTTTCTAGGAACATGTTTCTTGCACTCAAATTATGGTTCGAAATTTTTAAATTTAATATTCTCGTACCTCAATAAAAGTTGTCATCGTAAACGAGTTCTAATCAAACTTTCTAAGAACATGTTCATTAGCAAAATAATAACGGTTTACTATTATTACTGTTCATCCCTAAAAATCTTCTACCAAACAAACAAGCAAAAAGAGCAGGAGATTGAGAAGGAGTGAATTTTACCGAAAGTTGCAGTCTTAAACGTTGGAGTCCCGTCGATGAAGTTCAGGCTGCCGGTGACCAGCGTTGCATCCATCCCGTCGCCGACCATCATGACGTTCCACTTCGACTTCTCAACCCGCACATTCTCGCTGTACACCCCCTTCTTCACGTAGATCACGAACGTGTTGTTGCTCTTGTCAGGCACAGCATTGAGTGCGGCTCCGATGGTCTTGTACTTGCCGGAACCGTCTTTGGCCACAACAGCATTCGCCTTCTTCCTCAAATCGGAGCTCTGAAGCAGCTCACGCTCTTTCCGGTGCACCCATTTTGGCACTTTGTGATGGCCGAGGTGGTGGCCGAGGTGGTGGGAGGGGTGAGGCATGCTCATGAGCCGCCTTAGCTTGAACGAGCTCGTGATGCTCGAAATCCAAGTGATGATCGCAAGACTATTGCTTATCAGTTCACCTGAATTCTTGAGATAGCTCGCAACATTCTCTTTAATTGCTCCTGCTGATTCGTCAAACCCGTCGATGCACGTCTGTTGGCACGTCCCGGCCGCACTGAGCCAGGTCCTGAGATCATCCCCTGAACTGAGCACGTTCGAGGCATCGCTCGATGACAGCGAGCTGTTCAAATGGTCCAGCGCAAGCCCTAGGAGCTCACGGCAGCTCTCCAGCGCCGAACTTGCCGTCTCATTCACCATGGTGTTATTGAAGATCGTTCCTTGCTCGGAGAAATAGCCGGCGGCCTTGGCCAACTCCTCCAAGGCCACTTGGATCGACAGCTTGAACAGATCCCCAGGGCGGACCTGGCCACTTGAGTTAGCCCTTGGGGCGAGGGAGCTAAGGCACGAGTCCTTGTACAGCGTGACGTCGCACACGGCCTTCACTGAGGTTGAGAGAGGTCGAGGCTTTCCGCTGCTCATGTTGTTGGCGTGCACCGAAGTACCAACCACTGCTGCGACCCCGATGGCAACAAGAACAATGGATGATAGGCTTATGACGATGGTTCTCTTCCGGGTGCAGCGGCGAGCATCGAGCATCGCTTGCTCTGCTTCGCTGATCTTCCCATAGGCCTTGGTCGAAGCCATTGATGTGCGACTTCGAGATTATCTTTTGTGCTTCGCTGCTGTGGTGACGCTGGTATGGACGTTGGTGGTATTTATACATGTGGCGGTGCATGGGCTAATGCGCAGGACTACGTGCGAGGCACAAAGCAATATGAAACGGGAAACATGGCCAAGATGATATGTCTGGATGTTCAAATTTTTCTGGGGGTTGGAGTGGTTCTCATGTTTGTGGTTCGAGACAAAAGTCCATTTTGGGATAGCAACTAAGGAGAACAGGTTTTATCTTTTCTTTTTTTCCTTTTCCGGAAACTAAGAGGAAGAGGTGGGATTTCAATTTGAGTGCCATTGTTTGCAGACGGGCGAAGCCCGCAATATAAGAGCAATATTTGCATGATTCGGGCGCACATCAATGCAACAAATGTCAGTCATTTTGTTGGATTGCGTGAATTTTATATGAGATTCACATAATTCAATGATCGGAACTTACTTGGGTCAAATGTCCCGAAGAATCCAAGAAATTGTCCCTATTATGGATTGGATGGTATCGTTGCTTTTCAAAAGCCACATGACATGACATACCAATTTCTGGACGACAAAGCTTGACACAAGAGGGTTAGATGTAATTATTATTTTAGTTAAGTTGTATGCGCGTGACGTTCATAACTTTTAACCTGCATAAAGAGATTGATAAATAATAAATGTGATTGGTAACGTGCATAACGTTGACATTGACTAATACTAGCGACAAAGTCCACTACAACACAAGTATATTGCAATAGAGAGACTGATTCATATACTCAAAGGAAACTAGGAATGGAACATTTATTTCCCAAAGTCAGGATGATAACACAATCACTATGCGCTTCTGTAGGAAACTAGATGATAACACATCTACAAAATGATTGACTATGAATGGGTTTCTTTTAAGGAGTTTCTCTATGCACTTCTATAGTAAATCTAAAGAAAGAGTATGTTACGCAACAATCATACGCAACAATCATACGTGTGATATTTTGATGTGGCATGCTTGGGCATATAATTGTGTTAAATTTATATATGAAATGCTTGAAGACTATAATAGAAACAACAAATCATATAATTTATCATGTGACGCTCACATATCATTAGGGACCATTCCCAATTTTTGGAATCAGGAATTGGATTGACCAATCTGATCTGGTTTCCGTATGAGTAAATGGAACCGGATGCCCTCCCCCCTCCCCCTCTCTCCCTCCTTCTTCTTTGTTCTTCACTCATTGAGAGCACCACTTCTTGGCAATCACATTTGAGCTCGCTTGCCATCCCTTCCATGTAGCTCTTGATCTCAACTTCGTCTCTCCTGGACTTGAAAATCTCGGCTTCTCGGCTCTCTCTCTCTCTCTCTCTCTCTCTCTCTCTCTCACACAGGAAGCCTCGACGTGTTCGGTTGGCGATGGAATCGAACAAGTCCTCCTTGTCGGAGCGGGGCAATGTGACGGATTCATCGAGCAAGGGAAAGAATATCATTGGAGGAGGCATGAGCGAGAGAGATTAGGGTTTCTGTTTAAATGTGGAAAAAAGAATTAAGAGGTGTGAAAGACTGAAGATATTAGGGATTTTTCACATTTGTAAGAAATAAAAATTAAAAAAGTTGGTTTGATCAAGGTAGTCTGGTGGGCAGTGTCATACTTGAAATTAGACCGAAATTCACCAGTTCTAATTTGCATATAACCAGAAATCATATCGGTACCCTCAAGAATTGCCTAGAACTAGCTAATTTGGTCCAATATGAGTGTTTCTTGATACGGACAATTCCTTTTGTTCACCCTTACATATCATCTGGTATAACTTGTCGATGGGTAAATGGCTGTTTTGATGGCATAACATGAGCCTCGTAGCTCAAAAAGATGGGAATGGGCCATTCATCGATCTTGCAAGCGATCCTCGAGGATTTGGCCCGTATTTCGTGTCAAAGTAGTGAGAATAAGGGGTGTCTATAAAATTAAGACTCGATCAATGAGAAGGCAGTGTTGATATGTCGAACCTAAACTTTCGTATTTAGGCGACCCGATGACGCAAAATATGTAGTGTCCTATTCATATAATGACCAGGCTAAAGAAGTCCTTAAGCCACTTAAATTGTGCTTCCGGTCTGGAGGGCCTAACATGATTAGGTCTATGATAGTACTAGTTTACGAGCCTGAGATCGATGGACCTGCCCACTCTACTTCAGGCCCGACTCGGCTTGTGAAGGAATCGAATGGCAGCTGATCTTTGCAAGCTCTGCTCTTAGTTTTCAGCGCTATGCTGAGTTTAGTAGTGGCGCTCGACAAGGAACGGCTTGAACGTCATCAGCACCCCGATTGCCGCAACCACATTCAAGATGAAGAAGATCATCTGGTTGCCTGCACAAAGATACGGGATCGTTGAAGTTCCTCAGTCAGCTGAGAGCTGAAGCGCGGTCCATCACAGTGGCATAGACTTATTTCTCATCATTGTAGATCATGAATGCGTGCACATACACATCCTCCTCACATAAAAATCTTCTTTCCTTTTAGCAGATGACAGCAGATGAATTAATCACGGTAATACAAAGAAGGCCAAAGCCGTCGTCCCAGAATGGGGAAGTTCGGTTTACCTGGGAGGAAGGCCGCATCCTGACGCTTCTGTGCCCAAGAGAATCTGCGAAAGATTCGAGTCCATGGATGAGAGATTGATCTAGTGTACTCTTTATGCAAGGAGAAGTAATTACTTGTTTTCAGTTATGAGTTTAATATGATCGACTGCTCAATTGTCCCGTCGTAATGACATAATGAAAGCAGACAACAATTAACCGGATCTCACAATGTGCCTCCTCCGGCTGGACCAGCTGCCTTGAAGAGAGACATGGCAGTCATCGCGATTCCATTAGCAGCTCCTCTCTGATCTTGATCCTGCAATTTCAGATTCAGACATAAGCCAAACCTTCATGAGGGATGTATGTATTCGAGAATATTAGTAAAGGTCAGACACGTTGAAGATGATCATTAGAAGCTTACCACGGCTTTGTTTTGCAGAAGGAACAAGCCGGTGAAGACAGAAAGCTGTGGACATGCAAAATTCAACAGTAAGAATTAGGTATGAACAGAGGTTTTTCTTACTCTTTTCCACACAGAAACAGTAATTTGAATCATTTCTGTGCATATTAGCGTCATTTATAGTAGCTTAGAGTGCAAGGCATACTCACAGATAGAACATTCTTCACGACTGATGCGCAATTCAACACTATGGAGAGACTTAGCCCGGTTAGCATGGCTATAAAAGGGTAGCTTGACAAGAGGGGTAACGATAAGGCCTACATTCAAGCATTGGTGCGAAGCAAACGCGGGGATTATCATCTTTTGACTCAAATAGATCATGAATAGCTGGAGATAGAATTAGGCAGAATATATATTTGTCACATGCACGTGATCGACTTCAAGTTATGAAATGCCGGAAACATACCCCACAAATGCGAGCTACCAAAATGGGGCCAAGAAGTCTGTCCATGTATGGGTATAAACACGTTTGGAAGATGAGGAGGCCCGCTCCTGGCAGTAAGATTTGGTAATCAGCGGATCCCCGGCACCCCGGCAAATATGTTAAATGAGTATAGAGATATGTTAAATGATAATAGATCACCATATTTCTAAGTTTTAAATAGGCAGAACGCATAATCAACGAATACAGACTGCCGCATCTCAAAGTTTTGTTTGATTTACAGTTTTATATGACTACCTCGCTGTTTTCCTGAACGATATCTTGAAATGTAAGAAAGAAACCGGAGTATATACCTGAGATGGAAAGAACAGTTCCAACATCTTCAGTCGTGTAGCTTAAACCTCCGTATTGCCTAGGGCTTACGGCCCATAGTGAGAAGATCTACATAGAGAAAGAAGCACGGAAAGACTAACGAGAGAATCGAATTAAAAGAAAAAAACGAACTCATTTGGAAACTCGCATGATATGCTGATGTCATATATTGATAAGTCACTCCAAACTAGGATAGAATTCTCAAGAACAAGCCCGAGTGATTTTCTCACGACAACCGTTGAATCATAACTAGCTTAGGAATGTCCCCTGACTACTGACTTGCAGATTTCACGTTCGTGTTCATACACTATATAACAATTTTTGCTCTTTAAGCAACTGTCAATGAAGCACTTGGCAGCATGAATACTGAAATCATTGCATTCATGATAGTAGAATACGGTGAATGAGGAAGAACCGAGAAGGCATGGTAGAGAAGTGCTCGACATTTTACGTTACCTCTGAGTAAGCCATGTCGTGAAGTGAGAAGACGCAGTATGCAATGATGGCCGACATCAAGGGCCAATTACGAAGCAGAGACTTTTTCGGAGCTTTCCCTTTGACATTTTGCATCTTGCATTTCACACCGGCCTCGAGGGATGCGGTCTCCACATCTTCACGAGGCTCATCAAGCTCGCTGTTTGCATGGTGCATATGCAATGTTTCCTGCAATAAAGCCAGATTTTCGGGCACTCATAAAGGGCAACAAGCAGTCGCTACTCCTTTCTTAGATAAAGGGAAGTAGAGGTAACGTTTCAAGATAGGAAAATAAATATATAAATCCAATGTCAAGAATGAGAAACATGAAGTGAGTTTAGTGAAGTGCATACGGGAAGCCAGCAGGACGCGACACAAACAACCAATGCGAAAAATGAGATGGTGAGACAGGGCAAGAAGTAGGGAAATCTGCATCAAAATCAGGAAATCAAATGTTACCGTTCATGTCGATGATCACCTAAAAGGATCTGCAATATCAATGTAGAAGAAAGCAACTTCCACTCACCTTCCGAACACTGATTCTTTGGAAAATATCGATGGGAACTTTTCCGCAGGCTGAAGTGAAAAAAGAATAGAACACCAGGAACATCAGAGGAGCATCGAAGATGAGAAGCATTTCGCACATGTGTGTCCAAATTGTCAATGATAAATCAGTAGTACCTGGGCAAGATAACCTCCCAGAGCTGGCCCGATAATCAATCCTATCCCCCACGCTGTACTAACCTGAGTCCAAATGTAACTCTCACCTCTATTTACTCAGCGGAAAAACCAGGAACCAATATTGAGAGATAAAAGGTTTTGACAAAAGTTGGAGATCTTACGGTTGATACTCCTAGCGCTTGGTACTCCTCACGGAACAATTCGGTCGCATAAGCCTGTTAAGAAATTACGAAATGCATTTATGAGAGTAATAGCAAACTTGCTGAACAATATAAGAAGGCATAGTTTGTCTGAGGCTCAAAATAACTTGTGCGACTACGAATCGAAAAGTTCATAAGCTGTATGAGATCTTACCTTGATCGGTCCATATAAACCATTTAAACTTCCAAGCAGGAACCTCATTGCAATGGCCATCCAAAAGTTCACACTTAGGCCGAAGAGAGTGTTGAATATAACCCTGATTGTAAGTCAAATCGTAGTGATTAATTGATTGTAATCATCTGAGAAATCTCTTTCGCTGGGTACTCAAAATAAATGGTGATATTGTACTAACACTGCTATTGTTCCCGTAATTATGACAGGTTTTCGCCCGTAGCGATCCGCCACAACTCCCCATAAGACTGATGTGAAGGCTCTACCGAGCATGAGCGAACAACCTTCAAGATTGGAAGTACTTTGTTTAGGAAAAATATAGTAAAAAACAAACTAGGGAATTTGGCGAAAATCGCCTAAAAAGTCCTAAATTTATTATACTTTTATTAATTCAGTTCTAAACATTTCAATTTTGTCAATTTAATTCTAAATATTTTCATTTTTTGTCAATTTAGTCAATCTAACCAATTTCGTCCAAAAATTGCTAATATAGAAGGCCAATGCTCACGTGGTGTTTTTTTTTTTTTATAAATAATATTTTAATAATATTTTGAAATTTTTATGGTTTTTCTTTTTTTTTTTACTTTTTTGGAGGGATTTTCGGATCTAAGGTCATCGACCACGGGCGAGGGCCAGCCAACTCTTACCGGCTCGGGCGAGGGAGTCACGCCCCCGTTCGTGAAAGTGAGGGCGAACAAACCCTCACCCAAAATGGTGAGGGCCGTGATGCCCTCTCTAGATTTGACTAGGCGAGGGCAGCAACCTTGCTCAAGGCTATCACTTGGGGCTGATGAGGGCTTGCATGCCCTCGATTTGCCAACAAGGTTCGACCAATCCTCACCTATGGCCTTCGCGGGTCATGGGCCCTCACTTGTGGCCAGCAAGGGTTGGGCAGCAACCCTAGATCCGAAAACCCCAAAAAAAAGAAAAAAAAAGAAGAAGAAGAAGAAAAAGAAACTATAAAAAAAATCAAAATATTATTTAAAAAGTGCCATGTCAGCATTGGTTGTCTATGTTAGCAATTTCCGACCAAGATTAGAATGATGGAATTAATTGGCAAAAAGTGAAATTTTAGAATTGAATTGACAAATTTGAAATGTTTAAGACTTTTTGGACAATTTTCTCGAGACGCAATGAAGAGATAAGCAACAGGATAATCTCACCTACATAACCAGCATAATACCCAATGTCTTCCTCTCTTTCAGCGATATGAAAATCTCTAATCTGCCATTCGAAATTCAACAAACAAATTAAGATTTCTTGAGTAGAAGTGGCTAGGTCATATACTTCTAGTCATTTATTATTATTTGCCGAGGAAAGTAACAGAAATTTTAATCGAGTTTAACCATCCTATGGGAATGCATTCCAATGGCTAACTCTTATGCCTCAAAATAAGATAAAAGAATGTTCACTTCACATATACTTGTTTCGTTTGTAACAAAAACAAAAACTTTCAGGATGAACTAACCAGGAACGATAATCATTCAATATAGGACACAGGAGAATTACCAAAAAAGTTCTAAACATTTTGCAATTGTGCCAATTTAGTCATAAACTTATTATTTTAGTCAATTGAATCCTAAATCTTTTACGATTGTGCTAGTTCAGTTCTTTCGGCCAAAATTGGCCGTCCATAAACCGGCGCCAACAACAAATTTTATAATGATTTTTTTCAAATTATTTTATTAATTTTTAATCTTTTTTTACCTTTCTTTCTTTTTTTTTTTTTTTCCTCCCTCCCTCCCCCTCCCTCCTTCTTCCTTTGGCTATGGCGATCGGCCAACCCTCGTCATTTGCCGGACTAAGGTGGCCAGAGGCGCTCCCCTTGTTGTCATTGGGCGAGGGCGAGCTCACCCAGCCACTGGCGTGGCGAGCCCCTACTGGATGTGGCGAGGGCTGGCCTCGCCAAACCCAGCAATGACGAGGGCCCCCTCACCTGGATCAAGTAAGGGCTGACCTCATCATCGCTTGGCAAGGGGCGAGAGCTCGCCTTGTTGTCACTAGGCGAGGGGTGAGGACTCCCTAGCATTGTTGGGCGAGGGGGAGGTCCCCCAGCCACTTGCGGAAGGACTAAACTAGTATAATTGTAAATTGTTTAGAACTTTTTTGATAATTTTCCTTGTAAGACTCTATATCCGAAGTGTAGATAGAGCACTAATATACACACCATCCTTAAAATTGAAGTATAAAATGCAAGAACTCACCATGAAGTAAAGGAATGGGAATAAAGATGATATTGGCAGTGCTGGAAAGAGAAAGGACGGGACAGGTCAGCAACATCATCAGTCTAATTTTCTTTACGTCAACAACTGAATGTTCAAACAAATTAACTTCGAAATACCATGCAAATTAGCATCATTGTTATGTCCACTTACTCGGTAAGTTCCAAAAACCCAGAAAAGCAAACCCGAAGTTGACAGAGAGCTTATGAACAACAATAAGGCTATGTAAAATCATTACCGTTGCAAAGCACGACGATCCAGATCGAAAAAAGTTCACGGATTGGCAAGCCCCCCTGCGATTCCTTAAGCTTCTCGACTTTACAGCCGGGGCAATTCTCATAGTAATGCTTTTTCAACAATGCCTCCTTTTGTTCTTCCACTGCCATTGTTATTAACCTCGGCAGATAGAGCTAAGGACACGAAATTGAGCTCCCGAACAAATGGAATAGACCCTTCTTTTCTTTCGCGAAAAATCTGCCTCGAGTGAAGAACAATACGACACACTGTCATTTATGATTCTTCAAGTCAAGGCACTTTCGGAGCTCTAAATGGTTGGCCTTTATAGGGAAGCCATGTTTAACAATCTGTCTGTAGAAGGAGGTGATTTAGGAAATGCGAGTACCAACTTGGTCCAAATGCCATCATTGCACACGTCAGTTTTACTTGTTTAAGCAGATGGGTCAATGTGAGGAAGAACAAAATTATATATATGAATTAAAGTCTTCTGGCTTTTGCGTTGGCGCCGGTTGTGTAGAGCAACCCACGCAAATCATGATTTTGTTAAGTCCATGGTACTAAAAAGTGATATGTGGACTTATTTCATGATGCTGAACAAACCCCACACATTGGAAGGCGCACTTAGTGCATCAACTTTGTAGATTTACTTTAGTTGACATGATATTCTCTAATGAGTAAGATGAATAAAGAACACAAAATCATAGACTTCTTAGAGCTGAGGCTACATTTGGTAGTCAAGATAAAAGTCAATATTGATCTTATCTTGTATTTGGCTCCTCCCTATGATAGGATAAGATCGGATATAAGAGAAATATAGTCTGAATAAAAATAATTCATGAAGGAAATGGGATAAAGGTTTATTAATATTTATATTTGAGTTTCCTTCTATTATATATTTTACGTTTATTAGTAAAGTTCGTTATTTGATAAAGAAAATTATTAAATCAATTATGGAAGGGAATAAAAAGAAAAAGAAAGAAAAATAGAGAGGGAAAAATAATAAACAATAAGAAATAAAAATGAAGTAGAAGAATCATATTTTAAACAAACAAATTTAAACTTGAAAAGGATCTTTTTAATTCTAAAAAATATGAGAGGCAATAAGATTTCAAAAAAATCCTATCCTCTCCATCTCCTCTTCCATATCTTTGGTTCATGTCAAAACTTCACGACTTCTCTGTAATACTCTAATTAATGTTAAAGCCCCATGTAAATCAAGGAGAGTGTCGAAACTCAATAGTCCGCGGAAACAACAAGAAAATCGAAATCCCTTCCCTTCCATAATTGTGTGGCTGATGTTAAAGTTTCGTAAAAAGAGAGTTGAGGCCCTATACTTTTCAAAATTATGAATGAGTGATTATGTTTTCTCTCTCTTACTTGGTTTAGCATTGATTGGCTGATTTACGTCGCAGTAACCTTTTTACATTTCTTGTCGTAAGCAAATGTCTGGAGAGACGCGATTTGTATAATATCAGAGGCATTCATTCCCTAAACGATAGAAACTCGGAAAGAAAGAGAAACAGAATATGGCCCATCTGGAGTTGACATGTCGGAAGGGATAGATCCCATCCAGCGCACGTCTACTGTCATACGCCAATTCAACTTTTGCTTCTCGACGTCGTTCATTCGCAGGAGACAGGACAAAAAAAAAAGCAGTTTTTGCGACTCCTATGAAAACATTTCCTTCATCTACTGTAAAAAGATGAGGCTCCGTTTGAGGAGACGAGGAAAAATAAAGGGAACGAAAGCGAGAGCTAAAAACAGGCAAAACTTGGATGTTTTCCGTGAGAAGAATAGGAAAAGTTGATATTTTGTTCTAGTCGAATTTCATTCGCCGCCCCTCTGTTTTCTTCCCCTCATTGGTTGACCAAAGAAGCGAGGTCTCGAACATTCGATCTCGCCCGAAGAAATGATACGTTGACAAGAGAAAGATTTTTCTGTAACTGTTATCATTTCTGTGAAACATGACGAAGGGCACATGGTTGAACGAGCGATTTTGAAAAGGAGCCAATGGCCACATTAAAGATTTTGGTTGCACTGTGATATGTTGCTGGACTTTGTTCTGATGATAGTGGCGGTGGGCAATCAAAGGTCACGTTTTCCTTGATCGTGAGAAGAGGTTGGGGACCAACTGGAGCAGAAGCCCGCGATCCCCAAGCAATACTTGCATGATTCGGGTGCATATCGGTTTAATGAATAATAATCGTTGGATCACCTGGATCAGGTATAGAATACACATGACTCAATGACTAGGATTTTCTAGGCACTAGTGCTCTCAAAGAATCAAAGAATTTCTTGTGACACATATCACATGATAAGGTCACTTTCGAAAGCCACATGAGATGAGGCACCCATTTGTGCAATACATAGTTTGTGATGGGACGGTCGAAAAGTCCATAATTTTCATATTTTATCGTATTCACTCCTAATTAGAAATCTAGATAATTAAACACAATCAATATTTCATGCAATTTCAATTGTTGAGGCTGGCATTCAAGATAGTGATGCTTCTCATGCTTATCACGTTATTTCCTTGAATAAATGAAACGGTCTCAATCGTTCTCATGCATTTTTCAAAACCCTAGATCGAACAATGATTGTCTAGGGATTGCTTTATTCATGGCGGTCTCAATCATTCTCATGCATCTTTCAAAACCCTAAATCGAACAATGATTGTCTAGGGATTGCTTTATTCATGGACTAAGTGCAAATAACACAAACCGCTTGCCCAGAAAAGACGTGCAAAATAGTAAGAGACAACATCTTTTGCAATTATAATCTGGAGAAAGCAAACTGCAAATAGAACTCTCAAGTCTCAACAACGAGCTTCCAGGAAAGTTCAGCAAAAATATTACAAAATTTTGTGTGAAAAATTTCGACTTAGCTAAAAGGGCGAGTATCTCGTACCACTTGATCAAAGGTACAGCATAAAGAAATGGGGTATTCAAAGATGCTGATAATAAAGTTTACGAGAGCATTCATTACATTAAGAATTTTAAGTTTTTTCTTATTCGATTGCTTTATAATCTAAATACCTTATTGAAGGATAATGTTTGACATAATGGTGTTTTTTCTGCATTAAATGTGGTCCACAAATGGAATTTACATTTCATAGTGCACAAAATAATAATTTTCAAATACGACAGCAATATATTAAAATTAGGATTATTACTATGAAAAATCTCAAATTTGTACATATATAGTAAATTTACTTTAAATTAATTTTTGAGTCATTAAGAATTTTAAATTGATATATATATATATATATATATATATATATATATATATATGATAAATTTATTTTAAATTAATTTTTAAATATCAATTTATGATTCTCCATTATATGGATCTTGAACTTATGATAAATTAGGACGAAAAGTTCAGAAGTCTGGAAAGACATGATTAGTACGATGTCACATGCATTCATTCCCTAACGGACAGAAACTCGGAAAGATAGAGAAAAAGATCATGGTCCATCTGGAGTTAATATATGGGAAGAGAGAGATGCGACTAGGGCACGTCTCTTGAATGAATGACGTGACATCATAAGCCAATTCTTTTTTTTTTTTTTTTGGTCGATATCATAAGCCAATTCAATTTTCCTTTTTGACAGGAAAAAAAAAATACCAGGAAAGGGTCCCATAATTATTGTGGCAACATGTGGTTGAGAACTGGGGCCACAGTCAGATGACACGACCATGACCTCTTCTGGAAGAGGTTTTAGTACAAAGACAACAATTTCTGCTGCAATTCCGGAGTAGGTTTGTCTTGATGATGGTGGTTAATCAATTTTCACGTTTCTCTTTTATCTCGATTGATGCGCCGTGACTTCAGACGAAGTTCTGTCGTGGTCTCCGGGACAAAAGTCTATTTCATAATAATAAATAAAGAGAAGTGGTTGGGATCCAATTACAAGGCTTGTGTTGTTGGGAGACGACCGAAGCCTGCAGTGGACGGGCAGTACCTGCATGATTGGAGGTGCGCATCAGCCCAGTGAATATCTGCCATTTAACCTTGCAAAACATGTGCCATTCCTGCTTGACTCGACGTGCACATCAGTCCAATGAGCATTGGCCGTTAAATCATGTGGCTCGCCAGCTGGGATTTAGGGTTAAACTGCTCCCGAAGAATCCAAGATATGTCACGGATGGAATTCTCCCGTGCTTTAGTACTAGTGTGAGTGGAGTTTGGTGTCATCGGGGTAAAAAATAAGTAATACAAAGAAGATGAAACAACTAATTCTTAAAAGTGGTATTAAGGCATTTGTGCTAGAAGTTCTAAGATAGATTTTTTATAACTTTGAAGAGATTTGAAAATAGGATTAGCCTCCCATGCACAAATTAATAGGAAGCCGATACTACTCTCCTAATAAGATTATAATAGACCAAAACTAGTGATTCTACCGAAGTGTTTTGTCTATCTCACTCAAGATACTAGCTAAATTAGACATGATACGATCTAAAGTGAAATCCGATTTGTCGTATTATTTTTAAGAACAAATATGGAAAAAAAAGGTTTGTTTGGTATTCTCGACTCATCAAGTGTCACATAGGCTATTCCACTAGCAAGAATTTGTCGGCCTATGACATATACATGGTATAGTCGCTTTCAAAAGCCACATGACATGAGCCACCAATCTATGGACTATAGAGCTTGTGATAAGAGGGTGCGATGCAATATCAAAGTTTAAGTTGTCTGTATGGTATGGGTATCGTTCCTTCAAATGAAGATGAAGATAATTCTTTTTTTCTTTAACGCAAATATAATGTGTTGGCTCTTTCTTTTCTTTTGTTTTTTTTTTTTTTTGGGTGCTCGCGAGGGGGTAGCCATAACAAGCCTCGTTTAGGTGAGGTTGGCCTCCTTGACACTGAATCGACCCTTGCTTAGGTGAGGCAAGGCAAGGCCACCCTAACCCGGGTGAGGGTTGGCATTGTCGGCACTTACGCTCACCCAAGCGTCCTATGGCCAATGAGGGCAACCCTCGCAGGCCATGAAGGTGGCCAGTGACTAATCACTAGCCAAAAAAAAAAAAAAAAAAAGAAGATAGAAAATGGACAAGAAAAAGGAAATGAAAAATTGTAAAAACTATTAAATTTTTTGATAAAATATTAAAATATTAACTTAGCACTGACTATATTGATACCAATGTGAAAAATGTTTAGAATTAAATTGATCAAATTAAAAGGTTTAAGACTGAATTGGTATAAATACAATAAGTTTAGGTTTTTTTTTTTTTTTTGGTAATTTTCCCAATATATCATGCAGTAAGCAATGCATGGACTTGTCTATAGGTGAATGGCTGCTTTGATGGTGTAACATGGGCCTCATAGCCCCATAAGAGGGAAATGAGCCCATCCACATCAATCTTGCAAGCAATTCTCGAGGCTTTGGCCCGCATTTCATGTAAAGTAGCAAGATTAAATGGGTGCCTCTAAAATTAAGTAATAGAACAATAGACTAGAGCACCGAACTAAAAAAAAAAATAGACTAGAGCTGATCAACAGGCAAGTAGTGCAGATACATCGAACCTAAACCTTCATATTTAGGCTCGCCCCGTGACATAACTCTTCATACAATGAAAGGGCCAATGAAGAAATTACTTCCCTAAGCCGCTCGAATTGTGCTTCCGGTCTGGAGGTCCTAACACACCCTTAGATAAGTTAACGAGCCTAAGATTGGTGGACATGTCTAACTCTTCCATTTGGATGAGCTTGCGAGCAAATTTTAGGCTCGACTTGGCTTGTGAAAGAATCGAATGGCAGCTGATATTTTGCAAGGTCTGTTTAGATTTCATGCAAGTTCAATTCTACTTTCTTTTAGTTGTGGCGCTGGACGGAACGGCTTGAACATCATCAGCACCCCGATTGCCCCGATCACATTCAGGATGAAGAAGATCATTTGGTTGCCTGCACATAGGCACTGGGTCGTTAGAGTTCTTCAGTCGGCCAAGAACACTCATAGCCTTAGCAGCACAAAAAGAGTTTGAGAACTTTTTCTTCTTGGCCTTTGAGGATAAAGCCTTGTGGTTGTTCTATGTATATTTCTTCTTGAAGATATCCATTTAGGAATGTTGACTTCACATCTAGTTGATGGATCTTCCATTCTTTTTGTGCTGCTAAGGCTATGAGTGTTCGAATAGTATCGACGTGATCGATGGGGGCAAAAGTTTCAGTATAGTCGATGTAATAATCTGGATCATAAACTTTCTGATCCAAGATGATATACGTTGTAATGCAATTTCGCATATCAATAAAATTCATGTTTTGTTAATAGACGTGTGAGGCCAAAATCAGTCCTATGATGATGCTTTGAGGCCTGAGCCTTCACACGATCTATAGTTTCAAAATATTTTGGTGGAACAAAGACGTCCAATGACATGAGGGCTAGTTCCCAATAAATTTTTCAAAAAAAAAAAATTTGTTTAGCCTGTCGCGACCCGATCTCACCGCCCTCAAATCCCTCATTATCGCGAGGAGAGAAAAAGGGGGAAAGGTCGGATTTAGGGGTACTTGATCACGAAAGTTCCCTCATAGCTTGCATTCCAAAAGACGTCATCACCTCGCCTTTTGGATCAAGCCTCTCATGAGTTCACTCCCCGAGATCGCGAGCTCTCCCAAGCTCGTACCCCCGCGTGACAGCGGAATGTCACGATCCATACCCACATAAGCGACACCTAAAAAAAGGAGTCAAATGTGGATATCGAATTTAAGGGTACTTTTACCATGGTAGCCCTCTTGATAGTTAGCTTCACCCATTAGGATGGCATCACTTCATCCTTTGGGTTATTCCCACATCAAGTATGCTAAACCATAGTGAGTTTCATCGAAACTCATACCCCGCGTGACAGCGGATTTATTTATACGATCTATTTATTTATGACAACCTAAAAATAGACGGGAGTCGCCACTAGCCTCAACTTTGGGGGTTGGCTAGAAACCCAATCGAGGGTCGGGAGTGTTCCCTCGATTCCTACGCTACCAGATATCTAGGTTCGGGGACTTGGGTTACGCTAATATTGCTATTAGCGCCCTTTCGGTACCTAAACAGTATGTTGTGTTTTTCCTAACATGTCCATGCGTTTCTTTTTATATTTTCAGGATCATCAATTCCTATACTAAGTGATCATGCGTGGTTGATCATTTTCATGCTATTCTATTTCTAAAAAAATAAAAAGGAAAACAACCAATGAAATTGAAATTACAAAACATGAAGTAAACAATCAAGAAAAGCAGTTAAACCTATCAGGCAGTCCTAAAAAATATAAAAGAGAAAACAAACGAGAAAGAAAGGAAACCCGCAACTCGTCGGGCTTTATACAATGCATAAAACCCGAGACATATGTCGGGAAAACAAAAAGTACAAGACAATGGTCGGAATGGACATCGACCTCCACCACCTTCATGCCTTCTCCATCCTCAAGGTCCTAATCTAAACCTAATCTAAGAAATTTATGACTAGGTGCATACAAATAAAAGAAAAAAACAAACACATCAAGCAACCAAAAACAATACATCATATCAAAATCAATTGTTTAAAAGAAGTTCAATGTGAAGTCAAATTTCGAGTGATATCCTAAAGTTCAGCATTAATATGTGTCGCACTAAAATCATTTATCAAATGATTACATGCAAAGCATATAATATGACATACATCCAAGTCATATAACTTTGGTTCTCAGTTAACCAAACACGCGAATTTGCTGATAAAAGATCATTCACCAAACAATATGCATCATCAATCGTGTTCAGGCTACATGTATGTCCATCTAATCAATGCTTAATCCACAACTTCCAGCATGCAATCAATGTTGTAACAGAACACGTGGGACTATAAATTGTAATTGTTTGATGACAAATTGCCATGAAATTGAAGTCATGTCTTGCCACAAGCACGTATGAATTTTCTTGATCAAAATGGCATCAATTAATAACCAAACTAACCTCATGTTAGAATCAAATGCACATCCAATCATAAGCAGCGATTATAGCATACTGATATTCATATATGGTGTGTGTCATGGAAAATCAAATTTGCATTTGCATTGAACAGTTTGAAGTTAGAAATGCCATACACACAGACATAGATTTTTAGCAAGCAAGCAAGAGGGATATACCACAAACATATGCTTCCCTAGTACGCAATTACAAGAAGAAATCAGCAAAGACTAACATGTTACCACAGTCGATACCTGGTTGTTGCAAGTACCCTTTCGCCACAAGCCTTGCTTTATGCTTCCGGATTGATCCATCCGCGTTGAGCTTCGTCTTGTAAACCCACTTGATGCCAATGATCTCTTTGTCTTTGGGTCTATCGACAAGCTCCCAAGTTTCATTTTTCTCGATCATCTTGATCTCTTCCTCCATGGCTTTTATCCAAACTTCTTCTTTGGATGCTTGTTCGTAGTTTTCTGGTTCCAAAATAGCAAAGTTGCATGTGTCGTAAATTCTTCTAAGGGCTTTTACCCTTAGTACTAGAGACTCTGGAGTAGATTCTTCTTGTGTTACTCTTGGAGAGCTTGGTGGAGTTATGTCGTGGGTGGTGGAATACAGTACTTCTCCTTCTTCTTGTGACGTTGACTCCTCTTGAGAAGGTGGTATGTCTAGCAAGGTGATGTACTTCTTCTCAATCTTCTCATCCTCCCAATTCCAGGCAGCATTCTCGTCAAACTCGACGTCTCGACTAATCATAAGCTTCTTGATTCTTAGATTGTAAATCCGATAGCCTTTTGATTGGTCACTGTAGCTAAGGAATATTCCATTTTATGTCTTTTCATCTAGCTTACTCCTTTTTTGAGCAGGAATGTGGACGTAGCATATGCATCCAAACACTTTGAGATGCTTTGCTGAAGGCTTCCGTCCACTCCATGCTTCAACTGGTGTTTTATTTTGAACAGCTTTAGTTGGACACTTGTTTAACAGGTATATTGTAGTATAAACTGCTTCTGCCCAAAAAGTGTTGGGAAGACCTTTCTCCTTTAGCATGGACCTCGCCATCTCCATGATGGTTATATTCTTCCTTTCTGCTACTCCATTTTGCTCTGGAGTGTAGCCAACAGTCAGTTGATGATGGACTCCTTCATCTTCACAGAATTTATTAAACTCCTTTGAATTGTATTATGTGCTTCTATCACTCCTTAGAACTTTGATTCTTTGGCCACTTTGATTCTCGACATGGCTCTTAAATTTTCTAAAGATAGAGAAAACCTCTGATCTTTCTCGAAGAAAGTATACCCACGTCATTCTTGTGTAGTCATCAATGAATAGGATGGAATATTTATTTTGATTGGGTGTAGGTGTCCTCATCGATCCACACATGTCCGTGTGAACAAGTTCCAATGGCTTCTTAGCTCTCCATGCACCTCCAGATGGGAAGGACTTTCTCTGTTGTTTTCCAAGAAGACAGCCTTCACAAACATCTGAAATTTCTGTAATGGCTGGAAAATCTCTCATCATATTTTTCTGATGGAGAGTTTTTAGCCCAGCAAAGTTGAAGTGGCCAAATCTTCGATGCCATAGCCACGAATCATCAAGTTGAGCTTTCATGGCTATATCTTTGACATATTTCCATCGAATAGGAAAATTGTTATTTTTCCTCTTAACAGAGGCAATGACATTTTTATATTTATCATAGATAATGCAGGCATCTCTATTAAAATATAGAGAATACCCACTTTGTATTATTTGGCCCACACTTAAGAGATTTTGTGCAAGATGAGGGACTAGATATACATTATGTATATATTTTGGGCCTTTATTCGTTTCCACGGTGATGGTGCCTTTTCCTTTGACATCTACTAATGCACCATTGCCCAACTTTACTTGGGATTTCACCAACTTATCAATATCAGTGAATATAGATTCGTCCCCTGTCATGTGATTGCTACACCCACTATCAATGTACCATGTTTCATTTTTATTATCATTTACCGCTTGGCCTGCGTAGAATGTATTCTCTTCACTTTCTTCTTTTCCTACATAGTTTGCTCGATTATTTGTTTTTGAGCGACAATCTTTTTCTACGTGGCCATCTCTTTTACAAAAGTGGCATTGTTTTTTATTTTTAAACCAACAATCCTTCTCCAAATGATTTGTTTTCTTGCAAATACCACAAGGTGGATAATTTTCCTTTTGTATAGTTTCTCCTCCTTTTTTATTTTTCCATGAGCTCCTTCCACCATTTTTAGATTGATCAGACCGTATATTTACTTTCAACTGAAAGGCACTTTCAACTGAATCTTCATCTTGTGCCATTAGTCTTTTCTCATGTGCTTCTAGAGAGCCAATTAATTCACTTATTGATAGCGTCGTCAAGTCTTTAGTTCCTTCTATAGTTGTGACTATGGGGTTGTATTTTTTGGTAAGTGACACCAATATTTTCTCAACAACCCTTTGATCAAATTATCCCATCTCCATAGGCTCTCATTTGATTAACTAGTTCTTTTAATTTTCCAAAATATTCTTGTACAGTCTCATAATTTTTCATTTTAGAATTCTCAAAATCTCTTCTTTTGAAGAAGAATAGTGCGTACCTTTTCTGATCCTTGAAATTCTTCTTGTAATATATCCCAAGCCCCTTTTGCAGTCCTTACTCGAATTATTCTTGGAAATATGGTTTCGGAGAGTGCTTGCTGGATAAAGTATAGTGTCCTTGCATCCTTTTGTAGTTGATCCTTCGAAACACTTGCACCTTCTTGTGGAGCCTCGCAACCTTTTTCCACGATGTCCCATAAGTCTTGGGCCATCAAGAATGTAGTCATTTTTATGCTCCAAAAATCATAGTTGTTCCCATCAAAAATGGGAATGGGAAATGAGGATGAGGTAGAGTTGGCCATGGTTTAGTTAGTGGGTATTTGGAAATGGTAGTTTTAGGAATGGGTAGGTAGGACAAACGCCCAATACGAACCAAAGACGTGGCTCCGATACCACCGTTGCTATTTGCAGAAGCTTGTGATTAATTTGTGTGCAAGGAAGTGTTTTGTGTGTGAACTATCAAGGGAGCAAATTAAGAACAATGTGGGCAAGAAATGGTTGGAAAAAGTAATTATAAGAATATATAAAAGAGAGTGGCAGCAAGGGAACATCAAAATAAAGCTTTTTTTATTTAGTTGTAGTACAAAGGGAAGGGTGGGAGCTAACCATAAAAACCACATCATGTAGCTCCTTCACCAACACCTCATTCAACTATTGTAAAATTATTTTATCCAACTAATGAAACTATTTCCCATATCTCATGTTCTTTGTCCTTCAATTATCCTATCCCTTGTCCATTCTCTACAAACTATATCATACACTTGCACACGTCACTAACTAAAAACTATAACTAATACCAAAACCATGCTTCCGCACATACATCCAAAATTTTTTAACAGAAGCCTTGGCCAAAAACAGCTGCAGAGTAGAAATGTTAATCTAACCTTAATTTTCACAATTGGAGTAATGCTAAAACAAGAACATTATCATTATTATTAAACCGGAATTCTAACCATATACTAAAATAAAACTGCTTTTATATATCTTTTCTTCTTGACAAAGTTTGTCTTACATAATGACGTGGTAAATAGCAACATATAGGCCAATAAATCATTAGTTCTTGCACTCAAATTATGGTTCAAAACTTTCAAAGTTAATAATCTCGTATCTTGATAAAATTTGTCATCCTAGATGAGTTCTAATGAAACTTTCTAGGAACATGTTTCTTGCACTCAAATTATGGTTCGAAATTTTTAAATTTAATATTCTCGTACCTCAATAAAAGTTGTCATCGTAAACGAGTTCTAATCAAACTTTCTAAGAACAAGTTCATTAGCAAAATAATAACGGTTTACTATTATTACTGTTCATCCCTAAAAATCTTCTACCAAACAAACAAGCAAAAAGAGCAGGAGATTGATAAGGAGTAAATTTTACCGAAAGTTGCAGTCTTAAACGTTGGAGTCCCGTCGATGAAGTTCAGGCTGCCGGTGACCAGCGTTGCATCCATCCCGTCGCCGACCATCATGACGTTCCACTTCGACTTCTCAACCCGCACATTCTCGCTGTACACCCCCTTCTTCACGTAGATCACGAACGTGTTGTTGCTCTTGTCAGGCACAGCATTGAGTGCGGCTCCGATGGTCTTGTACTTGCCGGAACCGTCTTTGGCCACAACAGCATTCGCCTTCTTCCTCAAATCGGAGCTCTGAAGCAGCTCACGCTCTTTCCGGTGCACCCATTTTGGCACTTTGTGATGGCCGAGGTGGTGACCGAGGCGGTGGTAGGGGTGAGGCATGCTCATGAGCCGCCTTAGCTTGAACGAGCTCGTGATGCTCGAAATCCAAGTGATGATCGCAAGACTATTGCTTGTCAGTTCACCTGAATTCTTGAGATAGCTCGCAACATTCTCTTTAATTGCTCCTGCTGATTCGTCAAACCCGTCGATGCACGTCTGTTGGCACGTCCCGGCCGCACTGAGCCAGGTCCTGAGATCATCCACTGAATTGAGCACGTTCGAGGCATCGCTCGATGACAGCGAGCTGTTCAAATGGTCCAGCGCAAGCCCTAGGAGCTCACAGCAACCCTCCAGCACCGCACTTGCCGTCTCATTCACCATGGTATTATGGAAGATCGTTCCTTGCTCGGAGAAACTGCCGGCGGCCTTGGCCAACTCCTCCAAGGCCACTTGGATCGACAGCTTGAACAGATCCCCAGGGCGGACCTGGCCACTTGAGTTAGCCCTTGGGGCGAGGGAGCTAAGGCACGAGTCCTTGTACAGCGTGACGTCGCACACGGCCTTCACTGAGGTTGAGAGAGGTCGAGGCTTGCCGCTGCTCATGTTGTTGGCGTGCACCGAAGTACCAACCACTGCTGCGACCCCGATGGCAACAAGAACAATGGATGATAGGCTTATGACGATGGTTCTCTTCCGGGTGCAGCGGCGAGCATCGAGCATCGCTTGCTCTGCTTCGCTGATCTTCCCATAGGCCTTGGTCGAAGCCATTGATGTGCGACTTCGAGATTATCTTTTGTACTTCGCTGCTGTGGTGACGCTGGTATGGACGTTGGTGGTATTTATACATGTGGCGGTGCATGGGCTAATGCGCAGGACTACGTGCGAGGCACAAAGCAATATGAAACGGGAAACATGGCCAAGATGATATGTCTGGATGTTCAAATTTTTCTCGGGGTTGGAGTGGTTCTCATGTTTGTGGTTCGAGACAAAAGTCCATTTTGGGATAGCAACTAAGGAGAAGAGGTTTTATCTTCTTTTTTTTCCTTTTCCGTAAACTGAGAGGAAGAGGTTGGGATTTCAATTTGAGTGCCATTGTTTGCAGATGGGCGAAGCCCGCAATATAATTTGCATGATTCGGGCGCACATCAATGCAACAGATGTCAGTCATTTTGTTGGATTGCATGAATTTAATATGGGATTCACATGATTTAATGATCTGAACTTACTGGATCAAATGTTCTGAAGAATCCAAGAAATTGTCCCTGTTATGGATTGGATGGTATCGTTGCTTTTCAAAAGACACATGACATGACATACCAATTTCTAGACGACAAAGCTTGAAATAAGAGGGTTTGATGTAATTATTATCCTAGTTAAGTTGTAAGCGCGTGACGTTCACAACTTTTAACCTGCATAGAGAGATTGATAAATAAGATATGTGATTGGTAACGTGTATAACGTTGACATTGACTAATACTAGCGACAAAGTGCACTACAACACAAGTATATTGCAATAGAGAGACTAATTCATACACTCAAAAGAAACTAGGAATGAAACATTTATTTCCCAAAGTCAAGATGATAACACAATCACGATTGCCATCTACAAAATGATTGACTATGAATGGGTTTCTTTTAAGGAGTTTCTCTATGCGCTTTTGTAATAAATCTAAAGAAAGAGTATGTTACGCAACAATCATACGCATGATGTTTTGATGTGGCATGCTTGGGCATATAATTGTGTTAAATTTATATATGAAATGCTTGAAGACTATAATAGAAACAACAAATCATATAATTTATCATGTGACGCCCACATATCATTAGGAACCATTCCCAATTTTTGGAGTCAGAAATCGAATTGACCAGTCCGATCTGGTTTCCATATGAGTAAACGGAAGCCGGATGCCCTTCCCCCCCGCCCGCCCCCCTCCTTCTTTGTTCTTCACTCATTGAGAGCACCACTTCTTGGCAATCACATTTGAGCTCGCTTGCCATCCCTTCCATGTAGCTCTTGATCTCAACTTTGTCTCTCCCGGACTTGAAACTCGATCTCCGCTTCCTCTCTCTCTCTCTCTCTCTCTCTCTCTCTCTCTCTCTCTCTCTCTCTCTCTCTCAAGGTTTAATTCGGGAAGAAGGAATGAAGGAAGCCTCGACGTGTTCGGTTGGCGATGGAAGCGAACAAGTCCTCCTTGTCGGAGCGGGGCAATGTGACGGATTCATCGAGCAAGGGAAAGAATATCATTGGAGGAGGCATGAGCGAGAGAGATTAGGGTTTCTGTTTAAATTTGGGAAAAAGAATTAAGAGGTGTGAAAGACTGGAGATATTAGGGATTTTTTACATTTGTAAGAAATACAAAATTAAAAAAGTTGGTTTGATCAAGGTAGTCTGGTGGGCGGTTTCATACTTGAAACTAAACTGAAATTCACCGGTTCTAATTGCATATAACCAGAAATCATATCGGTACCCTTAGGAATTGCCTAGAACTAGCCAATTTGGTCCAATATGAGTGTTTCTTGATCTGGACAATTGCTTTTGTTCACCCTTACATATCACCTGATATAACTTGTCGATGGGTAAATGGCTGTTTTGATGGCATAACATGAGCCTCATAGCTCGAAAAGATGGGAATGAGCCATTCATCGATCTTGCAAGCGATCCTCGAGGCTTTGGCCCGTATTTCGTGTCAAAGTAGTGAGAATAAGGGGGTGTCTATAAAATTAGGACTTGATCAATGAGAAGGCAATGTTGATATGTCGAACCTAAACTTTCGTATTTAGGCGACCCGATGACGCAAAATATGTAGCATCCTCTTCATATAATGATCGGGCTAAAGAAGTCCTTAAGCCACTTAAATTGTGCTTCAGGTCTGGAGGGCCTAACACGCCCTTAGATCCATGATTAGGTCTATAGTAGTACTAGTTTACGAGCCTGAGATCGATGGACCTGCCCACTCTACTTCAGGCCCGACTCGGCTTGTGAAGGAATCGAATGGCAGCTGATCTTTGCAAGCTCTGCTCTTAGTTTTCAGCGCTATGCTGAGTTTAGTCGCGGCGCTCGACAAGGAACGGCTTGAACGTCATCAGCACCCCAATTGCCGCAACCACATTCAAGATGAAGAAGATCATCTGGTCGCCTGCACGAAGATACGGGATCGTTGAAGTTCCTCAGTCAGCTGAGAGCTGAAGTGCGGTCCATCAGTGGCATAGACTTATTTCTCATCATTGTACATCTTGAATGCGTGCACATACACATCCTCACATAAAAATCTTCTTTTCTTTTAGCAGATGACAGCAGATGAATTAATCATGGTAATACAAAGAAGGCCAAAGTGGTCGTCCCAGATTGGGGAAGTTTGGTTTACCTGGGAGGAAGGCCGCATCCTGACGCTTCTGTGCCCAAGAGAATCTGCGAAAGATTTGAGTCCATGGATGAGGAATTGATCGAGTGTACTCTTTAAGCAAGGACAAGTAATCGCTTGTTTTCAGTTATGAGTTTAATATGATCGACTGCTCAATTGTCCCGTCGTAATGATATAATGAAAGCAGACAACAATTAACCGGATCTCACAATGTGCCTCCTCCGGCTGGACCAGCTGCCTTGAAGAGAGACGTGGCGGTCATCGTGATTCCATTAGCAGCTCCTCTCTGATCTTGATCCTGCAATTTCAGATTCGGACATAAGCCAAACCTTCATGAGGGATGTATGTATTCGAGAATATTAGTAAAGATCAGACTCGTTGAAGATGATCATTAGAAGCTTACCACGGCTTTGTTTTGCAGAAGGAACAAGCCGGTGAAGACAGAAAGCTGTCGACATGCAAACTTTGACAGTTAGAATTAGGTATGAACGGAGGTTTTTCTTACTCTTTTCCAAACAGAAAAAGTAATTTGATTCATTTCTGTGCATATTAGCGTCATTTATAGTAGCTTAGAGTGTAAGGCATACTCACGGATAGAACATTCTTCACGATTGATGCGCAATTCAACACTATGGAGAGACTTAGCCCGGTTAGCATGGCTATAAATGGGTAGCTTGACAAGAGGGGTAACGATAAGACCTACATTCAAGCATTGGTGTGAAGGAAACACGGTATCGTCTTTTAATCAAATAGATCGTGAATAGCTGGAGATAGAATTAGGCAGAATATATATTTGTCACATGCACGTGATCGAGTTCAAGTTACGAAATGCCAGAAACATACCCCACAAATGCGAGCTACCAAAATAGGGCCAAGATGTCTGTCCATGTATGGGTATAGACACGTTTGGAAGATGAGGAGGCCCGCACCTGGCAGTAAGATTTGGTAATCAGCGATCCCCGGCAATTATGTTAAATGAGTATAGAGATGCGTTAAATGATAATAGAGCACCATACTTCTAAGTTTTAAATAGGCAGAACGCATAATCAACGGATACAGACTGCCGCATCGCAAAGTTTTGTTTGATTTATAGTTTTATATTACTACCTCGCTGTTTTCCTGAACGATATCTTGAAATGTAAGGAAGAAACTGGAGTATATACCTGAGATGGAAAGAACAGTTCCAACATCTTCAGTCGTGTAGCTTAAACCTCCGTATTGCCTAGGGCTTACGGCCCATAGTGAGAATATCTACAAAGAGAAAGTAGCACGGAAGACTAACGAGAGAATCGAATTAAAAGAGAAAATGAACTTATTTGGAAACCCGCATGATATGCTGTTGCCATATATTGATAAGCTACTCCAAACTAGGATAGAATTCCCAAGAACAAGCCAGAGTGATTTTCTCGCGACAACCATTGAATCATAACTAGCTTAGGAATGTCCCCTGACTAGTGCCTTGCAGATTACACGTTTGTGGTCATACACTATATAACAATTTTTGCTCTTTAAGCAACTGTCAATGAAGCACTTGGCAGCATGAATACTGAAATCATTGCATTCATGATAGTAGAATACGGTGAATGAGGAAGAACCGAGAAGGCGTGGTAGAGAAGTGCACGACCTTTTACGTTACCTCTGAGTAAGCCATGTCGTGAAGTGAAAAGACGCAGTCTGCAATGATGGCCGACATCAAGGGCCAATTACGAAGCAGAGACTTTTTCGGAGCTTTCCCTTTGACATTTTGCATCTTGCATTTCACACCGGCCTCGAGGGATGCGGTCTCCACATCTTCACGAGGCTCATCAAGCTCGCTGTTTGCATGGTGCATATGCAATGTTTCCTGCAATAAAGCCAGATTTTCAGGCACTCATAAAGGGCAACAAGCAATCGCTACTCCTTTCATAGATAAAGGGAAGTAGAGGTAACGTTTCAAGATAGGAAAATAAATGTATAAATCCAATGTCAAGAATGAGAAACATGAACTGAGTTTAGTGAAGTGCATACGGGAAGCCAGAAGGACGCGACACAAACAACCAATGCAAAAAATGAGGTGGTGAGACAGGGCAGGAAGTAGGGAAATCTGCATCAAAATCAGGAAATCAAATGTTACCGTTCATGTCGATGATCAGCTAAAAGGATCTGCAACATCAATGTAGAAGAAAGCAACCCCCACTCACCTTCCGAACACTGATTCTTTGGAAAATATCGATGGGAACTTTTCCGCAGGCTGAAGTGAAAAAAAAAATAGAACGTCAGGCACATCAGAGGAGCGTCGAAGATGAGAAGCATTTCGCACGGGCGTCCAAATTGTCATCGACTTTGGAATTCTCAATTTATGCGTCGAGATATGATAAATCAGAAGTACCTGGGCAAGATAACCTCCCAGAGCTGGACCGATAATCAATCCTATCCCCAATGCCGTACTAACCTGAGTCCAAATGTCACTCTCACCTCTATTCAGTCAGCAGAAAAACCAGGAACCAGTATTGAGAGCTAAAAAGTTTTGACAAAGGTTGGAGATCTTACGGTTGATACTCCTAGCGCTTGGTACTCCTCACGGAACAATTCGGTCGCATAAGCCTGTTAAGAAATTACGAAATGCATTTATGAGAGTAATAGCAAACTTGCTGAACAATATAAGAAGGCATAGTTTGTTTGAGGCTCAAAATAACTTGTGCCCCAACGAATCCAAAAGTTCATAAGCTGTATGAGATCTTACCTTGATCGGTCCATATAAACCATTTAAACTTCCAAGCAGGAACCTCATTGCAATGGCCATCCAAAAGTTCACACTTAGGCCGAAGAGAGTGTTGAATATAACCCTGATTATAAATCAAATCATAGTGATTAATTGATTGTGATCATCTAAGAAATCTTTTTCGCTGGGTACTCAAAATAAATGGTGATATTGAACTAACACTGCTATTGTTCCCGTGATTATGACAGGTTTTCGCCCAAAGCGATCCGCCACGATTCCCCATAAGACCGATGTCAAGGCTCTACCGAGCATGAGTGAACAACCTTTGAGATTGGAAGTAGTTTGTTTGGGAAAGGCTTAGTCTAAAACAAACTGGGAGTCTGGGGAAAATTGTCCAAAAAGTCCTAAATTTATTATAATTTTACCAATTCAGTTCTAAATTTATCAATTCAATTCTAAACATTTCCATTTCTTACCAATTGAGTCTATCCAACCCATTTCGGCTAGAAATTGTTGATATGGACGGCCAACACTAACATGGCGCTTTTTAAAATAATATTTTGAATTTTTATGGCTTTTTCTCTTCTTCTTTTTTTACTTTTTTGGAGGGGTTTTCGGATCTAGGGTCGGCAACCCTCGCCGACCACAAGCGAGGGCTGGCCAGCCCTCGCCAGCTCGGCAAGGGTGTCACGCCCCTCGTCTGTGAAAGCGAGGGCGCACGAGTGGCGAGGGCCATGACGCTCTTGCCAGATCTGACCAGGCGAGGGCAGCAACCTTGCTTAAGGCTATCACTTGGGGTCGACAAGGGCTTGCGTGCCCTCAGTTTTGCTAGCGAAGGTCGGCCGACCCTCACCTATGGCCTTCGTGGGTCACTTGCCCTTGCCTGTGGCCTCGAAAACCCCCAAAAAAGCCAAAAAAAAGTTAAAAAAATCATAAAAGAAATTCAAACTATTATTCAAAAAGTGCCATGTCAACGTTGGTCGTCCACGTCAGCAATTTCCAGCCAAAATTGAAATAATGGGAATAATTGGCAAAAAGTGAAATTTTAAAATTCAATTGATAAATTTGAAAGGTTTGTAACTTTTTGGACAATTTTCTCGAGAGTTTGCAATGAATAGAGATAAGCAACAGGATAATCTCACCTACATAACCAGCATAATACCCGATGTCTTCCTCTCTTTCGGCGACATGAAAATCTCTAATCTGTCATTCGAAATTCAACAAACAAATTAAGATTTCTTGAGTAGAAGTGGCTAGGTCATATACTTCTAGTCATTTATTATTATTTGCCGAGGAAAGTAACGGATATTTTAATCGATTTTTTTTTTTTTATCAGTCCTACTCAATCCCCCTTGAGAAGGTGGGGATTTGAATCCCCCACCTCCCCCTTCCAAAGCCACTAGGGCGAACTCTTAGTGATTAATTTTTTTTTTAATTGAGTTTAACCATCCTAGGGGAATGCATTCCAATGGCCAACTCTTATGCTTCAAAATAAGATAAAAGAATGTTCACTTCACAGATACTTGTTTCGTTTGTAACAAAAGCAAAAATTTTCAGGATGAATCGACCAGGAACGATAATCATACAATCTAGGACACCATATCTGAAGTGTAGACAGAGCGCTAATATACACATCATCCTTAAAATTGAAGTATAAAATGTAAGAACTTACCATGAAGTAAAGGAAAGGAAATAAAGATGATATTGGCAGTGCTGGAAAGAGAAAGGACGGGACAGGTCAGCAACATCATGAGTCTAATTTTCTTTACGTCAACAACTGAATGTTCAAACAAATTAACTTCGAAATATCATGCAAATTAGCGTCATTGTTATGTCCACTTACTCGGTAAGTTCCAAAAACCCAGAAAAGCAAACCCGAAGTTGACAGAGAGCTTATGAACAACAATAAGGCTATGTAAAATCATTACCGTTGCAAAGCACGACGATCCAGATCGAAAAAGTTCACGGATTGGCAAGCCCCCTGCGATTCCTTAAGCTTCTCGACTTTACAGCCGGGGCAATTCTCATAGTAATGCTTTTTCAACAATGCCTCCTTTTGTTCTTCCACTGCCATTGTTATTAACCTCGACAGATAGAGCTGAGGACACGAAATTGAGCTCCCGAACAAATGGAATAGACCCTTCTTTTCTTTCGCGAAAAATCTGCCTCGAGTGAAGAACAATACGACACAGTCATTTATGATTCTTCAAGTCAAGGCACTTTCGGAGCTCTAAATGGTTGGCCTTTATAGGGAAGTGTTGGAAGTTTGTTTGTAAAAACAAACCAAGTGTGGGCTTATTTTTTGTGTACCTAAAGGAATGATTGGACGTTGGCTAGACCCCACCATACCTGCGTACAGATGCGCGAATAATGGCGCACTTAGCATTAACCCCTTTGTTATTTTATACTTTTTTATGGTTATGTTATTAATTTTAATCAATTCAAAGGTTGCTTTTTGTTTTTGAGAATTTTCGGAAATTATAAAAAATCGAAATTTAATTTTAAAAAAATTATTATTATTCCGAATTTTTATTTGTGTTTTTTCAAGACAACCTTTGGAAATAATACTCGTTTAGTTTGCAACTTTTTCCGAAGGGTTGCATTTGTTCATTTTTCAACTTCAAATTTTTTTTTTTTATAGTTGTGTTATTAATTTAATCAATTCAAAGGTTGCTTTTTGTTTTTCAGAATTTTCAGAAATTATTAAAAAATTGAAATTTAATTTTTAAAAAATTATTATTATTCCGAATTTTGTTTGTGTCTTTTCAAGACAACTCTTGGAAAAGATACTCGTTCAGTTTGTAATTTTTCCTAAAGGGTTGCATTTGTTCGTTTTTCAACTTCACATTTTTTTATGGTTATGTTATTAATTTTAATCAATTCAAAGGTTGCTTTTTGTTTTTCAGAATTTTCAAAAATTATAAAAAAAAAATCGAAATTTAATTTAAAAGAATTATTATTATTCTGAATTTTTGTGTCTTTTCAAGATAACCTTTGAAAATATACTCATTTAGTTTGCAACTTTTTCCGAAGGGTTGCATTTGTTTGTTTTTCAACTTCTTCGAATGGACGCCTTGGGTCAATTAGGCAATTTTCAAAATGACATGTCCATTTTTTTTCAAAAGGACACGTTTGTTCATTTTTTGCAATTTTCACGAAGAGTTGCCTGTGTTTTAAGAGTGTTTTATATATATACATGTCGGTTTTCGGAAGAATGAGAGTGATCATTTTTGTCTTTTCGAGCATTCTTTTTGAAAACTACAGCCATCATTTCAATTGTTTCTTAGAGAGACTATGGAGAAATAATAAAATTGCTATCTAGTATTCTCATTTTTGAGACTTTGTTGTATCTTGGAGGATATTTGTCGATAACCATTAACAATGTTGTGGGGCAAATAAATCATTAAAGAAAGTGATTTCACGTCTCAAAGTCCGACTTGATCACTCTGAAGATCCGACTTCATTGTTGTATCCAATTCGAAGCCATATTTTCCCAATAGGAAGCCATGTTAAACAATCTATCTGGAGAAGGAGTTGATTTAGGAAATGCGAGTACCAACTTGGTCCAAATGCCATCATTGCACACGTCAGTTTTTACTTGTTTAAACAGGTGGGTCAATGGGAGGAAGAACAAAATGATACATATGAATTAAATTCTTTTGGCTTTTTGTTTGGCGTCGTTTATGTAGAGCAACCCGCACAAATCATGATTTTATTAAGTCCATGGTACTAAAAAGTGGTTTAGTGTCTCTTGATTAACCATCTAAAGGGGCTTTCTTGTTATTAAAAAAATTATCGAGCCCAAGAAAGTGAAATTTTTATTCGTGGATAAAGGACTCGGCAAAATCATCTAATTGGCTACATAGGAAGCGCATATAATTGAGTATAGAGATTGTTTGCAAAATTGATATATCGAGTGATATGTGGACTTATTTCATGATGCTGAACAAACCCCACACATTGGAAGGCGCACTTAGTGCATCAACTTTGTAGATTTACTTTAGTTGATGTGATATTCTCTAATGAGATAAGATAAATAAAGAGCAAAAAATCATAGACTTCTTTAAGCTGAGGCTACGCTTGGTAGTCAAGATAAAAGTCAAAATTTATCATATTTTGTATTTGGCTCCTCCCTACGATAGGATAAGGTCAGATATAAAAGGAATATAGTCGAATAAAAATATTCCATGGAAGAAATGGGATAAAGGTTTATTTATTGATATTTTATTTATATATTTGAGTTTCTTTCTATTATATATTTTATGTATATTAGTAAATTTTGTTATTGATAAAAATTTATTAAATCAATTATGGAAGGGAATAAAAAAGAAAAAGAAAGAAAAATAGAGAGGGAAAATTAATAAACAATAAGTAAATAAAAATGAAGTAGAAGAATCATATTTTAAAAGAACAAATTCAAACTTGAAAATGATCATTCTAATAAAAAAAAATATGAGAGGCAATAAGACTTCAAGAAAATCTATCCTCTCCATCTCCTCTTCCATATCTTTGGTTCATGTTGAAACTTTTCTGTAATACTCTAATTAACGTTAAAGCCCCATGTAAATCAAGGAGAGAGTCGAAACTCAATAGTCCACGGAAACAACAAGAAAATCGAAATCCCTTCCCTTCCATAATTCTGTAGCTGATGTTAAAGTTTGGTAAAAAGAGAGTTGAGGCCCTATACTTTTCAAAATTATGAATGGGTGATTATGTTTTCTCTCTTTTAGCATTGATTGGCTGATTTACGTCACGGTAACCCTTTTACATTTCTTGTCATAAACAAAAGTCTGGAGAGACGCGATTTGTATAATATAACAGGCATTCATTCCCTAAACGATAGAAACTCGGAAAGAAAGGGAAACAGAATATGGCCCATCTGGAGTTGACATGTCGGAAGGGATAGATCCCATCCAGCGCACGTCTACTGTCATACGCCAATTCAACTTTTGCTTCTCGACGTCGTTCATTCGCAGGAGACAGGACAAAAAAAAAAGGCAGTTTTTGCGACTCCCATGAAAACATTTCCTTCATCAACTGTAAAAAGATGAGGCTCCGTTTGAGGAGACGAGGAAAAATGGAGGGAAAGAAGGTGATAGCTGAAAACAGGCAAAGCTTGGACCGTGAGAAGAATAGGAAAAATTGATATTTTGTTCTAGTCGAATTTCATTCGCCGCCCCTCTGTTTTCTTCCCTCATTGGTTTACCCAAGAAGCGAGGTCTCGAACATTCGATCTCGCCCGAAGAAATGATAGTTGACAAGAGAATGATTTTTCTGTAACTGTTATCATTTCTGTGAAACATGACGAAGGGCACATGGTTGAACGAGCGATTTTGAAAAGGAGCCAATGGCCACATTAAAGATTTTGGTTGCGCTGTGATATGTTGCTGGACTTTGTACTGATGATGGTGGCGGTGGGGAATCAAATGTCACGTTTTCCTTGATCGTGAGAAGAGGTTGGGGACCAACTGGAGCAGAAGCCCGCAATCCCCAAGCAATACTTGCATGATTCGGGTGCATATCGGTTTAATGAATAATAATCGTTGGATAACCTGAATCAGGTATAGAATACACATGACTCAATGACTAGGATTTTCTAGGCACTAGTGCTCTCAAAGAATCAAAGAATTTCTTGTGACACATATCACATGATAAGGTCACTTTCGAAAGCCACATGAGATGAGGCACCCATATGTGGAATACATAGTTTGTGATGGGAAAATCCCTAATTTTCATATTTTATCATATTCATTTTTATTCTGATTAGAAATCTAGATAATCAAACGCAATCAATATTTCATGCAATTTCAATAGTTGAGGCTGGGATTCATGATACTGATGCTTCTCATGCTTATCACGTTATTTCCTTGAATAAATGAAACGGTCTCAATCGTTCTCATGCATTTTTCGAAACCCTAGATCGAACAATGATTGTCTAGGGATTGCTTTAATCATGGACTACGTGCAAATAATACAAACTGCTTGCCCAGAAAAGACGTGCAAAATAGTAAGAGACAACATCATTTGCAATTATAATCTGGCGAAAGCAAACTGCAAATAGAACTCTCAAGTCTCAACAACGAGCTTCCGAGAAAGTTCAGCAAAAATATTACAAAGAAGGACAATGTTTGACATAATGGTGTTTTTTCTGCATTAAATATGGTCCACAAATAGAATTTACATATCATAGTGCACAAAATAATAATTTTCAGATACAATAGCAATATGCTAAAATTAAGGTTATTATTATAAAAAATCTCAAATTTGTACATATGTAACAAATTTACTTTAAATTAATATTTGAATTATTAAAAATTTTAAATTGATATATATATATGTGTGTGTGTGAGAGAGAGAGAGAGAGATAAATTTATTTTAAATTAATTTTTAAAATGATTCTCCATTATATGAATCTTGAACTTACGATAAAGTAGGATGAAAAGTTCAGAAGTCTGGAAAGACATGATTATTACGATATCCCATGCATTCATTCTCTAAAGGACAGAAACTCGGAACGATAGAGAGAGGTCCATCTGGAGTTAATAGATGGGAAGACAGATTTCTGAAAGAGGTTTTAGTACCAAGACAACAATTTCTGTTGCAATTCCGGAGTAAGTCTGTCTTGATGATGGTGGTGAATCAATTTTCACGTTTCTCCTTTTATCACATTATGCGCTGTGACCTCAGACGAAGTTCTGTCGTGGTCCGGGACAAAAGTCTATTTCATAATAATAAATAAAGAGGAGTGGTTGGGATCCAATTACAAGGCTCGTGTTGTCGGGAGACGACCGAAGCCTGCAATGGACGGGCAGTACCTGCATGATTGGAGGTGCGCATCGGCCCAGTGAATATCAGCCATTAATCTTGCAAAACATGTGCCATTCCTGCTTGACTCGACGTGCACATCAGTCCAATGAACATCGGCCGTGAATCATGTGGCTCGCCAGCTGGGATTTAGGGTTAAACTACTCCCGAAGAATTCAAGATATGTCACGGATCGAATTCTCCCATGCTTTAGTACCATTGTGAGTGGAGTTTGGTGTCATTAGACTAAAAAGTAAGTAATTCAAAGGAGATGAAACAGCTAATTCTTAAAAGTGATATTAGGGCATTTGTGCTAGGAGTTCTAAGATAAAATGGTTATAACTTTGAAGAAAATTGAAAATTAGCCTCCCATGCACAAATTAATAGAAAGCTAATACTGCTCTCCTAATGAGACTATAATAGACCAAAACTAGTGATTATACTGAAGCGTTTTGTGTATCTCACTCAAGATACTAGCTAAACTGGACATGATACGATCTAAAGTGAAATGCAATTTGTCGTATTATTTTTACGAACAAATATGGAAAAAAGGTGTATTTGGTATTCTTGGCTCATCAAGTGTCACACAGGCTATTCCACTAGCAAGAATTTGTCAGCCTGTGACATATACATGATATAGTTGCAAGCCATATGACATGAGCCACCAATCTATGGACTATGGAGTTTGTGATAAGAGGGTGCGATGCAATATCAAAGTTAAGTTGTCTGTACGTCACATTCCTAACTTATAATAGGCATGGTATGGGTATCGCTCCTTCAAATGAAGATGAAGATTCTTTAACGCAAATATAATGTGCTAGCTCTTTCTTTTCTTTTGTGTCTTTCTTTTTTTTTTATGCCAGGGTGGAGGGGCCTAACAAGCCTTGTTTAGGTGAGGTTGGCCTCCTCGACACCGGACCAACCCTCACTCAGGAGAGGCAAGGCAAGGCCACCCTAACCCGAGTGAGGGTTGGCCTTGTCAAATTTGGCAAGGGTGGCCTTGTTGGCACTTACGGTCACCCAGTGTCCTATGGCCAACAAGGGCAACCCTCGCGGGCCATGAAGGTGGCTAGTGAGTAGCCACTAGCCAAAAAAAAATAAAGGAAAAAAATTGGACAAGAAAAAGGAAATAAAAAATTCTAAAATCTCTTAAAAAATTCAATAAAATATTAAAATATTATTAAAAATACAAACTTATCGACTATATCACATCAAATAGTTAACGTCTATATTAACTAAATTAAATGAATATTAATACCAATGTGAAAATGTTTAAGATTAAATTGGTCTAAATGAAAGATTTAAAACTGAATTGGTATAAGATTTTTTTATTTTTTTTTTTTGTAATTTTCCCAATATATCGTGCTGTAAGCAACGCATGGACTTGTCTATAGGTGAATGGCTGCTTTGATGGTGTAACATGGGCCTCATAGCCCAACAAGAGGGAAATGAGCCAGTCCACATCAATCTTGCAAGCAATTCTCGAGGCTTTGGCCCACATTTCATGTAAAGGTAGCAAGAGTAAATGGGTGCCTCTAAAATTAAGTACTAGAACAATAGACTAGAGCTGATCAACAGGCAGGTTGTGCAGATACATCGAAACTAAACCTTCATATTTAGGCTCGCCCATGACATAAAAAATGTAATATACTCTTCATACAATGAACGGGCCAAGAAATTACTTCCCTAAGCCGCTCGAATTGTGCTTCGGGTTTGAGGTCCTAACACACCCTTAGATAAGTTAACGAGCCTAAGATTGGTGGACATGTCTAACCCTTCCATTTGGATGAGCTTGCGAGCAAATTTTAGGCTAGACTTGGCTTGTGAAAGAATCGAATGGCAGCTGATATTTTGCAAGGTCTGTTTAGATTTCATGCAGGTTCAATTCTACTTTCTTTTAGTTGCGGCGCTGGACGGAATGGCTTGAACATCATCAGCACCCCGATTGCCCCGATCACATTCAGGATGAAGAAGATCATTTGGTTGCCTGCACATAGGCACAGGGTCGTTAGAGTTCCTCAGTCGGCTGAGAGCTCAAGCACGGTCTATCATGGTCACGTAGAGTTATTTCTCATCATTGTAAATCATGAATGCGTGCATATACACATCTTCATATAAGCATCTTTCAATTTGGCAGATGACAACGGATGAGTTAGTCATGATTATACAAAGAAGGCCAGATATGTCATATCAGAATTGGATAAGTTCGGTTTACCTGGGAGAAAGGCCGCGTCCTGACGCTTCTGTGTCCAAGAGAATCTGCCAAAGATTTTGAGTCCATGGATGAGAACATTAATCAAGTCTAACCTTTAAGCATGCAGAAGCAATTGTTTGTTCTCGGTGATGAGTTCAATATGATCGACTGCTAATTGTCCCTTCGTAGTGATGTAACGAAAGCTAACAAAACTTCAATGGAACTCACATTGCGCCTCCTCCACCTGGACCGGCCGCCTTGAAGAGAGATATAGCGGTCATTGAGATTCCATTAGCAGCTCCTCTCTGATCTTGATCCTGCGATTTCAGATTCGAACTATGAGATAGGTATGTGTTCGAGGATGTTAATAAAGATCAGACACGTCGAAGATGATCATTTGAAGCTTACAACGGCTTTGTTTTGCAGAAGGAACAAGCTGGTAAGGATGGTAAGCTTTCGACATGCAAACTTCAACAGTTAGAATTATATACGAACAGAGGTTTTGCTTTTTCTCTGTCACATACTAAAAAAGTAAGTCGAATGTTTTCTGTGCATATTAGCTTCATACACTGTAGCATAGAGTGTAAAGGCATACTCACAGAAAGAGAATTCTCTGCGACTGATGCGCAATTCAAGACTATGGAGAGACTTAGGCCGGTCAGCATGGCAATAAAAGGGTAGCTTGATAAGAGCGGTATAGATAATATCTGCATTCACGCAATTGTGCAAAGGAAACACAGGATTATAGTCCTTTTATCAGATAGACCATGAATAGCAACGAGAAAAAGTGTTTTTCACAAGCACGTCCTCAAGTTCAAGTTATGAGATGTCGAAAACTTACCCCACAAATGCGAGCTACCCAAACAGGGCCGAGAAGTCTGTCCAAGTATGGGTATATAAACGTTTGGATGACAAGAAGACCGGCACCTGGCAGTAGAATTCGGCAATCAGCAATCCCCCGGCAAACATATTGATAATAGACGACCGTACTACTAAGCTTCAACTAGGAGTACTCCTATCAACATTACGGACAGCCACATCTTGAAGTTTCGTTCGAATTGCACTTTCAATGACTACCATGTCGTTTTCCTGAACGTATTAACTTGACATACAAGTAAGAAATCGGAGTATATACCTGAGATGGAAAGAACAGTTCCAACATCTTCAGTCGTGTAGCTTAAACCCCCCAATCGCCTAGGGCTTTCGGCCCACAGCGAGAAGATCTACAAAGAGAAAGTAGGAGGAAAAGGCTAATGAGAGGATCGAATTAAAAGACAACGAACTTATATGGAAACCGGCATGATATGCTGATGCCATGTTCCCAAGAACTACTTCAAACTAGGATAGAAGTCCAAAGAACAGGTCAGAATAATTTTCTCGGGACAGCCATTAAATCATGACTAGCCAAAGGAGTGTCTTCTGCCCACTGCATTGCAGATTACAAGTTCGTTTTCGTCACCAATAAAACATTTTTTGCTCTTTCGAGCAACTGTCAAGGAAGCACTCGGCACCATGAGTACTGAAATCATTGCATTCTTCATATTAGAATGCTTGAAGAAGGGCTGAGAGGCCGTGGTAGGGAAGCGCATGCTATTTTACATTACCTCTGAGTAAGCCGTGTCGTAAAGTGCGAAGACGCAGTACGCGATGATGGTCGACATCAAGGGCCAATTACGAATTAGAGACTTTTTCGGAGCTTTCCCTTTGACTTTTTCCGTCTTGCATTTCACACCAGACTCGAGGGATGCGGTCTCCGCATCTTTGCGAGACTCATCAAGCTCGCCAATTCCTGGTGCATATGCAATGTTTCCTGCAATAAAACCAGATTTTTGCGCTCAATAAGGCGCAACAAACAGTTGCAAATCCTTTCATAGATAAAGTCATGCAAAGATAAGGCATGAGAACACGAAAGGTGCTATAAGTTTTGAAACACTCATTTTGGTACCAAAAGTTTTTACCGACTTATTTAAGTACTAAATTGGAGCCTCTAGTGAATTCCGACCAAAAATATTAGGTGGCTTTTTTAATTATATTTCAATGCGGTGGCTTTTTCATAGAAAAAAAAATAAAGGATGAAGATGAAGTGGCCGCGATTTAATCTCTCGTTCTCTTTTTCTCTCTCATTCAAGCCTTGTTCGACAATTTGAAGCAAAGATGCCGTGGTTTGAAGAGTAGCCTTGTTCTTGAGTACCTAAGAGTGGAAAGATGTCGTGGTTTGAAGCAAAACTTCAAGTGCTCGTGATCGGCACTGGGGGAGCGGGCACGAGGCACTTTAACACCTGGATCAGAAAAATAGGAGAGAAGAGAGGCACAGCCGACGAGACTTGGAAGCGATAGACAGTGTCAATCGATAGTGGCGAGAACGTCCAGAGAACGATGGAGAAGGATCACCGACGATTAAACTTGGAAAATCCTCGAGAAAGGATTCCTTTTTGAGACTCGTGTGTATGCTATGGTGTGCCTTGTTTTGGCTACAAGGCACTCGAGGTGGCCAGTGATGGAGATTTGCCTGTGGAAGACAGCAATTGGAGTTGGTGGACTTTGGATGGAAGGTGATCAAGAGGGTATCAAGAGTAAAAATGGCTTTTGGATCTTCCTTCCTGGTTCGACAATTCTGAGGTTCTCATTGGACATTTGAAATCCACTTTTGCCGTCATTGATCTTGAGAATTAGGGTTTCTTATTTGGGGAAATGCTGATTGTCCGATTTAGGACTTTTATTTGGGACAAAACATGTACATGACGTAGTTTAAGGTATATATATTGACTAGGTGCACTGGCAAGTCAGTGAAATTAATAAAAAATTACTAAGTCAAATTTTCGACAATCCAAATCAGAGTTAACACTTAAGTTATCATTTTTTTGTAAAAATATGGCACTAAATGATCTAATGAATAGTTTGACATTAAAATAAGCATCGTCCGAAACTTCTAATACTTCTAATATCCTTATGCCTAGAGATAATGTCTGATGAAAGGATGAAAAATAAAAAACCAAATAGTTCCAATATCAAGAATGAGAAACGTGAACTGAGTTAGTGAAGTGCATACCGGAAGCCAGAAGGATCCAATAGAAACTACCAATGCGAAAAGTGACATGGTGAGACAGGGCAAGAAGTAGGGAAATCTGCATCCAAATCAAGAAATCAAATGTTTAAAGCTTCGCGAGGATGGTCACTTGATAGGATCTGCAATATCAATGTAGAAGAAAGTAACCTCCACTCACTTTCCGAACACTGATTCTTTGGAAAATATCGATGGGAACTTTTCCGCGGGCTGAAGTGAAAAAGAAAAAGAGAACAGCCAGGAACATCAGAGAAGCTGAAGATGAGAGAAGCAATTCCCGCAGGTGTGTCCGAACTGTCGTCGCTTTTGGAATTCTCAATTTCATGCGTCGAGATATGATAAATCAGAAGTACCTGCGCAAGATAACCTCCCAGAGCTGGACCGATAACCAATCCTATCCCCCATGCTGCACTGACCTGAATCCAAAGGGTAACTCTCAGCTTTATGTACCTTGGCAAGAAAAAAAACTAGGAATCTGTACTGAGAGATCAAAAGTTTTGGCAGAAAAAGCTAGGAATCTGTATTACGGTTGATACTCCTAGCGCTTGGTACTCCTCACGGAATATTTCGCTCGCATAAGCCTGTTATGGAATCACGAAATACATATATCAGAATGGTAGCAAAATTCGTGGAACAGAACAACAAGGGATAGCTTATTTGAGGCTCAATATGACTTGTGCCACGACCAATCCCAAAGTTCATAAGCGGCCTGAGATATTACCTTGATTGGTCCGAGTAAACCATTTAAACTTCCTAGAAGAAACCTCACCACAATGGCCATCCAAAAGTTCACACTTAGACCAAAGAGAGTGTTGAAGATAACCCTGATATAAATCGAATCATAATGATTAAATCAACTGTAATCATCGGAGTAATTTTCCATCTCTGGGAACTAAAAATGAATGGTGATCCTGTACTTACACAACAGCAATTCCTATAATGATGACTGGTTTTCGCCCGTATCGGTCCGCCACAATTCCCCAGAAAATCGACGTCAAGGCTCTGCCGAACAGGAAAGAACAACCTTCCAGATTTCGAGGAGTTTGTTAGTGAAAAGTATAATCAAAATCAAACCAGGTTGTCTGCAATGAACAGAGATAAGCAACAGAATAATCTCACCTACCCAACCGGCATAATACCCGATGTCTTCCTCTCTTGTGGCGATATGGAAATCTCTAATCTGCCATTTGAAGTTCAACAAACAAATGAAGATTTCTTGACCAGAAAAGGCTAAATCATATGATTGGAGTCATTTACAAAATTATCCATGGAGGAAAGTAGCGGGACTTTTAATCGAGTTTAACCATTCTACGCAACGGCATACCAATGGCTATCTTTGATGCTTCAAAGTCAGATAAAACAATGTTCACTTCGCTCATACTTGTTTCATTTGCAACAAATGCAAAAAAAAATTAGGACTAATTTGACGGAAAATAACAATCTGGACCCTAGAGAGACAATATTTGGGAAAACAGATCCCAAACCATACTGTTTAGGACACAATATCTCTAATGTAGACAGAACAGTTATATATACATCATACTTGAGTATAAAATGTAAGAACTTACCATGAAGTAAAGGAATGGGTATAGAGATGATATTGGCAGCGCTGGAAAGAGAACAGACAAGACACCGGTCAGTGACATCATAAGTCTAATTAGCTATTATGTATGTGAATATGGTACCTCTTTTCGAATTGGCAAAAAACTTCTGATTACCGAGCGAATCAACGTCATAGCTATTTGATATTTTACAATCCGCTAAATGGACTAATAGTGCCAGAGAATTAAAACATCTGGGTTTACGCTCCATCACTATGCAATATCGACATCGGCTTAACCTCACATCAACCACTGAATTATTCCAAACAATTAACTTTGAAATATCATGTAAATTCGCGTAGTCCCTATGTCCAGTCGCTCGGTAAGTTCCATGAACCCAGAAAAAAATATATATCCTAAAGTTGACAGAAAGCTTATGAACAACACTAGTGCCATATATACTCATTACAGCTGGAAAGCACAACGATCCAGATCGACAGAAGCTCGCGGATCGGCAAGCCTCTCTGCGATTCCTTAAGCTTCTCGACTTTGCAGCCAGGGCAATTCTCAAAGTAATGCTTCTGCAACAACGCCTCCCTTTGTTCTTCCATCGCCATTGCTATCGACCTCAACAGATAGAGCTGAACCCGTGAAATTCAGCTCCTGAACAAATGAAATAAAAAATCCTTTCTTTCTAGAGCGGAAAATCTGCTTCGAGAGAGAACAATCACAAAGCGTTAGCGAAGAACAGTAACACATAACATCATATATGATTCTGCAGTTCAAGGCATATTCCAAGAGTGATAAGACGTGAAACGTTAAAATGCTTCACGTTTAAAGCTGCAGAAACAGATTTTAACTTCAGATAATTTAATGTAGAGAAACAGGTTTGAATTACATACCTTGAATGAAAAAAGAAGATGATTTTGTAATTTATATCGAGGGTTCTAGTTTTCGCATGTGGGAGTAAAATTATACAGGAGCTTTATATGGCTGGCCTTTATAAGGGAAGAAATAAGAAACCGTTTAAGGAAATGTGACAAAGTGAGTAAGAACAAAACTGGCAACTACGGATTGAAATCTTCAGGATTTTGCTAATGTCTAGCCACCTACTCAAAAAATAATCGAGCCTAAGATTGTAAATTTATTATTTAAGGTAACTGACTTGGCAAAATGATCTAACCGGATTCACTTGAAGCACATAAAATTGAAAGTTACGATAATTAACAAAATTGATATAATAAATTGATATTGTAACCACTGGGATCCCTTCCAACATGGAAGGGGGAGGTGAGGGGTTCAAATCCCCACCTGAGATGGGATAGGACGAGTAAGTTGCAGGTGTGGATTTCGACTCCCACGCCCTGCAAGAGGCTGGGCAAAAGTGAGTGTATAGTAGACATAGAATAGGACTGACCAAAAAAAAAAAAAAATTGATATTGTGACTTATTGATAGATAATGAACAAAGCCCCTAAATTGAAATGCGCATCCAACAATAAGATGTGAGATACTCGGCAATCGTCAAGCTAAACATTGAAATTATATAAAGTGAGGCAAGTATGACAAAGCGGAAAGAAAGATGATGAGGACTGCTTTATTTCTGAACTAGGTGCAAATAACACTAATTGTTTGCGCATATAGAACGTGCTTAATTGTAGGAGACAAGAATATTTGCAATTAAAATACTAGGGATCGGTCCATAATCCGGAAAAAGCAAACAGCTAATAGACCTCTCAACTCTTATATAAAAAAAATGAGTTATTCAAAGAAATCGATAATATATTTTTCGAAAAATCTAATACATTAAGATTTTAGTGTCTATGCTTTCCTTATCAAAATCTAAGTACCGTTGTGGCAACATCTTCATATATATGGATCCAAATGGACTGCCATTTTTTTTCTTTTTTCTGGTCAAAAATGGACTACTAAATGGAAACCTCACGAGGCAACCATTCAAGTTTAGTGTAAACTTTTCCAAGTCTGCCAATCGCAACTTGGCTATCAGTATTCAATTTAACATGTAATTTTTTTATATTTTGAAATCTTCATTAGTCAGTTAAAGTCGATTAGACACTTAAGTAAAATGATAGGAGTACATTTTACTTTTGTGAGCTAAAAACTCAATAAATTCGGAGACTTGATTGTACTAAATTAATCTAACACCCTTTGGATACATTTTCTTTGTATTTTGAAAATGTTTTTTGCATGTAGTTTTGGTCAATTATAATATTAGGCCACTAACATATGATGAATGATCATGGAGTGCACAATAAAGAAAATAACAACCAATAATCAAAGTAGTATATAGATTATAAAAGATTTTAAGACCTAGATGCGCTAAGTACGCAAAGTGGGTCGCTATCCATCACCACGAGATTTCTACAAACTATTACTTAGAAAAATATGCAAACAAAATGTATAAATGTTATGCATGGATTAAGATTAACGGGGAAAGTGCTAAAAAAGTCCTAAACCTTTTGCATTTGTGCCAATTTAGTCCAAAACTTTTTTTGTGCTAATTAATTTCTAAACATTTTTATATTGTGCCAATAAATTGGCAGATTTTCTTATTTGGGCCAACCAGTGACGTGACCTAATCGGACCAGCGTGAACAATTTTTTTATTTTTTATTTTATTTTTTTATTTTTTTATTTTTCTTTTTTCCTTCTCCTCCTTCTTCCTCTAGCCGGTCACTAGATCTCGACGATCGACCAGAGGCAACGGCCGGCAAGGTCGACCTCAACCTCGCCGACCACCTCGCCAGTGGCTGTGAGGGCGGCCTCGCGGCCGGGCGGCGAGGCTTGCCCTTGGCGAGGGCGAGCCTCACCTACCCGGCGCAAGGCTGCCCTCAAGGCCTAAGCAGTGAGGCTCGCCCTTACAGGATCTAGCGAGGGTCGAGCCTTGCCCATGGCCGGCGAGGGCGGCCTTATGCCGAGTTGGCGGGGCTCGCCCTTGCCGGCCATGGGCGAGGCTCTACCCTTGCCGCCAGACCTCAAGAGTGCCTCGCGCTAGCATTGCCAAATTTGGCACAAGGCCGCCATCGAGGCCTAGGCGGCGAGGGTGAGCCTCGCCCATGGCCGGCGAGGGTGAGCCTTGCCAGCTTGGCGTGGGACCTCCCTTGAGGCCTAGGCGGCGAAGCTCGACCCTCTCCAAATCCAGCGAGGGCGAGCCTCGCCCGCCCGGCGCGACCCTCGCCAGATTTGGCAAGGGCGAGCCTCACTGCCCAAGCCTCTAGGGCGGCCTCGCCGCCCTTGCAGCCACTAGCGAGGTCGACCTCAACCTCGTGGTTGAAGGAAGAAGGAGGAGGAGAAAAAAATAAAAAGAAAAAAAATCAAAAAATTAAAATATTATTAAAAATTGTTCACATTAGCGCCGATCAGGCCACGTCAACCGGCCAGCGTCCAATTAGCAAAATCTAGCCAAAACTGATCGGAAATGACTGAATTAGCACAACATAAAAATGTTTAAGACTTAATTGGCACAAATGCAAAATATTTAAGACTTTTTTAGCACTTTTCCCTAAGATTAACTAGTATGCAATCTATACTTTTTATTTATCTTGTATTTAATTAACATGCCTAATTTAAGAAAAAAACATAGATACACCTTAAAAATTCTATGTCAAAAAGGGAACGACTCATATGCTCTAACGAAATAACTAGATGACAGGCAAGAATGGTGTAGCTATATGATATGTATGCTGAATTCTAAATGACATGTTATGAAAATAATATATTCTGCGACACTAATTAAAAATAGTCCTTAGTGACCTACGAAACGCCATACAATTGATTATCCTAGTTGATGCAATCTATGTGAGACTTTCCAATGTGATTTTTTGTTCTTTTTTTGTTTAATAAAAACTATGGATTACAATAAATTTATATGCATTCTATTGCTTAACAAACTGAGGATAAGTACATTGGAAATTCTAAAATTCATACGAAAAATACAATTGAATCATAAAATTTTCAAAATTTTCAATCAATGAAAGAACTTGATTTGATCAATTTAACAACTTTTTAAAATTTAATTGTATTTTTTGAAAGTTTGAAGTACCTCCCTTCTACCACTTCCAATCGCCCCCTTTTACAACAAAAATCTCCGGCGTATCATTGGAAGTTCTGAATCCAGGGAGATTCCTTCCATGGCAAACCACCCCCTTCTGCCCTTTTCCTTCCTTTACGAAGATGACTGACGATCCTCTATTGATTGATGAATTCCGTGAATGTGTCCACAATCATTTTCCATCATTTTCATTTCTTCCTTTCCCAAACTAAGCTCAATCTCTGGTCGATTTTGCCTCTCGCCCGCCATATCTTTAAAAAAAAAAAAAAAAAGTTGATTCCTCCCCTTGGTTGGCCGAAATATGCTGCAGAACAGTGTGGAAAGATTTCCCCGATTGATTGGTGTCCTTCATTCTTGGCCAAGAATTACGAGCTGAATATATGTCCAAAATCATCCTCTTCAATTCTTTTTTTTTTTTTTGCCGGTCCTACTCTACTTATATTTTAATCATTCTCAAACTTTTGACCTATCTCTTGCAAAGTGTAAAAGTCAAAACCCATATTTGAAACTAAATCGTCTCCACCCAAACTCTCGAGAATGTGAAAATTCGAACCCCCCACCTCCCCCTTCCATGTTGGAATGGTGGCCATTAGGGTAAATCCCAATGGTTATCATCTTCAATTCAATGGGATAGGAATATCAGTCCCTCCCCTTTTGCTCATCTTGGACAAATAATGCACATTGTGAGTTCAATTTTTTTTTTTCGCGATTTCAGCACTTTAAGTTAATTCCAAGATAATTAACGAACGGACAAACTCAAATACAATTGATGTGGATTTAAATAAATTAATATTTTGTTTAGAAATCAGATCGACTTTTGATTTTTTATGCAATGAATGACTAAATAAATTGTCAAAATTTAGATATCGGAAACTTTAATGGAGGAAGTGCTCGACATAATATTCAAATAAAATTGACCTATCTTAAATGGTGATTTAAAAAAAAAAAGAACAAGCTTACAATTGGCATATGAAACTAGTCTTGGCGACGGTGGAATTCGAGTAAAATAAATTCTATCTAAATTAAGGGTGGCCCACAAATAAAAAATTTCATCGACAGCCTCACAAAATAACAACTTTTAAACAAAATAGCAATTTTTAAAATACTAACAGCAACGTTTGCTCCCAAAAAAAAAAAAAATACTAACAGCAACGTGATGGAGTTATAATGAGTGAGGACAAGAAAGGACAAGAAAGGACAGCAGAGACAAGATTACTGTAAGGTCACAGAAATTCATTCCCTAAACGACAGAAACTTGGAAAGAGAAAGAAATGAAAGATGGTCCTTGGGGATTATATGTAAGGGAGAGATAGATGCGATCTTGGGCACCTCTCTTGAATTAATTATGTGCTGTCACAAGTCAATTCATCTGTTGTTTTTTTATGTCGTTCATCCACAGGAAAAAGGACCGAAAAGCGGTTCCAAAATTATTTTGGCAGCACATGATAGAAAACTTAGGACCTAGGTAGCTCCTTAGACTACCTCACCCTGAATGGTTTCCCAGGATGCCTCTCCCCCTACGAGTGGGAGTAGGAATACGGGATAGTACCCCCACTGGGCTCTTCAGCCACAGCGCCTCTGGTGCCGGGATCCCGCCTAGAGAGAGGCCATTGTCATCTCCTAGCATACTAGGCTAATAAACGCCTAATGAAAGATCTGGAAGGAGATGACATCCCCTTCTGGGTGGCCAGCCAAAATTATTTTGGCAGTGGTACATGATAGAAAACTTCGGTCACGGTCTGAGGACATGGCCATGACTTTCTTGGAAAGAGTTTTTTAGTACACAAAAGAACACTTTCTGTTGCAATATTTTGGAGTAAAATAGAATGAAATTCGGTTGAAAAAAGTCAGGATAGAGCAAATTGTCGTCTTGATCTTAGCCAAAATGGTCAAGAACAAGAGCTCTAGTGATTCCTCTCCGTAGGAAGTTTTGTTGTGGTCGGAGACAGAAATCTTTTTTGGAACTAAAGAGAAGCGGTTGGAATCCAATGAGAGCCCCGCGCTGTTTGGACAAGAGTGAAGCCCGCAAGAATAATAGTTGCAGAATTCGAGTGTACATCAAGCCAACATCTATCAGCCATTTCATTAGGTCACGTGGATCTTTCATGAGATCCAAATGACTCGATGGCAAGGATTTTCCAGGATCAAGTGCTCCCGAAAATTCCACGAATTTTCAATTTCATCATGAATATAGTGATCCAATCATCATTGGTTGTGGCATTACCACGTCTATGATTTTCGATGTAAATTGATTAAAATGATTATATTGAAATTTTGCATAAATGTTTGATGAAAAAATTGAAAAATTTAGAATTGAATTATTCCTATAATAAATTATGGATTGATTGGACAATTTTCGATAAAGATATAATTGAAGGAAATTTCCCCAAATGAGGGATGGAGAAAACTATAACCCTTTAATAAATAATTGTATAATTAGGTGGGAGGATAATGAATAAATCGGACAAAAAAGTAATATGGTTGGTAAAATGCATAGCATCACTATTCTCTATAATAGTGATAATATGCACAAATGTAATAGTTTTAGGGTTAATACCCTGAAAAATTTCAAATTAGTACATTTGTGACAAATTTACCCCAAGTTATTTTTTTTTACCATCAAAAACCTCAAGCTGGTATACATTTGACAAATTTATCCAAAACTGGTACACTTATGACAAATTTACTCCATATTAGTTTTCGTTAAATTTTATTGCTAAATTATTAAATTAAATGACACGTGACAGTTGATTGATATACCAATTTGAGATTTTATGCTCCGTTTGTCACAGTTTACAATTTTTGTGATTTTTTGTGGTATTAATCTAATTTAGCGGATAGTATATTTGTTACAAATTTATCAGTTTGGGATTTTTTGGGGTCGAATAAATTAACTTGTGGTAAATTTGTCATAAATGTACCTAGTTTAGGGTTTTTTATTGTCAATCGGAGTAAATTTGTCACAGGTGTACCAGTTTGGGATTTTTCATTGTTCAAAAAAATAGTTTGGGGTAAATTTATCACGGGAATACTAGTTTGGAGTTTTTCAGGATATTAACCCATAGTTTTAAGATTTTTTTAGTAATTTCCTAGAGAATAAGGGGTGCCTCCAAGAGCATACTCTTGAATCAAGTAACAAAACCATAGACTAGACCTGATCAACGGTCAGAAAGTGTTGATGTATCGTACCTAGACTTTCATATTTAGGCTCGCCCATGACATAAATTATGTACTATGCTCTAAATACAATGATCGGGCCAAATAAGGAGTTACCCTAAGCCGCTTAAATTGTGCTTCCGGCCTGGAGGTCCTAACACACCCCTTAGAACCATGATTAGGTCTATAGGAGACAAGCTCTACTCGACTCGGCTTGCGAAAGAATCGAATGGCAGCTGATAGTTTGCAAGCTCTGCTCTGAGTTTTGGCAGCGCTGTACTTAGAGTTCGTGCAGGTTCAATTCTACTCTCTTTTAGTGACGGCGCTGGACGAGGAACGGCTTGAACGTCATCAGCACCCCGATCACCAAGACCACGTTCAAAATGAAGAAGATCATCTGGTTGCCTGCACATAGCCACGGGATCGTTTAAGTTCCTCAGTCGGCTGAGAGCTCAAGCGTGGTCTATCTGGAGTTATTTCTCGTTATTGTGCATCGTGAATGCGTGCCTATACACATCTTCTTGTAAATGCCTTTTCTTTTAGCAGATGACAGGCAGATGAGCTAGTCATGGTTATACAAAGAAGGCCAGAGCCGCCATCTCAGAATTGGAAAAGTTCAGTTTACCTGGGAGAATGGCCGCGTCCTGACGCTTCTGTGACCAAGAGAATCTGTGAAAGATTTCGAGTCCACGGATGAGAACAATAATCAAGTCTACCCTTTAAGCATGCAGAAGTAATTGTTTGTTTTCGGTGATGAGTTTATAATGATTGAATGCTTACTGTCCCATCTTAGTGATATAATGGAAGCCGACAAAAATTAAGAGGAACTCACATTGCGCCTCCTCCAGCTGGACCGGCCGCCTTGAAGATAGACATGGCAGTCATCGCGATTCCATTAGCAGCTCCTCTCTGATCTTGATCCTGCGATTTCAGATTCAGACTTAAGTCGAACCTTCATCAGAAAGGTGTATATTCGAGGATGTTAATAGAGATCAGACGCGTTGAAGATGATAATTAGAAGCTTACAACGGCTTTGTTTTGCAGAAGGAACAAGCTGGTGAAGACGGAAATCTATGGACATGCAAAATTCGACAGTCAGAACTAGGTATGAACAGAGGTTTTGCTTTTTTCTCTTTTCCATACATAAAAAAGTAATTCTACTGTTTTTTTTGTGCATATTAGCTTCATATATATTGTAGCATAGTGTAAAGGCATACTCACAGATAGAACATTCTTCGTGACTGATGCGCAATTCAGCACTATGGAGAGACTTAGCCCGGTCAGCATGGCTATATAAGGGTAGCTCGACAAGAGCGGAATCGATAAGATCTGCATTCAAGCATTTGTGTGAAGGAAACGCAGGGGATTATTGTCCCTTTATCAAATGGACCATGAATAGCCGGAGATAAAACAGCAAAAGAAAAATGTTTTTCACAAATAGGTGCTCGAGTTCAAGTTATGAAATGTTGAAAACATACCCCACAAATGCGGGCTACTAAAACGGGGCCAAGAAGTTTGTCCACGTATGGGTATAAACACGTTTGGAAGACAAGAAGGCCGGCACCTGACAGTGGAATTCAGCAATCAGCAAACCCGGCAAATACGTTGAACAAGTACAGAGATACGTTCAGTGATAATAGACCACCATACTACTAAGTTTTGAATAGGCAGAGCTCATATCAACAATATGGACCACCACATCTCAAAGTTTCGTTTGAATTGCAGTTATAGTGACCACCAGGTTATTTTCATGAACGAATTTATCTTGACATGCAAGGAAGAAACTGGAGTATATACCTGAGATGGAAAGAACAGTTCCAACATCTTCAGTCGTGTAGCTTAAACCCCCTAGTCGCCTGGGGCTTACGGCCCACAGCGAGAAGATCTACAAAGAGAAAGTAGAACAGAAAGGCTACTGAGAGGGTCGAAGTAAAGGACAAAATGGACTCATTTGGAAACCGGCATGATATGCTGATGCCATATTCCGAAGAACTACTTTAAACTAGGATAAAATTCTGAAGAACAAGTCGAAATAATTTTCTTGGGACAGAAGGAATGTCTTCTGCCTACCGCACTGCAGATTACAAGTTCATCTTCGTCCACAATAAAAGCAATTTTTGCTCTTTAAGCAAATCGCTATGAAGCACTCGGCACCATGAGTACTGAAATCATTGCACTCATGCAATTAGAATGCGGTGAATGAAGGACTAAGAACGTTACCTCCGAGTAAGCCATGTCATGAAGCGAGAAGATGCAGTACGCCATGATGGCCGACATCAAGGGCCAATTACGAAGAAGAGACTTTTTTGAAGCTTTTCCTTCGATATTTTGTGTCTTGCATTTCACACCAGACTCGAGGGAGGCAGTCTCCACATCTTTGCAAGACTCATCAAGCTTGCTATTTTCGTGGTGCTTATGCAATGTTTCCTGAAATAAAACCAGATTTTTGGGCACTCAGTACAGCGCAGCAAGCTGTTGCAAATCCTTTCATAGATAAAGTTATGCAGAGACAATGTCTGATGAAAGGAAAAAAAAAAACTATTTTCCAGATCAAGAATGAGAAACATGAATTGAATCTAGTGAAGTGTGTACCGGAAGCCAGCAGGATGCGATAGAAACTACCACTGCAAAAAGCGAGATGGTGAGACAGGGCAAGAAGTAGGGAAATCTGCATCCAAATCAAGAAATCAAATGTTTAAAGTTCGTGTGGATGATCACTTGATAGGATCTGCAATATTAATGTAGAAGAAAGCAATCCCCACTCACCTTCCAAACACCGATTCTTCGGAGAATATCGAAGGGAACTTTTCTGCGGGCTGAAGTGAAAATCAATAGAACAAGCAGGAACATCAGAGGACAATCGAAGATGAGAAGCATTTCTTACATGTGTGTCTGAATTGTCATCGATTTTGGAATACTCAATTTATGCGTTGAGATGTGATCAATCAGAAGTACCTGGGCAAGATAACCCCCCAGAGCTGGACCGATAATCAATCCTATCCCCCATGCTGTACTAACCTGAGTCCAAATCTAACTCTCAGCTTTATTTACTTAGCAGAAAAACCAGGAACCTGTATTGAGAGCTAAAAGGTTTTGACAAAGTTTGGAGATCTTACGGTCGATACTCCTAGCGCTTGGTACTCCTCACGGAACAATTCGGTTGCATAAGCCTGTTATGAAATTATGAGATACGTATATCAGTATGATCGCAAATTTGCGGAACAAAATAAGAAGGGATAGCTTATTTGTTTCTGAAAAAGAAATTGTGCCACGACGTATCAGTACAAGATCTTACCTTGATCGGTCCGAGTAAACCATTTAAACTTCCTAGAAGAAACCTCATCGCAACGGCCATCCAAAAGTTCACACTCAGGCCGAAGAGAGTGTTGAAGATAACCCTGATATTAATGGAATCTTAATTGTTAAAAGAGAAATTTTTCGTCACTGGGGACTGAAAATGAATGGGGATCTGATACTAACACAGCAATTGTTCCCATAATTATGACTGGTTTTCGGCCGTATCGATCTGCCACAACTCCCCAGAAAATCGACGTCAAGGCTCTACCAAACAGGAATGAACAACCTTCCAGATTGCAAGGAGGTCGTTAGTGGAAAGTATAGTAAAAAACAAACCAGAGAGTCTGCAATGAACACAGATAAGCAACAGGATAATCTCACCTACATAACCGGCATAATACCCAATGTCTTCCTCTCTTGTGGCGATATGGAAATCTCTAATCTGCCATTTGAAATTCAACAAACAAACGAAGACTTCTTGAGCAGAAGAGGCTAAATCATATGCTTCAAGTCATTTACACAATTATCTACCGAGGAAAGTAGTGGGACGTTTTAAACGAGTTTAGCCATCCCACGTGACCGCATAACAGCCAACTCTGATGCTTCAAAGTTAGATAAAACAATGTTCATTTCTCTCCTGCTCATTTTATATGCAACAAAAGCAAAAAATTTCTAGTTGACCGAAAAGTAACAATCTGGACCCTAGAGAGACGATATTTGAGAAAACAGATCCCAAACCATACAGTTTTAGGACACAATATCTCTAGTGTAGACAGAACAGTTATACGTACATCATACTTAAAACTCAAGTATAAAACGTAAAAACTTACCATGAAGTAAAGGAACGGAAATAGGGATGATATTGGCAGCGCTGGAAAGAGAAAGGACAAGACACTGGTCAGTGACATCACCAGCTTAACTTCACATCAAAAACTGAACTATTCCAAACAAATTAACTCCAAAAAATCATGTGAATTATCGTCGTCCTTATGTCCAGACACTCGCTAAGTTCAATGAACCCAGAAAAAAAACAAAAATCAAAAAGTTGACAGAAAGCTCATGAACAACAATAGTGCTATACATGCTCATTACCGTTGCAGAGCACAACGATCCAGATTGACACGAGCTCGCGAATTGGCAAGCCTCTCTGCGATTCCTTAAGCTTCTCGACTTTGCAGCCGGGGCAATTCTCATAGTAATGCTTCTGCAACAACGCCTCCTTTTGTTCTTCCTCCGCCATTGATATCAACCTCAACAGAGAGCTGAACCCGCCAAATTCAGCTCCTGAACAAACGAAATAGAAAGCCCTTCTTTTTCCCACGCAGAAAATCTGCTTCAAGAGAGAATAATCGCAAAGCGTTAGTGAAAAACAGAACCACGTAACGTCATATATGATTCTCCACTTCAAGGCATAATCCAAGAGTGGGATGGCGTGAAGACGGTAAGATGCTTCATGTTGACAGCTGAAGATATAGATTGTAACTTCAGATCATTTCATGTAGAAAAAGAGGTTTGAATCACATACCCTGAATGAAAAAAGAAAAAGATTTTGGAGTCTATGATTGAAGATTTTATATGGTTGGCTTTTAAAGGTGAAACATGGAAAGCGATCAGCCTGGCGACGTCTGAAGGAGATGATTTAAGGAAATGTGAGAACCAACTTGTTCCAAATGTCGTCATTGCACACATCACACATCAGATTCTCTCGTTTAAGCAAATGTGGCAAGTGAGTAAGATCTAAACTGGCACCTACAAATTGAAATCTTGCGGAATCTGCTTGTCCCCATTAATGTCCAGCCACCCACTCCAATTCTGGTTTGCGTTTTATTTAGTCCATGATATTAAAAAAATGATTTAGTGTTTGAACTATCAGGAGGGATCTTTCTGGATATCAAAATAATAATCGGGCCAGTAGCAGATTTATTGTTTATGATAAATGACCAGACAAAATCATCTAACTGGATTCACAAAAAGCACGTAAAATTGATTATTATGATTATTTACAAAATTGATATATGAGGTGATTTGACGACTTATTAGCAGACGCTAAATAAGACTTGTATATTGAGACGTGCATCCAACGACAACATGCAAGACACTCGGCCGCCGTCAAGTTGACTAGTAAAATAATACAAAGTGACACAGAGTATAAGAAAGCAGGTAATATTAGGATTCGTAGGACACGACAGCATTGCAATCAATATATTACGACTAGGTCCAAAATCCCGAAAAAGCAAACTACAAGTAGAACTCTCATATCTCATAAAGAGATGGGTTATTTAAAGACGTCAATAATATTTTTTACAAAAACATTTCATACATTACTGATTTAAGTTTTTTCTTCTTTGGAATCTAAGTACCTTAATGGAGGACGGTGCTTGACATTACGTTTCAAAAATGAATTGACCTGTCTTGAATAGTGATATTCGAAAAAAAAAAACAGGCTTACAATTGGCATGTGTAACCAGTTTTGACGATAGTTTTAGGTCAATTCGAGAAAATCAGTGGAGGCCGACCAATAAAAAATTTTATTAACAGCCTACAAAATAACAATTTTTAAAAGACCGACAGCAACATGATTGAGTCGTAATGAATTAGGGAAAAAAGGTCAAAGGTGTGGAGAGACATGATTAGTAGAAGGTGCAGACATTCATATCCAAAACGACAGATGGTCCTTTTGGAATTTTGCATGGGGGAGGAGGTAGATGCGATCTAGGGCACGTCTCTTGAGTTAATGCATGTGCTTTAATTAGTCAATTCATCTGTCGTTTATTCACGGGACAAACGACAAGAAATGGGTTCCATGATTGTTGTGGCCAACAAGACATGATTGAAAACTATGGCCACAGTCAAAACACATTACCTTGACTTTTTTTAAAGAGTTTTCAGTAACAAAAACAATTTTTGTATTCTTACCTTTTACAAAAAAAAAAATAATAATAATAATAATTCCTGTTGAACCACCGTCTGCAGTAGCCCAGTTCGATAGGTGCTCCCATAATCCTTTGCCAGAGGAGAGGAATTCGAATCCCACTAGCCGTACGGGATCTTAAGTGCAACGTCAATGTGATAGGTCCTTCGCTAGTGTCGCCCCGGGGTTTACTTCCCGTTATCCCGAGCCTATCAGGATATCCGTTGATACAGTGCGCGCTTGGATTCCTAGGTCGAAAAAAAAAAAAAAAAAAAAAAAACAATTTAAGTTGCAATTTCTAAGTAAATGTATGAAATTCGGATAGGAAGAGTTAGGAGAGATCAAATTATCTTCTGGATTTTAGAACTTCAGTGATAAAATTTCCTCTCCGGATGAAGTTTTGTTGTGGTCCAAGACCATAAACCATTTTGGAATAGTAGCGAAAGTAATTGGAATTCGCTTACTTGTGTTGTTTGGACACAAGTGGACCCCACAATATAAAACAATACTCGGAGGATCGGTGCACATCCGTCCATTGAATATGAGCCTTTTCGTTGGATCATGTGATTTTATATGAGATTCGCATAATCAGACAGTCAATATTCATTGAAATTAGCTTTCAAGAATATTTCCCAATACAAATTCTGTGGCACCAATTTGTGGACAACGAGTTTGTCATGAGATGGTCCAATGTGATGAATAGAGATGTTTTTCGCTCTTCAATATCTTTTCTGAATTAATACAAAATATATATAGTTGTACAGAGAAAAAAATTACCAAAAAAAAAAAAAAAACTATTCTAGGATATGCCCTATCTTAGGTTAAGAATCTAGTTGATTCTCAAAATAAAGATATTGTACAACATAAACTTAGCAACTAATCAGCCCTATAATTTTTCCAATTAATTTTAATTGACAACTCATGTGAGCAAAATGTGATTATTGTCAAAGTTAAGTTGTATGTTTGTGATGCTTGTAACTTCTAACCCGCATGATAGAGGGGAAAATAACCCAATCAGTCCCGAACATATTATGTGGATATTAATTTAGTCTTGAACCTTCGCGCAAAATTATAATGTAACCCTTCCGATTAATTAATTTTTGTTCTAAATCACTAACGTGAAAGTCTAATTATCATCGATCATTCTACATGGTGTACTACCACATCAACAATTTCTGATGAAAATTAGCCAAAACTACAACATTGGATTTTCCACAAAGCTTTAGGATTAAATTGGTGCCGCGACCTACCCTCGGGGGGAGGGAACAGGTTTAGGGGTATTGCCTAAAAGACGGGCCTAAAGCTCATGATTGGACGCGAGCTCTCCCAAGCCCATACCCCGCGTGACATTAGAATATTCTTAGGGAATTTTGCACAAAATGAGTCGCCACTAGCCTATTGGGGTCGGCTAGAAACCAAGTGAGGCATGGGAGTGTGCCTCACTTCCTACGCAACCAAAGAATCTAGGGTCGAGGACTTGATTATACTAATTAACCAATTAGTGTCATTTTGGTACCTAATCTTGTTCATTTTAACAAAATGATTTTTGGCAGGCAATTTAAATTGATTTTATGTTTATCCACTAGCATGCGAGGTGATCATGCGGGTGCGCAGTTATTAAAATAACAATTAGCAACTAAGGAAAACGTTAAATAAATTGCACGAGAAAGCAAAGAATTAATATTATAGAAATGACAAATGCTAATCCTGACTAGACTAAAGAGAAGCCAAACTCCACATATCAATATTGTGCACTTAAAGACAATTGTCCCTAAGGACGGTTGAAACCCTAAGGTAAAGCCCCAAAGGCTTAGTCAATTTTTAAGCACAACTCTAGAGTTAAGAAACTTCCAATTTTTTTTAGAAAAAAAGCTTATAAAATCTTTTTGTAAAATTTTTCAAAAGAAAATTGAATTTCTGACATTTTCCAATTTTTTGATTTTTTTAATTTTTAATTAAAAAACTCGGATTTTCAAAAAAAAAAATTGTTCTTTTTAATATTAATATTTTTTTTAATAGTAAATATTATTATAATCAGAAAAACGGGTCCGGACCGGTAAACCCAATCCGGTCCTCTGGCTTGACACAAACTCGGAGTAAAACTAGAAAAGACGAAATCGATTTCTTAAAACCCATTTTTTGTTTCTTTTGTTTTTTTCGTTCTTTATATTAATATTAATATTTTAATCGATTTTTTGTCTTTTCCTATTTCATCTTTTTACTACGTCTCTTCTCTGCGGCTCCTCTTCCCGAAGTCTGCTTTTGTGTTTCACTTTTTCTGCAATTTTCTTTTTCTTTCCTCTTTTTTTTTAACTTCATCCCTTTTGGCCTTCTTCCCCACAAATTTTCCTCTCCGAACGTCTTCTTTTCCCTTTTGTCTTTTCCCACTTCTACATTTTTTTTTTTTTCTTTCTACCCATCTTCTTCTTCTTCGTGCATTCTCTGCACGCCCGAAGCCACCTTCTCTCCTATGCTCTTTTCACCGAAGCTCGTCGACTAAACCAATGCCCTTTTAAACAAGCCTCACTACCCATCCTCACCGGCGCCGACACCGCTCGCGCTCAGGCCGCCGCCGAGCCGAGACCCATTCTCTCACTTATACGGATACGGACAGGGAGGAGACGAGACCCAACTTGTATGAAAATAAGCCCGAATCACAACATATGGCTAGTAAACTCGAAATGGACGAAACAAAAACGTGCGGAACAGCAACAAAACGCATCTATCAACGGCGGGCGCGTATAATGGACGAGGGTTCAAGAATAGTCATGCTAGCTTCACTCAGGCATTTATACAAACAGTTCGCGAGCATTACCAAATGTTTGGATTTCCGACTCAACCGAGACTCGAAATGGGACCAGGGTTCTCGGAAAACGACCAGCAACACACAGAGGTTTGGCTAAAGATTTACAGGCGCCGAAGGAACCAAAGCTCATGCGAACAGGTCGTCCACGAGCTCTGGTCCGACGCCCTACAAAAACGGAGCATACATGAGTAAAGAAGACCTACTTGGTTCAACGAGAAGAGCCGCGACGGACCGCAACTCACGAACGGACCACCGATGGCGGCCACAACTCCCCTTCGACCTCTCTCTCTTGGATATCTCTCCCTTCCCGGTTCTCCGTCTCTTCTCTCTTCCCTCGCCGCTTTTCTTTTTTTCCCCCTTGCTTTAGATCTGGATTCTGGGGAAGATGGCGGCGAACGGCGTCGATTGGGTGGCTCGTTGGCGACGGTGGTGGTGGCGGAGAGGCCTGCAACGGTGACGCCTCCTCCCCTCCGTTTCTTCCCCCTCCTCTCTTCTCTCGGTCCTCTGTGCTGGGTCTCTTCTTTTCCTCTTTTCTGGTTTTTTCTCTCCACGAGCTCCTCTTCAACTCGTTCTTCGGTACTCTCTGTTCTCTCTCGACCCAAAAAAAAAGCAGCCCAGAACCCCCTTCTCTCTCTGTTTCTCTCTGTCTTGGGTCCGCCCCCCCTCGCTCTCTACTGCCCTCCTTCGGTCTTATACTTCTGTCCTTTCTTTTTCTGCAGGTATTCCGAGCGAAGACCTCCTGCCGTGCCAGCTGGTCGATCGGTCTACTTCCCCGACCCGCGGATCGCGCCGAACCTTGATCTTCTTGCTCTCGCTATGCTGTTGCAACTTCTGCTACTCTGTTTTTTTCTCTTCTTGCAGGTCTTTTTTCAGCGAAGACCAGCAGGAGGGGGGAAGAAAGCTGGGCACGAGCCGAGCCGAGCCGAGGAGAAAGAAGAGGAAGATGGGCCGTGCGTGGGCCACGCGAGGGAGAAAAGAAGATGGGCCGCACAAGGGCCTGCGCGTGGGGAAAAGAAAGAGAGAATGGAGTCTCTCGTTTTCGTTTTTTTTTTTTTTTTAAATTACTTAATTTTTTTGTATTTTCTTTTGTTTTGTTGTTGTTGTTTTTTTTTAGTGGCTAATTCCTAATCTTGTACACAATTAAGTTTTAAGTAAAATAGTAAAATTTAGGTGTCAATAATTGGCAAAATTTAAAAATTTAGAACTAAACTTGTCGTGACCTACCCCTCGGGGAAGTGAATAGGTTTAGGGGTATTGTCTAAAGATCGGGCTTATGACCCATGTTTAGGCACAGGCTCTCTCAAGCCTATATCTCGTGCGATATTAGGTGTTCAAATTGAAGGTCTGAAAATTTTCTAAATAATGAGTCTCTACTAGCTTATTGGGGTCGGCTAGAACTAAGTGTGACATGAGAGTATATCTCACTTTCTACACAACTAGGGAACCTAGGATTGGGGATTTGATTACACTAATTAACCAATTAATACCATTTCGGTATCTAATCTTATTTATTTAAAAAAAAAAAATTCTTGCTAGGCAGTATGGATTGATTTTAAGCATCTCCGCTAACAAGTGAAGTGATTATGCATATGCACAATCATCAACATAATAATCAACAATCAAGAAAAGCATTAAATGCACATCATGGTATAGCAAAAATTTAACACCAGGGAAGAGATAAATATTAATCTTAACTAGACTAAAGGGATAGGATAAGTGAAACCCTAAGGTAAAACCCTAAAGGCCTAGTCAAATTTGGGCATAATTCCAAATTGAAAAACTTCCTATTTTTAGCAAAAAAAAAAATACTCTAAAGATTAATTTTAACCTTTTTGAGGAAATTTTAAAAAAAATTAGAATTTTTTTTTTTGGATTTATCTATTTAAAAAAGAATTTAAGAATTTTCCTAAAAAAACTGGATTTTTGTAATTTTGTAACTTTTTTAATCTTTAAAAAAGGTCAAATTTTTTAATGCTTTCTGAGTTTTTGAATTTTTATTATTTTCGAATTTTTTTTTTTTATATTTTTTTAAAATTTTTGATTTTTGAATATTTAATATTATTATATTCAGGAAAACGGGTTTGGACCGGGTAAACTCAATCCGGCCCGCTGATCCAATTCGAGCCCAGGTCCGACCCACGTTGGATAAACAAAAAGATTTTTTTTTTTTCATTTTATATATATATATATTTTATATATATATATATAAATATATATATATATATAAACAAAAGATTTTTTTTTTTTTTTTTTTTTTTCCTTTCTTTATTTCTCTTTTTGTCTTATCATTGTTTTGTCTTTTTCTGCTGCTCCATCTTGGGCACTGTTCCTTCCCGAAGTCAACTTTTGCTCTCTTTTTCCCTATTTCTTTTTTTTTTTTAACTTTTTGCTGCTATTTTTTTCTTTTTTTTTCTTCTGTTTTTTTGTTTTTTTCTATTATTCTTCCCCCACTTTGGTCTTCTTCTCCCTCGTGCATCGCCTCTGCACGCCCGAAGTCTTCTCTTCCCCAAAACATGGCCTCATCGAAACTCAGCCAAACAACGACGCAGCCCCGAACAACCGCCGAACCTCCGCCGGCCACTAGTTGGCCGGAGATCATCACCGTTGCCGTAATGCTTCCGGCTAAAGATTAGATTTTTGAACTCTAAATTTTCGTATAACCAAAACCCCGTCGATTCGAGTACTAACACCGGCATGAGCAAACAAACGATGGAAGGGACTCAAACTCGAACAAAGAAAATATCACAGCAACGAACCTCCCAGAAACCATTTCCAAATCTCATTTTGACATTTCATCAAACAGATAGAATGCACCAGCTAGCTAGAGGGAGGACCCAGGCTCGTCCGGGGCTATTGTTCGGACCAAGCAACGATCATCGACGCACAAACAACATTCCAGACCAACTCAGAGACAGATCACACCAAATTTAACATGGGTATGAACTCAAGGACGATAAGGCTCGGTCAAGACCAACTAAGAGATTTCCGACGCGATCGAGACTCAAACACAGCCCTAAGTTCCTATCGAAACATACCAGAACGCACAACAAAATCAACGAAGGACCAGCGGGACCGAAGCTCGCGCGAACTGGTCGGTCGGGAGCTCCGGTCCGACACCTCCTAAAACGGGGCATTCGGGAGACTTACCCAGTTCGGATGATGAGCAACGGGCGGATCTCAAGAAATGCCGAAACGCTCTCTCGGTCTCACTCTCTCCCTCTGGCTCGCCCTCCGTTCTCTCGAGCTCTCTCTCAAGCTCTCTGTCCGTCTCCTCTCCGGCTACCCTCCAAGAATCCATCCCTTCTCTCGCTCCTCTTCCCCTCTTTTGAAGGCCAGCGGCCAGCGCACATGGCTTCGGCCATCGCCAGCTTGCTGGCCGGCCAAGCCCCGACCATCAGATCACGCTCACCTACCCTCGCGATCCTCTGCCTCTTCCCCTGCTTTGTACCACCTTTCCTGCAAAACGGGCGTGGGCAGGAGGAAGAGAGGAAGGAGAGAAAGGGTCGGGCTTGGAGCCCGCTTGGAAAAAGAAAGAAAAAAGAAAGAAAAGGAGGGGTCGGGCCCGGGCCCAGGCCCACGCGGGGAAGGAAGGAGAGGCGGGTCGGGCCAAGGTCGGATTCGGCCCGACCCGGCCTCTCTCGCGCGTTTTTTTTTTTTTTGAATTTTTTTCTTTTTCTTCTTCTTCTTTTTAATTTTAATTTTTTTTTTTTAGACTTTCATTAATATATGTTTGAGAAAAAACTAGGTGTCGACAGAACTAACAACCATACAATAGGTTATGGATTAATTGGACAATTTTCGATATAGATGTAGTTGAAGGAAATTTATTCAATCCAAAATGGAGAAATATATAATTGTATGTATAAAGAGTGGGAGGGAGGGATAAGGAAACATTCGGACAAACAAGGAATGTGATTGGTAATATGCATAACGTTGCTATTGTCTATTAATAGCCACAAAATGTACTACTACACAAGAATATTGCAGTAGTAAGATTGATTCATACAAATATATTTTTTCTTCCCCAAAATGTCAAGATGATAACACGATCACGGCTGCCATTCGCAAATTAACAACTGCAGATGGGTTTCAAAGAGTTCTCATTATACGCTTATGTAATTAACCTAAATGGAAAAATATCCTTTGTGTCGGTCATATCACATGACTTTTCCTTGTGGTGTTTCTCAGGCATGTAATTGTGTTTACATGGTATATAACCAATGCATGGACTTGTCCAAGTGCCCTAAGCTGAGTCCAAGATGTAACTCCCAGCTTTATTTACCTAGCAGAAAAACTAGGAACCTGTACTGAGAGCCCATAGGTTTCGATAAAGGTGAGAGATCTTACCGTTGACTCCTAGCGCTTCATAATCCTCAAGGAACACTTCGCTCGCACAAGCCTGCTGCGAGATTGCAAAATGCATGTATAGAGTAATCTCATTTTCATAGAACCATATAGGAAGAGATACTTTATTTGAAGCTCAAAATAACTTGTGCCATGACGAATCCCAAAGTTTCAAAGTCGTACAAGATCTTACTTTGATTGGTCCATATATTCCATTTAAACTTTTGAGCAGGAATCTCATCGCAATTATTGACACCTAAATTTTTGCCAAAAAAATCATTTCCGAAAAATGAGAATTTTTTTTCCACAAAAATATTTCATGTCAAATTCTTGCATATAGATTATCCTAGGCATTTAATGTAATTTTTTAAATGGAAGATGTTTTTTCTAAAAAAATTAAAATTTTAAAAAAAAAAAAAATTAAAAAAAAAAGATTTTTTATTTTTTTTTTAAAGTTGGAGCTGATGATCTAAATGTGACTAGCCAAGCCCAAGAGGTCATATTGGAATTAAAATGGCAAGTTGGGGCTAAAAATGCAATTTTCAAAAATTGAGGGACCAATTCGCAAATTTTGTAAAATTTCGCCCAAGCCCTTAAATCATCATCTTGGCCCCCAATTGAATTGAAATTGAACTTGGGTCAGGTATAATTAATCGAATTGGGCAAAGGCCAGATTGTGTTAAATTGGGCATGCTCGGGCAAGAAAATGACCAACTTTGAATGACTCTTTTGCAAAATTGGGTGGAGACAATTGTGAAAAATGGTCAAGATCTTAAACTATTATACATGAGCTTGCTAATTGATCAAAAACCTCAGCCAAAATGATGGATTAAAGCACTTAAACTAGTTACCAAAACCCAACCCACAGTTAGGTCTCAATTTGGAGTTGTTGAGTAAGCAATCTTGTGACCCCACCATATCCTACTCAATAGCCAAACAACCTAATCTCTACATGTGATAAAAGACCATTATTGGTAGTGCAAGTGGACAAAAATTAATCAAGGATAAGCTACTGAAAGCACGGGAAAATTGCAACAAAATCCGCACACTCAACAATTGCAAAAATTGAAAATTTGGCTAGTCAGAAAGTGGGTGAACTAGCTCAGTTGGCAGGTTTGGTAGGTGGACAAAAGACCGACAAAAAATCCCTTAATTCAGAGGATAAGATCAATGAAGCAAGCTTTTTTAGGGCTTGAAAGGTATGAGACAAGAAGGAGAAGAAAAAACTCACGATCGTTCCCAAAAAGACACCCTTAGAAGCAACTCCAGAAAAGCAAAACCCAGAAATTTTAGACTAACTTTGGCAGAGAAAAGTGAAATTTTACAAATTTGCGGCCAAAATTAGCCAAAATTATAAACTAAAGAGTTAAACTTCACTCAAAGATATTTCCAATAATAGGTCGCATGTCCCAAATGGAGATGGGAAGGCCTCCTAAAGCCCTCCGAAACAGTACCCTCTTGTCAAGCCAAGAAAGTCTGAAATTTTTTGTAAGTGTTGAGCCCAATTGGTCACGAATAAGGGAAAACGAGCGTTTTTAGAAAAGTAAGAGACAAATGAGGAAATTCATGAGCTGTAACCAAAATTAGAATATATATATATATATATATATATATATATATATATATATATAATGTGGTTCAGTGTTAATTTGACCAACAAAAGAGGTCATGAAGTCTAAATTTGGAAGTTAACGAGAACCTTCGTTATCAGCTTTTTTTTTTTTTTTTTCTGCAAATCTCATTTCCAGTTTAAATGAGCTAACTTCCACGTACCCCAAAGGATAATTTCCTGGTTTCCTCAGTCAAGAACCACTTGAAAAGGAAACTAGGAAGCAAGGTAAGAGTCTTAAATGTATATTTTTTTTTTGTCAATTTTGAATATGTTTTAAGCATGGAAAACTAAGAGGAAAACTAGCCTGGAAAACTTATTTTTGAGATTGAAATTTTTCTAAGTGTTTGAAGCCTCTTCAAGAGCCATACATGTTTAGCTTGCTACTCCCATTTGCATGTGTTTTCTATTTTCACGAGCTTGATGAATGTTGTATGAGAGTACAAATGATGCTGAGGTCAGCTTGGTTTGGTCTTTAAATCCCCGTGTGAACTATGAGATTGTTTAAAATTTTGGCCAAAAACTAAGCTTATCAACATTGATTCATGGCTGATCAATATGGACCTTGCATGTGTACTTCTTGGAGAGGTTGTTTCGACGTGTTTGATTAATCATTCTCTATAATGTTTATTGCATTTAAAAGTCCATATTACCTACTTTCATTTTGTTTGAGTGATCTTTTCTGTAGATCTTGCATGTGATGAGTGTCGAGGCTTGAATATGGGCGGACAACCTGTTTGCTTGACTTGGGTTCAAACCTAGATTTGCCAAATCAGCTCAAACCCACATATTTGAAGTCAATTTTAGCTTGGTTCTTTTGTGTTTTAGGCTATGATTTCTGTCTAATCTTGCTCCTTGCATGTGGTAGTATAATCTTAATACTTTAGTTCCACATAAGATTGCTCATGGGCCAAGATTGAAGGTCGTGAATACGACTTGGGGAAGTTGCTTAAGGTGGGTTAATGTACACCACTTGTTCGATGAAATGCTCAAACCAAGTTTCGATCCTGAAACGGTCGATTTGAGCTTGATTATTGTGATATTCATGTGCTGTGTTATTCCATGTTAGCATAAATCCGTTTAAGAAATTATTATTAATATTTGTTTAATGATGATGATGATGATGATGATGATGATGATGATAATTTGAAAATTTCAAAAATATCAAAAAAATGTTAGACAGTATCAAATTAGGGCATAAATGATATTTATGAGATTTTCCTAATTTTAGAAAGTCGTTGTCCTAACTTGATGCTATTTTAATATTTTACAATCATTTTTGTAAATAATCTATTTTGCGTAGATTAAAGTTATCTAGAGTAATTTCATGTATATTTAAATTCTCATTTTGCTCATGGGGGTTTTGTCCCGGGCATGATAACAAGGCCATGTAATATTATTTGCTCGACTTGTATCGGGTTTTCCTTTTCTGCATTTATTTCCAAGTCATTTCAATTTCTTTGATGTTTACTTATGCATCACTTTTCATAATTTGAGTGTAAATTTCTCTTCTAAATTATGTTAGGATTAGTCTAGACATTAAAGAAAACATATCTACAAAAACATTTGCATGGACGCTTAGCGGTTTTATAAGGATTATAATTGGTAATCAATATTGTGTGGTCATTTAGATAAATAACATTCCAAGTTAGTGGAATCGCAATGGCGCTAATAAAAACATTGGTGTAAACAAGTTCTCATTTCTAGAAATCTCTGATTGCGTAGGAATCGAGAGAACACTCCCACATCTTGATTGGTTTCTAGCTGACCCCAATAAACTAATGGCGATTCCTAGAAATACATAGATTATTAAGAATTAAAATACAAAATCCAACGTCACGTGAGATATGGACTTGGGAGAGCCCACACCTAATTTAGGACCATTGGTCCGCCTCTTTAAGCAAATACCCCTAAACCTTCTTCTTTTTCCCCTAGACGACAAAAGAGGTCGTGACAGCAATGACTATCCTAGAGTTCACACTTATGCCGAAGAGCATGTTGATGATAACCCTAATATAGATTGAATCATAGCGGTTAATTGATTGTGACAGTTGGAGAAATCCTTTTCACTGGGAACTCAAAATGAATGTGTGATCTTGTTCTAACACTGCGATTGTTCCCATAACTATGATGGGATTTCGCCTGTAGTGATGCGCCACGATTCCCCAAGAGATCGACATCAAGGCTTTACAAACATGAGCAAACAACCTTCAAGATCTCAAGCAGTTTGTTTGCAAAAAGTTTAGTTGGAAACAAACCAAGGAGGTTGCATGGAATAGACATAAGCAATCAAATAATCTCGCCTACATAACCGACATAATATTTGATGTCTTCCTCTCTTTTGGCGACATATAAAACTCTAATCTGCCATTCGAAATTCAGCAAACAAATGAAGATTTGTTGAGTTGAAGAGGCTAGATCATATACTTCTAGTCACTTACACAATTATTTGACGAGGAAAGTATTGGAACTTGTAATTGAGTTTAACCATACTGTATGGACTGCATTTCAATGACTAATGCTGATGCTTCAAAGTTAGATAAAAGTATGTTCACTTTGCGGATATTTGTTTCATTTGCAGCAAAAGCAAAAAATGTCACAATACGGAGCCTAGAGAAAAGACATTTGAGAAGATGAAGCTCAAATCATACAATTTAGGACACAATGTCTCAAGTAAAGACAAAATAGTTATATATACGTCATACTTAAAATTAAACTATATAATGTAAGAACTTACCATGAAGGAAAGGAATAGAAATAGAGATGATATTGGCAGCATCGGAAAGAGAAAAGACTAGACGCTAGTCAGTAACATCATAAGTCTAATTAGCTACTGATTATGTGACTACAAGTACATCTTTTCAAACAGGCAAAGACCTTCTAATTATAGAACAAATTAACGCCATAGCTATAAGCGGACTAACATTGCTACGGAAATAAAAATTTAGGGACATTTTTTTCGATGTCCATCACCATGCAAGATTGCCCAAATGGCGAGTTTCCCCTACCCCATTACAAAGATATCCCGACACAATGCCCCCTCAAAATCAAAACCCTAATACCCATTTATCCCAATCCCCACCCCTTCCGTTTTCTCCCCCAAATCCGCTGCTCGAAACCCATAATCCGATTCTGCTTAATCCTCACTCGAAACCTCTTCTGTTGACTGTCTACGTTGAGCTCCCTTCAATCGATACCCCTGCTGCTTCCAAAGTTTGAGCTAGTAGTGTGACGCCCCTCGAATCTGGAGAGAGAACATGGCATGCCATAATGAAGAAGAGAGGAGGGTCGCAGCACTCTGTAAAAGCCTTGGCAACCTGTGGACGGAAGAGGATGTTGTTGAGATTCCAGGTGATATCCCTGAAGAGAAACTATCTGAATGCCGGAAAACCCTATTTGGGAAATTTTATACTAAACCGAATGCGCCCTTTACCGCTTTCTTTAATACAATGAAAAAAGTCTGGAAAGTAGATGATGTTACCTGTGCAGTACTTGAACCGGGGTATTATTCTTTCAATTTTCAATCCGAAGCTAAAAAACAAAGAGTATTAGATCGGGGACCATGGTCCCTTTCTAGCAACCTACTCGTCTGAAGCAATGTGACCCCGACACTCCCCGATTTATGCTATGATTTTACATGCTGTGATTTTTGGGTGCACTTCTATGGCCTTCCATATGGAAGAGTGAATTATGATGTCATTAGGAACATTGCAGCAAAACTGGGAGAAGTGATTGAGGTTAAAATAGAAACAAAAGGAAATAGCAATTATAAATTTGGGAAGGCAAGAGTCAAATTGAACCTAGAAATGCCTCTGAAAACAAGTGTTTTACTTAATCTAGAGAGAAAGAGACTGTGGATTGAATTTAAGTACGAACGTCTTCCGCATTATTGTTATACGTGTGGAAAGATCGGGCATTATGCCACTTTTTGCAGTGAGATTCTGTATGAACAAACAGGGTTGGCAGCAAACTTACCAGGAAGTTATGGACATTGGCTAAGAGTGGAGGCTCGCGAACTCAGTCCGTATGGAAAGATATTTTATGGCAAACAAGAGATCATACCGGAAGAAGTTGAGTATGTGCCCGAGACACCAGTCCATGCAGCTCTTGAGTCTGAACAGCATCAGTAAGAACAGAATCCAGATCAACCTGTAGAACAGGAGAACAGACAACAACATCACCAGATAGAGTTATTCATCAGGGAGGAAAGAGGACCACAGAAGAGAGGAAGTAGCTGTATCGATGCTGAGTCTACTATGATATTATATGAGGAACAACTCAAGGAGGCAACTATGGATATGGAAGAGACACAATCAGGGGAAAAGGGGCCTGCTCAAATCCAAATCCAGAAATTCCAAGTCCATAAATGGTAAAAAAGTCAAGCGTTTTTTCCCGTATGGTGCCCAATCGTCAAAAACTCAGCATATTGACAATACACAATTGGTGGAAACTCCCATTCATGTGGCGGAGGAGTCAAATCAGTGGGCTTTGGTGGCTAGCTCTAATAAGCCACCAGGTTATCCATGAAACTATTAAGCTGGAATTGTCAGGGGTTGGGCACACCCTTGACAATTCAGGCTTTGAGGGTCCTTGTGACCCAAGAAAGGCCCAGTGTTATCTTTTTAATGGAGACAAAAAATCAAGAACAAAAAGTGCAACGCATACGGAGAAGGCTGAGATACCAAAACAGTTTTGTGGTAGATCCGACAGGTTCTGCAGGGGGTTTAGCTCTCTTCTGGGATGAGCAGGTGGAGTTACAAATAGGCTCTTGGTCGAAAAACTATATTATTGTCCAGAGCTTACTCAAGGAAACACAGCAACGGATGCATATCACCTTTGTCCATGCTCCTAATGAATTCCATGAAAGAGTGTTGCTATGGGAGACTCTATTCAGACTCAGCACTAGACACCACTTACCTTGGCTTTGCTTGGGGGACTTCAACGAAATACCGTACCATTGGGAGAAAATGGGTAAGAAGAGGACTGAAATTTATAGGCTCACAGCTTTCAGGGACTTTCTGCTCCAATGCTCGCTAATGGACCTAGAGAGCAAGGGCTGCGCCTTCACTTGGAAAAACAACAGAACAGGGGAGCAATTAGTCAAGAAATGACTGGATAGAGCGCTATGTGATATAGAATGGAGGATCGCATTTCCTAATGCTGATTGTTCAGCACTTCCAGCCATTGGGTCGGACCACAGTCCACTTCTACTCTCATTTAACTGGAGAACGAAGAGGAAAAAGATGGCCTTTAAATATGAGGCATTCTGGTCGGAAAATGAGGAATGTGGGAAACTTGTCAACAAAACATAGGCTGATTTGGAATCCCAAAATTTGAATATGGTGAAGAAGCTATAGAAAGTGGCACAAACGTTAGAGAGTTGGAGTAAGAAAAGCCTCGACAATGCAAAAATCAGAATCAATGAGCTGAAGAATGAGTTACAAAGAATAACAAATGACTCTCATATGGACAAAGAAAGCGAAACAGCAAAAACATCACTTAGGAAATTGAAAAACTATGGGGACAAGAGGAGATGTATTGGGGTATGCGCTCTAGAATCACGTGGTTAAAATGGGGAGACAGAAACACAGTTTTTTCACGCGACCACGATTCAAAGGAGAGCTAAAAACAGAATTACCTTACTCAAAAATGGTGCGGATGAATGGGTGAAGGAGGAGCAGGCCTTGAAGGACACCATTGCATTATATTTCAGTGACTTATACCAATCAATGGGGCAGCGTAACCTACAACCTGTCATTCAAAAAATTCCAACATTAGTGGATGGGCATATGAATCAAAAATTGGTAGAACCAGTCACTATGGAGAAAATTACAGCAGCAATGCAACAGCTAGGGGCATCCAAGGCTCCTGGGCCAGATGGGCTGAACGGACTATTCTATCGCAGCCATTGGACACCCATAAGCAAAGACATATTCAGTGAGGTGCAGAATTTTTTTGAGACAGGTTACCTAAACCCTGATATAAACAGAACCCAAATTACACTCATTCCTAAAACTCCTAACCCTAAAAAGCTTGAACAATTCCGGCCAATTAGCCTATGCAACTTCGCTTATAAAATAATATCCAAGGTGATGACAAATAGACTAAAGCCCATGCTACCAAGCATCATAGCAGAAGAACAGAGTGCTTTTGTAAGATGAAGACAGATTCAAGACAATATTCTAATTGTGCAAGAAGTTCTCCACAAGCTGCGAACTTGGGAGAGGAAACGTAAATTCTAAGCGGTGCTAAAGGTAGATATGCAAAAGGCCTACGACCGAATAGAATGGGATTTTCTTCAAGCATGTTTAATTCAGATAGGTTTCTGCGAGAAGTGGGTGCAATGGGTGATGCAATGCGTGTCTACCGTCTCATTCAGCATTAATTTTAATGGCGAGCCTCAGCCTTTCTTCAAGCCTACACGAGGGATCCGCCAAGGTGATCCTTTATCCCCTTACATATTCATCCTAGTAGCTAATGTCCTCTCCCATTTGATGAAAAAAGCAGTAGAAGATGGCACAATCCAGGGAATTCAACTAAATAGTGGCTGCCCTATCTTATCTCATTTGCTGTTTGCGGATGATTCAATCTTTTTCCTACATGATTCTATAGTGGAATGTCAAAATTTGGCAGAAATATTACACCAATACTGCTTCGTATCAGGACAGGCTGTTAATCTAAACAAATCAGGCATTTATTTCAGCAAGGGTTGCCCTATAAGCTTAAGAAAGAATATGACAGCAGTGTTGAGGGTCCCTGAGATAGACAAAACAGGGAAATACCTAGGTATTCCTTCAGATTGGGGAGGATCCAAGAAAGACGTTTTTGCTTGGATTTTGGCTAGAGTGAATAAGAAGTTAGAAAGTTGGAAGGAAAATCTTTTGTCTAAAGCAGGGAAAGAGATTTTAATTATATCAGTAGTGCAGGCTATTCCACAATACGCCATGTCTATTTTCAAAATCTCGATATCCATATGCAAAGCAATTGAGAAGAAAATCGCAACTTTTTGGTGGAAGAATGGGAAGAAATCTGCTGGGATTCATTGGAAGAAATGGGAGATTTTAAAACTCAGAAAAGATGAAGGGGGGCTTGGCTTCAAAGATTTGATAGTTTTCAATGAGGCTATGCTAGGAAAGCAGGCTTGGTGTATTGCACAGCAACCTAAATCTTTGTTGAGTAGACTATTGAAGGGTTTATATTACCCAAATTGCGAATTCTGGAAAGCTGGAAATGGTTCAAGACCCTCATGGGGATGGCGAAGCATTATCATGGGAAGGGACTCTATATACCTGAATGTTATGTGGTCCGTTGGGAATGGACAGAAAATTTTGGTGCGGGAAGATATATGGCTGAGAAGTGGACCAATTGGAGGCCCGGTTACAAGAGATGAACCTGAGAGAGTAGAGGGACTTATGGAGCAGGGGAAGAGTACATGGAATGAACCATTGATTCGCATGCTGTTTGATGAACAAAGGGTGAAGGAAGTCCTTGCTACTCCTATCGGGTTACCCACAGAGACATCGGCTTAACTCTACATCAACAATTTAATTGTTCCAAACAAGTTGACTTCAAAATTTCCTGTAAATTCGTGTCATTGTTATGTCCAATTACGCGGTAAGTTCAACGCCAAAAAAGAAACCCTTAACTGAGTTCTGAATTTGGGGTTGATGCTACGAGGGCCATGGATCGACCCACTTATCTTGAAACCCTTTAGGGATAGTAAAACTAGAATTCCTATTGACTTGGAAGGGGAGTCAACTGATTGGGTTGATCCTGATAAGAAGGTTTTAGATACTCATGGCTGTAACTGACCAACAGTCCGAATTTCTCAAGAGGAGAAAAAATGAGCACATGCCCCTTGGCGCAAAGCTTGGATCAAAATTGAGTACTCACTTCTCATTCGTCGCTTAATGGCGTTGTGGAAGCCGAGAGGGGAATTGTCTATCATTGATGTTGGTAATTATTTGGCTGATGATCACGAGTCCGTTCTGAATAAGGCCTCGGATGATTTTTTATCTCTACCTATTGTTGCGACCTATTTTTTCCACGTCAAGGGAAAAAGGAATAGATTTAAGGTTCAAGTCCCTCTATCTAATACACTAAAGACTCTGAGGAAAAAAAAAAAAGAACCTCAATTTGAATGAATTAATGTAAGACGGGATTTAAAATGCTATAAACATCTTGGATAATGATCAACTACGAACATCAAAACAACCCCTCAAAGTGGCCTTCGCGCATGATACACACAAGCTGGCTATGAACCAGAATGGATCGGTTCAATTTTTCATTCAAATTCTAAGCACTCTTTTGGTTCACATAAAGACCAAACCAATCATCTAAGCATCATTTGTACTCCCATATAACATTCATCAAGCTCGTGAAGATAGATAATACATGTAAATGGAGTCAAGCATGCAAGGCTCTTGAAACTGGATCAATACTAGAAAAAATTCCAACCTCAAAAATCAGTTTTCTGGATGGTTTTCCTCTTGATTTTCTATGGTCAAAACATGGTCAACCTTAAACAAAAATGCATGTAAGATATCTATCTTGCTTCCTGGTTTCTTTGTCGCATAGTTCTTGACCAAAGGAACCAATAAATTATCCTCCAAAGGAGCCCGAATATGAGATCCACAAGGAAGAAAGCTTAACACGGAGGTGTATTGTTGACCTCCAAAACCTTACTCTAGTGCCTTTTTTGTCGACTCCCTTGATGCACATTCCAACTATACGTACTCTAGTTTCAGTTACAACTCTTTTTTAGCAACTTCTATCTCCCTCCTTTTTTCTTCAAAATCTCACCTTTTCCCCGACACGTGACAACTAGGCTCAACACTAGGATTGATCCATAAATATGGTGTTTTTCAGGGAGATTTTGGCTACCTTACCGGCCTCTATTTGAGGCATGTATTAGAAAGCTATTTGAGTGTACTTTTACTCTCTTATTGACGGTTTTGGCAAATTTTAGCTGGAAATTTGTGAAAATCCGTGATCTCAATGGGTCAATCTGGAATTTTGCTGAGTTGACATTGGTTTCTACCCCCAACTTCTCGCTCTTTCCCCACGATTTTTCTGCTCTCTGATCTCACGATTCTCTCTCTGTTTTTTTCTCTCTTTTTCCAGCTCTAGAGGATTTTTTTTTCAGAGAATGCTCCGAAATCCGCCCCCCCAAAAAAAAATAATTAATTAATAAATCAGTGATACCCTTTTATTCCTTTTTGCATTTTGACATTTTATTCTCTGCCGTAGCTCTGTTCTTTTCAGCAAAGAAGCCCTGCCCTCCTCTTCGAACATCTCTTGATCTAAGGCACAGTCCGAGGACATGAACATGACTATCTTGAAAGAGTTTTTATTACACTAAAAGAACAATTTTTGTCTCAATTTTTTAGTAAAATAGTCTGAGGATTTGGATAGAAAGAGTTGGGAGAGATTCAATTGTCATCTTGATTTTAGCCAAAATGGTCAAGAACATGATAAAACTCCCCCTCCAGATGAAGTTTTGTTGTGGCCCGAGACAAAAGTCCATTTTGGGATTGTAACCAAGGAGAAGAGGTTGGGGTCCAATTTGGCAGCTAATGTTGTTTGGAAATGGGCGAAGCCCATGATATATAAGCAATACTTACATGATTCGGGTGCACATCAATTTAATTAATCAGTTGTTAGATCACGTTCATCTCATATAAGATTCAAATTATTCAACAGCTAAGATTTACTATGCTCTCAAATAATCCAAAAGAAATTTCAACACATATCACATGGTATCATTGCTAAGTTGCTATTGTCAAAATGATAATTATCATGACTTCCACCTGCAAAATGATTGACTACGGATAGTTTTCTTTCAAGTGAGTAGTAAAGAGCTCTGGTTCCATAATTCTATAATTAACCTAACTGGAAGAGTATCTTATGCGACAGTCATATCACATAACATTTTGATGTAGCATTTCTCAGGCATATAATTCCGTTAAATCTACACATGAGGCAGATTGAAAGTTTTAATGGAAACAACTCACCGTATAATTTGTCATATCACACCAATATATCAGATGGTATAAAGCAATGGAAGGACTAGTCCATGGGTCAATGGCATGCTTTGATGGTATAACATGGGCATGGGCCTCATAGCCCAAAAAGATGGAAAATGTGCCCATGGACATCAATCTTGCAAGTGACTCTCGAGGCATCGGCCCGCACTTCATGTGAAGGTAGCTCGCGAGCCAATTTGTACTCTCTAGTCTGGTTTTGACTCCGGAGTAGTGCATGGAGGAAGCACAGAGAGCCATAGGGACTAGGGAGCTCGAGGATGTTGCCAAAGGACATGAATGAAACAGACTATATTGAAGGAAGATATGCCATGATGATGAATAATCAGCTCGTTCACTTAGTATTCTCATTTCGTTCCCCTTAATCCCAATCAATCAAGGCATTACATATAGGAGAATTCAATTATAACAATCATACAAAGTTATCAATCAGCAAGCAATAAGAACCGCAAAAGAAAAGCCGCATTCGAAGAAGTCGTGATTACACGGTATCAAATTCACAAACTTGGGTTATATGTGATATCCGCCGGCTTGATCCATTTGTCGCCTTTGATGAAGGATTTGACCGTGAACTTACTGGCTTCCTTCGTCGAAAGGTTCAATCTCAGTCCCTTCCACTTGACTCTGTTCTTGGTGTTAGACCCTGGTCCGTAATTCTGGAATTCCGCGTAGTATATGGTGTCTGGGGCTGAGTTGCCAACCCACGGTAGCCACCCGTTCGGGCTGATGATGTTGGACATCATGGAGCGCGTGTAAACCGTGGTAGAGTAGTTCTTCCACGGCCGCCCGAGGAATGTCTGGACATTGGTCAAGTTCCCCGCTGGCCAGATGGTGCAGTTCTGGATCGAGATGCCAGTGTTCTGGTTAGGATCCATCTTGCCTTGAGCAGTGATGGTGTTCTGCTGGCCGAGCATGGGCGTCTTGGGTAGGATGGTACAGTTCTGGAAGACGACCGCGGAGTTCCCGAAGATGAAGTCGACCGTGCCGTAGATGTTGCAGTCCCGGTAGAACTGGCGGTTGGAGTGAGCGTAGAGGGTATCCTGGAAGGCGTCCATGCGGCACCGATAGAAAATGGACTGGTCGGCAGTCGACATGAGAGCCACTGCTTGGTGCTTGGCTGGGCCGGCGGTGTTGCGGAATCCCATTTCCCTAGCAACGAAGCCTTTGCCAAAAACAGCTGCAAAGTAGAAATGTTTGATTAGAATTAAACCTAATTTTCCACAATTGGAGTAAAGCTAAGACAAGAACATTATCATTATCATTTAAACCTTACTTTTAACCATGGACTAAAAATAAGAATGTTCGTTTTTATTTTTTTCTTCTTGACATCGTAAGTAATAATATATAGGCAATAAATCTTTAATTCTTAGATTCAAATTATGGTTCAAATCACATAGAGTTAATAGTCTCATACCTTGATAAAAGGTTGTCATCGTAAATGAGTTTCAATTAAACTTTCTAGGAACAAGTCCATCACAAAATAATAATGGTCTACTATTATCACCATTCATCCATATGAACCTTCTACTAAGCAAGCAAGCAAAATGAGTTAAGAGATTGCGAAGAAGCAAATTACCGAAAGTTGCGCTCTGAAACGTCGGAGTCCCGTCGACGACATTCAGGCTACCAGTGACGACCGTCGCATCCATCCCATCGCCGACTATCACGACGTTCCACTTCGACTTCTCGACCCGCACATTCTCGCTGTATACCCCCTTCTTCACGTAGATAATGAACGTTTTCTTGCTCTTGTCAGGCACGGCTTTCATTGCAGCTCCGATGGTCTTGTACTTGCCGGAACCGTCTTTGGCCACAACAGCATTTGCTTTCTTTCTCAAATCGGAGCTCTGAAGCAGCTCGCGGTCTTTCCGGTGCACCCATTTCGGCACTCTGTGGTGGTCATGGTGGCGGCCGAGGTGGTGGTAGGGGTGAGGCAAGCTCATGAGCCGCCTTAGCTTGAACGAGCTCGCGATACTCGAAATCCAAGTGATGATCGCAAGGCTATTGCTCGTCAGTTCACCTGAGTTCTTGAGATAGCTCGCAACATTCTCTTTGAGTGCTCCTGCCGATTCGTCAAACCCGTCGATGCACGTCTGTTGGCACGTCCCGGCCGTGCTGAGCCAGGTCCTGAGATCGTCTGCCGAATCGAGCACGTTCGAGGCATCGCTCGATGACAGCGAGCTGTTCAAATGGTCCAGCGCAAGCCCGAGGAGCTCGCGGCAGCTATCCAGGGCCGCACTCGCCGTCTGGTTCACCGCGTTGTTATTGAAGACCGTTCCTGGCTCGGAGAAATAGCCAGCGGCCTTGGCCAACTCCTCCAAGGCCACTCGGATCGACAGCTTGAACAGATCCTCGGGGCGGACCTGGCCGCTCGAGTTGGCCATCGGGGCAAGGGAGCTAAGGCACGAATCCTTGTACAGCGTGACATCGCACACGGCCTTCACCGACGTCGAGAGCGGTTGAGGCTCCCCGTTGCTCTTGTTGCTGGCGTGCACCGAGGTACCGACCACCGCAGCGACCACGATGGCGACAAGAACGACGGAGGATAAGCCTATGACGATGGTTCTCTTCCGGTGACGGCGGCGAGAGTCGAGCGCTGCTTGCTCGGCTTCGTTGATCTTCCCATAGGCCTTGATCGAAGCCATTGACGTGCGACTTCGAGATTGTCTATTGTGCTTCGCTGTTGCGGTGATGCTGTGATGGAGGTTGGTGGAATTTATACATGGGGCCGTGCATGGGTTAAGGCGCGGATCTACGTGCGAGGCACAAAGCGATATGAAGCGTGAAACAAGGTCAAGATGATATGTCCTGTTCATATTTTTCTTTGCTTTTTTTGGGGGTTGGAGTGGTTCTCATGTTTGTGAAGCAGCAACAACAGCAAAAAATATAAAATAATCATAGGAATAATTTTCTAAAGCAATGACAATTGTGGGGTTCGACTATACATATGCATTATTTTCAATAAGCTTTTGCCGGAAACCGACCGATATTTTACAGCTATGAAGAATTGAAGAAATCAAAGAAAAAAGTTGTGACTTTTTCGGTATTGATTGGCGTTGACATTGTCGAGCTAGATCTCCATATGTCATCATCGATTGATTTATCAGTCGGTTCGTTTTTTCCATATGAAGCGATCGACCACTGCAAGGCTGTCTTGCTTATAGGCTTTTCGTAAATTATTGTTTTGTTCCAAGGCCCTTGAGCCCTTCTCTTAATGAGCCCAACATCTCGTAGGCTGGGCTGTGTTTTTGGTAGTAAAATTATAGGGCTAATTCCCTACAAAAAAATAAAAAAAAACCCATCTTTAGGATCAATCTCAACTCTGAACTATTTTTTTGTTTGAAAAATCTCCAACTCTCACTTTAGTTCCAAATTTGTCCACACGTAACAAAATCGCCACCGATTTCCTCAAGATTATAAATATCCAGTTATTGCGTTTATATAACAATTTCGGCATTTTCAAAAGAGGGATCTATGTTAAATGTGGTTCATACTCCTCATTAATAGAAAGGCATGGGGTCTTGTTCCCTGGTGAGGGAACAGGAGTTTGAGGGTTTTAATAGTTTAGACTACTAACTTTGTGTTGCTTATGCTAAATGTAGTCCTAGTATAAAGGCAAACTGGGATAAATATTATGTCTCAACTTAGCTTTCTTGTCTTACTTTCTATTTCGGTGTGTTTATACACCTAATCCTAACATCCGATATGAGTTATAAGTCAACTATGATATATATTAAGTACTCAATCATACCAATTTTTTAATATGAGATTTATCTAACACAATTTATACATGCATCCTAATAATTTAAAAGTCCAAAAATGTCTTATCATACCAATTTTTTAATATGAGATTTATCTAACACAATTTATACATGCATCCTAATAATTTAAAAGTCCAAAAATGTCTTTTGTTACCCTTTTGAGTACATCACCAAATGATGGAAAGTAATCCCATTTAATTGATAAATGATTGTCATGAAAAGTATTGATTAGACATTGCATCAACCCCACTTTTGCTTGCAAAAGTATCTACAAGTTCTTATTCCATTCACATATTCCAGTAAAATCTACTTATTTTCCACTCAATAATACAAATTGCATAAGCTGACAAATACCCAACAAACGAACAAGAAATGTCCTGATGCCCATATAGCCATTCTTCCATTGAACCTGGACACTCTAGAAGCTTTCGATCACTGATTGAACTCTCACGTTTCCGGAGTTCAACCATCATCAATTTTCGATGAGCTAATTTATCAGCGGATTCAAATTAAACAACTGTCAAAATAGAATTGGTGATGTCGAATCATCATATATCTTAGTCGCATCTGCTAGAGCTGTCGAAATGAATTATATACTTATTTCTTGACAGGCCGAGTTATTATATAAATTAATTATATTAAGTAGTTATATTCGGATTGATGGCTGGGGGAGCATCGTATTTCGTCGAATTATATTCGGATTTTCTTCCTCTAAATTTTCTTTTCTCCTTTCGTCACGTCGCGTTCGCCTCCGGCAAAGCGATAAATGGGCCGGGCCCCGTTTCGTCGGCCCATCTTGGCGGACCCCACGGCGGACAAATTATCGGAATCGTCGGCAAGCGAGAGAGAGAGAGAGAGCATAACAGGATAAGGAGGGGAGATAGAGAGAGAGAGAGAGCGCCAGCTGGAGCGGGTCAAAGGAAGAACAATTCTCGAATGATCCGGGTCGCTCGTGAGCCCATTGCATCTCGACCCTTGGCTACCATGGACCCCACGCGGCAATCTCCACCATCGACGGGTCAAACGCAATTCGAGCTCACGCGCTTCTGGACCACCGAACCAGAACTTCTCCTCAGAGATCTGCCCATCTGTCGAAGGAGGTGACGTGTCCTCCACTATCCGACAAACAACATGGAAGGGAGGAAGGGCCGGGGGCCCCGACCGGACGCGTGGCGCGTCCTCAGCCGGCCTTGGAAGTCGCAAGCACATGCCCCTCCCCCCCCGTGCGCTCCGGCGGCTGCGGCCCTCCCTCCAAAAAAAAAGTTTAAGATAATGATTTTCAAAAAATTTCTGATGAACTCCAAAGATAATTAAAAAAATATCTTCTCTTTTTTGTCAATGGGTCGGGACCCTACCGACAAACAAGGGCCTCTCGCCAAAATGCAATTACTGACCTCGTATCTTGGGGAATTCCCACCGATCCATCCAATTCTTCTTCGAAAACCAAAAAAAAGTTTGGAATGAGCCTTGTCTCGACGTCTTTAAAATTCATATAAGAAAATAAAGCGAGGAAATATCTATCAGAAAAGCCGAAAATCACATGAATTCCAAGGAGGGGGCGGCGATAGACTCGTGAATCCACCAAAAACATTAAATTTCAGCCCCCTTTTAATTGAGATTTTATTGTGTGGGGAAAAAGATTGAGGCGGGGAAGGGTAGGATCGTAAAATCGCAGGGAGAACGTGAGCCGTTCCTTCCTGGAAGGTAGGCTTGGTCTCGGGCGTGTCCCCGCCCTCTTTTTGCGCACGTTTGGAGCGCCGTCTCGGCTCTGACAGCTGTCCCCGGTTGGGCTGATCTAGTGCGCGCTCGCTCACGCCCCTTGTCCTGCACCCTTTTCAAGTAAACGATGATTGAAACGGATCGAGTCCAATAAGTAGGGTCGTGCAACCGGATCGGTTCTACTCGATCACTGGATCGAACCGCCTTGAAATTCGGTCCAATTCTAATTCCTCATTAAAATTAGTTAGATTCATAATTCCAAGAAGAACCGTCCAAAAGTTGATCAACCAGATTAAATTTAGTTTTACATAATTTAAAAACACTAATTTTTATCTTGATATCTTTTTCTCTATCTCTCTTTTCATTTGTTCTCTCTAATCTTCATGACTCTTCGCTATTCGCCACTCATATGAGTCATCTCTCACCTCACTTGCTCACCAACTCACCCTTGCTCGTTTGAGCCTCATAGCCATTGTTTGTTCCTAATTCGCCTTTGTTCACCCACTCTTGTTTATTTGTTGCTCTTAATTGTATTTTACTATAAAAGGAATACAAAAGAACAGGTTATTGAGTAGACCTTAAAATCAAATTGAAAAAATTGATAGGTTTTAAGTTCTAAAAGTTGGGAATCGATTCTAAAATATAGGTCTTTCAGATTCTATGTTTGGAACTTATCTATCTTTAAACCGATCATTAACGAGGTCAATAATACAAAAAGCTTAGCTCATGATCAAAATATCACAATTAACCAATAAGATCATCTGGCTTTTGGTTGATCAGGTTGGCCCAAAAGGGTGGACAATTTGCTTGGACTCGTTCAAATTCTATCCTTTAGGCTAACTAGATATGATCGGGCCTAGTGGGTACTAAGCTCGTGGTCATCCGTATTCCAAGACATTCAAGTATTTATTAACTCGATCAAGAATTCGTGAATTGCTATTAAGATCGAGATAAGATCATTAGGCATTCCCGTATTGAATTAGTCATGCGTGATCAAACATCAAAGATCTCTTCCCATTGACCAAGAGAGAGAGACGAAGAAAACGAAAGGTATAAAGAAGACTCAATTTATGATCAAAATATCATGTTTAATGGATAAGATCGTTCAGTCTATGATTTGTTCAGGTATTCATTAACTTATTAAAGGATCTGTCATTCGCAATTAAGTTCGAGATGAGATCATCGGGCATTCTCGTAGTGAGTTAATCATGCGCGATCAAACGTTGAAGATCCTGTTCCACCGACCAAAAGAGGGAGAGAGAAAAGAAGAAGGAAAGATTAGATCCGAATTTACGTTGGCGGAATCGTGGAGGGATCCGGAAGTCAATGCCGAACGTGTCGGGTCGGTCGGCGACGAAGGACGATTTATGTCCGTCGGTGTGAGCGTTTCGCACCGTAGGATTTCCCCACCTCCCCTGCTCCCGCGCGGGGACGGGAAAATGGTCGGCTCGTCGCGAGCCGCGGCTTAACCGCGGTCAGCGGCTTAACCCGACCACGGTTGGGGATGAATACTTTCTCTCTCTCGATCTCGACATTTTCCCCTTTTTCTCCCGTAAAAAAAGAGAGCGACATTTTCACTCACTCATTTTCATGGAGAATCGCACATAATAGGACAACAACAACAATAAAAATACAAAAATTAGAAAATAAATTATAAAAAAAAAAGGGAAGCTAAAACAGAGCCTCTGCCTCTTTTTCTTCTCTTCTCTCTGTTACTCTCTCTGTCTCTGCGTGCGTCACTGAGGAATCTGCGGGAGGAGGAGGAGGAGGAGAATGATCCGGAGATTGAACGGTACACCGCATGCCCTTCTCAATCCATCTCCCCTCGCTTCTCTTCTTACTTCTCGTTCCTTCGTGGGCTCTGCTTCGTTTTGCTTCTCGTCGTTGCTAGCACGAGCTCGAGTGAGGGGGAGTGAGTTCCGTTGCGAAGTTCTCTTCTTTGTTTTTAAAATACTGTCTCGTGCTTGCCGGAAGGTAGTCGTCTCCTTCTTCTTCTTCGTCTTCGTCTTCTTCTTCTTCTTCTTCGTTTTGTTTATTCGATGGCGGGCGGGGAGTAGGTTCGTGCATAGGCTCGTGGCTTCATAGCCTTTAGGCCTTTATGGGGTCTGATGCTTTTGCGGGTTTTTTGTGGTTATCATTGGCGAGGAGTTACTGTAGTTATCATTCGTGTGTGGAGTGTGCTCGTTTCGTTGGCTTCTCTGAATCGGCTGCTGATTGCTTTGGCGACAGAGAAATCTGCATAGCCAATGGATGACGTACGTGGCAGATCTGAATAAACTCTGCTTCCGTTCTTGGTTTGTGAGTCCTTTTCCCGAGTGGGTTTATCTTCGCAAATCTTTTTTCTTTCCCTTCTGGGGTTACGTGGTACGTAAGACCTTCCCAATTGGTTTGGTTGCCTGCTCTCTGAAAAAAGTGGGTTCATTTCTGTATTTGTGTTCTGTTCTGTTTCGATTTCGGTTTCAAAACTTGAGAACTAAACCGAGGGTAAGACTCTTTTTTTTTTTCTCTTTTTTAAATCATCTCCATAGATGGGTCGTTTCTTGATGCGTGGCGTTTCTGTGTTCCCGAAATTTTGACGTGTGGAAATCGTACTTGCCTGCCTTAGTGTCTTTAATGAGTTGCAGAGCATTAAATGGGGGATAATTATCGATTTTGTTGCCAGTTTCATGTACTGTGTGAACATATTTATGGCAGGGGGTTGTCCCGAAGTTTCACTTTATTTATGGTTCTGGTCGCAGGGGACTGAACCGTATCGTGCGCATCCTGGGATCATGAGATGTATCTTGAGTTGGATCCACAAAGATATTGAAACGTTCGAGTGATTAAGATCTGCTTGATTCTAGGTCGGTTTGGGGAGTGAGGAACTGCGAAATTAGGTCGAAGCAAAGTCGGTTTTGCCGCCTTCTTGTCATAGATGGGTATCCTCGAAGAGATGGGCTTCGGCAGTAGCATCGACTTCTCATCAGCTAATCCCCAGGAGGCTGATGCCGAACAGGAAACCGAGGCTGTCGTGGAGGAAGAGTACAGCGACGAGGAGGTGGAGGTGGAGGTGGATGTGGATGAGCTAGAGAAGAGGATGTGGAGAGACAGGATGCTCTTGAAGCGTCTCAAGGAGCAGAGCAAGAACAAAGAAGTTCTGGATGGCGCGAAGCAGCGCCAATCGCAGGAGCAGGCGCGGAGGAAGAAGATGTCGAGAGCTCAAGATGGTATACTCAAATACATGCTGAAGATGATGGAAGTGTGCAAGGCCCAGGGCTTCGTGTACGGGATCATTCCCGAGAAGGGCAAGCCAGTGAGCGGTGCCTCCGACAATCTCCGAGCCTGGTGGAAGGAAAAAGTGAGGTTCGACCGGAACGGACCCGCGGCGATCGCCAAGTACCGGGCGGACCACTCGATCCCCGGGAACGGCGAGGACGCGGCCACCATCGGCCCCATTCCTCACACCTTGCAAGAACTGCAGGACACCACTCTCGGGTCGCTCTTATCGGCTCTGATGCAGCACTGCAATCCACCGCAGCGGCGATTCCCGCTGGAGAAGGGCGTGGCTCCTCCGTGGTGGCCTACAGGAGAAGAGGAGTGGTGGCCCCAGCTTGGCCTGCCCGCCGACCAGGGACCTCCGCCCTACAAGAAACCTCACGATCTCAAGAAGGCTTGGAAGGTGAGCGTCCTCACGGCTGTCATCAAGCACATGTCGCCGGACATCTCCAAGATCAGGAAGCTCGTCCGTCAGAGTAAATGTCTGCAGGATAAGATGACCGCAAAGGAGAGTGCCACGTGGCTCGCGATAATCAACCAGGAAGAAGCTCTGTCCAGGAAATTGTACCCCAATAGCTTCCCGCCCGTGTGTTCGGACAGTGGATTTGGGTCCTATGTCATCAGCGATGCTAGTGATTATGATGTGGAAGGAGCTGATGATGAACCAAAGTTCGAGGCGGAGGAATGCAAGCCTTTTGATCCAAGTGCTTTTGGCATCGGGCCAAGGGTGTCTACAGGCGAGCTTTTGATCCATCCACTGGTTTCTCAAATCAAAGGAGAAGTTCATGAAACCAAAACCAATTCGCGGCTAGTTTCAAAGAGGAATCAACCATCCGATGAGCCGAAGGCGAAGATGGATCAGAAGATATACACATGCGAGTTTTCTCAATGCCCTCACAGTGATCACAGCTTCGGTTTTCTTGATAGGACGTTGAGAAATAATCACCAGCTGAGTTGCCCTTATCGGAGTAAGCCTATCCCTTCCCAGGCCATTGGAATTTCAAACTTCCAAGTGAACAATGGCCAGCAAGCAGCCTTTCTTCATTCCTTTGCTCAACCTAATCCCAGTCCTCCTCCTGGAACTCATACTCCGTCTTTTAATATACGTGGAATTGGACTTCCTGAAGATGGGCAAAAGACGATATCCAATCTCATGTCCTTCTACGATGTGAATCTCCAACAGAACAGTACTAGTGCAGGGAAACTTGGTGCACCTTCAAATGAGCAGCAGTTGCTGAATGTTCAGCATAGCATGGGTGATAGCTTATTTGCTCATGGAGCTTTCATGGGAGGCAAAACGCATGAAGAGATAAACTTACCCTTGAACCATTCGGTCTTTCCATCGATGGGCAGTCAACATGATCAAAGCAAGGCATTTGATTCTCCGTTCGAATTTTGCCTCAATGATGGTACGGTGGACTCTCGATTTGGTTCTCCATTTAGTGTGACTGCGGCTGCGGCCGACTGCAATAGGATGGATTTGCTTCCAAGGCAAGATGGCTTTGTTTGGTACCGTTGAAGCCACTGCCTGTGTCTTTGCGTCATGATTTTCTCAGAACTGATGTAAGAGAAGGAGCATTGGACAAGCAGAAAAGTACCAATCTGTTGTTTAGTTTAGTTTAGTTTTGCTGCAAGTTGGTCGAAGATTTTGGTGTTGAACTTAGCTGGATTTGCCTGTTTAAAATTGGAAAATCGAGATGCAGAGTCGGGTGTCCCTCCTGCAGCATGCTCTATAGGATGGATAGTAACTTACAATTGCATTTGCAGTAACTGAAGAGCAGAGAATTTGGTAACAAGATGGGGAAGAAACAAAAACCGTACTCCATGGTCCCTAGTGTCCTAAAATTTCATGCTTTTTGTAATTCGTTTTCTTGTTGGAACTCTGCTGATACTGGGCTTGTAAAAAAAATTCTTATTTGGAATATACATACAATAGTAACTTCTAGACTTTTGCCTTTTGTTGAGCTAAATCTAGATTCTCTGTTTTGCTTCTTTTTGCTTGAATGGTGGGTCTCTTCTCTGCATGCACTCAAAAACTCCAGCGAACCACAAGTGATGTGGTTGCTGAGATTGTGGTTGCTGAATGATGTGCCAGTTTATTCTTTCACATATAAACCTGATCTCAGCAAAATCACAACATGGTCTGTACAGATATGGTGAAGCCAGGAGCTTAGTGCCGAAAGGTATGCGTGGTTCGAGTTTTCGTAACATGACACTCATTTAACAATTTGCATCATGTTGTTGTTTTATTGAGGGTTAGCGCGTCTGGTATCTCGCTGAATTCTCTCGTCAATGGTGATTAGGACATTCATCTAAGCTGTTGTTCTTATGATTATTAAATTAGGAAATTCATTTGCTTGAATCTGAAGGTCAATGGCGTGGCTTGTCCTTTTCAGGTTGTCTTAATTTATTTGGATGAATCATAGTTTTCTGTTGTAAATTACCCCAATTTTGGGGCCGTCCAAGGCCTATTCACTGATTAAACTGCTCCGCGTACGACCGGCTCCACAGCTTGAACCCATCCGATCTTTCTCAGTAGTTTTTACATGGCATGTGCTCATCTCTTTCGGTCAACAAAAATAAAAAATAAAAACGAAAAAGAAATATCGATTCCTTTCTTCCTATTTTATTCCAAAAATCACTTCACTTTCTCTTAACTATAAAAAAGAGCACCTTTACATGTGACTTTGTACAGAAAAATGAAGGAAAAACCAATAAAGGGAAAATTTCCGAGTTTGTTGCCTTTAGTTTTCTTATTAAAATTCATATATTTTTCTTTTATCTTTTTTTGATTTGTTTTGATACCTATTGATCTAGTTCACTTTATTTTTTTCAACTCATTTTTTTGGTGTTACTCTCTTGGCAATGTTCTCCTTGGAGTTAACATGGGTGTCAAAAGAATGTCTTCAGTCCAATCTACTCAGCTTCTGTTTTTCCCTTCCTAGATAAGAGAGGAGAACATGACAGTGCTGACGGATGAGATTTTTACTAACAGGCTATTCTTTGTCTAATCACCATGAAAGAGAAACAGTCTACAGAACAAAGCTAGAGACTGGATTTCTTCATGTTTTAACAAATTTTTACAGAAAAGAGTGATAAAATACTTGTAATCTATATTGAGAGATGTCATCAGTTTGCTGAAAGTGCTCCAGAAGAGGAAAGAAACGGCTAGAATTCTACAAGGGACGAAAAGAAGAAGAGCCCAGAACCCCAAACTGACCCTTAGGGAAGAAACTTTCTTTTTGTTTGATTATGTTAAAATGAACACTCGGTAATTCTCTAGCACTGCACATTGCCCTAATCGGCAGAAATTTTGTCATTACAGTTGAATGACGCGATACTGTTATCCTAACATCAGACGAAGACGACAAGGACTACGTTGTGCGTTCTAAGCAATTTGCTGAAAATTGTTTACTGTGGTCTGATGCATCGGGTTTAATGAAAATCTGAGAGACACTAGAGATCTTGGTGCATAATACAATGAGAGATAAGTCAACCATGCCGCTCTACAACCAAGCCGTTCTGCTTTCTCTTTCTTAGCTGTTGTCTTATTTTATTTTCTGGGTTCGTAAAGAGACTATTTTATCGCATGGATTTACGAGGAAATGATCAAAGCATAGAATTATGATAACATTTTTGGATTATGTGGAAGGAGATTGGTTGGTTAGTTTTGGTTGACCAAGTCACCTTTGTCTCTATTTCCTGAGCTGTGATACCCTCCAGGCTCGTTCCTCGTTTCCATCTGAATTTCATGCATTTCTTTATAGTCTTTAAACTAATGCAGAATTAAATGTTGGTATACGCTTATGTCAATCCCTTATTATTGAACCCAACTTGTACTCTCTCTCTCTGTGTTCCTTCTTTAAAGTTCAAACATTTTCTGAATTCCAAGTCCAAACCCAGTTTTCCTCAAGTCTCCAAGATTCCAAATTCTCTTTAGTCTTTGCCAACTTTAGGCAGAAAAGCTCTCTTTGCCTATGGACCAAGAAACGAGAAGGCTCTCTGATGACTATGAAGTGGCTGATGTCCTAGGAAGAGGAGGATTCTCAGTGGTCAGGAAAGGCCTCTGCAAATCGAGTGGAGATGGAAGAGAAGTTGCGATCAAGACGCTCAAGAGGCTCGGCCTGTCAACTCCACCACCAACGGTCCCGGCAAAGAAGCAGTTTGCTTCACTGACATTCCCCATGTGGAAGCAAGTACCCATTTCTGATGCACTCCTTACCAATGAGATCCTGGTCATGAGAAGGATAGTTGAGAATGTTTCCCCTCATGACAATGTCATTGACCTCTACGATGTGTGTGAGGACCAGAGCGGGGTCCATCTGATCCTCGAGCTCTGCTCAGGTGGGGAGTTGTTTGACCAGATTGTGAATCGGAAGAGGTACTCGGAGGTGGAAGCAGCTGCCGTGGTCCTGCAGATTGCCCGGGGCCTGGATGCTCTCCACAGGGCCAATATTGTGCACCGGGATTTGAAGCCAGAGAATTGCCTATTCTTGAACAAGCGTGAGGATTCACCACTGAAGATCATGGATTTTGGGCTGAGCTCCGTGGAGGAGTCCGACCCAGTCATTGGATTGTTCGGTTCAATAGATTATGTGTCACCGGAGGCTCTCTCTCAGGGAACAATAACTACAAGGAGTGACATGTGGTCTTTGGGAGTCATTCTATTCATCCTGCTCTCAGGGTATGTTGCAATATTTTCACTCTCCTGATTCGTGATTACATCGGGTAGGTAGAAATATGATAATCTAGTGGGGTAGTTGCTACTTCTGCAGTTTTCTTTGCTTAGTAGGCCCTTCACAGATGTGAAAATTCTCACCTTTTTGATTAAGCTCATCACTCTCTTGATATGAAAGTTTCAGGTTGGAGAGCTCACCTAGAATACTACATACTCAAGGTTACCGCTTGATTTATAGCTCGAGTCATGACAGTGTACTATGTGACTGCAAAGCCTAGAACGGTTTAAACTGACCGTTGCAGGATCTAGTTGCTTATCGGATTCGTTTGTGAGCTTTTAGCAATTCCTGTCTGTCTCAGAATCCAGTTGTTGACTAAATTTTCTTCACGTCGAGTGGGATTCCCATCTCTCTGAAAATGTTATTGTTTCCCAATTCCTGCTAAATTTCCTCGCAACCAGAGGGCTTAACGATTGTCAGATTCCTGAAAAGTGTTCCTTTCACTCGCTTTTTGCTTCCAATTCCGCTCCAGCAGAGGCATTAAAAATATTTCTCAGATCTTACAGCAATTGGCAGCCATCCGCAGATGCTAACATAGTTTTGTATGAATTTCAGGTATCCGCCATTCATTGCCCCGTCCAATCGCCAAAAGCAACAGATGATACTGAGAGTAAGTCAAGCACATCCATGTAACAGGAAAAGATTTCGCTCTCTTTTGTGGCCCTAGAATCAGGTATTTTTCTTCTTGGTTCCAAGGATGAATACTTTTGACTCAGTGAGATTATGTTTATTCTGTGAAGGGAGAGTTCAGCTTCGACGAAAGGACCTGGAAGAACATTTCCTCATCAGCAAAAGAACTAATTTCCAGCCTTCTGACCGTGGATCCTAGCAGGAGACCGAGTGCCCTAGATGTAAGATACTCAAATTTACTACTCCAATAAGACCTCTTAAAGTTTTTTTCACCTATGAATAGATGGATTTAGTAGCTATAAAAGCGAATTGCTGTCAAGAGAAATCCGTGCGTTTCTCGTAACTAGAGACTTAAATTGTACTAGACTGACCAGGGTAACGTAAATTCATTGCATAGTCCTGTAAAGAATCAAGAACGAGCAACTATTCTTGCCCATGATAATTTCTGAAGTAATGTACCTGCTCTTCGAGTGATACTAAACTTGCTGTTCGAACAGCTTCTCAATCATCCGTGGGTGATAGGTGATTTGGCCAAGGAGGAGCAGATGGACCCTGAAATCGTCACAAGGCTGCAGAGCTTCAACGCCAGGCGCAAATTACGTGCGGCGGCAATCGCCAGCGTGTGGAGCAGCACCATATTCCTGAGGACCAAGAAGCTGAAATCTCTGCTCGGGTCTCATGACCTTTCGAAAGAGGAACTGGAGAATCTTAAGGTTAACTTCAAGAAAATGTGAGCCATTGTCCCCGAATCCCCTGCACGCATGCTTTCATTTAGGTTCTCCGCTTTTATGGGAACTCTGAATATGTTCTAATTACAAGAACGCATGCTTGGCTCATCGCAGATGCGCTAACGGAGACAACGCCACCCTATCGGAATTCGAAGAGGTTCTGAAGGCGATGAAAATGTCGTCACTAGTCCCCCTGGCGCCTCGCATCTTTGACTTATTTGACAACAACCGCGATGGAACCGTCGATATGAGAGAGATACTGTGCGGCTTCTCCAGCCTCAGGAACTCCCGTGGGGACGACGCTCTACGCCTGTGCTTCGAGGTACGTTAATCTTCATTGTCTCCATAGAAGAGAATAACACACTTCAAGAAAGTTTTAGAGTCGGACAGTAAGATGCTCTACTAAGAACTAGGAGGGATTTTAAGGTACACCTGATTATCTGTATAGCCCCAGGAACATTATTTATCGGCTATACCGTGCCGGGAAGCAACAGATTAGAAATTCAGTACCGGTCTGAAAATTCCATTTATGTATTCTGCGATCTTTTCCTGTAATAACTGTAACAAACCGACCAAAATAAGCTATCTTTCTTCCCAGCCCCAGTAAAAATCTATCTTTTGCAACTCTGGACACGAGACCAGAGATCCTGTAAGAAAAATGAAACTCATGCTGACGTTAGTTCTGTGCGAACAACAGATGTACGATACAGATCGATCTGGGTGCATCACCAAGGAAGAAGTGGCTTCCATGCTTAGGGTAATACCACCGTTCAACTTTTTTCACTAAATTCATTGGATTTATTGTTTCTCCAAGTTGAAAAGGTGACGTTCCGATGATGACTCTTTCAACAGGCTTTGCCCGATGACTGCCTTCCCAAGGACATCACCGAACCGGGAAAGCTAGACGAGATATTCGACCAGATGGATGCCAACAGCGACGGGAAAGTCACCTTCGAAGAGTTCAAGGCGGCGATGCAGAGAGACAGCTCCCTACAAGATGTTGTGCTCTCTTCTCTTCGTCCGTCATAGTTTCCTGCTACTTCTGTGTTACGCCATAATAAAAAAGTTTTGTTTTCATGAAGTTTCTCTGTCTCTTTGTATCGGCCACATAAAAACTGTTGAGCAGAGAGAGAGACAGACTAATGTTCATTGCTATCTGTTGGCAACTGTCATTGTAATGATATTTCAAGGAGCCAAGCCTGGTTAAACTTCCATCCATACCTTTTCTTTTAAAAAATCTGCCGTTAAAGGACAAGGTTTCCCTTGACTGGCAGACCATTTAAGCATTTACATCAATAATTAAAGTAACTGAAGTAACTCAACTGATGTATTTTCTTGGGCAAGCTCTAGTATTTGCTTAGCTTAAGATGGAAGATTTTCCACTCTCAGGTAAAAAGGAGAAGCAATTTAACTCGTATAACCTCCAAAATTGCATCAAAAGAAGAACCCAAGCGAGGGTTATACATGTCCAATCCTCTCCCTTATTCATTAGAACCATAGTATTCACACAACTCACATTTACAGTTGCTACCTACTCTTGGTTGCTCTAAAATAATCAATGCACTATCTAACACTAAGGACCTAAAAAAGGCACAAATACCTAACTATATCCACCCAATGTGGCGAATGTTGTGCCATCTTTAATGAAGATCAATCCTAGCTATTGCTTTACCAGACTTGCTACATTATACAATATATTTCTGACTACGGACCTCTGTAATGCCTCCATCCCTGAAGCAACTCTGCAGATCCCAGCTCTCCAGGTAAATTGGAGCAAACAGTAAAGCTCAACTGGCAAATGGTATGCTGGGTGGGCTATATAAGAGGGAAAAAAATATACCTATCAATAATTGATAGGAATTGATATCCCTCTCTAGCTGTCGATAACAAAATAAACTTCAAACAGGAAAAAGTGATGGCAAAAACCAGCAAAGCTTGTATGAGCAGTCATGCATGCATCAATATATATTCTACTTTTTAGCAAAACATTTGAAACACCACACAGAACAAAAAACCTATGATCTACATACTCCTGAACTGAAAGGAAAACAGTTGAGAAACCCTACTCACACCTTTCAGAGCTGTTCACGGATGTAAGCCATGGATCTGAGCATTGAGCCTAGAGTGTCCCTTGAAACCTGAAATTTCACCTCTGTTTCTCCAGTGGATGTCTTCGTATCTTGAAGCTGGAAAAGGGATAGCAATATAATGTTGTAAGCAAGGATTAAATGAACCCAGTCAACAACACGTGAGAACACATTGTTTTGGACAAGTCACACAGTTTTAAGGTTCCCTCTCAGACAACTAACTAAAGAACACAACTCTCAAACATGAAGGAGAGATGATTCTTCTCAAGCATGTGAGAAACAAAAAGGTTAATCCCCATGAAAAGATATAACTGCACAGTGACTTTCCTCATGTACAGGATCCTAGAAGGACATAAATCAAATCCAAGACAAGTCCAATTGCCTGAAGGTCACCGGGACAATCGTGCACTGTTTTCCCAACAAAAAGCAACATCTGTGAGCTTTTGCTTGCTAGGGGAAATTCAAAGTTTAGCTCAACCCCCCATGTCTCTTATGCACCTTCTCCTACACTGAAAACCTAATTAAAAAACATCATAAACATACTTCCTCTAAAGCCCGAAACATTTAGGGGCATGGAACTACTTGAAGGAAGAAAAACCCTGACACCATTGTTGGACAGTCAGAAATTACACATCCTAATACGAAAAACTAGAAATTGATGTGGTGTACAAAACAATAGCTGCTAATATGAAAGATATCACTATAAAATATCTATATATCACCAACTCACCGAGAAAGGTTAAATGCTGAAACACTGAAGCCATAGGAGAAAAGGTGTCAAGCCTTTGCAATACCTTCAAATTGATGACAGCAACCTTATCGGTTGGGGATGAGAGCTGTTGGCTGATGTAGGCCATGGACCTCAACATGGGCTCTAACGTGACTCTTGTCAACCTGAACTGCACCTCTGTCTCTCCACAAGGAATCTTTCCATAGTCTTGCAGCTACAGAAAGGTGAGTGAAAATGAAGTGGGCTTGTAAGCAATATCCGCACAGAGAGAGAGAGAGAGAGAGAGAGAGAGAGAGAGAGAGAGAGAGAGAGAGAGAGAATGACCTCAAACGTATGGGTATATTCATATCAGAATGATCATATAACTCCAGTCAGCCCCACATACGTACTAAACCAATGGAACCACAGAAAGAACACATGCTTATACTGAGATAAGCGACAAAAACTACCTTCCAGACGACAATGAACAACACAGTGTCTATTCAAATATTTAACAAGTACGTAAATGTAAATGTCTCAACTCTGAAATGGAAATTATCAATGATATGCAAGTGGTTAACATTAGTTTACAATCAGGGAAAAAAAGCCTGATGTACAAAAAGCATAACCATATGGAAAGGCAGAGAAACTCGTACCTTCAAATTAACTACAGCGATTTTACCAGCCAAAGCTGCAGTACTACTCTCAATTACCCAAGTCATGGACTTAAAACAAGTTCGAACAACCTACATTAAGACAAGACAATTAGAAATTGACACAAAATGTTGAACTACCTTTTAACAAATTAGAAAAGCTGCAAAAACCCCAAACTTATACTCATGTAATGCATTTACCATCCGTCAAAGTTCAATTAGATGATTTTTTAGCCAAAACAATGTCAGTTTTATTTCACTTAGGCCACGTGAGCACCATGGCAAACACCATTTGCTTTCTAGCGTCCATGTCAGTAGTTCTTCAACAGTTCTTATCGATAGAATTTTGATGGAGCATAAATGTGTCACATAGGTACAAGTTAGGAATTCTTGGTGTCACAGAAAAATGTTTGGGGTAAGTGTATCACAGCAGGCATAGTTTAGGGTTTTGGCAGCTTTTGCCCTCCAACAAATTCACAAGATGAAAAATGATGAAGGAAAAATTTAGAAGTAAGAGAAGAAAAATGCTTCCTACTGTGTCGTCAAGTGTGCCATTGTCATGTTGAATTGACACAGGGGCGAGGCTGGGCTGAGTTAAATCAGCCACAGGAACTCCATTGTTGTTAAGGTTAAAACGAGGAGGATAGGCACCTTGCCAAGGCCACAATGCTGGGAACATCTCGGGGACAGATGATGAGGTTTTCTTGCTACTGTCCTCATTACTTCCACTGCTCTGTGAACTTGGCAGAGCCACTTTAGGGATGCCTTTCTTCACGGAAGCTATCTTTCTAATACCCTCTTTTAGAGCACTCATTGCAGCGTTATATGTTTCCACGGCAATTGCTCCTTCCTCGGCATACTGGATGGCTTCCCGACATAGACTGTTGAAGCGAGACGTAAGAGTTTCAATACCATGAGGATCAGAATTCTGTTCTTCAGATCCCAACAGAGATTTTGCATTGCTGGTCCATCGCTTTAATATGTAATGAGAAGGAAGGGTAAGTACATTTGTCACAGTGAAGACAGTCAATATATGTCTGCAGAGCACTCCTGAGTACTCAAACATTCGACAGCTGCAGCTTGCTTTCATCCCAGATACATTCAGAGTAACTATGAATGCCTTGTCGTCATGTTCATATTTAGCAACCCTGTATTTATTGATTACTCCATCATCCTCAATCTTATTTGCAGTATACACAAAAGTTTCAACTAGTTCCTCCTGGAACTTGGCAAAGATTTTCTTTGAGTAAAGGTTTGCTGCCTGTTGTTCCATAGGTGATGGAGTTTTCAGGACTGGTGTGGTGCCCATGGTATCATAATCTGCTTCTATTTCCTTCTCTAGTGAACTTTCCAGAGCCCTTTCATACTGCTTAAAAAACAAGGGGACTGTTGTTTGTTGGTTCACATATCCATCAAAGAATGAGCTCACCCCTTGGTTTGATGAGATTGCAGCGAAGAAAGTGTCACGAAAATAAACCGGAGCCCATTGCTTCCTAGCGTTATATACTGCTTGAAGCCACTCGTTTTTTTGGAGACCATACCTGTCAAGAAGAGCGACCCATGATGCTTCAAAATCCTCAATAGTTTCAGCGAAGTTAATGCAACTGTACAAATCCCCGTAAAAAGAAGGATGAGCAAGGTAGATGTGAGCCAATCTTTCCTGGCCCTCCCTTAATATGTGCCACTTGCAGATACAGTGACGAGTTTGAGGAAGTACTTGAGCCACTGCAGCTTGTATGGCTCTATCCTGGTCAGTAGTTATAGAAACAGGGGGTCTATCGTTCATTGCAGATAGCCATGTCCTAAAGAGCCATGCAAAGGATGACTCGGACTCATCTAGAAGTAATGCACAACCAAACAATATCATCTGACCATGATTATTTACACCAGTGAAAGGAGCGAAGGGAACTTGGTACTGATTTGGTCTATACATGGTGTCAAAAACTACAGCATCTCCAAAGTAGGTATATGCTGCCCTTGATCTTGCGTCAGCCCAAAAGACATTAGTCATGCGGTTATCATCATCAAGCTGGATTGCATAATAAAAACCTGGGTTTTCCGCTTGCATTTTATTAAAATAGTCCAGAAGGTTTTGGGCATCTCGTCCTAGATTTCTCTTCCGAGTACTGGGTCTCATGTAGTTGATGGAACCAATGTTTCTTGCCAGGTGATTTGATTCGACAGGGGAGATATTCCTCCCTCCTCTATTTGGCTCAATAGAGATATGGTTCCCATCCAAAGAAGCATGAGCATCACTAATAGCATCTAGAGGTTCACTCACATTCTTTGTAGCACTAGCAAAATGCCTACTTGGTCGGAGATGATGCACTTTACTAGGAGTTGCTGCTGAATGGTTATGCTCCTCCACAAACTTTGACACAACCCAATTGTCTGAGTCTTTCCTCTCAATTCTGAGCATTGCATTGCAGCTTTCTATATTTTTCCTTTTCAAAACCTCTCTGGAACACGCAAAATCCCAACTTACAATCGGCCCATCAGGCCTACAACGGCTAAACTGACCAACTTGGGTGCTGAAACCGACGTGTCTAGCATATGTGTCATAGAAGCTTCTTGCAGCTTCTTCTGATTCGAACTGCATTCCAACACATGGTTTCGCCCTTATGTCATAGCCTGAAGTAGTTGTCTCCCGGTCTGAACAAGTGTCGCTGGCACTCACATCACCCTGATCATGCACAACATTTCGAGGGACGCGGTGTCCCCTGGGGACCCCATTTTTATCAACCGATTCAACCTCCATTGTATCTAACTCATAACCTAAAGTAGAAAGCAGTGGCGGCGAATCGCTTCCATAGGCTCTCCGTGCCTACTCATATCATTAAAAATGTGAAAAGAGCCATGCTAAGCATCTCCCCAAGTGGCGAAAAGTATGATATGGGAACTACATCCTGCAAAGCTGAAAAAAGCACGACCAAGTGAAGGAAATTCACCCATAAAATGAAAAAAAAGATTCCTTTTTTCTTAACTGGAAAAACAGAGAATTTCACTCGCGTGGAAAACGCGATATCATCACCATCCTCAAAAATCAAGATGAGTAGATTCACTATCACTGCTCCACAAATTAAAACAGAAAACAGAAATGATCCGACAGGGGTTAACGACTGCAGCTCCTTCCGAATAACTTCCACCGCTCTAATTCCTACACTCCGAAATAATGGAACCGCAGAGTTCGAGAGAGAGCATCGATTTCGACCTCGACCACGGCCTCGACCGCGCAGAGGAACTTACTTCCGCAGCGCGAACGCCGCACACCATAGAAAAAACACGGCGCGACATGCATTTCTTCCGAAATTAAACAATGCATCCCGTCATCCCCCCCGGCCGAAGACGAGAGAGCCGAAATCGAATCGAACGACGAGGCGAACTTACGCGGCACTACTGAGTTCGGCGCTCGAGCGATTAATCGCGCGTCGCACAGCGAATTCGAACGGCGGCAGCCGCCACTCGTACGCTCCGGTGAGCTTTCCGGGCTCGCTTCTGCTTCGTTTTCGGCGCGCCGGGGCCGGAGCCGGTGATTTTCCGGGGACTCGGGCCGGAAGAGCGGCACCGCAACTGACAGAAGAAGAAGAAGAAGAAGAAGAAGAAGAAATGCGAGACCGGGGGTGCTGTTTCGTTTTGCCGTTTCTTGTCATCGTCGATGCATTGTGCATTTACGCCCCGGGACTCTGTATTAATTACGGACGGCGTCTCCTCCGTTCTCTAGCGTTCCAATTGGGTCCATCGTTCCAGCAAATTGGGCCCCGTTAATAAATGCTTCTTTAGCGTCGGGGAAATTTCCAAATAAAAGTCCGAAATACGCTTAATTTTTCAAATAAAGATTTGAATTTAATTTTAAACTGCCATCATTATCTCATTTAGGAGTCTAAAAGTTCTTTCATTTTCTCAACTAAACGTTTTCAAATAATGACTTGAAATGGTCATGTCAATTTTAAATAAATGACTCTTCCCTTTTTTTTTTCTTTCTATTTTCCTTTTTCCCTTTTTTTCCCTGTAAAAAGACAAACTAAAAAAATAAAAATAAAAAGCTAAAACTTTAAAATAATAAAGAAAAGAAAGGAAAATTTAAAAAAAAAAAAACAAGCAGAGGGCTAGGGCCAACTCTCCCGGCTGTATTATTATTATTATTATTATTATTATTATTATTATTATTATTAGTTTTAGCCGTTTTTTTTTTCTTTTTTTTTAAGTTTGTTATTGTTAAAAAATAGAAAAAGGAAAAATGAAAGAAAATAGAAAAAGTAGAAAAAGAAAAAAGAAAATATCCTTGACTAGTTGGTGAAGTTAGGTCTTTTTTAATACTGATATGGCTACTTTAGGCCATTATTTAAAATAATTTTCATTTCAAACTCTTATTTAAGAAAATGAAAGCTCTTCAAATCTCTATTTGAGATAAAATTTAATTCTTCACCTAATTTGAGAAATTGATGGCATTTCAAATTCTTGTTGGAAATGTTCTCTTTGTCTCAAGACATTATCAAGTGCATTTGAGAAAGTTGACTAAAAAAAAAAAAAACAGAACTAATATCACAAAAACTCTAAATTGGTGTACTTATATTAAATTTATCCAAATTATTTTTTTTGTTTAAACTAATTTTTTGACTACCAAAAATCTCAAACTAGTTTCATTGTCAATGGCAGTATTTTTTTTCAGTCCTACTCTATACTCACTCTCAGACTTTTGCCTTACCTCTTGCAGGGCGTGGGAGTCGAAACCCATTCCCTTCCAAGTGATCACTGGACTGAAACACTTAATCGCCCCTCCTGAGAATGTGAGGATTTGAACCCCTCACCTCCTCCTTCCATGTGAGAATGGAACCCCTCACCTCCTCCTTCCATGTTGGAAGGGTGATCACTGGAGCGAATCATAATGGTTTGTCAATGGCAGTTGAAAGTGTATTAGTTTAGGGTTTTAAACATGTGTATTAGCATGTGGTTTTTGTTGTACTAATCCAATTTAAAGAAAACTAATAAATGGAAAATTTGTCACAAACGTATTAATTTGGGGTTTTTTATATTCAAATAATTAGTTTGGATAAAATTGTTATAATTTGTGATTTTTGATTGTCAAAAAATTAATTTTTGATAAATTTGTAAGAGACATACCGGTTTAAGATTTTTCGTAGTATTAACAAAAAAAAATATAATTTGCGAACAAATATTTTAAGTTCTGAAAATATTTATAATACATATCACAAGAGACATCGAAAATTGAAAACTTCCGCTATATATAAGCATTTCATCGGAATTCAGTTTAAAAAAATAAAATCGTGGTGAAATCCGATTTCTCTCCTAATTTTTTGCGAAGTTGCATAATCGGAGGTTGCACGCTGCTAGAATTCAGTTTCGAAATCACGGTTTAAAAACATTAACTCGAATCGAATTGAAAGACGCCAAATCTAGTCGATATACAAGGTTGCCCCAAAAGAATCAAAGCAAAATCCACAAACTGTTTCGCCTTCGCAAGAAAGATATCTTCAACGCTTACGTCCAGAACAGATGGATAGATCTCTCTTTCTTATCCCGTACGATGCGAGCGACCACGACGGTGATGTCGTCGGGCTTGCCCCCGCGGCGGCGCTCCTCGCCACAGTACTTCTCCAGGCTTTCGGAGAAGGGCGTCCTCGCGGTCTTGTCGAGGGAATTGGCGTGCGCTCGGGCGGCTAACGAAGATGCGATGTCCCCGAGATCCTTGCCTCCTCTGATCCCGGCTTCGGCCACGTCCTTGATTTGATCCGCGAACAGGTTGTCGAACAGCCCGTCCGTCCCGGCGACGATGATGTCCCCCTCGCGTGCTTCCACTTCGTAGCTCTGGACATTCGCGCGAAAATCGTTATCGAGCCAAAGAAAATCACATGAGAGCCGTCGAATCAGTCGATATGAACACATGTAGAGATTTGGAGATAAACATAAGGCTCCTGCGGATTATATCATGTTATGATTCAGGGTTTCGGGCGGTTTATGAATTCGAAACCCGGACCGCCTTTTATTAGACATGTCGAACGTTAAAGCCGGCTCGTAATCTCAGTACGTAGCGAACCAAATACGTGGAATCTTCCGATGCAAATCTCCATCTGCAAATTTTTTAAGTTCTTTTACCTGGGCTGAGCTCGGCGTACCGTAGAGCCCCGCCGCCGTACTTCTTCCGAGCTGATTCGGACGATTGAAACCGTATTCTTGGACCGGCGACCGGTAAACTCCCTCGCCCTTTCGGAACCGCACGAACCCGCTGTCACCCACGTTCACGACCTGCAAACGACCCTGCGACGAGGAACGCACAACGGGAATTTCACGCGAGTTTAGTAACACGGATCAGTCGACTCGGAGACACCACGAAGTGAAAGGACGTTTACATTGTCGGCCAGCGTCAATAGACACGCCGTGGCGGATCCCCTGACGGAGGTCCTGTCGAAGGCCGCACCGAGGACCGACTTGAGGTCCACGTGACCGGCCTCCTGCCTCCGGACCTCGTCGGCGCAGCCCGTCATGAGGCCCCGGGCGTACTCCCCGGGGTCGACGCCCAGCCTGACCCAACTCCCGACCCCGTCGGACACGCCAATGGTGTTCTTCTCGGAGCATATGAAGTGCGCGTCGTCGCCGTCGGGGAACACGGCCCGCTTCTTCGGCACGTAGCACGACCCGGCGATCATCCTTAATTTCCGGTTCTTGGGAGCCCGGCGGGCACCACAAAGGAAGCTCATGCTTGTGTGTACTCTGGAAGGTCGATACGTTAGGGTGTATATATAAAGATGAAAGGAGGGAGACGGATTTTTAGTAGTAAATCTTGTAAATGGTTGGATTAGGTTTTCGAATTCTAGTTGATGTAAAATTACGAGAAAAATCAAATTTCTTTGATTTCAATTAAATTATCCTCTTTTTTTTGTTCTTCTTCTCAAGTAGATTTTATCTTTGTCAAAACATCCCTCGGGATTGGAAGGCAGGTGGATTATCTGCAGTTTTATTTATTCTCTTCTACTTTTTTGAAATTTCTTTTTTCAGTCTTTTTTTCTGTCATAATTATAATTTTGATAGTATAAAAATAAATATTTTCAAGATTTTGTCACGTTTTATGATGATTCCAAGCGATCCTAGGTTTATTTATTTATTTATCTTTGATGAATAAAAGGATGAGAAAAAGAATTATACTTGGCTAATAATTAGAAATAGATTGACTGCCATATAATATCATTAGAAATTAGAAATAGATTTAGAAGCACAGAACGGCTCCCATTTACTACAAGAATAATTTGGAAAAGAAAAAGAGCGCAAATTACAAGCTCTATGATGACTATAGAGGCTCGGACAAAATGCAGCTTTCGACTTGCTTCTACTGATGACTATAGGGACATAAGAAGGAATTCAAAATCAAAGAAGCTTAGATTTTCATGATTTATTCATGATAAGAAGGATGGAGACATGCCTTTTCTATAGTAATGACCTTGAAAAAAAAATGATCGTTGAAGATATAGAAGCAAATAAAGAAATCCGATTTTTCTATCAATCGATAATAAAATACAACATTTCAATGTCTTGGATTGAGAGAGGACCCGGCTCCTTATATAAGCTATTAGTAAGTGCCTTTACTAGGCATCTTCCATTAAAATATATAAAAGAGTTGGATCTTTTCATAAGAGTAGCACATTTTTAGCATTTGGAATGCTCTTTGGGGCTCTAAAAGGGTTTGGCCAAATATTGTGGTGTTTGGTTCAATTTTTTGAGAACTTTGGGAAGATGCAATTACATTTTCAAGGGGCTTCAAAAGCCTTCGGGGGAATGGAGGGGTAGAGGACCATGCGGAAGTTACATTTTTGGAATGCAATTTTCGGTACTGTTCATCTCTCCGGTGGAGAAGTCGATCAGAGGCTAATGACAGCCGGCCAAAGGGTCGCACACGCCAGCAATGTGCTGGCAATCGCCGGCCAAGGGGTTGCCCATGTTGGCGACGCGCTGGTGACCGCCGACCAAGGGTCGCCCAACCCCGGCAATCGTCGCCGGATCTCAAGTGACGCTTAGGTCATGCGAACTAGGCAACCGTCGCAGGGGTCGGGCGACCCCAGGCGACCGTCGCCTGAGGTCGCGTGTTGCTTGGGTTGCGCGACCTCAGGCGGCCGTTGCTTGGGGTCGTCCAACCCCAACAACCATTGCGTGAGGTCGCGTGACCCAGGCGACAGTCACCACTAGCTGCCAAATCCGGTAGTCCGATCACGGATCCAAAGAAATCAGAGAGCCAAACTTCAAAAAGAAAATAGAAATTTCTTTTTTGTTTTTTTAATTTAATAAAAGTCATTTACAAATGCAAATTTTACCAAACGGTATGTTGGCCAAAGTTGTATCTCAATTCAAATTTTACCAAACGATATTTGCATTTCGGAAAACCCCATTTAGGTTTGCATTTCGGCAAATGCATCTCCAAAAGCCGAACCAAACGAGCCCTAAAAGTAGCAACTTTTCGTAGCAATTATACCTTTTCATATTCATGATTAATACGTTCTCAACACTTAATGGTTTTTCTTTTTTTTATGATCTTGGAACCCCGTACAGCCAACAGCCAGCCAAGCAAACCTGGGGTAACGCTAGTCCACCCCGGCATCACACTTAAGACACTAATGCCTCCACTGGATTTCGAACCCCCTCACATTTGGGTAAGAATCAATGGAGCTCTTATCTAGTAGAGTCACTATGGCCGGTGGTTCAGCACTTAAAGTTAGCAAACCATTAATTAATAAGCCACAATTTTTCGCACAAAGTAAACACAAAAAATGTCAAAAAGTAATTGAAAGATCTCATTCGAGTATTGACCACCGGTGCAACAAGTTGCGGAATCACAAAATGCATGCAAAATCTCTCCACGTCTTTTTCGCCTTCAAAAGCTCAAACGCAAGAGAGACAAGAAACGGCCGACGCCGTCGAGGCCACGGTTGTCGTGGACGACAACAACCCCGATGATGACAGCAACTTCTTGGGTCCTGCCGCTGCCGCCGCCGCCAGCAGCACTGCCGTCCACTTTATCAGCTCCAGAGCTCGACTCACTTGTCTCCATCAATGCACTCCCGTGGACGATCTCTTTCCCGGACTCTGGATGGAAGATCAAGTCGATGTCGTCTTCGAATCCGTCGATCTCGTCGAACAAATCTGGCAGGTTGGGAATCGGCAGCTGCGCGAAGCCCATGTCGTCGGAGCAGCTCCACGGAAGCTCGCCATCTCCGGCGGCGGAAGCTTCGATTCGAGGTGGTCGGGGCTGCTGTTGCGGCACGGGGGCAGGTGAACGCGACCGACTTCGGTCGTCATTGGAATCCACATTGCGAAGCGGTTGGGGCGGTTGGTCGGAGCCGAAGCGATCGATGCGGATGCCTTTCTTCTTCAGGCGGTCGACGTAGATGCCGACGTCGAAGTTGGTGACGGCGTTCGCCCCTCTGTATTGGATCGCCGCCATGTCGTAGGCTTCCGCGGCCTCCTCTTGAGTGCCTGCGGGGGTGAGGAAAATCGATTTGGTTTTTTTTTAAACCTAATAAAAAACAATTAATTAACGGCCCCGGAGAATTAGTAAGACTCATCAGAAATCCTAATCAAAGTAGAAATTCAAATTAACAGATCGTTTTTATTTTTTATTTTTATTACAGCGACTCTTCATCGGCACTAAATATTTATTTGCCCATAATTTAAAAAAAAAAAATGTACAGTGTACAACATGCATGTATGTAGAGAGAGAGAGAGAGAGAGAGAGAGAGAGAGAGAGAGAGAGAGAGATGGACCGTAGGTGCCCAAGTAGATGTACTTGTTGCCATGTACTCTTCCAATGCGAGCCTCCCATCGCCCATTACGGTGGTGCCTATTTTACCAAAAACAAATTAATAAAACAAAACAAAATTCGAACAAATACCGACCCCAAATATCATTTTATCTGATTTATATTAATAACGACAATTTGCACAAGTTCAAGTAAGAATTTCTCATCTTTAAGAAGGATTATGACGATACCGCAACTCCTGTCCTAAATTTCCTTAATAAGGAGCACGAAACGATTTCCCAAGATCAAGTCTTATTTTTGTAAATTCCACGTGAACCTAACATATATTTGAGATGGCTTGATTCAATGTAGAAAAGAAAATGACTTTTTTAACCTGGCCACACCGCGATATTTCGAGACTCCTCTGGAGAATCCTTGGCTGTGCCGCCGCAGTGACGCCAGGTACTCGTCTCGAGAGAGGCTCTGCATCTCTTCGAGCGGCTTTTCATACTCGCTGATCTGAATAGAGTGGGACGGATGGATTGAGATTGATTTGCATCAAAATTTACATTCAATGATATGTGATCGGATAATTCGTCTCTTTTTTATAATAATTAGTCGATAATTCGGCTCTTTTTTATAATAATTACTTAAAAATAAGGAAATCTTTTTTACCTGAAAATTGAGGAAGACGTGGGGTCCATAGTATTTTAGGGCAGCGAGGTCGTACGTACGAGCAGCAGCCTCCTCACTATCGTATGCCCCTGTATCATATTTTGGGAAAAAAAAATATAATTTTTGCCGTCGTTTCTTGATCATTTAAACAAATAAATAAATAAATAAGAAGGAGAAGAGGGAGGCCTCGAGATCTACGGCTTACCCAAGTAAACTGGGCGGCGACGAGAGGAGTTGGTGAACGTTGAGAGAGAGAGAGAGAGAGAGAGCAATTCGACAAAAAGGGTCGTCATCACCATCCACATCAAACGCAGTCAGCAAACGCAAGAAAACAGATTTGACAATTGTATAGAAGTCTCGCCGATGAAGCGAGTCTCACTGTGTCTCTTCTTCAATGAAGCAGAGGTTTTGTCACACAGAGAGACAGAGAGAGAGAGAGAGAGAGAGAGAGAGTCGTGTACTGCACACCTTGTCGTCCTCTTTTGCTTCCGGAGCTGTAGGTCTTATCCCAGAGGTGGGCTTCGAATCTCTTCGTCCATCTGTGCCTGTTCCACCCACCCGCCAATGAATCTCAAAACCCCATGCAAGAGAAGGACAATATACAGAGAGAGAGAGAGAGACAGAGAGAGAGAGAGAGAGACTTGGTGACTCCTCTGTAAATGGAGCTCCTCCTCCTCCTCCTGCACGAGCTCTGCTCATGACCATTCGGAGGCTCGCCGGCGTTCCGAGCTCTCCGGGCGCGTCTCCGTATCGGCTTTCGCTCCGATGGGTCATTAGGATCGGACCCAGAAGGCGTACTCGAAGAAGATGAAGATGAAGGAGGAGGAGGAGGAGGAGGAGGAGGAGGAGGAGGAGGACCTCTTTTCATTTGGTTGGGGCTCTGTTTTTCTTGCTGTCTCAAACCAGAGAGAGAGAGAGAGAGGAATTACATATGAATGAAAGAGAAGGATGGAGGGGGGGCTCTGTTAACTTTGCGGCCCTCTCCAGATGGAGTTTGCTGACTTGGATGCAATTAATCTTATAGCTGTTTTCCAAATTGGGGGAGAGAGAGAGTGAGAAGAACTCAGAGGAGAAAGACAGAGGGTGACTAAGCTCTAAATATAATAATAATAATAATAATAATAATATTTAAATAAATAAATAAATAAAGCAAAATGAGAGGCGAAAGATAACCCGATGAGCCTACTAACTCTGAATGCCTTTAACCCTGGGGTTAAGGCTAACCAGGGTGTGAGGTTAAAATAGGGTTAATGATCCCTCGTGGAAGTGGGCAAATTAATAAGGGTGAATTTGAGGAAAGCAATTGACCTTCGACCACAGCAGCAGTCATTGCTCCCCCCGATGGGCTTTCGTTTCCCTTTTGAGAGGGTCCTTTTCAAATAAAATTATTAAATATTGTCGAGTCTTTTTGAAAAATTGTTAATAATCACTTCTCGATCCAATTAAGGATGGCAAAGAAATTGCCACCGCCTATCAACAGCCGCCAGCCGATTGACTAAATTACGGGACCCACACAATTCCATCTCGGATCATGTCGAGAAAGCAGTACCCAAGATCATATATTGTAAGGTTATGTTTGGTGGTCAAAATAAAATTCATTATAGGATAAGATTTAGGATAAGATTTATTCTCTCACATATTTTGTACTTACTCAAGACAAGATAAAATCAGATATAAAAAGATATAAACATAATAAAATTGTTTCATTGATAAGGTGTGGGTAGAATTTTCAATATCCATAATAATAAAGTTATTTTTTTCTCTAATAACAAACTTTTTCAATTAACAAAATTAAAATTATATTTCAATAGAAATTACATTTGAATACTAATATAAGAAATTCAAAATAAAAAAAATAAAAATTGAGTTTTTTAATTTAATCTTCTTTTTATTTATATATTCAAATTTAATATAATATAAATTCAATATATGAATATAAATTTATATTTATATTTATTACATATTTTAGGTATTATAGAATTTTAGGTATATTAGTTCAATTCAATATTTAATAAAATTTTACTAGGGAATGATGAATGGGGAAGAAAGAAATAAAAAGAAATTAATTAAAAAGAGAAAAATAAAATAAAAAGCAAATAAAAATATATTAGATAAGAGTGTTGCAAGAAATTTTTTCCATCTTTATGTAAATTTATTTATTTATTTATATATATATATATATATTATGTGATATATCTAACTTTGTTACTACAACCACTAAATAATGAATATAATATAGCAAAATTTCAAGATTTCATTTCATATATCATATACTCTTATCATGATTTGAAATTCATAAAGCCAAATGAAACCTAAGATTGAATCACACTTGTTAAGAAAAAAGGACAATTTGATTTGTAGAAGTACACGATGGAATAGTTTATAGGTACTCGCATGATTGAAAGCACAATATGATTTGATCTTGGATTTTCCTCGTTTCTAAGGAGACGAAAACAACAAAGGATATTGAAAACAAATTTTAAGAGTTTCTTTAATAATCATTTTATTCTAAGTCAAAAAAAAAAAAAAGAACAATTTTACTTATAAATAATTTTTTTTTATTTTTTTCTATTCTTAGAAAAAGTTTTTAGCATTTGAAAATGTTTAGTAATTACCCAAAACCTAAAATTTTTAGAATTCCATAGGACCCCTCATTTTTTTATTTAGAATTTCTTTTAATTTTTTAATACTTCTATTATTTTTTTCTTTTTTTTTTTTCTTTTTCCTTTTCCTTTTCATTTCCTTTTCTTCTTCTCTAGTCGGTTGCTATTGGCAATGGCCAACCATCGGCAATGAGTGAGAAGAAGAAAAAGGAAAGAAAAGGAAAAAAAATAAAACCAAAAGCGAAAAGAAGAAGAAGAAGAAAATTTGGCTCAATTTTGAAGTTATTTCCTGAGAGCAAAAACCAACTTTTTTCTATTTCTTGATTTTATTCCAAATCTATTTTTGAAAACAAATTTATTCCAAAATAAAAAAAAAACTACCAAACAGATTTATGTTTTTTCTATCTTGGAAAATAAAAGAATCAGATCGGTTAACAAATAGGTCCTAATTGTCGAACTCTTTTGTTCATTGCTCATTCTCAACACAGCTAATCATCAGTGCTTAATTTTGTAAACTGCCCAGTTTGATCGTCTAAGCAGTGCTTCATCACAAAATTGCACTCCATGGTAAAGCCTTTTACTGTCTTTGGAAGAAAATGATGCGCCCCGATGGATCCAAGTCCGAAACAGGTCTGCCTGACCTACTCGACCGAGAGCATAAACCTGGGTTCAGTCTCTCAAAGTAGGCTCGCGCCATCGACGTTCTCGGTCATAAGGAAGAAGTGACGAGACGTGCGCGACGAGCAAATGGACGGAGCCACAGAGATCGTCATCCCCTTTTTTCGCCTCTCAAATAACTTTTCTTGTAATGCAAACCACTCACAGGAATTAAATAATTACAATCCTCACCGGGCGGATCTTGCTTCTCTCCTCTTTGATGAACTTCTGCTATAGTCGGCTCCTCAGATGAAAGAACTAAAGGGAGAGAATGTCACCGTGACCCCGCCGCCACAAATAAGAAAACCACCAGATTCCAAACGGTTCCTGTGGGTCACTCTGTCCGCCAACAGGCTTTGCATCGAGGCGTGGAAGTCATGCTCGTCGACGTGGAAGTGACCGCTCCTTCTGCTTTCCGTGCTACTGTCGTCCTTCTTAGAATGGTTCTTCGAGCCTCTGATGCAGTTGCTGATGTCGTTTTGAAGGTTGAAGTATTTGAACGTGTCACCTGAGAAAGAGAACTTGTACTTCCATTCCAGTTCCCGGCTAGTACTCTCAGAACTACCCGGCTCTGGGGTAGAATTCTCATTGCTGCAGCCGGCAGCTGCTCTTGAGGATTTGCCACCTAGCTCGAACCGTTTCTCTGTGAATGAGTGCTGCACAGTTGAAACCAAATTCCATTTAGAACACTAAAATCATCTCATCCATCTTGAATTGCCCTCCTCCTTTTTGCCACAATATATCTGATCCTCACATGTAATTTGCGCTAGAAAACCAGATTCTGTATTTGTCTTTTGATTAATATGCAGTACAAAATATGAGAATCTCTCTAATCATGGCATAAGAAGGACAACGATGATTTGAGAATCTTTGGTTCACAGTCGATGACAAAACAAAAGGCTAAAGATATAGCAAAAAGCATGGTGACAGACCTGTTTCTCATTGACATGATCACTTGGAATATGCATAGCTGATATGCTCAAATTTGATGTGCGAACTGATCCACCTTCATTTAAGGGGTTAGCATCACCAACTACTTTGAGTGGTGGATCTTCTGGCGATGAGAAGTCAGAACTATCGAATGTCGACAGTGACACACACTCATCAAAGTACGCCAGGGCTTCTTCTGTCAAACGTTTAGACATCTTTCTTCTCTCAAGGCTAGCCTATCGTCATTTTGGTGAAATTCATTAGAGAGAGAGGGAGGGAGGGAGAGAGGGAGGAAAGTTATCAATACAAACGGTAATATAACAAAGGCGTGAAATTATCATCGCACAAATTAACATTGCAATCCGTACAAATGGCTTTTTCGTGTATATTGTGTACATGTGCCATCAGAAAAATCCTGCGAAGTACATATCACATTCATGAGGATCTTATCGTCCTCCTAGCAAGCTTCCAGAAACATATTACAGAACTATCTTCCCACGTCACAGAAAGAGCTAAGGTTTAAAAAGAAGAAAAAAAGAAAAACACATCACATAAGCATTTTTACTAACGTATGCCAAACTTAAAAAGAAGAAGGAAGCTTTTCATCTAAATGGTTGCCATCCAGCTCATATACTCTTTAAACAATGGAAATTAACTAAAGCGCTTTAACCTGTTTAATGAAAGGAAAAGAATCAACCAGAGGAGAGATGAAGCGCTCACTTTTCGTCCCGGACGAGACTTTTGTTCGAAAGACGCTCTCGCATCTGGAAGAATTTCCTTCAGGATTCTACTCAGTTCTTGCCCACGGTGCTCCTCAACAGCCAAGTCTGCTCTTAGTTTTCTGGCTCTTTCTTGGGACTGCAAGTCAATGTCAATCAGCAATTTTAGTGGCAAAAGGAAATGAGTTGCCAGACGATGCATCGAGCTACAAATCCAACAATTGAAAAAACTTAATCTTTAAGCACCAGTTCACTACAACGTAGTACATCACTTTTTTATGTGATAGCCAAGCGATAACAAGTGGACATTTAGAAGAGTGAACTTGAAGTCTACCCACAAAAATAACTACAGAGCTAGTTCAAAAAGATCCTGAGCAAGGAAAACACCTCCTCAAGCTTTTCTTCATATTCTCGCCTGAAGTCCATGACTAGTTCAACTGCTCCTGGATTTACAAGGTCAGGGGGATATCTGCGACGTTGGAGATTCCAATGGCAGTGGTATTCCTCCTTTGAATAGCCTAATTACATTTATAGCACAAAAAGGCTCAATAAAAATAGGCAAAGGATCAAAATAGACATTATTTTCACCACGCTTACATGTTTAAGACAAGTATCCAAAAATAGATTCAATGACCTGGAGCTTCAAACATTCTCAATTCCACATGCAAAAGATGTTTGAATAATTATACATTCCCTCAACAAGGAGAGCACATGCATGATCACAGATCATATCAGACTCCCAATTAATACAAAACACCCCTAGTGTGCTAGTGACACCATACGGCCCAAAAACCTCTTAATTAGTGGAAACAGGAAGCCATTATGAATGCTTTTCCTTATTTTCATGGCTTTGGTTCTCCACACCTTCTTTTTAGTGAAAGAGCTTTATTACCACTCTTATAGGAGTTTTTGGAAGATGTAGAGGAGCACAGTAGTAATAGTGCCATTTTCACACAGCTCATGTAAGCAATAGAATTAGCCCCAAAGAACATTGCATTACTAAGTAAAAAGAAACTGCATGAGAACACCATATCAATATCACACAAAACAGATGTATTTTCTTGGTCCAAGCAATAAAGAATAGCGGAGGCTGCTTGTGGAAGCACATACCACAATCTCTGGAGATAGAAATGAATCTTATTTTCAGCCATAATTCTCCCAAATGTTATTTATCCAATTTATGTCTTCCTCTAATCACCAGTCATGCAATGTCGTCTTTCATGGCCAGTACATGAGATATATATATCATTGATTAACTTCCCTTCTTAAAAAATTGAGATTCTTCCAATAGGCATATTACACATGCAAGATATCCTAACAATTGACAAAGACTAGCCGAAATTTTAAACTTGTTTAAAAAAGTCTGCATGCATATGCATGTACCTTGCATATAATTTCTTGCACATAGTTGCTGGTGTAAAGAAGAATGACAATGGCAACTGCCATGACGAATAATAAAACATATCTGATAAAGCACCACAGTACTTTTCCTTAGGGTCCAGCCCATTTATTTTCTTCTGGTTTAAGGATGAGAAAACTCTCTTTGATAATTGCAGAGTATCTTTCTAAAGTAGTCATCACTTTTTGCAACTCACCACCAGCAACAATATTTACAGATTTAGATAGGTGGCGCAAGTGCAAGAACTGTTTCTCTCTATATAATGCAATGGTTGGATGAGAGTAAACCTCACCAAGACAGTCAATTCAAGGTTGTATAGGTCCACAAGTGATGTGGAAAGCAAACACAGATCTTGAAATGCAAAAACTTCAATGATTAGTGAAAACTTCAGAGTAGCATCTGCTAGTTTCAGTTCCACAATGAGTTTTATCCTTCTTAAAAAGTACGAGATAGGAAAAATTCAAGAAATTTGTGAATTTTTATTCTGAAAAGGCATGCTTGATCACACAACCTGTGATGCCAGTCATCTGGAAAGCTCTATCAAATCAATCCTTGTAATAAAATCTTTCCTACTTGGGTTTACCCAGAATAAGCATGATGTCATATGACCTCTAAGAAGAACTCAATTGGCAAGAATGCTACATTGTCACTGAATTTGCAAGGGAAAAAGCGCTATGATGGATGAAAGATCAATAGGACCTACAGTTTCAAGGTCAGTTTGAATGTCAGAGATTGCCCGTCTCACTTCAGATCGAACTGTTTCATAAATGCTGCTAGGAGTAGCATCACCTCCCAAAGCATCCTCCGGTTCTGGCTGCAGTCATAGCACAATGGGAACTATGTTATGAGCAGTGAAATTCAACGTGGACATTATAACATTGAAGAAGCTGTATTATGTAAAAAAGCAACAACAGAGTAACTATTATTAATTTGTTACCATAATTTGTTCGGAGACAGAGACTGCTTTAAAGGTCTTCTCCTCTACTCCAGAAAGAGAGCCCACCGAAACTGCATCTTCCCAATGCGAAAACTGCGAAGAAGACTAAGATAGGCAACATATTCAAAAAATCGATCTTCACGAGTTAAAGTTTAATTCGATGCTGAGCTCCTACCAAACTTGTGGCAGAATCATCGGGTGGCCGAACACTCCGGTGTTGGCTAGTCCAAGTCCTCAAATTCTTCATCTGATCCGAAACATCAGAACGACTACTCGTATACTTTGTTGATGAATCATGATCTGGCTCAACTTCACTCTGACCACACAACAAAAGAAAAAAGGCCACAGACACAAGCTCAATACTCTATCAAACGCCCCCAAAATTCCAGGACCTCAATAAAGATAAAGGACCAGACCTCGGAGCTAACCAAATGGCCTCTGGAAACCGGATTCCGCGACACCGACCGGACCCGCCGCCTCGTGTCGACACTTGACAAGCTCCGGCCGACATCCCTCCTATCCCCCGACGAATTCGACCCGACGCCTCCGTTCCTCGAGACCGATCTCCCCCTCCTCTCATCGACAACCCCGGACTCCTCCCGTCCGCCTTAGTCCCACCTACCTTCGATCCGACACCACCGGAGTTCCCACCACCCCTGACCGATTTCTCGGGCAAGGTCTCGTCTTCGGGCGGGGAATCGCCGCTGCAGAACAGAGGGTTGTTCCTCTTGTTCAAGAATTCGGGTGGCGAGGAGGAGACCCTGGAGAAGGCGCTCACGCTCCTCGATCTCCTGGGCGGGGGCCGCCGCTGGGCGTCCCGCGAGGCTTCTCTAACGGAAGAAGAAGAAGAAGAAGCCGCCCCCGCGCCGGCGGAGGAGCCAGAGGAAGCCTGCGCGGCGGTGGCGGCGGCGCCGCCTCTTCTCGAAGTGGACTTGAAGGCCGAAACAGCCATGGAAACAGAGAGTGCGAATCCACGGAGGATTCACTCTGCACGCGCGCCCGATGGAATTTATGACTTACCCACCACCCAAGAAAGACAAAAGAAGAAGGCAACAGTGATGGGTATGTAGGACGGGAGCAGAGAGTCCCGTGGTGGGGCGCTCTTTCGTCTTCCTCTGGGCCTTTTCACTGTCGGAGATTGCGCCAGTTTCGGCGCTACCCAACGTTGGGAAAAGCGCCCGCTTTTCTCTCTGGTTTTGACCAGACGAGCCGTCTTTCTTGCCAGCCCGTTCGGTGCTCTCTCCCTCTCACATGGCCACGTTCCGTTCCTGTTCCTCTTTCCTCCTTTATTAATGGCGAGTGCTTCTATGGCGGGAGAAGGATCCGCTTCTTCGTTAGCAACGCGTAGGCCGCCATCTTCGGCAGAGCTTTTTCTTTTACTTTCTTTTCTTTTCTTTCCTTTGGCTGAGCATTATTGCGTTGACGATCCATTATGCAACGAGTTGAATCGCCTTGGCTCGCTTCTTTTTCTGGCTTTCTTTAAGTTCTGTGTGCAATGATGACGGGTTTATTAATCAAGAACTTTTAACAACCACCGCGCGAGCAAATGGTCAACACGTGCGATTGCGAGGATGTCGACAGTTGGATTTGGCTTGGATTTTCATGAAATCCAAACCAAACTAAACCAAGGCGTGAATCCAACCCGAACCGAGAGTCTGGTTTGATTTTTCTATTTTTGCATCGCATGTTGAAACCAAACTGACTAAATAATAAGAAAAAAAGAGAGATTTTACGTTGGGCATTCGATTTTTATTGCGAATTTCAGTTCGGTTTGGCTTGGTTAACTAGACCGAACCGAAAAAAAGAACGAAATTTCGATTCAGTTTTGAGTGGCATGGTGAACACATAGAATGCTTCCGCGAAGATGTTTCCTTACAGATTCATGTCTATGTAGATTTCACAGCATTGTGCAATCAATCAAGTCATCCAGTTCCCATTCCGGTAGTGCGCGTTTCCCTAATGGTACTAGACATCACGAACGGAACAAGAAGATCGTCGGATCAGAGAGAAATCGATTCACTTCTCTCCTCGCAAAAGCAGTTCAATTACCACAGTGAGGAAGCCGTCTACTTGCCAGGCATTAATAACTACTTCAGACAAGCTCTGGCCAAGCCTAAGGCCAACCAAACTCCGTGCACAGTTCAAATAATCTCAAACTTGAGAAAAGAAGAAATAGCAAATGATAAGTACCACGACATATTTGGCTGTTGCAAATTTCAGCATGGTGAAATGAAGAGTGAAAAGAAACAAGAAACTTCTGTTATTGCCCTCAGTCGGTTACATCGAAACAGAGCTTAGCCTCGTCCCAAGGGCCGTTGATCTCAAACTTGTATTCCTGTATCCTTATAAGCCAGTAAGGGCACACCACGGCAAACAAACACCAGCAAAACTAGAAACATGAAGAAAAGCACCCGATGCAATTTATAGACAAAAGCCAGACTAACAGCCATTAACACGAATGAGAACAGGAGATGTAAACAAAAAGACCGTTTCTTTATGCAATGAGTGACTAATGGGGCAAAAAGAAAAATGACGAGAGAGAACAGCATTATAGCAAAGACATATCCGGATGAAGGAAGGCGAGAAGCAACGAAAACTGAAGCCACAATAGAGGCATTCAGGGATATGCAACTGGTCAAGGTAGGATTTTTCCAGGTTCCTGAAGCATGTACCGTGCTTCGCGCGTAGTCGTGTAAGAATAGATGGATGATCATCAGTGAAACGGTTACTGCCCAGATGGAGTCTGAACTTATGGACGTCGTTAGAGTTCTGTAGATAGGAGCCAAGACATACAACCCGGATGTAAAGAAGGCAACATTCGCTAAATAATGGAGAAGCTGATTGAGCGAGAGCATCTTTTCTGTGAGCAGCAGAATCATGAACCCCGACATCAGAAGGCTCGCATCAATAAGCAGGAGAGACTTCTCACTGAGACTAGAGTTCAAGGTGTAGGTCCAAACGACACCAACCAGAACAACAATGCATAGGTATTGAGAAATCGAAACCGAGTCTCGCATCACCTTCATTAAATCCCGTTTGACGACATTGGCATTCGTGACCATACCTTCAAGGAAAGAATCATCCGTATAATTGTCGTCATATCCAGGCTGCATCCCTCCATACGCCACTTTTCTCCATTTGGGTCTGGTAGGAGAAGAGTTTTCTCTATCCATGGTGACTGAAATAAGGAAATGCCTGTCAACGAGATGTTGATCCACAGTCAATGAATCCTCCTATTGTTGTTCTATGTGCAATAGATATATGCCAGGACCTCCACAAGATCTGTGCTTCCTGCATAGTCATGATGGCGACAAGATCAAGCCACAGAAAACTCAAAACGACATTGAATAACGGGAAAATAAGCGGGATCAAGATCCACTAAGCTATTTTGAGATTGCAATTTTCAAAGTAACCAAACTGGAGATGCCACATAGCACAATCTTCACTACCCAAGCATGCATTTTAGAGAAAACTAATCATGCTACGCTCGATCTCAAATCATCAGTCAATCGTGAGGGCACTCTTATTCATCAAGAAGCACTTCATCACGCAACTATACTCTTACAGAGCTTAGCATGAAAACTGCGATCTAAGTCCGTCCATCATAGCTCTTCCCATAACATCCCCGACAAAAATTCGAATCCAGAACAACCAATTACCCAACCAACCCATTTGAACAAGCTTAGCAACGTGACGAGCCTACAAACCTTTTCACATGGGCCACTCCACATCTCGACTTCCACAACCAGATCCCAAAGGAGACGAAACGTCGGGAGCGAAATGGGAAATGGAACCCTACCCTACTAGCAATTCGAAGTTCCCAATAAACAAGATTCCTTACACACTGAGGATTTTCATCAAGCAGTTGGCGCGCGAAACAGAAATATCGAAGGGAACAACAAAATGGAGCTCCGTAAAGCGGAAGGAAATCCAAAATCCACACCTCGACGAGCTCGCGGGCACGAGAGCGAGAGATCGCGATCAGTGGAGCTCTCAATTCGCGCGCACACCAGCACAGGCCCGGGCACGGGCAGAGGCACCGAGAAAGCGCTCGCCGCTGCCGCCGCCGCCGCCGCAGCGAGGTTTCGGCGCCGCGAGTTGCTAATGGAATCGGAGCCTAACGACTCGGCGTCGGCGGATCATCGGAAGACGAGAAGAAATCCGACGTGACCGGCGACGTTCCCCCGTTCCGGCTATCAACACGAGAGAAGCTTTAATCTCATTGGCGATAAATGGGCCGGGCCAGGTCGGGCCCGGAAAAGCTCGCGGGTCACTAAGCCCATGGAAATTACGGGCTCTGATTGGAGATTGGTAAAAGCGCTTGGCCCAGCTCGGTTTTGACATGTGAACAGTTCACTTCACTCGTCTATATAGAGTTATTTACGTCTACAACTCTAAATGCTCCAATTTAGTTTCTGCTACATGTTTTAGAGAGAGCCGAATTTTGTAAATTGACCGAGAGAGACGGGGTCTCTGGTGGGGCCCAGCCGGAGAGAGAGAGCCGTATATCTTCCAAAGAAAGTCTGATTCCAACTTGGCACATGGCGACATGTGTCGCCCGATGAATAAACTCGGATTATGCCATGTTGAAATCAGAACTGCAATCAATATTTTCTCCATGTTTTAGTTCGATAACAATATAGTTATCGCTCCTGCTCAACACTTGGATCAACGACAACTCTTCGGACTTGTGTCTCATGACACTTAATCCGCTATTCTCCAACCGTTTTTAATTTCCCGATCGATTGAGAGAATATCGATTCTACCCGTGACACAAGTTCTCCGAGGAGGTATACAGCGGGTTCTTGAAGACTACAATGAAACCAAGGTTGGATCAAAGGGCTTGTGAATCCGACTTAACTTTGCTAAATGCGTTTAAGACAAGAACATCCTATTTCTTAATCTCAGCAAACTGAGCATGGCGACGCCTTCTCCTAGCGAGGGAGGCCGTGCTGTGCTCGTCACATCACTCCTCAACTTCAAATCAGATCTAACAACCGGCAGCCCCATGTGTTGTCGCCAGTGGAGAGATGAGTCTCCGTTCCTGTCATAGACACGGAAATGGCTACAAATTTCCAGCAAAGGTTCGGTTCGTACCTGCATGCAGATGGCCGAGAATGGCAAAGCTCTCGGCCCAATGCCAACCGATTCCTCTGCCGAGCATTAAATTCCTCCACAGCCGTACTTGCACCAAACCCTGTCTTTCTTCTTCGACTGATGCAACCGAGCAAGAAACATTCGTTTCTGAAATAAAGAAAAGAAACCCATCAGACCCCGGGAACACTAAACGAGCGGGAGAGGGGTTCAACTCTCAACGGAGCGTGTCGTGGGGGTTGCGTGCGAAATCTGAATGCGTTTGTACTTTGCACCACTCTCGAGTTATATTCACTCTTTCCTTCCTTCTCTGTTTCTTTTAGGGTTCATTTTCCCCCTTGCTTCCCGACGTCATGGCTTTGCATCTGTCTTTCAACCTCGAGGCCGACGGCCAGGTATACATTTATACGTCACAGTGTACATGTAAGTATGTATGCGCGTATCTTCTTCGTAAACGAGCTTACTTTCCCTTCTTCCGATGAATCTTTTCTCTAGGGTTTTCTCCTCATCTTTACTTACCTGTTCTTTTTATGGGACGGGGTACGCAAGCTTTCCTTTCTTTGGCTTGTTATCTGTTCTCCTGTTGGTTGATGAGAAAGATGGGGGTGGCCACAGGTTTTATTTGAAGAAAGCTCGAGCGTGAGGAAGGTGATCCTGGATAGGCCCAAGAAACTGAACAGCCTCACTTATGAAATGGTACTGAATAGTACAGATGACATAACCCCCCTCTCTCTCTTTAAAGTATAGCTTCCTCTAACATTCTTACCACTGAATGCGAGATCTTTCTGCACGGCTCTTGACGACTTGAACTTATGCAAATTCTCAGAAACGAAAAACGAAAAAGTGGATTATTTAGTGATATTAGCTGTCGCAGCAATATTTTATTTTTGTTCTTTAGATTTTTTTGCACACCTAACAAAATACAAACAGAGACGATCAACTTCTCTCCCTTCTTCCCCCGTGATAGGCGTCTCTGGTGTTAAGGAAACTGGAAGCATATGAAGATGATCCTGCAGTTGGATGCATAATGCTGAAGGTGAAAATGACAAATCACGCTCTCTCTCTCTCAGTTTCCTGTTGGGTGCTAGGAAACATAAATCTTTTTCTTGGAATTATTTATTTTATGGACAAACCTGCCGACTTCAGCAATATGCTTTGCATGTGATTTAATGCACTGATGGAAGAATTTCATCAGGGGAATGGTAGGGCCTTCTGTGCTGGAGGCGATGTCATGAGAGTGATCTGCACAGCTATGGCAGGTTCTCTCTCTCTCTCTCTCTAGGTTTTTTCTAACCATTTACGCTCCCTTTTTTCACCTTTTATATACTTTTAATTAATGCCCCGTTAAATATGGAAAAAAAAAAAAAAACCATAGGACATTGGAGCTTGGGTTCAAGATTCTACGGTCTTCAGCTCATCTTAGATTATCTACTGGCCACTTACACAAAACCTGTGGTGAGTCCCAACTCTACATAACAAAGTATAGGCACATGCCCTACTTCTTCATTCATCATCATCATCATCATCCATGCCGAAAATAGAAATATTTTTATACACATCACATTCCAACGATGGTGCTTGTGTTGAAATAAAATAATTATTCACTATATTAGAGGAACTAAGACGACTTCATTGACTCGCTACTTTCTTTCTATATGTTTATTATCCATGTATGAAGGTTGCTCTAGTTGATGGAATTGTGATGGGTGGAGGAGCTGGGCTATCAATGCAAGCGACGTTTTGCGTCGTCACCGAAAACACGGTATTGGTCGTGGAATCTCTTATTTTCTTACTAACTAGTTGAAAAGGAGCACGACATATGTGTGTAATACAAATATATATATGTTTATATTTTGCTCATCATTTTTTTTTTAAAAAATTATTTTGAGCCATATATTTCATTGATTGACTTGTGAAAATATGCATAGGTATTTGCTATGCCGGAAGCATCAATAGGTTTATTTCCAGATGTCGGCGCATCAAAGTTCCTCTCTAAGCTTCCTGGTGCTTTTGGTGAACTTTCTCAGACACAAAAATAATAAACAAGATTAATACACATTTTTTGTTAGTTTTATCTTTGGTGATTTTATTCATAGACACACATATACTCGTAAAATCAAATTTTAAATCAATGCTTTTGATTTTTCGAGATATTATTTCTCCTCAACAATAAAGTGGAATGCATTTGATCTAACTCCATAGGAGAATATTTGGCGCTTACTGGTGCACGGCTGAATGGTGGCGAAATGCTAGCTTGTGGTCTCGCATCTCATTTTGTGCTCTCCAAGGTAATTTTTTTTTTTTCATTTTTATATAGACTATTTTCTCGAGTAATTCTCATTAATTTGTTATGAGATAGGATTAATTAATTTGTCCATTGTTTTCTTTTTAATTATACCTCCACAGACTCACTTAGGTCAATATTCCGTAGTTAGCTTGGTCTTAATTCCATAAGATTAGTACACAATTTTTACTGTATTTTACTTCCATTTTTATTATACATTATATATTTAAATCACTAATTTCATCTGTAAAACCCTAATTATCATCTCTCTCTCTCTCTCTCTCTCTCTCTCTCTCTCTAATAAAGGCTCCTCGTTTGTGGGTTTCAGGAGCTTCCATTACTGGAAAAAGCTATGTGCGAGGAGGCACCTTTAAGCAAATCAACCGTCTTGGATTTATTAAACAAATTTGCGCATAACCCAAATATGAATGAAAATAGCATTTTCAGGAGGTAATTTTCCCGAGCTTCCAATTTCTCACCCACAGATGTTAGTATTATTAATGGCAAATTATCACATTAGCCATTTGGTTGAGACAGATTGGAGATCATCAACAGATGCTTCTCGAGACCCACCGTCGAAGAGATATTCTCGTCACTGGTAATAAACTCGCGATTAAAAAAGCAATTAACCTAGCCCGCATTTTCGCTTCCTGCTTTGTCTTTTAAATCGAACAATTTTTTTGCAGGAAAATGAGATTGAAAATAATGGAGCAGAGAAATGGATCGAAGATGCCATGAGGTCCATGAGATCAGCCTCCCCAACAAGCCTCAAGATAACTTTGAAATCGGTAGTGATAGTGGAGATTAGCTTAATTTAATTAATTTTCCAGGAGTGAGTTTTACTTCATATCAATGAAAGTTAATCGAGATTAAATTTCGGGACCGCAGATTAGAAAGGGACGGACGCAAGACCTCGAGCAATGCCTTACTCACGAATACACTGTCTTCTGCAACATGTTGCGAGGATCCATAAACAGAGATTTCTTTGAGGTCGCTTTGAAATTAAATTTATTTTATTTATTCCACGTTTAATTTTTTATTTTTGTCGGGAATTATGCAATGTCTTAATATATCCTGCATCTTTTTCAGGGTTCAAGAGCGATCCTATTTGACAAGGACAAAAAGGCCAAGGCATGCTATTCTAATATTGATTAATTAGCGCATTATCTTTAAATATGTGAATATTAATTAATTATATTTGTTTTTTAAAAAATTTCTAAAAAATTCCCCCCCTTCGTTTCCTTGGAGAAAAATGCAGTGGGACCCACCGAAGCTGGAACTGGTAGCTGATGGGATGGTGGACAAGTTCTTCACGAGCCTTGATGGGGTCGACCCGGATTGGGTCAACCTACGGCTCCCGATCCGGTTGGGCCAGACCCGGTCGCGTGCGAGGCTCTGAGGGGAACGTCATGTGCGGAAGGGACCTGTCGCTCCTCTCGGACTATCCAATGAAATTTCCATTTATGAGATCTTATTGTTTATTCACATAGACATGTTTCAATTTATAACTATCTCGTGAATTTAATCGCTTGAACTTTAGTGTTTATTATGTTTGGCGCATGAAATTAGTCACACTTCTAGTTTGGTCAAACTTAAGAGATGCAGTTTTTTCTTCCTTTGCATTAGCTGTGTCTTAAGAAGTTTTGTTTTATTATAGCTTAGTCGCAATAGCCACTTCAAGAAAATTAGGAAGAATTTCAGTTAGGAAGATTTTGACACACATATATATAGGATTGCTATATGCACACACAAACACAAGGTGATACTGAAGATCTTGAAATCTTTAGAATGCTTCTTAGCATAAATATTATTCACCCATATGGACTAATCTCACGTTTAAAGTTGTCTAATGAAAAATTCAGATGAAGGATTGTACCTTAGCTTGCCTCAAATGGGCCCTTTCAATGTCATTCTGATTGCAAAGGAGACAAATTTGCACCACGAAAGATCTTGAGATCCATCAATTATACGAAACGATCTAGCTTAATCCTCGTGGAGAAAGTCTTAAAAAAGGACTATTTGAAGTGACTCCCAAGAGGCAGCGACCGTTTGGGAATGCATGTCGCTTGTGATTAGTGTCATAAGACCTTGCTCGTTTGATGAGACAGTGAGGGTATGACATGCCCCTCAATCAAAGGATTTGATGTTTTAATCGGTGTTGATCCGTGTCGATAGAAATACTTTCTTTTGACATTTGGTCGTTGAGGCCGTCAACGGTGCAGCCGAGGAAGTCGAAGTCGAAGTCGAAGTCGAGGTTGGCGACAAGCAAGGATTACATTGTCGAAGAGGTTGTCACCAGCGGTAATAGTGAGCTACAGAGTTCAAGCAACCAAGACGATTAATAGTAAAAAAAAGAAAAAATAAAAAAATTCTGAAATTTTTATAATGTCATTGAGAAATGGAGTCATATATGTCAAATTTTTTGTCAGGCCTAATAAAACTGCTAGCATGGATTGGATCTCCACAATAAAATTTTCCAACTTAAATCGCCAAATGGACTACATTAGAAAATTCTTATAAGGTTCATAACTATATTTACCTAATTGAAAAGTTTAAAATTATATTAATAGCAACATAATGATTTAAAATTGATTTGGTAATTTTCTCATTTCTGTCTTATTCACTATCTTCATCTATGAAAAGTCACATTCTTTGCACATACCATTACTCCCACCTATTTTGGATCAAGTATGGCCCTACTCCATTTGCCCAACATGCATTTATTGAAGGAGATATTGCGCTGATATCATATGGACCAATCCTGCCTGTTCCACGTAACCCATTGTAGTAGAGCAAGGTAAAAATAAAAGAAAAGGTTTTGCGTTTTACTAAACTTTTGTCTATGATCAATTTTGATTGATATAGTTTACAAATATGGACATGGGTTATATTTGCCTCCATCCCAAATCAAAGGAAACTTCCTTGAACCCATCTAACCATGCTTCTTATTGGTACGTCACAGATTATGAACATCACTCATATGCAATTTAACTAAAACAAACAAAGTTGGACCATATTTTCCTTCAACCGAGTCTCCGATTGTTGGGATACAAGTAGTGAACATTCACCACGTGCAGTGTAAGTAAAACTAAAAAAGGGCGGTATACATATTTGTAACCCACAGTTGGAGCAAATTTCCTCTGCCTTTGAATACGACATTTCCAACCAGGAGGAAGGAAAACAACCATCCGATCCAGGATGTCCACATTAATTTTTCTAAAGCCGAGTTTGCACCGGGATGATCTTCGTATTCGTGACCCGCCACTCGGAACACCGGTCCGAGAGTGTTTCCTCCGATCAAAGACCGAAACGGAACGACATCTCAAATTTTTACTCTAAAAGCACGCGGTCGAGGGAAGTTCTTCGTGAGGAAGCAGGTAAAAGTATGGAGTCCAGCGTGTAGGATGGTGAAATGGATTTAGGGCAACAATAAACGACGGGGAGCGCAAACTCTGCACCTTCAATAGGAACTTTTATGGTAAGTTCTCAGCCACACCAATTAATACCCTAGGACCGAGGCCGCTATGTGTACATACGGACTGATTTTTGGGAACTTGTACCTCCAAACTTGCACCAGATCCATATAAAATCCGTACCTCGCCATTGGCTCCTCTCTCTCTATGGATTTAGGGCAACAATAAACGTCGGGGAGCGCAAACTCTGCACCTGCAATAGGCACTTTTATGGTAAGTTCTCAGTCACACCAATTAATACCCTAAGGGCCGAGGCCGCTATGTGTACATACGGACTGATTTTTGGGAACTTGTACCTCCAAACTTGCACCAGATCCATGTAAAATCCGTACCTCGCCATTGGCTCTCTCTCTCTCTCTCCTTTTCTGAAATCAAGTGCTGGTATCATACACTAAATCCTTGCAAGCGTGCATGAGATTTATCGGGGATATGAGGTTTAGTCGTAACGATCCGGCTTGGTCCATGCGGAGAAAGTCTTAAAAAAAGGAGTATTTGAACTAACCCCAAAATGCATCGCGCTTGAATTTGTGTCATAATACCTTACTCTTTTGATGAGAGTATGAGGATGCGACATGGGACGACCTAGCCGGCGTTGATTCGTATTGCCAGCAATACTCCTTTTTGACATTTGGTCACCGAGGCCTCGATAATCGAGGATTGGATGGTTGGAGAGGTAGCTACTAATAGTGACGGAGATCTACAAAATTCGAGCTAACAAATCTACAAGGAGACTATGATCAGTTAAAAAAAAATAATGAAATTTTTTGAAATGATAATATTTGGAATAGAGTCATATATGTTAGATTGCCGGTCATGTCACATAAAATCGCCAACGTTAACTGGGTCTCCACATTAGAATTTCCCTAACTAAATTAGCTTGATAAGTTATATTGGAAAATCTTTAAAAAAGTTCATAACTATATTAGCCAAATTGAAAAATTTAAGATATCTTCATTAATGAAGAATCACCTATCTAGGTCTTCTCCACATGCGATTACTCCTGTCTATTTCAAATCAAGTTTGGCCCTACTCCATTCACCAACCATGCATTTATTGGAGGAGTTCTTGCATTGATATCATGTGGACCAATCCTTTTTGTTCCATGTGGCCCATTGTAGTAGCGTTGGGTAAAAATAAAATGATTCGTGTTTTACTTCATTTTTCTCCGTGATTAATCTTATGATTGATAGCTTATAAATACGGATATGGGTTATATTTGCCTGTATCCCAAATCAAAGGAGACTTCCTCAAACAAATATAACCATGTTTCTTATTGGTAGGTCACAAGTCATAAACATCACTTACCATGCAACCTTAATAGATAAAGGTGGACTATGTCTTCCTCCAACCATGTCTCGAACCGTCGGGGTATAAGTAATGAACATTCACTGCTTGCAACCCGAACTAGAACTAAAAGTGGGCGCCATACATGTTGGTAACCCATTTATTAGAGATGATTGGAGCAAGTATTTCTCCGACAGAAGGTGGAGGAGAACACAGCCCCAAAGAGGGCGATGCCCGTGTTTGTGACTCACGAATGAGCCTGAATACGACACCTCCACCCAGGAGGAAGGAAAATAACCATCCGATCGACGACGTCCACATTAATATTTCTAAAGCCGAGTTTGCAAGGGGAAGATTCGCGACCCAACGCTCGGAATACCGGTTCGACAGAGTTTCCTCCGATCAAAGATGGCAGAAAAGCACGAACCGAAGCGGCACGATATTTCAAATTTACCCTAAAAAGCACGCGGTCGAGAGAAGTCTTGTCGAGTAAAAGCATCGAGTACAGCATGTAGAATGGTGAAACGGATTTAGGGCAAATAATAAATGAGGGGGAGCGCAAGCTCTGCACCTGCAAGATGAGCTTTTATGGTAAGTTCTCAGCCACACCAATTAACACACTAGAACTGAGGCCACTGTGTGTATTTATGGATGGGCTTTACTAACATAACAATCATTTGGTATTATGAAAATAATAATTTATTACGAATCATAAATTCTTGAATAAATAAGGGTAATAATAATTTATAATTTAATTTCAGAATAGATTATTATTAGTATCATGCAATTATTTTTCTATACGGACTGACTTATGGAAACTTGTCCCACCAAAATTGCACCCTTCTGGTTTACAGTAGAGTGGAAAAAGAAGATCCATATAAACCCTAGTCTGTACCTCGCCATTGAGTAATCATATCTCTATACGGACTGACTCATGGGAACTTGTCCCACCAAACTTGCACCCTTCTGGTTTACAGAGAGAGTGGAAAAAGAAGATCCATATAAACCCTAATCTGTACCTCGCCATTGTATTACTCTCTCTCTCTCTCTCTCTCTCTCTCTCTCTCTCTCTCTCTCTCTCTCTCGTTTTCTGAGATCTAGTGCTGGTTCCATGGCTTTCCGTTGCTCTTTCGACCTCGAGGACGACGACCAGGTACGTATACATCATTTGCTTCCCCCATGCACATACTCCATGTCTTGCACGATGCAAGTGATGTGGCCTCTTGATATTTCTGCCTGCGTTTCGGATCTCGGGTGGGTCTTTCTTCTGGGAGTGATCTTCTTGATGCAAAAACTGCTGGTGGACTCAGGTGTTGTTCGAAGAAACCTCGAGCGTGAGGAAGGTGGTGTTGAATAGGCCCACGAAGTTGAACTGCCTCACTTATGAAATGGTACGACAATTATTAGAATGGAGTATAATCGACAGTATAGAGAATTTTCTCGAAACTCGAAGCGGCGGTAATTCGGCGTCCAAGGAATCTGAAAGTAATTGCTATAAGATAATTGGTCGCTTAGACTTTAATTCGTTCCGTATGTGTAGGGTCATTGTTAGGTGAGTTGATAATTTCCCCGGGTTTGACGGGGTTTGTTATGTGTTTTAGTCAGGCCTTTTGCTATATATATATATATGTATATATGAAAAAAGAACTTAAGATATGAAAAAAGAACTTCACAATCAACATTTATACAATGACATGTTTTATGATATTCTGCAAGTCCCATTCAACAATCAGATTGATGCTTCCATCATGGGATTGCTTATTATTCTCATTATGCACCTTCTTTTTCTTTGGTTCCAAATTACAGGTGACTCAGATGTCAAGAGCTTTGGAAGCATATGAATGTGATCCAGCAGTTGAATGCATAACTCTAAAGGTGAAATACAAAATGTTGCTGTGATTTGTACTTTCGGATGCTGTAAAATTTGAAAAAACCCAAATCTATTGTCCGGTTAATTCGATCTTAAATTTTTCAATTTGGTCAGTTTAGTGTCAAACATTTTGATGATTTTTCAATACAGGCTTTTGGGCTAATTTTAGCTAAAAATTATTGATATGGCAATCCATTGGCATCTACATGGCAAAACCAATACTGATATGAATGATTTTTTTGATTTTATTTTTCTTTTTTGCCTGTGGCTGGTCTTAGTGATGGCCACACTCATTGGCCATATTGTTGGCCATAAGCAAGGGTTGCCCTCACTTGGGTGAGAGGTGGCCAGTGAGGGCAGCCCTCATCCTCACCAGATCTGGGCAAGGGGTGGTAGGCAAGGATTGACGCCCTCGCCAAGCCCTTTGAGCACCAATCCTCTCCAGCAGCCCTCTGCACTCTACCAACACATCCCCTATGGTCGAACTGCCCATCGAGACCTTAACAGCCACGCTGTCTCTCATGTAAGTGAACATCGCCGCCGCACCAATTAACGCCTGGATTGCTTGCTGCCGCCCCTCCATCATCGACGGCCTGTAGCTTTGCCTGTTTTGGCTGTACACAGCCCCCGGGTTGAAGAAGACGGCGGCCTTCTCTAGGTGGACGTTCTGCTGGGAGGCCTTGTACTTCCACTTGAACGAAAAAAAAAAAAATCATAAAATTTAAAAAAATTATAAAGATTACCCACATCATCGCTGGTTATGTCACGTAGATGACTGGCACTAATTGGACTATCATGTCGGGCAAATTTGTACAGATGTAGAGATGTCATTGAGACAAGTTCTTTTTATCAGGGAAAAGGCAAGGCGTTTTGTGCCGGAGGAGATGTCAAAGGCGTAATCTGTACATCAGGGGCAGGTCTCTCTCTCTCTCTTTTCGCGTCGTCTCTTTAGCTGTTTGTACATGGGATGCTTCCTTAAAGATGGAGAATCGAGTGCAGGGCATTGGAGCTTTGCTGGTGCTTTCTACAGAAGCGAGCTCATGTTGGATTATCTGATCGCCACTTACACTAAACCTGTGGTCAGTTCAATTCACTGCTATCCATCTCAATTCGTTTTAAACGAGGACCATTCGAATCTCCTGATATGATGTATGCATATCTTCTCTGGCCATATCGCTTATATGTCGTTGAAGATCGCGCTGGTGGACGGGATCGTGATGGGCGGAGGAGCCGGGCTCGCCATGCATGCCGCCTTCCGCGTCGTCACTGAGAACACGGTATCAAATTTTCGATCTCTCGCTATCGATTTGAATGCAATTCTATTTCGTATGACGAAATGAATCGCAATAGTCATCATCAATGTTTACTAATTATACGTTTATCGTCTTCTTGCTGGATAATGAATAGGTATTTGCAATGCCAGAAGCGTCAATAGGTCTATTTGCGGATGTCGGTGCGTCGAAGTTCCTATCTAAGCTTCCGGGCTCTTTTGGTAAGCACTCGATAGGTTTAATTTATAAGTAAATATCGATGATAGTTATTACATGACAACATCATTAATAAACTATTTTAATTTTCTCTTTTTCGAGTCATTGTTTGCAAATCACATTGTGGAAGGTTGAATGTCCTTAGGAGAATATCTGGCGCTCACCGGTACACGCCTGGACGGCGGCGAAATGCTTGCCTGTGGTCTTGCATCTCATTATGTGCTCTCCAAGGTGATATTTTATTTATTCACATGGACAATTTTTGTCGAGTAATTATAGCATTCTTCAGAGTGTACTTTTTTTAGATTATGGAATATAAATAACAGACTTTATCTTTCCTCTAATTATTATCTCTCTCATTATCGTTTATTTTCCAAAAAAAAAAAAAAAAAAAACTATTTTTTTGAGTTTGTTTCAGGACCTTCCATTACTGGAAAAGAATTTATGTGAGGAAGCACCTCTTAGGAAATCAACCATTTCCGATTTATTAAGCAGATTCGCTCATAAACCAAATCTCAAGGAAAACAGCAGTTTCAGAAGGTAATTGATTTGTGTGCTTTCAAAATTTTTATATAAATGCTTGGCATCGAATTAAATTGATTTAGATTAAATGCAAAGGCTTCGAAGATTATCTATTCATTTGAAATTGGCCATTTGGCGATGCAGGTTGGAGATAATCAACAGATGCTTCTCAAAACCGACCGTCGAGGAGATATTATCATCATTGGTAACATTAGATCTAAAAGTGAATAATTTCATACAATTTCGCGCTTGGTTTATACTAATGTACTTAACTTAGGTCTTTTTATAGCAGGAAAATGAGGTTGAAAATGATGGAGAAAAGAAATGGATCAAAGATGCTATAAGGTCAATGAGATCAGCCTCTCCAACAAGCCTTAAGATAACTCTGAAATCGGTACTTAATTGCATTTCCATCACTTTTTTCTTTATTTTTTGCTTTTCATATGTGAAAATTTGATTCTTTTTTTAGCTTTATGATATATAAGTTATCATGATCTAAGGGAGTTAGGAAAATTTATTGACGTCATCAAATTTGCCACCCCAGATGAGAGAAGGACGGGCACAAACCATGGAACAATGTCTGACTCGTGAATACACAATTTCTTGCCACATGTTGCGTCGGTCCATGCATCGAGATTTTTATGAGGTCCCTAAACTAATTTTATCCATTCCTTCTTAATTTTCAATAAATACACACGCACACGCACACATCTGACCGTAGACGACAAACTCCCCGTTTTTCAGGGTTCAAGAGCCATGCTAATCGACAAGGACAATAAGCCCCAGGTATTATGTTGTGATTATAATTCAAAATTTTCGACTTGTTGAAAAATGATTTTGGTTGTCCTTAAAGGGGCTAAAGTTAAAGAAATGGGTAATACTACGAAAAATTCTAAACTGATATACCGTGACAAAATTATCCAAATTAACTTTTGAGTAAACAAAAATCTCAAATTAACGCACTTGTGACTTATTTACATTCCCTTAACTTCTGTCAAATTATATTGTGAAATTGTAAAAATAGATAACACATAATAATAACTCAATTGACATAATAAGTTGATGTGAAAATCCATATTTGTTTGAAGTAAATTTATTATAGATGTATCAAATTGAAAATTTTAATTTTTAATATATTTATCACAAATATATTAATTTGATATTTTTCGTGACATTAAATTCTTAAAAGAAAAGCCGAACGAAGTTAGAAACTACAAAAATTGCCCACATTTATTTCAATTTTCTAGAGTTCCCCCTTGTTAATCTTGACAAGTGCAGTGGGACCCGCCAAAGCTGGAACTGGTCACCGACGAAATGGTCGACAAGTTCTTCGTCAGCCTTGATGGGATCGACCCGTATTGGGTGAACCTACAGCTCCCGATCAGATCGGGCCAAACCATGGCCCGGGCGAAGCTCTGAGGGACGTCCCGGTTCTGGAGAAATGAATGGAAGTAGAACCATGGCAGGTCATGGTCTTTAATAAGAAAGAGCCACATAGCTTTTATTTCGGCTGATGAGCAAAGACTCGTTTTGTATCTTTTAAGTGTGCGCACCGTTCTATGAATCTTTCTATCTAGAGCTGCTCGCGATGACGAGCCGGATCTCTATGAAGTATGCGTGAACATCACAATTTGATTTATGAAAAATAAGTAAGATGGACATCTCGGGCTTTTGGTTCACGAACAAAAAGGTAAAGGTACAAGGGGAAGGGAGGAGCTCGCAATCTTATAAATGTGCTAGAAACAAGAATCTGAAGCTGGGAAAGAATGAGGAATTGCTATACCATGATGATGAGTCCCCGGCGCTCCCCTGAATCCTTATCATATGGACTAAGGCCCCCGATTTTGACTAAATCTGTTCTGATGACAAATCGTGAGGATGAGAGGAGATAAACCTCCCGACTTAGAACTCCACAAGTCTTCGTCTCTCTTCGGTCTCCAGAATAGGGACGAAGCTTATGCCTCAACGGTTGATCTCACTCCAATTGTTTTGCACCATGAAAGATAATCAAAAAGGTCGAAGCACGGTCCTATAGAAATGCAGGCACGCAGAGGGCGATCCCTCTTCAATCGATGTCAGCAGATGTGACATTTGTTCGCGACAAAGTTAAGGAACCTGGAGGTGTCTCTCTCTCATTCCAACCTGTAACATTATGGAGAAGAAACACCAACATAAGACTGCAGCGAGTAAATGAAAACAAAACAATTTCAACCTCATTTCTGCGAAGTTTGCTGCAAATCCGAGTTGGATATCCACCAAAGATCAAAGAGATAATGAGTGTGTCTTGCCTTGAAGTAGAAGATGCACACTTGATCCATGTAGCATAGATTCCCTGATCTTTCACCCTGCGAAGGAAAACCATAGCTAATATATGAATGTGGTTGGGAAAACCATAGCTAATATATGATGTGGTTGGGAAAACCATATGCAACTACCATAGCATCTAACACAATTCATGATCGCAACACTGGCTGTATATATCCTTATACCAGAAGACCTCATTGACAGTGCTTTGAAAATTAGAGATGTACCATGTAAGAATAAGATGAGCTGTCCGTTACACATATTCATCAATGGACCATCGTCAAAGACAGCTTCTCAAGCAACAATTGATCAAACGATCCACAAAACACTGACAACATATTGTAAAGTCACAAGATGTGTCCTATTTAGTGCTAAACAAGGAAGCAGTATTTCATCATTTAAAGAGTCCTTTCCCAATAGCTACCGGGTAGCAGATCCAGGAGCCACTTTTCATGGATATGAAATGCGATATAAACAGAGACAGCACAGAATGTTCACAAAACATGACTGGCAACAAAACCCAATTTGTGGTATACATACTATGGTCCAGAAGAACAAATTCTTGAAGCTGTTAGTCTAGCACAAACGGTATTTTTGTTTCTTTGGCAAGAATAACTTCAATTCCTTGAATTAATAGTGCCCAGCACAAAAGTAGTTGAGCAGAACTTTCTTTTGGACAAAGAACATGCGTGGTCATGTGTTAGGATATTATATCATAAAGTTATTTGCATATCAAAATTTCACTAAAGGAGTGTGCTGCACAAGAAACCCAAAGTCCAAATATCATTATCAAGCCATAGCAAAGTAGGATGACCATTGTTAATAAGAAGCTTTTTACTCACAGGTAAATGTCATCTGTAGGAATCTCAGGAAATAGATTAATGTAGAAACGAAAGCCATCAGGGCTAACGTCCCGGCATAATAAACCTGCCAAAGAGCAAAGCAATGTAAGAATGCTTGTTGCAATAGCATGTTAGTTGTTTCAACATAATTTTTTCTCTCTAAGACCCACATACCTCGGCTCTCAGCAGTTAAGAGGTGCTCCTTGGCCATTGCTGGAGCAATTCCTAGGGTCATGGCAGCATCACCAGCACTTACACCCATCTGAAGGGCGTCAGGCCGTGTTATGAGTGATTTGATTCTAGCAAAAACCTATAAACAGCATCCCTCAGTTATTATCAGGCAAAGTAGGAGATAAGTAATTAGAGTACTATTAGTTCCATGGGTAATATAATCCAAAGAGCACATATGCCTCAGTAGTTCCTACTGTCAAAGGAAAGATACGTATCCAACCACTAACACTGCTCACGGAATGATTTGCCATAATTTGATCATTGCATATGAGCCAACTCTTGATGATGACCAAGTTTGGCAGCCTCTTGCCTCAAACTACAAAATTTTCTCTCTTAGAGTCTAGAGAGCACGAGCAAGTGGTGTATCTATGAAAACCACAGTCCATAATGCAGTTCCCAAAGCAAGACTTATATAGCAGCCACAAGCATAACAACATTTCATCTCGGCAGTGTAAACTGAATACAGATAATCGAACGCAGGACATTTCACCCCAAAGTAAACTTGATCAACGCCTTCATAGATTAGAGAGCAAGAGAAAGATACCTCTTCATCGCTGTGAGACTTATTCTGGATAACCATTACTCCACTATCAAACTTCCGAAGCATTACAGGACTGAGAGAAGGGAAAGCTCCATAAGTATATCTTAAAAATCAGACATCATCTCAAAACAAGTAATAATGACACTGACATCCCTCAAATAGATAAAGATGCCTTACACATCAAACTTCTCCCACAGAGAACATGCTCGCAACAGATCCTCAGGAGAAATCAGTTCTGTGCCCCGAGCCCGGTTAAAAAGGCAGTACATGTCAATTAGATTAATCATTCCTCCAGACCTCTCAAGAGGAATCTTTACAAAATCTGCTAACTAAGAGCCAAAAAAGGATAATTAACCTTTTGTTAAACATTTTGAGAAAAAAGAACCAAAAACCTAAGATTATAAATACAAATAATCACACAGTACAAATAGAAGGACACAGGTAGTCCATTTTTTAGAACTCTGAACATATTAAGCAGGTATATTAGAGACATGCTTCAGTATGGAATAACTGCACAAATGCTAAAGGGAGGAAATGATGAATAATTCCACCATAAGTGCTTTGTAACAGCATGTATCTTATCGTCTACATTCTCTTGCTTTGACGTACACCCTCCTCTTCTCCTCTCCTTCTACCCCTCTCTCCCCATGAACGAAAAGGCCAACAAGGCTATACAAAAGGAAGCAAGGACATCAGGCTCTATAAGACAGAAGGTAGAAAATGGAGCAAGTTCCTCATGAACTGGAATGCACACCCTCAGATTGCAATTCGCGATGCATACACCAGCAAACTCCTTATGGAAAAACTTTTAAAACAAGCAGTTCAATTATTTCCCCAACTCCAGCCATTGATCATTGAGATCCCCACGTGCATAGTATAGAGATGAAACACCTCCATAATTTCTACCTTGAGGTGTATCCTTTTCAATGCTGTAACCCTTTCAAAGGGCAGTTCATCCTGTTCTCTAATATCACATCAAAAGCTCAGCCTCATACATCTATCTATAGAGAATGCTTTCTCAGGTCCCACAGCATGTCATCCTATTCCAAATTTTGGGTACATGTATGTGATTTTTTATGAGTATTCCAAAGGCACAAAGCTGAAAAGTTTATCAATGTTATCTCACTTAGATAACATCATGCTGCAGGAGAAGCTGTAGACCCGCTATGCCTATTAAATAAAACTGTTACAGAGAATAGACATCAATCTTCCCCCATACACAAGAGGATAAGCACTGAACATGCCGTTATTTAAATAATAACCATACATCAAATGCAATAATGAGATTCGACCAAGATACAACTTCAGCAGCTATTTGGCAAAAAGCATAACAGTAAAATCTCTTCCCTTGCGCTCTTGAGAGGTTCCAATTTTTGGGACGTCCACATTGCCCAAAGGCAAGGAATCAAGGGAAGAATATAAAGCTCCTACTAGTTTGAGATGTATGCACTCGCATGCTAACACTCGGATTGGATAAAATATGTACCACCATCAACTTTGTTCTAAATTTTTTTTTTTTTTAATTACCACTGTTGTGAAAGCATTGCACTAAATAAGTATTGACCACAACCCTATTTTACACTGTCATGTTGAGACAAGACATAGAATCAACACATTTACTATGTAAAATGCCAAACAAAATCCAGAGTTCCATTTTCAAGTACTCGTCCCAAGGCCTGCTTACCAGTGCTACAGATGCAAACAATCAATAAGAAAAAATTGCATTTTTTAAGTAAATGGCAAGAGAAGAGGACCTGCCGGGATAATTGCTGGTGATACAAAGCACCCGCCGACTCTTTTGTAACTGGAGATACAATACCAACACTCAACAACCACTCTTGCATTTCTTCTTTTGAACCTAATTCCTCGTCATTGGATGATCCAGCTTGAGATGGGGCAGACAAAAGTTTCGACCTCATTTTCTCAGCTAGCATCACCATCTCTTTTGCTTTACTCTGCAAACACACAGCAACATTGAAATAAGAAAATGGAACCCTCAGTGTAAACTACTCATCGATAGCAGAAGAGCTATACAAGAGAACAGACAGTCATAGTTGCTGTTTGCCAAGAAATAGGACAAGTCCTTCACATCTGCCTAGGGTTTCCTCTTTCTTCAAGATTTTCGGCAGGTCCTATACAGTAGATGGATGGTAAGCTGAAAACTAAGTCTTTTCTCCTTCCCATTTTTCTCATCCCAAAGCAACGATGCCTTGTGCAAAATGTTATGCTAGTCAACAGAGGCATGAAAAAAGACAGTTCTCTCAAGTCGTTACACCTTAAGAGCAGATTAATTTCTGAAAGAAAATCCAAGTAATGTGCCAAACAAAGGACAGAGAAATCGAACTCTTTAACTGCTGCATATCCTTCTCGCCATAAGTCCAGGACAACCGCACTTAGTCCATCCCAAATAATCGCATCCATAATTTACTATTTCAGCATAGAAGTCAATCAAAGCAATCAAACTAGACGACAATGCTGAGGATCTAAATCCTCCCCTCCCCCACTCCTAAATAGTTCTTAGCAATGTCAATCAAAAGAACCGAATTTACAGATACTACATTACCATGAGCGCATTCAAGTCCTGGAAAGCGTCCTGCAAGCTCTTATCAGTGCTCTCCCACATCTCCTGTTCTCTCCTCAGTATACCTGCCACCCCAACCACTCTCATTCCTCTCGAATCGTACCCGCTCGAACTGGCATTCGACTCCACAATCGAACTCGACCCCGAACTCGCGCTCTCGCTCTCCTTCTCTCTCTCCCAAGCCCTAGCGCCCCAATTCTGCCTGAATTTGTCCACAAACGCCTCCACGTCATCCTTCCCTCTCATCACCAGCGTCACCACGAGCGACCTCGCCGCCGGGCCGCCCACTCGCCCGTCCGACCCCACGGACAGCTGGAACTTGAGCCGCGGCGACGCGAACATCGACTTGATCGATTTCTTCAGCGAGAAAATGTGCGCGACGGAGGCGAGGGGGACATAGGAGGCGGCGTTGGCGGTGGCGGCGGCGGAGGCGGAGGCGGCGGCGGAGGAGGAGTCGGAGACGAAGATGAGGCGGTGAGTGGTGAGGATCATGAAGGAGGACCGGAGGTGGATGGAGGAGCTAAGCGGCGGCGAGCCTTCGGGCTCGAGCTCGACGTTGGAGAGGAGAGAGCACTCGATCTCGTTGGGGAATAGGATCGGGCGGCCGCTGGTGGTCAGCTCCGCCTTGGGGAGGGCGGCTCCGGCCATCGATTGAGCTTAATCTCGCGGCGGGTCGGAGCTCGATGGCGCTCGGATCGCCGCCCGAGTCCTCGTTCGTACGAATCGTCGTTACGGCGCGGAAGGAACAAAAACGGCGCCGCAGGAAGGCGCGGGGGCGCGAGACGAGGAGCTCGGGAAGAGAGTTGACTCGGAGAAGGACGACGGTGGCGGCGGGCGGCGGGCGGCGGAGAAGGATCGACCGATCCGGCTCGGCGACTCTGACCGACGGGGAAAGCGCGCTGAGCTCCGGTGGGTCGGCCGGAGTCTACTTTGGAAGAACTCACAACAACGATTGATGTTAGAATTCCACGTCCGAATATGATCAGCTCTCGGCCTTCCTCGAAGATGAGCTGGTCGGATCGGATTGGACCGCAGCCGGTCGACCCGGATTTGGCCAGCCTTTCTTTCTAAATTTTCTGGAATTTTTTTTTAATACCAAATGCCTACCATTTATTAGTTTAATAGGGGTGAGCGTTTTCAAGTTCTATTAAAATATATTCATATTTTTTTGGAAACTGAGATGTATCCCGCATATCCTATATCATGAAATCTACTTATCATAGGTTTTAGAGTCGATTTTAAGGTCTATTTAGATTCTACTTATATTATTAATTGCAATAAATTATCATATTTAATGATTATCGCTCACTGCTATAATTTACTAAGTACAATTTATATTTAGATACATGAAAAACATTTCAAAGTAAAAGTTTTAATCATAAAATGGAAGCTTGGATTAATGATTTTGAATTATACATAATGCCATAAAATCTTTGCAAGATCGCACAAAACTAAAAAAAAAAAAAAAAAACACAAACACTTATTTAAAATTTTATCTACCTAAAACCTAGAATTTATGCATTGAAATAGGTTCTCTTTATGTTGCATATCTTGGAACTTAAAATCTAATAGGTTTCAATCAGTCCAATTTTAAGCAATTCTTGATCCAAACCACATGGACTAGATCGATATATATATAGGACACACTTACACTCTACAAGAGTATGTTCTTTCCGATCAATTGTTCGGTTCCAGTGTTCCATTCCTTGCTAGAAATTGATAAAAAAAGAAAGAAAGAAAGAAAGAAAGAGAGAAAAGAAATCACTTGTTCGATTCCAGTGCAACAAGTTTTATATTTTTGGATAATTTTCCCATCAATATTGCTAGCATAAATCTTTGTGAAGTGCAAACGTTGTTTTACTATTTTGTAAAAATAAAATAAAATAAAATCATAGAAAAATGATATTCATTTTCCATAAGTAATCTATTGGTCTGCTTTATACTAAGGGATTTCCATATTCAATGATACATATGACTTTTCTAGTTCCTTTCATTTTTTTGCCTTTTCTCAAATACACAAATTTGTCTTTTTAATTTTTTAATTTTTTAATTTTTTTTTTTTGAAATTTGTCTTTTTAATTGAACAACGGACTCTTATTTCCAAAAAATATATATATAGATCACATAAAAATAAAAAAGAACCGAAAAACTTTCATGCCAATCTCATAAAATATCTGCTTTGTTCGAACGAAAAATTGGAAGTCTCGGGAAAAGATTGTAATAAAATTTAGAAGAACACCCGCCGCAAGTGGCCTATTAGCTCAGCTGGTTAGAGCGTCGTGCTAATAACGCGAAGGTCGCAGGTTCGAGACCTGCATGGGCCAACTTTTGTCTTTTCTTTCTCTTCGCGTTGGTGTTCTGTTTTCTATGTTTTCCCTTTTTGATTTCACACGATAGTTTGTTTATGGACTTGAAAAACACTCATAAAATCAATTTCGCTACAATTTCGCTACATTGTTAGCTCATGTTCATGTTTGCAGACTTCCGCAAGGAGCCAAGTTTAGATTACCCATCAGATCATACCTTATGATTTGCTGCAATTTCTTGGCCATGTTTGATTTGCCTAGTGACTGGGACAAGAAGTAGGCCGATTGAATCTTAATCAATGATTTCAATGTGTAGAAAACAACAGGACTTCTCGCATAAAAGCTCCACCCGACTACTGGCGTAGGAGACGGGGAGAGAAGGTTCAGTCATAGAAACTCCAGAGGCTTCCGTAAGACCGAGATATGCCCTGCGACGCGACATGGAATCTCATTCGATCAAGGGCATGAATGCCATAAGAGACACCGTTCGCACTCTACAATGTCTCCGACCATACGATGTGCACAGTTTCAATGGAACCTATGAGTCCGAAGATCCTTTTCAGATCCATCAGCATTCGCATGCTCCTACTTACTGCCTGCGACGGAAATGGCTGTCCAAGTACAAGTAGCTCTTTTGGTCAGAGAAGCTTGATGTCGTTGGTACCGGAGCGAATCCAGAATACTTCCCGTTCTTCTTTGCTGAGCATATCTCTATGACGTACTGGACAACCTCGGTTTTTTGGCAGTATGGCTGCTTTGCGTATTCTTGGAATGGCATCCACTGCAGGCGACAAGAGAGAATTACCACTGGACTTTATTAAAGAACTACTGCAGCGAGCACAAGTGGTGCTTCTCCTGCTGTAATATAGCATTTTGTAAGCAGTTTCCTCATTCATTTGCAGGATGCACTCGGAAATCCTTAGCTTGGGAAACCCCTGATGTCAGTTTCAGTCGGATCAATGGTTAATTGATTGTAAGCTTTGGCTTACATTTGGCAGGTCAGAGTGAACGGCAAAAGCACACGGGAGAATGCATGAAAAAGGAGAATTGGTCAGTCAGGCAGGGTGGTGGTAGTCATCAAGGTACCGAGAATGATAAAGAACGAATTGGTGAAGTAGCTATACCGTTAGTACAATATCTGTTTACCTGAGCAGCCTCTATCTCCGAATCCTGCTTCCAGATGTCAAAGGATAGAGGTCGCGCCAAGCAGACGAAAAATAAGCCCGACTTCTGAAAGAACATCCGATGACTTTGCCTGTGGATAGTCGGTGAAGAGTTAGGAAATTGTAGTATCTTACTCAAAATCTGGTTTAATGGCCCAGGAGCTTCAAGGCCCTGACGCACTCTTCACAAGATTAGCGGCATAATGTAACGCGCTTCTTTTTCCAGACAGGAACTAATGGATGCTAAAATGCCACTAAGCAATGGCCATGGTTTGGCTCTGACCCTCCGCAAAAATGCAGGTGGAGTGTGTTATGTACCGAGATATAAAGTCGCACGGTTTCGAAGGAAGAAGCTTAGGAAGAGAAAGTATGAATCTTATCCCAAGAACGAAAACAAGAAGAAAAGGAGAAACGGGCTTAATACCTGAATGCTAAGACTTCCACGAATTCGGCATCAATCTGCATATGCAGAAACCGCACGACATAAATCTTCACAGCATTTAAGCAGCTGTTTGTATAATCACGTAAATATTACTCACTCCAGTCTCTTCTTTAATTTCTCTTACAGCAGCTGCACATATGTCTTCTCCCTGAAGATGGTGAAGCCAAAAGATGAATAAAAACTAGCAGAAGTCATGTTGCTACATTTAAGTCTGCAATGGAATCATGACCTCATCAACAACACCCGTCGGGAACTTCCAAACACCAGTCCCTCCAAACGTTCCAGTCTTCTCTTGTACAACGAGCAGCTGCCAGAATGGGAGTCAAACTTACAAGCCATAGTAGCATAGTTCTAAAGTTATGATCACGCCTCCAGAGATTAAAACCAAACAATCGCCCCAAACATAATGGGACGCCTGGAATGGAACATGAAAGATATTGAGTCCCAAGCCAAGTTTTACAAGCAACATACACAGGGGATGACCATACATTTTCCGAAGGATCACAGAGCATAGACATCGTTACAACAGAGAGATGACAGGAAAGCCACAGTGCTACTCTGGCGGATTAAATCTGAAGGGTAAATGACATGGAAAAGGAAAAAAAAAACATTGCACCCAAATACTTATTCTGGGAGAATCTCCTGCCCTCTTCAGACTCTCTACAATTAGATTTATTCCAAAGCAAGAAGAAGTTCTACTTAAGTAGGTCATTTCAGCTGTAGTTTTGCTACCACTTATCCTACAGAATTGTCTTGTCTAAATAATTTGAAGCATAAATCTGCAAGAAGAGGGCCCGTATTCATTCACATAGAAAGATGATCTCACATGGAAATTTAGATTGGGAGGAATACCTCGTCCTTCTCATTCATAACAACTACACCGACAGATACTCTGTGCGACGCATTTGCTGGAATGGTATGAGCACTTTGTGGAATCCAATACACAAGCATTAGGTACTTCGGCTCCGCATGGTGATACCAAAATCCTTCCTGCCCAAAGTAGATGACAATCACCTCATCAAGCGGAAAACCTAGTCTGAAAGTTATGATCATCACAGTAAATATATAATCAGTGGCAATTGGCTCTTTCCTGCTCCAGCCAGTCCCCCGAGCAAACCACATGACCTACGGTTCAGTGATCAATCTGCAGAGTCGATAGAACATTTACCGCGACAGCAGGTTCTACAAGATTTACGAGTTCAATAGGTAATTTGATCCACACACCCTTCTTGCCCTGCAAAAATGCTGGCACTTCAGTACTACAGAACAGTAACATGAACAAAAAACGAGGGACTCTTAAAATTTGAAGATTTAAATTCTAAATCGATAACAACATGATTCATGAGTGAATAACAGCAAGTCGGCCACATTCGCTGTCATCTACGTGCTCTATTTAATCTACCTGGATAGAAGGAAGAACCAATCTGGCACATCTAACTCAAATTTGATGCGAAAATCAATGGTTAAAGCTCAACGGAGAGGCTAACGAAAGAAAACCTGCTCTCTCCAGTGTGAAATCGAAGCTCTGAGCATGGAGACAAAGGTCGCGGAGTCCATAGCCTCTTTCATTTCCACTTTGACGCCTCCATAATCGTCCTCCACATAACTCAGCAATTTGGCTGCACCAAACATCACCACTCGCAAGTCAATAGGACACCGCCGCTATCACTGCCACCCGACAACGATGGTGACACCACTTGGAGCGCAGCTGGGAGAGCATCTCAGTGCAGCAGTGAAAGAAAAGAAAAAACAAGTACGAAGGACTTTGAAATGAATGCATCGTGAAAATTTGCTGCACGCAGGAGAATGCTTAGGACTTGTTGCAACTTTAAATCCTGTTCAACTGGGTTCTCTTAAAAAGTTTTACTGCATGACATGGAAATGGGGCTACTTGGAATTTCATGGCCTGCTCCTAATTCATTCTAGTGGACTTGGTATCGAATTAACCCCTGTACACTAAAATTATGACATTTTGGATGATTTTCCAGACTTTTCTAGGATGCTAATGAGATAACGACCCATCAAATTTAGATTTTTCGCACGAACCTCTCGATCTTCTTCCCTTGAATATGTAGACCACAGAAATGGAAATCGCCCCCAGAGCCAATGCAACGCCAATTGGATTTGGGTGCTCTTGTATGAATTGGAGAATGCCCATTTTAGTGATTCCAAAGGAGGCAGTTATTGTCAGCTTTATTCCTGCGAAAAAAGATAGGTTGAAATGAACATTGATTTACCAAACCATATTTATGAATGTCGGTGCTTGTTCTTTTGTCCTTTTCTTGTGATTATGGCTTAGCTGCTTTGCTTTGGACGTGAGTTTCGGCATCAATCGACGGCAGAAGGCATCAAAGGGAGGGATCAATGGCAAAGTTTACGGGAAGAGATTATGCTATGGAAAAAAATAGTATTCAAAAACTCATAATATCTTATCAAGAATGGAGCACTTCGGATAATAGCGTGGCCGAAAATTAAAGAAACACGCGACAACATCGTACGGATTCGAGGCAACGTTAGAAGACAATTAGAAAATTTGCATGCATGGTGCTCTCCCACATCTCCTGTCCTCTCCTCAATATTCCTGTCACCCCAGCCGCTCTCATTCCTCTCAGAATCGAACCCGCTCCAAGTGGCGCTTGACTCCACAATTGAACTCGACCCTCGACTCACGCTCTCTTTCTCCCAAGCCCCAGCTTCCATCCATGTCATCCTTCCCTCTCTCATCACCAGCGTCACGAACGACATCGTGCCCTCGCCGCCCCACTCGCCTGTCTGAGCCGACTCTTGAGCGCTGCAGCGATGCGAAAGGAGGAGCCGCGAGTGGTGAGGATCAAGGAGGACGACCTGAGATGAATGGAGGAGCTAAACAGCGGCGAGCATACGGGTTCGAGATCTACTTTGCAGTGTAGAGAGCACTCGATCGCGTAGGGGAGGAGGATCGGGCGGCCGCTGGTGGTCAGTGCTCGAATTGCTGCCGATCCTTATCCGTCGCTTCACCTAATTTTGTTCGTATGAATCCTCGTTATGGTGCCCGAGACCACGAGAAAAGCGCAGGACGAGGAAGAGAGTCGACTCTACGGTCGGCGAAGGGGGCGGAGGTGGCAGTGCGGTCGACCAATCGGCGGCGGCAAGTTTGATCGAGAATGCCATAGAGCTCTACTTCTTGGCTAGTGTCTATTTTGGAAGAACTCACGATTGACAGTGACACAGGGTACGCTTGGATAGTTACAGGACTTAGACGTCCACTTTTGAACATGCCGAATTGTATATTTACACGGGTCATTTATCATTAAATGAAATATTACACAATAGATCTTCGATCCAAATTTATGCACACGTACAATAAAGTATCTTCGGAGCATTACGTTTCTCTGATTGCGTGATTGGTTCAAAATAATAAAGAGAAAATATCGTCTCAATTGAAATCAAATTGCATATCTTCCGTGTAACCAAGTTCGTTAAGATGAGTAGTTACTTGCTTGGCCATGCCCGGAGTACCACATGTTAGAATCTGCAAAATTATAGAGAATCATAAAATAAAAGAAAAAGTACATAAATGGAACCGCACTTTATCTTGAAAAACTAAGCATTTAAGAAATACATTTCCCGTCTTCAGGAATAAATAAATAAATAAAAAAAGAGAAGAAGAAAAGTTTCATTAAGGAAAAAAGATTTCAACAAAATGAATTTCGGAAATACGCGAATGAAGAGACTAACCTGTATGTCAAAAGCTGGTGGTGGGCAGTGGGCTCGAATTATATCCTTGGTCACATACCCGACTCCACCACTCCACTTTTCAGGAGGCTGCAAAAATAATGCATGAAGTAGTATAGCCATAATAAAAAAAACGGAAAAGACTAATTAACGCCAAAACTAATTTCCATGGCAGAAAATGGGTGTAAGCAATGCTTAATAATTAATCGATATAAGCCTCTGTTTTTTTTAAAAATGATTGCTCACATCACTTACAAAAGTGATTGAATAAATAATATTTTTATTGCCCACGAAAATATTTGGATACAAATTGTAGTCGATAATGAAAAATATTTTCCATTAGCTAATTATTTTAAGTGATGTAAACAATCGTTTTTAGAAAAAAATTTCCCAAATCATTGAGGTGCATAGTATGTGTAGATATATAGTAGACATATTAAAGTGAAGATTTAGAAGCAATCTGAATTTTCTCACTAACCTCACTGACAACATAATACACTGTGAATCGGTTGGGAAATTGCTCAGCGAAGCCATCTAAATCCTCCTGCGAATAATTATGAAGTCATTAAAATGTAAATTCTTTATTGCTTAGCAATTTTTCAGTAAACAGGAAGAAAATCAGGTCAACTTAATGCAAAATATCAACTTCATGGGAAAACATCAATTTAATATTTTAGGGTGATATAAATGCAACGCGTAAAATAGACCTTTTAAACGATATGATATTTCTAATTTGGTTCGAATTTCTTTTTTCAGTCGAAGGTTCGGTTCAAGTAATGTCCTTTAAACCTAGTCACTACTAGAAATTCACTTTCTGAGACAAATGCTAACATTTTGTAGGGACGGTTTTGAGAAATCGCTAGTAATAGTTAGTGAGCATCACCTAAGCCCATCACTCATTTAAGAACGGATTTAATGTTTTCCAGGATTCTCTAGTAGAGTACACCAAATTACAAAAGAGGGGGCATGCATGAATGTGAATGACAAATTTGATTTAAAGTTTAAAGAGGGAAACATTTAGAAGAAATATATACGTACCTTCAAAAGTATGTCATTGGCAGTGCGATTGCCATAAATAAGGTGCACTTTCGTTTTGTCTTTTGGATTTTTTAGTATGGCACGAATAATCTACATCAAAATATAAAAGAGAAGAAGAAGAAAATCTCAATTAAACCCCCGTGAAAGGAGCATTTTAACTTGATGATGCAAATATTTTCTTTAGGAATTGATAAGAATGTTGAAGCATTGCCTGAAATATAGGAGAAATGCCTGAGCCTCCAGTAATCATCCCGAACGCCCGAACTTGGCCGGGTTTATACCTGTATGTTCCCTTGAGATGAGATGAGCAAAAAATCTTCACTAGAAAATTTCATTTTAAATCTAATAAAGATATATTGTTCTGATCTTGCCTATAATTTTTTCTCATCAAAAAGATGTGATTTCCATATCCACATTAGATGATAGTGACACTATTGCGTGATTTACAAGATCTATCGTCAAGGGTGACCGTTTTGAATGGTCATGCAAGAAAATTTCTTTTGAGATCCTTGCATAAATGAAAAGATCAATTCGTTGTAATAACAGAGATAACATAAGACTCTAGCTATATCTAGAGTTCGTATGTAGAGTATGGCTTAGATGACATATTTTTCGTAACAATTTTGGTTTAGAGACTAACCAATGGGAATTAGTCGAGTGTTTAAAAGCCCTGAACATCGATTGATATAAAAAGAAACATTCATTTGAGAATTTAAATTTAGGTCCTTCATATCAAGAATGGAGGTAATCATTGGGCCTATGTTAGACCAAGCTGAGCTTTAATTTAGGCCTAACTTGATGTCCAAGCTCGTCCGTCACAATCGGCACACGCTGGGCTTCACGACAAAATAGTATTTCACGAGCTCAAGCTTCAAATCAAATTAAAACTAGCTAGCTAGTAGCATATACACACCATCTGTAATTTAACTCTACTTTAAGGAGCTATTGAACTCATTAGTACCTTGGGTCCTTTAACAGGGAGGTAATCACCTTCACGTAGTTCCATGAAATTGCGAGACATTGCTCCTCCTGGGTACATCTAAAGCGTTTACCAAAATCAACACATCATAAGTTGGTCCAATCACAATTATTGCAGTAATAGTAGTTTAAATAGTTTAATTAAGGATTTTTAAATAAAAATGCATACCTTCACGACCAGTTCAAAGTATCCCAAATCAAAGTCCCCAGTTATGAGAGCGTAAGGCCTGACCACATCTTCACCGTCACTGTCTTTTCCTCTGTTTGACATAGATTAGTGAAATAGTTAATCCGCTCCATATAATAATAATAATAATAATAATAATAATAATAATAATAATAATAATAATAATAATAATAATAATTTGTGTATGCACAATTGTTATTATTTTTTGACAATTTTGAATGATGTTATACTTGCAGAGTACGTGCTGTCCCACAGGAAGACCCAAGACCGAAGTGGGCGTAGGAAGAGCAAATTTGAATCTTGCAGTGTCGGGGCTAATCTGGGTCTTCTTGATGAGTCTGAATTCCTTGAACTCCGTGGGGTCTAAGCAGCCTTAGTGAACCATACAAAAATTCGGAAGCTTGTGTTATTATCCGTAATTAATTTCTGGCTAAAATAAAATCGACACTAGAAGATGGTCAAATAGGTTAATTCCATGAGATTAACAATGACGACTGAGAGATACTAATAGTACCACACTTGTTCTATCCTATTAATCAATCGTCCCTTCCTTTTTTCTCATTGAATTATTGAGATATATTTAAGGGTGCCGGGAGGGGAAAAAGACCATCAAGTCTGGACGCGGACCCATCTCGACATATAAAGTTGGGCTAGTAAAGAAATAATTAACAATGATAGATAGAGTTGTCAAGATGGCTGGTGTCTATAACAATTTCAAATAGTTTGTCGTATTCCTCTGGACAAGTTAGCATTTCCCCTTTGTAAAAATTTGATTTGTTCCTCTCTATTTTGCTATTGGAGTATTTATTGCATGTTCTGGTCAACATAATAGAAACAGAGACCTTCAGGTTTATCCGGTCTGTGTTTACATAAATTCATAATGTCGTAATAAAGAAACGAGGGACAATAACTTGGCTGAAAATTGAAGAAACACTTGACCAATCATTTGGATTCGAGGCAACTTAGAAGACAAGCACACCAAACTTTGTTAGACTGTGTGGTGGCAATTGGGGTTTTTCATCTAGGGCTTACTTTATGAAAATTTATGGAGATTGAGTCATGCTCTTGTTGTGTTAAGATTTGATGAATTAAGTTTAGCCAACTTTGATATTGTGTGGATTAAATTGTGTGATTTCTCAATCAATCTTTGAGTAATATAGTATTTTCATGTGGTAATTTCATTTGCTGTGAACGTTAAGATTTGTAATGGTATCAATCATTGAGAATGATTTTCAAACAGGTGAAGCACCAATACAACTTATCATCCTTAGTAACTAGCTATTTTTTTTAATGTTGAGATCTAAAAGTAACAATATTCACATCACAGTCTATGTCCATTATGAGTGTGAAAATAACTTACATATTCATCTCTGGTTAAGAAAAGAGCCTATACATAAGAGTAGTCGATGAAAGAAAGGGTTTATGAGAAATCTTAAGTGATAGCGTTCATAATCTCAATGATAAGCTGTGTCCATTTCTAAGTTTTTCATACTCTCCCAGGTCCTAATTTGTCTATTTTCCTACATTTTCTATGGTCCTTTTATTATCCTGCCCTCGAAATTTTATGAAGACATACATAGCCTCATAGAGACACCTTTATTAATTCGTGATTCGGAGGTGGATGAATCTTGAAACTTGACAATTGTTTAAACTTAACGATGGCCTTTTGAGTTGATATTTGTAGTCGATGTGTTTTTTTTTTCAGTGTCAAATTCAAATGTTACGGGAGAAGAAGAAGTTACATGGGGGAGTCAAGGTCAACCAGAATCTAGAATAATTATATTTTGGCTCAAGAATAATTCTTTGGTCACATAATCAATTAATCTTGGACAGCCTTTAAAGGAATGGAATCAGTTAAAAATGATTACTTTCTAGAAATCATTAATTTAATTAAGTGTGGATGAATGAGAATGACGTAATTGATAAAATAGAAAAGAATGCCTTATTACCTCAATGACAAAAGATAATTACCCGCCAGCTAAAAAACAAAAATAAAAGGCGTGTGTTCAATTTTATTAACATGAATAGGTCCTTGCATAGCCAACCCACGTTAAGGGTGTAACTCATTCATCCTTTACCCCATATATTTTTTGCTATATATATGTATGTATGTATGTATGTATATTTTTGGCTATGTCATTCACTATACTTTATTTGTTTTTTTGTTTTGTTTTGTTTGGATAATTATGATAGTAGGCCCCACTCGCTCAGCAATAAATAAATAAATAAAATAGGTCGGCCCTATTTAGGGCAGTCATCGATTTCATTTTTGCCAATTATCATATATATGTTAGGTATTATTATGATTTGTTACTTGCCAAATAATCAATCATTCTTTTTTAATTAATAGAAAATTAAGGCCCAAAACCGTGTTCCTAAAAGGCGAAATTATACGAGGAAATTGGAAAACCTCCTAAATGTTTTGTTTTGTATGAGGTTAGGTGCAATCCTTGTATGAATAGGAAGGATTCCATCGACCTTTTCTAAATCGGCACGAGAGCAATAGAAAATGATAGAAATTCTCTGAGCAGGGAAACCATTCCTCTCATTATAAACCAAGACAGTGTTCGAATTGTTGCCAATCCTTATACGTTGCTTCGCCTAATTTTGTTCGAATAAATCCTCGTTACGGTGCTGGAGGAAAACGATGCCACAAAAAGGCGCGGGACGAGGAAGAGAGTGGACTAGGAGGAGGACGAAAGTGATTGTGGACGGGGACGACGAGCAGCTGATCAGCCTGGACAAGACTGATCGAGAAAGTTACTGAGGCTCCACTAACTTCTGCTGGTGTCTACTTTGGAAGGGCTCAACGATTGACGCGATGCCGGAATGGAGAGCAAAGGACTTGAGTTTGAATGTGATTAGCTCTCAGCCATCCCCGAAAATGAGAGGGAGGAATTAGAAGGGACCGTAGCTAGTCGACCCGGATTAGGCCGGCCTTCCCAATTAAATTTTTCGAAGAATTATTCACTAGTGCCTTGCCTTGTGGTTAAGTAACTAATTAATAGAAAAGTTTAAATTTTCAACACAGTACTTCATTCACTCGCAATATATGCAATTTATATTTTAAAAATCAAAACCTTTCTTTTACTTAGCGTGTTTGACGAATGTTTCGACATACTCATTAATTAAGAGCGATGCTATGGCTTGTGCAGTGTGGACAAATGTTCCACCAAATGTCCAACCTTGCTTTTATGTAATTCAACCTTTTTTAGAACTCTTGATATACACTTTGAAACAATAGGTATTGACCTCACTCGATGATGACCCATTAACTTTCTTTTATCATGTTTTCAAGACTAAGGGTGTATTTGATAATCATTTCGTTCCCAAGAATAATTTCTGCTAAAAAATATTTTTATTATTTTATTTCCTCGACAAGTTTCTAAGTATTTGAAAGCATTTAGTAATTATCCAAAATTTCTAGTTTGAATAGAAATGTGTTTGGTAGGATCTTTAAAATTTCTAGACCAAACCATTTTCTTTTGATTTTAAATAATAATAATAATAATTATTATTACTATTTATATTTTTTCCTTTTTTCTTCTTCTCCTACCTCTAGTTGTCAGTTGAATGAGGGCTAGTGACCTCACCAGAGCATCGACAGGAGCCACGGCGAGGCTCGGGCCGTGCCGACATGCCTCGCTTAGATTTGGTGAGGCCAAGTCTCCCCTGGCCAAGACAAGGCCGACCTGGCGTTGGCTCGGCGAGACCGAGCTTGTCCAACCACTGACGAGGCTTGGCCTTGCTAGCCGAGGCGAGACTCAGCCTCGCTAGTGGCCAAACAAGCCTTTGACGAGCTTGTCGACTTTGCCCGGTTGGTCATTTTGGCAGTGGTGGCGTCGTTGGTGAGCGGCGGCGATGGCCAAACAAGCCTCAAGTATCTACAACATTATAAATAACCATAAAAAAACATTAAATGGACCAAATCATAATTTAGTTTGAAAAACTAAGGATTTCTCAACTAAATGCAGAGATAATTCTTACTAATTTTCACTCCTAATACACCAAAAATAATAAATTGCCATATTTAGAAAATAGCGTCATTAGGGAGAAGAGGCTTTCAACAAAATAAAATGCTTAAGTATGTGAATATTGAGAGATAAAGCTGTACATCGGAAGCTGGTGGTGGGCAGTGGGCTCGGATCATCTCCTTTGTTGCACACCCGCTCCACCATTCCATTTTGAGGAGGCTGAAAGTTGTGCAGAAACACTTCAGATAAATGAAAATGGCAAAGGATAAATTAACAGCCAAATCATTTTCCGTGGCAACAAGTCACTAAGCGGCAGCGAGCATCCGGGTTCGAGCTTGTCGTTGCAGTGTGGGGAGCACTCATCGGGAAGGAGGATCGGGCGGCTGCCGCTGGTGCTCTGTCAGTGCTCGAATTGCTGCCGATCCGTATCGTCGCTTCACCTAATTTTGTTCGTATGAATCCTCGTTATGGTGCCCGAGACCACGAGAAAAGCGCAGGATGAGGAAGAGAGTCGATTCTACGGTCGGCGAAGGGGGCGGAGGTGGCAGTGCGGTCGACCAATCGGCCACGGCGAGTTTGATCGAGAATGTCATAGAGCTCTACTTCTTGGCTAGTGTCTATTTTGGAAGAACTCACGATTGACAGTGACACAGGGTTCGCTTGGATAGTTACAGGACTCAGAGGTCCACTTTTGAATATGCCGAAGTTATATATTTACACGGGTCATTTATCATTAAATGAAATATTACACAATAGATCTTCGATCAAATTTATGCACACGTACAATAAAGTATCTTCAGAGCATTATGTTTCTTTGATTGCGTGATTGGTTCAAAATAATAAATAGAAAATATCGTCTCGGTTGAAATCAAATTGCATATCTTCCGTGTAACCAAGTTCGTTAAGATGAGTAGTTACTACCTTGGCCATGGCCGGAGGACCACATGTTAGAATCTGTAAAATTATAGAGAATCATAAAATAAAATAAAAGTACATAAATGGAACCGTACTTTATCTTGAAAAACTAAGCATTTAAGAAATACATTTCCCGTCTTCAGGAAAAAAAATAAAAAAAAAGGGAGAATAAGAGAAGCTTCATTAAAGAAAAAGATTTCAACAAAATGAATTTCGGAAATACGCGAATGAAGAGACTAACCTGTATATCAAAAGCTGGTGGTGGGCAGTGGGCTCGGATTATATCCTTGGTCACATACCCGACTCCACCACTCCACTTTCAGAAGGCTGCAAAAATAATGCATGAAGTAGTATAGCCATAATAAAAAAACGGAAAAGACTAATTAACGCCAAAACTAATTTCCATGGCAGAAAATGGGTGTAAGCAATGCTTAATAATTAATTTCATGAAAAATTAAATGATTTGAAAAATATTTTTTAAAAATGATTGCTCACATCACTTACAAAAGTGATTGAATAAATAATATTTTTATTGCCTACGAAAATATTTAGATACAAATTGTAGTCGATAATGAAAAATATTTTCCATTAGCTAATTATTTTAAGTGATGTAAACAATCGTTTTTAGAAAAATCTTTCCCAAATCATTGAGGTGCATAGTATAGATATATAGTAGACATATTAAAGTGAAGATTTAGAAGCAATCTGAATTTTCTCACTAACCTCACTGACAACATAATACACTGTGAAACGGTTGGGAAATTGCTCAGCGAAGCCATCTAAATCTTCCTGCAAATAATTTATGAAGTCATTAAAATGTAAATTCTTTATTGCTTAGCAAGTTTTCGGTAAACAGGAAGAAAACCAGGTCAACTTAATGCAAATTATCAACTTCATGGGAAATCATGAATTTAATATTTTAAGTGATATAAATGCGTGTAAAATAGACCTTTTAAATCATATGTTATTTTTAATTTGGTTAAAATATCTTTTTCAGTCGAAGGTTTGGTTCAATTAATGTCTTTTAAACCTAGTCACTACTAGAAATTCACTTTCTGAGACAAATGCTAACATTTTGTAGGGACGGTTTGAGAAATCGCTAGTAATAGTTAGTGAGCAGTGTCACCTAAGCCCATCACTCATTTAAGAACGGATTTAATGTTTTCTAGGATTCTCTAGTAGAGTACACCAAATTACAAAAGAGGGAGCATGCATGAATGTGAATGACAAATTTGATTTAAAGTTTAAAGAGGGAAACATTTAGAAGAACTATATACGTACCTTCAAAAGTATGTCATTGGCAGTGCGATTGCCATAAATAAGGTGCACTTTCGTTTTGTCTTTTGGATTTTTCAGTATGGCACGAATAATCTGCATCAAAATATAAAAAGAAGAAGAAGAAAATCTCAATTAAACCCCTGAAAAGAGCATTTTAACTTGATGATGCAAATATTTTCTTTAGGAATTGATAAGAATGTTGAAGCATTGCCTGAAATATAGGAAATGCCTGAGCCTCCAGCAATCATCCCGAACGCCCAAACTTGACCGGGTTTATACCTGTATGTTCCCTTGAGATGAGATGAGCAAAAAATCTTCATTTTAAATTAATAAAGATAAGTTCATTTTAAATCAAAAGTTGTGATTTCCATATTCACATTAGATGATAGTGACACTATTGCGTGATTTACAAGATCTATCCTCAAGGATGATCATTTTGAATGGTAATGCAAGAAAATTCTTTTGAGATCCCTTGCATAAATGAAAAGATCAATTCATTGTAATAACAAAGATAACATAAGACTCTAATTATATCTAGAGTTCGTATGTATAGTATGGCTTAGATGACATATTCTTCGTAACAATTTTGGTTTAGATACTAACCAATGGGAATTAGTCGAGTGTTTAAAAGCCCTGAACATCGATTGATATAAAAGAAACATTCATTTGAGAATTTAAATTTAGGTCCTTCATATCAAGAATGGAGGTAATCATTGGACCTATGTTAGACCAAGCTGAGCTTTAATATAGGCCTAACTTGATGTCCAAGCTCGTCCGTCACAATCGGCACACGTTGGGCTTCACGACAAAATAGTATTTCACGAGCTCAAGCTTCAAATCAAATTAAAACTAGCTAGCTAGTAGCATATACACACCATCTGTAATTTAACTCTACTTTAAGGAGCTATAGAACTCATTAGTACCTTGGGTCCTTTAACAGGGAGGTAATCACCTTCACGTAGTTCCATGAAATTGCGAGACATTGCTTCCTCCTGGGTACATCTAAAGCGTTTACCAAAATCAACACATCATAAGTTGGTCCAATCACAATTATTGCAGTAATAGTAGTTTAAATAGTTTAATTAAGGATTTTTAAATAAAAATGCATACCTTCACGACCAGTTCAAAGTATCCCAAATCAAAGTCCCCAGTTATGGAGCGTAAGGCCTGACCACATCTTCACCGTCACTGTCTTTTCCTCTGTTTGACATAGATTAGTGAAATAGTTAATCCGCTCCATATAATAATAATAATAATAATAATAATAATAATAATAATAATAATAATAATAATAATAATAATAATAATAATAATTTGTGTATGCACAATTGTTATTATTTTTGACAATTTTGAATGATATTATACTTGCAGAGTACGTGTTGTCCCACAGGAAGACCCAAGACCGAAGTGGGCGTAGGAAGAGCAAATTTGAATCTTGCAGTGTCGGGGCTAATCTGGGTCTTCTTGATGAGTCTGAATTCCTTGAACTCCGTGGGGTCTAAGCAGCCTTAGTGAACCATACAAAAATTCGGAAGCTTGTGTTATTATCCGTAATTAATTTCTGGCTAAAATAAAATCGACACTAGAAGATGGTCAAATAGGTTAATTCCATGAGATTAACAATGACGACTGAGAGATACTAATAGTACCACACTTGTTCTATCCTATTAATCAATCGTCCCTTCCTTTTTTCTCATTGAATTATTGAGATATATTTAAGGGTGCCGGGAGGGAAAAAGACCATCAAGTCTCGCGGACCCATCTCGACATATAAAGTTGGGCAAGAAATAATTAACAATGATAGATAGAGTTTGATCGTAAAATATGTCGTATTCCTCTGGACAAGTTAGCATTTCCCCCTTTGTAAAAATTTGATTTGTTCCTCTCTATTTTGCTATTGGAGTATTTATTGCATGTTCTGGTCAACATAATAGAAACAGAGACCTTCAGGTTTATCCGGTCTGTGTTTACTCGCTTCCATCCAATAAACGATGTCTTGTCTAGTAAATTGGTATAAAATACAGTAAGGTGCAACTAAACCTTCCGATTTTTACGCTTTTGCCTGAATTCTCCAGAAATGAATATATACTAATCAAATGACTTAAACATAAAATGAGAATCAACCTTGTCAAGATGGCTGGTGTCTATAACAATTTCAGGCTAATTTTAGTTTGAAGGATTACGTTGGCAAATTCTCAAAAAAGTTTATGACTAGATTATCAAATCGAAAGGCTTAATACAAAATTGGCTATTGTATAGTAGATTTAGGATTTTCTGGGCATTTTTTCTAACTTTCCTAAGGTGTAATGAGAAAACGACCCTCCAAAATTTAGAATTTTGCACAAACCTTTGGATCTTCTTCTCTTGTAAGTGTAGACCGCAGAAAGGAAAATTGCGCCCAGAGCCGTGGCAACACCAATGGGATACGGGTGATCTCGTATGAATTGGGGAATGCCCTCTGTGAATCCAAAGAAGGACATGTCGAGAGATTGTTTTCAACTTTCTTTCTGCCAAATAAAGATGGGTTAAAATGAATATTGGTTACCACAACCATATTTATGAATGATGGTGCTTGTTTTTTTGTTCTTTTCTTGTGATTATGGCCTAATTTCTTTGCTTTCGACCCGGGTTTCGGCATCAATCAACAGCAAGAGGCATCAACAGGAAGGGATCGATTGCAATTTTCACAAAGAGAGATTATGTTGGGGACAATCTACTATTCATAAATTCATAATGTCGTAATAAAGAAACGAGGGACAATAACTTGGCTGAAAATTGAAGAAACGCTTGACCAATCATTTTTGGACAATTCATAGTGGGTGGAGGCACGCTATGTCTTCTTGGGTCCATTATTTGTGTAAAATTTTATATATGGGAGAGAACAAAACATGTCCATATGTTAGACTGACACTATTTAAAGAAATAATGTCTTCTTATTTTGTTAGAACAGTTGTGTGGTGGCAATTGGGGTTTTTCATCTAGGGCTTACTTTATGAAAAATTATGGAGATTAGGGCAAAAAGTCTTTGAATGCTCTTGTTGTGTCACATGAACACGTTTGTGTCTTGATGAATTAAGTTTAACCAACTTTGATATTGTGTGGATTAAATTATTGTGATTTCTCATTAGCTAACTGAGCAATCTTTCCATTGGTAATATAGTATTTTCATGTGATAATTTCATTTGTTGTGACATCCGTTAAGATTTGTAATGTCGTATCAATCATTGAGAATGATTTTCAAACAAAGAGGTGAGAAGCACCAATACAACTTATCATCCTTAGTAACTAGCTATTTTTTTTAATGTTGAGATCTAAAAGTAACAATATTCACATCACAGTCTATGTCCATTATGAGTGTGAAAATAACTTACATATTCATCTCTAGTTAAGAAAAGAGCCTATACATAAGAGTAGTCGATGAAAGAAAGGGTTTATGAGAAATCTTAAGTGATAGCGTTCATAATCTCAATGATAAGTTGTGTCCATTTCTAAGTTTTTCATACTCTCCCACGTCCTAATTTGTCTATTTTCCTACATTTGCTATGGTCCTTTTATTATCCTGCCCTCGAAATTTTATGAAGACATACATAACCTCATAGAGACACCTTTATTAATTCGTGATTCGGAGGTGGATGAATCTTGAAACTTGACAATTGTTTAAACTTAACGATGGCCTTTTGAGTCGATATTTGTAGTCGATGTGTTTTTTTTTTTTCAGTGTCAAATTCAAATGTTACGGGAGAAGAAGAAGTTACATGGGGGAGTCAAGGTCAACCAGAATCTAGAATAATTATATTTTGGCCCAAGAATAATTCTTTGGTCACATAATCAATTAATCTTGGACAGCCTTTAAAGGAATGGAATCAGTTAAAAATGATTACTTTCTAGAAATCATTAATTTAATTAAGTGTGGATGAATGAGAATGACGTAATTGATAAAATAGAAAAGAATGCCTTATTACCTCAATGACAAAAGATAATTACCCGCCAGCTAAAAAACAAAAATAAAAGGCGTGTGTTCAATTTTATTAACATGAATAGGTCCTTGCATAGCCAACCCACGTTAAGGGTGTAACTCATTCATCCTTTACCCCATATATTTTTGCTATATATATGTATGTATGTATGTATGTATATATTTTGGCTATGTCATTCACTATACTTTATTTGTTTTTTTTTTTGTTTTGTTTGGATAATTATGATAGTAGGCCCCACTCGCTCAGCAATAAATAAATAAATAAAATAGGTCAGCCCTATTTAGGGCAGTCATCGATTTCATTTTTGCCAATTATCATATATATGTTTGGTATTATTAGGATTTGTTACTTGCCAAATAATCAATCATTCTTTTTTAATTAATAGAAAATTAGGGCCCAAAACCGTGTTCCTAAAAGGAAAAATTATACGAGGAAATTGGAAAACCTCCTAAATGTTTTGTTTTGTATGAGGTTAGGTGCAATCCTTGTATGAATAGGAAGGATTCCTTGGACCTTTTCTAAATCGGCACGAGAGCAATAGAAAATGATAGAGATTCTCGAGCAGGGAAACCATTCCTCTCATTATAAATCCCAAACAGTGTTCGAATTGTTGTCAATCCTTATACGTTGCTTCCCCTAATTTTGTTTGAACTAATCCTCGTTACGGTGCTGGAGGAAAACGATGCCACAAAAAGGCGCGGGACGAGGAAGAGAGTGGACTAGGAGGAGGACGAAAGTGATTGTGGACGGGGACGACGAGCAGCTGATCAGCCTGGACAAGACTGATCCAGAAAGCTACTGAGGCTCCACTAACTTCTGCTGGTGTCTACTTTGGAAGGGCTCAACGATTGATTGACGCGATGCCGGAATGGAGAGCAAAGGACTTGAGTTTGAATGTGATTAGCTCTCAGCCTTCCTCGAAAATGAGTGGGAGGAATTAGAAGGGACCGTAGCTAGTCGACCCGGATTAGGCCGGCCTTTCCAATTAATTTTTTCGAAGAATCATTCACTAGTGCCTTGCCTTGTGGTTAAGTAACTAATTAATAGAAAAGTTTAAATTTTCAACACAGTACTTCATTCACTCGCAACATATGCAATTTATATTTTAAAAATCAAAACCTTTCTTTTACTTAGCGTGTTTGACGAATGTTTCGACATACTCATTAATTAAGAGCGATGCTATGGCTTGTGCAGTGTGGACAAATGTTCCCACCAAATGTCCAACCTTGCTTTTATGTAATTCAACCTTTTTTTAGAACTCTTGATATACACTTTGAAACAATAGGTATTGACCTCACTCGATGATGACCCATTAACTTTCTTTTATCATGTTTTTCAAGACTAAGGGTGTATTTGATAATCATTTCGTTCCCAAGAATAATTTCTGCTAAAAAAATATTTTTATTATTTTATTTCCTCGACAAGTTTCTAAATATTTGAAAGCATTTAGTAATTATCCAAAATTTCTAGTTTCGGAATAGAAATGTGTTTGGTAGGATCTTTAAAATTTCTAGACCAAACCATTTTCTTTTGATTTTTTAAATAATAATAATAATTATTATTATTACTATTTATATTTTTTCCTTTCTTCTTCTTCTCCTACCTCTAGTTGTCAGTTGAATGAGAGCTAGTGACCTCACCAGAGCATCGACAAGAGCCACGGCGAGGCTTGGGCCATGCCGACATGCCTCGCTTAGATTTGGTGAGGCCAAGTCTCCCCCGGCCAAGACAAGGCCGACCTGGCATTGGCTCGGCGAGACCGAGCTTGTCCAACCACTGACGAGGCTTGGCCTTGCTAGCCGAGGCGAGACTCAGCCTCGCTAGTGGCCAAACAAGCCTTTGACGAGCTTGTCCGACTTTGCCCAGTTGGTCGCTGGCAGTGGTGGCGTCGTTGGTGAGCAGGCAGCGATGGCCAAACAAAGCTCAGTATCTACAACATTATAAATAACCATAAAAAAACATTAAATGGACCAAATCATAATTTAGTTTGAAAAACTAAGGATTTCTCAACTAAATGCAGAGATAATTCTTACTAATTTTTCACCCCTAATACACCAAAAATAATAAATTGCCATGTTTAGAAAATAGCGTCATTAGGGAGAAGAGGCTTTCAACAAAATAAAATGCTTAAGTATGTGAATATTGAGAGATAAAGCTGTACATCGGAAGCTGGTGGTGGGCAGTGGGCTCGGATCATCTCCTTTGTTGCACACCCCGCTCCACCATTCCATTTTTGAGGAGGCTGAAAGTTGTGCAGAAACACTTCAGATAAATGAAAATGGCAAAAGGATAAATTAACAGCCAAATCATTTTCCGTGGCAACAAGTCGCTAAGCGGCAGCGAGCATCCGGGTTCGAGCTTGTCGTTGCAGAGTGGGGAGCACTCATCGGGAAGGAGGACCGGCGGCTGCCGGTGGTCAGCTCTGCCATGGGGAGTGCTCGAATTGCTGCCGATCCGTATCTGTCGCTTCACCTAATTTTGTTCGTATGAATCCTCGTTATGGTGCCCGAGACCACGAGAAAAGCGCAGGATGAGGAAGAGAGTCGATTCTACGGTCGGCGAAGGCGGCGGAGGTGGCGGTCCGGTCAACCAATCAGCCACGGCGAGTTTGATCGAGAATGTCACAGAGCTCTACTTCTTGGCTAGTGTCTATTTTGGAAGAACTCACGATTGACAGTGACACAGGGTTCGATTGGATAGTTACAGGACTCAGAGGTCCACTTTTGAATATGCCGAAGTTATATATTTACACAAGTCATTTATCATTAAACGAAATATTACACAATAGATATTCGATCGAAATTTACGCACACGTATAATAAAGTATCTTCAGAGCATTATGTTTCTTTAATTGCGTGATTGGTTCAAAATAATAAATAGAAAATACCGTCTCGGTTGAAATCAAATTGCATATCTTCCGTGTAACCAAGTTCGTTAAGATGAGCAGTTACTACCTTGGCCATGGCCGGAGGACCACATGTTAGAATCTGTAAAATTATAGAGAATCATAAAATAAAATAAAAAGTACATAAATGGAACCGTACTTTATCTTGAAAAACTAAGCATTTAAGAAATACATTTCCCGTCTTCAGGAAAAAAAAAAAAAAAAGGAGAATAAGAGAAGCTTCATTAAAGAAAAAGATTTCAATAAAATGAATTTCAGAAATACGCGAATGAAGAGACTAACCTGTATATCAAAAGCTGGTGGTGGGCAGTGGGCTCGGATTATATCCTTGGTCACATACCCGACTCCACCACTCCACTTTCCAGAAGGCTGCAAAAATAATGCATGAAGTATTATAGCCATAATAAAAAAACGGAAAAGACTAATTAACGCCAAAACTAATTTCCATGGCAGAAAATGGGTGTAAGCAATGCTTAATAATTAATAGATATTTCATGAAAAATTAAATGATTTGAAAAATATTTTCTTAAAAATGATTGCTCACATCACTTACAAAAGTGATTGAATAAATAATATTTTTATTGCCTACGAAAATATTTAGATACAAATTGTAGTCGATAATGAAAAATATTTTCCATTAGCTAATTATTTTAAGTGATGTAAACAATCGTTTTTAGAAAAATCTTTCCCAAATCATTGAGGTGCATAATATATATAGTAGACATATTAAAGCGAAGATTTAGAAGCAATCTGAATTTTCTCACTAACCTCACTGACAACATAATACACTGTGAAACGGTTGGGAAATTGCTCAGCGAAGCCATCTAAATCTTCCTGCAAATAATTTATGAAGTCATTAAAATGTAAATTCTTTATTGCTTAGCAATTTTTCAGTAAACAGGAAGAAAATCAGGTCAACTTAATGCAAAATATCAACTTCATGGGAAATCATGAATTTAATATTTTAGAGTGATATAAATGCGACGTGTAAAATAGACCTTTTAAATCATATGTTATTTTTAATTCCGTTAAAATATCTCTTTTCAGTTGAAGGTTTAGTTCAATTAATGTCTTTTAAACCTAGTCACTACTAGAAATTCACTTTCCGAGACAAATGCTAACATTTTGTAGGGACGGTTTTGAGAAATCGCTAGTAATAATTCGTGAGTGTCACCTAAGCTCGTCACTCATTTAAGAACGGATTTAATGTTTTCTAGGATTCTCTAGTAGAGTACACCAAATTACAAAAGAGGGGCATGCATGAATGTGAATGACAAATTTGATTTAAAGTTTAAAGGGAAACATTTAGAAGAACTATATACGTACCTTCAAAAGTATGTCATTGGCAGTGCGATTGCCATAAATAAGGTGCACTTTCGTTTTGTCTTTTGGATTTTTCAGTATGGCACGAATAATCTGCATCAAAATATAAAAGAGAAGAAGAAGAAAACCGCAATTAAACCCCTGAGAAAAGAGCATTTTAACTTGATGATGCAAATATTTTCTTTAGGAACTGATAAGAATATTGAAGCATTGCCTGAAACATAGGAGTAATGCCTGAACCTCCAGCAATCATCCCGAACGCCCGAACTTGACCGGGTTTGTACTTGTATGTTCCCTTGAGATGAGATGAGCAAAAAATCTTCATTAAAAAAGTTCATTTTAAATGTTGTGATTTCCATATTCACATTGGATGATAGTGACGCTATTGCGTGATTTACAAGATCTATCCTCAAGGATGATCATTTTGAATGGTAATGCAAGAAAAATTCTTTTGAGATCCCGCATAAATGAAAAGACCAATTCATTGTAATAACAAAGATAACATAAGACTCTAATTATATCTAGAGTTCGTATGTATAGTATGGCTTAGATGACATATTCTTCGTAACAATTTTGGTTTAGATACTAACCAATGGGAATTAGTCGAGTGTTTAAAAGCCCTGAACATCGATTGATATACAAAGAAACATTCACTTGAGAATTTAAATTTAGGTCCTTCATATCAAGAATGGAGGTAATCATTGGACCTATGTTAGACCAAGCTGAGCTTTAATATAGGCCTAACTTGATGTCCAAGCTCGTCCGTCACAATCGGCACACGTTGGGCTTCACGACAAAATAGTATTTCACGAGCTCAAGCTTCAAATCAAATTAAAACTAGCTAGCTAGTAGCATATACACACCATCTGTAATTTAACTCTACTTTAAGGAGCTATAGAACTCATTAGTACCTTGGGTCCTTTAACAGGGAGGTAATCACCTTCACGTAGTTCCATGAAATTGCGAGACATTCTTCCTCCTGGGTACATCTAAAGCGTTTACCAAAATCAACACATCATAAGTTGGTCCAATCATAATTATTGCAGTAGCAATAGTTTACATAGTTTAATTAAGGATTTTTAAATAAAAATGCATACCTTCACGACGAGTTCAAAGTATCCCAAATCAGAGTCCCCAGTTATGGGAGTGTAAGGACTAACCGCATCTTCACCGTCACTGTCTTTTCCTCTGTTTGACATAGATTAGTGAAATAGTTAATCCGCTCCATATAATAATAATAATAATAATAATAATAATAATAATAATAATAATAATAATAATAATAAATAATAATAATAATTTGTGTATGCACAATTGTTATTATTTTTTGACAATTTTGAATGATATTATACTTGCAGAGTACGTGTTGTCCCACAGGAAGACCCAAGACCGAAGTGGGCGTAGGAAGAGCAAATTTGAATCTTGCAGTGTCGGGGCTAATCTGGGTCTTCTTGATGAGTCTGAATTCCTTGAACTCCGTGGGGTCTAAGCAGCCTTAGTGAACCATACAAAAATTCGGAAGCTTGTGTTATTATCCCTAATTAATTTCTGGCTAAAATATAATCGACACTAGAAGATGGTCAAATAGGTTAATTCGATGAGATCAACGATGACGACTGAGAGATACTAATAGTACCACACTCGTTCTATCCTATTATTCAATCGTCCCTTCCTTTTTCTCATTGAGTTATTGAGATATATTTAGGGTGCTGGGAGGGAAAAAGACCATCAAGTCTCGCGGACCCATCTCGACATATAAAGTTGGGCAAGAAATAATTAACAACGATAGATAGAGTTTGATTGTAAAATATGTCTTATTCCTCTGGACAAGTTAGCATTTGCCCCTTTGTAAAAATTTGATTTGTTCCTCTCTATTTTGCTATTGGAATATTTATTGCATGTTCTGGTCAACATAATAGAAAAACAGACCTTTAGGTTTATCCGAACTGTGTTTACACTCTTCTATCCAACGGACGATGTCTTGTCTAGTAAATTGGTATAAAATACAGTAAGGTTACGCTTTTGCCTGAATTCTCTAGAAATGAATATATACTAATCAAATGACTTAAACATAAAATGAGAATCAACCTTGTCAGGACGGCTGGCATCTATATTAACAATTTCGGGCTAATTTTGGCTTGAAGGATTACATTGGCAAATTCTCAAAAAGTTTTGACTAAATTAGTCAAATTGAAAAGCTTAATACAAAATTGGCTATTGTACAGTAGATTTAGGATTTTCTGGGCATTTTTTCTAACTTTCCTAAGGTGTAATGAGAAAACGACCCTCCAAAATTTAGAATTTTGCACAAACCTTTGGATCTTCTTCTCTTGTAAATGTAGACCGCAGAAAGGAAAATTGCGCCCAGAGCCGTGGCAACACCAATGGGATACGGGTGATCTCGTATGAATTGGGGAATGCCCTCTGTGAATCCAAAGAAGGACATGTCGAGAGATTGTTTTCAGCTTTCTTTCTGCCAAATAAAGATGGGTTAAAATGAATATTGGTTACCACAACCCTATTTATGAATGATGGTGCTTGTTTTTTCGTTCTTTTCTTGTGATTATGGCCTAATTGCTTTGCTTTTGACCCGGGTTTTGGCATCAATCGACAGCAAGAGGCATCAAAAGGAAGGGATCGATTGCAATTTTCATAAAGAGATTATGTTGGGGACAATCTACTATTCATAAATTCATGATGTCTTAATAAAGAAACGAGGGACAATAACTTGGCTGAAAATTGAAGAAACGCTTGACCAATCATTTGGATTCGAGGCAACTTAGAAGACAATTTGAAAAGTTGCATGCATAGTGGGTGGAGATGCACGCTATGTCTTCTTGGGTCCATTATTTGTGTAAAATTTTATATATGGGAGAGAACAAAACATGTCCATATGTTAGACTGACACTATTTAAAGAAATAATGTCTTCTTATTTTGTGTATGAACGGTTACAAGCACACCAGACTTTGTTAGATTGTGTGGTTGCAATTGGGGTTTTTCATCTAGGGCTTACTTTATGAAAAATTATGGAGATTAGGGCAAAAAGTCTTTGAATGCTCTTGTTGTGTCACATGAACACGTTTGTGTCTTGATGAATTAAGTTTAGCCAACTTTGATATTGCGTGGATTAAATTATTGTGATTTCTCATTAGCTAACCGGGCAATCTTTCCACTAGCAATATAGTATTTTCACGTGGTAATTTCATTTGATGTGACATCCGTTAAGATTTGTAATGTCGTATCAATCACTGAGAATGATTTTCAAACAGAGGTGAGAAACACCAATACAATTGGCATCCTTAGTAACTAGCTATTTTTTAATGTTGAGATCTAAAAGTAACAATGTTCACATCACAGTCTATGTCCATTATGAGTGTGAAAATAACTTACATATTCATCTCTGGTTAAGAAAAGAGGCTATACATAGGAGTAGTCAACGAAAGAAAGGGTTTATGAGAAATCTTAAGTGTTAGTGTTCATAATCTCAACGATAAGTTGTGTCCATTTCTAAGTTTTTCATACTCTCCCAAGTCCTAATTTGTCTATTTTCCTACATTTGCTATGGTCCTTTTATTATACTGCCCTCAAAATTTTGGGAAGACATACATAGCCTCATAGAAATACCTTTATTAATTCATGATTCGGAGGTGGAAGAATCTTGAAACTTGACAATTGTTTTAACGTCCCCGACGCTTTACTCCCCACTTAGAGAGATATAATAAACAATATCCCTCTAAAATTATTATGTGAGGACTTTTTTTTTTTTTTTGGTCTAAGCCGGTTAATATATTAATATGTCAAACTAGAGGAGACGTTTTATGTCGTATAATGTCTTCGTAAAAAACCCAATTAGTAGGCCCCATGGGCCTTTCGGTCTGCAATTGTATTCACTCCCCTTCTGCAATGTGTGATTAGTAGATTAGGGCACCGAAGCAAAAGCGCCGTGCTTTCTTCAAAAAGGGATCTGTTCTCCCGAGGCGTCAGATTAGGGCTTCGAATGGCTTCCACAAGAGTTAAGCAATTGGATTCCAGAACCATTTGATCTGTGGCCTTTCCTTTCTGCAGCAAAAATTGAATTGTGAGATTAAGTGCGATCACCTCTACTTGCAGGGCCGAAGAGGAAGAGGCAAATCCATCGATTAAGATGCCAAAGGAATCTTGACACACGCAGGCCACCGAAGCTTCACTACAATCGGACTGGTAAGCTGCATCTATGTTGATTTTTAATACTCCTTGATCCGGTGGACTTGGCATTTGCTAGAGCCGTCTGCAGGTGGTGTAGATAGCTCTACCAAACGCCAAAGTCCAGTAGAAGCTATAATGGGATGAAGCTGAGGCGAGGCTTGCATCAGTCACAAACGGATCAACGATGGCCTTTTGAGTCGATATTTGTAATCGATGTGTTTTTTTTTTTTCAGTGTCAAATTCAAATGTTACGGGAGAAGAAGAAATTACATGGGGGAGTCAAGGTCAACCAGCATCTAGAAGAATTATATTTTGGCTCAAGAATAATTCTTTGGTCACATAATCAATTAATCTTGGACAGCCTTTAAAGGAATGGAATCAGTTAAAAATGATTACTTTCTAGAAATCATTAATTTAATTAAGTGTGGATGAATGAGAATGACGTAATTGATAAAATAGAAAAGAATGCCTTATTACCTCAATGACAAAAGATAATTACCCGCCAGCTAAAAATAAAAGGCGTATGTTCAATTTTATTAACATGAATAGGTCCTTGCATAGCCAACCCACGTTAAGGGTGTAACTCATTCATCCTTTTTAACCCATATATTTTTGGCTATGTCATTCACTATACTTTATTTGTTTTCTGTTTTGTTTTGTTTTGTTTGGATAATTATGATAGTAGGCCCTACTCGCTCTCAGCAATAAATAAATAAATAAAATAGGTCGGCCCTATTTAGGGCAGTCATCGATTTCATTTTTTCCAATTATCGAATAAATGTTGGGTATTATTAGGATTTTTTACTTGCCACATAATCAATCATTCTTTTTTAATTAATAGAAAATTAGGGCCCAAAACCATGTTCCTAAAAGGCGAAATTATACGAGGAAATTGGAAAACCTCCTAAATGTTTTGTTTTGTATGAGGTTAGGTGCAATCCTTGTATGAATAGGAAGGACTCCTTGGACCTTTTCTAAATCGGCACGAGAGCAATAGAAAATGATAGAAATTCTCGAGCAGGGAGACCATTCCTCTCATTATAAATCCCAAACAGTGTTCGAATTGTTGCCAATCCTTATCCGGGTCGACCCGGATTAGGCCGGCCTTTCCATTTAATATTTTCAAAGAATTATTCACTAGTGCCTTGCCTTGTGGTTAAGTAACTAATTAATAGAAAAGTTTAAATTTTCAATACAGTACTTCATTCACTCGCAATATATGCAATTTATATTTTACAAATCAAAACCTTTCTTACTTAGCGTGTTCAATGAATGTTTCGACATACTCATTAATTAAGAGCGAGGCTATGGCTTGTGCAGTGTGGACAAATGCTCCCACCAAATGTCCAACCTTGCTTTTATGTAATTTAACTTTTTTTAGAACTCTTGATATACACTTTGAAACAATAGGTATTGACCTCACTCGATGATGACCCATTAACTTTCTTCTATCATGCTTCTCAAGACTAAAGGCATGTTTGATAATCATTTTGTTTTCGAGAATAATTTCTGCTAAAAAATTAATTTTTTTATTTTATTTCATCAACAAGTTTATGAACATTTGAAAGTATTTGATAATTATCCAAAATTTCTAGTTTCAAAATATAAATGTGTTTAGTAGGACCTTTAAAATTTCTAGCCCTAACCATTTTCTTTTAATTTTTTTAAATAATTTTATTACTTTTTATCTTTTTTCCTTTTCTCTTCTTCTCCTACCTCTAGTTGTAGGTTGGATGAGGGCCAACGACCTCGCCAGAGCATTGCCAAGAGCCATGGCGAGGCTTGGGCCGTGCCGACATGCCTCACTTAGATTTGGTGAGACCAAGCCTCGTGCGAGGCTTGGCCTTGCTAGCTGGGGCGAGACTCAGCCTCACTAGTGGCCAAATGAGCCTTTGATGAGCTTGTCTAACCTTGCCCAGTTGGTTGCTAGCAAAGTGGCGACGTTGTTGGCTAGCGGGCGGCAGTGGCCAGTGACTAGTTAGGAGGAAGAAGAAGAGAGAATGAAAAGAGAAAAGAAAAGAAACGAGAAAAAAAGAAAAATGGATTGGCTTGATTCTAAAGTTATTCTTGAGCATAAAGAAGTAACTTTTTTTTACTCATTGATTATATTCCAAATCTATTCTTGAAAATAAAAAATTTAACCAATAGATTTATGTTCTTTTTTTGTTCCTAGGAATAAAAGAATAGAGTCAGGTACTATTTAGCCGATTGCCAAAAAGACCCTAAGATTTCTACAAAAGAAAGTCTAGTTCTAAACTTAGGAATATAATAAATTTATACATATGATTTATGATGGAATTACATATCAAATTATGAATATCCAATTGAAATTTAATAACTAATAAGAATTTTATTGATGAGTGTTTATTTGGCAGTTGCAAGAGGCAGGGCACAAGTCTGCGAGTAAGTGTAGAGTAGGAATAGAGTAGAACTGACAAAAAAAAAAAAAAAACACTTCAATAAATAAATAAAAAAATTGTCATTTTTAGGCACTACATTTATATGGTCATGTGATTGAAAATGAAAATATTACATATTAAGGATGGCTAATCACATCCAAATCTTGCCAATTAGAACTCAAACTGCATATCTTGTGTGTAACCAAGCTCGTTCAGATGAGCCACCATTGCCTTGTTCATGGGTGGAGGACCACACCTCAGTATCTACAACATCATAAATAACCATAAATAAATAAAAATTAAATGGGCCAAATCATATTTTAGTTTTAAAAACTAAGGATTTCTCAACTAAATGCAGAGAGAAATCGTACTAATTTTTCACTCCCAATACACCAAAAATAATAAATTGCCATATTTAGAAAATAGCGTCATTAAGGAGAAAAGGCTTTCAACAAAATGAATTGCATAAGTACGTGAAAATTGAGAGATTAACCTGTATATCGGAAGCTGGTGGTGGGCAATGGGCTTGGATCATCTCCTTTGTTACCCGCCCGGCTCCACCATTCCAATTTTCAGGAGGCTGAAAATTGTGCAAGAAATGCTTTAGATAATTGAAAATGGCAAAGATTAATTAATGGCCAAATCAATTTGTGGGCACAGAAAATGCTTTATAATTGATGAAATGGGCGCTAATTTGGCCAAGAGATGGAGCAATATGATGTATATACAATCCGAGAATGTATTGTTTTCACGGTTTAATAAATAAAAAGGAAAGGAACGAAGATTTATAAGCCACCTGAATTTCCTCACTCACCTTACTAAGAACATAATACACTTTGAAACGGTCGGGAAATTTCTCGGCAAAGCTATCTAATTCTTCCTGCAAATAATTTAGGAAGTCATTAGGATGCGAATTACTTTGTTAATGCAAATTAAACAGGAAGCAAATAAGGTGAACTTAATGCAAGATGTTAAGTTCGTGGGAAAACATGAAATGCTATTTCATGTCGGTATAAATTCGAAGCGGTAAAATAAACCTTTTAAATGAGATATTGTTTCTAATTCCCTTTGAATCTCCTCTATGGAAAAATAAATTGCTTGCATGTGATTGGATAACCGAGTCACTATTGCTTGGAATCCACTTTCTAGACGACAAATGTTCAAAAAAGGTCATGAAATACTGTCTCAAAAACGTGCTTTACAAACGGTGTCACGACTGTTGTCTGAGATGCCGTAACGTGGTGCACCAAATTATAGAAGAGAGATATGAACAAATGACAAATTTGATATCAATCTTAAAAGGAGAAAATCGAGAAAAATATGTGTACCTTTAAAAGTATGTCGTCGATAGTAGTATTGGCATAAATTAAGTGCACTTTTGTTTTGTCTTTTGGATTTTTCAGTATGGCGCGAATAAGCTGCATCAGAATATTAAAGCAAAAAAAGAAGAAGGGAAAAAGCCTCAATGTAAACAGCAAAATAGAACATTTCAACTTAATAATAAAGATATTTTCTTCAAGAGTTGATGAGAATAACGAAGCACTGCCTGAAACATGGGGGTAATGCCGGAGCCTCCAGCAATCATCCCGAATGCACGAGCTTGATTGGGCTTATACTTGAGTCGTCCCTTGAGAAGAGATGATCAAAACATCGTCACTATACAAGATCATTTTAGATTTGAAGAAGATATATTGCACTAGTCTCGCCTGTATCTTTTCCCAACGAAATGTTGTGATGTTCCAAGATGCACATTGTGTGAGATTGATGATGTTGAGTAAGTTAGATCCATGCTTAATGGAGACCGTTTCAAATGATAATGCGTGGACATTCCTTTAGAAGGGCTGACTCGCGTGAAAACAATTTGTTGCAATAATAGAGTTAATAAATTATTATCTAAATTTGTATCTATAGTATGCTTCGAGACACAATCTTTGTAAAAATTTTGATTTTATGACTAATATTAAAGAATTACACAAGTGCTTAAGAGTCTCGGATACCCCGGTTGACATAATAGAAACATTCTCCAGATTTCCCATTTAGGTCTTCATGAGTAGCCAAGGTAATCATTGGACCTGTCTTAGACCAAGGCGACCTTTAAAGTTAGGCCTAACTTATTGTCCAGGCCTGCCCATCGCAACCAGGCCCATATTGAAATCAAGAGGGAAAGTACGTAGCAAATACATATCATCTATAATTTAAAATTAAGGAATCATAGAGCTGATTAGTACCTTGGGTCCTTTAACAGCGAGGTAATCACCTTCTCGCATTTCTCTAAAATGGTGAGACATCTTTCCTTCTGGGTACATCTAAAGCATTCCCAAAATCAACACAATGTAAGTTAGTCAAATCATTGTTTTTGTAATAATTGTAGATTACATAGTGTAATTAGTGATTATTTTAATGAAAGAACATATACCTTCACGACCAATTCAAAGTAACCAACATCAGAGTCTAGTGTAATGGGAGTGTATGGCCTGATAACTTCTTCACCGTCTTTATCCTTTCCTCTGCTCGACATAGATTAGTGCCATGGTTAATCCACTCCAAATATATTCTATTTATCAATCGACCTTTCTTTTTTTTTTAATAATTATTTGCTAGGGACGAGAATACTATAAATGCCATAATTTTCATATGACGATCACTTAATTGTCATATAGTTTTTTTTACTGCTTAAATAATGTAATTTTTATAATATCGTTCACTTGAATGTCATAACTTTCAATCGATCACTTGAGTGCCATAACTTTTTAATATTGTTAGTGCCAAAATTTTGACATGACACAACACTTGCAATGAACAATTTTAAAGATTTATGATACTTCAGTGACCAATTGAAAAGTTATATAACACTCAAGTAATCGGAAAAAATTGTTGTGACACTCAAGTGAGCTCTGTATATAAATTATGGTGCTCAAGTCATTGAAAAAAAAGCTAAGGCACTTGAGTAAGTGCTGTTCGAAAGTTATGACATTTACGGTGTAATTACCTTATATATATAATTATAATTATAATTATTTGTTTCTGACAAATTATTTGATATTATACCTGCAGATTACGTGTTGTCCCACAGGAAGTCCCAAGACCGAATTGGGCGTAGGAAGAGCAAATTTGAATCTTGCGGTGTTAGGGCTAATCTGGGTCTTCTTGATGAGTCTGAATTCCTTAAACTTTGAGGGGTCTAAGCAGCCTTAGTGAACCACAAAAATCCAGAAGATGTGTTATTATTCCGAGTTACTAATTAATTTCAGGCTAAAATAAAATCAACGCAAGAAGATTGGTCAAGCAGGTTAATTCGATGAGATCAACGAAGACGTGGGAGAGATATTAATAGCACCACACTCTTTCTGTCTTATTAATGAATCATTTTTTTTCCTTTTCCTCATTCAATTATTGGGATATAGTCAGTGTGCCTTGGAGGGGAAAAAGACTGTCAAATCACATCGATTCATCTCAATACATCAAGTTCCGCAAGAATTAGATCACAACGTAGAGTCTGATTGTAAAATATGTCCTATTTCTCTGAAAGACTAGCATTTTCCCCTTCGTAAAATTTTAATTTTCTCTTCTCTCTTTCGTTACTGGATTGCTTATTGCATGTTCTGATCAACATAGTAGAAGAACAGGTCTTTAGGGTCAGCTGAACTACGTTTAATTCGCTTTCATCCATGCGGTCTTGTCTACGAAATTCGGTAAAATATACAGTAAGGTGCAATTAACTCCTCCCATTTTTACGCTTTTGTCTGAGAAATAAATATATACTAATAAAATGGCCCTAGAAATCGAGACAGCAGCTAAGCTAGCTCAATAATCACGTGGCCAAATGGACAATCCGCATTTTTTAACATGTCGATAGATTTTTCTAGCAATACTTCTCTAAAATGCAAGGGGAAATAATAAAGGAAAAGGAGATAAAAGAAAAGGATAAAATTTAAAAAAATTTAAAAATTACAAAAATCATTCAGATCAACTTTGACTGTGTCATGTAGAACGATTGATGTTCTCTTGAGTGATTTTCAGCCAACATTAACCCATATGATTATATTGGCAAATCATCAAAAGATTTAGGATTAAATTAGCTAAATTAAAAAATTATAATTAAACTAACGGTCATATAATAAGTTTAGGATATTTTAAATAGTTCTCCAACTTTTCTAGGATGCTAAAGAGAAAACGATGCACCAAAATTTAGAATTTTGCACGAACCTCTTGATCTTCTTCTTTTGAAAATGTAGACCGCAGAAATGAAGATTGCGCCTAGAGCCAATGCAACGCCAATTGGATTTGGGCGCTCTTGTATTAATTGGAGAATACCCATTTTGGTGGATTCAAAGGAGAGCATGTTGTCAGACAGTTTTCAGATTTCTTTCTGCGAAAAAGATAGGTTGAAATGAACAGTGATCACCAGAACCCCTTTGATAAGTGAGGGTGCCTGTTTTTTGTTCGTTTCTTGTGATGACGGCCTAACTGCTTTGCTCTGGACGTGGTTTTGGCATCAATCGGACGGCAAAAGGTATCAAAGGGAGGAATCTATGGCAAAGTTTATGGGGGAGAGATTATGCTATGAAAAATATAGTATTCATAAATTCATAATGTTTGCTTATTGAGAGTTGTCTTAGTCGCCACCATTCTTACTTGAAAAGAGGAAGGTGGGGAATTTGATTTCTCATTTTCTTGAAGAGTTCATAATGTTTAAATAAAGAAATGAGCACTTCAGACAATAACATGGCTGGAAATTAAAGAAACGTTTGACCACATCATAAGGATTTGAGGCGAAAATAGGATAATTAGAAAAGTTAAATGCATAGTAGGTGCAGATGTACACTGCGTCTTCTACATGGGAGAGAACATGATCTATTTATATATTAGACTGACACTATCTAAAGAAATAATGTCTTCTTATTTTGTGTGTGGACGGCTACGAGTGAACCAAACGTTGCTAAACCGTGTGGTTGTTATTAGGGGTTTTCGCCTGGGGCTTACTTAATGAAAATTTATAGAGATTAGGGCGAAAAAATTTCAAATACTTTTCCTGTGTTGCATGATCACGTTTATGTGTTTTGATTAATTAAATTTAGTCAATTTTGAAACTGTATTTTCTGAGCTGCTGTGATTTCTCATTAGCTAATGGAGCAATCTTTCTGCTTTCGCTTTGTGATATGATGATGGATTAATCGCGAAACTTGGCAATGTTTTAGTCTTCTCAATATATTGCTCCCAATTAGAGAGATACAATCGACAATAATGCCCCTCTAAACTAATTATGTTTTGCAATGGAGACTTTGGTTCTTCCTTTTGAGTAGATATCTTTCTGATCAATGTGCATCTTTTCAATGTCAAATTCACATCTTACAGGAGAAGAAGAAATTACATGCGGGAGTCAAGGTCAACCACCATCTAGAATAACTATATCTTTTGGCTTGAGAATAAATTCAGACGTGGGGAGAGGGTTTATATTAACAATCCTCTAGTAATATAGTCAATTGATCTCGGTGAGTCTTCGAAAGAATGAAATTAGTTAAAAATGGCGTACTTTCTAGAAACCATTATTTTAATAAGCGTGGATGACGAGAATGATATAAATAATTAGTAACAATTGAAAAGAATGGATCCCTAGTCATCTTATTACCTCAATTAAAAACAAAAACAAAAGACGTGTGAATTGCAGTTTTGTTAACATATGAGGTCATTGCATAGCCAAGCCACGTTATTCATTATAGTAGGCCCTATATTTTACTTTGTGTTTTCCCCCTTTTGTCAGATAATCATGATAGTAGGCCCAATTCGCTCAGCACTAAATAGATAGTTAGGGCAGTCATCAATTTCATATTTGCCATATTTCTCTGCCAATGATCGAATAAAATTTTACGTATTATCAGGACTTGGTACTTGCCCTTATAATCAATATTCCTTCTTTTATTTATAGAAAATTAAGGTCCAAAACAGTGTTCCCAATAGTAAAAATTATATGAGGAGATTGGAAAACCTCCTAAGTACTTTGTTTTGTATTAGATTACGTGCATTCCTTGTATTAATGGGAAGGATTCCTTGGACCTTTTCTAATTTGGCACAAGAGAAAAGAAAAGATATTCTCAAGCAAAGGGAACCATTCCTCTCGTTATAAATCCCAAACCGCGTCCAAGTCGTTGCGAATCCTTATATGTTGCTTCACCTAACTTAGTTCGGATGAATCCTTGCTATGGCGCCAGAGGAAAACGACGCCACAAGAAGGTGCGGGACAAGGAAGGAAGAAAGTTGACCACGAGGAGGGCCCCGCCGAAGGCGACAACGGGCGGCGGAGTTGGAGGTGCGGTCGACCGATTGGTCTCGATGAGTTTGATCGAGAAAGTCACTGAGCTCTGCTACTTGGGGTTGTGTCCACTTTGGAAGGACTCAACGATTGATGCAATGCTGATTGGAGAGTAAGGGTCTCATGACAACGTTTTTGTTTCTCCCAATTTCTGTTCTTTTGTTTCTCAGAACAAAAAAAGAACAAAAATCCGTTTGGTAAAACTTTTGTTTAGAATAATTTCTCTATTTTTTTGTTTTCAGGAATAGTTTTGGAATGGAAACAAGAAACAAAAAAAAAAAAGTAACTTCTTGTTAGGAAATAATTTTTAGAAATAAGCCAATTTCTTTTTTTTTCTTTTGTTCCTCTCTCTTGCTGCGGCCACCTCCACCCGCCTAGAGCCACCGCCGACCGCCGACCTCCGCCGCTGCCACCTTTGTCCGTCGCCACCGCCGCTGGCGCTTTCGTCCGCCGACCGACGGTCGACGGTCAGCAATCCATAAGCAATAATAAAAAAAAGAATAAATACAAAAAAAAAAATTGTTTTGTATCAAACGCATTTCTATTCTTTTTCTATTTCGGAGTAGAAATTTTGTGTAGTTTCAAAACACCTTATTTTACTCAGAAATTGTTCTCCGAAATAGAAATAGAAAATAACTATTTCTGAAAAAAAGAATTATTCCCCAACCAAGAAGCGTTGTCATGTGCAGCCTAATTAGACTCGACGTCTGGGTATAATATGCTCTCCACCTTCCTCGAAAATGAGTTGGTCCGATTATTGGACCGTAGCCACGAGCCGGATTAGGCCGGCCTTCACAATTTAAGAATAAAGTGCCCTCCAATGCCTCGTGGTTAAGTAACTAATTAATAAAACAATTACAAATTTTCAATGTTGTTTTCACTCACTCGTGATATATGCAATCTATATTTTGAAAATCAAAATATTTCCTAATCAGTGTGGTTAATGAATGTTTCGAGATATTAATTAAGGGCGAGGCTATGTCTTGTGCAGCATGGACAAATGCTCCCACCAAATGTGGAACCCTGCTTTTATTTTATTCAATTTGTTTTTAGAACTTTTGATATATACTTTGAAATTATACGTATTAACCTCACTCGGCATGACCCATAAATTTTCATTTACCATGTTTATTAAGACTAAAATTATTACAAAAGAAAGTCCAGATTTGAACTTACGAATAGATTAATTTTACAAATCATTTAAGATGAAATTACATATTAAATTATGAATATTCGATTGAAATTTACACAATAGTAATTAATAAGAATTTTATTGACATGTATTTATAGGGCACTTCTCAAACACTTCAATAAAAAAAATTATCATTTTTAGACACAACATATATTTCATTATGTGATTGAAAATGAAAATAAAAGAATTCCTTATTAATTATGGCTGATCAAGTCCAAATCTTGCTAATCAGAGATCAATCTGCATATCTTGTGTGTAACCAAGCTCTTTAAGATGAGTAGCCATTGCCTTCATCATGGCTTGAGGACCACGCATCACTATCTGCAACATTATAAAATAATCGTTAAAAAAATTAAATGGACCAAGTCGTATTTCAGTATCTGCATAACAAGTCTCATTTTTCACAAAATAGCTTCAGTAGGAGGAAAAAGAAGCTTTCAGCAAAATGGATTTGCTTAAATGTGGGAATTAAGAGATTAACCTTTACATCGGAAGCAGGTGGTGGACAGTGGGTTCGGATCATCTCCCTCGTCACATACCCGACTCCACCGTTCCAATTTTCAGGAGCCTGAAAATTGTGCAGAAATATTTTAGATAATTGAAAATGCGAAAAGATTAATTAATAAAAAATGCTTAATGGCCAAATCAAATTGTGTTAGAACAAAAAAAAAATTGTGGGCATAAAAAAATGCTTAATAATTGATTAAATGGGCGCTAACTTGGCCAAGAGATGGAGCAATAATACGTATATACAATCCGAGAAGAGTATTGTTTTCACAATTTAGAAAATAAAACGCAAAGGAGTGAAGATTTAGAACCAATATGGATATTCTCACTAACCTGCTTGACAACATAATACACTGTGAAACGGTCGGGAAATTTCTCGGCAAAGCTATCTAATTCTTCCTGCAAATAATTTAGGAAGTCATTAGGATGCAAATTACTTTGGTAATTGCGAAGTAAACGGGAAGCAAATAAGGTGGTCAACTGAATGCAAAATATAACTTCGTGGGAAAACGTGAATTACTATTTTATGTTGGTGCAAACTCGAAGCGTAAAATAGGCCTTGCTATTAATTCTAATTCTTTTTGAATCTGTCTTTTTTTTTTCCCGGCCTGGAGGTTCGATTCAATTAATGTTCTTTTAAGGTAGAATGAATGGCTTGCGTGCTGTTGGATAATTAAGTCGCTACTAAATAGTCACTTTCTAAACAACAAATGTTCAAAAAAGTCATGAAATTTCACAATTTGTAGGGACGATCTTAAGTAGTTGCTAGTGGTCTAAGATGCATTAGGGGAGTGCACCAAATTATAGAAGAGTGGCATGAATAAATGACAAATTTAATATCAATTTAAAAAAGAGAAAATCAGGTAGAAATGTATGTATACCTTTAAAAGTATGTCGCTGACAGTGTCATTGGCATAAATTAGGTGCACTTTTGTTTTGTCTTTTGGATTTTCCAGTATGGCGCGAATAAGCTGCATGAAAATATTAAAAGAAAAATTTGGGGGGAAAGCCTCAATTTAAGGCCCAAAAAAGAACATTTCAACTTGATTATAAAAAATATGTTCTTCGGGAGTTAATGAGAATAATAAAGCATTACCTGAAACATGGGGGAAATGTCGGCGCCTCCCGCAATCAGCCCGAATGCACGAGCTTGATTGGGCTTATACTTGATTTGTCCCTTGAGAAGAGATAAGCAAAACATCAACATTGTAGAAGATCATTTTAGATTTGGAGACGTTATATCCCACTAATCTTGCCTATATCTTTTCCCATCAAAATGTTGTGATGTTCGAAGACCAATATTGAATGAGAGTGACGTTGTTGAGTGATTTTGTGAGATCCATCATCAATGGTGACCATTTCGAATGGTTATGTATAAATATTCCTTTCAGAGATCTGACTTGCGTGAAAGAGCGGTTTGTAATGATAGTAGAGTTTGTATCCATTTATAGTATGGCTAATCGACACAATCTGTACAAAAATTTTGGCTTAGAGACTAATATACGGGAATTAATCAAGTGCTTAAGAGTCTCTAATACCCCATTTAATAGAAAAGAAACATTCATTCAAGATTTCACGATTAGCAGAGGTAATCATTAGGCCTATCTTAGACCAAGGCGACCTTTAAAGTTACGCCTCACTTATTATCTAGGCTTGGCCATCGCAACCGGCAAATTGGATTTCATATTCAGATCAAACTTAAAGTAGATAGCTTGCAGCAAATGCATATAATCTATAATTTAAAATTAAGGAATTATAGAACTGATACGTACGATGGGTCCTTTAACAAGGAGGTAATCTCCTTCGCGCATTTCTCTGAAATGGTGAGACAACTGTCCTTGTGGGTACATCTAAAGCACTCACCAGATAAAAACATTATAAGTTGGTCAAATTATAATAGTAGATTGAGTGGTATAATTAATATTGTTTTTTTTAGGAAAGCATATATACCTTCACGACCAATTCAAAGAAACCAAGATCAGAGTCTAGAGTTATAGGAGCATACGGTCCAATAACATCTTTACCCTCTCTATCCTTTCCTCTGCTCGACACATATTACTGAAAGGGTTAGTCCACTTCAAATATATTCTACCTACCAATCGACCATTTTTTTTATAGTGTTATATATATAAAATTCATGCATACGCAATTATTTTTATTATTTTTTGACAAATTTGAATGGTGTTATACTTGCAGAGTACGTGTTGTCCTATGGGAAGTCCCAAGACCGAAGTGGGCGTGGCAAGAGCAAATTTGAATCTTGATGTGTTATGGCTGATCGGGGTCTTCTTGATGAGTCTGAATTCCTTGAACTTTGTGGGGTCTAAGCAACCTTAGTGAACCATACAAAAATCCAGAAGATTGTGTTATTATCCCAAGTTACAAACTAATTTCAAGCTAAAATAAAATCAACACAAAAGAAGATGACTAATTAAATGATGATGCATGAGACATATTAGTAGCACCACACTCGTTCTATCTTATTGATCAATCATTTTTTTTTCTTTTTTTCTAGTTCAATTATCGGGATATATACAGAGTGCCAGGAGGGAAAAAGGATAGTCAAATCACATTGATCAGTCTTAAAGTAGCAAGTTCTGCAATAATTAATTGAGAACGTAGAGTTTGGTCGTAAAATATGTCCTATTTCTTTGAAAAACTAGCATTTTCCCCTCTGTAGAATTTTGATTTTTTCCTCTCTTTCGTTGACGGATTGCTTATTGCATGTTCTGATCAACATGATAGAAGAACTGGTATTTATAGTCAGCTGAACTACGTTTAGCTTTCATCCATGAAACGATGTCTTGTCCACGAAATTAGGTAAAATATGCAGTGAGGTGCAATTAACTCTTCCAATTTTTACGCCTTTGTCTGAATTCTCTAGAAATGAACATATGCTAATCAAATGGCTAAAATCTTACCCGAGAAATCGAGACGGTAGCTAAGCAAGCTCAATGACCACGTGGCCAAATGGACAATTCGCATTTGTTAATATGTCAAACATCATAGCTCGAGGATAAATTTTTCTTTGGGATAATTGACTTAAAATGCCTAAACATATTGTATAACAGCTCAATCCTAAACTTTTTCAATTTGATCAATTTAAATATTTTGATAATTTGTTAATGTAGTCATTTCAGCTAATTTTAGCCAGAAATTATTGTAGCAGATGTCAGCCATCCTACGTGGTAAGACCGGTGCCGACGCGGATGGTTTTTTGCAATTTTTTGAAATGCATTCTCTTTTTCTTTTGTTCCCATTCCCCTACCCTGGTCCAAGGCCACCACGATGGGCAGAACACCTTGCTTGTGGCCCGCAACCTCCTACATAGAGGTGTTAAAATGGATCACTTGTTTATAACAAAAGATAGTTAAATGGGTTTTACAATTAAAGGTTTAAGATAGGTGGGTCTTAAGTGGATTTTTAAATGGGTTGGGTTGAAGACTCATTTTCAACAAAAACATTATAATCTCTCCCTTCCCTTTTTAACTTTATAAAAATATTTTTTTATAAAAATCAAAATTATAATTTTTTTATTTTTATTTTTCTTTTCTTTTTCTTCCTTTTCTTTCTTTTTTCTTTCTTTTTCTTTCTTTCTCTTTCCTCCTTTTGGTTGCCGGCACGGCGATGGCCGCTGACCGGCCAAGTGAGCCTCGAGCTCGCGACGGGCGAGGCGGAGGCCTCGCCGACGCTCGGTGAGGCTCGAGCTCACCGGATCTGGTGAGGCAGAGGCCTCGTCGGTGTCGCCCGAGCTTGAGGCTTGCCGATATGGCAAGACTCGAGCTCGCCGGCGTCGGGCGAGGCTCAAGCCTCGCCGATGCGGGTGAGCCTCGAGCTCGCCGACGCCGGTGAGCTCAAGGCTTGCCTGTGGCCGATCGCCAGCCGTCGTCGTGGGCGGCCAGCCAAAGAAGAAGAAAAAGAGAAAAATAAAAAAAGAAAATTATATTTTAAAAAAAAATTAAAAAAATTAAAATTTTAATTTTTTAAAAAATAATTAAATTTCGATTTTTTAAATAAAATTGTTCATTAAATTTGTATAAAACTATTTTAGCAATACAATTTTTTAAAAAATATATATAAATATATATATTATATATATATATATATATATATATATAAGCTTGGAAGTATTTTAATAATATAATCTTTAAAAAAACATAGGAATAATTTTTTTCTAAATTTGGTTAAATATGAAAATATTTTATTAATATGAGTTGGGTCGGGTCGGGTCGGGTATGGGTTTGGGTTTGGGTATGGGTTGGGTCGGGTATGGGTCGGGTCGGGTTTGGTTCGAAAAATTTACATTAAGTATAAATGGGTTATAAATGAGTTAATAGATTAATTTGGGTCGGACCATTAATGACCCGACCCACCCGTTTAACGGCTCTACTCCTACGGCCATCGGCATGGCCTTGGACTGGCAGGGAAAATAGAAAGAAAAAGAAAAACAGAAATCAAGGAAAATGAAAAAAAATAAGAACATTTTTTAAAAATTGCAAAAGTCCTTCATGTTAGCATCGGCCATATCACATAAGATAGTTGGTTTCCACGTGAGTAATTTTCGGCCAATTTTAGCTTCAATAACTACATTGACAAATTATTAAAATGTTTAGGATTAAATTGACCACCACACAATTGGTTTAAGATATTTTGGATAATTTCCCAACTTTTTTAATGAGAAAATGACTCCTCCAAAATTTAGAATTTTTGTACGAACCTCTCGATCTTCTTCTCTTGAAAATGTAGATGAAAATCGCGCCCAGAGCCAATGCAACACCAATTGGATTTGCGTGCTCTCGTATGAATTGGAGAATGTCCATTTTGGTGAATTCAAAGGAGGGCATGTTGAGAGATAGTTTTCAGCTTTATTTCTGCCGAAAAAAGATAGGTAAAACTGAACATTGATCACGACAACCATATTTATAGATGACGGTGCTTGTTTTTTGTTCTTGTCTTGTGAATATGACCTAATATCTTTGCTTTGGGCATGGGTTTCGGTATCCATTGACGGGGAAAGGCATCAAAGGAAGGGATCAATGATAAATTTTATGGGGAGAGATCATGCCTTGAAAAATATACTGTTCATAGATTCATAATGTTTGAATGAAGAAACGAGCACTTCGGACAATAACGTGGCCGGAAATTAAAGAAACACCGTACCACATCATACGGATTCGAGGCAACATTAGAAGACAACTAGAAAATTTGCGTGCATAGTGGTAAGAGACGCGCACTGTGTCTTCTTGGGTCCATTAAGTTTTTCTCATTTTAGAAATGGGAGAGCAAAGAATAAGTTCATATGTTAAACTGACATTATATAAAGAAACAATGTGTTCTTGTTTTGTGTATGGACGGCAAAAAGCGAACCAGGGCGAAAAATCTTTATTAAAAATTGTAAAATGAAAAATCTCTTGTCGAGTCACATGACCAGATTCATCTGTCTTAATGAATTAAGTTCAGTTAACTTTGAAACTATGTGGATTAAATTGTTGTTATTCATCGTCAGCTAATCGAGCAATCTTTTCACTGATGGATGAATATTTGCAGGCTATGTTCTCATGACATCCGTTAAGCTTAGTAATGTCATATCGATCATTGTGAACATTTCCTAAACAAAGAGGCGAGAAGCACTAATTAGCAACAACTTAGATAATGAAAGACAAAGTTCATAAGAAAGCTTGAGCTCTTCATTTTCTCAACGATAAGTCATGTCCATTTCTAAGTTTTTGCATCCTCCCCTAGGCCCTAATTTGTCTATTTTCCAACCTTTACCATTGTTCTTTTCTTTTCCTACCTTGAAATTTGGGAGGACACACACAACTACATACGAACAGCTCTTTAATTTGTGATTCGAATGTGGATTATTCGCGAAATTTGACAATTACTTTTGCCTTTTCAATATTTCGCTCCCCACTTAGAGAGATATAATTGACAGTAATCCTCCTCCAAAATTATTTTGTTTTGCAATGGGGACTGTTTGGTTCTTCCTTTCTAGATATCTTTCTGATCATTGTGCTTTCTTTCAATATCAAATTCACATATTACAGGAGAAGAAGAAATTGACAAAACCATTTTGTGCTGGAGTCAAGGTCAACTTCCTCATGGATAAATCCACCATCTAGAAGAACTAACCTTGCCCTTTGGAGCGTAAGTCTTTTTGGCTCGAGAATGAAAACCCAAGTTCAGACTTTAGGTTTGGTCAATTTCTATACATCATTTAGAGGGAGCTCTTCTTATAGCTTCAATCCAATTAGCTGTTGAAACAAATTTTCAGCCCAAAATCGAGAAGAAATTTTTACTTTCAATTAAAAGAGTTCTAGCCATTTCTTGAAGAGACTGTTCTTTCTTTCCACAACTCCATTTTGCTGAGGAGTATATGGAGGAAAACACATGCTTTCTGACGAGATTCATCACGAAATTTTTGTAAAATCTTGATTTTCAAATTCACCTCAATTATCTGTTCTTATACTTGATATAACACATCCTTTTTCATTTTGAATCATTTTAGCAAATTTTTTAAAATACGAAAAGGTTTGAGACTTACTTGCAAGGAAATATACCCAAGTAAAACGGGAGTAATCATCAACAATTACTAGGCAATACTTCTTACCCCAATACTTTGAGTTCTGGATTTGGTAGAAGAGATCCATATGCAGCAAACCGTAGTACATGATTAGTAGAGACATAATTAATTGGCTTAAAAGAATTTCTTACCGCTTTCCCGTATACATGGAGTGCATGAATCGAGTCTTTTGGTATGGCAATGGGTAGTCCTCGAACAAGCATTTTTTGAAGAAATTTTGGCTAATTGCTTCATGTTGACATGACCAAGCTTTTTGTGCCATAAGCTTCTTCGTCTTGAATTGAGATAAGCCATTGCGATTCATTTTGGTTTCACATCCGGAAGATAGATATTTTCATGTCTTCGACCCATGAAAGATTGAGTAGAGTCTTTCTGCGATTCCGAGACCATGTTCCTTCTTGAAAGAAGATCTTGAAACCAAAGTATCACACAATTGACTAATGCTGAGAAGATTGTAATTGAGTCCTTCCACTAGGAGACATTACTTATTGTGAGAGTACCAATTTTCACGGTTCCAAATCCCACAATACTTCCTTTGCTATTTCCTCCAAATGAAACATTTCCACCATTTACTTGAGCAAGTTTTATAAAACAATTTGAGTCTCATGTCATGTGTCTTGAGCATCCGCTGTCAAGATACCACTTTACCTGTTTCTTGACGAGAGACCCGCATTTAAAATAAAGTCTCAAGCTTTCTTTGGTACCCAAACTTTCTTGGGTCCTTTGGTGTTAGTAATAAACAGATAGCTCCATACTTTCTTAACAGGTTTCCATACCATAGGACACTCTTTTCAAAGTGATCGGACTATTACACTTGAACATTTGAGAGCATTTCTTCCTACGGGTTTAACAAAAACTCTTTTGAAGTGATTTTTAAACTTCACTCGAAAACCTTTTCTTGATTCTTTTCTTTTACTTTAGGAAAATCAATCAAGGGAATTGTTTCTTCACATACCTAGACCGGACTTATTGAAGTAAGGTCTTTATTGAAAGAATTTTCTCAAGTTTTTCAGACCATAGAAAATTTCTTTGATATATTAGATAAGTCTGTTTTTAAACAAGCATTTTCTTTCAAAAGATTGGAAACGAGACATGTCTAGACTTTTAACTCTTTCTTCTAAAACATTTTCTTTTAGTTTTAGAGCTGAGTTTTCTTTTTCAGTTTGGAAATTCTTTTGAGAGAAATCTTAAGACTAAAGCATAGTTCATCAATATATTTAGAAACTTTGACAGGAATTTTAAAATTACTTGCCTCAAATTCACTTTGTCCGAGTCCGATCCGAGTCGATCCCAGTCGGAGTCGATTGTGCCATCGAGACATAGATTGGCATATGGAAATTATCACTTTCTTCACACTCGGCATCACTCAGGTTTCAGCTTTGAGAGCTTTTCGAAATTTTTCAGCTTTTTCCTTTCTTCTTCTTCAAAAGAGGTTGGAGTCCGATGTGTCCCTTTTCTTGCATTCAAAAGACTACATCTTTATTTGGTTCCTCATCATCGAGACTTGGTCCGCTGTCTTTGAAAGCCTTGTTTCTTTGAGTTGAACCTTCTTCATTTTCGTTTAGTTTTCTGGAATCTTCTTATCATGAGAGCAAGCTCCTCATCGTCCATATCATCTTCGTAATCAGCATCATCGCCAGAATCATCATTTGATTTTAATGCAATGGATTTCTTACCTTTTGGATCTTCATCTTCATTGATCCTTTCCACTTCATAGGACTGAAGAGTTCCAATCGGCTCGTCGACGGATAGTGGCATAATTCTTTGCGTCTCTCTTATTGAAGTCTTTATGTGATTCCAATCCCTTGAGAGTCACGCATTAGCTTGTTTACCTTCATGGGATCGGAAGTTGGTTGACCTTGATTTTCAAGACCATTCACAATATCACGTAAAGACTAAACATGTCGGATATTGATTCTCCCGGTTTCATTCTGAAGGTTTTAGTATTGACCAAGAAGAATGTTGATTCTTGTTTCCTTCACTCGATCTGTTCCTTCATGGGTGATATGCAATCTGTCCCAAACTTCTTTTGCTGTACCACAAGAAGATATTCTATTATATTCACAGTTGGTGATAAAGACTGATATAAGGAGTAAATTCTTTTGCATCGAGTGTCTGTCTCTTGGTTTTTTCTTCCTGGAGACATTCATTGGATTCTTGATTTCTTTTCCTCTTTCGGAGACTAATGCAGTGGTAGGAGTAATTCCTTTTCTACAACGTCCCATTCCGGAGGATCCTTTGATCGTAGGAAAGCTTTCATTTTGTTCTTCCAGATGTTGTAATCCTTTCCATCAAAGTAGGGTGGTCGGTATTGTTTTGCCCTTCCATCAGCCGGTGCTAACATACTAGCCATGGATCTTTTACTATGAAGTAAAACACTTCAAATAAAGTAAGTACACGAGCTCGATACCAATTGATATTGCTAGTATAGACACTAGAGGGGGTGAATAGGCGCACAAACAATTTGTCGATATACGGAAGCAATTCTTAACAAATTGAAATACGATCAAGGTAGGAAGAGAGAAATTGGAACACAGGATTTATAGTGGTTCGGCTTTTCTAAGCCTACGTCCACTCTTCCGACCGACAAACTTCACCATGGCTGGATTTCACTATGATCAAAAGAGTAGTTTGCAACACGGCTTTGCCTTGATTCCACAAAGTGTAGATGTACTGCCACACCTCCTCAAGGTCTCTCACAAATATAGACTCTCTTTTGTATACAAGTATTCGCTCAAAGGATTTATCTAAACAAATAGGAGCTTCAGACTTTGGAATTTTTCTATCGCGCACTTCCTCGAACAACTAGGACGTCTTCCTTATATACTCCTTTATGCCATCATACCCGTTGGCACTTACCAAAAGGAATTCCTCCAATCTACCCGTTGGACGGAATCAATTAGGAAGATCATTCGAGCTATTAAAGGAACGTGTTGATAGCCCATCAATCTGTTCGCCCATACAATCGGGATCTCGGTTTCCATAAGTAGAACCTTCCAATAATATTTAGACAATCATCGAATCTTCAGTCATTGAATCAAATTTGATCAATCAAAGGATTTCGATACGTCTTCTCCAGCCATGAGATCTTCCGGATGATAAGGTTAAATCCCGAGCAAAACATTCGATTCGGGATAACCTTTCTTCAACGGATCGGTGATCGTCAATGAGGATAGACTTTGAGTCTTGAGTCTGGCTGTCAGGAAGTCTTCGGACTTTAACCAACAGAGTCCGCTCGACCTTCGCCCCAGACCGATGGAAACTTTTGTCAACTTCAAAACTCTTCACGAGGATTTCTCCAACAACGTGCTGGAGTCAAGGTCAACCACCATCTAGAAGAACTAATTTTTTGGCTCGAGAATAAGTTCAGACGTGGAGAGAGGGTTTATATTAACAATTATTTGGTCACATAATCAACTAATTTTTATAGTCTTTGAAAGAATTGAATTGGTTAAAGTTAGCGTACTTTCTAGAAACTATTATTTTAAGTAAGCGTGTATGAACGAGAATGACGTGATTAATAAGTACCAACTAAAGTTGAAAAGAATGGATCATAAGTCACCTTATTACCTCAATGACAAAGGATAATAACCCTCCAATTAGAAACAAAAATAAAAAATAAAAGACGTGTAAATTCAATTTTATTAACATGAAGAGGTCATTGCATAGTCTAGCCACGTTAAGGGTTTCAACTCATTCATCATTTACTATATATAAAAATAGTCATTGCTTAATTTTAAAAAGAAAATTTAAGATCTCTAAAAATATAAAAAAAAATCAAAAAGGTTAGTTTCTTTAATTATGCCACCTAGTCATTGCTTAATTAATCCTGTTGCAACTTTTTAAAAAATAGTAAAAAATGATAAACACAAATTTCTTTGGGGACCAATCACACTTTAGGACCAATATTTGACATAATATCGTTATTTAGTTTTGTTATGTATACTTAGTATCTAGACAAGGAATTTGTGCTTAGCTTTAGAATAAAGGCATGTTTATGTTTAGTGCATAGCTCGTGAAGGTTCCCTATCGCAAGGCTCTATAATAAGGCCGTATATATATTTCATGCTCAATTATGTCGCCGACGGTGACATTGGCATAAATGAGGTGCACCTTTCTAATATCGTTTGAGTTGGCTGTATCAAAATATAAAAGTTATAAAAAGAAAAAAGAAAAAAAGAGGAAGATAAATAAAAATGGGTGCGGCTTTGCTGACCCATCAGCTAATGACCACACATCTTGGATGGAAACCGTTTGACTTTTTCAACCGGTTTCCATCTTTTACCCTTTTTTTTTCTTATTGTAAGCTTAAATTGATTAATAAAGTCGTAAGGGAGGGCCATGCAATCAATTTTCATGAATATGATGAAAGAAAAATAAATTAGATAAAAAAAAGAAATAATTCCAAACAAGTTGGGACCTAAAAAAATAATATTATCACCTTCTGACCATGAAAAGTCATTTTAATGTCATTATATAGATTTATTCAATTTAAAAGATAAAAAAAAAAACACCAAATTTCGAGAAACTTTGGCTTTGCGAAAACTAACTAATAACAAAATCATTGTGTAATGAATTGGTTTCATAGTCCTTAGAGCCTCAACAACATCCAAGCAAGGCTTGTCACCAAAACCAAATTGCTCTAAAATGACTCTGCAATGATGGAGATAGCAAATTATTCCAGTGTAACATTTTTGGTTTAGATGTAGTCCATTGCTCAAGAACAGACACTTCCATTGATATAAAAAAACAAGATATGATGCTTAGGTCATCCATAAAAGAACTAAACAAGCCCAGCTTTAAAAAAGTTTACTCTCCACGAGTAGGCTAAGCTTGGCGTTTCCAAGGGCGAGCCCGCGTATGGCTAGGCCCATGGTCAGATCGAGTTGAAAGCAGCCAGCTAGCCAGTGGCATGTCCATATCATCTGTCACTCAATTCTTAAGGCACTATAGAACTGATCGGTACCTTCGGTCCTTGGACAGGAGATTATAGGTAGTCACGTTCACGCATCTCCCTAAAATGTGGAGACGTCCTTCCTTCTGGGTACCTCTAGAGCATTCGCCAGATCAACCCATTATAACTAGGTCAAATCTCATGTTTTTGCAATAATAGTAGATTAACATGGTTTAAATATGATTTATATAAATGAAGATATGTACCTTCCGAACCAATTCAAAGTGATGGCAGTGCATGGCCTGATAACCTCTTCACCATCTCTCTCCTTTCCTCTGCTTAGACTCAAATCAGTAAAATGGGTATTGCACTCCAAATAGATAACTGAGATGATTATTTTTCTTTTGACAAGAGAAATGATATTATACCTCTAAGTAATACTATAATACCCGAATACATAATTGACGCGATTATTTTACTCTTGACAGATTTGTAAAATCACGCCTGCAGATTATGCGTTGACCCGCAAAAAGTCCCAAGACAGAAGGTGGCGTGGGGAGAGCGAATTTAAATCTTGACGAGTCTGGATTCGACCAAGTTCTCAGGGTCTAATTACCATTAGCGGACCACATAAAAGCTTTCAAAAGACCCGTTAAATTCGACATGAGAAGATGGTCAAATCGGATTAGCTCGGTGAGATCAACGATGACATGCGCGCGCAATGTTAAATTAGTGGCGTAAACAAAACTCGCCAGAATCCGATTATTTCCTCTCTCTTTTGATTGAGGAACACGTTTTTAGGATCGGCCGAACGGCATTCGATTCCCTTCCATCCAGGAAATCATGTCTTGTCCACATGTTTCGGTCAAAAACACAGAAAGGTGCCATCAAAAAACCCTTTCTTACACTTACGTCTTTATCAAATAGAAAGGGTAATACATGCAAATCAATGGCTAAAAACCCTACAACGAATAGTCGAGGCAGTAGCTAAAGCTAACATAGCTCGAGGACCACGAGGCAAAATGGGCAAATTTTAGGGCTTTCGATACGTCGAACATCATAGCTTGTCGAGACATTTTTGCCCAGATGCCGAATAAGAAAATGACCCTCCAAAAGGAGCCGCACGTTGATAGATGGTTTCAGCTTTCTTTGTGAAAAGGGAAAAGAAAACATAGGTTGAAAGTTGATTAGCATAGCCATATTTACACGTTGGTGATTCTTCTTTTGTTCTTTTCTTTTGATATGCTTTGCCTAGGACGTAGGTTTCGGCATCCATCTAATATCTATGGCAAGAATGACGGATTGACGGTAATAAAAAAAATCCTAAGCATATTGAAAATTTCAAATTTCAAAGCTTAAGTTTGTTGACGAAGGGAGTGCACATGTACATTAAAAGTATATAAATCCCGTAAGCGAGCAAAGTTAGATATTTTAATACCCTCCTATGCCGGCCAGATTAGGAACTGGAAGTTAACGAGCAAGGGGGTTGCATGTGCGAAAAAAGCAAGATAATATTTAGTTTTGATATTATAATAAAAAATCTGACTCAAAAGCTTAAATTTATAAGTGGGAAAATGATCGAACGGGCAATAAAGTTTTCATAGATTCGTGGCGTCTTTAGAGAAATAGAAAAGGAGCACTTTGGACGATAACACGGTTGAGAATTAAAGAAAACACCGGACAACATTAGATGGATTGGAGGCAGCATCGGGAGCCGGACGGAAGAGACGGATGCGTGGTGGGTGGAGATGCGCACTTTGTCTTCTTGGGTCAATTTATTTTATATTTTTATTCATTATATATATATATATATATATATATATATATATATATGCACGTTTTAGAAAATAATAATAATTATAATATGTTCATACGTTAGAATTGACACTATCATGATACAATGTACTCGTTCTTTTTGTGCAAGAGTAGATGAAAAGTATCTATGATTTTGGATGGCCATGACCGAGCAAAAACCTTTCCGAGAACGTGCGGCTGGTTGTAATTGACTTTTTTTGCTCTGAGCTTGCTTTGTTGAAAGTCACGAGAGATTAGGACGAAAACTGTTCCAACGATCTTCTTGTGTCAAACGACGATATTTATGTGTTTGAATGAGTTAAAATTGAACTGGCTTTGAAATCGTTCATATAAAACCGCCATGAGCATTTTCACAAGGCATTTTTATGAGGCATGTTTTTCACGATACCGGTTAAATTTAATAACATCGTATTGGTCATCGAGAACCTTCTCCAAACAAAGAGGCAAGAAAAAAACACTGATTAGATACAAGTCAACATCCTTTATAACTAATTTTATGTGAAGATATAAAGTAAAAAAATTATTCAGGCCGCCACCGAAATGTCAAAATCAATTTTTCTAGGATTTTCAATATAAGAAAATAACTCATACACTCGGCAATGGCTAGACAAAGAGCCCACCTATTGGAGTAGTTAACGAAAGAGAAGGCTCATCGGAAAGCTAAGGCTCTAAAGTCCACTTCTCTCATTAAATTGAATATGGAAACGATAAGCAATGTCCCTTTCTAAGTCGTTGCATCCTCCCCTTATCCCCAATTCGTTTATTTACCTACATTTGCCACCATCCTTTTCTTATCCGACCCTCGAAATTCAGGAAAGGCACGCATCTAAGCCTCTGGAGACACCTCTAATAGTTCGTGATTCGACGGTCCATTAATCGCAGAATTTGACGATGTCTTTGCCGCTTGGAGAACTACAATTGATCATAACACCTCTCTAAAATCATCATGCCTTTGCAATGAAGTCTTTGCCTTTGGTTCTCACTTTTGAATATAGATTAGATATCAACATGTTCGTTTCAATATCAAATTCACTATCTTATGGGAAAAGAAAATGTGAAAATTCACATGCGTAGAGTCAAGGTCAACCACCATCTAGAAAACTTATATTGCGGACCAAGTATAAGATCAGACGTGAGGAGCGGGTCTCTCTTGACCATTCTTTAATCACATAATATATAAATTCCAAAATCCAATCAATCTTGGACGACCTATTGAGTATTGAGGATGGAATGGGTGAAAAAAGACGTGCTTTCTTTTTTAGAAGCCATTATTTTAGATTAAGTGCGGACAAATCGGGGATTACGTAATTAACAAGTACCCGATGGGAAAAAATAACTAAACCCTAGTCACCTCATGACCTCAATGGCAAAGGTCAATAACCCTCCTACAGAGGAAAAAAATAAAAAAGATAAAGACCTGTCGATTTAAAATTATTAACTTATGAAGTCATTGCATAGCTTATCCTTGTTAAGAATTCCAATTCATTCATCACTTACTAAATAGATGTATAGATATATGTGACCATATAATTTTATTTTATTTTTGTGTTTTTCTTTTGGTTTCGCTTGGATAATTATGAAAGTAGGCCCCCATTTGCTTAGCAATAAATATATACATAAATAAGGTGGGTCGGCCCTTTCTAGGGTTAGTCAACAATCTCATTTTTTTACCATATTTTCTTTCTCAATTATGGAATATATGTTAGGTATTATTAGGATTCCTTACTTGCTCAGAATCGATATTCCTATTTTTTTTCTCCAAATTTTATAGAAAATTAGGAAACCATGTGGCCAAAAGACAAAATCACATGAGGAAGTTGGACGACCTCCTAAGCACTTTTGTTTTGTATTTTGAGATCATGTGCTTGCATTAATGGGAAAGATTCCTTGGACCGTGTCTAAATAGGTACAAGAGCAGAAGAAAATTGCGAATTCAATTGAACCACGTAATGTTTTGTCTTGGACTCGTTGGCACATTATCATCTACGTTTGCCGCCCTAATGTTCGTCTTACTGTGCAGCTACTACCGAAAAAAAAAAATCTAATCGGAAAAAGTAGTTTCAAGGGTTATTATAGTCGAAAAACTCAAATCAATACTCTAATGACACATTTGCCATCAACTATTTTTCATTTCATGGAAAATTCCAAACCGGTCATTCCATACTATCTTTACTCCAAACTAACTTTCATCTCGCTAATAAGAAAAATAAATTTCTTTAATCAATTCCGATCTACATCTTTTAGTATTTTGACCGATATCCCATTAAAATAATGTTTCATTTACTAAAATGTTTCTTTCAATATTAGTTAGTCCGTTAGGGTGTTTATTATTATTACTATCATCATCATCATCATCATCATCATTATTATTATTGTAACCAACTGTCGTTTTATGCATATGCGCGTGAAGGAGAAACGCTAAGAGAATTAGCAAAATTAATCACGCAATTTCATTCCAGCACTCAAGCTTGACATTAGTTCAATCATATGCAAAACGTGATCCACAAATTCCGTTCCTTGGCAAAGAAAAAAAGAATATATTTTTTCTTTTATTGAGCTCTCAAGATCTTTAAAATTCTATAGATATTGACATTAAAATGTCATCATAATTCTCTTTTCTAATATCAACCTATTATATTCGGGACCAAAAACCACCAATTTTTTTTTTTTTTGGGTTAACACCTCTAGAATCCTCAAATCGAAAAGTATGCACCACATTTACCCCAAACTCAACTTGGTACACTCGTATTACATTTAGCTCAAACTAATTTTAGTATTACAAAAAATTCAAAACGATATATCTATGTTATATTTACCAAAATTTTATGATGAAATTGGGGCAACATTAAAGATTTTAGTAGATTTGCTAATAACGAGGGAGCCCTTATGGCAAAATTAACATATTTTAGCAATTTTCCAAATCTCAATTCCGTTGTCTTCAAATCCAACTTCTTTTATGAGCTCCATTTATGTCAAATGTCCACATCAAATTCATGTCACACGCTAACCACTGAAATTATTTGGCGCGCACATTTCCACGTCACCAGTTTAATATGGAGATATAAGACGGAAGTTAACTGATGGTACGTCAATCAACATATTGGTTCGCAATAATTATTTTTTTCGAAAATGAATTTGAGATAAATGAGCAATAGATAGATCAGAGAAACCAAGAAATGCGAAATCAGCAGCAACTAAGATGAGATGAAAGAGACAGTTGCTGCCACCGTCATTATTAGAGAGAGACAGCGTTTAAGAAACCAAATTTCCCCGCACGGCTTTCGGGATGGATTCTTGATTTTCTTGTTTTTTTCTTCTTATTTTTTTGGCTTTTTAACGAGGAAGATGGACGGCGAGGGAAGGTTTCTGTCACTCTCTCGTCACCTCCAATTTGTCAAAGAGGAAGAAACAAGAAGCAAAACCCGAGAATGGAAATCATCATCATCGTCTCGGTTCCCGTCAAATCGAGCCGCCTCCACCTGCCTTTGAATAAAAGCCTCCACGTCGCTCGCTCGCTCGCTCGCAGTCCTGTCTTCTAGAAGGCGTTTCTTGAAACACAAACCGGGATGGGCCCCCTTCTCTCTCTCTCTCTCTCTCTCTCTATCTATCTATCTATCTGGACAGTAGACTTTTTTCGACGCCCCTTGTGAGGAAAGAGACAGAGATTCCTTAATACGATTGATGTTTACCTCTTCTTCTTCTTTTTTTCCTTTTCTTTTCTTCTCTCCTCGTCGATGCAACATGCGTTTATTCGGATTGTGGCACTGGGTTGTCGTCGCCAGCCATGACGACTCCTCCCTCTCGTGCCCTTGCGAAATTCGACCCCCCCCTCCCTCCTCCTCTCCTCCCCTTCGAGAATGCATTCCAAGTTTGGCTTTCTTGAAATTTCGCTTTGTATCAACCCAACCCCCTCCTTCGACTGCCCATCGAGAGAGAGGTGCGCTCCTTTTCTTTTGAGTTCACCTCTCTTCTAATTTTGCTTATTACATCAACGCGAAAATACTAGAGAAATAAATGAGAAATTATAAAAACACAAGAGATTTATGTAATTCAATCCGAGTATTGATACTTACGTTCACAAAGAGAGTCAATAATAAATAATCTATTATAATCGAAGAATTAGAAAATATAATCATTCACACGTGTTTGCATATAAATTTATGTCTAAATTCAATAATGTTTATAAACAAATAACTTATTTGGATGTAAATTCACAGCATAAAATCATTGCATAGTCAAAATTAATGAAAAACGTACGCTGAAACTGAGAACTCATATGCTTGTTTTCTTCTTGTCGTATGGGTTCGTGTCCTTCTTTCTTCCTGAGCGGCGCTCTTTTGGACTTGCTGCTTCCTCTCTTTTTTTTTTTTTTTTTTTTTTTTTTGCCATTTATATTGTGCCCAAGAGTCAACAATTTGGCTCCGGGTCCCACCACAAACGGCTTCAGGATTAGTAATCTACAGCTACAAAAAGTTAGAAACCCTTATCTTTTATTTTATTTCTTCTTTTGTGTACCTACGAGGAGTCTTAAATCTTTTGCCTTCTTGCGTATAATATTTCACCTTTTGTCGAAGTTGTCTTCGACGCATGAGATTTAAATTCGTCTAAAAAAATCTTTTGTAATAAATTCAGCTAACAAATCAATATCTGAATTTAAATTCGAAACATTAATTTAAGGGGTCAATGCTTTGTTGACTGCCTCTAGCCGCCCACGCCAGTCTTGTTGAGGTTCTCGTGAAGTTAGTTTTCGATTTCTTGATCAGGCGAATTTGGACGGTGTCATGAATTCGTTGAGGGTTGACTTCTCGATACCATTTCTGATCTAGGGATCAGATCCCCACCTTTGCCAATCTTGCCAAACCCCAGCTCTGGTGATTGAAACCCGTGTCTTACCATGGAGTCCATTATCACCTCCGACAACCCATCTGGTATCGAGTCCAATCACAACTCCTCGTCCAGGTGGAGCATTTCCTCCCACCAGTCGAAGATATCCGGTACAAACTCCTCATTTTAGAACCAAACTAGTGCTGGACTTAGGTTAGGTTCGATTTAGCCCGACCCCAAACTTTTGCTAATTTTGTACCGACTTATGTAATGCAAATTTCATGGGGACTTTTTCACAAAAGTCGTCTCTTGTTGGCTGCTTTATGACTTATTTTAATTTCAGAATTTTTGGACTTTGTACGATAAAAAAATATATTTAAAAAACTATGGAGTTGGAAATCTATTTTTAAAGTTTACTGCACTGACCCCTTCCTACTTTTCATTTTCCACAAATTTTTTGGTCAAGAATTCTAACACACATCCTTCATGAAATGGTAGAGTACATTCTATGCTATCACATATTTAATTTTCATGATTTTTCGGTCTCATTTAACCTGTGAAATGTGTATCTTTCTGCTCTATCACATTCCGGAAATTCTTACTGTTTCGGGCCCAGTCTACAAATAAATATTTTGAACTATATGGACCAAATCGGATTTTGAGTCCTCCATGAAAAATGTCCCTCTAGATCTTTTCTATCTTATTTTAAAGTTTCATAATTTTTTAAATCTATTTATCTAGACAACAGCCTCTGTTTTTAAAGGCTTGCGGAACGCATTCTATAGCTAGTTTAAGGCCTAGGATATGGGATTCTTCTTACAATTCATCTAATATCGGCACGAGTGACTTTATATTAGTTTAGGGGATAAAAATGTAAATTCACACTTGAGTCCCTGGATAGTAGTAATGTCAACATACTTTTGAATTGAACTATGGAATTGTTACATCATGATGTGAATGTGTGACTGAGAATGCCGTCACACCTTTCGGGTTTATAGTAAGGATGCTTGGAGAGGTAACTAGGTTCCTCCAGATGCTTGATGGTGTAACACGAGTCCCCTAGATGTCCTCATAATATTGGATGGGTGTAAGATGCCCAGGAGGTAACGGGTTTCTTGGATGATGATGGCAAGAGGAAATTCCTATTGAATATAACATTGGTACATTTAAATTGAGTTAATGCTTTTATTGATTTGTTATGTTATTTTGAAAAAAGTTCTCAAGTAAGTTGATAGTTGGTATATTTTATATTGAGACTTTCTTTGTCGGTAGGTGATCGATTGATGTAATATTGACCAGTGGACCTTTTAGTTGTTGACTTTATCTTTTCAGATTAATAGAAATGTCAGTCCCACCTCCTCCCCTATGGTTTGCTACGAAGTACCGGTTGACTTCACTTGGCAAGAGGATGAGTTCATAGACCTTGGTTTCTTGGATATAGTTTTTACATTAGTACTAATTGAGTTCTAAATTTTTTTACATTGATGTTAATTGAGTCCATACTGTCAATTTAGGTTAGAAATTATTGACGTGAACGTTGGCAATCCTATGTGGCATGACCGACACTAACGTGAACAAATTTTATAAGTTTTTAATATTTTTTTGAGATTTTTTATTCTTTTTTTCTCTTTTTTTTTTCTCCTTACCCTTTGGCTAGTGCCGATGAGGTCGCCGGCCAACCATTGCCGACCATAGGTTGGTTTGGGTGAAGGTGTCTACGCCCTCGTTGGCCGCTTGCAAGGGCCCCCACACCCTCGTTGGCCACAAGCGAGAGCATCCAACCCCTGCCCAAATCCAGGTGAGGGCCAAAATTGTCGCCCGTTGGCCAGTGAGGGCCACAACACCCTTGCCCAAACTAGACAAGGGCATCATGATCCACGCCAGCTAGGGGTGATGCCTCTGTGCCCTCGCCTAGATCCAGGCGGCAGCTTAATGCCCTCGCTTGTGGTCAGTGAGGGCACAGTGGCCCTCGCCTATGGTCGGCAAGGGTGAAAAGGCCCTGGCCTAGACTAGTTTTGGGCCAATGATGGTTGGTTGGCGACTTTGCTAGCGCTAGCCAAAGGGTAAGGTAAAAGGAAAAAGAAAAGAAAAATATATAGTAAAATGTTAAAAAAATTATAAAATTTGTCCACGTCAATGTCAGTCGTGCCACGTAAGACCGCCGGCATCCATGTTAGTAATTTATAGCCTAAATTAGTTGATAGACTCAATTGGTACCGATATGAAATGTTTAGAACTGTATTAGTACCAAGTAAACAATGACGTATGAGAGATATTAATAGCACCACACTTGTTCTATCTTATTAATAGATCATTTTTCCCTCTTTCTCATTCAATTATTGGGATATATTCACGGTGTCAGGAAGGGAAAAAAGACCGTCAAATCACATTGAACCGTCTCAAAATAACAAGTTCTGCAATAATTAATTCGCAACATAGAGTTTGGTCATAAAATATGTCCTATTTCTTTGAAAAACTAGCATTTTCCCTTTAAAAAATTTGATTTTTTTCCTCTCTCTTTTGTTAATGGATTGCTTATTGTATGTTCCGATCAACATAATAGAAGAACAGGTCTTCATGGTCAGCTGAACTCCGTTTAATTCGCTCTCATCCATGAAACGATGTCTTGTCCACGAAATTTGGTAAAATATACAGCGACATGCAATTAACTCTTCCTATTTTTACGCCTTTGTCTGAATTCTCTAGAAATGAATAAATACCAATCGAATGGCTAAAACCTTACCTGAGAAATCGAGACAATAGCTAAGCAAGCTCAATGATCACATGGCCAAATGGGCAATTCGCATTTGTTAATACGTCAATCGTCATAGCTCCTCGATAGATTTTTCTAGGGATAATTTTTTAAAAAGTGCTTATTGTACAGTGGCTAACTTAATCCTAAAATTTTCAATTTGATTAATTTAGTCCTAAACGTTTTGACAATTTATCAATATAGTTATTTTAGCTAATTTTGGCCGAAAATTATTGAAATAAATGTCAGCTATCTCATGTGACACAACTGGTACTTACGCAGATGATTTTTGGCAATTTTTTGAAATGATTTCTTTTTTTTCTTTTGTTCATATTACCCTACGCCAATCCAAGACCACCACGATGGCCAAATCATCCTCGCAGACCCTCGCCTATGGCCCGCAACCTCCACCGACCATTGACATGGCCTTGAACCGGCAGGGGGAAATAAGAAAAGAAAAGAAAAGGAAAAAAATAAGAACATATTAAAAAATTGCAAAAAATTTATTTAACCACGTAAGACAGCTAGTTTCCACGCGAGCGATTTTCAGCCAATTTTAGCCGCAATGATTATATTGACAAATCATTAAAAGATTGATGATTAAATTGATGCCCGCATAATAGGTTTAATACATTTTGGATAATTTTCCCGACTTTTCTAGGATGCTAATGAGAAAATGACCCCTCCAAAATTTAGAATTTTTGCACGAAACTTTCGATCTTCTTCTCTTGAAAATGTAGATGAAAATCGCGCCCAGAGCCAATGCAACACCAATTGGACGTGGGTTCTCTCGTATGAATTGGAGAATGCCTATTTTGGTGAATTCGAAGGAGGGCATGTTGAGAGATAGTTTTCAGCTTTATTTCTGCCAAAAAAAGATAGGTTAAAATGAACATTGATCGAGAGAGCCATATTTATAAATGATGGTGTTCGTTTTTAATTCTTATCTTGTGAATATGGCTTAATTTCTTTTCTTTGGACGTGGGTTTCGGCATCAATCGACGGCAAAAGGCGTGAAAGGAAGGGATCAATGGCAAAGTTTATGGAGAGAGATTACGCTATGGAAAATATGCTGTTCATAGATTCATGATGTCTTAATGAAGAAACGAGCATTTCGGACGACAACGTGGCTGGACATTAAAGAAACACCCGATCCCATCGTACGAATTCCAGGCAATGTTAGAAGACAACTAGAAAATTTGTATGCATATATTGATTAGAGACATGCATTGTGTCTTCCTGGGTCCATTTTTGTTTTTCTCATTTTATAAATGGGAGGGAAAAGAGTAAGTTTATATTTTAAAATAAGTTTATGTGTTAAACTGACATTATAGAATGAAATAATGTGTTCTTATTAAAAATTGCAATTATTAAGGCGAAAAATGTTTGAATGCTCCTGTCAAGTCACATAACCAGATTCATCTGTTTTGATAAATTAAGTTCAGTCAACTTTGAAGCCGAGTGGATTAAATTGTTGTTATTCCTCGTCGGCTAATCGAGCAATCTTTTCGCTGAGGGAGGAATATAATCACACTATATTCTCATAACATCTGTTAAGCTTAGTAATGTCATAGCAATCATTGAGAACCTTTCCCAAACAAAGAGACGAGATGCATTAATTAGCAACAACTTAGATAATGAAAGACAAGGTTCATAAGAAAGCTTGAGCTCTTACTGTTCATTTTCTCAACGATAAGTCGTGTCCATTTCTAAGTTTTTGCATCCTCCCCTAGGCCCTAATTTGTCTATTTTCTGACCTTTGCCATTGTTCTTTTCTTATCCTACCTCGAAATTTAGAAGGGCATACAAAACTGCGTACGAACAGCTCTATTAATTTGTGATTCGAATGTGGATTATTGAGATAGCTAGTACGAGTACCTAGAGGGGGGTGAATAGGTATACACAAAAAATTTCTCGATGTTTGCACGATATTTAAACAATTAGAGACTTTGCAACAGTTGAAAATTCAATCACAAGACTGAGTAAGGGAAAAAGAGAATTGAACACTCAGTTTATAGTGGTTGACTTGATTCAAGCCTACGTCCACTCTTTTCGCACCGACAGCCGATTGGCTGGATTCCACTATGATCAAAGAGTTGTTACAGTGTTGATCTTCCTTGATTTCTAGGTGTAGATGATCTACCACACTTGCTCAAGGCGTCACCAAGTATAAACACTCAAGTATACAATTTCGCTCGTCTCAACTAATAATCAAAGGATCTTGACTCGGAATTTTTCTATCGATCACACTCTTAAAACAACTAGAACGTCTTCCTTTATACTCCTTCATGCCATCATAGCCGTTGGCACTTACCAAAAGGAATTCCTCCAATCTACCCGTTGGACGGAATCAATCAAGAAGATCATCCGAGCTATAAGGAATCGATGATAGCCCATCAATCTGTTCGCCCATACAATCGGGATCTCGGTTTCCAAGAATAGAATAATCCAAGATTATTTTGTCGACCATCGGATCTTCAATCGTTCTTAGATAAGATATAAAGAATCCGAAATGATTATCCAACCAAAAGAATCTATCCCGAGAGGATAGGATCAAATCCTCAATCATAAACCTCGACTTTGGATTTCCTTCAACACTTGGATTAGAAAGACCGTCGGTGAGAATAACTTTGAGTCTTGAGTCTTGAGTCTTGAGTCTTGAGTCTTGAGATAACAAAGTCTTGAGACTATAAAATCTTGAGACTTTAACTATCGATATCCAGACTTAGACCGATAGAAATGTTTTGTCGGCTTCAAAATATTGGAAAGATTTCTCCAACAATCTCCCCCCTTTTTGATGGTGACAAAACTTTCTTGAAGATTTGAACAACTTTGACCTGCAAAAACATTTCTCAAGCAATATGGCTAACTCATAAAGATTAATAAACAACCGGACTCGCATCCACAGCAAATTGGTTAGTCTTTCATGAGTAATACCATGTAACAATACTTGATATAAATGCAACCGGTCAAGCATCAAAATCCACAACCAATTGATCTAACACTCAAGTTCAAGTTCTCAAGTCATACTCAAAAATAAACATAACCACAAAAGTCAAATAAAGTTTTAAAATAATGTTTGTTCAAATTGGTTCTCCCCCTTTTGTCATCATTAAAAAGAGGGTGAGAAAGGAGTCATGTCTCGCTTGGGAATGCGCACGATCCGGAAATCCCCAATGGTGGACTACTCCTTCGAGCTTCTTCGGATCTTCTCGCAGATGAGCTACCTCTTCTCTCTTGGCATTGGCTTGAAGTTGTAGAGCGAGGTCTTTGTATTTATCTTCGGAGAGACTGAAGATGCTTGTCCAAAGATGCTTCGAGATTGGATTTCACAGTCCGAATATATATCTGGTTACGCATTTCCAGAAGAATATTCATGATACTACGAAGATCTAGAATCATCCGTCCGTGTAATTTGGCATTGGCTTTCTCGGATGGTGTGTGCGCGACGATGGCGCTTCGAACGATCTTGATTTGGAATCGTCATATCATCTTCTTCGTGCAATTGAGAGACCCGAGCTTCTTTCCGGGTCTTCGGAGATTGTCTTAGATCTTGGCGGCATGAGGTGGAGACCTCTCTTACTCGCTTAACTCCCCTTTGTCTCTAGGACATCGAAAGGGGAAGAGTGATGATCATGCTCTTGATTTCCCTTTTCTCTCATTTATCAGTATTGTTCTTTTCTTCTTCCTCAACTTCTTTCTCCTTCTCTCTCTGTTCTTCTTCTTCTCTGCTCTGCTGAAGTTCTGTCGGATAAGACACAAAACGTCTTGTTCTTGTTAGTGCTGGAATAGTGGGATCTTCATTATCTTCATCCTCATCCTCATCCTCCGAATAAGAGTTCTTTTCTTTTCGAAGAAGCACCAATGACCTTCTTTCCTTTCCCTTTTGAAACGATCGACTGAATTTGGAGATTTCACTTTGAATTTCTCCATTGCCTTAGAAAGTTCTTGCGAGACGCATCTTCATCAACATTTTCAGCCCTACCACCATCTTATCACACGGTCGAACACAAAAAGTATGTGGCGGTTCAATATTCAGATGTCTCGAAGATCTTGGTCACCAGACCCGGGATAAGGCAATTGTCCTTTGTCTTTTGACACGGTTACGTACATATGGAAAAGAATAGTGTGCGGGAGAGAACTTCCGTCCCGAGTTGATCGCATACATCAACTTTGCTTCGAAAGAGACACGAAGTCTTTGAAGTAGACTTAGGTCTTAGACAATTGATCACAATCTTGTGAAGCACAATGTTGATAGCGTTCATTTTGGAATAGATAATTTTCTTATCTACATCCCTATCTTTGACAAGATCCGAGTAGTTCGAGCAGGTGAGACTTTAATTGGGAGATAGCGTCCCCGTTCAACTCCAACTATGTCTCCAACATATTCACATCTACCACATAGACTTTGTCTCGAACACTGAATGAAATTCTATTCGCATCCAAAAGCTAAGATTTGAATAGAAATAAGCGGTCGGATGATCATACCCGTACTCAGAGTCGGAGCGGAAAGTCTCAAGTTGAAGCAAATTCAACTTCTCTCTTAGGTTCAAGTTGATGGAATCCGGGAAGTCAAAATCGACACTTCTAGGGTTGATTACCCCTCTTTTCAACGGATCGTAATACACTTTTCTTGATCCTTGGATTTAAACAAATCCATCCGATTTCCTTTCGCCTTTGCCGCCACACCCATTCTAGGTTCAAATTCAAGGAACATTTTGTCATCATCATTCGCGTCAATCAGATTTTGTCTCGGCATACGAGGATCTCTTGGAATGTTCGCAAGAGCTTCCTCTGCTTTTCCTTTTGGGGCAATTCCCCATTCCTCCATTTTCTTCAGAAAAGATACTCATTCCCATAATTTTTGTCCTTAAGGAAGTCATCTATGTAGTTCAATGGAGTACTGTGCTTTTCAATGCACGATAAAGTTTATACAAAAAGGAGGGCTTTTGAACTCTTACCTGGTCGGCATCCTCGATTATCTCTTCTTCCAGATTATGACTTGCACTTTGTGGGGGGAGATGCTGAATGACGTGGAGGAGAGCGAATCGGACTTTGTCGCCGACCGAGATAAGTCTTCTTCCTCGTGAGATCGAAATGAGTCGGTCCCTTCTTCATTCTTTGTGGTCCCCTGTTTGCGATTCTTGATGATTTCCTCGAAGACGACATATTTCTTTGTCTATTGGAGGATTCCTTCACTTGCTTTCCCAAGAAAAATGACCACTTTCTCGACGATGAACAAAGAGTAGAAACAGTATCGAGAGAAGAGTGCTTTTAGGGTTTTGAAGATTTGGGGAAAGAAAAACTGTATATATATATAACTTAGTTTTTGAAAAGGGAAGTTCAATCGGTGCAATGGAAAGTGAACGATTACTTCTTTTCAAAATCGATAACTGCCAAAATTATTAAATAAAAGATCGTACCTTTGTGACTAAATGACAATTAGTACCTTTTAGATGAAATACAACTTACAGTCTTTATCCACGAATGTCTGAGTCTCAGGACTTAGAGTCTAAGAGATCGAGTCTTAGAGTTGGTGAGTCTCTATACCAATTGAGATAGCTAGTTGACTTTTTGAATCAACAAATTGAATCGAGATTTCTCCATTTTGAATATGATCTCTAATAAAGTGATGTCGAATCTCAATATGCTTTGCTCTTGAATGAAGGATTGGATTTTTGGTGAGATTTATAGCACTTGTGTTGTCACATCGATTTACGTGCATGAGTCTTCAATGCCAAAGTCTTGTAGCTGTTGTTTTATCCATAGAATTTGCGAACTGACTTCCAAGAGCTACATACTCGCTTCGTCGTTGAAAGAGCTACGGTGCTTTGTTTCCTCGAAACCAAGACACCGTTCTGTTTCCAAGTAGTTGACAAGTTCCGGAAGTGCTCTTTCTATCGATCTCGCAACCGGCCAGATCCGCATCCGAGTATCCTAGAAGATTAAAGTCTCCCCTCTTTGGATACCAAAGACCGATGCTTGAAGATGAAGCAACGTATTTGATAATTCGTTTCACGGCACCGAGATGTGATTCTCTAGGATCCGATTGAAACCTGCTTACGAGATACAAACACTAAACAAAATATCGGTCTAGAAGCAGTAAGATAAAGAAGTGAACCGATCATGCTTTACATACGGCTTTTGATCTACTTTCTTCCCTTCTTCATCCTTGTCTATCTTCCGAGAACATGACATTGGTATGTCGATCTTTTGCATTTTTCCAATCCAAACCTTTTGACAAGATCATTCGCATATTTTCTTGATGGATGAAAGTTCCTTCCTTCATTTGTTTCACTTGGAGTCCAAGAAAGAATGTTAATTCTCCCATCATACTCATTTCAAATTCATCCCGCATAGACTTAGAAAATTTCTTGCAAAGACTTTCATTAGAAGATCCAAAAATAATGTCATCAACATATATTTGAACAAGTAAAAAGTTTTGTTTTCCTTTTTGATAAACAAAGTAGTGTCTACTTTACCTTTGACAAAACCATTTTGTAATAAAAACTTACTTAATCTGTCATACCAAGCTCGAGGTGCTTGCTTTAGACCATACAGAGCCTTTTCGGTCGAAGGCGAGTCTGGCTTCTTTGGGTCTTCAAATCCCGGGCGGTTGTTCCACATAAACTTCCTCATGGATAAATCCATTTAGGAAAGCACTTTTGACGTCCATTTGGAATAACCTGAAATTTTGTAACAAGCAAACGCAAGTAATAGACGAATAGCTTCTAACCTTGCAACGGGTGCGTAAGTCTCGTCATAGTCTATTCCTTCTTCTTGCGTATACCCTTTGGCCACGAGCCTTGCTTTGTTTCGTACGACTTTTCCTTTTTCGTTCATTTTGTTCCCGAATACCCATTTGGTTCCAATAATGCTTTTACCTTTTGGTTTAGATGTCAATTCCAGGACATCATTGATGTTGAACTGTCTAAGCTCTTCTTGCATAGCTTCGATCCAGCTTTCATCGAGATAAAGCTTCTTCTATGCTTTTGGTTCAATTTCGGAGATGAGAGCCACGGCACTAGATTCTTCATGCCTTTTTGATCAGTGCGGATTCCTTCATTAAGTTCGCCAATAATAAGATCTTTGGGATGATTTGGATTTGTGTTTCCGGTTGCGGGTTGATGATCTCTTTCTTTATTTGATTCTTCATGAGCGTCTTGATGATGAACTTCCGAATCCGAGATGCTTCTTGAGATGTAGACATTTGAAGATCTAGAGCGGATTGATCTCATCGTACTGAGTCCGCTGGATTCATCTTGTTGAGTCTTGGAATTTGACATTCATTGATTCTTCCCAAGATGGCTTTTTTGTTGTAGACTCGTAGGCTTTGCTTGATGTAGAATATCCAAGGAAGATGCCTTCATCGATCTTTCTTCAAACTTACCAACTCGATCATTTGCATTTTTCAAAATAAAGCATTTGCAACCGAACACATGAAAGTATGAAACAATAGGCTTCTTACCTTTGAACAATTCATAGGGGGTTTTATCAAGAATAGGTCTTAAAAAGACTCTATTTATAATATAGCAAGCGGTTAAACTGACTTCACCCAAAATCGTGAAGAAATTTTACTTTCAATTAAAAGTGTTCTAGCCATTTCTTGAAGAGATCTATTCTTTCTTTCCACAACTCCATTTTGCTCGGGAGTATACGGAGAGGAGAACATGTGATTAACACCAGATTTATCACGAGAATCTCGTAAAATCTTGATTTTCAAATTCACTTCCATGATCTGTTCTTATACTAGAAATAGCACATCCTTTTTTTCATTTTGAACCTTTTTAGCAAACTTTTCAAAGTACGAAAAGGTTTCGATTTGTTTGCTAGAAAATATACCGAGGTAAAACGAGAGTAATCATCTACAATTACTAGACAATATTTCTTACCTCCAATGCTCGGGTTCTTGTTGGTCCGAAGAGATCCATATGAAGCAAACTGTATTACATGATTAGTAGATACATGATTTATTTGTTTAAATGAATTTCTTACCGCTTTCCTGAATGCATGGAGTACATAAGTCGACTTTTGGTATGGCGGTTTAGGTAGACCTCGAACAAGCTGCTTTGAAGAGATTTTGGCTAATTGCTTCTTGTTGATATGGCCAAGCTTTCTATGCCATAGAATTGCTTCATCTTGAATTGAAATTAAGCATTGTTCTTCATTTGGCTTTACATCAAGGAGGTAGATGTTTCCATGCCTTTGACCCATGAAAGACTGAGTCGAATCTTTGCTAATTCAGAACAAATGCCTTCTTGAAAGAAGATCTTGTAACCAGATTATCACACAATTGGCTAATCTTTGAGTAGATTGTAGTTGAGTCCTTCCACTAGAGAGACATTGCTTATTGTGAGATTTCCAATTTTCGCAATTCCGAATCCCACAATACTTCCTTTGCTATTTCCTCCGAATGAAACTTTTCCACCATTCACTTTAATAAGCTTTATGAAACACTGAGTCTCTGTCATGTGTCTTGAGCATCTGCTGTCAAGATACCACTTTACCTTCTTTTTGACAGAGACCTCGCATTCAAAAAAGAGTCTCAAGCTTTCTTTGGTACCCAAATTTTCTTGGGTCCTTTCGTGTTAGTAGGATAAGCATTATTAGGCCATACTCTCTTCACGGGCTTCCAAACCATAGGACACTCTTTTTCAAAATGATCCCGACTGTTACACTTAGAACACCTTAAAGCATTTCGACCTACGGGCTTTACAAAAACTCTTTTGAAATGATTTTTATAAGCCTCTCTCGATGGTCTTTTCTTAATTCTTTCTTTTACTTTCGGAAAATTAATCAAATGGATTGTTTCTTCTGTCATACCTAGACCCGACTTATTAAAGTAAGGTCTTTGGATTGAAAGAACTTTTTCAAGTTTTTCGGACCCTATTGAAAATTTCTTTGAAATATTTGATAAATCAGTTTTTAAGAAAGCATTTTCTTTTGAAAGATTGTCTTCACTCTCTTTAAGAGTAGAAACATTCAAGTCTAAATTTTTACCTTTTCTTCTAAAATGATTTCCTTTTGTTTTAAAACTGAGTTTTCCTTTTTAAGTTCGGAAATCCTTTTAAGAGAAGTCTTAAGACTAAAACATAACTCATTAATATATTTAGAGACTTTGACAGGGATTTTATAATTACTTACCTCAAATTCACTGCCCGGAGTCCGATCCGAGTCCGAGTCCGATTGCGCCATTAGACACGGGTTGGCATATTCCTCATCACTCTCTTCACACTCAGATCGCTCCGGGTTTCGGCTTTAAGAGCTTTTCGAAATTTCTCAGCTTTTCCTCTTTTCTTTTTGAAGAGGGACAGTTGGGTACGATGTGTCCCTTCTTTTTACATTCGAAGCAAACTACTTCTTTGTTTGGTTCCTCATCATCAACAGACTTGGTCTGCTGTCTCGAGAACTTTGTTTCTTTGGGATAAACCTTCCGCCTTTTCTATTCAGTTTTTTGAATCTTCTTATCATGAGGCGAGCTCCTCATCATTCATATCATCTTCAGAATCTGCATCATCAGAATCATCATTTGATTTCAGTGCAATAGATTTCTTACCTCTTGGATCTTCGTCTTCATTGATTCGTTCCACTTCGTAAGACTGAAGAGTTCCAATCAGTTCGTCTACAGATAATGGCATGATTCTTTGCGTCTCTCTTATTGAAGTCTTTATATGATTCCAATCCTTGGAGAGTCCACGTAGAAGCTTGTTCACCTTCATGGGATCAGAAATTTTTGTCCTTGGTTCTCAAGACCATTGACAATATCTCGTAGAAACGACTAAACATGTCGGTTATAGATTCTCCTGGTTTCATTTTGAAGGATTCATATTGACCAAGAAGAATGTTAATTCCGGTCTCCTTCACTCGATCTGTTCCTTCATAAGTGATATGTAACTGTCCGTCCTTCTTTTCTGTGACACAAGAAGATATTCTGTTATATTCGGTTGGTGACAAAGCACAATATAAAGAATAAATTGCTTTAGCATCGAGTGCTTGTCTCTTGTTTATTTCTTCTTGAGACATTCCGCTGGTTTCAACGGTTTCTTTTCCTCTTTCGGTGTTTGATGCAGCAGCGGAGTGATTCCTTTTTTCCACTACGTCCCATTCAGAGGATCCTTTGATCGTAGGAAAGCTTTCATCTTGTTCTTCCGGATGTTGTAATCCTTTCCATCCAGTAGGGAGGTCTGGTATTGCTTTTGCCCCTCCATCAGCCCCGGTGCTAGCATACTAGCCATGGATCTTTTACTCTGAAGTAAAACACTTCAAACAAAGTAAGAACACAGGCTCTGATACCAATTGAGATAGCTAGTACGAGTACCTAGAGGGGGGTGAATAGGTATACAAAAAAATTTCTCGATGTTTGCACGATATTTAAACAATTAGAGACTTTGCAACAGTTGAAAATTCAATCACAAGGCGAGTAAGGGAAAAAGAGAATTGAACACTCGAGTTTATAGTGGTTCGGCTTGATTCAAGCCTACGTCCACTCTTTCGCACCGCATGTAGATTGGCTTGGATTCCACTATGATCAAAGAGTTGTTAAAGTGTTGATCTTCCTTGATTTCTAGGTGTAGATGATCTACCACACTTGCTCAAGGCGTCACCAAGTATAAACACTCGTATACAATTTCGCTGGAGTCTCAACTAATAATCAAAGGATCTTCGGACTCTGGAATTTTCTATCGATCACACTCTTAAAACAACTAGAACGTCTTCCTTTTATACTCCTTCATGCCATCATAGCCGTTGGCACTTACCAAAGGAATTCCTCCAATCTACCCGTTGGACGGAATCAATCAAGAAGATCATCCGAGCTATATAAGGAATCGATGATAGCCCATCAATCGTTCGCCCATACAATCGGGATCTCGGTTTCCAAGAATAGAATAATCCAAGATTATTTTGTCGACCATCGGATCTTCAATCGTTCTTAGATAAGATATAAAGAATCCGAAATGATTATCCAACCAAAAGAATCTATCCCAGAGGATAGGATCAAATCCTCAATCATAAACCTCGACTTTGGATTTCCTTCAACACTTTGGATTAGAAAGACTTGTCGGTGAGAATAACTTTGAGTCTTGAGTCTTGAGTCTTGAGTCTTGAGTCTTGAGATAACAAAGTCTTGAGACTATAAAATCTTGAGACTTTAACTATCGATATCCAGACTTAGACCGATAGAAATGTTTTGTCAGCTTCAAAATATTCTGGAAAGATTTCTCCAACAATTATTCACAAAATTTGACATTTATTTTTGCCTTCTCAATATTTCACTCCCCACTTAGAGAGATATAATTGACAATAATCCCCCTCCAAAATTATTTTGTTTTGCAAAGGGGACTTTTTGGTTCTTCCTTTTGAGTAGGTATCTTTCTGATCATTGTGCTTTCTTTCAATGTCAAATTCACATATTACGGGAGAAGAAGAAATTACATGCGGGACTCAAGGTCAACCACAATCTAGAAGAACTACATTTTTTGGCTCGAGAATAAGTTCAGATGTGGAGAGAGGGTTTATATTAACAATTCTTTGGTCACATAATTAACTAATCTCCAACAGTCTTTGAAAGAATTGAATTGGTCAAAATCGGCGTGCTTTCTAGAAACTATTATTTTATGTAAGCGTGGATGAACGAGAATGACGTAATTAATAAGTACCAAATAAAGTCGAAAAGAATGGATCCTAAGTCACCTTATTACCTCGAGGACAAAAAATAATAAGCCTCCAATTAGAAACAAAAACAAAGACGTGTAGATTCAATATTATTAACATGAAGAGGTCATTGCATAGCCTAGCCACGTTAAGGGTTTCAACTCATTCATCATTTACCACATATAAAAATAGTCATTGCTTAATTTTAAAATTAAAATTAAAATATATAAAAATTCTAAAAAAAGTTAGTTTCTTTAATTATGCCACCTGGTCATTGCTTAATTAATCCTGTTGCATTTAAAAAAATAGTAAAAAATGATAAACACTAAAAAAAAAAATTAAAAAAAAAAAAATTGGTATATTTCTTTAGGGACCAATCGCACTATAGAAACAATATTTGACATAATATCATTATTTAGTTTGGTTATGTATAATTAGTGTCCAGACAAGGAATTTGCACTTAGCTTTAGAATAAATGCATGTTTATGTTTAGTGCATAGCTCATGAGGGTTCCTATCCAAATGCTCTATAACAAGGCCATATATATTTTATGCTCGATTATGTCGTCAACAGTAACATTGGCGCTGATGAGGTGTGCTTTTCTAATATCGTTTGAGTAAGCTGCGTCAACATATAAAAGGTTAATAAAAAAAGAGGAAGATAAATAAAAATATTTTGTGCAAGAGTTTATGAGAATATTGGAGCATTACCTAAAACACGGGGGTAATGCTAGAGCCTCCGGCAAGCTTCTCGAATGGATGAGCTTGACGGGGCTTATACTTGAATCGTTCCTTGTGATGAGATGAAATGAGACCAGACGGGATGAAATGGGCAAGTTAGGAAGAGGCCGGTTGGTTGCAATGATAGAGATAGCAAATTATTCCTGCTTTATCTAGAGTTTGTATATATATGATGGCTAAGACAACATGATCACTATAACAATTTTGGTTCAGGTATTAACCACATGAATTAGTCGGATGCTCAAGAGCCCCGGACACTTCCATTGATATAAAATAAACGGTCACTCGAGATATGATGTTTGGGTCAATCATATAATTACTGGAACTAATCATGGAGTCAGTGTTAGACCAAGCTAAGCTTTAAAGAAGAGCCTAACTTGTTGCTCAAGCTCGTCGGTCACCGTTAGCAGGCTAAGCTTCATAGCTGAATAACTTTAATCAATGATCTATTTTAATGACGACATACACCTTCTCAACGAATTCAAAGTGATGGTAGTGGATGGCCCGATAACCTCTTCACCATCTCTCTCCTTTCCTCTGTTTAGATTCAGATCAGTAAAATGGGCATTGCACTCCAAATATATAATTGAGATAATTAGTTTTTTTTTTTGACAGAGTAATGATATATACATCTAAATGATACCATAATATCCGAATACATAATTGACATGATTATTTTACTCTCGACAGATTTATGAAATCACGCCTGCAGATTATGCGTTGACCCGCATGAAGTCCCAAGACCGAAGTTGGCATGGGGAGAGCAAATTTGAATCTTCACGAGTCTGGATTCAATGAACTTCTCAGGGTCTAAGCACCATTAGCGGACCACATAAAAGATTTCGAATGACCTGTTAAATTCAACACGAGAAGATGGTTGAAACGGGTTAGCTCCTCGAGATCAACGATGACACACGAGAGATGTTAAATTAGAGGTACAAAGCTTGCCAGAATCCAATTATTTCCTTTCTCCTTTGATTGAGGAACACATCTTTAGGGCCGGCTGAACGGCATTCGATTCCCTTTCATCCAGGAAACGATGTCTTGTCCATATGATTCGGTCAAAAACACAGAAAGGTGCCATCAAAAACCCTTGCTTACGCTTTCGTCTGAATCCGATGGAAATGGGTAATACATCCAGATCAATGACTAAAAACCCTAAACTGAAAAATCGAGGCAGTAACTAAAGCTAACATAGCTCAAGGACCACGAGGCAAAATGGGCAAATTATAAGGCTTTCGATACGTCGAACATCATAGCTCGTCGAGACATTTTCGCTAGGACGCCGCGTAAGAAAACGACCCTCCAAAAGGAGGGCACATTGAAAGATGTGTAAGACATAAAATTCATGATGCGGAAGCTAGAATCAATTAAAGACAAACCTCCAGCCATTATTCTTGTTCATGTTCGTTAGAAAAACCTGAAATCAAAGAAAAATTGGGGACACGCTACTAACCCAATTCCCTCACGTACTGATAGTGTATTCCAAATATGAGAGTTTGTGTTAGATCTTATCATCACCCATCAGAAATGAATGTACATTCATTTTTATACATCGTCTCCCATCAAAACGGTTACCAAATGGGCGGTTGTCACAAAAGGATACGAAGCATGGAAAAACTTCATGTCGAATGGTCGCAACTTTAAAAGAAAATGTGGGTCTAAAATGTGAGATCACAAAAATAAATAACAAGATGGTTTTGGCTTTCTTTGTGAAAAGAAAAAGACTGCTTGAAATTGAAAGACGGGAATTGTCTCTAGAAGCCTTAGGCCGATTAGTTAGACTGATCTTTGTGGTATAGCTTTTGTGGTCTTGTTTAGCGATTGCGCATTGCCGTGCTACCTTCAACAAATCTCTTTGCTCTTTTCCTTGAAAATTGAATATAGACTTCCCCCGATACAAATTCGAAGGCCTCACTCTCAGAAATCAAGGATTTCGCCATTAAAATTTAAACGCCCAACTGGGACATCACATCATCAATTTCAAATGGAAACAAAATAAAAATTAGGGGAGGGAGTGATGCCTCTTGACCTAAGAAAGGGAAAGGTTTTCTAAGCCTTATCGACTTGCCTGTGTGAAGCCTTTCTATACTTACGCTACATGGGCTTCCATAGATTTCGGCATCCATCGGCAAGAAGCATCGAATGAGGGATTGATGGTAATAAAAAAAAAAAAAATCCTTTAGCATATCAAAAATTCAAATTTCAAAGCTTAAGTTTGTTGATGAATAGAGTCCACTATACATTGAGAGAATATAAATCCCCTAAACAAGCTAATTAAAATACTTTAACACCCTCTTCTCACGTACTGGCCAGATCAGGAGTTGGAATTTAACGAGCAAGGGGGCTGCATGTGCTAACAAAGCAAGATAATATTTAGTTTTGGTATTATATTAAAAAATTAGCTCAAAGGTTTAAATTTATAAGTGGAGAAATTCTCGAACGGGCAGTAAAGTTTTCATAGATTGGTGATGTCTTAGAGAAATAGAAAAAGAGCACTTCGGACGATAACGTGGCTGAGAATTAAAGAAAACACCTGACAACATCAGATGGATTCAGGGCGGCGTGGGGAGTCGGAAATGTTAAGAACAGCAAGAACAGAAGCTCTACTGATAAAAACAGCAAGAACAAAAGCTCTACTGATGCTATTACTGATATCAGTAAGAACAGGGAAAGTAAGATATGCAAGAGCAATGAAGAGAAAACATATAAAGAAGAGGAAGTAGAGAATATAAATGCTGCCGAGAAGAATGCGAAGAAAAGGGGCCGCAAGTCTTAGCAAGTCTCGGTAGTTAGTCTGGTATACTTTAGTTCTGGAAGTTAATTAGTTTTTTGCTTTAGTTAGTTAGTTTTCATATCTTCAACTGTTCAATACCTGTAAAACAGTTTCCAGAGATAGGCATTGTATATAAAAAGGCTAACTCTCGTGATTGTAAATAAGTGAAGAAAGAAATAGAAAGAAGTTTTCCATATCTCAAGATCTCTCTACTGTTCTTTCATCCCAAGATCTCCTATTTCTTCTTTGCGCATAAACTTCTTCAGGAAAGACGGATGCATGGTGGGCGGAGAGGCTCACCATGTCTTCTTGGGTCCATTTATTGTGCAGGAGTAGATTAAAAGTATCTATGATTATGGACAGCCATGACCGAGCAAAAACCTTTTTGAGAACGTGCGGTTGGTTGCAATTGGCGTTTTCGCTCCGAGCTTGCTTGATTGAAAGTTACAAGAGATTAGGACAAAAACTCTTCCAATACTCTCATTGTATCAAACGACAGTATTTATGTGCCTTGACAAGTTAAAATTGAACCGGTTTTGAAATCATTCGAATAAAGCCACCCACCGTGAGCATTTTCACAAGGCATTTTTCATAAGGCATTTCTCACGATACCGGTTAAATTTACTAATGTCGTATTGGTCATCGAGAACTTTCTCCAAACAAAGAGGCGAGATAAAAATACTGATTAGGTACTACTCAGCATCTTCTAGCTATTATTATGTGAAGATCTAAAGTTATAGATTATTCCTATCGCCACTGAGAATTTAAAATCGATTTTTCTAGGATTTTTGGTTTAAGAAAATAACTCATGCTCTCGTCAATGTTTAGACAAAGAGTCCACGTATTGGAGTAGTTAACGAACAAGAAGGCTCATCGGAAACCTAAGGCTCTAGAGTCCACTTTTCTCGTTAAATTGATATCGCAACAAGTAGCCATGTCCCTTTCTAAGTCATTGCGTCCTCTCCTAATCTCTAATCCGTCTATTTCCCTACATTTGTCACCATCCTTTCCTTACCGACCCTCAAAATTCAGGAAAGGCACGCCTCTCAGCCTCCGGAAACACCTCTAATAATTCATCATTCGACGGTTGATTAATCGCGGAATTTGACGATGTCTTTGCCACTTGGAGAGCCACCACTGATCATAACACCTCTCTAAAATCGTTGTGTGTTTGTAATGAAGTCTTTGCCTTTTGTTCTTTCCTTTTGGAAGATTAGATATCAATGTGTTTGTTTCAATATCAAATTCACTATTTTATGGGAAAAAGAAATGTGAAAATTCGCATGCGTGGAGTCAAGGTCAACCACCATCCAGAAAACTTATATTTCGAATCAAGTATAAGATTAGACGTGGGGAGCAAGTCTCTCTTGACCATTCTTTAGCCACATTATATATAAATTCCAAAATCCAATCAATCTTGGACGACCTATTGAGGATAGAATTGGTAAAGAAAAAGATGTGCTCTCTTTTCTAGAAGCCATTATTTTAGATTAAGTGCGGACAAATCGGGAATTACGTAATTAACAAGTACCCAATGGGAAAAAAAATAACTAAATCCTAGTCACCTCATGACCTCAATGACAAAGGATAATAACCCTCCAATTAGGGAAATTTTTTTAATAAAAAGATAAAGACGTGTCGATTTGAAAAAATTCTACTTTATGAGGTCATTGCATAACTTATCCTCCTTAAGGATTTTCAATTCATTCGTCACTTGCTATATAGACATATAGATATATATCACCATCTTTTTTGTGTGTTTTCTTTTGGTTTTGCTTGGATAATTATGAAAGTAGACCCCTATCTAGGGTTAGTCAATAAATATATACATAAATAAGGTGGGTCGGTCCTATCTAGGGTTAGTCAACAATCTCATTTTTTTCGCCATATTTTCTTTCTCAATTATGGAATAAATGTTAGGTATTTTTAGGACTCCTTGCTCTAGAATCGATATTCCTTCTCTCTTTTTTTTTTTTTTATTATTTTTTTTTATAGAAAATTAAGATCCGAAACCGTGTCGCCAAAAGACAAAATCACACGAGGAAGTTGGCCGACCTCCTGAGTACTTTTGTTTTGTATTTTGAGATCATGTGCAACACTTGTATTAATGGGAAAGATTCTTGGACCGTGTCTAAATAAGTACAAGGGCAGAAGACAATTGCGAGAATAATTGAACCACGTAATGTTTTGTCTTCGACTCGTTGGCATATTAGGGTGCGTTTGTTTGCGTTTGTTTAAAAATTGTTTGATGAATGAAAGACAGAAATAGAAAAAAAATGTTTGTTCCAGAAACAATTTTTGAACAAAAAACGCGTTTGGTAAATTTATTCCGGGAATAAAAATAAACGAAACACGTTTAGTAAATTTGTATAATTTTTTTTATTTCTTTTATTTTTATTCTATTTTTATTCTATTTTTTTCTTATTTTTCTTTTTTCTTTTTCTTTTTCTTTTTCTTCTTTTGGCCGGCGGCCTCGGGATCGGGCGAGATCGAGCTCGCCCGGCCCGGCGTGAGGTCGGCCTCGCCTTGGCCGGGCGAGCTCGCCCGGCGGCCGCCGAGGCTCGGCCCGCCGGATCTGGGCGAGATCGAGCTCGCCCGGCCGGCGCGAGGCCGACCCTCGCCGTGGCTAGGCGAGGCCGCCGGCCCTCGTCGTCGGTCGCCAACCATGGCGAGGCCGGCGACGGCGAAAGAAAAAAGAAAGAAAATAAGAAGAAAAAGAAGAAGAAATACAAAAGTGTTTCTAAGATTTGTTTGAAATAAGAAACATAAAATTTGTGTTTATATTTTTTTTTGTTCTTGGGAACAAAAGAACAAAAAACGAACAGAAACGCACCCAAACGCGTTTATGTTCCTTTTTGTTCCCGGAAAAAAAACAGAGAAAAAGTGTTTAAAAACAAAAAAGGAAACATAAACAAACAGACCCTTATTAACTACATTTGCCGGCCCTAATGTTCATCTTACCATGCGTGCAGCTGCCCACACAAAAAATAAAAAAAAATTTAAAAAAAAAGCAAAATTCTAAAAATAAGTTTTAAGGATTATTACTGTTGAAAAACTCAAATCGATACTCTTGTGAGCATTTGCCATCAATTAATTTTATTTCACGAAATATTTCAGACCAATCATTTCATACCATATTAACTTCAAACTAACTTTCATCTTGCTAAAAAGCTTAAATCAGTATACTCAATTCCAATCTATATTTTTTTAGTATTTTGACTAGTATCCCGTTAAAAGAATGTTTCATCTACTAAAATGTTTCTTTCAATATTAGTTAGTCCGTTAGGGCTTATTATTATTATTATTATTATTATTATTATTATTATTATTATTATTATTATTATTATTATTATTGTAACCAACTGTCGTTTTATGCTTACGCGCGTGAAGGAGAAACGCTAAGACTATTAGCAAAATTGACCACGCAATTTCATTCCAGCACTCAAACTTGACATTTCGTTCAATCATATGCAAAACATGATCCACGAATTCCGTTCCTTCCTTGGCAAAGAAAAAAAGAATCTATTTTTTGATTGAGCTCTCAGGATCTTTGAAAATCTGTAGATATTGACATTAGAATGTTATCATAATTCTCTTTTCTAATATCGACTTATTATAAGCGGGACCAAAAACCGCCAAATTTCTTCTTCTAAAATCCTCAAATCGATACACAAGCGCCACATTTACCCTAGGTCCAAACTCAAATTGGTTCATTCGTATTGCATTTAGCTCAAACTAATTTTCGTGTTACAAAAAATCTAAACTGGTGTATCTATGTTATATTTACCAAAATTTTACGATGAAATTGGGGCAAAATTAAAGATTTTAGTAGTTAAAGATTTTAGTAGATCTCTTAATAACAAAGGAGCCTTTAGAGCAAAATTAACATATTTGAGTAGTTTTCCAAATCTCAATTCGTTTTCTTCAAATCCGACTTTTTTAAAACGACATTATTTACAAGCTCCATATATGTTGAACGTCCTTGTCGAGGTCACACCACACACTAATCACTCAAATTGTTTGGCGCATGCATTTCCATGTCATTAATTTAATGCGGATGTACGACGGAAGTTAACGGATGGTAGCCACGAAAGGTACCAATTTACAATAATCATTTTTTTGCTATTCGAAAATGAAATTGACATGAAAGGATTACAGATGTACTGATGTTAGAATTTCGACGGCATCGACACGTTTTCTTTTCTCGGAGGCAACATCACGAGCGGACCAGACTATGTATGCAATTGCAATTAGTATTTCTCCGCCGAGGGAGGCGAAAGCAGCAGCAGCAACTAGGATGAGATGAAAGAGACAGTTGCTGCCATCTTCAATGTTAGAGAGAGAGAGAGAGAGAGAGAGAAAGAGAGAGAATCAGGTACAGATGGAAAACGGGAGGAAAAGGAGGAATTGTTAAAGTAAACCAAAATTTTCACGCACGGCTTTCGGGGTTTTTCTTGAAAGCGGGAGGGAGTTGGAACCAGGCCAATCGACCATGGTGGATTCTTGATTTTCTTGTTTTTCTTGTTTTTCTTGCTTTTCCAACGAGGCAGATGGGCGGGAAGGGGAAGCTTCCTGTCACTCTCTCGTCACCTCCGATTTGTCAAAGAGGGAGAAAAGAAGACGCAGAACCCGAGAATGGAATCATCGTCGTCGTCTCGGTTCCGGTCAAATCGAGCCACCTCCACCTGCATTTGAATAAAGCCCCCCACGTCGGCCGCTCGCTCGCTCGCAGTCAGTCCTGTCTTCTAGAAGGCATTTCTTGAATCACAAATCGGGATGGACCCTCTTCTCTCTCTTCTCCTCTCTCTGTCTGGAGGGAAGACTTTTCGACGCCCCCTGTGAGAAAAGAGAGATTCTTTAATACGATCGATGTGTACTTCTTCTTTTTTCATCTTCTTTTTTACCCTTTTCCTTCCTTCTCTCCTCCTCGACGCAAGATGTCTGATTTTCTGGATTGTCTGACGGGGTTGTTGTTGTCGTTTTCGCCAGCCATGACGACTCCTCCTCCTCCTCCTCCTCCCTCATGTCCTTGCGAAATTCGCCCACCTCTCTCCCTCCCCCCCTTCCCTTCGAGACTGCATTCCAAAGTTTGACTTCTTGAAATTCTGCTTTGTATCACCATCCCCCTCAACAGAAGAACGCGCATTTTGAACCCCCGCCTTGTCTGAACAAGAGAAGAGCTTGAGGCCCATATCTGGGTTCGTCGCCGAATTTGCCTCTCTCCCCTCCCTCCTCCTCCTCTCTCTCTCTCTCTCTCTCTAGAATGCCTTTTTGCACAAGCAACTTGTAGCTCCAAGAGCCAGGACGAGAGCAACGATTGCCATCGAGAGAAAGGTGTGTTCTTTCCTTTCGAAGAATTCGCCTCTCTTGCTAATTTTGCCGGGTCAGTGCTGCTGCTGCCGCCGCCGCCGCCGTCGTGATTTCCAGGTGGTTAGCTTGTCTTCTTCATTCTGCTCCTGCTCCTACCGCTGCTCCTGCCGCGGCGGCCGACCGGCGCTGTTCTCGTTGGGGCTGTCGTGAAGTAATTTTTCGATTTCTTGATCGGGCGAATTGGGACGGGTGCTCTGGTCATGAATTGGTTGAGGGTTGACTTCTTGATGCTGCTTCTGATCTAGGGATCATGTCCGCAGGCCGCCCTCTTCTGATCCCGTCCCCGAGAACCACCCCTACTACCCCACAAACCCCTTCCATACCCACCTTCGCCGATCTTCCGAAACCCAGCTCCGGTGATTCGAAACCCGTGTCTACCATGGAGTCCAATATCACCTCTGACAACCCATCTGGCATCGAGTTCCATCACAACTCGTCGTCCAGGCGGAGCATTTCCTCGCACCAGTCGAAGACGTCCAGTACAAACTCCGTCAAGGAAGGGATTTCGGCGGATTCAGGATCCAAGCGGACGCGGCAAGGGTCGCATGGCGCGGATTCGGAGTTTATGAGCATGTCCCAGAGAGAAATTAACGAAGAAGATGCGAGGTTGGTTTACATAAATGATCCTGACAGGACGAATGAGAAGTATGAGTTCACGGGGAACTCGATTCGCACTGCCAAGTATTCAATAATCACTTTCTTGCCTAGAAATTTGTTTGAACAGTTCCATAGAGTTGCATACATTTATTTCTTAGTGATAGCGATACTCAATCAGCTGCCCCAGCTGGCAGTTTTCGGCCGAGGAGCCTCCATAATGCCATTGGCATTTGTATTGCTAGTTACGGCAATTAAAGATGCATATGAGGATTGGAGGCGTCACCGTGCAGATAGGATAGAGAACAACCGACTGGCATCGATCTTTGTAAATGGTCAGTTTCAACAGAAGAAATGGAAGGATATTCGAGTTGGAGAAATCATCAAAATTCGGGCAAATGACACTCTTCCATGTGATATGGTACTGCTTTCGACCAGTGACCCAACTGGAGTTGCTTATGTGCAGACTATTAATTTGGATGGGGAGTCGAATTTGAAAACCCGATATGCAAAGCAAGAGACTCTGTCTAAGGTGCCTGAGAAAGAGAAGATTAGTGGTTTGATCAAGTGTGAGAAACCCAATAGGAATATCTATGGCTTTCAGGCAAATATGGAATTTGAGGGGAAAAGGCTTTCCCTTGGACCTTCCAATATTATTCTTCGTGGATGTGAGCTTAAGAACACTGCCTGGGCGCTTGGAGTTGTGGTGTATGCTGGACGGGAGACCAAAGCTATGCTCAACAATGCTGGAGCCCCTTCAAAAAGGAGTAGCCTTGAGACTCGTATGAACTTGGAAATCATCGTACTTTCCCTTTTCCTGATTGCTTTGTGCACAGTTGTCTCTATTCTCGCTGGTGTTTGGCTGAAGCGCCACAAGGATGAGCTAAACATCATTCCGTTTTACCTGAAAAAGGACTACACTGATGTACCTCCCGACGGTCCCGAAGATTATAACTACTATGGCTGGGGAATGGAAATATTTCTCACATTCCTTATGGCTGTTATTGTCTTCCAAATAATGATTCCCATATCATTATACATCTCTATGGAACTTGTTCGAGTTGGTCAGTCGTACTTCATGATTCGAGATAAAAACATGTACGACGAGACCACGAATGCTAGGTTCCAGTGCAGGGCCTTGAATATAAATGAAGATCTAGGACAGATAAAGTACGTATTCTCCGACAAAACCGGTACACTGACCGAAAACAAGATGGAGTTTCAATGTGCAAGCATCTGGGGAGTAGACTACAGTGGTGGAGAAGCTAATTCTCACATTGACGTGGTTGGAAATCCAGTTGAATGTAAGACTTATTTCTTCTGTCCTGTAATTTGTGTGGTTTGGCCTTCTGATTATGCTGTTCTTTTATCAACTGGAACCATCATCTTATTTATAAGTTCTAATTCCTATCAGTGGACGGGAAGACTCTTAGGCCGAAGATGGCGGTTAAAGTCCACCCTAAGCTTTTGCAACTAACAAAGGGTGGAAAGGATTCACCTGAAGGCAAACATGTCCATGATTTCTTCCTTGCGTTGGCTTCGTGCAACACATTAGTTCCCTTTTTTGTTGATACTTCTGATCCTGTTGTCAAGTTGATTGACTACCAAGGTGAGTCTCCAGATGAACAAGCACTAGCTTATGCAGCTGCTGCCTATGGATTCACTCTCATAGAGAGAACTTCTGGTCATATAGTGATTGATATTCAAGGAGAAAGGCAAAGGTAAATTCAACTGTTTGTTTATTTTCTTATTTAACCACTTTTTCATCTTAAACAATTTAGAGACTCGCTCGGTTTTTTTCAATTGTTCTTATGGAGGGGTTGTCTTTGTTTCGGGAGCCTGGAATATGGATTTCCACACTTGCATGAGTGCTGGGTGTTTTAGTAGTTGATGTATTTTATTTGTGAAATGTGCCATGAAATTGAACCGTACTAATTCTTCCTTTTGTCCAATGCACCCTAATGGCCAGTGCAGGTTTAATGTCTTGGGTCTGCATGAGTTTGATAGTGACCGGAAAAGGATGTCCGTCATCTTGGGATTCCCTGACAAGACAGTGAAGGTCTTTGTCAAAGGTGCTGATACAACCATGTTTAGTGTGATAGATAGATCACTCGAGAAGAATGTGATACATGCAACTGAGCAGCACCTTCATGCTTATTCCTGTTTGGGTTTGAGAACGCTTGTGGTCGCCATGCGAGAACTAAGCTCTTCAGAATTTGAGCAGTGGCATCGTGCCTTCGAGGCAGCAAGTGCTGCTTTAATGGGTAGGGCTGCTTCGCTTCGCAAGGTTGCGAGCAATGTGGAAAACCATCTCTGCGTATTGGGTGCCTCTGCAATTGAAGATAAGCTGCAACAAGGGGTGCCAGAAGCCATCGAGTCCCTGAGGACGGCAGCGATCAAGGTTTGGGTATTGACTGGTGACAAGCAAGAAACCGCCATATCGATTGGCTACTCCTCAAAGCTCCTAACTAGCAACATGACCCAGATAGTAATAAACAGCAACTCCAAACAGTCGTGTAAAAAGAGTTTGGAAGATGGCATTTTGATGTCCACTAAGCTCACAACTCAGTCCAGCTTCATGAATAACACTGGTGGAAATTCCGTAGCTGCTGTAACTTCGCTGGCCTTGATTATTGATGGTACAAGTCTTGTATATGTCCTTGATAGCGAGCTTGAAGAGCAGGTAATCTTTTGTAAAGTCTGTCCGCTTTTTAATTTCTAAATCACTATCTATATGCTGATATTGCTCATATTTGTTGTGCTGCAGCTCTTCAAACTAGCAAGTAAATGTTCTGTTGTATTGTGCTGTCGTGTGGCTCCTCTGCAGAAGGCTGGTATCGTTGCCCTGGTGAAGAAAAGGACTTCAGACCTGACCCTTGCTATTGGCGATGGTAATTATGTTTGCATATGAAAGGAACGACAGGGTTTACAAGTGTGATAAGCAAGTAATTCTGGATCATTTTTCATGAATTAATATTTTCACTGGATAAATGGCAGGCGCCAACGATGTTTCCATGATCCAAATGGCTGACGTGGGAGTTGGAATTACTGGGCAAGAGGGCAGACAAGCTGTGATGGCATCAGATTTTGCAATGGGACAATTCAGTTTTTTAGTCCCCCTATTACTAGTCCACGGGCACTGGAATTATCAAAGGATGGCTTACATGATATTGTACAACTTCTACAGAAATGCAGTGTTTGTATTTGTTCTATTTTGGTGAGTATTAATCTTTTGGACTCCTCCATTCTGCTGCATTCAACACATAGGGACAGCGAAGTGCGTGCTTGCGCTGTGTGTGTGCTTATGTTGATGTAGTCTAGTTTCTTGGCAGTCCTCAGTTCAAATAATTGAGTCTCCCATCTGCTTCCTGTAGGTTAAAAAGCTAGTTGCCTGTGTTTTAGAACATGTAGTGAGAATTATTTCACCCAGTAGATATTCATAAGCATGGATAAAATTTCGTTACGGTCATAGTTGTAAAATGTCAAGTCACATGACCAGATGGCAATGTAGGTGAATTCCTGGACTTCCTAATTAGAAGCTACTAGACTGTCATTGAATTTGAGCTCTATAAATAGTCCTTTAATTGCTTTTGTCCATTATTGGGGCGATGGGTAAAGTTTCTAAATTCTATGTACATTACTTCCAGGTACGTGCTCTTTACTTGCTTCACATTGACAACAGCAGTTACTGAATGGAGCAGCATGTTATATTCTATCATCTACACGTCATTTCCTACAATAGTTGTCGGAATTCTTGACAAGGATCTCAGCAGAAGGACTCTTCTCAAGTTTCCTCAACTGTATGGGGCAGGGCAAAGGCAAGAGAGCTACAGTACAAAATTGTTTTGGTTAACTATGATGGATACAATATGGCAAAGTGTGGCCATCTTCTGGATACCTCTGTTTGCATATCGGAGGACCACTATTGATATATCCAGCCTCGGAGATCTTTGGACAATAGCTGCAGTTGTGGTGGTCAATTTACACTTGGCCATGGATGTCATCCGGTGGACATGGGTTACTCATGCAGCCATTTGGGGGTCTATTATTGCTACATGCATTTGTGTCATCATCATTGACGCATTGCCATTTTTATTCGGTTACTGGTATGTCCTCCTGTCTTCAGAATATTCCCACCATGCATATGCATAAGCACTCTCTCTTGCCCTTGTCAAGGGCATAGTGATATGCATGCTTTTTGGTTTGGTAGAAGCTGATATATCCAAAGTTATTTGCCTTTACTGGTTGGCCAAACGGCATAAAATGCAGCGAGACACATTCATCTGCAACTTCTCACCCAATACTAAGGCCAACCTTCATCGGATGGAAGGGCCTCTTCTCCTTTTTCACCTATACTTGGTTAACTTGTGGCTCTTGATTGTTTGCCTGGGGACCATTGTGGTTTCTTCATGCTGTACCCAGCTCTTCATTGTTTAAATGGAAAGTCATGGATAGACCAATGTAGGCGAGTAATGATATGGAGGATACCCATATGTTTGGACCTTGATCATGAAGCTTTGGTAGCATAATTCAGACCTGTTTCATGGTCGATTGTTATCTTAAGTAACTGATCTGCAATTACTTGCTTAGGTGGAAAACGAAATTAAGGTGGTTTCTACGTTTTTATGGTGCTATAGTCTAACTACTAAGCAGACAGAAAGACATCAGGTTTTAAGAATTTAGCAATTGTTTTTACTCTTAATGAATTGATGGAAACCAAATTGATGCTCTCGCTGTTTCATGCCTAGGAAAAGATTGAAGCTGCACTTTTAATCTCAAATAAAGAGTCGACCTATTTTTTCCTAATGTTTTATATTTGTTTATATTGACAGGGCCATCTTCCATATTGGCAAAACAGCAGCGTTCTGGTTATGCTTGCTCATCATTGTCGTGGCAGCACTAATTCCCCGCTTTGTTGCAAAAGTTATTTATCAGTATTATAGCCCTTGTGATATTCAAATAGCAAGAGCGGCAGAGAAGTATGGTAATTTTCGGGAGCGGGAACTGGAAATAGAAATGAATCCCATCACGGAACCTCAGCGGAGATGACAAGGTGTTTTTTTCCTGTTTTGTGTTTTTACTTTTGTAAGATATCACATTCTTTTGGCATCTTTAGGGGCATATACTAGATGCCAGTTTCTTCTTGTTTTGCTATCCAAAGGGTAGTGTGCATAGTAATTAGATACGGAATTTTTGGTTTGTGTAAGTCATTGAATGTATGTTATGTACTGTCTTAAATGTACAATTAAATGAAAGATGAGCAGAATTTTATCATACTGACCGTACCGGTTTGTCTATGTTTGATGCGGTATCACGAATTGGGTGAATTCAAAGATTGCTTAATTTCACTTCACGAAGATTCAACTGGTGGCTTTAAGTTACCGCGTATCTACTCTGAAAATGAAAGCCGATGAGGGCAGTGTATGTGCATTATTTCGATTACAGGAAGTCAGTAAATGATTCATATAGTGAGCCCCCCCAGGAGTGAAGATATAAGGAGTTGCTAGTTACAACCGCAAGCACTCACAGTGACATGCTAAGGCATGCTGCACATTATTGCTCCGTCTGTGCAAAGTGAAATGCTTCTTTAAGTCTGCTGGGAAGAGCACTTTAATCAATCATCAAAGTCCCCATTATGGTACCACCTGACTTCACATTTATGTCTAATCTCTGGCAAAGAAGATAAGCACAAGTTAATGCAAGTGTTTCTGAAAGTTGCATCGGGACCATTCGGTTTCACTGCACAACTTTCACTGAGGATCAATCAACTGTATTTTCCACTTCCAGTGATGATAATGAATCTCTGGCAGATGCACTTTCTTCTTCAGGTAGCGCAGGTCCCCACGACATGAACCTTTTTTGCTGTCTGCCAATTCAACAGCATCTTCCGTTGATACTCTTGGGAAGAGAGAAGAAAAGAGAGAGGGGGTTACTTTTTTCCCCCTTCTTTTAAATCTGTGCCGACTTGAATTGCACTCCACTTGTCAGAGAGCATTAATATGGACTAAAAGAGAGTATTAATGAGCAAGTGACCCAATGTGAGTAAAAGCAAATAAGGTTGTTTGGTAACTATCTAAATAGTACTTGATTCTGATTTTTTTGTTCCCGAAATCAGTGTATTTGGTAAAAAATTTATTCCCGAAAACAAATTCCTATTTTTTTGTTCTCGGAAGTAAATTTGGAATGAAATCAAGAATAAAAAAAAAAAAATTCTTATTCCGGGAACAAATCTAAAAATCAAAACCAACTCTTCTTCCCTTTTCTCTTCTTCTTCTCTTTTCCTTTTTCTTCATCGACCGCCATCTCGTGCCATTGTTCGTCATTGTCCGCCACCGCTCGGCCTTGCTGAGGCTAGGCTGCCGATGGCCAGGCCGGCCTCGCCGAGGGCGGCGACGCCCGACGAGATCGCCAGCCCGTAAGAAGAATAGGAGAAAAGGAAAAAAAGAAAAGAAAAAAAGTAAAAAAAATTATTTAAAAATTAAAAGAAATTGATTTGAAACATAATGAATGAGCACAATACCAAATGCAATTCTATTCCAAAATCAGAAATTTTGGATAATTACCAAACGACTTAAAATGCTAAAACAAAATTAAAAAAAAAAATCATTTTTGATCAGATTCTATATCCAGAAACATAATTGTTACCAAACACGCCTTAAGCTTACATGAATAGCTAGAAATGACTCTGAACCGTAGAGGGGAAGTTTAAAGTGAAGCTTTCATCTAAAAGGTACAGTATCAGCAACGCCGTACCTGTATTATTACTACACTTGACTTAAAATACGATAATTTCAGAGAATATCGGACAAGTGAAGTCTTATCAGCAGCTTATTCCGATTCCTTTTTACGATGATAATAATGAGATAGAAGCCATTAGGTTTTATCATTGATTATTCAATCCACCAAGTATGATTTATTAAACAAAGCATCAATTGTTCGATCTAGTGCAGTGTAAACCAAATGAAATGTGCCATTCCTTCAATATTCACAAGAAGCGAGCATCAATGGTTCGATTGAAGATTGAGACAAACAGACGAGCATCACTGTGTCCTAATAAGATTCGATCGAGACTAAGGATGCAAATCGAATCTAATTCGTTATGGGAGGAGAAACAGCTTTCCCAGAAAGAACCGAGCACCAACGTTCTTGCATGCTGATGCTTCAGAAAATTAGAAAAAAAAAAAAAATGGAATTCAGAATTCACTATCCGGAGCACTCAATAATATAAGCGGTTGATATGTAAGACGGAAGGGCAACATACATTCGAAAGACCATATAAGTAACTCATTTTCCTGATACTGATGTATCAAGAGGAGCATTGTCATATGAAGTATAAATTCACTTATATGATAACATCATTCCACATAAAAAAAGTAGGAATCAACTCCCAGTAAATGGTGGCGACTGGCCCGAGATACGAATCAGAATTCTGTGAGCTCAATCTACACATACTATCAAAGCAAACAGATTTCCATCGAAGAATAAACCAAGGAACTACCAAAATAAATTTACAAACAGATCTTGAATTTACTTCAGGAAATCAGTGGCAGATTCTGCCTCAGATGCTCCTCAATCTTCAAGAATGTATCTATTTCTTCGTGCACCAAAAGCAATTCTCTGACAGAAGAAAAGAACAAATATGTGAACCAACACCCCAAAGGTTATATGTAATGCGAAATCTAACCAAGCTCTCAACGAACATAGAGAGGGCATGGTTACTGAACTGAGAATATCTGGGTGTATGCTTTGATCCCTGTAAGGAAACGGATGTAAGTGGGTTTCTGTGATCCATTGGTCGGAACCGATCTGATATTCGGAACAAGGTACTTGGCAACCTGTATTTTCCCAGAGCATCCACCAATAAGTATAAGAATGGTAAGTGGAAAAAGACAAGGGGAAAGAACAAACGTGGAATAAACAAACAAGGGCAAGAAAATCTTAAAGAGAAAGTAATCAAGTATATATATGCTCTCAAGCTTTCAGCCATGTACATCATGAGTTTTCCACTTATCAATGAATTGATTATTTTACAGCTAGCTATCTGCATCACCTTTTACTTAGCATGACCTTCCCAAGTATTTACTCTACATATTCACTAAAGCTACATGCTCTGATAATTAATTCTCTCCAAACCAATATCTCTCTACCAATCAATCCAAAGAACAGTTTTACTCCAGGTCGAGAATAAGATGATACCACTTCAGCTGGTTCTGCCAGGACATTGATAAAGAATTTCGCCTGCAATAACCAACATTTTACTTTGTGGTCCAATAACCAAAAGGAAAAAGATATCCCAAAAAACTGTATGATATTTTGAAAACCTGGTTTGTGGTGACACCGCACATGAGAAGATCGGTTGTGACCATTCCTGGCTGCAACAGCTCATTAGGAGGTAATAGTCAGTGCTTGCTTGAAATCATCCCATATAAGATATATCCAAATAGGACTAAGTTTCATCATTTCTCAAGAGAAATGTGCATAACATGTCTGACTAAGTTTGAACTTCAATAGGCAGAAATCATTGCAGAAAGTCGAACAAGTCATGTCCATCTGCTAAAGCATATCTGTATGCACGTTGTATTGTGGGAGACACGACTTATTATGGAGCCTGTTATGGATCTCGAAAGTTCATACTGCACTCCTCTAAATGAGAAATTATCTGCCTAATAAGTTCCACTATGCTAGCAAGCTTCTTCAGATCCTCCAAGCATGCATGAGCATGCAGAGAAAGGCAAAGCAATTGATTATACTGAATGCCTCAGATAACATTTAAAAGTGACATTACAGGTGAAATTTCTTTCTGCAGATTCCAATCAAAATTTATAGCCGATAAGCATAACAATTGTTGTATCAATATAAATATGGGATACAAAGAAGCAAGCATCTGTAAGGACAATAACTTGGACAAAAAAAAATGTGCAAGTGTTAAACCTTGCAGTCATTTACTCGCTGACCCATAGAGGTGGAAGCTCTAATAGTCTAAAGAAACATCTTTTATGGAAATTGACCAAACTTTGTCTCTTGTACAAAGGTTTAGATGCATAAATAAGAAACAAAGAAGATAACTTAGAGAACAACGCACCGATAAATTATGGACTAAAACATTTTTCACATCTTGCATCTGCAGCTCTGCCTGCAAAAGGAATCAAAGGCTTCTGAACCTGTCAGTCTGATACATAGGTCCTTAGAAAAGAAAGACAAATAGAATGCATTTCTTAAAGCCATCATTCTAATTCATAGGGTTTAAACATACAAAAGCAGATCTGGAATAGGACAGCTAGATTGAAGGAAGCAGAAGCATCAAACGAAACATATGCCCTCTTCTTTCATAAGATTCTGTAAGGTGCTATGAGAAAATTATGAATGCAATTTTGAGCCTCAAAGGCATTTTTTCGACAGTGAGTAATCAAGAGACATTTCAGGTAGCAGCATTCCACCATCAACCTTGTTAAAACTGGCATTAAGACCTGATTACATTTCTTTTGTATGAAGACATACAGTTACCAGCCAGGGTTTACCACCTCAAGAAAAATGACAAATAATCACTATAAAGTAAATCAAAAAACAACTTAATTATATATCTATCTATATTGTCAAACAGAGGTGCTCGTTACCCACAAAGCTCAAGCTCATCCTATATTGACCAATGGCTACTTGTTGTCAGTCATGAAGTTCATTGATAAGTGTGGAAGGCATTTGCATATCGATGCATATTACAAGTCTTATCCCACAAATTTTATGAGACTTGGATTAGTTTTACACAGTAAGGCTGCCGTACTGTGCCATTATAAAGCATTACTGGTTCTTGAACTGGGAACAAAAAAACTTCCCAACAGAATCGTAACCGCAGGAGAAATACTGCTAGAATTTGGTGACAAGCAAATGAATCATGTAATAGGTCCTGTAAGAATTAGAAGTAAATGGAGAATTATTCATATACCTTGTTATAACAAACATCAATATGAAACAAGAAAATGATACCTGTAATGATTTTGTTAAATGCACCACACTGCGCTTAGTGGCCCCATATGCAGCAAACCTACATCCAAGATGTAAAAAGTACTGTCACCAAGCAAGATAACTTTAAAAAGCTACTGTCAACAACAAATTCCAGGAGCATAAAGGACAGAACATGACAAATTCTAATGTGCATCAAGGAGCATAACCGCTATTTCAATTCAGTAAAATAAAGAACAACAATCTTCTCAGGGAAAAAAAAATTAGCAATCAAAACTAAGTTTTTGACTTCAAACATGGTGGGGGCAATAACAACCCGTTACACCATCAAATTATTGAAAAAAATAAAATAAAAGATCATCAGAAACTGGTGTTCTTAAATGGATAGTCCACATGCAGGTTTTTATGAAACTTAAAAGCAAAAACATCATATTTACCTGGGAGTTGGCCTTCCATCTGCACCAGCTCCATCCATGTTGAAAATATGACCCCCTCTAGGCTGGCTCAGCATCATCTTAATTGCCTAGAAAACAACCTAGCATTAGATGTTAGTCAAGTGAGAACCGCAAACGAAAAATATAAATGAATGGATAAATTTACATACACTACCTCACGACAGCAAAGCATCAACCCAAGAGAATTTGTTGTGACTACTTCTCTGCAGAAAGAAGTTACACATGTAGACCAGGATAAGTAAATGACAAAAGCTGAATAAATCAGAAGGAATGATATGGTCAGGAATGATGCCACAAGAAGAAGCAGTGATGGGACAGCAAGCTCACAAAAGATCTTGATCTGAAGATTCTGCTAGTGCTTTATAGCTATATGCATTTGATCCAGCATTGTTGATCTGCATTATTCTCAAAGATGGTAAGATGGTGACCGAAAAAGGATTTCTTAAAAACAATCAACCACAGGTACATAAAAGCAAGGGATCAAATCATTGTTGGAGACTTTATAAATAAGAATTATAGGAGTTAGATGGATTGCTATTCCAGACATAAGTATATTGCCAATTAGAAGTCTTCACTAAAATGAGAAGTATCGTCAGAACTGTCTTGTACTTCAACTAGCGAAATAATTTTCCTAGCGAAAACAAATTCATGATATTTATTGACCAACCTCTTACTTACTAAAACTACCTTCAGTTGAAGTAGCAGGGGCAATCACCAAACTCGTGTCAGTTTATAGGAAAGATGCGTCCTCAATCACCTATATTGTTTCTTAGACTAATTAAGAATAATAGAACACAAATGGAAATCCTTCCTCAAGAGTCAGACCCATCTGTTCCTGACTCCAAAATATAGGAAAATCCTCGAGCTGCTTCATGGCATGAGAGAATAAAGGAAACCACCATAGCAAAGATGCATACAAAAGCACTCAAATTAGAAGACAGTTTGCATACCCATATGTCGATGTATTTCAGTTTCTCTTGTGCATACCCTACCAAATTCTTCACGTCCTGACCTTCACGGACATCGCATTTTGTACCCTAATCAGAAGAAAAGGACTTTGAGAAGATGTCGAAACCCGCAACGCAAATGGGGAAAAAAAAAAAAAATCGCAACATCCAGTATGCGAGAATATGTGATAAGGAGGTCATGGAGTAGGTACAAACACATGCTGCTCCCCGAATTCTTGTCTAAGGTCCCGAACGGCAGATTCCACTCTCTCCACTGGATAAAAAGAATAAAGATTCAACAATCTTAAAACCTCGACCCGACATGAAATCGACAGAGCGAACGCGCGAGACATTGCGAACCATAAGATGGTCATGGCAAGGTGAATTTACTCTAGGTGCATTAGGAGAAAGACTAGACCTGATCGCGAGCAGATCACGACGTTGTCTCCTGCTTTGAGGAACTCCTTAGCCAGCGCATAACCTATGCCTGAATTCGAAAGAAGTAAAAAAGAAAGAACAGGACAGTCCAGAGCCAACGTCACTCGCTGCCACGCCTTAAAAATCCAAACTTTAACTCCAGCTTCACGCCCCATGAGATAAAAAGCATGCGAAAAGAGAGAGAGAGAGGCCAGACCTTTGGTGGAACCGGTGATGAGGACATTGTAAGGGGGAGTCATCGGCTCTCTGCTCGCCGCCGACGACGACGATTCCGCCCTCGCCGTCGAACACATGGAAGCGGCGCCGAGGTGCGCCGAAAGGTCGCGCTTTTGGCGGGAACCGGCGGTCGGGCGGCGAGCGCTGGGGATGCGACGGCGGGAGAGGGAAGCGACGGGGAGCTCGCGACGAGCCGCCGCCGCCGCCGCCGGGGAGGGAGGCGGGGGAGCGAGGAGGAGGAGAGAGCCGCCGGCGGCCGCCATTGGAGGAGACGAGCAGTCGCGACCGAGCTAACGAGAAGGAACTGAGAGCGGACGACGAACTCAGCACAGTGGACGGAGATGGAGAGCCATGGAGGGGATAAAGCAGAGGAGGCTGGCTTCAGACAGAAATGGGATTTTTAACGCCAATTAGGAAATTTACAAAATATTTTCTTCAAACATATCTCGATTGTATTGCTTATAAAAATAAATAAATGACAGATAATCTTATTATTCACGGAACATGAATTGTTATCAATAATAAAAATATAAAATAATTGTTTTTAAGTTCTAAAATTTGTTAAGAAGGTATAATTAAATTATGAAACTTGGCGAATTGATCCAATTAAGTCCTTTCATTGATTGTATTTTCTAGATAAATTTTGAGACTTGATTGCACTTTTCAAAAACTTTATAAGCAAAATTATACTTCCATACAAGTTTTTATTCTAACGTATTTATTCCTATTTTGATGACTAATAATTTCAAATGATATAAGCAATTGATTTCAAGAAAAGGTTTTCCAAATTATTCATCTTCTACAAAACCAATTGAGGGAAGTTATTAAAATTGCTTTGAATGACGAAAAGCTAATCAATTACGAAAAATATTTTTCATAGACCGAGAACAAGAAGCTTAATTGGGGCAAGATGATTTCTCATTTGGGTAAGGAAAAAAAAAAATCACTTTCTTTAAACCGCCAAATAAATGAAAACGAGTCATTTTTCCCAAAGCAAATGGTCCATAAGTTTTGCCTTCGCTCAAATTGAGCGTTTAAAATCACTTCACAGTCGAACAAAGAGTTAGTGCGGTTTCGCTATGCCTCGGTATAAAAGCAGAAGCATAAGTTAAAAGCATGGTAGTATATACTAACGTCCGCATGATTGACGAATTCTTTGCCACCAAGAAGAAGCACACGAACAATTATTGAATCTGAAACATGTTTTGATATTTTAGATTTGTTCCTTGCTATCACCTAAGGTGGGTTTTCATAATAATCCTTCCAGAGTCCTACGGTTGACAGTCCTACATATTCGGCTCTCCTGAGAAAAATACATCGACATCGACGAACAAGCTACAACAATATTGAGCTTATCTCGATGGGATCTCTGTTATTGCTCCCATATATACAACAAAAGAATGACAAAACTGCATTGAAACCGGTGTATTTGGTAAGCAGTCGCCTGCGAGGAGGCATCCCTTCTCCTGAAGCCATCGGGCTTGGAACTGTCCACATCCAGTTCATCGTCCCGGGACCATGCGACATCCCTGAATTTGATGACGTGGGATCCGGCCTGAGAATCCATGGTTCGCATGAGATTCCCAATGCGGCAGAGTGGCATTTTCAAGCCCTCAACGAGGGTGTCTCTTTGATCTTCTCCGTCTGCCGAGGAGTTTCAGCATGTTATCTGTGACATCAAGTGGGGATTTGTCATCTTCATCACGGGTTTCGTCTGAAGTGTGAGTTAACCACGCTAATGCTTCTATAGCAGCCTCCCTCTCCGCCAGCTGCTTATTTTTCCTGGGCTTCCCGACAAATTGCATTCCCTTGAACTCTACGAGCGCCCTAAACTCGTTCGTCTTCAGGTGCTTTGTTTTGTATTTTGGAGGAGAGTGCCCCGCTCTCATCAGCAGAGTTTGGAGCAAGCTCTTGGGATTTGTTCCGTCTCTTGTGAATTTGTTGGCATCCGAAGGTTCCTTGGGCTTTCTGCTTTCTCGGCCAAACACAAATCTCCCTTCACATTGGTCCCCAGAAACGAGCTCTTGGACAGCAAGCATAAGATATTTTCCTTCCTTGTGAATGTCCATGCGGGGATCCTGAAGCTGCAGCACCAATAAGGTGACTGTCAATTTATCTTCTCAGGTGAAGTACAATTTCTAGAATTCCAAGATGTGTATGAGAAAATGTCTGCCCATGGGCAAGATAATGCTGGCATAAACCAGATTACAAAAACTAAGGACCCAGCCAAGAATGTGAACCTGCCATCACTGAATACAATATCAAGGAAATGATCACTCATTTGTTATCAAAGATGTATGGATAGAAGGCTGTATTTCTAGAACGTGCATTCACATTGCATGCAGGATGAATTTTCGTTTAGGTATGTCCAGTTCATTATTCTAGCCTTCTAATGTGCTTGTAAATATTACATTTCCATCCGGTTTTCACAATTTTCATTCTTCACAAGTGTACTAAAAGGAAGAGAAAAAACAGATTCATTCATCAATTTTTTGACTAACCTTCTTTTGAAGCAGCTTATCAAGCTCCTCCTTAAGCTTCACATAGCATTCTCCCAAACTTGGATCCATGAAAAAGTCAACATACCCTTCCAGCATTTTCAGATGCCCAGCCTAGGAAAAAGCAATATAGCTATTAAGGAGCCAAGCAATAATATTTTTGAGAGAAAGATGACTATCTTTCAGCAGGAATCACCTGTACTCCAAGGCTAAGAGCACCACCAAATAGCATCAATATTGAATCAGATACACCAGTTGAATCCCGTAAGAAGACAGTATTCACTTTAATCTTTTCTCCAAACACTAGCCAGGGATAAGGAATTGTCGAGTAGTTCGCATTGACAGAGTTCTGCAGAAGAAGATTACTAGCAGTCAAAGAAAAGATCACATATACCCTAGGAACCAGCTGATGAAGAGGGAAATTACATCCTCCAGCAGCAATTTTGCAAAATATTCAAGAAATGCCTGAAAAATAATCCAATACAATCAAGCGATAGGAAGACAGCATAATGAAATTAGAAAACAGTTTTGCCCTCACTGAGATGACTTCCAAGATTCAAATATTCATCTATTACTATCAATTCGTCAAAGCACGAGCACACATAACAAAAATCTGTTTCACATCTATATCAATTTCAAAATAGGGAAAGAGTGGGGTCAGTTCTCTACAATATCCAATAGTCCAAAAGAACATAAAAGTGTCCCATAGACTTAGAACATGAGACGAATGGCAGACTTCACATACCGCATAAAGTAGCACCTGGCCATCATCCATCGTTTTGAACGACATGGATGTTTCCCTGTGCTGCAAATATCAAGAGGAATTATAGTGTCTTAGAGATGCACGAATTTCCAATAAATAGTTAGAGCTAATTTTTCGATTTCAGGAACTTACAACTACAGACGCAATACCAGGAAAAAGGCCACAGCAAATGATTGCACGGACAAGTGATTGATTGTGGCTTAATTTATTATTAGTACTTGAATCAGCTTCTACCAAGCCAGCATCTTTTAATATGAAACTGAACTGCTTCCTAAGAGAATGGATAGCTTGCAGAGTTTGGGGAGAGAGGAAATTCCTCCAGCAGTACTCATAAGCTGAACCTTCTCTCTCTGCATCTTTCCATCCCTCATATGCACGAACAAGAGCCATGTGGTCACTGTAGTCCTTTGCAGAGAACCTTGATTTTGCTGTCCCTGCTAACTATATATTAACAGAAGTATCAACTGATGAAGTGCATCACAATAGGAAGATGACTAGTTATTGACCAGGTCAGTTGTTCGATTACACAGATGCAACACAAGAAGAAGAAACTAATAACTGCTTCATATAGTTGAGAAAATTTCCAGACATCTAATCTAACATAAAATAAGAAAAAAACATAAAATGCACTGCAGAGGTTGTGCCACATGTCGAAATGTTCCTTCTTATGGACGCAGGGGATGAACAATGTGTCGGTCAGATCCATAAATTGTTTCTCCTTTCTAATTGCTCAGATTTATTTCAAGATTAGTCTATTTAGAGACCCATGGTAGCATCGGCTGGCAAATAGTTTTTAATATGGTTGACGAATCATGCTCAAGGACAAGTATGACAAGTATAAAAGGGAAGTTAGTACATGAAGAGATTGATAATTTAAGATGACCAAATGAGCCGGTTTGAGGAATAAAGGGAGAGAAATTCAAATACCTCCTTTTTGTCTTGAGGCAAAAGGAAAGGATCTCTCACACTGAGTGCTGATACTATGGTAAGAATAGGATCAAAGCAACGCAAAATGGCACCCATAATGAGCATTTTTCCCAGCTTTGGATCAACTGGAAGAACTGACAAAAATTTCCCTGAAAGAATAAAAGGCAGGCAACATGATTGAAATTCAATCACAACAAAATTCTGAAAACTGCTGCATATAGTGAGCATGCATATTTCCATGCAAAAGTCTGAAAAACTAACCAAGATTTGTAAGATTTTCCTTCTCATCCAATGCCCCAATCATTTTCAAAAAGTCAACAGCATTTTGGACCTGTCATGAGGATTTTGAAAAAAGTTGTGAGAGAGAAAGCCTAGTAAATTCATTAACAAAGATAAGAATCTAAAAGTAAGCATTTACTCACAGTAAGTGGTTCTGGTGGCTGTAGTGCAGATGATAGGAATTCCCCTATACTGGCAACCTGCAAGCTTTTTATTTGCAGGCAAAGAGAGTTCAAAGGAGTTCTCAAAAGTTCCGGAAGTTGATACTCAGCAAATGCTTCATAAACACAGCGGGGATATAAGTGGTAACATTCGCCTGGCTGTACACGGCCTGCTCTACCCCTTCTCTGTAAGTCGATAAAGCAACACACAAATTTAATACTGTTAGATAGGCTTAAATCCTAGGGTAAAATAACAACTGCCATATATGGAAAATGTACATTTAGATCCATATAATTACCACACTGTCCATCAAATAATTTCTCTTTGGTAAATGATTGCAATGTCTGGGAATACCTCTCTGGGCATATTAGCACACTAACAGCAAGGTTAGATAAGACAAACCTGTTTGGCCGATGCTTGTGATATCCAAGAAGGTAGTAGACACGGTGTGTTATTCAATGCATCATAAGTGGTCTCCTTTGCTTTTCCACAATCAACAACAAATACTATGTCATTGATTGTAATACTTGCTTCGGCCATATTGGTGGCAAGAATTATTTTACGCACGTTGAATGGCGGTGCCTCAAATATTTGTCTCTGTGGAAAAAGAAAAATGAAGAGATAAAGCATCAGGAAAGTTCCAAAAAGGAGAGTTTGCATATTCATTGTAATCTCTTTGCTAGCGGATGTCAATATTCAGCTAATACAAGGTATAGCGACCTAACACTTGGCCCTCAATTATATTGTGAAGCATCTTCTTTACCATTTTCCGTTTAACTTGCTTGATAGTTCTCAGAAAGCATGCGAATGGAAGTTTATCACTTCCCACCTCTGTTGCCACTATTTTGTATGACAGTCCTAGAAGAAGTGAAGGCACTTACATAAGGCTTGAAAACAAATTTTGAAGGCAGCATCCTGCCTGTGATTTTTCTATAAGCACTGTCTAAGACGCAATTTTCAACTTGGCAAACATGTCATGGCAATGAGACACTGATGACACCAATAAAGTCAACCATTAATAAGGCATTATCATCTTCATCCAGGGACAGCAAATAAACAACATAATAAAAAGCCACAACATGCTTTATTTGTGATAATAGTAACTTTCTTCACACTGAAGCCATCAGCATGATAGCTGACGGTACCAAGCAAAATAAAGAGAGAGAGCTGTATTACTGATTGGCGCCCGCATGTACAGTTGAAGTGAGTAACAAGCACATCCAAAAATCTTTCTCAAGTGTGAAGAAGAGATATGCAGAGGCAGTCCTACCTGTTCAGATGTTGCCATTGAACCATGACATGTTAAGAGCAGAACCCTGTTAGGGTCTCCCAGAAGAGGATGAGCTTTGAGTTGATCCCTTAAGCAACTTATATCATCCCATCCAGTCATGAAAACTAGTACAGCACCTGGTCTTTCTTTTCGACATATGTGGCATAACACTGCCTCAATAAGATTGAATCCCATGCAGTCAGGTGTCCAACATGATAAAGAATCTCGCACTCTAGAGCTATAATTTTCAAAACTTGATTTAGTAAGAACATCCTGCGGATAAAAGTAATATAATAAATTAGACCATGCATCATCTATCTCACGGAAGTAGTTCTTACTAGAGATGACAGTAGAAGTTTCAAACCTCAACAAGAGCAGTAATCTGGTTTTTCTTCTTCCGTGGTGCTAGCTGTCTCTGCGTTTTCCACAATTTCTCTTGACCATAATCATCTATTTGATTGAATGAGGTCATCTTGTATCCAGTAATTTCCAGTACATCTTCTAAAAAATGAGCTCTCACGGGGTGTGTGAATCCCTAAATTCAGCCACCACTCAAGTCAAATTATCGGTAGACTATTTAACTCCAGAATAAAAACTCAACCAGAGTGAATTCTATGAAACAAACTATTTAATTATGTATGGAGGAAGCTAGAACAAAAGCTGCTGTCGTGACAATATAAGAGAATCAAGAGCAAGACAAATAAAAATTAAGAATAGACTAGAAAAACTCAGAATGAACAAACAGAGAGTTGAAGGAGGTGGAAAGAGTGGCTTTCCATGAACACAGGAAGATCAGCTCACACAAAAAGGTAAAGAAAATCTAGAGAGCCTCTCCCACGTGAGATAGAGTAACTCAATGCTAAATTTATTGTCACTTTCTCACCACCAAGAAAATTAGGTCTCATTCATTTAAACGACATCGAAATCAAATAAACTTGTACGATAGAAAAATTACTCCCAAACAATCAAAATAAAGGATTGCCAAGTTTGTAGAGGTGACTTCTCCCCAGATATTGTAAAGGATTCTACTCATAGTATTCCCCATGCACTGTACAGCACAAGGAAATCCCCAAGAATCTTGACTTCCAAGGTTAGAAAAATATTTCGTGAAGATCATGAATTATGTCACAATTTCCATCAAAATTCTCAGAGATTTAGGTATGGCATAAATCAACTGCAATTGGTCGAATTTGACGAGTTTAAAATTGAGACTAGCTGGTCCTAAGCAAATTCATCCCGCCTTTATAGTACACTGGAATCAATAATCAGAACTGGTAATCCTCGCTGTATCTTCAAAGACTCTATAAGAACAACATGGCGTGTTTCAGTGGATGAATTGTGACAACAGTAAGTTATGTAGTATGGCTAACCAAATTTGCTAATGAAATTCACAGTCCTCTCTTCATCCTCATCAGATGCAAGATAATAACAATTACCAACTTCATTTAATTGCACTTGTCAATAGAAGAATGATCAACTGATGAATTTCACAATAATTTGGCCAGACAAGACCGTTTTCGAAAGTGACACCCACATAGAAACCACAGAACAGACCTGACAACTGCAGATAAGATACATGAAATCAGTGGCATCCATGAATGTAAGTTCTTACCGGTATATGAATAGTTGGGGCACCTCCAAAATAGGTGGAGAATAACTCCGCATTCAATGTGGCACTCATCAATATTAATCTCAAATCTTGACGGCGAGGAAGAAGATCCTTTAGGACAATCAAGAGGAAGTCTGCAAATGAAATGTAAGAAGTCAGAAGACCAAAGCTTTTACCACTTTTAATGAAGCAAGAGGAACATGAATTCATTAAAAACTGCACCTTCATTCATGCCTCTCTCGTGAATTTCGTCTACAAATACATGGGTTATACCATTCAGGTTCCGATCACTCAGCAATCGTCGTAGCAGAATTCCACTGGTACAGAAGAGCAGATGTGTATTTTTTCCCTTCATCCCTTCTAGCCGAACTTTATAGCCAACCTATCAAGAAATCTATCTGTGTCGTCGTATAGCAGAACCAATACAAAGAATTTAAATAAAAGTAACAAATGAGATGAACAAAAATTGTGATGCACTTTAACTAGGGAAAAGGCTCACTGTTTCACCAAGAGGCTGTCCTCTCTCAGCAGACACTCTTTCGGCAACTGCCATAGCAGATATTCGTCTAGGCTGAGTGCAAATTATGCTGCAAAATGCTCCCCTACCAGATTCTATTTCCGACTCTAGGATATATTGAGGAAGCTGAGTGGTCTTGCCACATCCAGTCTCCCCAGATATTACAATGACCTACAATGGCCAAAACAAAGAGGGAATAAGAAAACCTGCTTGCAAAGAAGCATCCTCTCTCTTTTTCTAAACATTTCCATGATCGTAAATAAATCAACCAAGCCAGACCCATTCAAACATACTGAGCTTCTCCAGATAAACTAAGAATAATTAATAGGCAAATATTTTTAGAATTGTGCCCAAAAAGTTTGATGGCAGTGTTAGGATAAAGATAAACATTATTTGCTTAGATCTGTTATGAGAAAATGAGGTGTGGTTATAGATCACGAGAAACTTATACTTAGGCTGTAGCCCAACCAAGATATTGACAGGGTCATGAATATGGAAAAGAAAAGGAGACGTGCAACAGGACCATGACTGGAATGTGCACTGTAAACATCTTTCACTCGAATCTGACTTAACAATTAGATCTCAAAGGACCAGCACTTCTTGTATAGAGTTTGCCATCGCATAGTCAGAAATTATTGACAGCTTCATTTCCGTGACTCAGCTCTATTGAATTATGGATGGAGACACTCATTGAAAGCACAAGAAACAAATAGAACATAAGACCAGATGGAGACACACAGACTCTCACAAAAGCCAGTTTGTCTAGATTTGATAAAAATCAGACTATATTCCATAAGAACCTGATTCCTCGCTATCGCCTGGAGCAGCCTATCCTTCTCCCTGAATGCAGGTAAGGATTTCCGAAAGTCCAGCATTTTCCTGCCCTCCGGTGACTCCTATCAAGGAAGGAAAGGAGATAAATTAGATGGCATCATTCTTCGGAGTATGACTTTCATGACATTACAGTTATTAAATGCGGCCAGCTTCTTTTTCTGATCACAAAAAGAAGAGTGAGGCCAAAGAGGATTTTTTTTCACTATCCACATCAACTAAGGGAAAGAAAAAAGCCAGTCTAGAATTCAATTAAATCTGTCTAACCGCGATGTTCTAATAAGAATCTAGAGTTTCATAACTCAGTGCCAGCACATAAGTGGAATAAGCTCGACAACATTCCTCTCAGAAAAATACAGGAAATAAAATTAATTATTGCAGTGAACCAAATGTGCTGCGAGGATGGGAGTAAAGACATTGATCGACAAGCAACTACCAACCCTTAAGACCAATGGCCTCACTATAACACAAGTGGGATAAGTTTAGCTAATGGTATAACCTCAACCGAGCAATGTAAGACGGCACAATTGGGAAAAATACTGACAGATAAATACCAAATTAGTACGGTAGAGCACTTGGAGTACCTCGACAAACAGGAGAAAAAACATCATCACAAAGTAAGTTATGATTCACACCTGCCAAGCTCTTTGCATGTTACGCATCCGCAAGCTTCTCCTTTGAAGTACCCTTTCCATGACAGAACCATCAAGAAATAACTCTGGATTGTCATCTGGATTGATCTCTTCAACTTGATCAGCTGACTTAACAACACTTGCCTCGTCGCCTTCTTTACCAACTCGTAATTGGATCCTATCAAGATGTTCCTGAAGCAAGCCCTCAACTCTCCTTTGCAGGCCTAGAGGGATAACCACCTGTAACAAATAAGACATTTCAGTTCCACTTGAAGGATGAAACTTAGATTTAATGAGTACCGAGGACTTTCGATAATCTTTACGAGCTCCACAAATTCATTACCTCTCTTTGAGGTCGCTTATCATCAAGATCTGGCCGGTAGTTTGGGAGAGGAACCTTGCTCGCGACCACTACTTTTCCATATACTTCGCTGTAAAAGCATATGAAGTCGACTGAGCAAGGAAAGCCATAATTGGATAAAAATGATCAATGCACGAGTCTAAAGCAGCCACTGCCTCTTAACCTGTAAAGCCCCATCCTTTTTGCCAGATTAGAAATCTGCTCAAAGTCTCTTCTATCCCTTTTATCTCGAGATACAATTTCCTGGTCCTTTTCGCTGCGCGAGAGCAAGCTGAGCTTCCACTTCCATTCATCGATGTTCGCAACCGAAGACGACGCCTACAAAGAAGACAGTTTCCAAGACACGGAACAGCCAAATGTTTAATTCCGCTTTCAAACGCCGAACGGAACGAACTGGACATTCGACCAAGCCTGTAAGCCGAAGAATGCCACCCAAAAAAAGAAGAAAAAAAACACAAATTTTTCAAAAGAATCGCAACCTTCTCGTCATCAAAGCCAAACCCATCTCCCAAAACTGTACACCAACACTAAATGAAACCGAAACCGAAACCGACCAGAACAAGACCGAAGAGAGAAGAGACGAGGACAACCTTGTGGCCCTCGAAGTCGACTTCGTACTCATCGTCCGAGAACTGCTCCGCGGCGTAACCGCAGAACCACCGCCTCGCGGCAAGAGACCTCCCTTCGCAGAGCGCCGCCTCAGAGAACAGGCCGAACAGGGAGCTGCAGGCCCAGCTCCGCCCGTCGACGGAAGCGCGGCGTGGCGTGGGCTTGGCGGCGCGTCCCAGGAGAGCGCATCTTAGCATGATGCTAGGCATGTTACCGATGAAGGCGATTGAGACGTCTCCATCTAAAGAGCCAAAGCCGCCAATTCTTCGGGCATTGGCAGTCTGTCTCTCTCTCTCGACTGGAGCAGGAAGACGAAGCTGAGCTTTCAGGCGTCGGAGTGCGAACTCGACCGGGGCCTTTTCGCAGGGGAACACTCTCTCGTGGGCCTATCGGCGAGCGCGGCTGCAAATTAGCATGACTAATCCTAAGGGCACGCGTTTGGTAATCTTAGCCGGGGAATTTTTTTTTTTTTTTTTTAGAAATAGTTCTCTTTTTTTTTTTTTATTCCGAAAAATAATTTAAGTAAAAGAACGCATTTAATAATTATACAAAATTTCTACTTGAAATAAAAAATAATAGAAATGCGTTTGTTAACGCGACAATTTTTTTTTTTTATATTTATTTATTTTTTTTTATTTTTGTTCATCGATCACCGACTACCATCGCCAGCTGCCGTCGCCATTACACAACGTCGCCCATCGACAATGATAGTTGGCAAGCGGCAACGAGCGGCGGCAAGCGGCGATAACTAGTGATGGCGGTGGTCAACGATGGCTCGGGCGGTTGGAGGTGGCCACATGAAGAAGAAATAGGAATAAAGAAAAATAAAAAGAAAATTGGCTTATTTCTAGAAATTGTTCTCAATAATTAAAAGTAACCTTTTTTGTTTCTCTAAATCTATTCAGGGTTAACTTTCTATTCCGGTGGGAGAGAAAAATAATTTGGGGTTACCAAATAGATTTGTTTCTTTTTTTTTTTTGTTCCAAGGTTTGTTCCAAGGAACAAAAGAACAAAAATCCAAAGGAACAGAAACGTTATCATATGAAGCCTAAATTACCAGAGAGTTCGAAGAACTATGTGAAAATAACAAATTTTTATGAGGAAACAAAGCAAATTTGTCAAGTTCATTAAGCTCCAAAAGTATCGGTCATTTGACCACCGCTTTGTGGCCGCAATAGTTTGGACTCTCTCCTCATCACGGAGGGAAGGAGTTCGAATCCCCTCACGATCGCTGGGGTCTTAGGTGACGCCGGAATGGTGGGTCCACCCACTTATGTGTCCTCTAGGTTTACTCGTAGGCGCTACAGGTGTCCCTCGGAGTTTACTCACCGGTTGCCGGCTGCATGTTTGTTTAATTGTGTTTATGTTCCTCAAAACAAAAATTGTTTGTTTGTTTAATTGTGTTTTTATTCCTCAGAACAAAAATTGTTTGTTTAATTATGTTTCTGTTTCTCGAACAAAAATTGTTTGTTTAATTATGTTTTGTTTCTCAGAACAAAAATTGTTTGTTTAATTGTGTTTCTGTTTCTCAAAACAAAAATTTTGTTCTTAGACATCACTAAGCGGGAATACTTGTTGATGTTTGTGGAACCCGTTGCTCAGTTGGATCCTTCTCCCCCTTCTTCCCCCACCCCACCCCAACCCCACCCGTTCCCTTTCTCCCGGAGCTCCAGTCTGCTCTTGGGGCCGTGTTTGAGAAAGATGGGCCATGGCAGGCCCAAAGTAAGTCGGCCCATTTTGGGAAGAAACTATAAAGAGCTCCGCAACCGCAACACGAGAGCAAAACAGGAGGCCGTCGTCGTCTTCTCCTTCTCCTTCTCCTTCTCCTCTTGACTGCGCGGCGTGCACCGACCACCGGAAAACAAGTACTTCGCCGGAATCGAATTGGTGAGACGCTGGAATTCCTATCTTCTTCCCCTTCCGTCGCCTCGCCGGACGCTATAATTCTGCGTCCGTGCCTCGTCCCTCGAGTTGTTTTCCGGTAATTTGAATACCGGATGTTTCTGTTCCTTCCCCTCTTCCTCTTCTTCTTATCTTGTTGATTTTCGTCGTCCTGCTCTCTAACTAAGCGGATTAGTTTTCGGTGATTACTGCCCGTGATGCTGCTTCGATCGAGGCCGTGTTGCTTCTGTGACTTTGGCATGTAACCCTTACTATTTGTGAAATGATTTAGGTTGTTTTGGAATTGTTCCGGCTTTTCGGGTTTTGTTACGTGACGGCACGGCTTTTTCGTTTCTTTATCTTTGTCGCAGGTCTGATCAATTCGAGCTCGTTTTGAAAGGGAAGAAGGCATGTCGAAGACGCTGGTGCAGCCCATCGGGCAGAAGAGGCTGACCAACGTGGCCGTCGTCCGGCTCAAGAAGCACGGGATGCGCTTCGAGATTGCCTGCTACAAGAACAAAGTCCTTTCTTGGCGCTCTGGCGTGTGAGTTGCCTGCTTCTTTGGTACCGCGTTGAGTCTAAATGGACGTATACGCAGCTTGTTGTGTTGAATTTTGAACGGCGACTTCGCTGTATAGGGGAATTATATATCCATGATTCTTTGTCAAGTACTTGAATTTTGAATTATATGTATGTGAGCATCGAGAGTGTTGTAGATGGAGAAAAATATAAGTTCTTTGTGTTTTCAATTGATACTTCTTCATATTCACTTGAATTGTGGAAGAGTACCTGTTGATGCTTCCTTCTGTGTTTCAAATATTATATAGAAGAGAAGCAAATACTTAGGGTGCTGACTGTAGAGCGTTGTGCGATGTAAATACTTAGTTCTTGCTTTTTGTGATAATCTGGAACAGCGAGAAGGATGTCGATGAAGTACTCCAGTCGCATACTGTGTATACGAACGTTTCAAAAGGAGTTCTTGCCAAGTCAAAAGACCTGACGAAAGCCTTTGGGACAGATGATCAGACAAAAATATGTTTGGAGGTCAGTGACGAGTGGAGGATTATGTGTGCACATACAATATTCTCTGGGGGTGAATTGGAATAGATGTCTGCTGTTCTCAAGTCTTAAAACTTGTGTTATTTGCATCTAATGGTCATGTAGATTTTGGATAAAGGAGAGCTTCAAGTTGCTGGAAAGGAGAGGGAAATCCAATTTGCAAGTCAGTTTCGAGATATTGCCACAATCGTTATGCAGAGGACGATCAATCCTGAAACTCAACGCCCTTATACTATTAGCATGATTGAACGACTAATGCATGAAATTCACTTTGCTGTTGATCCGAATAGCAACTCAAAGAAGCAGGTATCAAGATATTCAATTTTGATGGACTTATTAAAGAAATCTTATTAAAAATGTTGGACTTTGCAGAATAGTTTGTTTTCATACCATATACAGGGCTTGTCAGCTTTAGAGTATCATGATATTTTACTGTTGGATTTTCTTATCTTTTCTTTTCTTTTTCCTTGCTTTCTCATTTAAATTCTGTCATAACCTTCTTTTCCCAGTTTCACATATTTATAGAGGAACTTTAGACAGTTATTGCTTTGAACTGTGCATGCAGAAGATATGCAAGACCTGCATCTCAATGCTTGTATGCAAACTTTTAATAATACAAAACCTGATGGAGGAATCAATCTTTTGCAGCTTTTCACATTGAATGTTTAAATAAACTTATATGCTAAATTCTCATGCAGGCACTGGAAGTCATACGTGAACTGCAAAAGCATTTTCCAATAAAAGAGCTCCTATGAGGCTCAGATTCACTGTCACTGAGCAGAATGTTTCTTCTCTCCTGGAAAAGCTGAATGCCTGGAATGCTAGTATCATTTCAAAGGATGAATCTGCAGGTCAAATATTTGTTGTAAGTCTTAAAACATGATCTTGGAAGAGTTGCACTTACACTACAGAAGCCGCACATGAAAACATATATGAATTCTTGAACTCTGAAATTGTGTTCTTCACTTTTCCATACATTTATTGTATCGTCCCCATCACAGAATAAAGTGCATGATTCTGAAATCTCAGAGTATTTCTAATAGCACGATTGCAACATACTAACTTTCAACATTGGATGAAGAGAGTTTAAAGATGACTTCTTTCTTGTTGACTATTGTTTTTCATTTCTATTATCCTCCTTTTAGGAGCTTTTTTTCTCACATATTAGCTAAGCTCCTGCTTCTGTTAGGATAGGCTCTTCAATAACCAGTTTCTCTAATTTATACTTGGTGCAGTTCATTTTTTTCTAGTATGAGAATTAATGATGTCTTTATGTGCATAAATGTTTGGCTAGAGACAATACTCCTCTATAGATGTGTACTCTGCGAGTCTAGAATTTTCTTGTCAGGTGATGAAGTTTGGAGTAATATCCAAAACCCCTCTTTATTGGAAATAACTTGGATCTCTTCTATATTGTTTTCTTGCACCTAGGATGACGGGAAGTTCATTCTTTTTTATGCATTGCAGATCTGTTCTAGATAAGTTGAGATGATGTGGTAAAACCGTAATTTAGTGATGCTCTGTGCCATAGGGATTAGTCTTGTGTGCTTCAGTATGATTTGCCTTTATTTACCAACACATGCATTTTACGCAGATAGGTGAAATTGAACCAGGATTCTATCGGGACTGTGAAGCCTTGGTAAGAAACTTGCAGGGGAGAGTGGAAGTTCTTGCATACTCTGTGCATGCTGAAGGGGATACCCAAGTGGACCACTATGATGATCATGAGGACATCCCATCCCAGTCTGAACCCGATTCGTAGTACACCTAAGTGAGAGGATGCAGAAACAAACGCTCTCGTCTAAAAAAGAGAGCACTGAGGAGGAAGTGAAGCAAAACAAGTGCAGCACATGCAATGCATTGGTAGGGGATGCAAAGCAGTACAGGGAGCACTTCAAGAGCGACTGGCACAAGCACAATTTGAGGCGGAAGACCAGGCAACTCCCTCCTCTCTCAGCAGAAGAGTGCATGGCTGACATGGACTTGGACGACTCGCGAGCAGATTTGAAGGATTACTCATTCTGAAGCCGGTTTTGAAGCTACTGAGGTTTGGGTTTTGTGCGGTCGCTGCATGCACCCAAAATAGAATTTTGGTAAACTAGTCTAGTAAATATTGCGCCCTCCACTTGTTTCTTGGCATATAGTCTGGGGGCGAGGCAGATGGGTTGAATTTATCAAACTCTTGTGTTCGCTTTTTACCTTGTTCACCGTGTTTAGTCATTTGTCGAAACCTGAAAAGTTGGCCTTGTATTTCTGTGAAAGTGTTGGGCAGAAATTTTCTGAGGAATGTGAAGCGACCGCATCGAGTTCCCGAGGACTCGACAAGTCTCGCCGTGTTTTTCCTGTGGCCTTATTCTTTGGTATTCGAAGCCAAATCGATTTATCTTGATGAGCTGCATATTTTGCATATGACACCGTGAAGCCAATCGATCCAATGAAATTAGCATAGACATCGGGTGGAATTGGTAATTGTTTATCGAGGTGAGCATCTTTGATACTTGATGAACCCTAACTTCTCATCTTGATCGAATGCAAAGTTTAATGGAAGAAACAGAAGGAACAAACCTAATTTAGTCAAAGGCAAAACTTGATCAGTAAGTGCTCCAACTTTTCCATGATCATTGGAATGGCTATGGAAGAAGTAGATGTCGCGATTAACTTGCTTTGATTGTTAAGTTTTCGCAGTTTAATTCTCTTAATTATGTGAACAGCATTTGACTTTTTTTTTTTTTTGTTTATTCCTAATCTACTCTAATCAAAAAAGAAAAATAACTTTCACTTTCAAATATTTGCCTTACCTCCTTGCATCCTTGCAGGACCCATCATGAGAAGGTGGAGATTCGAACTTCCCACCTCCTCCTTTCATATTGGACTTGCATTGAATTTTTTTGAGGATAATCACGGGGCAAGTTCTAAAACTTATTACCACAATGCACTTGAATCCTAAAATTCCTATTCCCAAGCATTTAAATCCTAAACTGACAACTTTAATGTACTTAAGACCTTCCTTTAATTCCATCAAAATGAAGTGGATGGAAAGTTTCACAAGGGTTATTTTTTTCAAAATCCTACATCTTTCTTGATAAAAAAAAATGTGCTGGAAATTTCTATACACTAAAACCTAGCGGAGCTGACGAAACAATTAAAATAAATTATTATGGTAAGCTTTAGAATTTAAATGCGTATAATAAAAATTTCCGATTTCAACGATATTGTTGCGATACAACAAGTTTTAGAATTCTTGCTATCTTTTACGGTTTTCTCAAACACATAATGAAACGCTTTTATACTTGTTAGAATTTCGAGTCAGTAAATCTCTGTACTTCATGGCTAACTTTTTAAAAGCGTTACTGAGCTCATCATCTTAACACAATGATCTCACTATCAAGTAATTGTTGGAGTAATGAAATTTTTTTAGAATTATTTTGGAGCATCAATTTACTGTTTATTCCAAATCAACTATTTAATATGAACCACGAAGCTATTACAATTTGCCCGAAGCGACATTTACTTCTAACATTTCAAATTGCTGTATACTTCCCGTTGCTTAAATTTCAACTCTCGTTTAATGTAGACAATTCAAAAACAAAGTATTTCTCAGATATTATGCAGTATAAATCTGAAAGTTTTTAATAATTCTTCAGATTTTCATTTTGTTTTTTTCTTATATTTTTTCATTAATATTAACGGCGCTCGGAGTCGGATTCCTCCGAACAAGGAAACCTACGAAAAGCCCCACATCGAGACTTGAAATAGCGGAAGAAAGGGTTTTTGCGCTCTCTCTCTCTCTCCTCTCCCTCCCAACCTTTCTCTCTCCTCCCGACCTCGACTGTGGATGGCGTCGTCGCCGGAGTCACGCGCTGCCTGCTGAAGCGATACGGCGGCGACCATGGAGGCTCCAATCATCGGTATTCCTCTCTCTCTCTCTCTCTCTCTCTCTCTCTCTCGATTGTGCGGCGGTGGCTCGCCGTGCGCTGCTCTGTTCTACGGTGCCCCCTTGCTTTCGTCTCCGGTGGCAGGAGGTGAGCTGACGCGGTTTCCGTGCGTGTTTTTTTCGAATGAGCAGATCCGCTGCAGGGAGATTTCCCTGAAGTGATCGAGGAGTACTTGGAGCATGGCATCATGAAGTGCATCGCCTTCAACCGCCGCGGTACCCTCCTCGCCGGTACTCTCTCTCTCTCTCTCTCTCTCTCGGTGGAATTGTTTCGAATTTGCATTCCGACGGTGCGTCTAGTTTCGCGTTTCGCTAAAGCTTTGATTTTTAGCTACTTTGATCTTTGATAAAGGAGAAGGTGAGTTCTTTTTAGCTGCTGTTTTAACTGGACTCTAGGTGTGGGTGTTGGGGGTGTGTGTTTGTGGGATTGTTCTGAAGTTGCATTCTAACGTCGCTTTGATTTTTAGCTACTTTGATCCGTGATAAAGGAGAAGGTGAGTTCTTTTTAGCTGCTGTTTAAGCTGGACGCTCTGAAATTGGGTAAAGATGTGTCCTGACCTTGGTACTTCTTCGTTGGTGGAGCTTGTGAGAGCTCTATCCCTATCCTCACCTTGTCCGGACCGTCTGGTCTGTTTTGGGTGGAGTCATATTTTGTCTCCAATTACTCACTTTAGAGAATGCCTTTGGATTTTCTTACAATCTGGGCATGCGGTAAGCTTTAAAATTACCAGAAAGTTATAAGTAGTTTGAATGTGTCAGCTGCTTTAACTGAGAATTGTTCTGACTTGTTTCGAGTCTTTAATAGAACGCAATTAAAGATGGTTAAATATCTAAATAAAGTGGAAGGTTTGAAACATAGATCTCACACTTTTGGAATACATATGATTGATGACTAGAATCTTGGTCTTCCAACTGTTTGGTGATTTATTAAGTTTGGGGCTACAGTTTAGAATTGCAGTGCAGACATTCTTCTTCTTGCAAGTTGTGGCATGTGGTGATTCTTCTTTTGGTGCATCCATCAGGTAAATGTTAATTTGGAGAAGGAATTCTAGTTCCTTGTTTGAATGCAATCTGCAAGTCCTATTCTTAGATTTTAGCATTCATTTTACTCAATGCTGGTTTTGGAAGTCCTGTGATCAAAACAGCAGGAGTGATCTGTAAATATCTGCATCTTTGTTTGATTTTCTGGACGCCTCTGTTGAAAATTTTGGACATTTCTGTCTGTTGTCCTATGAAGGAATCGCTGTGGTTCTTGATTGTGCTATCAGTGAATCATACTTGGTTTGATTTCCTTTTCCAGCTGGATGCACCGATGGAAGTTGCATTATATGGGACTTTGAGACCCGGGGCGTCGCAAAAGAGCTCCGAGACAAAGAATGCACTGCTGCAATTACAAGTGTCTGCTGGTCCAATATGGTCACCGCATACTTGTGTCTGCTTCTGATAAGTCTCTTATTCTTTGGGATGTTCTAAGTGGAGAGAAGATAGCACATACGACTCTTCAGCATACCGTTCTACAAGCTTGTCTTCATCCTGGTTCCTCAACTCCATCTATTTGCCTGGCCTGCCCTTTCTCATCTGCTCCCATGATTGTTGACTTGAACACTGGAAGCACAACAGCTCTTCCAGTTTTGACTGCTGATGTGAGCAATGGAGCCACTCCTCTGTCCCGCAACAAGACATCAGATACATCAGTAACTTACTCTCCATGCAATGCCTGCTTTAACAAGCACGGGGATCTGGTTTATGCAGGAACCTCGAAGGGAGAAATACTTATAATTGATCACAAGAATGTCAGAGTGTGTGCCATCGTCCTTGTTTCTGGTGGCGCAGTTATAAAAAATGTCGTGTTTAGTAGAAATGGACAGTACATGTTGACAAATTCCAATGACCGGCTGATTAGAATCTATAAAAATCTTCTACCTCCTAAAGATGGATTAAAGATGCTTGATGAATTGAATGAGAGCTTCAATGAATCAGATGATGTGGAGAAATTGAAGGCTATTGGATCGAAGTGCTTAGAACTTCTCCATGAGTTTCAAGATTCCATCACTAGGGTCCAGTGGAAAGCACCTTGTTTTAGTGGTGATGGAGAGTGGGTGATTGGTGGTGCTGCAAGCAGAGGAGAGCACAAAATTTATATATGGGATAGGGCCGGGCATCTTGTTAAAATTCTTGAAGGCCCAAAAGAAGCATTGATGGATTTGGCATGGCATCCTGTTCATCCCATTATCATTTCTGTTTCTTTGACTGGCTTGGTTTATATATGGGCTAAAGACTATACTGAAAATTGGAGTGCATTTGCTCCAGATTTCAAAGAGCTCGAGGAGAATGAGGAGTATGTCGAACGAGAAGATGAATTTGATCTGGTGCCTGAAACTGAAAAGGTAAATGAGCAGATTATGAGCTTGGCTTATTTGCTAGAAAGTTAACAACTATTAAATGTGTATGCATACAGGTAAAAGGACTAGATGTTCATGAAGATGATGAAGTTGATGTTTTGACTGTGGAGAGGGATTCAGTTTTTAGTGACTCAGATATGTCCCAGGAGGAACTATGCTTTTTGCCTGCAGTTCCTTGTCTCGATATTCCTGAGCAGCAAGACAAGTGTGTTGGCAGTTGTTCAAAGTTGCCAGATGGTAACCATTCTGGATCGCCACTTTCAGTAGAAGCTGGTCAGAATGGAAATGCAAGCAACCATAATTCAAGCCCTCTCGAACGTAAGTTTTCTTTTCCCCACTGGCTGGATTTTCCGAGTTTTCAGATTCTTCCCTTGTACTGACTGGATTTTCTTGTCAATTCCTGCAATATAGCAATTAGGTTGTCCTGGTGACTGTTGTTCTTACCCAAAGCAGATGCCTGACTTAAGATCTGCATGATAAATTGATCAACACTTAATTATTGGCTAGATTTGCTTAGCAACTGTTAGGAATCTTGGTAATGCATTTTTTTTTTCTCTGACATGGCAATGAGGCAGAAGAGACTAAAGATGTATGGATGAAAATTTCACTGACGAAATAGGAACACTATTTATGGATGTTAAGCCTAGGTATAGCATAAATAAGATTTCTAATCGGACAAGGGCAGAGGAGGAGGGGTAGTGAGCTAGTTGCGGGAATCTGTAGATGAAAATGTTGTTTCATTAAGTGATTAATGGTTTTTAAGCACGTAAAAGGTAAGTGATGCCTAGGCTGTTTTGTGTTTGTCTCTTATAGGGAAGTTAATAGGCTCAAGTTCATGTGTGGCTGAAAGATTTTTCTCTGACTTTTCTAACTTGTGCAGCTATGGAGAATTCAACTGCTGATGACACAGACGGAGTGCGTTTAAAAAGAAAACGCAAACCTTCGGAGAAGGGGTTGGAATTGCAGGCTGAGAAGGTCAAGAAACCTGTGAAACCTTTAAAATCATCTGGTAGATTGTCAAAAACTAATAAACCTGTGATTGATCCGGATTCTAGTAATGGTGTATATGGAGATGATGGTTCTGATTGATTTGATTAAATTGCAGTTCTCATTTCTTCTGTCTCTGGCGATATTTGTTTCATTTTCACCTGCTTGACACAATGTTTACTGATCTCTCCTCTAGGCTTTGAATGCCGTCACCCGATTCACTGGAACATTTGAAATTTTCACTGTTGGATTTCTTTGTTTTCTTCTTGTTCAGTTAAAATTGGTGGGAAGACTTGAAAAAATTGCCGTTATCCAATTAGTCGAAATGGGTGTGTGGAACAGTATGCATGTGTACTGTCAGGAGGAATCCGCACGTGCGATCAGGATAAGGGTAACTTTTGAGCACAAAATTAATTGATGCCTGGCAACTGAAATCTCGGAGTTGTCGGATTCGATTGGCAATTTTTTTTTATATCTTAAGTGATTTCACTATGTTGTTAGTAATTTTTTAGACGTGTTGGTAAATCACGGATTTGTAGAATGGTTCAAAACAGAGTAAAGCTACTTGAGGCAGACCCGGATGTGCCTAACGAGTCAGAACTTGATCTGATCGCTCAAGTTAAGCTGTAAGTTCAGACTCAGCTTGACCTCAAGCATACAAACATCGAAAATAACGCGGTATTCATGGTTCGCGTACTTCTCCACTAGGCCCGAGCAAGTGGGTGCTTGAGATAGGTTCATTCTCGACTCGACTATAGAGCCAAAGGCTAAATAAGATCCCTGCACATAGATTTGTCAACGCATGCTCTTGTGTTTAACGAACTGAATTGCACCATCACTCCAGGATCATCGGGTAAGGAAAACCTCACGATCCTTCTTAATGGGTTAGCAAAATTGGAGGAAAATTGTCTAAAAAATCATAAACATATTGCATTTTTATAAATTCAATTATATACATTTTAATTGTGTCGATTGACTTTATCCGGTCAATTTTGGCTTGAAAATCATTGAGGTACACATCGGCTATTTTATGTGGTATGGTTCACATTAACTTGGATAATTTTTAATAATATTTTATAATTTTTTCAATGTTCAAATTTTTCCTTTTTTTCCTTCTCTTTTCCTTGTTTACTTTTTCTTTTTTCCCTTTTTCCTTCGATTGGCCATTGTTGGGCCTCATCGATGGCTAGCGAGGGACACTCGAGCTTGGTTTCTGGTCTACCCTCAGGGTAGCAAGGCAACCCCTCCCCTAAGGTTGGCAACCTCTATTAGCCATTGATGAGGCCTAGTGATGGCCGACAAAGGAAAAAAAAGAAAAAAGAAGAGAAGAGAAAATTATAAATATTAATAAAAAATTTGAATAACATATTAAATATTATTAATAATTATCAATGTTACTATTGGTTGTGTGCTACGTAGGATAATTAGCATCCACATAATTGATTTCTGACAAAAGTTAACTAGATTGACTCAATTGATAAAATGCAAAAGTTTTAAGATTAAATTGGCAAAAGCATAATAAGTTGAAGAGTTTTTCGATAATTTCCACATGAAGCCGGCAATCCTTGTAGACACGGCCCATGGTTGAAAGACTTCGATTTTGGCCTTTTGAGATCAGGATTTAATGACTCCACCGCTTTCTACAAAAAAAAATGACCCACTTTGAGCCAATTTCTGCATCGTTCATCACATCGCCACGGTGAGTAAACCAAAGCATTTTCCAGCGGGCAGCCACCTCATGCGTGGAATCACCAAGCATACACAAACAGCCCCTCACCTGTAGTATATACACGAGCAAGCGAACACACATACGCACACGCACGAAAAAACTACTTATCTCCCTAGAAAACACGTTTCACTAGCACGACAGCTCAGAAATGGCACGTCTCGAAGAGCGCTTTCTTGATCGCGGCGGCGGCGATGGCGTTGCTGCTGATTCTTCTGTCCTCGAGCCATGCTGCTACGTATTATGTAGGGGACCCAGGATGGCTGGACTTACACTGTCGACCCTGACTCATGGGTCGCCGGCAAGACTTTCCCATGTCAGCGATGTTTTAGGTAATCAATCTCACCGCAGTGATGATAAGAGTTGGAAATGCATTTGAGCACGCTTTCACTGAAGCAGCGCATCTACGTGTATGATCTGCATGAACATCACTTACTAATGCCTGGGGACTACGCATGTATCGATCATCAACTTCTATTCAGATTTGGATAGATGAGAACGCCATTTTCTTATCTTGATAATAGCGATAGGATTCATGGAAGTGTCGTTGTATCTATTTGTGCTTACCGCTCGAATTGAACTGATTCTGGAATTCCTGCAAATGGCAGTTCTCGCCTAGGACAACACCAGCATCACGTGATCTCAGTCAATGCAAACGGGAACAAACAAATGCTCAACGAAGAAAAAACTACGGGAGCTGTACTAGTGGCAACGACCAATTAACACTGACCGAAGCTGGCAATTGGTTTTTCATGTGAAATTTTGTGGGAACTGGTACTCCTCCTCACGCTTAGTCTGGTCTTTTGCCTAGTACTAAGTGGTTTAATTGGGGAGGTAAATCCATGGAAGATTGCGACTACGCTGTGAGAACCAGCCAACTATTTTAAAAGTTTAAGCTATTAGATGAAAGCGTGGTTTATTATTTAAATATTCTAACACTTCATATTGTCGTATCACTACGACTACACTAACCAAAAGATCGTGGTCGCTGTCAATTCACTGTGAATCGACGTCAATGTGGTCTACCGAGGCAGGGATTCCACCAGTCTTAGCACCGGCTACACGGTAGATCTCAAGGTGTTTTGGTCTGTTTAGTCCTGGGGCGTACTCTCACAGCCCTTTCGTTTGGTGTGTTAATTCCAATTTTCTCATAGTATGAAGTGGGATTGTCTCACAAAGGCGTGTAATATGCCTTGATGCTTTGCGTAGAGGTCCAGTTATCCTTCCTTCCATCGATTTACCACGTCTTCCTCTGTATGCATCTGGATCATGAAGCAGAAGGAGAACCGAGATTAATCCTGTTTTCAATTTTTTCACATTTCACAAACTTGTAGAGTCCGTTTGTTTCGCGGAAAATGAATAATCTAGAATATATTTTCTTAAAAATGATTGCCTCTTTCACTCACAAAATGAACAAACAAGAAACATTTTCATCGTCTATGAAAATGTTTAAACATAAATCATTGTTGATGATGATAATATTTTTTATTGACTAATTATTTCAAACAATACAAATCATCATTTTTAGGAAAAGTTTTGTAAATTGTTCATTTTCCGTGAAACAAACACGGCCTTTGTCAAAAAAAAAAAAAAATTATAATTTCACTATGTTAACGTTGCCCTTCCGCATCTTGTTCATGATTTTGGCTATGAAAAAGCCACTTCGGCTTAAAGCATTGTCTCTCAAGTGTAAACCGTAAGTTCTCATGTAGTTTTGGCTCCGTCGTCCCTCGTCCTTGATCAAATTAGAAATGCTCGAGTGAAGAGAAACCAGGGAAATGTTATAGAAATACAGGGAGAGCAAACCATCGCCTGATTCTCACTATATCAATCGTGATACCACGACTTTTTAAGTCCATAATGGCAGAACCGATCAGTCCTTTCATATGGGATTTCACGGACGTTCCTGCTTCATCCACAGCGATAGAAAAGGTAGTTTCAACAGTAATTTGTTCATCAAAGTTCTCGTCAAGTAGAGTGAGTTGAGCCCTCGATGGTGATTCAGTTGGATATAATCAACTGTGGAAAATGAGAAAAATGTTCATTCTTCCCGTTAAGGGTACAAGTAGAAGATTTTGCCTTAGCATACGGGGAATGTCAGAATAGTATGCATAAAGGTGCAATGTACCTTAATTGTATATTGTGAATACTCTGGGACAGTTGTCCACAAGATCGTGAACTCATTGCACTCTGATCGATTAATCTTAAACCTTTAAATTTTGCCAACTGAGTCATAAATTTTTTGATAATTTGCCAATTAAGTTAATCCGGCTAATTTTAACCGGAAATCATTAACGTAGAAGGTGGTCATCCTACATAGTACCATTGATGCTAAAATGGGTTAATTTTTTTATAATTTTTTTATTGTTACTCTTTATGGATAAATAGAAAAAAAAATTCATCTGTCATTCTAGGAAATGCCATATAAGGTATGAACCATGATTGGCATTCTTTAGGGATAAGTTGAATCCTTTACTTGTATTTTCACTGTGTAGTAGGTCACCAGCAACCCTCCTTGACTGCAAAGGCCTTGCCTAAACTTAGTGAGGGCCATTTTAGTTGCTATTGCCAACGGCCCCAGGCAAGGCCTTAACAGCCTTGCCAATCACGGGTGAGGGCCTTCACGGCCCCACTCGCCACAGATGAGGCGGCCCTTACCCAAATCTAGCGTGGGCCTTCGCATCCTCGTCAACTATGGGTAAGGCCCCCCTTGTTCAAGGCCAGTGGGGCCTCTAAGGCCCTCGCTCAGACTGAGCGACGCCTTTATGGCCGGTGAGCAAAGATAAAAAGGAAAAGAAAAATAAATTATAAAAATTATTTATGTTAGCACTGGTGATATCACGGAAGATTACTAATATTCATATCAATGATTTCTAGTCAAAATTGACTGAATATACTAAATTGATAAATTTTTAATAGGTTTAAAACTTTTTGGACAGTACTCCCAAAAACTCTAGGAATACAACAAGAATTTGGCAATTTGAATCTCCACATTTGTAAAATTCGTTAACTGAAATCATTGATTTTGTGGATTCGGTTGCAATCTTTCAAGGGCTAATCATAACTTTTATCAAATTCTTTATAGTTTCTTGCTAATAAATTCATGTCATCATTCGATTAGCGACCTTCTATACGCGTTAAATCATGAATTCAGAGTCCAAACGTAGGACAACGTACACCTCAAACTCGACCTTGACAAGAGTTAAAGCTCGGCCCTCTAGTTAGCATCAAGCCAAGCTACTTGATGTTCTTACAAGTCAAAACATGATTTGATCATAATTGAAGCTCGAGTTTGAAGCTATAAATTCAGACTCGCCTCCACCTCGAGTATACAACGTTGTCAATACCACTAGGCTTGAGCAAGCACTGCTCCTGTCGAAGCATTACAGCGCTTGAGATCGGCTTATTCTCGACTCAACTTGACGAAAACTGATGGAGCCAAGGCTGAGTAAGCTCGCTGTACGTAGATTCGTCAATGCCTGCCCTTTGTGTCTTATGAACTTGGACTCATGTCCCTGAATCGCATTAGACTGTTTCAGGTTAGTATTTAGGGCTCAACCGCCTTCCACAGAAAGGACGACTCACTTCGAGCCAATTTCTACATCGTTTATTTCATCGCCATGGTGAGTAAACCAAAGCATTTTCCAATGCGTAATCCCTTCGCTCATGAAATCACCAAGTACAATGAACTGCCCTCCCATAAATGCAAGCGGAGACAGACACAGACGCACACAAAACACCTTCCTATCTCTGTAGAAACGCGCTTCACTCTGCACAATAGCTCGGAAATGGCACGCCTCGGAAAGTGCTTTCTCAATGTCGCAGCGATGGTGATGATGTCGGTGTTGATTCTTCCGTCCCTGAGCTATGCTGCTACGTATTATGTAGGGGACACATATGGCTGGTCTTATAATATTGATCTCGACTCGTGGGCTGCCGACAAGACTTTCTATGTCAATGATGTTTTAGGTAATTGATTTTACCGTTGTCATTATAAGAGTAGGAATTGCATGTGACCATGAATTTGCTCAAGCGGCATGTTTACATCCATAATCTGCATGGACATCACTTATTGATGCCAAACGACTATGCACATGTCAATTATCATGCATGGTTTGTCAAGATCGTACTTCGATTGAGATTGGGATATATCGCATAGCCATTTTTCGCGTGAACAACAGCAATAGTGTTGTTACTGATCAAAAACATTAAACAAGAAAACAGAAAACCAGAAGCTATATTTTTCAGATGAGGAAGAGAAGCACAGAGAAACATAACACAAACTTGCATACGTCTGTTCTAAAGAAAAAAAAAACTATCGAGTATCACAACTAAATACAAAGCAAAAACTGCTTACGTACGTGCAACACATAATTGCACACAAACGTGCTATTAACTTCCTAGAAAATAGCAAAAAATACTAAATACATAACTAAATGAACTTGGCTGTTTTTTAATAAAAAAAACAGAGAAAAACAAAGGAAAAAACAAGACAAAAAATAGCAGCACTGAGACATTATAATCCAAAAAACTCCTCCTTGAATCAGTTGCTGCTGCATACTCCAATTTTCTTTCTTAATACTTTAAATCTTCCAGCTTGAAGTGGTTTTGTGAACATGTCTACAAGTTGATCTTCAGATCTGCAATAAACCAACTTAACTTCACCATTTTGTTGCACCTCACGTAGAAAGAAGAACTTAACCTTGAAATGTTTAGTTTTGCCATGAAAAAGTGGATTCTTAGATATTGCTAGAGCAACTTGATTATCCACATTAATTTCGATATAGCCACTGGAATTCAGCCATAAATCTTTCATTATCTTCTTCAACCACAAAGCTTGATTTGCAGTTGCAGTAGCTGCTATAAACTCAGCCTCTGCAGTAGACTGAGCTATAATCTCTTGCTTTTTAGAATACCAGGAGAAACAAGTAGAACCAAAACTGAAACAATATTCAGACGTAATCTTCATGTCATCTACTGAACCAGCCTAGTTACTATCAGAAAATCCTTGCAAATTAAACTTCTGACCTTTCTTAAACTTCACACCAAAGAACAATGTTCCTTTGAGATATCTCAATACCCTTTTTGTTGCAATCAAATGTAACTGACTAGGACTACTCATAAACCTAGATAAAACACTCACAGCAAATAGAATATCTGGTCTGATTGTTATAAGATACATGAGACACCCAATCAGACTTCTATACATAGAAGCATCTACCGCATCTGTTTCATCATTCTTCTGCAGCTTCTCTTTAACAGCCATAGGAGTGCTTACATTTCGATACTTGCTTCACTTCACAGTCCCTCAAGATCATTCATGCTCTGATACCACTGTTGTTACTGATCAAAAACAGTAAACAAGAAAACAGAAAACCAGAAGCTATATTTTTCAGATGAGGAAGAGAAGTACAGAGAAACAGAACACAAACTTGCATACGTCTGTTCTAAATAAGAAAAAAAACTATCGAGTATCACAACTACATACAAAGCAAAAATTGCTCACGTACGTGCAACACATAACTGCACACAAACGTGCTATTAACTTCCTAGAAAATAACAAAAAACACTAAATACATAACTAAATGAACTTTGCTGTTTTTTAATAAAAAAAAAAACAGAGGAAAAAACAATACAGAAAACAGCAGCACTAAGACATTATAATCCAACAAATAGGATGAACAGGAGTGTCGTTATATAAGTTTGTTACTAATGGCTTCGACTGAGCTGGTTCTAAGCATTCGTGTAAATGGACAGTTTTCGCCTACGACAACACCTATCATAACGTGGTCTCCGTTGATGCCAATGGGTACAACACATGCTCAGCAAACTCGAACTACGGGGTTTTTACAAGTGGCAATGACGAGATAACATTGACAAGCGCCGGCACATGGTACTTCATCTGCTCGTATCACTGCGACTTCGCTAACCAGAAGATGGCAGTCACTGTCTATTCACCGTGAAATGACGCCAATGCGGTCAATCGGGGCAAGGATTTCATCGGTCCTAGCACCCGTGCCACTGTTTTGGTTTACTTTCCAGATTTTCCCATTGTATGAAGTAAAATGATGTTGGAATCGTCTAGATAACTAAGGCATGTAGTGGTCTCAATAAAATGCTCCGATTGCTTTGCCCGCTTAATTAAGGATCAGCAAAATAGGCCCACTGATCCTTGAATCCGTTGATTTACTACTTTCTCCTTTTTTATCTCTGGATTTTTTAAGCTCATGAAGCTCATATATAACAATGACCTTTGTTCATCATTTTGGCTATGCAAAAGCCACCTGGGGTTACAGAATTGCCTCTCAAATGTATATCTTCGATTCGGACATTGTTGTTGCTCTTTCGTCATTGATCGAGATATAAATGCTCAAATGATGAGAAACCAAGGGAATGTTAACTCTGAATTCCACTTTTTTAAAATTAGAAGTGCTCGACAACAAAGTATTGCCTAATTCTCACTCCATCGATCGTGGTATCACGACTTTTTAAGTTCAAGTAGCAGAATTGATCAGGTCATTAATATGGGGTTCCGCAGAAATACCTTCTGCAATGCATAGTGAGAACAAACCTAGTTTCAGCAGTAGTTAGTTCATCAAGGTTTTCGTCAGGTAGAGCGATTTGAGCCTTGCCCACAGTTCAGCAACGGTGCTTTCTCCTTCAAAAACGTGTGGAAAACTTGCAACCGTCAGCAACTTCCAAGTATAGCGCCACTCTTTGGGCGCGGTACCATGGAAAATCCTCTTTAGAAGGGAGAGCAACCCTGGGAAAAGCAAGTGGCAATGACCAGATAACACCAGGTAGTCCCGGCACCTGGTACTTTATTAGTTCATATCATCGTGACTGCTCAAGCCAGAAGGTTGCAATCACCTCCTGCTCATCATGGAGTGATATCGCCGGGTCCACTGAGGCAGAGATTTCACGTCTTAGCACTTGCTACACAGTAGATTTTTAGGTGTTTTGGTGTGTCTAGTAATGGCTGTTACTCCTAACTAAATTCTGACATAGTTTTGGCTCTTTCGTCATTGATCAAGTTAGAAATGCTCGAACGAGGTGAAACCAGGGAAATTTGAACAAGTGCCTCATGTCGATCCAGTGCTTATGATCCATCTGGAGTGGTGACTTTCATTATTTCAAATTTTGAGATTTCCGTAGTTTTGCTTTTGCTCATCCTCAGTTCAGATTAAACGAAAGAGATGGCTGATGTAGGTCGTTCAATGTCACTTTCTTCGTTTAAATTCACTAAAAGTTCACTAAACATGAGATTTATTCACAGAGACTGGACGATGGATTTCATTTCATGAGGAACCCGATGATGGCATTTGAGTAACTTTCTCTTATTTGAGGACGATATGCTGTCGATAGAAGCTAGTTCTTGGCTCTTGTGGAAGATCCATATCTGTAGGACAGATAGGCCCCGAGAGCTACAATCACCACAACTGCCATCCCCACTTTCACGACCAGTTGCCTATCTTCGTTCAAACCTGCGGTCAGTCCCTTCACCGCCCTCTTCACAACACCCACCAGATCCTCGGTTCCATCCGCTTTCTTGCCCGAGATGGCTTCTGGAATGCTGAGCTTTTGCTTCTCATCATCCAATCTGGCCTCGCTGTTGTTCTTCCTCGAAACCTCCATCGCTCCGTTTCTCTGCGCGTTGTCCTCGTTCTGCGAGGATGTTTTGCCCCTAGTATCACGTGGAATCGGTTGATCTTTGGGTTTCTCGGTTTTGGGCGATTTGTCGGTAGGTCCGTCGCCCTTCTCCTTTGCTACAATTCGCAAGCCTGCATCAACTCTATAAGCAGCACGGTCAGGCCTCGCATCTGACGCAGCTTCTTGAGGCTTGACCCGGCTCGCATTTGGGTCGCTGGCGTTGCTTGAGGTCGCTTTTGGAGGGGCATCTTCTTGACCCTTTTGATGTTTCGGCAGATCAACGGCTCCCTTTGCGCCGGCGACCACCTCATTGCTGCTCTTCTTCTTCCCGACGTCTTCGCTTGAGGCGGTCTTTGGGGGAACATTTTGTTGATCAACCTTAGGGGATTTTGGCTCTTTTTCAGTGCTCGGAGATTGTTTCTGGGTCGCCGTCACCTGGGGCGGTGCTGCTTTAGGAGGGACTTGCGTGATTGTTTTCTTTGGCAGGGTTAAGACGAGAGCTCCGCCGTCAAACTTGCCTCTGATCTCACCCGGCTTGCAATTCTCCGGGACTTCGAAATCCTTGCTGAAACGGCTGAATCTGTTGGCCTCGAGAGGACGCTCTCCGCTGACTCTCACAGTTCGCAGTCGCTCATTATATGTCACCCTAAATTGCTCCTTCACAAAACCTGTGTATAAACATATTCGCATGCAAATATCGATTTCATCACAGTCGGTCAAACCAATTGCGCTCGATGGAATCTCATTATCTCAGGACACGTCCTTGAAATCGAGAAATCATGACACACGTACTAGACTACTGATGGCAGAACAAGGATAGATACCGAAAAGGAAGAAGTGAGTAATATGCAGAACCTGGAAGAGAAATGCTCAAGAAATTCGCCGTTGGTTCCTCCTGCCACTCGAACCTGGGCTCGAAATCCTCATACACAGGAATTCCCATGGCTTGCGCCACCCTGCCAGCAACAGTCCCGGACGTTCTCGGCCTCGTCGCCATTGACGTATCCTATATTTCCTTCCCTTCCAAGATTATCGACCGATATCGTTATCTGTGCAGTGCGTCTCTTTGCTTGATCGTAAGATGGACATTTAGCTCGGCGCTGTTGGTCCGTATATATACTTGTTTCGACGGTATCGGTAATGTTTGGGGCGTACGCAGGTTTCGTGCGTTCGTCCCTGTCGATTGCTTCGGTCGGTCTCTTCGGTGATGGCTTTCTGGAGTCAAATTCAACAAGGCAATGCGTTGCTTCTGCGAGAAACAAAGCCCAAAGTTCCTTATTTAGCCTCTACGCCTCGCCTACGTGAGAGGCGATACGACATGTCCCATTTTGGTGCTCTAAGCCAATCCCATCCCTCCCATTTTAAATTCCCTACTTGAGGATGACTCCTCTCGTGCTTTTTGCACGACTCCTTGGGAATTAGAGAATCCATAAACAAAAAGCTGAACCCAACATTAAAATATATGGACAATTCTCGTCTCGAATCCAACCGGAACGTGTATGAACACCAATCCAACCCGTCGAGAAGTTATTGGGTGCTTTTGGAGGATGGCACGCGTGGCACTCGACTAGACAATAACAGAGTAGTGAGACATAGATCGCACAAGGATGAACTCGCTTTTCTTTTTCCAAAGAGTATCATTAGTGGTGAACGGTTCCACATTCCGTATAAATTCCACCTAGAATCTAGAATCCACTTGTTAGATCAAGTTCCTCATTTTTTAGAAGTTGGAACTTAGAACTTATCCTTTCATTGTGTCTATAATCAGTTCTAAGGTCCTAGGTTCCACCTATATTATTAATTGAAAAATCACAATAAATCATCACGTTTAATTGCCACCACTTGCTACTACAATTCCCTATTCACAACTTATATTTAAACACACGAAAGATATGAAATATTAACAAAGTAAAAATTTTGATCATAAAATAGAAAATTTATACTAGTGATTTCAGATTATATATTTATCATAAGACATAGAATTGGCGAAAAAATAAACTAAAAAAATCTAGAATTTTACCCGTCGAAAGAGATTCAATAACTTTTGGAACTTAGAACCTAATTTGCATACCTTGAAACCTAAAACTAAACCAACTCCCATCGATTCAATTCTCTAGTTCCAAATTTTACCTATAACCGTGCTCGCCCCTAAGTATTGTGGTGTCACATATTACGAGTACTTATTTAAATTGCCGCAGGGTTCTTGAACATAGAAGGCTTGCACTTTTTCATGTGAATGTTAGAGCAATTGCGACTCTCTCGTGCAAATCGGAAATTAAGCAATTGACCCGGAAGAGAACTTTTACGCAATACAGACATCAAATGACGTGGTTTCTATCTTTTTCTTTAGATGTCGAGAGAGGACTCTGATTTAATAAATAAATGAAAAATTGGCATATCAAGTGGTGTTTGTGTTTGATAATTGATATCGTGTGGCTCAAGACACTTTTCGGAAATAGGATTCTCAGATGTTGAGAGGGGGCCCAAAATGAGAATTCAGAAAAATGGAGGACCAGAATAGAACAGTAAAAGGCCTCCCGCTCGCCACGACCACGTTCCCACGAATCGCCGGCGGAGCAGCCCACCCAACCCGGTAAAGACTTGGACAACAACATCGTCCCGCACTTCACTTCATTCACTTGACTAGACTTCCGTCACCATTTTCTCTCCATTCTCCACTGACCATTTCTCCTTTTCTCGTCGCATCTAACGCGTTCACTTCATCATCTTTTTTGTTTAACTTCTTGTGCTCCTTTTATGCTGTATCTGTACGTGCCTTCCCATCACTACGCCCTTTCGGTCACATTCAGCTGTAATATCATCTCTCTCTCTCTCTGTGCTTCTTCTTTTGCACTGTAAGCTCTCTCTCTTTCTTTCTCTGAAATGTGGCTTTTTGCTCTGATAAAAGAATCTGTAAAGTGGTCTTTTTAGCTCTCGCTTATAATAGTACTCGAGAACAGGGGATGGGATAGTAGATCGACCCTTTTGGATTCTTCAAGCTTTTCATTAGCATGACTAGGCGAGAAGGGCTATGAAAAGATGGTTCCTTTATCACTCGCGCACGGTAGCTTAACGAGAGATGGGAGATGCATACCGTCGCGAGCTGTTGTGGTGTTCTTGCCTATTTTCTCTCAGCGCAGCCGGACAGAGCAGTTTCCCTCGAAATGAAACTGATGGGATGTTCCCGTTTTGGGTGATGTAGGACTGAACCGGGGCTCTTGTGGGTCGGGTGGTGTGGACTGAGAGATGGGCGGGGCTTTTCTTCGAACGCTTGGGGTGCTCACACTATGGTGGTTTGTGGCATCGGTAATGGCTCAATCCGCAGACTACGTTGCGTACAAGGACCCAAAGCAGCCGGTGGCCGCAAGGGTGAAGGACCTCTTGAGTAGAATGACGCTGGAAGAGAAGATTGGTCAGATGACACAGATCGATCGCATGGTGGCGACTGACGACTTCATGAAAACCTACTCGATTGGTAAATAGAACAGTTCAACTTGCTTATGCTTGTGCGTTTTACCTTATTTTGTTTCTTTCTCGTGTTTCTTTTTGGGGCACTTGGTATGTGGGTTTGTTTTTGGATTATTATATGTTCCATAAAGTTTGCATTTTTTTAAGGTGCAATAGTTTGGTCGTTAAGTAATGACCTACCATTGCAAAGTTTATAAGGGGTCAATATATTTCATGTCTGGGCTCCACGCATGTTGGACCTACTGTTATGTGAGTGAGGGGCACATGATCTAGAAGTTTAATTTGTTTATGTCACAATAATCGTTCATTTCCAGTTATCCAGTGCAGTGTATAAGCGGCCACCTGACCTTCATAGAGATAATATTTTGTGGTGAATGAGCATTTGCCTTTTTCTGATTCTTTTAGTCCAGGTGAAAATCCTAGCGGTATCAACTCATGTATGCGGCCATGGACATGATTCATTTTGGTTTCATTTTGCAAGGGATCACAGAGTCTCTATTTTACTACAAGAGACGCAAGGGGTGATCAACCTCTTTCACATATGAATGTACAATCTGGGTTCTAGCCATAAGTTAGACTCTCATATTAATTGAATTCATTTCAATGTTATAAAAGAAGCAGGACTTCTATCTTGGAGTTGAAAAAAAGCACAATTGTCCTTCCACTGTTACTCATGCAATCCTTGTTGTAAGTACGACAATCGGGAATAGGAATATAAAAATCCTTTTATCTTTTTCTTCAGAAGTTTACATCCCTCGAATTCACATGATATTGTTTCTCTGTCGTAAATCTGTATGCGATGTTACCATAGATAAAGCCACACCAATTACACATACTTCATGCATTTTGTACATCAGAGACCCTGCCTCCTAAAGTCATGCTACTCTAGATGCTTTAGAGGCATCAATAACCTAGAACATCTACTGAATTCTTTGGTTGATGTGATTATGATGTGTTACGGACTCCATGGCCCCCCACCTATATTTTTTCATATTTAAACTCTGAGAAGTTTGCAAATAACTAATGCAATAACTCGTATCTGTATATAGCTTTCACAGAGACTTCATCTTTACATCAAGAAAGGGTCCCATAAAACTGACAGGTTCAATTGGCAGACTCTTGAAATGTCATTTGGTATGTTGCAGGGAGTGTCTTGAGTGGTGGTGGGAGCACGCCACTTCCAGAGGCAAGTGCAGAGGATTGGGTCAATATGATAAATGGCTATCAGAAAGGTGCTTTGTCCAGTAGATTGGGTATCCCAATGATATATGGAATAGATGCTGTTCATGGGCACAATAACGTGTACAATGCCACAATTTTTCCGCATAATATTGGTCTTGGTGCAACAAGGTAAAGAAAGTGTTGCTTCTTGCATGTATTGTAATGTTTTTAGCTTTAAAAATTACTTCTGATGTGGTATAGATTTCTGAGATACCGTCCTGCCTGATTTTGTACTGCATCAATGTTATGTCAATTTCTGAAATACCAGCTTCTGACTTAATAGGTTTAGTAATCTGAATCACTATCATTCGGTTTGAAGTTGCTTGTCAGTACTCCTGTCAGGGCAAAATATTTACCTGATATGCTATTTACTCCAGAACATTGAAAATAGTTCTCTGGATCTATCTAAGTGGAATGTTTCATTGATTATTACCTCATGTGCAGAGACCCCAAATTGGTGAAAAAGATTGGTGCTGCCACAGCCCTTGAAGTCAGAGCCACAGGGATTCCTTATGTCTTTGCCCCCTGCATTGCAGTAAGCAGCTTAAACTAAATGTTGACAGAATTAAGCAAAAACATATCCAATATATGCTTCTAAAGTTGTCATATATGCCTTTTCAGAATTTTATTTCTTGAAACTATTGTGATAGGTTTGCAGAGATCCAAGGTGGGGCAGGTGTTATGAAAGCTATAGTGAAAATGAGGATATTGTGCGACAAATGACTGAGATTATACCTGGATTACAAGGAGATATTCCTTCTGGCTCTCGCAAAGGAGTTCCATATGTTGATGGAAAGTATGGACTCTATGGCTTTCTAGTGTAGACTGCAGATTCAAATTGTAATGTGCTAAGTTAATATGTCAAGGTGGTACCTTTTTTTCAATGGAGTTATTGCAATATATTCTTTCAGCAGTTCAACATTTTCCAAAGCTTACCTGATATGCCATATGTGACACACCTGGCAACTTGAAAAGTGCATTCTCTCTGATCTGCCAAAACTGGTGTCATGTTTCTCTGTGATTAGTTCCTCGCTTCGTCAATTGCTACTGATCTTCTGGCACCATCTTTACTAAGAAATGCTGTCTTTAGTATTGAAGTCCCATCAACTTTGCTCTTTTCTTGTTTATTGTTGTCAGTTGTCAATATTAAATTGTCTTTCTTGGAAGACTTTCCTCTTTGATTTTTACTTCAAAATTTCCACAGGAACAAGGTTGCAGCGTGTGCAAAGCACTTTGTGGGTGATGGAGGAACTTCCAAGGGGATCAATGAGGACAACACTGTTGTTGACATGCATGGTTTGCTTAGCATCCACATGCCTGCTTATACAGATGCAATAATTAAGGGTGTTTCAACAGTCATGGTCTCTTACTCTAGCTGGAATGGAGAAAAGATGCATGCTAATCGTGACCTAGTTACTGGTTTCCTTAAGAACACCCTCAAATTCAAGGTTCGATCCACTCTGCATTGTTTCAGCTATATACATAATTAGCACAACACAGCGGCATTTTGTGCTGCTCAACAGATTGTGTCCTTAGGTGAAGGATTTTAAGAGTCCTGAGATGGGAACAAAGGTTTATATATGGCATTAGGTGGTCACATGATGTGCATAAAGAGTTCTGCTTTTGTTATTCCTAGCATTATAGTGTTTGTGCAAGTCTTTTTCAATGCTGATCCTCCATCAAATCGGCATGTCCGATTAAAATTCATTTCTCCAGTACTCATCTTTTAGACTCGCCAACCTACATTCTTCATGCTCTGTTCATATGAAATTATGCCATCATATACGAATTTGCTTAAAAAAAATATTTCAAGCTCGGTGCAAACTTGATGCATAAGAAGTATATGGCCTAGCAATCTGTTTCTCTGTATGGCCTAACCGTCATCTATATCTCCTGTGTTCTATCTATTTATGTTCTAGTTCCATCAGTGCTACTCATCTAACGTCAAAACCTCGTATACATAAAATATTTGAATAGTTAACTTCTTGGTTGCTGAAGAACATACACTTCCATGCACTTGATCACAGTTATCCGACAAGATGCCTTTCTGCCAAATATCTTCATTAACACTCATATTCTGCTACAAACTAGCTCTGCGACATGTTATTTACACATCATCACCTTTTGGAAGACATACTTTATTGAGATGTAGTTGACAGTGGATCCCAGCTATTAAAAGAAAATATAGTGGATCCCTTTGAAGGTGGTTAAATCTCGGGTGTTGTGTATTAATTCATTGTAAAATATTTACAGCACAGAATATCAAGCACTTACTCTTGGATATTTCAATGAATCTCAGGGCTTTGTTATCTCAGATTGGCAAGGCATAGACAGGATCACTTCTCCCCCTCATGCAAACTATACCTATTCTGTTGAAGCTGGAATTTTAGCTGGAATCGACATGGTTAGGTTCTGTTCTGCTATTTGATATTTTCTCAACTGTCATTTTAGAGATGGCTCTGTCATTTGACAATTCAAGTTCAGATCAAAGCAAATGTAGTTAATACCTAGTCTTGGTTTTGTCTTCAACAGGTTATGGTTCCTTTCAATTTTACAGAATTTATTAATGATCTAACTTACCTAGTTAAAGAGAAGGTTATCCCTATGGATCGAATTGATGATGCAGTGGGGAGAATATTGTTTGTCAAGTTCACCATGGGCCTCTTTGAAAATCCTCTGGCTGATCTTAGTCTGGTGAACGAACTTGGAAGCCAGGTCAGTGAAGTTATTATCCCATATGAACATTCCAAGTTTCTGTACTAGATTATGATACCTGCTGGTGGCTTGGTGCTAAGGCAAATGAAAAACACTTTAAGAAGGATCGGGCATTTTACTTGGCATATTCTATGAACCACCGTCTTTTTTCAGTTAGATATGCTTAAATTTCTTTGTTTGCTCCCACTGCTTTTGTAAGTAAGCTAACTTACATCACCATGGATAATTACTTGTCCTGTTAGTTTACCAGGCACACAGAGAGTTGGCGAGGGAAGCTGTGAGAAATTCTCTTGTGCTGCTGAAGAATGGGAAAAATGAGACTGATCCTTTACTGCCACTTCCAAAGAAGCCAAAGAAGATCCTGGTTGCAGGTAGTCATGCTGATAATTTGGGTTATCAGTGTGGTGGATGGACAATCACCTGGCAAGGATTTAGTGGAAATAACTACACCCGAGGTACTACTACTACTACTACTACTACTAAGGGTTGTAGAACATCATGGCATTTCGTCTTTTTGAACAATTAAAGTCTTTTCATTTATTTTCAAAATGAGACAGCACGATAAGCATCTAAACAGCAAGCTTTGCCATGAAGAAAGCTTAAAAATTTTGCGGATGATTTCTTTGGACAGACTAGTTATGCATTATGGTAAAGTGAAGATCTAGTTCATTTGTTTAAATACCTTGGGTTTGTTTCCTTGTTGTGTTGGGAAAGGTAATGGTGGCATTAGGTTTCTCAGGAAAGGAGAAAGAAATTATCACTGAAGCCTGAAGTTGCTGAGGAGGGCATTTAGCATTGTTCACTTCTGTGCAGACTTGAACACTAATAACTGTGTCATCTAATCTTTCAGGTTCCTTTGAAGTCAACTAAAGGGAAACTTTTGTATTGATGGGTTTTTTTATGCTGCTGCAGGAACTACAATCCTCAGTGCCATAAATTCTACAGTTGATTTGAGCACAGAAGTAGTCTACCAAGAAAACCCTGACAAGGATTTTGTGAAGTCCACTGATTTCGATTATGCTATTGTTGTTGTGGGTGAGCACCCTTATGCAGAGACTGCCGGAGATAGCACGACACTTACAATGGCAGACCCTGGTCCCACCACCATTACCAATGTCTGTGAGGCTATGAAGTGTGTGGTCATCGTAGTTTCAGGAAGACCTCTCGTAATTGAACCATATATATCTTCAATTGATGCCCTAGTGGCAGCATGGTTACCGGGCACTGAAGGTCAGGGAGTGGCTGATGTTCTTTTTGGGGACTATGGGTTCAGTGGAAAGCTTCCAAGGACATGGTTCAAATCTGTGGATCAACTCCCAATGAATTTTGGGGATTTGCACTACGATCCACTCTTTCCTTTTGATTTTGGACTCAAAACTGAGTCTGTCCCAGGCCTTGTAGCAAGGTAACTACTATGGCTGAATTCGTTCTAAGGGCGCGAGCTCCAAAATTAAAATTGCTTTGGTATTAAGATTATGTTGATTGGCTTATGCTGTCTTACATTTAATTTGTGTTGGCAATTGACAAATGTGGTTGCACGCTTATTGGAGACATGACCACTTAAGATCTTTTTGAATTGCCATGTGAATCATTCAAGTTTTTTCCACAACATTTATGTGGTATCTGATGTTCTTTTTGTTCGAAGAAGTTGCTCTTTGATAGAGTGTTGGTGATATGCTCCAGCTGAATTTATCGCAATGATGACTGTCAATGATGATGAGTTATTTACCAATATGCAATCCTGAAGTGCAAGTAATAGCTGTTACCTGGTTCTTCTGTGCTGAATTTAATTTCTCTATACAGAGCTACCTCACACGGTGCTGATGGGGGACCACGCCTCCTAATGGTCACAGCCTGCTTAGCTATCAGCTTATATGTAACAGGTATGTTGACATGAATTCTAACTGTCCATACAAAGCTTCTGTGGCATGTTGCTCGACTTTGCTTTCGAGCGGTTGATTTCTTTGTCCTCTGTTTTCTGATGTTGGTAGGTTATAGGTGGCGGGCGTCGAAGTTCTAATTGATATGGTAGAAGATGTAACTTCTGTAGTTCATTTGTATGTTCACCGGGCGGAAAATGATTCATCTCCTTGTATCTTCTATTAGTCTTATTTGATTCATGAGAGCAAAATAGCTTCTCCCTCCCCAACTTTGCAGTCCGACACTGTAATGACTCGGGTTTCCAGAACTATATATTGGAGCACTTGATGGGATCTTCTGTGCTGTGTATCTATACATTCTTCCCCGCTCTCAAGAGCCAGAGCTCTGTGCACAAGCGCAGTTATATCGGTACAGTTCGACTCGAAACTCCTTAAATTCCTGTAATTGAGTTCTGTGTCGATCATTGGAATTTCACGATAATCCTTGAAAAGATTGCGGCGCCGGGCTGTCCCTCGATGTCGTTTGATTTGACAAAAGTGTGTCAAGCCTGTGAGATTAAAATTGTTCGTCCTAATGACTGACCGGAGGTCACTGAGGATAACAGGACATATCGGATTCTTAAAAGCTCATACTGTACGTACCTCGGCATTTCGGATTTTCTAGCTCAATCGCCGAACATAAACTTAAAGGAGCCTTGATCACTGCAAAACGGGACTGTTTTATTATTGCACGTATCATCTCAAAGAATTTACAAAATGGCGATGATTGTCTTAGCTCAGATGGTTTTTACATGCTCACGCGCTTATAAAATTACTAATGTAATACTAGAAATAATTAACACCTCTGAAAAATTACCATCATTTATTTGAAAACTACTAACCATGTTTGAAAAGTCGGTGATTTTAGTTTATGGGGTTTTTGAACTATTCGTAAGTAATGAATTCTTAATTTCTTACTTGGACAAATATCAACAAAAGCCCCAAATTATGTCATCGTGACACATATACTTAATTTTTTTCTTGTGTTGCCAAAAACCTAAAACTTGTCAAGACGACACAAATATTCCCAACTTTTTTTTTTTTTGGTAAAGAATATTCCTAACTTTTTTTGTTGTCACTAAAACCTATGAAACTTACATGTGCGTAATATGTATATCTTGTATTACAGTTTCATCCAAGGTCTTATTTGTGGCACCGGTATAAGTTTGAGTTTTCTTATGACACAAAAAGAAGAAAATAAAATTTAAGGTTTTTCGCGACAAACAAAAATTGAGGAATTGTGGTATTTAATCCTTCTTACTTTAACAATCGATTCACTATTCTACACAATTTTTCCTGAATTGGGCCGAATATCATCACAGCCATGCCGGATGGAAGGCCCAAGCCCTCGTTCTGAGACACATAAGGAAAATAACCCATGGACGATCCTTGGTGGGGCACGTGACACGCGGCAGCCTCCTGCAGGTCCACGACTGAAAATTGATTTCTTTCCTTATTTTCCCGACGATTTTCAAAATTTCAAATCACGCTCCAACGGTCATATTTTTCCCCTAGGGTTTCCAACGTCTCCCTCCCCCTCAACGACTACAAATACTCTCTTCACCGTCCTGCTTTTGGCAGATTGCCCAAAACGTCTTGTTTTGACAAACGCAAATCGATTTTCACTTCGCTCGAAACCCTCTCTCGCTCTCTCCGATCTTCTCCGATCTCTCTCCCTCTCTCCGTTGTCTCAACGCCGAATCTCGGTCGCAATTTCTGAGGGTGGAAATGGACTTCCACACGATGTCGAGGAGGGATCTCCAGGTTCTGTGCAAGAAGAACAAGATCCCTGCCAACATGACCAACGTCGCCATGGCCAATGCCCTCGCTGCCCTCCAACATGTAATTGATGATCCCCTCTCCTTCATAGCGATTCCGATGGCGTATAGCTATCGATTTCGCCGTTCTCAGTGATTCCGATGACGGTTTGATGGCGTATCGCCATCGATTTCGCTGCCGGTTGATTCGATGAATCATGAGATTAGATAATGAATGTTTTGAAAAGAAGAATCTGGGAATTTTTCAGATGGCTTTGGGGTTTCAATTAGGGCTGAACTGACTCAAAAGAGAATGGATTGATTCATATCCAGTTCAGATCTATCTATAGTGGGTCAAGATCTTATTTTCCAAAGTAGATTGTTGTTAATGGAGAATGATTTTAATGGGATTTAGTATTGAATATGGTTTAGTCGTTTTCGATAGAATGAAGTTGCTCGAAAATCGAGTGAAGAGATGATTTTTTTTTTCTTATTTGTTTTTCTGCTATTTCATCTAATTGGCTTTGCTCATATTCTCAAAATTTATGCAACAGGTCGAGGGGTTGGAAGAATTCCTAAATCCATCCGAACCTACTGTTGAGATGCCATCGCCCGAGAGAGCACCACCCAAAACTCCGGCTCCTCGAACTGCAACTCGAGCCTCGGCTAGAGCCAAAACTACGAAGGATCCCGACAGCTCGCAGGTCGTGTCTCGTGCTCGCCGCAGCACGACAAGCAGTAGGCATGCTGCGGATCAGGAGAACAAAGAAGTCAATCTGCCGGATACTACTGCTGTGCCAATGACCGGAAAAAGAGTCGGGCTTGCCTCGGCTCGGAGAAAACCGGAGTCTGTGAAGATAGATGAGAAGAATGAGGAAGAAAATCGGGGTGTGCCAAAGGCTTCGGCAGTGAAGAGCACACAGAGGAAGGCCCAAGCAGCTGCAGCGCCAAGGGCATACAGCACAAGGAGGTCGGTGAGATTGTTGGGGAAGTCCATGTCTGAGCTGAAGGTGTCAGAGGAAAGAACCTCAGAAATGGAGCCAATCAAAATGGATGACCTGGGTTTGAAAGAAGAATCAGACGAAGTCCTAGAAGAAATTGAAGAGAACAAGGATTCACCTGGTAGGTGTTCTAATTTACAGAGGAAGTTGATTTAGGAGTTATGGTCGGAAAGAGCTTGGAATTATATGACACTTTTTATGCATCATGGTTTATTCTCTGTTGTTGATACTTGTTAGGTATACTTTTGGTCATCTTTGTAAAAGCAGTCACTTAGTGTCATAGATACAATTGAATGGTAGTTCTGATTAATGCTTCATACTATAAATGCAGATGCTGATTCCCAGGCTGCAGAAGAAGAGAGTTCAGAGAAACCCAATCATTTAAATGTTCCTGTTGAGAAGTCAACTGGAATGGAGGAAAAGGAAAGAGAACTTGAAAGTGATGTGAATGCGAATGTGAAGAGCAGTTGCGTTGGAGCTCTCGGCTCTGAGGTACTCCTCGAAGCTGAATGTGGCAAATCCGATTGCCTGAGTGCCCGTTCTGATTATGATTTGAAAGATGATGTCCTTGATGAGAAGTCAGATGAGTTGGATGATAACCTTCTTGGTAAGTCGAGTTATCGCATATTTTCTGGTACATTATTTTCTGCAATCACGAGTATCATGCTAATCAACACAAATTGCTTTGTAGTGTCAACGCTGAAACAAGATGCGCCACCAGTAGACAATTCGGCTGTGCAAGTGATGATTGAGGATCATCATGAAGAAAAGACAACTAACCATGAGATTTCAGAAGACTTGGCTTTTGGAGAGGACAACCAAGGTGATGATATTGATGTTGATATAAAATGCGAGACAGAAGCGAAGCTGCTACTGAATGAAATAATTCAGGACAATGAGGAGGATGGCAATAATGAGGAAACTGATGAAAAGGGTTTCGAGAATCCGCTACTTTCCGAAGAGCAGAACTCTCAGCAGATTGTGGAAAAAAATGGAGGAGTTCTAATTTCTGAGACAATCATCTGTACCTCTGATGATTCAGATCAACTAGTTCCTCATATCATGGCCAACTCAGATCGAGTAGTCCCTCACTGCGATGATATTCAGGAGCCAGTTGAGGACAATGATTTGGAAATTCAGGACAGTGCTCCTGCTGAGGAAGAAGAAAGCATCAAGCTTGACCAGTTGGTGTCTCCTTGTCTTGTTAGTCCAATAATTCAGACAGAGAAGCATGAGGATGAGCAACTGGTTAAAGTCGACGTGTTCGAATGTGAAGAGTTTGCCATGGAAGTCCGTGAGTGGCACAAATCATTGTTCGAAATTTCTGCTGCTGCAAAATCATCAGAAGTGAATGCACCAAACATTCAAGAATATGCTGATCTTCAAGAGCTAGTTGATGTTCATGTGATGCCAGAAGTGGAGTTTGTCGAAGGAGCTAGTGAATTGCTTCCATCTGCCATCGCAGACAAGACTCCAATTCTTGTTAGCAAAATAAGCGCACGTTCTCCTCTTGCTGTGAAAGGTAAAGTTGCGCTTTCCCCGTTGACAGCTGACCGACTGCCAAAGTCTCCTGCGCTAGCGAAGTCGTCCGGTAAGAAGCAGTCCACGGTCAGAAAGATGGCTAATAAGCTGGACAACGACAAAGAAAACATGGATATTCCGTCCTCCCCATTTGCCGTAGCAGCTGACCAGCTACTCCCCGGGCAAGTGAAATCGTCAAGCAAGCAGCAGTCTGCACTGAGAAAGATGACCTTGCTCGGTGACGACAAAGAGAATATGCAGAAGAGTGGCAGAAAAGTTGAGCCAAATACAGAGAAGGCTACAGATGAGGATAGAGTGCTGGAGTCCTTGCAAAAGAAAAGCCTAAGGCAGTTGAAGAAGCTGTTCAAGGAAAAATTAGCGGTGCCCGAAACCGAAAGGAAGAAAGATGCTACTGAGGTATCCTGATTTTTACTTCTTGATGTTTTCCACTTGCTTTGTGGTTTGGTAACAATGTATCATTATGATTAATTGTTTCCTAAACGTCGAGCAACAATTAACTGTTTTGCAAATGTTTAACTGCAGCAGCAACAACTGGGGAGTGCAAGACCGGCTTTGCGAGTGCTGTCAGAAAACCAAATGGCTGTGGGTGAGGTAGAGGGTAACTGAATCTATGGTTTCAGGGGATATATATGGTTGATTGTGAGGACTTTTTTGATCTGGCGGGCGCAAACCTCGGTTTGCTTCTATATTGGGTTTTTTTATGATGTGATGAAATTCAAATGAAGACCGTGATTTGCTTAGTCTTTGCACTCTCTAGTTCTACTTGAAGTTGGTTTTCAGACCAGTTGGTTTTCATGACTTCTTGCGGAAATGCTGCTTTTTCCGGTCATTCCCTTAGGATCAGTTGTGGTCTTACAAACTCGGTTTTAAGTGTGGTTAGCATCTTTTACACATTTATACTCTACCATTAAGTTAGCAACCCGGAAAAAATTAGGATATGTAGATATAATCAGAATAAAATAAAGAAATTTAATTGCAATCAAAACAGTGAACTAGTAAAAGAATTCCAATTGATTCTGAAATTATGAATCGAAAATATAAAAATAAACAGATCCAATAAGAATAATCAAGTTTTCAGATAAAAAAAAAAAGGCAATTTGGAAAGACTGCCTCTTCTCGCTTGTGCAGCATTTTGAGATCTCACCCAGGAACTCCTTGTCAGGGTAGACTCCCTCGCAAGGACAGCATTTTGAGATCTCACCCACTTGACACGTGACTTTTTGGCCTTCCAATTTTTATCTATTTTACTAATTTTCCATTCCTCCTTTATTTTGTGGATGAGAAAAAATCGATATTCACCGATAAGAAAAATTCAATATTCACCAATAAATACACATGACTATTTTGGCCTTCCAATTTTTATCTATTTTACTAATTTTCCATTCCTCCTTTATTTTGTGGATGCAATTTTCACCAATAAATACGTATTGCCTCGTGCATATTAGATTTTATACTTGCTTCATCTTTTTCTTGTAAGCATTTATGTCATTTAAAATTTCATTCTGATATCCTCCCGAATTCTCATGGATAATATGGCAAAGCATAAAACCACAATTTCATGGATAATACGGAGGCTGCTTATTCGTGGGTAATAATTATACGCCTCCGGCCTATCTGCTTAATAGCTCTGCAGCAGATTAATTTGTACAACAAAGTAGAAGACATTCATTGTCAGGTTAAGCAATCTCAAATTGATGGATCTGCTCTGTAAATGGGCCGGGCGTTCAGAAAAGCCTTGGTCTTTGGTCTTCCTCTCCTGACAACAAGCCGTCCGACCAAGTCTGATGCATGTAGATCCACATAAATTCACCTGGAAGTTTGGCATGCTGAATTTCATGAAAGACAGGGCTTAGTATCTGCTAAAGAGTATAAATAGAATCATGATCATTGTTAAGATAAGACCATGAGACGATGAAACACAAGGTATTTATTCAGCCATACCCTTGAACTGAGCAAGACTGTTGTCACGCGGCATTCTCTATCTTGAACTGAAAAATAGAATTTCAGGTAGAGTTACTGAGCGTATTTCTTCTCAAGAGCATCACATTTGACAGGATAGAATTGCTGCTATCACATGTCACCACCATATACTTATTCATCTTGGTGGCTTAACCAACTACTATACTTCCAACCAACCACGAAATTGTCATCATTTTATAGACTGTAGTCACATGAGTTCTCATTAATATTATTTTGCAAAACTGACCTTGGAGAACGTATCCAAATAATTGTTCTAATAAATAAGAGCAATTTAATCAAGTACCTTATCAGACTTATACTACCCTGAAACAAATGGAGTTACAGTACCCCTAGATTTGGGAACAAACTACATATCGCAAGGAACGAAGTACATTTTGTGCAACGGCCCTTCCTATCTGATAAAAAAGGATCTTATGATTCTAAACAGATGTTATCAGAAATTGCAAATCCCAAGTTTGTCTAGGAAGAGCATATCTAATTGTATTAGTGTCTTGAATTTATTTATTCTGTGATCTTCAAGAACATTACATTCCAAAACCATTTCTTCAAGCCTAGAACTCAATATTAGGGTAATTGTCTATACCATCAGCTTTTTAGGGGTCAACTTGGTTTAAAAAGCTTCACCAGTACATGATCAGTCAGATTGAATGAAGCTGCAATTCTTTCCCGGCTGTAACCGATATCAATCCTAATTGAAATACACCTACTCACCATTTTGCATACTAAAATGAAGCTAAAATACAAGGTCAATTTCCAGCTGACAGTGTGCTTAGGTACAAAATGACACAAATCAAGATTCAATGCTCTATTTTAGGTAAACTGCAGACTTCAAGGTCATGCCAAGCATATTTCATGCATATGACGAGTGCATCCAATTGTGGACGAAGTATCAATGTCAGGTGATTTAGAGAGAAAATTTAAGGTCAGAATTTGAGTTCAGTGTAGTCAAGCTCCAATTAAGTAATTGCTACCCCTATCTAGCTTTTTGGATTTTATGCTTCCCCAGGCACTACATTGGTCCTGAGTCCAGATCGTGTTGACTGGGATCGGATGAGAATAAATAACAATATGCAGACGAAAGAATGGTTAGAAATGAGTAGCATACCACATAATTCACACTTATCAAATTTCACCAGCCACGTGTCTGAACATATCTGAGCTACAGAGACTCTATCAACCCATACTCGAAACTGCTTTCCTAGCTGATCTCCATATGAGTTGGCCAACTCATCTATGCACTGAGAGAAAGGAATCTCTATTCCAGAAGGATGTACAAAAGTACCCATTGAATTCTGCAGAAAATTAGTAAAATTTTCTTTCAACAAGAAAAATGGCAAGATTTCTTGAATTTACAGATAAATGAGGTCATAGGCCCACAACATGCAATATGAGATGCCACATGAGCTCAAAACATAGAACATGTAGCTTTTGCATTGACAAGCCTCAGCATCATGAAATTACTGTAGAATCAAGAAAAATTTTGATTTATAGGAGAAAAGGCATTTCTTCTTAATTGCAGTAAGTGGAATTGACTATGATGCAAGACCAATAATTGACAACTAAGGCTCACTTTTCCAGATTTGCTTGATGTGGCATGATATACATGAAGGATGTGTTTATTCTTTCCATTTGAACTCTTAATAAATGCAGGACAATGCATAATTCCTACACCAAGAACTTAAAATCATGTGTTTTCTACTGCCACAATTCCTTCAAATTTCATTAATTAATTAGCTTTAGAAAAGGAAGCTAAGACTGTGGATACACAAGGTTACACTTGTGCTGAGTGTACCCCAACAATTGCAGTGGACACAGGATATGGGGGAAAAGGTGGATCAAACTTACAAAGTGTAATCTCAAATTATTAATAAAATGGTCGGACCTCTCAACTTCACCACGTCGCCATCTCTCATAGAACAGATAAAATTTTACTACTTCATGACCAGGATTGCATAGTTCTACTGTGCATTTGAGAGAGTCGCGTATGTCCCTTGGAGAAACATTTGGGCTGAGACTGAAAGTCCCAATCGCTTGGATGATTCCAGCAGCACATCTTTCAGTTGCATGAATAATTTGATGGTTATTCTTAGCATTTTCTGAGTACCACTCCAATAATTCCTCCTGTGCATTGCTGACCTGCATGTGGTAGGAGTTACACCATGCAATTCACTAATAGGACTCTGATTTTAGACTAAAACTAGTAAATGCTACGAACCATCACACCATGTACTGCAGGGACAGTGAATAGCTCAGCATCATTTCCAGAGTCACCACAAACAAGAGTATTAGAAGGGACACATCCCTTAGCTTCAAACTTCTTAAGCAAATAAGCAAGTGCCTGTCCCTTTCCAGCACGTCGAGGCAATACATCTAAAGCAATTCCACTGCTGTAAATTATTTTCACATCTAGCTGTCAATCAAATACAATACCAAACTAATAAGATTCTAGGTAATGAAACAAAATTCAGAGCAATGTTGTTATGACATTGGATTTCTCATATTGCAGATATGACTATATTTCCATTCTTACCCCATATTTCTCTAGACATTGTGGAAGATCTTTTATCACTTTCATGGCTTTGTCCTTCTCCACATAAAAGCTGACCTTGTGAGGCCGTTGGTCTATTTCTGGCTGAATTTCAGTCCCGCCATGGTCAAAATTAGATAGAAAGGTTAATCTCAATCACAGACAACACTTTCTGACTTTAAGTTGGATGTCGCCAACTGTGATTGTGGAGAAACACATACAGTATGCAGCTCATGAAGCTCAGGAACCTATCCGGTAAACCAGAAAGCAATCTCAAGCTAGAATACATACCTGAGGAGTAAGTTCAGGAAATCTAGCTGTCTCTCCTGTGACTATATCGCGGTTCCATTTCTGATTCAGATAACACTCCCACTCAGCATCCGGTACCATTGCCTCACCATACATGATTTCAGTTCCCACAGACATAATCGTGACATCAGGAGTCAGTAAGGGCCTTTCGATTTTCAACTGCTTGTAACTTGTTGGTGACCTTCCAGTGGAGAAGACTAGCAGAGAATTATCACGGTAAAAAGCTTCCCACAGTGCATTAAACCTAAGAAGAGAGAGGTTCTCTGGATCAAGATGATCAACCTGCAACAAAGTATCTCAATTCTGCAACAAGAAGGAAAATGAAATTGATGTGCAACTGACAGAAAAGCTACCTACCATGGTAGAGTCCAAATCTGATACTATCATAAGGCGTGCAGCACCATCAAGCCGATCCATTACTTTCATGCACAAACTCTACAAGTAGGCAACAGAAGCAACTGCTAGTGGAATTAGTAAGCAAATCTGAAGCCTAAATGGGACAAAAGCTCTCCATAACTGTAAACTAACAAAAACTGGTTCATACTTCCTAACGATTGGAAATTCAAACTAAAACAGGTTATCCTCGAGGAAGCGTATGCCATGTTCTATATCCATTGGTTACAAACTATGATCAAATCTTCGTTGTTTCAAACTTCAAGCACACCATGAACGTCTTATGTAGGAAATGCCTGGTTTTTTGAAGATGCAACAATTCGTGAACAATTGAATTTACTCTCGACAACTACCCAACTTCATCAGCCAAGTTCTCAGATATCCCATGATGAGAAAAACGATACGCTGGTAGTAGAATACTATTCTACATGAGACTTATAATCTGACGGTGTGCAACCAAACTCGATCGCTCCATTCCCAGATATAAAGTCCAGCCTGGCTTAACCGAAATTTGCAGCAACAGAGCAACTAGTAAGCCATGCAATGGTTAATTAATCGCTGAGCGCATTTCCAACAACGCCACTCCTCAGAGAATCCATCATGTGCGCTCGGCGCATTAAGCTATATTTTTAACAGAATGCACAGCCACTTCGACTAGAATTTCCCTCAAAGGCAACCCCAGCTGGGTTTCATAGGAAAAATACATTCGCAGAACAAAGAAAAAGAAAAGACCCTTTCTTTATGGGGATAACTCCCAAGTACACTGTACCTCCCAGTACTAAAATGCAAATAACATGTTCTTGGTTCTTCCTCTGCAACTTCCACGCATAATAATACTCTATAAGCGAAACCAGAAGAACCCAAAAGAGCATCGAAGCGGGGGATCAAGATCCTCCAAAGATCGGAACGATCGACGCCGGACGGAACTCTTTGCGAATGCCAACCAAAAACACGGGCTTACTCACGGATACCCACCTGTTTTCTTCCGGAATTTGTGCTTCCGGAGAACGGTCCGGGAATTATCAGGGGACGACGACCCGCGATGCGAGACGAGTCGAACGAAGAGGAGAATGCGAATGGGGGGAGCGACGAAGGAATCGAACGAGGATAAGATCGGAGATGGAAAGCTATGGGCAACGAGAGAATCTTGAACATGGCTGGTGGCATACACCTGCTTGCTGCTCAGTGATTATTCTTTCGACTTTTGACACCATTATTATGCAATAATTCCAGAGCTTTGGCAAATTACAGATTTGCCTCTCCCTAAATTTTGACTTTTCGTGATAGTCCTTGGTTTTTCGTCTACGTAAAAGCTGAAAGTATTAAATTAGCTGAAATTGGATTTGCCCTTTTCTTTTTCCTTTACCAGAATAACGTCTCTTGAATTTTCTTATCTTCTTTAACTATGCATTCTCCCTTCTTTTAACTTTATTAACCACGCGAGAAAAATTCTTTTTTCACCAATGACATACCGCACTAATGATTTTTTTTTCTGCAATAATAAGGTACATCATGTCATCAATGTCACTAGTTACATTTGTGTGCAACACACCAATTCTAGTAGTCAACATTTCACATTGGTCTATTGCTAACTAAATGTGTCAATTGGTCGGTTTGGTTGGGGTTCCCTCTTATAATTGGCTATAGATCTTTGTCACCCGATTCACATAGAATCCCAACTGAAAGAAAACGGCTCCGATCGAGTCAGATTCTCTTTTTCTTCTTTTTCTTCCTTTTGAATTGTCTATTCATTTTTTTTTGTCATCTCAACCCAAATTTAGAGAGTTAAAACACCATTCAATAACATCCCCACTGGTTGATTGCAACTCAGATGTAACTTCTGTACCCATTTCTGGGACTTGGATCTCCACCTAACAACGAATGAATGGCGAAATTCGGATGACAAAATGCAAACACATGGTGTGAAAAATTTGTCGTCTCTGAAGCTCCTGTCCTGTCCTTGTTCAAGAAAGAAGGCAAATTACGACCTGCAACTCCCCCGTATTTGCTTCGCTCTTCAATGATGCATTTCAATTCAAACTTCACAGCTCATTCCTTGTTATGTTGGCCGACCAACCACGACGAATGGCGAAATGTTATCTTCAATTCATGCACCTTCAAAAAAGGAGACTGCAGATGCATAAATGTAATTTACACAGACAAGTAACAGGTTTAAAAGGTGAAATGTTTGCTTCTAGTCATCATGAATAATCAAGTGGGCAAATGCTAACGGGAGAAAGTAACTAGTTTAACAGGCGAAATGCTTGCTGTTGGCCGTGGACTCTCCGTAGTTGGGCTTCAAGGCCGTGCGTTAGGACGTTGACAAGACTCTTATGGTTTTTAATTTCGAATCAATTTCAACAATGTGTTTCGGGTCGGATGGGGTTTATGATCCAAAACTGAACTGCGCCGTCGGAAGCTCGTTGTTTCACTTACTACCGAGCTGAAGGGAAACTTGACCAGAAGAACCTGAAAGTTTTTGTTCAATTTAGGTTTCAGTTCGGACAGTTCTTTTTCACTGCTTATCATTAAGGGCTTGGAACATTCGTATGAGTCGATCTGACTACCACGGAACATCAGGTATTTATACATAACTCTTCCATGAGATAGAAATCGCTCGAATCAGATCAGCAAGCAATATTGCGCATCTATTAAAAATTAAATTTAAAAAAAAAAAAAAAAAAAAAAAACAGTCGCAGCATAATACAAATTCCCAATGACAAAAACCCCCCACCTCCCCCAAATGTAAAAAGAGCGTGTTAGTGTCTTTCCGATCACTACTCTCATTAATTCAGAAAATGAATGGAATAAAAGCCTTGACATCTCCAGGAAAATCCTTAAATTTGGAGGTGTACCACCTCCGGGTGGCATTACTCCTCCCCAGAAGGTAGAAAAATGTGGCCGGAGACCAGGTACAAGAATAAACTGACTGGGAAATGAATGAAATCCCCACAAAATCTATGACCTTAAACAAGTAGTGTGGACAAATGACCCAGCCAAACAGTCCACCCTTGGAGATCTTGTACTCTCCCTCAACCTCTTTCCTCAGTTTGGAGAGGAGGATATGGTGGTACAAGTTACCGATTATCCCAATCAGGAAAAGCGCTATTCCCCGATAGAGCAGGTCCACTGGTGGCTCAGGAAGACCCTGGGATAGGTGTTGCAAGTAGATCAGTGACACGGTTGAGAGAAGTAGATGAGAGAGATGACCACCATGGAATTCATGCTCATTCGTCCACTGAACTCGTGAATGAACAACACCTGAGAAAAGGTCTAGGTTGAAATGAATTTGCTCGAGAAACTATAGGAGCGAAACAGAAGCTTAGGCCGGTTTAGTTCTTCAGGATTCGCCGTTTTATTTTCATTTGAGAACTGAAAAGAGTAGTCCTAAAGTTACATTTTGCAACATTTCAAGAAGAGTTTTCAAAATGGAATTAAAGCTGCAAACTGCAGACTGATAGAACGATTTTATGTCTTACAATTTCAGACGATAACGTGAGATTTGGACTACGACATATCTCATCATTGTATGCTTAACGAGTATCCCTCTGAAGCGCCTGTTAAGATGACCCTCTTGGGAATACGAAAACCAAAGACATACAGATCAAAAAGCAAATGGCTTTGAGGGTTGCTTTAGGAGAAGTAATTGTTGTTACTGATCAAAAACAGTAAACAAGAAAACATAAAACCAGAAGCTATATTTTTCAGATGAGGAAGAGAAACACAGAGAAACAGAACACAAACTTGCATACGTCTGTTCTTAAGAAAAAAAACTATCAAGTACCACAACTAAATACAAAGCAAAAAACTGCTCACGTACGTGTAACACATAACTGCACACAAACGTGCTATTAACTTCCTAGAAAATAGCAAAAACACTAAATACATAACTAAATGAACTTGGCTGTTTTTTAATAATAAAAACAGAGGAAAACAGAGGAAAAAATAAGACAGAAAACAGCAGCACTGAGACATTATAATCCAACAAACTCCTCCTTGGATCAATTGCTGCTGCATACTCCAATTTTCTTTCTTAATACTTCAAATCTTCCAGCTTGAAGTGGTTTTGTGAACATGTCTATAAGTTGATCTTCAGATCTGCAATAAACCAGCTTAACTTCACCATTTTGTTGCACCTCACGTAGAAAGAAAAACTTAACCTTGAAATGCTTAGTTTTGTCATGAAAAACTGGATTATGAGATATTGCTAGAGCAGCTTGATTATCCACATTGATTTCGATACAACCACTGGAATTCAGCCATAAATCTTTCATTATCTTCTTCAGCCACAAAGCTTGATTTGCAGTTGCAACTGCTATAAACTCAGCCTCTGCAGTAGACTGAGCTACAATCTCTTACTTTTTAGAACACCAGGAAAAACAAGCAGAACCAAAACTGAAACAATATCCAGACGTACTCTTCATGTCATCTACTAAACCAGTCTAGTCACTATTAGAAGATCCTTGCAAATTAAACTTCTGACATTTCTTAAACTTCACACCAAAGAACAATGTTTCTTTAAGATATCTCAAGACCCTTTTTGCTGCAATCAAATGTAACTGACTAGGATTACTCATAAACCTGGATAAAACACTCACAGCAAATAGAATATCTAGTCTGGTTGCTATAAGATACATGAGACAACCAATTAGACTTCTATACATAGAAGCATCTACTGCATCTATTCCATCATTCTTCTGCAGCTTCTCTTTAGCAGCCATAGGAGTGCTTACACTTCGACAATCTTCCATCTGAAACTTCTTTAGAATTTCCTTCATGTATTTTTTCTGACAGATGAAGATCTCATATGAAGCTTGTTTGACTTCCAGACCAAAAAAATAAGACATCTTTCCCAAGTCTGACATCTCAAAAATTGCAAATAGATCTTGCTTCACCTTCTCTTGCACTTCGATATACTGTCCGTTGCCAATTTTGACTCTGGACCTGACTGACCTGACTGACCTGTCTAGACTCCTAAATAGCTTCAAATTGCCAGTCATATGATTGGTACAGCCACTATCAACCAGCCATGCATCATTCCCAACAAAAAGATTCAGTAAAAGAAGCTACAAACAAGTGCTCTTCCTCAGTTTCATTCACTGCTACTTGTGCTTTTCCTGCTTGCTGGTAATTTTTTTCTTTGCGGATAACTTCCATGTGACCCAACTTGTGACATCTTCTGCATCTAGCATCAGGCTTTCTCCAACATCTAAAAAATTGATGATTAGTTCCACCACAGTATTGACAAGGCTTTTTGTTCATCTTCCATTTGCTAGACCCACCAGAGTTTCCTTCTTTTGCTACAAACTTGGAGTCACAGGTATTTTCTCGTGGATTGAATCCATTTCTTCCTTTGCCTCCATCATTTGACTTCACTCTAACTTGCAGCGCACCCTTTACAAACTCTTCTCTTCTCATCAGTCTTCTATGCTCCTGTGCCTGCAGAGCATGTAACAATTCTGCAAGCTTTATATCAACTAAGTCTCTTGTATTTTCCAGAGATGCTATGGTGGCTTCAAACTTCTCTGGAAGAGACACCAGGATCTTCTGAACAAGCCGTTCATCCTTCAAGTCAATCCCTAAAACTCTGATTTTTTCAGCTATCCCAACCAACCTATAGAGTACTCCTTCACTGACTTTGAATCTTTCATCTGCTGTCTCTCAAACTCCCTTAAGAGATTCAGCACCTTCATGCCTCTTATCTTCTCATCTCCCTCGTATTCATCCTTCAAGGAATTCCAAATTGCCTTTGCAGAATCACATCTCATGATCCTTGTGAAGATAGTGGGTGAAACAGCAGCGTACAGGCATGACTTTGCCTTGGCCTTCATTGTGATTCTCTCTTTATGGTACTTTATCTTATTCAAGGTCGGATTGTCTAGAAGTGGAGCAACCTTATAATCATCCTCCACAGCTTCCCACAGATCATGACCCTCCAAAAATGCTGTCATCTTAACAGCCCATGCTTGATAATTCTCTCCAGTAAATACTGGAACAGCCATCGCAGAGAAACCACTCGACCCTGTCTCCATCACCCTTTAACTTCTTTACACTTCGATACTTGCTTCACTTCACAGTCCCTCAAGATCATTCATGCTCTGATACCACTGTTGTTACTGATCAAAAACAGTAAACAAGAAAACATAAAACCAGAAACTATATTTTTCAGATGAGGAAGAGAAGCACAGAGAAACAGAACACAAACTTGCATACGTTTGTTCTTAAGAAAAAAAAAACTATCGAGTACCACAACTAAATACTAAGCAAAAAACTGCTCACGTACGTGCAACACATAACTGCACACAAACGTGCTATTAACTTCCTAGAAAATAGCAAAAACACTAAATACATAACTAAATGAACTTGGCTGTTTTTTAATAAAAAAACGGAGGAAAAAACAAGACAGAAAACAGCAGCACTGAGACATTATAATCCAACAATAATGGAAAAGAGAGAACTGCAGCTTTACCTCAAGGATTCTCTTGAAGAAATGGAGGGAGATCGCTGATCGGAGGATCAGGAACCTGAGGTCCCCGTCGGGGAAGATCAAGAAGAAGGGAGTCCCGCGAGGAAAGCCAGCGAGTAGAGGAGCAACGTCCTGGTCTTGCTCGGGACTTTCCTGTTGGTAGTGAGGGCCAACTTGGAGTATGCAGGTGAACTCCTCTCGCCTCTGACAAGCCCACAATGGCCAGTGAGGCCACGATCATCACTGACACAGCCATCGTGAACACCGACGGAGGCAGTGGGCATACGAAATTCATCGACATTACCATCCCCTCTCTAGTGTGTTTTTCTGCAGCTGAGATGATGACTCTTTGATAAGCAAGTGATGATTTGGGTTGGAATTGCGGCATGTGATGGAACAGGAATTACAAGTGAACTGAAATACGTAAGCTGATTACAAGAACCCAACCACCCTCACCACGGCCACCCCCATGACAACGGCGACCATGACCACAACCACGGCAACAACGACACCAACACCAACGACTCAACCAAAACAGCAGCAACAAGAAGTCAACAACAACAAAACACGCATAAATAGGATAGTCTGCAGTAGCAGAAACCCAAGAAAAAGCTGGTTAACTTGGCCACTGTGTCCGAGGCTTCCCTTTTTATGCCCACGTCCGCGGTTTCCATATGCAGAAAATGTCACCTTCTCTGTAAACGGATTTTCCCTATCCGTGCCATTATTTTGCTTTCATTCTCAAGCATGTCATAAATACTCGAGCGCCCGATTGGCTCGCCAGGACACTTACCGTCATTTTCGATCCGATGTAGCTGTCATGGTCAGCTATCTTTCAATTCTCACCGAGGAAACTCTAAGACACAAAGCTGCACCGACCACCGATGTCACGATACATAATCAGGAATAGCTCGTTGCATTGGAAGAACAAAAATAAGCCAAAGCTCAGCCTGAGGCTCTCTTCAATTGTTGATTTAAATGCATGACTTTACGTCATAACTTAGATTAGAACACCATAAATTTCGATTCTTTTTACATTGCAATGATCTACAAAGGGATATAACAGTCTATCATGACCAAAAGCAAATTGTCGCTACCACCCCAGACGGTTGTAGAAAAATCCATCTTCCTAGATAATTCTTGTGACCAATCTATTAGCCATACAATTCTACACCCTTCTCCTAAATTGCTCCTACCACCTACCTTTAGAACACCATAAATTTCGATTCTTTTTACATTGCAATGATCTACAAAGGGATATAACAGTCTATCATGACCAAAAGTAAATTGTCGCTACCACCCCAGATGGTTGTAGAAAAATCCATCTTCCTAGATAATTCTTGTGACCAATCTATTAGCCATACAATTCTACACCCTTCTCCTAAATTGCTCCTACCACCTACCTTTAGAACACCATAAATTTCGATTCTTTTTACATTGCAATGATCTACAAAGGGATATAACAGTCTATCATGACCAAAAGCAAATTGTCGCTACCACCTCAGACGGTTGTAGAAAAATCCATCTTCCTAGATAATTCTTGTGACCAATCTATTAGCCATACAATTCTACACCCTTCTCCTAAATTGCTCCTACCACCTACCTTTAGAACACCATAAATTTCGATTCTTTTTACATTGCAATGATCTACAGAGGGATATAACAGTCTATCATGACCAAAAGCAAATTGTCGCTACCACCCTAGACGGTTGTAGAAAAATCCATCTTCCTAGATAATTCTTGTGACCAATCTATTAGCCATACAATTCTACACCCTTCTCCTAAATTGCTCCTACCACCTACTTTTAGAACACCATAAATTTCGATTCTTTTTACATTGCAATGATCTACAAAGGGATATAATAGTCTATCATGACCAAAAGCAAATTGTCGCTACCACCCCAAACGGTTGTAGAAAAATCCATCTTCCTAGATAATTCTTGTGACCAATCTATTAGCCATACAATTCTACACCCTTCTCCTAAATTGCTCCTACCACCTACTTTTATATAATTCAATTCCTTATCTCATGTGGTGATAGACTTAAGTCGTGGGTAAAATGCAAATGAACCAATCTATAGCGTAGCCTCCTGTACTAAAATGCAAATGAACCGTTCTCAGTTCTTCCTTAGCGACTTCCATGCAGACATCAAGAAACCGAAATTAGAAAAGGCGCAAGAGCATCGACATGTGATTGAGATTCTTCGAATACTGGAACAATTAAAACCAGACGGTTTTGCAATACTATTATGAGATTAGAGATGGAAAGCAATAGGCATGAGAGTATTATTGAAGACGGGGCATTGAAGATGGTGCACACCCGCTTGCCGGTCGGTGCACACCACCTAGCTGTTAAGTATTAAATGAAAGTAGATTTAAAATCCTGTTTCTTTTACCAAAATAACATCTCTTAAATTTTCTTAGCTTCATGAGCCATGCATCCTCTCTGTTCTTTAAACTTTATTAACCATGTAATAGAGGCACCTTTTTGTCAAGAAAATTGAACAGCTTCATTTCCAGGTGATATTTGACTGTTATGTAGATAGAAAAACTTACAAATACAACGAAAGGCAAAATTTAGAGGGGTAATCCGTAACTTGACAACATTCAGGACTATTGTATTATGGTGGCCAAGTTGAGGACGGTCATTTAAAACTATTCAAAATTCAGGGGTTATTGTGCAACATGGTGGAGGAAGAGTATCAAAAAAGTCATAAACCTATGGTATTGATATCAATTCAGTCCTAAACATTTCAATTAAATCAATTTAGTTCTAAATCTTTTCATATTAGTACAAATTCAGTCATCCAGCCAAATTTGGCCAATCGACACAAACATGGACACCGGCCAGCCAATGAACGCTAACAATTTTTAAATAATTTTTTTTTTTTTTTAAATTTTATTAATTTTTTTTCCTTTTCTTTTTTTTTTTTTTTCTCTTTTCCTTTTCTTTTTCTTCTTCTTCCTCTTGGCCTTCTTCTTTGATAGTGGCCAGCAAGCCTCCAGCAAGGGTCACAGCTCTCGCCTTCCATTGCCAAGGGCTTCGCGGCCCTCACTCGGCCTCACCTAGGGCCACAGGCAAGATGACTTCACCTAGATCTAGGCAAGGCAAGCCTCACCCGCAACCCTTGCCTAATGGTTAGCAAGGGTTTGGCAGCCCTCACCCAATGGCCGACGAGCCTTGCCAAGGGCTCGCCAACCACCGCAAGGAATCCAAGGCTTGCTAGCCACTACAAGAAATCCAAGGAGGAAGAAGAGGAAAAAGAAAAGGAAAAAAACATTAAAAAATATTAAAAATTGCCACATCATCGTTGGCTGGACGGCTAGCATCCATGTCAGCGTCAGTTGCTATAAATGGTCGGATGGACTAAATTGGTACAAATGTGAAAATGTTTAGGACTTAATTGATCAAATTAAAATTTTAAAATTGAATTGATATTAATGCCATAGGTCTAGAACTTTTTTGATACTTTTCCCAGTACAACGGTTTTAAGTAATTATCCTTCATTTTCTTCATGGGAAATTAAACTATGGATATCGAAGAGTTAATAACTACTTTTGAGGCCAGGAGATGTTTTATACGATTTTATATACATGTATCACAAAAATAAATTTCCCGTCACTTTGTCCTACTTGCGTTCTACTTGCATATAGGACGTAAATAAAAAAATAAGAGGACAAAGAAGATTAATCGAAAGCCTGTTTTTCTTTGTAATTTGTTTTTTTCATACCAATGATGGACCGCACTAGCAAACTTTATTTTTCTGTAATTGAGTGGACATTAATAGGACACATGATGTCATATCAATGTCCCTAGCAACTTGGAAAATTTCACGTGTCAATTTTATTCAGAATGAAACATTACATGACTTTCTGTAAACGAAAATCCATTGAACCAGCGTCCTCCAATCACCACTCTCATCAATTCAGAAAATGAATGGAATAAGAGCCTTGACATCTCCAGGAAAATCCTCAAACTTGGAAGTGTACCACCTCCTGGAGGAATAACTCCTGCCCAGAAGGTAGAAAAATGTGGCCAGAGTCCAGGAACAAGAAAATACTGACTGGGAAATGAATGAAATCCCCACAAAATCTATGACCTCAAACAAGTAATGTGGACAAATGACCCAGCCAAACAGTCCACCCTTGGGAATCTTGTACTCTCCCTCACCCTCTTTCCTCAGTTTGGAGAGGAGGATATGGTGGTACAAGTTGCCGGTTATCCCGATCAGGAAAAGTGCTATTCCCGGATAGAGCAGGTCCACCGGTGGCTCTGGAAGACCCTGGGATAGGTGTTGCGAGTAGATCAGCGACACGGTTGAGAGGAAGTAGATGAGAGAGATGACCACCATGGAGTTCATGCCCATTCGTCCACTGAACTTGTGAATGAACAACACCTGAGAAAAGGTCTAGGTTGAAATGAATTTGCTCGAGAAACTACAGGAGCGAAACAGAAGCTTAGGCCGGTTTAGTTCTTCAGAATTCGCCTTTTTATTTTCATTTGAGAACCGAAAAGAGTCGTCCTAAAGTTACATTTCGCAACATTTCAAGAAGCGTTTCCAAATCGGAATTAAAGCTGTCAACTGCAGACTGATGAAACAATTTTGTCTTACAATTTCGAACGACATATCTCATTTTCTTGTACCAAATATACTTTTAAGAAGGAAGGGTTTCGCAACGTTGAAGAATGTCTCGACACACTGGCAGGCATGCTCAACGAGTATTTCTCAGGAGTGCCCGTTGACATGACCTTCTTGGGAATACGAAAACCAAAGGCATACATATCAAAAGGCAAACGGCCTTGAGGGTTGCTTTGGAAGAAGTAATCTAAACGAGAGAAGTACATCTTTACCTCGAGGATTCTCTTGAAGAAATGAAGGGAGATCGCTGATCGTAGGACCAGGAACCTGAGGTCCCCATCGGGGAAGATCAAGAAAGAAGCGAGGCCCGCGAGGAAAGCCGGCGAGTAGAAGAGCAACATCCCGGTCCTGCTCGGGACTTTCCTGTTGGGAGCGAGGGCGAACTTGGAGTACTGCAGGTGAACTCCTCTCGCCTCCGACAAGCCCACAATGGCCAGCGAGGCCACGATCATCACCGACGCAGCCGTCGTGAACACCGACGGAGGCGGTGGGTATACGAAATTCAGTACGGTCGATATCGCCATCCCCTCTCCAGTGTGTTCTTCTGCAGCTGAGATGATGACACTTTAATAAGCGGGTGGTGATTTGGGTTGGAATTGCGGCATGTGGTGGAACGGGAATTAACAAGTGAACTGAAATACGTAAGTTGATTATGAGAACTCACATTTTTCTCTTGGCTACAGCTCTGAGGCCAACTCAGCCAAAAAAAAAACATTCATTGATTCTGTGACATGTACACGGCACCCCAAGTCAATGTCTTCTTCCCTTACCCTCTCTTCCTTCTTATTAAATTAATATCTCGAATTTAAATTCGGATGACGATTTGTTATATCGAATTTTATTGGTAAAAATTTTCCAAATAGAATAAACTTCGTCCATCTCCGCAAAAGATTACAAAAAGGAGGAAATAAAAAGAAGATAAGCTTGCCGAAGATCATTATCCAAGTGGGGCCCAAAAGTCAAGGCCGGCGCGCACACACAACTTTCACGCCTAGATTTCTTTTTCGGCCATGCAAACAGAAGAAAGGAGTCTGCACGTGAAACAGAAGGAACACACATATAAAAGGGATGTGGACCCTTCGTAGAAGAGTGAAGCTGCCGAAGCTCTGCACGTAAAAAACTCAAGGAGCACCGCTTGCTGAAGCCAACGAAGAAGATATGTACGCAAAAAAGAAGAAGTCATTCTTGTTTTGACGTATGTAGAGCATTTTCATTTGAGCTTGAAGGCATGGTGATTTTTGTGTAGTGAATTTATATTCAAGTAAGTTGTTTATTTATAAATACTTTGGATTTTAGGTTAAATCTAGGTATAAAAAAACACTTGAGCGCATGAGTGATTATAAATTCGATTCTCCGATTATAGTGGATTATTTCTTCGGCTCTCCCCGTGAACCTAGGTACCGATACTCGGATCGAATCACGTGAATTTCTGGTGTCCTTATTATTTATCGTTTATTTCTCTGGCGATTTCGTATTGACGTAAATTGCAAGATTATGTCATTTCTACATATTATATTCCAACACTCTTGCTCTCTCTCTTTCCTCCGCCCGACCCCTTTTCTCTCTCTTTTGTTTTGTCTTGTTTTTTGTTTTTCGTTTTTTTTTTTTTTTACACTATAAGTCCTAAACTTATAAAAAATGCAACCAAATCCTAAAATTTCTCAAATTAATATAATCGAGTTCTTTTAATAGCACTGTTAATTTGTCTAAAGGAAAATGCTGATGAAATTTTTAAATTAATTTATTTTCCTACGTTACATTTTTTAATCACTTTTTGCTTTAAATCTTATTTAAATAAAAGCAAAAAAACTAAAAAAAGTTAAATAATTTTAAAAAATTGTAAACAAAAAATAGTTGTAGGGATCGTGGTTGCCCTGGCCACCACAGGCAAGGGCGGCAAGCCCTTGTTGCTGCTGCCCTCGTTGCCAGAAAGGGCCTATAGGGTCGGCCAAAGCCTTAGCTGGGGCTGGCGACCCTTGCCTAGGGGCCCCCGCCTATCGTTGGCAAGGGTTGCCGGCCCCCGATGACCCTCACCGGCCCTTTTTGGTGACGGGGTGGCGGTGACAAGGGCCTATCGCCCTTGTCCATAGTTTCAATTTTTTTTTTCATTCTTTCGTTTTTTGAAAAAATATTATTTTATTGAATTAATATTTTGGTCAAATAAATTAGAATTTAAGCCATGTTATCATGACGTAAGAGAAAAAATATTTAAAAAAAAAAAAAAGCAACGCCGGCATTTTCCTTTAGTCTAAATGGCAATGATAACTTTAGAATTTGATTAAATCAATTTAACAAGTTTTAGAACTTGATCACTCTTATTGTAAGTCTTAAGACTTAATTATCCTTTTATAACAAGTTTTAAGACTTCTTGTGAATATATCCATTTTTTTTCTTCTTCCTTTCACTCCGATGGGGATGACCACAGACGTAACCACCACCTCTTCACTGCTCGTCTCAGTCCACCACCTCATCGCCATCTCAATCCTCCACTATCGAGCTCGAGCTTGGCCGGCAAACTTGAGCCTCATATTATAGATCTAAGGTCGAGTGAGCCATAGATTTGTGATCTAAAGTTCAGCTCGACCTCAAATTTGGGTTGGTTCAAGGTCAATGGTGAGGTGGAGACAATGGCGTGGTTCATCGATGCGTGTAGGACCTCGACCTCCTGGTCGACGCACGTGTGAATGTAGAGGATGTGAGAGGACTTGAACAGGAGGCGGCAGCGCTGAAGGTCAGAGAAGAAGCGGGCAAAGATGGAGGCAAGCAAAGGCGGGGTGTCTGAGGTCAGGCTCAAGGTCAAGTCGGAGAAGGGAAAAGGGGTTAGGCGAAGGGGAGAGAAAAGAGAGACTTGAAGACAGGGAAGGGAGGGCGGGGGAGGGAGAAGTGGAGATAGAAATTGACTTGTGGGGCCCGTGCACGACACGTGTCCTAAAATAAATGGATTTATTTTTTTGCTAAGTTGGCTTCGGGTGCGTTTAGGAATTACTTTTTGGGAAAGTTTTTAGGAAAATGCAAAAATCTTTGAGTTAAAGGTATTTTCCAAAATGCAAATTGTGTTTGGCAAATTGTACTTTGAAAGCCCTTTGTAAAACGCTTTGAGCAAAATGGTGTTTGGGGAATTACATTTACAAAGAAGTTTTGTGATAAAAAAAAATTATCAAAAGAAAAATTAAAAATAAATTGACCAGGCAAGGCGTGCCACCGCGACCTCCAGCGACCTCCGGCGACCCCAGATCTGGGCCGGCGAGGTCGCGCGATGCCGTCGCGACCTCCGCGACCCCCGGATCTGGGTCGTGGGAGGCAAGTCTGGTTGCGTAGAGGTCCCGCGGAGGTCGCACGACCAAATCGTTCGCCGAAGGTCACGCGACCTCACGGCGACCGGTCCGCGACCCGGTCGGCAGCCAAATCAGGTCGCCGCGAGGTCGCGTGACCTCCGGCGACCCATGTTTGGGTCGCGCGAGGACTGTGACCTCCGGTGGACCCTCGCGAGAGGTCGCCCGACCCTGAGGCTCGCAGCGTCCTGGAGAAGATGAACAGTGCTCATACAAGGGCACGCACCGGAAAAACAAAAAATTCGTGTGGACAATTTTGGAAAAAAAAAATGAACAGTGAGCTCCCAGCACGCCGAGAATGCTGAAAAGCCCAAGGCAGCCTTGGGCTTTAGCCTTCCAAGTACTTGCTTTCCCATTAAGAGACTTCAAAAGCTGGTTCTCAACACCCATTTTTTTGCCCAAAGGGCTTTTGATGCTCAAAGCTCCTTTCAAAGTTACTCCCAACCGTACCCGTAGCTGTAGCCAATATTTTCTCGAAAGAGAGTGCAGGGGAGTCGGCATTTGGGAGAGAGAGAAAGAGAGTGCAAGGGAGTCTTGGGGAAGTCTGACGTATGGGCCCACTTCAGACACGTGTCATTATTTTAGATCCCTTGTGCTGGCTACGTTAGAGGCACCTAATGTTTTCTCGAATGATAGTATGCGGCAGAAAAAACCCAAGAAAAAGCTGGTTAACTTGGCCACTGTGTCCGAGGCTCCCCTTTTTATGCCCACGTCTGCAGTTTCCATATGTAGAAAATGTCACCTTCTCTATAAACAGATTTTCCTATCCGTGTCATTATTTTGCATTCATTCTTAAATCCATTCGTTTCGCGAAAAATGACTTCCAAGAAAATATTTTTCGAATTTTCCGATGTTCATTTCACGGAAAATGAACTAGTCAAGAAAAATATTTTCCATCATTAGGAAAAAAAAACATCTTTAAAAGTGAGGAAAACGTTTTCTACTTTTGAGAAGTGGAAAACGTATTCCATAACTTCTTCCGTCTTGCTTCTTTTTACCAATACATTTTCGTTTTATTTTTTTGCTTTCTTTTTCTTTTTCTTTTCTTTTAAATCGAGTTTTTAATTTTTTTCCTTTTCTGTTTTTCTTTTCTTTCTTTCCTTTTCATCTTCTTCTTTGGTGGCGGCCGGTGGCCGGCCACGGCAAAGATCCGGCAACCGGCCGCGATCGGCGACCGGCCGCAAGCCCGGCTCGAGCCTCACCCGGGCCAACGAGGCTCCACCTAGCCCGATCTGGTGAAGCGAGATCAAGCCTCGCCAGATTGAGCGAGGCAGAGCTCTCGCCGGCTTGGGGCGGAGCTCGCAGCGGCGAGTTGGGTGGGACTCGGGCCTCGCCCGAGCTTGCCAAAGGTTCATCGAGCTCTAGCAAGCCGCGAGCTCATCGGATCGGCCACGCCCTTGGGTCTTGGTCGGCCGTTGAGAAGCCAGCCATCGTCGGGTAGGAAGGAGTCGGCGGCAGCGAAAGGAGGAGGAAGAAGGAGGAGGAAGGAGGAAGGAAAAGAAAAAGAAAGAAAAATATAAAATAATAAAAATTTCAATTTTTTTAAAATACAACTAATTAAAAATTAATTTTAAAAAATAAAAATAATTTTTTTGGTGAAGTTAAGAGAAAAATAAAAGTAATTTTCGGTCAACTAAAAATATTAAAATTCAATTTTTGACAAATAATTAAATTAGCTAACAAATGGTGAAAAATATTTTCCACTCAAAGTTTAAATTTCGGTCGAATATTGGAAAATAGTCATTTTCCTAGAAAATGACTTTCGGGAAAATGTTTTCCTGAAAAAAATGACTTCCAAAAATATATTTTCGAAAATATGATATTTTATGCGAGACGAACGATTCTTAAGCACGTCATAAATACTTGGACGCCCGATCGGCCAGCCAGAACACTTACCGTCGTTTTAAATCCGATGTAGCTGTCATGGTCAGCTGTCTTTCAATTCTCACCCACAAAACTCAAGACAGAAAGCTGCACCAACTACCACCATAATACCATCGACTCATAAAGTACTCGAATAGCACCACCGGTATCACGGTACATAATCATGAATAGCTTGTTGCATTGGAAGAACACAAATAAGCCAAAGCTCAGCTGGATGCTCTCTTCAATCGTTGATTTAAATGCATGACTTTAAGTAGTAACTTGGATTAGAACATCTAAAGTTCGATTGTTTTTACATTGTATCGATTAATAAACGGATACCTGTCGTATAACTCTAGACAATCATAGAAAAATCCATCTTGCTATATAATTCTTATGACCAATCTTTTAGCCATACAATTCTACACCCTTCTACTAAAATGCTCCTACCACCTACTTTTATATAATTCAATTCCTTATCTCATGTGGCGATAGACTTAAGTCATGGGTAAATTGCAAATGAACCAATCTATAGTGTAGCCTCCCGTACTAAAATGCAAATGAACCATTATCCGCTCTTCCTTAGCGACCTCCGTGCAGAACATCAAAAATCGAAATCGGAAAAAGCGAAAGAGCATCGACATGTAATTGAGATTCTTCAAATATTAGAACAATTAAAACCAGACGGTTTTATGATAGTATTATGAGATTCGAGATGGAAAGCGATAGGCATGAGAGTATTATTGAAGACGGGGCATTGAAGATGGTGCACACCCGCTTGCCGGTCGGTGGACACCACTCAGACTAGACAAAATGAGATCCATACTGGATATCATTCACATGTTTTTACCCAGCTTGATTGAACTTAAAAGGGAATATGTTTTGGGGCCAAATGCTCAAAAATGTCCCTAAATTTTTAGCATGGTTGTACAATTGTTCCCGAACTTTGAAAAGCTACATACTATCTCCCTCAATTTTGGTGCCATTGCATTATTGTCCTATAACTTTGACAAACTACTGATTTCCCCCTCTAAGCTTTGACTTGTATTGTAGTCTCTAATTTTTCGTCAGCTTAGCTGTTAAGTATTACACGAAAGTACATTTGCTACAGCAGACTCTTTGTTCCTTCTTCTATTACTCACCGCGTCCCTTCTTCGTTCTTCTTATTTTAGGCTTTCTTACTTAGAAAATGAACATTCTTTAATCCATTATCTGCCTTGTCTTATAGTAGTAAAATCTCGCTCCTTCAATTTCTTATGCTAAAATAACATCTCTTAAATATTCTTAATTTCATGAGCCATGCATCCTCTCTGTTCTTTTGACTTTATTAACCATGTAATTGAGGCGCCTTTTTTGTCAAGAAAATTGAATAGCTCCATTTTTAGGAGATATTTGACGGCTATGCAAATAAAAAAACTAACGACCGCAATGAAAGACAAAATTTAGAGGGGTAATCCATAACTTTACAACGTTTTGGACTATTGTATTATGGTGGCCCAGTTGAGAACGGTACTCTAAAACTTTTAAAAATCCAAGGGCTATTGTGCAACGATGCCCAAATCTGTGGGGGTTTTAAGTAATTATCCTTTATTTTCTTAGCGGTAATTCAACTATGGATATCGACGAGTTAGTTACTGTTTTGAATCTACGAAACTTTTTATGCGATTCTATATACATATATCATAAAAATAAACTTCCTCACACTGTTCTAATTGCGTTCTACTTGGATACACGATGCAAACCCAAAAATAAAAGGTCAAAAAAGATTAATCGAAAGCCTGTTTGTCGTTGTAATTTGGTTTTTTCAAGCAATGATGGACCACATCAGTAAACTTTTTCAGTAATTGAGTAGATTCTTAATAAGGTGCAAGATGTCATATCAATATCCCTAGCAACTCCAAAATTCATTATGTGTCAATCTTACTCAGAATGAAACATCAGGTGTAAGCTTGCGTAATGCGCATGACTCTTGCTGCAAACGGAAATCCACTGGATCAGTTTCCTTCCAATCACCACTCTCACCAGTTCAGAAAATGTATGGAATAAGAGCCTTGACATCTTCAGGAAAATCCTCAAACTTGGAAGTGTACCACCTCCTGGTGACATGACTCCTGCCCAGGAAGTAGAAAAGTACGCCCAGAGTCCAGGAGCAAGAATAAACCGTCTGGGCAATGAACGAAATCCCCACAAATTCTATGGCTTCAAAGAAGTAGTGCGGGCAAATGACCCGGCCAAACAGACCACCCGTGGGGATCCTGTACTCTCCGTCGCCCTCCTGCCTAAGCCTGGAGAGGAGTATATGGTGGTACAAGTTGCCAGCCATCCCGACCAGGAATAGCGCTATTCCCGGATAAACCAGGTCGACCGGTGGGTTGGGAAGACCCTGGGACAGGTGCTGGGAGTAGATCAATGTCGCGGTTGAGAGGAAGTAGCTGAAAGAGATGAGCACCATGGAGTCCACACCCATTCCTCCACTAAACTTGTGAACAAACAAGACCTGAGGAAAAGTTTTGTAGTTGAAATGAATTTGCTCGAGAAGTTATACAAGTTGCCGGATTCCCCGCTTCCTTTTCATTTGAGAACTGAAAAGAGTTGTCCTAGAAATGCATTTTGCAACACTTTGAAAAGGGTTTTCAAATCTGAATTCCACATATCACGTTACTCTCTAGTGCTAACATATTTCAAAGAAGGAAGGGTTTCGTATCCTTGAAGAGTGCCTCAAGGCACTTGTATGCTCAACGAATAAATCCCTCTAGAGTGCAAAAACCAAAGACATAATCATGTCTGTCCAAAACCAAAACGGCCTCGAATTGGAGAAGCAATAGAAAAGAGAGAGAGAGAAAGTTGTAGCTTTACCTCGAGGATTCTCTTGAAGAAATGGAGGGAGATGGCCGATCGGAGGACCAGAAACCTGAGGCCCCCGCCGGGGAAGACCGCGAAGGAAGCGAGGCCTGCGAGGAAAGCTGGCGAGTAGAGGACCAACATCCCGGTCCTGCTCGGGACTTTCTTGTTGGCAGCGAGGGTGAACTTGGAGTACTGCAGGTGAACTCCTCTCACCTCCGACAAGCCCGCATTCGCCAGCGAGGCCGCGGTCACCACCGACATGGCCGTCGTGAACAGCGACGGAGGCGGCGGGTATATGAAATTCAGTATCGTCGATATAACCATCCCTTCTCTAGCGTGTTTCTCTGCGGCGGCCGAGATGACTCTTTGATAGCCAGGTGGTGAGTCTGGTTTCAATTGGAATTGGGGTGTGTGGTGATCAGGAAGTGCACGTAGGCTGAAATTTATTGGTGGATAATAAATAGGAAAAATGCCAAGAAAAAGTTATAAATTTTACCTATCGTGACAAATTTATCTCGAACTTTTATGACACAAAAAAACTCCTAACTTTATCAACTGTGACATATTTTTGTAACACAAAAAATCACAAACTTATCTTGCGTGACACATTACTCCAAACTATAAGATATTTTCATCTTTTAATTTTTATTTTTCTTTTTTTAAAACTTTTCTCTCTTTTTTTTTCCTCTCTTCCCTCCTCTTTTCCCTCCCCTGACACCGATGAGGGCCGCCCTCACCTGAGCCAGCTTCCATCCGCCAACGGCAAAGGGAAGAGAGAAGAAGCAAAAAAAAAAAAAAAAAAAAAGGAAAAACAGAAAAAGGAAAGAAAAAGAAGAAATTAAAAATTAAAAGACAAAAATGCCTTCAGCCATAGAATTGGGGTAAATATATTGAAGTCAATAAAGTTTGAGTTTTTTGTATCACAAAAAAATTCAAGATAAATTTGTCATATTAAGTAAAATTTAAAAATTTTGATTACTTCTTTCCTAATAAATAAGAACTCAACTACCCCCGCAACTACGTCAACAGAATAAGTCGGTAGTAGTAGAAGGTGTAATGACTATATGTACAATTCTTTTGCTTGCGTTCGGACGCGAAATTTCAACTCGCGTTCACGTGCAATGTCGTGTGAAAAATCTGTTCTTATAACTGGGTGGAGGCAGAGCACGTAATTGTTCGACCGTAAGGCCTAAATCAGCTCTCGAGGATGCTCGGCGACATTGATACATCTCTCAACCATGCTCGGCGACATTGATACGTCTCTCAACCATCACCCGGAAAGTCGAAAATGGAAACTCGAAAAATGGTACCACCCCGACCCACCGCAACACCATTCCGTAGGCCTCGTCATCCTTCTCACTGCACCAACCTAATTTGCCGGTGATCATGGTTACGTAAAACGACAAATTAGAACTGCTGACGACGAGAACATTCCCGGTCAATCAACAGTCGACTTGAGGCCCACCTGCCACCTTCTTAGACCTAATTCTGCATAAATATGCTTCGTGGTCTACGGTACTAATGATTTCACTCCCGCGGAACCGCACCTAGCAACCAAGGGGATCAAATTTGAACTTGGACGACACATAGATTTGCTATCCTCAATAAAATAGTCAACCCATGGTCACCTTCGATCCTCTTCGATTCAGATGACCAAGGCCCGAATAGATCTACCTGCGCCATCGTATCAAATTCATATGCACAAAAGATCTAAAAGCAGCAGACTAAAAATTCAAGACTATTGAACATGCTGGAGCGTGGCTATCTTAGTATGGCATGATGACATTAGAATTCTTAAGCAGTGTGAATGACCAAACCACCTCTTTTGCAACAAGCTAACTGTCGAGAGGATCGGTGGTGGGACAAATTCTGCAGGCCGACTGTAAAGCTTTTCTTGGAAGACAAGAACCAGCATCCTACATTAACAATTTTACAAAAACCCCCCATACACTAGAATACATTCGGGGCATAGACACAAACAAAGAATCAAATTGAAAATTTAAGAACACACACCTATACCCTCTATACAACACCCACCCCAAAATTGGTATTCATTGATTACAATGTAGTAAACCAACCCCACCAACCTCCTCTCAGAGAGGGATGCCTAAAGGTCAGCAAAAGAAGGCCCAGTATCGAGATTATCACAATCCATCAATCACGTCCTTTTAGCACCGTGCCATAATACACCACTAGCTCTTCCAATGGCAGAGTCTAAGCTTGAACATGTGGAGCTCCTTCCTGACAACGTGAGATGTCACTGCCCTCAACACATCCAATGAACTAGCGGAGGCTTGGCTTCTAGTTGTAGATTCTCACAGGCTTCTCAAACGTGTGACGATTCTGCAAAATTGAACATTCTCATAAGCTTCTTTTCTTTCCATTTTTTTATGAGATGAATTTTCTTTATTTGGCAGAGGGAAAAGGAGATTTTCAATCCGCTGCTATTGCATAGAGGTCACACTAATCGAGTTTTTGTTTATCTAGCCCAAATAATTCCATCATGTTAGAAGTAATCGACAATGCCATAAGACCCTCCATTGCAAATTTTAAAATCTTAGGAAATTGTTATAGTGGGGTTAGAGTAGCAGGTCAATGGAGAATCAGCGTGGCTATCAAAGGTAGAAAGGGCAGATCCTACGCGATAAGACGAGCAAACTAAAGCAGAATGATAACAGAAAAGGGCAATGAGACAGACCAATTAAAGTATAGTGCAAGAACTTAGGATGACAAGGATAAGTGTGAAGGCAAATTTGACGGCCAGTGTTGAAGCTTTGAGCAAAATAAGGGGAACCCACTTTAGGCGGATTGGATACAAATAAAATGTAACTGAGGCCAGGCGAGTGGTGGTTGTAAGGTTGCTTGCACTTGGTGTTAGACGGAATACGAACTCATTCTATGCACCTAAACCACACAACTCAATTCTGTTCCTAAAAAAAAAAAAAAAAAAAAAAAACCTGTTCCTTGAACCATCAATGCAACCTCACTGGGTTGTATCTATAACACGTTCCCTTTCAGTAAAGGCCACCAAGGCTCATCGGTATCACTCCCAGCTATCAAATAAGCATATGAAAGAGGAAGGGGGGGACCGGATCAACATGCCATTACCCACCTTCGTTTAAGTCCCCCAAGAGAAAACAGCAATTTTTCGATGTTCATTGCACTGGTCAGAATTTGATCATGCACAATAGACTATTTCGGAAAAAGCATCTAGTACCTAAGCAAGGGAGAATAGATCCTCAAAGATATGTCCTTTGCTTATCATTTCATCAACCATATCCTAATTCCTTTACCCAAAAAAAAAATACACAGAGCTCGTGAAAAACTACCTGATTGACAGCATATGACCTTTTTGGAGCATTATCAGTATGTTCCAGTCCAAGATACTGCTCCCAAGCCCCATAGACATCCCTCCTCTAGGAAATCAAAGAGCAGTAGTCATTAAATGACTCCAGAAGTTGCATTTAATTAAAGAAAGCATGAAGACAAATGGTCGGATTTCCTTTTCTGTGTGTGTGTGTGTGTGTGTGTGTGTGAGAGAGAGAGAGAGAGAGAGAACCTGAAAACGGGTAGAAAGAACATCAGTGTCTTCAAGATACTCCGGACGACCCAGTGACAGAAATGCAAACCTCCACTGACATTATAGAAGAAAAAGAGAGAATCATGTGAGGGCCAGTGATAGAGATGAATCATGAAAAGAAGAGTAGAAAGGCATGACATGCGTTATGTACTATCCATCAAGAGTGCCAACCCTGACAGTAAATCTCAGCTCATCAGTTGAGCACATTATGAGACAGTTTACCTTAACCTCAACACACTATACCTTTGCAAATTCTTCATCTGGAACCTGCAATTTTTTCTGTATACGAACTTTAATATCCGATAGGGTCTCGCCTTCATGGATAACCAGAAAAAAGGGTTCCCCAAAATTCTGAACCTATTAAAAATAAAAAATGATTCAATACCAAGCATTACAAGGGCACAATGGAGAAGAACTGCATGAGATCAAAAATCTGAGTAGTGTCCAAAGGAAGAATATGCCTGTCCACTCATCATCACCTGGTTTTGAGTAGTATCCTTCATAAAATGATAAACGTGAATAAGACGATCATGAGGACCAAGGTTCTTCTCCTCTTCGGGAATCTGCAGAGATGAAGTGTGATGTTAACATACTACTGGAACCTAATAACCACCCAGATAAACCGACAACTGATCTCATAAGCAAGGGCGATCATCAACAGAATCATCAAAAAAAAAAAAATTACTCAATCTAATATGCTTTTCTACCTACCTTCCAAAGTTCCACTGATTAAAACAAAATTTAGATTCAGGAAAAAGTTAAAAACCGGATGGACATACAACAAATTCTGTGTGAGGAGGAGCAGTTTAATAGCAGAAGGGATATGCTTATGAACATAGTTTGCAAGTTACCTCCTCTGCACGCAAAGTCCAGTATTGGTCATTTATATTCTCAATCTTTTCATTAAGTGGGAAAATCTGCAAGCAACATAATTGCAATTCTCAATGAGGAAAAGAAAATTAAATAGCACACAAAGATTAGAATCAACTCCAACAGCAAACACTTTGACAAGGGTCCCATTAATGACCTTGTAGATCTTGTGATAAAAAACTTCAAGCAACCTCAGTTCGGCACTCGGATGGGATAAATCCACCTGCATGAATGAGAAATTAGTAAAATGAGCCAAAATCCTCCTGAACATGTGCAAGAAAGAATTATGGACCTTGCAGACATGAATTAGATAAGTAATGTAGAGTGGAAATACTCTTCATGCTTGCAAATATAAACATGATGTGGATTTGAAGTTTGAACTGATCATTTATGACTTTAAAAGCAGAAATATTTAGAAAAGGAATTCTTGGATTACCTTTGTCTTAAGGTCATTTATAACATCGCCAACAGTGCATTGTTTTGGCAACCTTATGGAATGAATAACAACCTGAAAATACAAGGTCCTATTAGGGGGATCACTTTTAATAGAGGACCAAGCAAGGGAAACAGACATAGAAAGTAAACATAGAAATGTAAATCCTGAAGACTGCACTTACTTCATCTTTAGTTGCATGATGAAAAGCCACCTTCAGAGTTTTCAAACCTTGCAGTTCAGGCAGGGGGATATCCAAGACTTCATAATAAAGGATATCTGAAGTCTAGCAACATAAAAGACAAGCAAAGTCCCTTTCAGCTCCCACAACACAAAGGTCTACAGAATAACAAATAAATCTGAAAGAACTCCCAAAAGCTACACCAGTCTTAAGGAAACCTGATTATAGTGAACAAGCATGTCACACAAGTGCTCCGCTCCTCGATACTTGATTGGTTGAGGTTTAGGTTGTTGGGAGTAGCAATTATGAGGCGTTAGCCTAATTTTGGATGGATCATTTAAACTGAGATGGTGGGCCACTCTTTCCACGACATCATCATAGTTATGAAGCTTCGACCTACAAAATTAAAAAATATATATATAAGTGGAAAAAAATCTGAAAACATTATCCCAGCCCTTGACCCCACTTTTATGGCCCGTCTATGCAGACAAGACACACTTGGCTCAAAGGAGAGAGAGAGTGGGATTTACCCAAAACAAGGTGTTTGTACAGCTTTCCTCTAACTTTTAGAATAGGAAACAGATTTTTAAATGGGGCACCTCAAATCTTTTGAAACGTGACGAAATTAACATTTAAAGCAACATCAGTTTCTTTTGTAATAATATATGTAGAAATTCATGTAGAAACTCATGAAAAGGCCAAATGCGCTTTCTGGCTCGTGATAAGGATGAACCAAACACTCCACAATATTTTCTTTGTAAAAACTGCATTCCAGTAATGCGATGTGAAAGTAGAATATTAGAAAAGTTAGAAGTCTCTGATAAGCTAACATAGATCTCAATACTGTTTGACAAGAAGCTTTACGAGTGTTCTAAAGTTTGTTCATTGTGAAGCTTTTTCATTTGGGAAATGATTATAGAGCTGATACATGAAGAAAATTGTGGGAAAGTGGGGAGACAGACCAATCAAAGTAACACCCATTGTCCACAAAAATAACTGCACATGCATATATAGAATCAAGATAATTTTGTGTTCAGTTTTAGTTTCACTTGTCTGAATACATTCAATTCTAACTAAGTTGTTATGACACACAAAAATAACATTAGTTTTTTATTGTCTTCAACTCATTTAATTCATCACAAGAATTTATTGAGTACAACCAAAACTACCCTTAGTTTTAATCATATATTAGTGTTTGGCACTTTGAATATCTCCTTCTATAATGTAAGTATATTATCACAATGAAATTTTTTCGGTCCCCATTTGTGTCCTAATAAATTAATTGTACCAATCATTTAGCATTTGACTCCATTTTCTAAAATTTTACATCTTTTGCCTTCTCAAATAAACCCATGATTTTCAGAAGAAGGTTATGTATGTTTGTATCAGTCAATCAGTCATCATGCCATTCAAGCGGCCTACCCCTTCCTTGGGCAACTATCATAGATCAAATATATTCAATTCACGAACTTACAACTCAAGCGAGAACTCATCCTCTTTGGGTTTCTCCAATGATCGGAAACGAACAACCTGGGATTGGACGAATGAATGTCACAACACATTAGTAGCTAGCACCACCCGGTAATGCACTTGTGTCAAACTTATAAAATATATGTAAAACAGAGTACAAAATTAAGCCAAGAATCACAACCATTGGAGTAGATTTGACATTGACTCTATGCTATTGAAAATTCCTTAAAATAGTCAAATTCAAAGGCTTCACACTGTTTAGGCCAAAAAAAAAGGCTTCACACTGTTACTCTGAACCATTGTCAACTCAATAGTAAAATCAATCATTACCAAATCATGAATTAATGCCCTCTGGCAACAAGAGGAATGAGAAACTTAAACTGGGCCAGTTACCATAGTTCAATTAGTCCTTCAAAACAAAATTAGCCGGCATGACCAGGTGACCATTGGTGGAAGTTTTCTTTAGATGATTAAAAAAGCGGAGGTAAAAAAGAAGAATGAGGAGAATCTTTATCCACCTGACGATTGTGCACATATTCCATAAATGCTGGAACATCAGGATAGCGATATTGTTCAGCACTGCTAGCTTTAGACTTCTGATAACAAACTATATCTCCATCTTCAAGCTATAGAGAGAGATGTCAAGAATGAATCAGATAAACAATGACTTTAACTACATAACCAAAGTAGGAAGTTTTGATTTAATTAAGAGTCCAAAAAGGAGATAATTCAGTGCATCCAAGACATACCTGACTAGCACGGAAAGTGAGCTTCTTATCAACATGTTCGCACATGACATTAGGCTCAAATTTGATCTCCTGAACACGGTTATGAAACAGTCACCAACTATACAACCAAGTACAAAGAGAATGCAGATAATCAATAAGGACAAACAAACCTCAAAAAGGTCAATCTCTTCATCCGGAGAGAAACCAGCCATTTCATTTAGTTTTGCAAGTATTTCAGCTGGCTTACTATTTACTTTTACAAAGAGCCTTCCCACATACCTAAACATCAAGAGAAAGCATAAGCGTCTGTCCTTAATTCATATAAATAACATTCCAGAAATTTTCAGTACCGAAGTTCCTCTTTCAAAGGGTCATAGAGCTTGAAGAAGAGAAGAATTTCCTCTTTAAGCTTCTCCAGCAGTGGCACAGGGCCCAAGTCCTGAATAATTTACAAAATCAGTGAAGTTCCATCTATAAGGATCTATTTGAGTGAGCCAAGTCAATAATAACTATGGATTCACTGCTTAAAAGAATAACTGAAAAAAAAATCGCTACCCAACCTCAAGAGAAGTACAGTGCAGTAGACAAGATGAGATTACCTGCCCCAATTCTACCTCCAGAAACAGTTTCAATTCAGCACTTTGCTTGTTGGATACTTCTCTCAATTGCCCAACCTACAGCAGTCCAGACTTACCTTGTTAATAGAAGTGGTGCACCGCATTTAAATATAATGTCATCCTACAAATCATATTGCTTTGTAATAACACTCAGAAGAGAGGTGGACATTTCGCCCAACTAAAAGGTACTCTCTAAATCAGCCCACTAACTTCCAACACAAGTGACAGTTAAAAAATCACCTAAGAGCACAAACTACAATAGTATACACGACCATAAGAGGAGCAGCCAAAACAAAAATATGATATTTCACCTTGACAAGAAAAAGATTGACTCAATCTAACAGAACCTGTGCCCACCAAAATATAGATGTCGCAACACAACTCAAAGTGTTAAATGAAGTGTTAATTCAAGATCTAACAATTTGAAAATGCTAACCAACTTATCACAACACATTGACCAAGTCAGCATTTCTAGTTTCTATCAACCTCCTATTAAGCCCCAGCATGACTAAAAGAAGTTTTACACAAAGCAAACCAATTAAATTGAAGTGATAAGTATATATATTGCAATCACGGCAAAAAAAATAGAGGCCAGCTAGAAAGGAGAATGACCTAACGAAGTGAGGAAAAAAAGGCTTAAAATCTAAATAAAATGCTCACGGATTGTCCTTCTTCCTGAGGTAACAGTGGCCGATTAGGACGATATGTATGGTTTTGCCGCTTTGCCCACAACCAGAACCGTTGACATTCAATAGGTATGCCAAACTCTTTAAAAACTTCCGCCTAAGAAGAAACATAAATTAGATAATACAACAAAAAGAGGAGAACAAAAAGGTATTTTAAAAGTTGGGATGCCAGAATGCCATGCAGTTTGACCTTAAGAGGATGCTGCATATGAACACCTGCAGCAAGTGGTCATCTAACAGAACTAAGGAGAAGGACGAGTAAAAGTAAGGATATCCACGATCACCTATTGTGGAGTAAACATGAGATAGATCCGTCACAGACTCAAAGCATGTCAACACCCAAATTTACATGCCATCACCACAGCATAATGTAGATACGACAAGCACTGGAGAAACCTAAGTCAACCAGACTCAATGCCTACAAATTAACATGCATGAATGTACTCAAGAAACGTAGAAAGAATAACAAAAACAAGCAGAAGGATTTCAACTAAAATGCTCAAGGTGCAATTTACATCCATAACAAAAACTAAAGATAGGCAGATTTGCAAACATCTCCATGCACTCATATGGAAACTGCGCAATCAGCTTCAGTAACTAGAACCATCAAAGTGCCACAAACCAGTAAGTAGTTGGCCAAATGCCATTAATTGGGACCACCAACAGATTCGCTATATTGCAAAATATTGGTTATACCATCTTTGAGAAGAAATGGAAATGCAGATACTTCAATCCACCCATCTTTCTGCCTTCGTCTTGTGCTATCTCTTCAGCCATAGTAAACGGATGTATGAACATAGGAGGACAATTGATGAGTCGGAAAATAAGGAACCCTTATCCTGCTTAGCATTTGTTTAGAACATTAAGTGACTTCAAATCATTTATTAGTCCACTTCAAGTTCAAAGCCTTCTTAAAAATACCAGCTTCCCTTCTAATTAGGAATAAATGACTTCAAATCCACCTCATAGTTACTGTCATGACGAGACTAATAGAGCATAATATCTAAGGCTTCATGAAAAATTCTAATCTAATGGAAATTAAAATGAATAAAAAAACTGTTACACCATTTTAACTGACCTGTGAAATAAACAAATGCAGAAAAGATATATTCATTGAGTCAATTGATATGATTTCAACTACAAACTAAAACTCAAAATTGAGGATCAACAGCATAGAATACTGGTTTGTGTTGGGTAGTGGCGGATCCTGATGAACAAGAAATTTAAGCATGGAGGGTACAGAAATCCCTTCAGCAGGAAATATTATGTCTTTATATCATGCTCATGCAATGGTTCTACCCTACGTCATTCCAAACATACGAGGGCACACCATCCTCAAAAGGCAGAAAGCTTGTAATGATAACATTGCAAATAGATGATTTGCAATTTACAATCAAAAAGTGGAGAGTTCATTCACAATTTATACGAGCAAAAAGTAGAGACAGTGAGTACCTTGAGAACCTGAAAGGACTTCTGCTTCTCAATACGAAAACTTCGTACTTTATCATGATCCACAAGATCAAAATATATGTCTCTGCCAATCTGCTCATGTAGGTCCCCATCACGAGCAACCTAGCATTGCCGGTGTAGTACATTCATTGAACGCAGCCAAGGCAAGGGACCACATTACAAGAAAATGCAATTTCTCCAGTAGACATTTACCTTTATGATGGTATATAGATGTGCCTCGGCTTTTTCTTTTCTCTTCTTTTCCTTCTCTTCTTGCTCTTTCTTCAATCTTATCTGGAGACAAACCATATTTTGGCATCATTGGCATCATAACTATTAAGTTACCCCATTTTTAATAGATGGCAAACGCCTTACCCTAAGGTGCTCAGCAATGTCCTTCTCATCCACACTACAAACAATTTTGTCCTTGTCACTTTCACGTATATATACTAGCATATACGCATTTGAGTATTTTGTGAACTTGAATGGAGAACTGTTGAACCCAGGATTTGTTTGTGGTAACTGTTGAATGCAATAAGCGGAGCAGGAAGCTATCAAGAACAAAACAACAAGTAAATGAAGGGATCAAATAAATGTCCAGAATGAAATACCTCTTCCTCTCCCCCATATTGTTCCTCCAACGCCCTCTTAATATCTTCCTTTGTCACCCGTTCATCATCAAACTTGAACCTACATAAAGCAAACCTTGCCAAGTTATCAAAGGTAAAATATGCCATCTGAAGAAAAATAAGAAAGCAAATAATCAATTACATGGTTGCACCATGCAGGTACGCGACTCGAGAGGCATAACCTTCAACATGTACATTAAGGAACCTCAAATAACAAAATTGCAGTTACATGATTGCCAAAATGAAGACAGAAACAAATAAAGTGCATATGGCTGCACATTCCATGTTTTGCCAATCAGAATACAACAATCTTTTTCCACACAGACGATCAGTAATAAAATGGTCATATTGACAACAGCAACTTAGAAGTTCAAAAACTGTGATGCATACCACTGGTCTGAGAGGGTTGGCCTAATGTAAGCATAATAGTGTCCCCCATGCACACCGCCACTGTGAACCAAAACACTGCCACCAATATATTTATAAAAAAAAAAATTAGCTACTGTTGTTGAATCATGATAACGCAAAGAGTAAGTAACACAAATGTTTTCTTCTATCTGTAAGTAGCTCAACCGAAAGTAACAAAATATAGTGTTTAGCATTGAGACACTAAAATGACGACTCATTGGCCATAATATAATTTATTAATGAATAAACATGGCAAAAATCACAGCAAAAGGATAATCCTTAAACTAGGAATGTTTACTAAAATATTTTAAATTATTGATGCATCTAATTTGAGCGAATGAAAGATAATCAAGGAGAATCAACCATAGAAGTTTATTTCACTCGATAGGAATCTGTGAACAATGAAACACCTATCCACTCTTGAGCTTCATGTGTTCATTAAATCCTTTTAAATACATCAAATTAATATTCCACTGCTACAGAGAGCCTCGGATCCCAAACTGAATGGAGGATTATTGCTGAAAAGAGGGAAGAGGAAAGAATCTTCCTCTTGTGAAGCTAGATGAAGAATTGATGCTGTACTAAATAATAAATCAGCCAAGAAACAGAAAAAGCTTTGTAAGTTTTCCTTCCTTTTCTTTTTTTTTTTTTTTTTTTTTTTTTTTTTTGGGGGGGGTATTAGAAAATAGCTTCATAAGCATGTCACAATTAAACAGGAATTTTTCTTCAATCAGCAGAGTATGCTCGGATAATTCAACCAGGTATAGCATTTGATATCTTGTATAAAGTAGCTACAGATATTGCAAGCAGCCACCGACAAGGTAGCCTGAAACAAAATGTTAGTAATACCTGTGAAGTGTGTACAGGTTGCGGACACTCCGATCAGCCTCAGGTGACAAATACTTTCCATTCTCTCTATCGAGATCAAGTTGCAAAGGAAACTCATAACGATCATTTATCTGTTTATTGTCGAACATAAGAACCATCAGCTATCCACCACAGAGCTATAAACATGAGAATAGAGAGCTGCACGATTAAAGACCCTCCACTCGATATCCAATGGTCACTATGACCGGTCATAAAAAGCGAATAACTTGTCATACTTACTGTCAATCAATGAACACCGAGATAAAATTTAGATTCCAAAAAACAGGAGAAAGCCAATTGACCTCCATACAAGCTAAATATAAAAGCACATCAGATTCAACCTTCAATGATGATAAGCTTTTACAAGCAACCAGCTTTCCAACTTTCAAAATCACAATGCTGAATGGATCACTTCTAGACAGGAAATTTTCTTCCTCATTCAATCAGATTAAAAAAATTTTAAAAATAAAGTTTCAGATTCTCTCATGTCAGAAAGGCCAGACACAATAGCTACAGCTGATACAGCAAGATTAAAGCTGAATGCTTCAGTCATTTCCCAATACTGGTGACTTCAACAGTGTGGCAAAAACAGAACGTTGAAGCTAAAAGCTATGCAAGTCAACCCAAAGCACGTCATGCTGCATACGAATGTAAAGCTGATCCCACATAAACAGAAAAATTCTTCATATGAATATACACTTCATAAAAGTTGGATTTATGGGCCAGTGGAACTTTAAAAAATGTTCTAACCCGACTACTCTGAAATGGAAGATGTCTTTATGCAAAAAGAGACACTGAGCAAAATAAGATTTACTATTTGCTATCACCATAATTCCTAGATTTAAAAAAACCAAATCAGCAATTCAGAAGTCATACTATTACTGTTCTTCTTGTCTTAATTTATTAATAGTTAGATATCACATTAGCTTTCTCCAACCTTAGGAAACCAAGGACAGATATCTCATTTTCCATGTCATTGACAATAGGGGCTAACTTCATGCAATCAATGGAATTAAATTTTTGAGTAACATGCAGAGTCCTGATTTGGACTCAACCATTCAGAACAGCCAAAATAAAAGCACGAAAAAGTCGCAAATGTGAAGCTTATTCACTATAGCCAAAGTATAAGTACAAGAATGTTGCACATGTGAAGCTTAAAATCTCCTTCGTAAAATTTAATGCTAGAAATGCATCTTCTTGACTCTCAACGCTTTTCATTGACAAGATAAGCCATACAAAATCTTGACTTAATCAGAATTAATTTCATAAAATTGTCCAAAAACCTCTGAAATCTATTCCTGGTGGACTACCCTCATTATGAGGTAGTTACTTCTTATCTTTCTTTTGATCAGTCTTGAATGAACCCCCAAAAAATAAATTTTCCCCGGGCTGTGAGGACAATGACACACTTGATTAAAGGTGATTATCTGCATCTCTCAGTTAGTCGAAATGTAAACGCTCATTTACAATGGTCTACATCAATAACAGGTCCTGTCAATGATGTAGCATTTATATGACTTTTAAATTAGCCAGCACCCCCTAGGCACCGATTTCTGAATCTACATGGTTCACAAGAGAAAAGCATCAAACCAAGCTCTCTGCCTTATAGATTTCTGTCTGACATTCTTATCTAACAATACAATAAAAGATACACACAGCATCAGTCTTCGCTCAAGGCAACAAAAGTTTGAGGACTAACCTTAACCATAGTATCCCGCATAAAATCATACTCGAACCTTTTTAGCTGAAGTTGAAGAACAGGGGGGAAGTCTATAAATAGTACACCCTTCTTCGCATCCTGACAAATGTACAAGCAAGTATTCATGCAAATTCAAAGGTTACATATTTCATCACAACAATACTCATTCAGTCAAGCATAAGCAACATATTCCATAATCATGAGAACAGCTATTGCCAGGTAAAAGGAAAAATAAGAGAGGATGAAAGAGAAGTGATTCTCGACACCAGTCAAAACATATACAACTATCTAACAAATATCACTAACAAATAAAAACCACAAACGTGACCCTTTATTATTAATCATAAAAACCATCAGAAGGCTGCAACTATGATTGCTGCATGGAACTTCTAAGAAACTATACTCCGCTTCATTCATGCACAGTTTTTTATAAACAGGTTAAAAGAAGATGAAAATTGAAGCAACCATAATTGATGCTGTCTCACCTGTAAACCATGTTGTTCGGCATGATATCGATTATCACCTTCAAGTCTCTCCACTTCCACGTACTTGTCAAAAGAAGCATATACATCTCGACAGCCTTTTACATCAAGCTGAAGATCTATTTTCACACAAGCAAATTGTATTAGGGAAAAAAAAAAATCAAATGCCCAGCGATAATTTTTGCAAGAACATCTTTTTGTGGCACGCTATATGTACTCTGATTTCTATATATAAATTTCTTTCCATTATCAAAATTCCCCATGTTTTCAGAGACTACGAGTTAAGAATACATACCGTAAAAGGACTCCTTCCTCGTTGATGTGTAGTCCACATTTATGCATTCAATATAGTTCATGTGGTGACCTTCAAACAGCTGCTGAATTGTACCCTCCACAACAGTTCCCTAAACAGATGAAAGGACAGGTCTGCATACTTGAAGCTAGGGACAAATATAGGCCGGTCCATCTTTATAAAATGTAATAAAAAGGTCAGGAAATACCAGAAAAAAATTACAAATTGAAAAAATCCCATTCTCGGTTCTCACTACCAGTTCAAGGAGAGAAGGGAGAGACTTTGACTTTTTTAAGCTTTTGCAAGGATAATAAAGATAGATTACTTAGTGAAATTTCATGCAGTTATTTCGTTTATTTTCCTCTGCCAAGAAACAAAAAGTTGCTTGCTATCATCTCTTCCTCCTTTCACTATTTCCTTTTGTCCTCTCTTGGGCCTTTTTACCCAGAACAGCAAATAAATAACAACAAACGCAAAGATTTTTCATACCAAAACTCATACCTTCATCTTGTCTTCGAGCTTTTCACAGAGAACCCGGTTAAGCTCTTGCACATCATGCTGCATGAATGAATCATAAGTGTCCCACCCAAAGGATTTCGTCAACTCTTTTGTCGCTACACTGGTATCACTATACTGGAGCTTATAGAATAAACTTTGCAAAGCAAGCGGTATGCTTCCTGAAGGCATATCATTCTCTGTCGTCGGCATATGATACACTGCCTGAAACCACAGGTCCAGATGAATATCTCCCAAATTATGATTTTAAAAGGAGATGAATGAGAGTGCATTTGCTACCTTTTTGAAGTAAGGTATATGATACAATGTCTGAAGAAGGGAATTCATGTAACAGGTAGCTCCTTGGTTCTTAAGACCAACATAACCAGTCTCCTTTTTAGAGTCATGTGACCAGTAATCGACTATTCTACGAACTTCGACATCAGCTTCAACAATACACGTGTCGTTCACCAGATAACCTCTGCTAGGATTATACAATTCACTAAGATGCATGAAGGAAGTAAAACCCCAATCGCTCTCCCGTGCATTGAACTGGTGCTGTGTCTCTGCAAAATCAAAAGACTGCAAAATGAAGCTCAAGAATATTTTCTCAATTCAGAACAAGAACAATATGAGGACTCCAATATGAGAACCATGGAAAGACAATGCCACTTAACCTCAGCATTTAATGACATTTAGTACTGTTAAGCACAGCTTATGAGCACAAGATCCCCAATCACAGGTGTTACTTCGGGCAGAGGACTACTTATCAACTAACTCTTTAGCACAGACTGAATTAAATCAGATACTTAGTCCAAATACAGTGCAATTTTGGAATCCATAGGAATGCAAATCTAATAAATACGCAGATGAGAAAATGAAAAATCCTTTATTGCATCAAAGTGAAGCACGAGAACTAAATTGGCAAAAGAAAATTACTCCAAAGGAAGTCAATGTAGCTAGTACCTTTTCTCACAGAGTATTTGTTGTGAATCTGATTAATAACAGTTAAGCTGAACTGCGCATATCTACTCCAAGCATATGGCAAGGCCGCCGAATCCGCAACATCCAGATATATTGACAAATGGTCCACATTATTCCCTTTTGGGAAAATAAGAATTCGCCTACCAAATATAAGATTAAATAAAATCTTACAAACTAAAGAAACCGAAGTAACTGCTGATTGTTTAAAATAGAACTTCAAGGAAACTTGGAGAAAGCTAAATACCACTTGTATCCGCCAACATAAAAGATTTCAGAATAGAGCTTCTTGGTGTTAAGCCTTGAGAAGTTCTCTATAGTCCAAGTGAACCTCCCCGATGGGGGATCATCAGCAATTTGTGTTTCGACTGTACCTGCAGCATCTGCTTGAACTACAAAACCAACACCAAACATTAACGACGCAACTCCAAAAACAAGAAATAACGCACAATATACAACATGAAAATCTCAAGCCGATATGCCACTAAAAAGAGGACAACGCACTCAGCCTCCAAGAGCATTACAACTACATGTCACCATAAGCAAGTTCCAAACTTTACAAAACCACAAGCACAACAAGCGACAGACTAATCAAACCTTCTGCTCGCCACTCTTTCCTCAGATTTCTAGGCTACCCGAAAAGAAAAATGAAGCATGTACGGAGCCACTCAATGCAGCTCCCAGAACTATAATTAGGAACACGAGTCCAGTATCCATATAATCAACCCTCCCGAAATGCTCCAAGCTCACTCGACGATCAAGCGAAACAAACACCGATCCGGCAATCCCTCGCTTTCCAGAAAACCTCATCCAAGCAGCTAGCCTCGAAAGCATGCAAATCCCTCGCCTCAATGCGCGGAGCGCAAACCGACCGGAAGAGGGAACAGAATTCCCACGCATTCACTGCGAACCGAAACCAAAACAAAAAAAAAACAAAAAAAGAGGAGAAAAAAAGAAAAAGAGACCTGGAACGGTACCTTCCATGGGCTGAGGACCCTCGGTGAACTCGGTGTTCGGGACCAGCATCTCGTCGTCCTCCTGCTGCAAAAGAGACAAGCACCACACGAGAAGTGAAGCGTGAGACCACGGATCGGATTACGCGAGCCCTAGGCAAGCAGCGAGCAGCTAGAGGGAGGGCGTCGATCGCGAAGGGGAACGAATCGCGGGAGAGATCGAAGGGGGGCGAATTGGCAGTCGGGACCAGTGACGAAATCGGAGAAGGAGAGAGAGAGAGAGAGAGGGAGGGAGGGAGGACGGCGATTACATCTAACGGCGGAGGAGTCATCAGAGTCATCGGTCGGAGGGCAGCGGCGGCGATCGGGCGTCTCCGGAATCGCCGATCGGGCTGAATCTGGAGAGCGAAGAGAGGTGATGATGTACGGACCGAAGTATGATGAAGAGGGAAAGAGAGAAGCTCTGCAACGTAAATTACCTCATGGTATTTCACTGGGCAATTTCTTTTCCTTTCGATTTTTCTTTTTTTTTCGGGGGGTCCATTTTTCCGTTTCTTGCCGTGATTCGCAATCTCGGCGAAGACTCGAGAGCTATTTTTCTTCTTCTATCTTTTTTCCTTTTCTTTTTATTTCTTCGGAAAATTTGGAAATATTCGATAAATTTCGCAAAATGAGGGGAAACGATTAATTTCTCCCCCATAGGACTTATGTCGGCGGTTCATTTCCGAAAATAATGTACTTACTCGTCACGTCACGTACGAGGAATAAAAGGAAAAAGGTTCTTGACTTGGAATTTTTTTTCCCAATTACCTCATGTCCCTCTAAACATCTCATTATCAACTTGATATGATCCTTTGACAAATGCAACTCAACTAGTTAAAAATGTTATATTTTGAACTAAATATTTGGGTAATTTGTAATTAAAATGTTTGCATAAAATCTATGAGATAGCAATCGACTTACTCGATTCTAAGAATGGATCCCCTCATTGGTATTAGAGCAAAATATTATTCCGGAAGTTTCAATAAAATTTATTCAAATTATGTGACGAAAGCGATTGTGGACACAATCACTCTAAAATCCAAGTAATGTGAGGTGCGATTCACTATTGTAGATACTTGGTATGAAATAACTTATGTATAGAAAAATGCTAAGTGCTTTCAAAGTATATCTACAGTTTCGATTCATTCATTTCGATCATTAAACACAGACCATTTTATTATTCGAAAATCGGCAAAGCCCATCCCATCTATATCCACACCTCTGAAATGGCCAGAGGCGAAGTATGGAAACTTCAAGAGGGACAATTGATTAAAATAGGTAAAAATCACCCTGACATACTCGAAATTTTCCCAAATTTTCGGATTGAATAGTGTTATTTGCTCCGTTGCCTACCCAATATAAGGCAGCTTGAGTTACCTTTAATTTAAAAGAAAAAAAAGAAGAAGAAGCTTTAGGTAGCCTTTTTTATTTCCACATAATAATTATAAAAGTACCCACGATCTCTCAAGAAAATTATAAAAGACTGTGGGATAACAATTTTATTATAATAACAGGATGAGATAAAACGGAAATTTTACTTTTGCCTTTGCTCCGCCATCAGTTTGTCTTCTCCCAATCTCAGTCGACTAAGCTTAGCTAGGAAGGTTCTTTTTCCTTTCTTTTAAATATTTTATTATTTTTCTAATTTTTTAAATTTTATTCGGTCTTGCTTTATTTAAAGTCAAAAAGGTTGCAATAGTATTAGCAGACAATAGTGTAACTCCACCTCATTCGAGGGCTATGCTTTTGATGAATGAATACAAGGAACTTTTCTTTCTCCCCTTTACACGTTCACGGCTAATTTTGATACCGATCCGACCCGGGATCGAAACCCGAAAGGCACGAGCAATGGAGAAAATATAAACGAATACAGGGTTTAGCTATAAGCGCTCTGATTATCATTTAAATTTACTTTATTTTATTGTTTAATTTGATACCAAAATCACGAGCATGATGGCATGTAGCCATGTCTAATTAGACCAATCCCACGACTTGTTGTAAACTTTCTCTGCGAATTGTGTCCCACAATTGTTGATCAAGATATTGCATTTACAATTTGCGATTGGTTCTACGTGATGTGAACAATTTGTGATGTATTAATGCATTTTCTTTGTGCCTATGGTGAGTGCATATATATTTATGGTTAGCTATGATAGATTATCGATGTCAGATGACTAAATCCATTGAATGATGCATGGGAATATACATACATTACACACACACGCATATATATATAGAATACTCCTTTGTTTCTTTTATAAGAATATTTCCTTATTCACGGCCGTGACATGAAACCATCTTCCATGAATAAGCAAATGATGCCTTATAGTGTGGACTTGCAAATACTAAAAAAACGAGAGACGATAAAAATGACATTTTGTAACACATTTATATCATTTATGTAGTTACAAGATGTAATGTGATTGCTACATCGATAGTACATTGAATATTAATGGCATATAGATCAAAGTATGTAGTTTGCAAAAAAGGATATTCCATTTCATTATAAATTAAGAAAAATGATATATAGATCATTGGTGCATCTTCGAAACCCATGATTTGGAGTACAATTTCATAGGAAAAAAAAACGAATTGCTTGCGTTGCTTATATAATGATGTGAATGAAAAATATTTTTATCATCCATGAAATCATATGTGCATAAATCGTTGTATATGGTTAAAATGCCTTTTATTAATTAATTTTTTGAAGAGATATAACTAATCATTATTTTAATCGATCACAGAAAGATCTTATGAGTCGTGCTTATGCTCTAATTTGGCCCATGTAGCTGGTGTTTTGAATCATATGGCCCAAAAAATTGGATTCTTCTTATTCTTAGGCTTCCACTCGTCCATGGCCTTTTCTTGCCCATATTGTCGCAAGCCCATTCATATTCTCAAATCCCATCTTTCAAAGCCCTTTTTTTCAAGCCTATATTTGTGTGTATATATGCACATATATATAGTTGAAACTAACTGAATCTTGATATGTCATGAAGAATTAATCGCTTCGATAATAATGGTGCTCTTTTTAATGTTATTTTAAAATGCCGTGTTTTATTTTGTTTTCTATTCATAGATAGCACGAGTAGTATCGAACTTTTTGTTTAACAATATCGTAACTCATAACCATCTAAAATTATTGATGTGATTTGAGTCATGATTTTATTGGGTTGACTTGAGTTTCGGTTGAGATTCTTTGGAAATCAATGAGTTAAAAATACCTCCGAACCAAATCGAAATAAATTATAAGAAAGAGGACAATGATCCTCTGACCCACTTAATACCTTAATAAATCTCAATCATCGACAAGTCAATCATAAGTTTTAAAACCCTCTTAATTCACATGGATCAATGGCATGGATGCATGGGACAAAATCGACACGCCCAGTAATAGTCTCATTCCCCCTTTCCATGTTCGAAATAGTTGATTATGCCTCCTATGCTATTAAATGATTTTGAGATTGCTCGAGCCGACATGCTGGGTAGACGGCATAGTTTAGGAACAGAGATAATGCAAGGGTTCCAATGTTGCCGATCGCTTTGCAAAACTCAATATGAGTTTCCGCATTCAAACAATTTCTTCAATGTTCATTCGATGCATGCGGGCGGGCACGAGTCCCATTTCCCGCCGCGACAGACGCACGCTGAAGGAGGAGAAAGCGAAACCGCGTGGAATTTCAAAGGGGGTACCGCACCAGGCAACAACCAGCGAAACAAAAGTGGGTGGAAACCTGCAGTGGATTTGGTATAAAGAAACAAACCCCTGTACGGATAAAGAGCAAAAAGTAAAAAAGAAGGGGTAACGGCGCCACTTGGTCCCAAACATTGATCCAACATATCATGTCATGCCCATCTTTTTAATTTGTACAACGTAATCGATCTAGTTTGGACCCAACGTTTTTATTTAATATAGTCACCGAATTATTAATAAATATTTGATATTATTCCTAGACTACATGAAAATGTTTAAAAGTGTAGATATTACATTGAATATAGAACTAAAGTTTGGAAATTATATTGGACAAATTAAATATTTAGGGACAACATTGCATATTAAATCAAAATTAGGGACTAATTGCGTCATTACTTCCAATTTAAGTTTTCTTTGATGGGCTCAATTTAATTTTAAGCGCTAAAAATGAAAAAAAGAAAGGTTATTTGAGTGTAATTGAAAATCGATCATTGAATATTGTGATCATTATTGGTAGGTTTTATCAATGTTATTGGCTAGTTCTAAACTGCGGTCAAGAATACTGCTCGGGACTGCTCGGGAGTCCCTTTTCTTTCTGGATCTCCTTTACTGAGCTTGTTGCTAAAATTGGACATAGATGATTTTTTATGGCTTAACTAGGGAGACAATCTCATATTTATGAACCGAGGACATATATCCAGGTGCATTGATTAGGGAGATAATATCGAATTCAATGCTGTATATCCACGATCAATGTTGCCCTATATACTTTCGACGATATGAAGGAAATTACGTCCACAATTGCACCGTATTACATTTTGGTTAATTTTGTAATATATATATATAATATTAGGAAATTGACACTTTGGTCCCTAAATTGGTTGTACTTATATGACGTCACACCAGCTCCAAAAGTAAAAATAATTCAATGCACTTTCAAATTTTATTTGACTAGTGGCTGTGCGAATTAGAAAGTAATTAGATTTTGTATGGCTCATATTTGAGTGGACCGAGTTGATATGTCTTGCTCAAGTTCATTTTCATGCGATACAATTTGAAAGATATATGCTTGATTGATCTCGAATTGACCCAATGCAGTACAATTTAAAAGATATATGCTTGATTGATCTCGACTTGACCCAATTCGAATTCATTAAGATAGTCCCTTTCTAGCGTGTTGAAGGGACTTTGTGAGTTAACAAGCACTGTTATTTAATGCTAGAGAATAATGGTCCCATCATCCTAGCTTTATTCTTGCACTCAATTATCATTTCTACTTATAGGAAAAGAAATTGTTCTCTTTTACCAAAAAAAAGAAAAAAGTAAATGAAATTGTTCTGCTACTTACCCTAAAAAGTTATTTGATGACTTAATCGAATCATTAAGTCAATGTCGTCATAGTTATCAACCAAGTCACCTTGAAAAATGATTATTAATTTTTAAAACCATAAGTCACTTTCCAGATTTTAAGTGTCAATTTCCACTCCTCGTAAAAAGATAATTTTTATCAACTCATTTAGAAATGATCTAAATTTTGGGAAATAAAGAAAATGTTTTCCAATAGTAAAATTTCCACGAAATAAATTTACCTTCAAAAGATAGAGATTCAAAGGATTTTTTTTTTTCCCATTTAATTTGGATCATTGATTTTAAGATAAAAATCCTAATACTAGAATGAACGCGTACAACATGAGTTTACTTTTCCAGATCTATTAAACATCAACATGCCGTTGATGTTCAAACTTCTCAAATCCAACTTATTTCATAAGATAACTTGTGCACCGAAATCGACCACGGAAGTCCATCATATCGAGGCCCAACACGAAGATTGCCTTCAATCAACTCAACCGACATCCTTATCACGGTCGGGGTAACTGGACCCGCATTATTTCAATCCAATTCAGTGCGCAACACTTTACAAATCTCGAAAAATTCCTAGATCGATGACCTGGAGATTCACACGTAAGCCACATATAGTGCGACCGCGGTGGGAACACACGTCGTGCGGAGCGAACAAGAACGCGACTCCCCCGAGAACGCCCGGTCCCAGAATCGACATGTCCGGCGGAAAGACATGTCCGGCGGAAACGCGTTGGCCCGTGCCCGTCTTTGTCCGAGAGCGGCCACTACCTGCACGGAGCATCGGCGGGCCTTTTGCCCATTAATTTATCCACAGAAAGTGCAAAGAGAAAATCGCAAAAGAATTTCTCCCTTTCTTCTTCTCTTCTTTTACTCTGAGTTTCTTGTCATTCGACTTCTCTTTCTGTCTTCTTCTGCTCGGCCTTTGACTCTTTCGTTGGCTAATAAAGAAAATAAAAACCCGAAGAAACCAGCCTCCGCTTCGTCTTTCCCATCTTCAACGGAGCGACTCGGTAAAAGGCCCGAACTTCCCAGCTAACCTCCCTCTTTCCTGGGTACCCATTTCGAATGGCCGAGATCTGAGGCTCTGGATTGCTCGCTTGGTAATTTTCGGGTCCGATTTCCGGTTTTTTCCGATGAGCTTGAAGGTCTTACTACACGTTCTCTGATCGTTTGTCTACTGGCTGCTGTTGTCTTCCTTGGAAGTTGAGCTTCCTTATCTGCCGTCGTTTGGTCAAACCCACTTCTTGGATCAATCGTTCTGCTTGTGTTCCGTCAATTGAGGGACCCGTTATTCGTTTGTCAATACTGAAGAGTTGGATACATGCAGCTGAACCGATGGTTTCTTCTTGATTGACTCTGGATCGTGGTTGCTAGCCGCGTTCTCGAGACCTTCTCATCAAACTTCTGGTCTTGGGTTTCGCCCGCCGCATTCAGAGTCAACGCCGGGTAGCTCTAGTGGGAATCGACTTGATCGATCTGTTTAGCTGTCCAACGTCGGGTTCTTGCGTAGAGTGTAGTTAGTAGCGTTTGAGGTGATTTGATCTTCATGTTCAAGGGTAATCGACTGATTTACTAGAGACTACACAGTAGATATATCAATGGGCAATACCTGTGTGGGACCGAGCATTACGAAGAATGGGTTCTTCCAATCAGTCTCCGCCGCGATGTGGCGGTCCCGACTACCAGATGGTTCGGTACACACGAATGCGGAGACTGTGAATGAGGAGGCAGCCAAAGAGCCCGAATCGCCTTTGCCGGTGCAAAATAAGCCTCCCGAGCCAGTAACAATGCCGAAGCCAGAGCCCAAACCGGAAAGTCCTCCCAAGCCCAAGAAAAAGCCTCAGATGAAGAGGGTGTCTAGTGCAGGACTGAAGACTGATTCGGTTTTGCAAAGGAGAACCGCCAATTTCAAGGAGTTCTATAACTTGGGGAAGAAGTTAGGGCAAGGGCAATTTGGAACTACCTTCTTGTGTGTAGAGAAAGCCACAGGAAAAGAATTTGCTTGCAAATCTATAGCCAAAAGGAAGCTGATCTCTGAAGAGGATGTCGAGGATGTGCGAAGAGAAGTTCAGATAATGCACCACTTGGTGGGGCATCCAAATGTTATATCGATCAAGGGGGCTTATGAGGATGCGGTGGCCGTCCACGTGGTCATGGAGTTATGTGCAGGTGGTGAGCTCTTTGATCGGATCATTCAACGTGGGCATTATACTGAAAGAAAGGCCGCTGAGCTTACTAGGACTATAGTTGGTGTAGTTGAGGCTTGTCATTCTCTGGGCGTGATGCATCGCGATCTTAAGCCTGAGAATTTTCTCTTTGTTAGTAAGGAGGAGGATTCCTTGCTGAAGACAATTGACTTTGGATTGTCAGTATTCTTCAAACCAGGTGTGTTCGACTGGTTTTTTCTCCTCTCAAGTTTTCTTGGGATTGGCTGTTTTTGTGTTGCTCAGAATGCTCTTTGCTTGTAGACATGATAGGGTAACTTGTATCCAGGAAGAACAAGTAGGAGAGTCCTAAAAATCTGCATCCAACACCCATACCTATTTCAAGTATATTTGGTATATAGGACTTGAGTAAATTGTAGGTGGTCTAAATCACATGCTTGTTATTCCTTTCCTAAAATGTGAATACTAGGATCATGTGTAGAGTTATTACTCATCTATTGGAAGGGTGAAAAAACAGCGACAGGCTTGGCAAGAAGTGTAGAGTGTAATTTGTAGTACGCGTTACTCTCTTTAAGTCTTTGCTCATGAGCAATGCTATAAACATTTCTCATGAGTGACAACGAATGATGTTTCTTCCAGGTGACAAGTTCACAGATGTGGTCGGCAGCCCTTATTATGTTGCACCAGAAGTTCTCAAAAAGCGTTATGGACAAGAAGCTGATGTTTGGAGTGCAGGGGTTATCCTCTACATACTGTTGAGTGGAGTTCCTCCCTTTTGGGCTGGTGAGATTTATTTTTTTGTTTTTTCCCTTTTTCAAGATTACGATTCCTGTGTTTGCATGTTCTTAACATGTTTGCGATCCTGACATTGTCAACCACATCTTTTATGATCCTTTTTTGTTCCACCAATCACAAAGAGACTGAGCAAGGGATATTCGAACAAGTCCTGCATGGGGATCTTGACTTTTCGTCAGACCCGTGGCCTAGTGTCACAGAAAGTGCTAAAGACTTGGTGAGGAGGATGCTTGTTCGAGATCCTAGAAGGCGGCTTACTGCTCATGAAGTTTTGTGTGAGTTGCTTCCTTTTATTTTGAGTCGTAAAGCAACGTGAGTTTTTGCCTTTTATGGCCTTTATTTCGAACTCCGACAACATGAACTGTGAAATGAAGATCGAGCATTTACTTAGCTGCTGATGAGAATTCTATTTCCCATAGGCCACCCATGGATCCAGGTTGATGGTGTTGCTCCCGACAAGCCTCTTGATTCTGCAGTATTGTCTCGCTTGAAGCAATTTTCAGCAATGAACAAGCTGAAGAAAATGGCTCTTGGAGTCAAAAGATAAGTTTCTTAAGCTAGTAAGATGCAAGGATACTAACATATCATTAAGATAAAGAGCCTACTAGGTAGGCTTCTGAACACCTTTGATAGGCTTGGCACGTCCAATTTGATACTGCAATGTGTCTTCACATAGTTGATACCTGTGCAGGTTATAGCAGAGAGCTTATCTGAAGAAGAAATCGCTGGCCTGAAAGAAATGTTCAAGATGATAGACGCAGATAATAGTGGCCAGATTACCTTCGAAGAGCTTAAGGCAGGATTGAAAAGAGCGGGAGCCAATCTAAAAGAGTCAGAAATTTATGACTTAATGCAAGCGGTAAGTGTTGGCTAATGAATGAACATTTTAAACCCATCCTCACTCGTGCTCCTCTCTTTAGGCTCCTGTCCGGTAAGACAGTGTCATACTGCAGTAGACCCCAGCTTACTTGAAAGACTTAGCTTGTTGGACTGTTATCAATAGGCAAACACAAAAGAAAAGATGAAGAAAGAAGAGAAAAGCATGCAAAACCTCATCTGGCATTTACTTTCACTATCGGATGTCAATGTCCCAGTGAAAAGTGTAACATCTTCTTTATGACTAGCCTGAATCGTGTCTACGTGCTTGTTTTTGAAGCGTCAAACCTTTCAGTTTTACATGCCTGACTACATCTTACGTTGCCGTGGGAACAAAGTTCACAGGCCTAGATGACTTAAGCCATATTTCTTAGAGAGCTGGTTCTTGGTATTATTAGGACAAGCGAGCTCTTTATTGTGGTGCCTTCTGTATCATCTGGATTTGTTGGTCTAAAGGTTACTCTATCCTTTTGCCTGCTATTTCTCTACATCATACTTCATCCTATCAAGTTATCTATTAGCTTCAGACTAGATGAAGAAAAGGAATATTTGGATTATTCTGTAAAATTGTGTGAAGTTGGTGTTGATGCTGACCGCCTCTTGAGGAGTTACTCTTTTGATAATCACGGTTACTGTGAACACATAATTTAAACACTCGATCAAAGAATGGCAATGCCAGTGGATCTCCCTTCTGGTAGATGACTGATCAGACAGCTGGTCTTGAAATTTGTAGGCGGATGTAGATAACAGCGGGACAATTGACTATGGGGAATTCATTGCTGCCATGTTGCATTTAAACAAAATCGAGCGAGAAGATCATCTATTTGCTGCTTTTAACTACTTTGACAAGGACGGGAGTGGCTACATCACCCAGGATGAGCTTCAACAAGCTTGCGAGGAGTTTGGCATCGAGGATGTACGCCTGGAAGAAATGATCAAGGAAATCGATCAGGACAACGTAAGTCATGTCTCTAATATAGTAAATTTTACGCTCAGCTCAATAAGTGATGGACAGGTAACAGAAAACATATACTAGGTATGCATAGACCTAATTTGCTGACAATAACAAAAGAATCTGGCTGACTCACCTGTGTGATGCTGCATTCCGTCTGCTATTGGCCTATTATGACTCCAGTAAGTTGCTTTCAATGGTCATCAAGGTCAGATTACAACATTAGCCATGGGTTTCTTCGGTAACACTTGAGAAGTCCTATAATTTCTTTCGGTGATATGCTTTATGGTGTTTTTTTGTCCTAAAGGTTGATGTTCGGCAGTTCCAATGCGTATTGACTAGGCACCTGCTGATTTTGCAGGATGGACGGATAGACTACAATGAGTTCGTGGCAATGATGCAACAAGGAAATGCGATGTTTGCAAATGCAGCTGCTTTTGGCAGGAAAAGCCTAGAAAGTAGTTTCAGCATCGCACTTAGATAAGCTATATAAAACTCCAGTGGCACAAGCAGCGGTGACATTCTTCCTTGGTATCCTTCTCTTAAATATGTAATCTTTCCTAGTCATTTCACAATTTTTCCCCTTGATGAGAACTAGAGTTATCAAGAACTCGTGGAGCCAGCGCTGGCAAGGCCTGTTTCATGTCCTTACTCTTGGGACATAGAGATTGATTTTTCACCCCGTTTTTCACACCCAAACGTTTTTTCCTTCCTTGTTTCTTTTTTCCACACAATGTTGGAAGACTTCCGTAACTGGCTGTATTGTGTTTTTCCAGTTCAGGATAGTTCTTTGTTGTTTTAAAGAAATAGAATGGTTGTATCTCTCGGTCAAGTTATTGGTTTTTTCCCCCATGATACAGCTTGTAATTTCCTTCTGTGCGGCTTTGTTTTCGGCTCATATACATACATTAGACCATGCAGATGCATTGGATCAGTGGCCCTTGAAGCTTTAACCGGTTTTCTGTTATTATAACTATCCTATTTTGCAGGTATTCTGGAAAAGTTTTGCTGATATGACTTTAACACTAATTCTTGAATCCTCTCTTTTCTTCTTTTCCTCCTTTCTACATTGTGTTTTGCACTATTTCATGTTGTCGGAACAACCAAGACAACGAGGAAAAGGGGGAACAGAAAGACTAGGTGGCTGCCAAAAGCTTATCATAATTGTCGACATTAGGTCGAAAAGGAGTTATTTTTAGGTGACGTGGAGTTGCTTGTGCGTGGGATTCACGTAAACGCCTGCCGATCCAAAAAACCATCTTGCATCAAAGTTAAGTTCATTCGCTTCCATCATCTGGCTTTTGCATAACTTATAACCCATGCTAAGCTCGGGAGGGATCACCAGCTCATCATCCACTTCTTCCACTTCCTCCTCCAATTTCGCCTTTTCGGCACTAAATTCACGCCTGTCTTTGAAGACCCTGATCCACCATACACGCTTGCTTCGCCTTTGCCACTGCTGCTACGGCAAATGCGGAAAACTGGGCTCATGTGTCTTCATCAGCCTTAGTCCCACTATCCATCTCGGCACAGCCACAGCCGCAGCTGCTTCGACCAAGCGACGAGCTGGATTGAGCCTCCGCTCCGTCTTGGGCTGATCTCTATCCTTTCGGTGGCGAGCTGAACCATAGAACTACTAATCCAATCCTCCAAAATTCAAGCGTTGGATCATCTCTTGTAAAGATGTATCTAATGTGATCCACTTTGCAACGACATCAAGTGGGTTATCCTGAGTTCTGTGATAATAAACAGTCTAATCCAATCTTAAGAAGTCATCCATAAGGTTTATGCATTCCAGGGGTCTCTTAGTGACGTAGATTAGTTTAACGTGAAACATGATGATTGAGGTCTCTGCTCTAGCTTGCACAAATGCCCGCGAATCTCTATCGATCGGCTTTCAGAAGATCCTAAGGCATTGACCAGAAGACAATAGAGGCATATTTAAATTACATCAATCTCAGTGGGCTCATGTTCTTGCGATCGTGCACTTGTTCGTGTGTGGATCAATCGAAGTCGTCCCTGGCACATCATCGTTCCAGGCTTTCTCTTAGATAACCATGTCTGCAGGTCGGAATCCATCATTCTAGTATTGATAACATGATCGTGCTTGTACCCACATCAAGCTAATCTGAATGCAGTGGCCTGTCAAGTCTTGGTCCCGGCGGTCGTAGCTTCATGCTACGTTGGAACACGAACACGATCGTGCTTGTACACCTACATAAAGCTCATCTGAATACAGTGGCTTGTCTCGTCTCAATCCCGGCGGTGGTAGCTTCATGCTACCGTTGGAACACGAACTGTTCGGGCGAAACAGGACTGCGAAGGAGATGAATGGTTCAAATCCGAGTTCTGGAAATCAGGAAGAAAAAAAAAGAATTGTGTGCTGCGAGTTTATACGCTTCGCTGGTGTCCGGTATGTGGTCAGTGATCTTTTCCCTTTCCTTGTCGACGTCGGGGTTCGACTCGCAGTCTCGTGCGGCACCTGTCGCCGGATTGTTTCTTTTCTAAGCAGATCTTAATATTCATAAGCTAAAATTCTACCTTTTTGTCCCTATATTTTCAAGCCTTTTTTTAATTTAAGTTCTTGCGTCTTCTGATCTAGCCATTTTATTTTCACAATTTTTCTAATGAAGTTTCTCCAACATCAAATCCGAACAAATCCAACTGACCTAACAGCCGAACAGTGCTCTAGACGTGCATAAATTTTTCCAATATGGACATCCATGTGGGCATTCACAATATTTGAACTCTAACCCATGTTACACTCCGGTGTCGCTTCACCACGTTCGCACGAACATCAAAATATTTTAGACGTGTTAAACTATGTTGCTGTCAGATGGCCACGTTGGCTGAACTCTAGTCGAGTTTGGTTATAAAGTTTGTTGAAGTAGAATAACTTGATCTGGGTATGAAAAACTCCAAGCTAGCATTGTAATGATAAGTTTATCTAAAACTAATTTTTTTATCATAAAAAATCTCAAACTTATATACATGTGACAAATTTATCATAAATTAATTTTTAGACTACTAAAAATTTCAAATTAGTATATTTGCGATTACCTTCTACTAGTTTTCATTAAATTTGATTAATATCACAAAAAATTACAAACTGATACACCGCCAGTACACCCGTCAATCGCTATATGTCATTCAACTCAGTAGATTGACAGTAAAATTTCATGGAAATTAATGGAAGGTAAATTTACCATATGTCTACCAATTAGAGATTTTTTGTAGTCAAAGTATTAGTTTGATAAATTTGTCATATATGTATCAATTTGACGTTCTTTGTGGTATCAATCCTAAATTAAAAGAATTCTTACCATTTACCAAAAAAAAAAAAAATCCTAAATTAAAAGGAAAAATCTTAAAATAGGGACTCAAAGTGCTATCATTTTTTCAAAAGAATATCTAAAATGAAGTCTGTCTCAAATAAAAACCCAAAGTATTTATTTAGTCTCAAAGAAGGACCTGACTAGAGAATAGATGCATTTTTTATGCGTATTCTAGTGGCTTGATCAGGGATATTTTCATCCAATACATATATTTTTGTTTTCCTTTTCCCCTATTCATCTTTTTCTTGATCCCACCATGGTTGTCCCTATTCATCATCTTCTTCGCCAATGTTGAAGATCGATCAAGAACAACGAAAATGGGGAAGGGCCGGTGAGGGCTTCGCCATCGTCACCAGCTACTAGTAAGGGCAGGCGTGCGCTTGACACCCATTGAGGCTATAGGTGAGGGCTTGCATGCTAACCCTCGCCCGTGGCTGGTGAGGGCTAATCAACCTTGTCAGCCATTGGTGGTAAGGGCCGATGAAGGCCTACAAGCCTCACTTGCAGCTAGCGAGGGCTCGACGGCCCTTGTCCACTGTTGGTGATGGGCATTGAACCCTCAATGGCCCTTACCAATGGCCAGCAAGGGTCACGGAGCCCTCGTTGATCCTTCTCCAATTTTGGTGTTCTTGATCAATCTTCAACATTGACGAAGAAGATAATGAATAGGGACAATCATGGAAGAAGATGAATAGGGAAAAAGGAAAACGAGAAAAGAGTATTTTTTGAATGAAAAATACCCCTAATTAGACTATTGGAATACATTGAAGATGCATCTATTCTCAAGTTATTTCTTGAGGCTAAATGACTACTTTGAATTTATTCATCGACCGGTGAGTTATGTCCTTATTTGAGACTAAATAACTATTTTGCATTTTTTTTGAGATAGATTTCATTTTAGGTCATCTTTTGAGAAAAAAAGATGATATTTTAGGTCCTTATTTGAGATTTTCTCAAATTAAAAAAAAACATGAAATTGATCAGAAAGAAAGAAAAGCAAAAAAATAAAATAAAATAAGGTGAAGAACAAATAACAGCAACGTAATAAAGCGCATTTAAACCCGCCACTCCCAGCACCAAGCCCACAAAGAAGTCGCCGATTATTTGAACCCGCCGTCGCCCGTAAATAAGAAGCACTTCCCCGTATCAATCGCCGGCGCGAGAGAGAGAGAGCTCGTAACGAATTACGACAAAGTAGCGGCGAATCTCCGTCGACTCTGACCGCAACATGTGGCGGAGGCTCGTCTCCGGCGGCCACCTGCGCCTCCCCCTCCCTGGCCGCTCCATCCCGCATCGCGCCCGCCGCCGCCGCCGCGCACCCCACCGTCGCCTCCGCCGTCAACTCCATCCTCCTCCGCTCCCTCAAGGAGCACTACCTCGAAGTCTCCAAGATGACTCCTCCTCCCGTACGCCCTCTTCCTCTCGCACCTCCGCTTTTTCTCCGTTCCTTAAACCCTCGGAAGAGGTTCTGCAAAGGGTCGCAGTCGATAGGGTTTTAGCCTAATCGTCACTGCTCTTGCGAACTGCAGAAGGTGAATCCCCCGTCGCCGTTCACCATCGTGAAGGGCGCGCTCGACGCCGACGGTCCGGTCCTCCGGCGGACTTACAACGACGAAGAGATCAGCCTCTACGTCATGCGGCTGGCGAATCTGGTCCCCGGCGGCGGCCGAGAGGACGACGGCGAGGACGACATCAATCAGCTGTTCCTTCACGTGAGCATCGCGAAGCCTGGCCAGGAGGAGGCCCTGCATTTCCTGTGCGGGTTGTATCCGGACGCGCTGGGGATTCACTCTGTTTCGATGAGGCCGAAGCTCGAGACGACGGGTTTCCTCGTGGTTCCGAAGAAATACAATGGCCCCATTTTCGAGTAAGTGGGTGTTGGCATTTCTTTTTGTTTATGCACTTCTTGGTTCAGGTGTGGCATAGATTTGTCTGAAAGAAGGCCAATTATAATGAGATGGAGAGGTTGAAGTTTCTGATCATTTCATTATGAAGCTTGGGGACGTTTAGCAGGGGCTTTTGTACGCATTGGTTTTGTATGGAGGTGCCCTTAAGTTCTAGTTTCTTCGGTGTAGAAATACGGTAAGAGGTAGGAGTGTTAAAATTAAGGTTAGTTATTTAGACTGAGGCGAAGGAGACATTCTTTCCAAGATGATTAGTTGCGAGATTCTTTGAGATTGTGCCAAGACTAATGACAGCTCCACATATCGACCATGAGAGCAGGAAATCGAGGGAGTCTTGTTATTCTTCTGAGGTGAAAGAATCAGTCTGCTCTACAAATTTTTGATCAGACGGTTTGAGGGAAATTTCAGTAGGCAGGTGAATGAATGAGTCTGTGAAATGATAAGTGGTAGAACTTTAGTAGCCTCTTTGAAATCTATCTAATGATCTCTCTTATTGGGCGTCGTGTCTAGTTGGGTTACGATGGATTGATGGTTCTATGACTTTTCGTTGAATCTTTATAATGTTTTAAAATCTTATATCATGACAATTATGTAAAATGATAATGTTCAATTTGAATGTGCATCTTTTGTTGTTTTGTGAGAGGATATACATTTTTGATGGTGTGTACATATTAGCAGAGACTCATAATTCAGTCAGAAAATTGCCGTGTGACTCCCTAAAAAAAGTAGAGCTTCAGATGAGATGCAACTGCAGTTTGAGCTGTTAAAACAGATACATGAGCTTGCTAGCCACTATCTTGTCCTAAATAGCTTGATGTTGGAAGATATTGAGAGAATTCAAGAAATCATAGTATTGCACGACAAAAGGTGGCGACTCTACAGTCTCAGTTTTTAGAGGGAAAACTTATATGTGCATAAAGTTTGATGGTTAAAATGTGCTCTGGATTTGTTTCTGGGTGCTTTCAACCTTTCACCAATTGTTGCTATCATTTTATTTATGTGCTGAGTTTGATGCAAATAGTTTTTACGAATGTGCAGAGACCTTGATGAAAAGGTGAGGGATGTGCTTCACAGTTACATTGAGGAACGGGGGGTGAATGAGAGTCTCTTCCCATTTCTTCAAGCATGGCTTTATGTCAAGGATCATAGGGGTCTGATGCGTTGGTTTAAATCAGTGGGTACATTTATCAACAAAGATAAGTCTGCAAAAGATGATTAATTTCAGTGAGTACCATCCATAAGTGAAAAGGCTGGTTTTCGCTGCTTTTTCTTCCATAGCTTATTGGAGAGGAAGTTCTATGGCCCGCAGAAAGCTTGGTGATTGAGCTGCTACTGTTTTGTGGCCATGCAGATTGCTTGGTGAAGCTAAGAAGTGCTAGTGGAGGGCATTTTTCAGTTGCGCTTCACTTTGGCCGATTGGGAACAAGAGATTCTCAGATTTGCGTACTTATTCGTTAGTTGGCAGATGTTACATGGGACGGTCTAATGTTATATTTTGGTTTGTAATTTTATTTTTCACCAGTTTAATGTGCCATTGTTTTGCCAGCAACTAATTACTTGAGGTTCTTCTTGTTACCCAAGACATTCTCTGCGATCTACCTGCTCAATTTTGGTTTGAAATTTGAACCTCACCATTGCCAGGATTGGGAACGTTTCCATTTTCATTTGAGGCTATGTTTGGTGGATTGGTGTAACTAGACCCGTTAAACGGGTGGGTCGGGTCAGGTTTGAGTCAAGTCATAAATGGTTCACTCAAATCGACCCATTTAACCCGTTTATGACCCATTTATTACAGGCAAAAATTTTTAACCCATACCGACCCGACCCGTATCCGACCTATACCCGACCCATTTAACGAAACCTAAAAAAAGTTTATATATATATTTTAAAAATGATATTGCTAAAATGGTTTTATACAACGCAAATTTAATAGATAATTTTTAAAATAATTATTTAAAAAAAAAATTGAATTTAAAATTTTTTTTTTTTTTTCTTCTTCTTCTTCGGTCATTGGCCGCCACGACGACAAATGGCCTGGCGGCCGGCCACGGCGAGCCTCAAGCTCGCCGGCTCGCCGGCGACGCCGGCGAGCTCAAGGTTCGGGCCAGATCCGGTGAGCTCGAGTCTCGCCAGATCCGGCGAGCTCGAGCTCGCCCGGACGCCGCGAGCCGGAGTCTCGTCGAACGGCGAGGCTCAGATCCGCGAGCTTGAGGCTCACCGGCGTCGGGCGAGCTCGAGCCGCCTCGCCGATCTCCGGCGAAGCTCGAGCCTCACGGCGTCGGGCGAGCTCGAGCTCGCCCTCGCCCGACGCCGGCGAGTTCGAGTCTCGCCAGATCCGGCGAGCTCGAGCTCGCCCGACGCCCGCCGCCGGCGAGGCGAGGCTCGCCCGGCCGGTCGTCGGCTATCGCCGTCTTCCGGCGACCGGAGGAAGAAGAAAGAAAAAATAAGAAGAAAAAAAAAAAAAAAAATTATAATTTCGGTTTTTATAAAAAAAAATTGTAAAGTTAAAGAGAGAGAGAGATGGTGGGATTTTGAGTGAAAATAAATAGATTCATTTTTAATGGGTTGATAAATGGGTCAACTCTCTAACCCATTTAAAACCCATATATCTTAGTCTTGACCCATTAAAACCCATTATGGGTGCTTTATGAAAGAAAGCTTGACCCATTAATGACCCATTTAACCATAAATGGGTTATGCAACCCATTTAACACCTCTAGGTGTAACTCCAAATAGGACAACTTATATCCTATCGGTGTTTGTTGGGACGCGAAATCTGGATATGTGTGGATACTGGATGTAAAAATCCCACCTAGGAAGTGGGATATACCCAGAAATAAGATGGATTAAAAGAAAAATAAAAAGAAAAGAACAATATGAATCAAAAGACGGATTGATGGAGAGAAAACGAGCATAAGGGCTCTACCGTTGTTTGACGCTGCGATGTTGCCCATCGGACTTGTCGGACATTTAATTTTCTGAGACCTAGAGATTTCAGCTGTGAAATTTTGGCATCAGGAATCTTCTCAGGATAACTTCAAACCTCAAAACTTAAAAACATCCCAGATACTCCGGAAGACATTTCCACAATGACATCTGAAAGGAGATGGGAAAAACGAGTCTAATCAGATTCTAGCATCTAACTTTTGTTTTTATGGCGCAAAGACATCCAAATAACTCTTTCCCTTTCTACTCGGATGTATTGATAAAACCAGAGTCCTTTTGATAAGAGTTGCTTGGCATTTGGAGACGCATTGCTCGGATGCAAACGCTTACGATGCAATAAATCACCCGATAACTCCATTTCACGTGATCACATCTATCCGGCAGTTCGAATTCTTTGAAACTAGCATTCTGTCCCTGAAAAATTTTCTAAGCACACTACTTAACAAGGAAATGTACATATTCCCTCATAACATGTATGTAACATTGGCTAGCTTATAGAGATAGAAAATAGAATATAAAACAAAATGCAACAGCAATCTCCCCTCGTAGACAGAACTCGGTGACTCAACTTTAACTTGCGTGCCGGTGCTTAGATATGGTCTAGTGTGCCATTGGTCGAAACGACTAGTTTTTGTTGACGTATCTACCTCGTCTTTTGTTTTTACTAATGTGTCTTTTGTAAAGGTCAACGTCTTAGTTACGTCATGTGTCACGTGTCGCATTAGATTGTATAGATAGAACATTTATCTAAAGGAACACTAAAGATGTGTTTGGTAACGTCTCTGTTCCCAACAACAATTTCTTTTCAAAACATTTTTTTCTATTTCTATTATTGGGAATAGTTTCTAAATATTTTAGAGTGTTTGATAATTTTATAAAATTTCTGTTCTTGGAATAAAAATATATTTGGTACGACTCAAAATATTTTTGTGACTAAAAATTTCTTTTAATTTATTAATAATTTTATTACAATTTTCTTTTTTTTTTCCTTTTTCCTTTTTTTTTTCCTTCCTCTTGGCCTTACCGAATTTGAGCTAGGTCGGTTGAGGCGCAGGGGGGACATGCTGACCGCTGGTGAGCTTGGGGTGACCTCGCTGGGGGTTAGCGAGGCTCCGGCAAGATCGTCGGGCCTTGTTTGGCTGGTCGCCAGCCATCGCCGAGGCGGACGATTAGCAAGGGGAAAAAGAAAGGAAGAGAAAAAAAAAGAAAAGAAAGGGAAGAAATGAAGAGAAAATAGAAAACTTGTTTCTTAAGTTATTCAGGGAACAAGAAATTTTATTTTTTCTTATTTCTATTTCAAATTTATTCTCAAAAACAAAAAAAAAAAAAATTAGTAAACGCGTTTTTATTCTATTTCTATTCGGAAAACAAAAGAATGCAAACAAATATTCCTTGACGCGTTACCAAACAACACCTAAAAGTTCATGGGGGAAAATTTTATCACTTCAGTAAAAAATTGTGGGTTTTTTTCGGAAGTTGGCCTTTTTCGACCATGTCAAACCATCCCAGTAAATGAGTACAAAAATGGGTCTTCAAGTTCATAAATTATGATCTCCCTACTACATTTCTGTACAAACTCTAGGTGACATTAATATAATATCAAGGCATCCACGAAAGTCATAAAAATACAAAGCTAGACATTCAGGTGGTTCCCATGCAGAGAATCGGGAAAAGAAGAGATACGTCGCAAGACCAGGTAAGCGAAGGAAGGCGTGTTTTGTTTATAGGTTTCCTTGGAAGGTTGAAGTGAATCATACGATCAAGCCAACCACACGGCTGAGGAGGTGACACTGCTCAAGGCATGGTCGAGCGCATGTGCTTTGAGGGTCATCTGGGCACTGCAGCTCAAGGGCGTTCGATACAAATCCGTCCTGGAAGATCTCTCCGACAAAAGCGACCTCCTTCTTCATCATAGCCCACTTATAAGAAGGTACCGGTGCTTCTTTACAAAGGGACAGCAATTTCGAAGTCCCTGGTAATTCTCAAGCACCGTCGACACGAGACATGGAACCGATGCCCGCTTCTCCCACAGGATCCTTATGCAAGGACCATGGCGCGATTCTGGGCCAAGTTCGGCGATGACAATGTAAGTGATTATGCGCCGTACAGTGTTTGTTTCTCTAAATGCATCTTGCACATGCATTAAATCACAAGAAAGAGTCGGGTCCATTGACTTTATCAGATTATGTGGTTTTAGAGAAGTAAGAGACAATGTTAAGATCTAAATGCAAACATACTATCCAAATGGCGTATCTCTTTAATAATCTGTTTGGGTTTTGGGGGGGTGTTTGGAATTCTGCAGATTATGCCATCAATATGGACTGCTGCTTTTATAAGTGAAGGCAAACAAGAAGCAGCTCCTACAGAGGCAAGTGAGCACCTGCAGAAGCTGGAAGAACAACTTGAAGGGAAGAAATTCTCTGGTGGATGCAACATCGGATATCTGGACATTGCGCTTGGATGGTTGGTCACTCCACTTTGGGGTCTTTGAGGAGATATCCAGCCTCAAAGTGGTTGATGGTGAGAGGTTTCCACCTCTATTTGCATGGTTGAAAGAGTTCTCAGATGCTCCAATAATCAAAGATCGTTGGCCACCCCATGACAAGCTTAACCTGAAGTTCATTGCTCTTCGTCAAGTGCATCTCACGAAGTCATCATCAGCTTGAACTATTTTCTTTTGTTGCAGGTTGTTAAGACTCAAGTTACTGGCAACTTTCATGTGCATATTCCAGCTTGGTTACTGATCTTTTGAATAGATTTTCCCCTCAACTATGAAATAGTTTGCTATCCCAAATGACATATTTCTATATATAGAATAGTTTGCCCTGAGTGCATGCTAGAGATAAAATTGGTATGAATTCGGTGGACAATGGAACAGTTGCCAGTTTCAGACATGAAACAATTGAACAGTTCAAAGTGTAATTCATAAAGCCACTAGCACGTGGCTACTGGCCAGTTGCTGTACCGACCAAAAAGCGTACAATGGCATCACATTGGGTTTTCTAAGAAGTGACGAAAATAGCTAGAAAATTCAAATAACGCCTTGAAAAGAAATAAAATAACGGAACTTCATTTTGTGATTGGTAGGTTGAACAGGATGACTGTGCCACATAGTTCCTACTTCCTCCACATAAGCAAGAAAACCAAAAGAAACACAAATAACAACTATGCGAATATTGTAGAGTCAACTGACATCATTGAACAGCAACAAAATCTTGCAACAGAAGATTGAATTTTGGAACTTAGTACATTTACGATTCCACTATTCCACCACCGAGGGGTGAAAAGGTCAACTATGCAGAAAAACCATTTTGACACATCATAAATGCAACACAAGCGTAACACAAGGACAAGCATGACGAGCCTTTGAGTAGCAAGTTGTCAAGTCTGCACAATAATTTTTAAAACAAATATGCTGAGCAAAGAAGATTTCGCAATATGTTAAATTGTGCCTACAACTGATAAATAGTCTAATCTGTACCTGGAGGGTTCAAAGAGTTTCATCTAACATATAGAAGCCTCAACATTGTTGGATCCAATCCAAGTAGCTGTATAGGATGCTACACTCTGTCCCAAGAACTTGAGATGTAGAACTCACTTCACAAATGGAACCCCTGAGGGGACAGTTTGGGCATATTTCTCATACTGTCGCCCAAAGAACTGTCTCAGAAAAAACTCTTCATATGGTATCCGTTTTGCAAAGAAATGCCAAGCAACTGCTGCGAATGCAAACATAGACACGGGATTGCACAGCATTATTTGAGTCCCGACCGACCAGATGAAAAATCCGCAATATCCAGGATGACGAATAAACTGATAGATTCCGTGAGTTATCAGCTTGTGATCATCCTCATGATAGATTTTGATCAAATGCGTAAATGCCCGCCCAGCAGTTATAATTGCCATCTTCCTAATGATCTCCCCAACTACAATCAGGGCTAAGCCGAAATTGCTGATCCACCAGCATTCTTTCCAGGATGGAAATAGAGAAACTTCAACAAAATACTCCACCAGCGAAAAGAACATTGCAAGAAGATAATTTCGGCTGATCAAGAGGGATTTAAGAGTTACATTTGATCGTCCATGAAAGGCCGCTGCAAGGATATACTCAGACCCATGAAAGAAGATAATTGACAAGAGTAATTGGGACAACTGTCTGCAGGCTGTGTAACTATATATCTCTGCCATTATTTGGTCAATCAAGGTGCATCGATTTACAGTCTTCAATGTAGTCCTCTGGGACCAGAGGATTCAGCTATGGGATTAGTAATCTTCCTGGATAACTTCAGACCTGGAAGTGATGCTGGGCTGAACCTTGAAACTGACAAAAGACATCCAAGATCCTCTCAAAGACATTCCATCATTGACATCTGAAAGAAGATGGGAAAAACAAGTTTTGGATTATAAAAGGATCAGGTTCTCACATCCAATAGTACTTTTGCGTTTATGGCACAAAGACATCCAAATAAGTCTTTCCTTTTTTTAATTGCATATGGAAAAAACCAGAGTCCTTTGGATAAATTTGCTTGGCAATTGGAGACACACTGCTTGGATGCAAACATTAACAACGCAATAGATTGCCTGATAACTCCATTTTATTCCATGATCATATCCGTCTAGCAATTCATATCCTTTGAAACTGGCATTATGTCCCTGAAAAATTTTCTAGCTATACCACTTAACACAGAAATATACAAGCTCCCCCTTAAAACATGTATATAGAATTGGCTAGCTTATAGAAAAAGAAAACAGAAAAGGAAATAAACCATGACAAGCAATCTCCCTCGGTAGACAGAAGGTAACCTTCATGCTTCACTGCATTCCACGAGGGCACAACATTCTCTAACCTAACAACCCCTAGCACACTAGACCAAATCCAAGCATCGGCGCAGCAAGTTATGAATAATTTTTTTTTTTCCCACAACATTTTGAGTTTAGCTCTAATTTCAAACACCGAGCCATGACAGCATCTAAAGACGACATGGCGATTTCAATATCTTCAATGCAATGAAATACACTAGCAATACATCTAAGCTAGACGTGATCAAAAGCACAACCGGGCAGACATTATTCCAGTCGAATTCAAAAATTTAGCGGGTCAAAATCGCGGGAATCAAGCTCATCTCGGCAGTCGATAACATCGGCAGACGTCATCGGGAAATCATACACCGCCGGAACGACAATCAAGCCACGGCCAAAGAGAATCGACGGTATGAAACTCAATCCAGCTGCGGAATCTGATGATGGGTCGGCCGTTTTCATTGCTTTCCGAGTCCGTGGGACTCTTAGAAGAGGGCGTGAGCGAAGCCCTCGATCAAGCAAGGACAAAGCATACCCACGAGCTCGTTTAAGCAGATGAGAGCGAAGAGGACGCACCTTACCATTGAAAGCGAGGAACTTGACATGACCAGAGCTCGACAACGCCCAAAAAGGTGCAAACTTCAACACGGATTCACGCCAAGAAACCTTCCGAGGCTCCAAGAAAAAGGAAAGGGCTGGAGGCAAGAAAGGCCGACAGAGGTTGGGAGCTGCAATGGAAGAGAAGGATTTCAGACGGCGGAGAGAAGATGGAAAGGTCGTTACTTTACAAGTCGCTGGGGAAACCGGAAGGACCGGTAGCAGGTTAAAGTGTTCTTAAGGCCCGTAAATAGTTGAATTTCTTTACTATTTTTTCTTCATAATAGTAAAAATCCAATCGAAGGCATTTTGTTAGGATGGTCCAATGCGGAGGAAGTCTACTGAATTGCAATCCGAAAGGCTTGAATCCATATAATAATCAATATGAAGCAATAGGATTTTTTTATTATTTTAGGACTAAAGGCTTGGCAAATCTTTAAAATGTTTATATTTAAAACTAAATTAACAATTTGTCAAAATATTTAAAATGAAATTGACACAATGAAAATGTCTAATGGTGAGTAGTTTTAGATTTCGTCATGATTTTATCTAGAGTCTAGAATTTACTCGACATAACTAATTCTCTATTTTTTGAAATTTAGAATCTATCTTATATATTCTAGAACAAAGAACTTATCTTGTCTCTAGTTCTAAGGTCTCTAGAATTTACCTAGAAATCAAATAATTCTCTTTCAGGCGCGTTTAATAACGTTTCTATTTAAAAATTACTCAAGGGAACAAAAATAAAAAAAACTATTTCTATTCCGAAAAATAATTTTTTAATAGAAGAATGCGTTTTTAAGAATGTATTTTTTTAATTTTTTGAATTAAAAGGAACATAAACACATTCGGTAAACTTGTATAATTTTTTACTTTCTTTTAATATTTTAATATTTTTAATTTTTTTTCTTTTTTGGTGGTCGCCGACCTCGGCCATAGTCGTCGGCAAACATGAGGTCGGCCTCGCCTTGGCTAGGCGAGTTTGGCACTTAATTTTAAGATCAAAGATATCTTAATTCTTAGTCTAATGATGCTTGGTAATGAGTCTATTGAGATGATTTCTAAAGTTGGTATACCGAATTATGTGTATTTGAACATGACTCGTTTCGTATGCTAAATTACTCAATATAATCATTTTGTACATCACTTTTAGTATACCTCACATAGTTATATGGCAACAAGCAGATTTATGTTTGTTCTACATTCGTTTCTTGATTCTTCCCATTTGGTTCTCGATTCGATTCCCTGAAGAACCCGTTCGATTTTATTTTGAAATTATACTCGTCCCTAGAAATATTTAATATTGAATGAGCGGTCGGGTTATGATTTTTTTGGTTTTTTTTTTTCCAGAAAAGGAATGATATCACCAGCGTGGCACTATCAGTAATTAAAATAATAAAAACTGGGACTCTGGTGATGGTGTGTGCACGGCTCCACCACAGCTTCATCGCCACCGCCACCACCGCCACCACCGCCACCGTTCCCGCTCGCGGCCGCTGCGGCCGAGCTCGCACTCCGGCACCCCGCTTCGGTGCCTTCTTCTCCTCCCTCGTTTCGAGGTACGGTTTTCTCTTCTCCGCCTCTCTTCCTCTTTCGCCTGCACCGTCGTCGCGGCTTCGCCGTCCTCGAACGGAACGGAACCAGTCGCTTTCCGGTCCGTTCGGCGTGCGTCCCGCGTCCTGCGTTCGTCATCTTCCGCCTGATGCTCTATCGCGAGCGCGAATAGGACGGTAATGTGGAGTTTCCTGCGGCGGTTGCAGCTCTAGAGATCGCGGGGAAATGGGCGACGACGGTCCGTCGAAGGGTTCGGAGGTGGTCGTCGACGATCGGCATTCGCTTGATCGGAAGATCGACGCGATCCGGAAGGCCGGGCCTCAGAAGCTCCAGGTCCTTTTTTTATAAGAAAAATCTTTTTTTCTTTTGTAATTATTCCTGCTCGTCGTTTGAGGTGCGGAATTTGTCGACCTAAACTCCTCGAGAAGTTGTAGTCAATTATTGTGGTGATACTGCGAAAAAACTGATGAAGATTTTGCACTCGGTAAAGCCCGTACTATGATCCCTTGCCGGCAATGTCGAATTACGCACTTCTGCTGATAAAGTAGTACCAGTTGTCCGCAATTCGTCGACGCATGACATACAAGTAAACAGGTTTTGAGCCAAGTTTTTTTGAAGATGGTCAATGTAGATTAAATGGTAGGGCGTGCATCTGTATTTTGGCACAACCTTATCTAGGAATGTGGGTACGTGGGAATTGTGATATCTATCTTGTAATGCGTTTGACTTTGACACACTGCTGGTGGAATTCATATCTAGTTTTTTTAAATTCCTTTTTCGGCACATAAAAGTTTCCCCTGCACTCGTGTCATCGATTTATGCAGCATCAGACGTGGATTTTGGGTCATAACGGGTATTAGTGGCAGGTGATTGCAGATTTTGATGCGACACTGACTAGGTACTGGATTAATGGCCGCAGGGGCCAAAGTAAGTCCCCATTGATTGTTTTGGATTATGTTCTGTTATTTCCTGCTTCATTGTCGGTGCTCTCCCTGGTTGTCATGTCTAATAATATTAGTAGGCAGTCATGGCCTTTTGCAACAGGGGAATCCCGAATACGATGCTAAGAGGCAGCAACTATATGAATATTACCATCCGCTAGAGTTCTCTCCAACAATTCTGATTGATGAAAAGACAAAGCTCATGGAAGAGTGGTAAGCTTTGTCTCTGCTCTTCATGGTACTATTTATGCTTGTTGCACAATGGGATTTTGTTATGTTTTAAGTTTTTAAGTACTGTTGACATCAAGTAACGTGGGTTTTGAGTATCCTAGCATGAAGTAAAACACTCATTTTTGAGTTGCAAATTAGCGCACCAAAATGCCGCAGTATAGTATCAGCTCTCTCTGAATGACTGTAATCAACACAGGTGGGAGAAGACTCATGCTCTTCTTGTTGAGGGTGGCCTCTCATATGATGATATAAAGAAGTCCGTCGCTAGCGCTAACATTGCTTTTAGGGAGGGTGTAGTGGAACTCTTCGAGTTTTTGGAGGTAAATTTCAACTTTAATGGAATGACCACTGCATCTAGCTGTAACAGGCCTCCTAGAGTGTGTGAAGTGCTTATATTCTTCCAGTGGAGTATATGTCATCAAAGAATCAGTGCAAACAATTATTTTCAGCGTCTTTTTATAGGTATTAGTGCCTTGAGTGCAATTACGCAGGTTATGTCTCAGTATTCTCTCTGTTGGTTGCAGGAAAGAGGCATTCCCATCCTTATATTTTCTGCAGGGCTGGCAGATATTATAGAGGAGGTTAATACTGAAAGAGAAAAACAATTATGGTACTATTTTCTAAGTAAGTATCTTTCTAGTATAATTTGGTTCTTTTTTCTATATTGACACTAGGTCTTGAGGCAGAAGCTCCACAGATCTTTCAGAAACATTAGGATTGTCTCAAACCGGATGGAGTTTGACAATGATGGTCGCCTTATATCTTTCAAAGGTATCAGTTAAACAATTTCATGCTGCCGAGAAATGTCAAATGTTATGCATTACTTGGAATTAAATATTCATATGACAGTACTTCCCTGATTTCCTGAAGATCCTGTTAGCTAAATATTGTGCTTCTTTCTTGAGTCCTTTTTGTGTTATTATAATTCTTATCTAATGACCTACTTCTGCATGCACTTGTGGTTGGTTTTTTTGGCCATCTTCTTTTTTATGATATTATCTCTATGGTGAAGAGTAATTGACTTCTTGTTGTTGACCACTCTACTGAAGCTGATAGAACTTATACTAGGATTAGCTTCTTACTTTTAAGCTTAATGGATTACTTATATCACATGGTGGTTATTTGATGCATTTGGGATATGGTAATATAACTTGGTGGACTGGGAGTAGAATTTTCTTCTTTTGCTGCTTATTCTACAGATGTCATCATCAGTTTTCATACGCCCTTTGCTATTTATATGGATTTTGTTACTAAGTACCTTGCGATCACTTAAACACCTTGGTAAAGAAAGTTTGTCACTGCCAATGCATTGTCTTTCTCAGGTTACATGTAATTAGTACATTGGAAATGAAAAACATTTCTTTATTAAGCATGATTAACTGGTGCCCTAGGGGTACTTATTAACAAGACCCTTTAATATAGGCATGGATTACATCACTGTTGTCTCCTGTGATGTGAATGTTTCAGTTTGCTTGAGTATGTGCTTACCAATAGATGAATCCAGCTTTACTTTTCTGTGTATATGTTGACATGTCCAGGGAGGACAATTCACAGTCTGAACAAAAATGAGCATGCACTTGACATGGCTGCTCCGCTTCACGAGCGATTAGGGGATGCTAATGGACCAATTGATGATAGTGTCTCAGTGAAGATGAGAACCAATGTCTTGCTGCTCGGGGACCATATTGGGGACTTGGGGATGTCTGATGGTCTGAACTATGAAACGCGAATATCACTGGGATTCTTGTAAGTCTATTTCCCTTTGTCATATGCAGGAGTTCTGAGTGTTTACATCAAATTTTAAGGCTCCACCTCAACCAAAAAAGGAATTATAAAAAAGAAAGAAGAAACTTCTTGCACCACTCAGACTTTTAGCAGTGGTCTGTAGCAGAAGGGTCTACCAAATGTATTTCATGATAATCTTCTGGGAAGTTCATGCAATTTTTTGCTATATTTATAGCTTTGCCGTCAATGATGGAAACAGTTAAAACTGTCAATGTAGAGGTGAAATGACTGATCTGATGTTTCCATGTTGATGGCTCTATGTTTTCACTTTCCTTGTTTAAAAAGTGACCATTGCTAGATTACTCTGTTCTCTCTGAATTTATCTACTTCGTTGACTGTGTGAACATCTTTTTTAGGAATGACAATATTGATGGTTCCATCGATAGCTACCGCAAAGCATTTGATGTGGTTTATCTGGTTAGTCAGACTAACTCCCTAAAAATTTCCTCGTTATTTTTGTGATCTTGATTGTCTTGTGATTCACATTGCATTAAATGTCTTTTACACTTTTATTTCACAGAATGATTTTCCCATGTGGGGGGTGATGGAGCTTGCCACTCAGCTTCTTCCAGCTGAAGCTACTTGACTACAGCTGACCCTTTTGGTTAAATTATTTGGGCGTTTAACTTTGAGGCGGAAATTTGTCATGTAAGATGATTATTGGACCCAGTAGAAAGATGAGATTGTATCTTCTGCTGCTGAATTACAGGGCTCGCCTCCACGTGAATCCTGAGATGAATCGTGAAGGTGACCTGACGAGATTTAATTGGTAGACCCTATGCCATGTCGAACGTTGGTAATGTAGTGACACATCGGTATTCTTGGTCCTAAGTCCTTAAAATTCTATGCGTACAGAGTCTTCACGCTCTGCCTCTTTAATTCTTTTCCCATGATCATCTGCCCTTTTTCCTTTGAACTGATTATGGCATAGACCCGCTACGCTCGAGCTTAATGCACCGGAACTCAGTGAAGTCCATGCACCATATCTGAACCTCGAGATGCGTTGGAAGGTTCCCATGCATGAGATTTCTACAAGCAATGTCTTTTTCTTTGTTTGTTGAGGTAGACTGTCATTGACATCTACAAAAGTTCACACTCGTGCAACTTTTACCTATTTTTCCAAGATGTGGGCTCAGACGATGGTGCTGCATTTTGAACAAAGTAAAGAACAATGCTCGTCCACAAGGCGGGGTCAACGGATTACAAATGGATTATCAAATACGAGGTTTGAATAGTGTGCTTTACATATGTATAAAATCAAATTTGACAAAACCAGTAGCGCCGCCAGGTTTCATAAAGTGCGAATCGAAATGGGTTTGATAACGACTTCCCTTTCATCACACGGCCAATCAAATTTGGTCAACCCGTCTGTCTTCTTCCCCACCACCACCACCATCATCATCATCGTCTCCTTCATATGATCCTTAGAATTAGCACTCTTTTTCTTTCCCTCAGAAAGTTGTCTTACAATCATCATCGTCTCTTGAAAGAAATTCCAATTGCAGCCTTTTTTCATCGCATGAAAATTTGGAAATGGAAACACACAGGAGAAAATGAGAGGTGATTTGGCTCTGTTGAAGCCAAAGAAATAGAGGGCGGTTTCAAGAATTGAGGATTCAAGACTTTCAGTGCTTTCTTTCGGTAAATGTTACAGACGCGTTCTTCCCTTTAATCATTTCCCGGCGGACCACCTTTCGAACCAACTACCTATCTTTACCTGTCTCCGCTGTGAAGATCACCATCGACCCGCACGGCCACGGTCTCTGGTTCAAGTCCAGGATGGCCCAGCTGCGCCACCGGCGACTTCCTGCAGACGGGGCACGTGGCGTGCAGTCTGAGCCACGGGTCGACACACTCCATATGGAAGAAGTGCCCGCACTCCGGCAGCAGCCGCAGAACATCGCTCTCCTCGTATTCTCCCAAGCATATCGAGCAAGAACAACTGCCAATCTTCTCGTGGTGCTTCACGCTCGAGAATAGGATTTTTGGGTAGCTCTGGAGCATGGCCTCGTCGATCCCTCCGCCCACCCCGGTCATCGACAAGGCATCGAGGTGCCGGCGTGTGATCCGAGCCAGGATGTCTGCCCGGTGGTTGGCACGGATGCAGTAGTAGGAGGAGAGGGTGATGGCAAGGACGAGGATGAGGCAACCGATCGTGAACATCATGCCGTCTGTGAATGGGTTGATGTCGCTGCCATCCGAGCTTCCACCGCCGCTGCTTGAACTGCTGCTGTTCATGTTCTTGCGAGCGTTCGAGAACAGGAGGTTCAAGAACAGGAGAGGAGAAGAAAGATTGGTTTTACTTCAGTTTTGTAATAGCAGACGTGAGGGTCATGAGGCTGAACAAGCACATGGAGCTACCATATTAACGACGTAATTGAATTATCAGTAATATAATTATATATATATTTTGGGATCGAAGATGGTTCTTTCATTCATTCATAAAAAACGAGAACCATAGGAATATGATAGATAAGTTTCCGAATATAAAATTTCCGAAAGTGATGAAGGGGAAAAAGACACCCAACCGTTCGTTTTGCAGAAAATGAGCCATTTCCAAAAAATATTTTCCCAAAAGTCATTTTCCAGGAAAATGACTATTTTCCAGGAAAATGACTATTTTTACAGTGTTTGGCTAAAATCTGAAAATGTTTTGAAGAATATTTTTCGGTGTACGGTAAGGAAAATATTTTCTAAAATTTTACCACTTAGGCATGTATCATTTATTGACTTATAAATCCATCAAATATGAACTTGCTTTTAAATCTAGTCAAACTTATTTCATATTTTTGTTCCTTCATTATTGTCAAACGCTTATCTACTCTAAAAAAATGTTCATATGGATTTTAAAAAGAAGTAAAAGAGAAAAGAAGCAAAGCATGTACAGCCCTCGTGAGAATCTTCCAGTTGAGTGGCTTGTTCTTCCCCTGCGTCTTTTGTATTCTAATAAACAAAAGAAAAAAGAAGCAACTTTTACTTGAGTAATGCACAACTGCATGGTAGAATAAATAAAGAAAATGATAAGCAAGAGTGCAGAACCAAGCTTGAGATCGACGAGCTCGAGATTCCCTTGGCAACGATTGACGACTAGCCAAGAAAGAAGAAGATGGGAAACAAAGAAAAAAAAAAAAAAAAAGAAAAAGGAAAAGAAAAGAAAAAGGAAATTAAAAATAATTCGAATTAAGAAAAAATAATTCGAACAAAAGAAGAAAAGAAGAAAAAAATAAAGAGGAGGAAGTGAGGATTTGTAGAGATATGGAATAAGAGAGATCAGGAAAATTGTTTCCACTTTTCAAAAGTGGAAAAAGTGGAAACAATTTTCCTTTAATTTAGAAGATTTTTCCTTTCTTGAAAAATATTTTTCTTAAGAAATTCATTTTCCGTGAAACGAATCTTGGGAAAATCCGAAAATTATTTTTCCGAAAATTATTTTTTACGAAACGAATGGACCCTTAGAAGGAGAGTTTTGATATGGTGAGCTTTGGCCATTTATTCCGCAGTTTGGTTGGCCTGCCTTGGATAGCGGGCCAGCTTCGTTGAGTCCATTTGGGCTAATATCCCTTTGCATTGGTCGATTATGTCCCTTACATTCCATGGATCTTTGCCCCAGCCTATGATGATATCCACCAGAGACAAGCTATCACTTTCACACTCCCACTTCTCAATTTGTACCTGTTCTGTTCCCACATGCACTTCCTTCTTTTGCCTCAAGTACTCCAGCTTGTGCAATAGAGCTAGGGATTCTGCTTGTAGAGAGGATGATGCTCGAACCTCACGCACTAATCCATTGACGACTCTTCCATTTGAATCGCGCAAGATCCTGGTGATTGAGCTCAACAATTCTCCTTGCACCCACGAGTAATTGACGTTCAGTTTCACCGATCAACCCTCTGGCGGTTTTCACTTGATAGGTTGGTTCGGTTTGCTCGGTTTCTTCGACCCTTTCTTCCTCCGCCATCAACTGAAGTTCTTCATTTGTGCGTGAGCTATGTCAACGAGGGGTCATGGATCTTGTCGCTTGGCTCAGAAGATGCAGTTGCTGTGTGACTTCCAGATCGTCCAGAGCACAGCCACGGCCATCTCATCTTCAGGTGATTCTCTTCCCTCTTCAAAGACTTCCGTGAGCCCCTTGTCAAATCTAGTTATAGTGAAGGCATTCTAGCCGAGGTTAATTCATGGGTCTGACCATGTTTGTTTTGTCCAATTGCAGAGCAAAAATAGATGTTCGGTTGTCTCTAGATGGTAGCACAGAGTAGGCAAATGGAGTTAGCTAAAACCTCCCTCTTGTATAGATTTTCCCTTATTTTGACAGAGGCTCCAAAGAAAAGTCCGCATTTTCAGAGGATAGACAAATTCCAAATTTTAGTTTGTTTGGTTCTGTTTTTGTACTCTAGGAACAAACCTTGTTATAACTGCTCTTATTGTGTAAGTCTTGATTTGTTGCCAGTCCACACTAGACTATCTTCCTTTGGGTTAGGGCTCATTGGAATAGCTAGGATTTCATTGACCACTTGATCTTTGAAAAGATTCTGAATCTCAGTTTCGTTCCAACCCCGTATTTCTTCATTAATTAGTTCAACCACCATCACAGGGTCATCTTTATTCATTGGACCTCTGATCACTCCAATGCGAGTCATTTGTCTTATCATATTCAAATAGATTTTAAGATACTTAAAGAGGACAATGGACTATATGCTGATTTATATACATGTTCTAGACCTGCAGCTAGTAGAGTATTCGAATCTAGACTTTGCTAGCTTTCACGATAATATGAAATCAATGATAGGATACATCTTTATATTGGTAGGAGGTGCAATATCATGGAAGAATGAGAAACATAAATCTATAGCATCTTCTACTATGCGAGTAGAATTTGTGACATGCTTTTCAGTTGCCACTTAGGCTATTTGGCTCCCTAACGTTATCAGGAAGTTAACCGTTTTTGATTTTATAGATAGGCCCATATAATTATATTATACCAAACTCTGTAGTGTTATTTATTAATAATAAGTCTTAAGAGGTCTAAACACATGATAGTCAAGTTTTTAACCATAAATGAGACAGTATAAAATGGTGACATTATAGTATATAATGTTTCTATAAATGATGTGATTATAGATCTACTAATTAAAGACCTACTCTCTTATGTGTTTGAGCGACATGCTATTGGCATGAGTTTAGGAGCATCATTGGATATTGTTATTTAGTGGGAGCTGTTTTTTTTTTCTCTAATAAAATTTACATATGTGAGTCATATTTTGTTAGATATAAATAAATGTTAACCATAAGGATAAGATAAATGCGAGTTTTTCTAGTGACACAAGTTTTATGACACTTAAGGCAAGAAAATGTTGATTAACAAAGGAAATAACACATAGTATATTACTTTATGTGAGATGTATTATCCATTTGTCATATTACCATATTGAATCAATATCAATAAGGTTAAAAGCACTCGTAACCATAAAAGACTCTATGTGTATATATGCAATTACCGTCATGATTTAGTTTTAAATTTTATGAGATGTGATTGATTATTAAGAATTATCTTTATATCAAGGTGCGCACATATAATACAATTCAATTAATATAGCTAAAATAGGAGAATGTAAGAGTATTTTAATGTGTGCTACATTAATTGATATTGTAATTTATCGTTTACGAGATTGATCTAAGTTGAGATAATTTTTTATTTATTTAATATAATATGAGTTGGCTAGTGTGAGTTAAGTTGAGCCCAACCTATAATGAAAGGGTATGGCTGTAAATTCTATAAATAATGCTTAAATTTCTCCTTTACCCTAACACACATAATTAAGCCAATAATATAAAGGGAAATAGAGGAGAAGCATTGTGCTTGGATCATTATTTTTTTGCATAAGGAACTATGGATTGCAAGTTAATCTTTCTATTGAATTATATGTGTTATTGTTCTAATTATGGAGATCATGGGATTGCGTTTTTCGGGACTAATGGTAAATGCTTTCCAAAGGGCTTTGGGCAAAGAGACGTTCTTGATCATGAACTTTGCCACCAGTACCATCGGGCCTAGAGGCGAAAGCGATGTTTTTGAGTATATCTAATCTATGCGTAGAGAGTGCATCTAAGTCGATAGGCGGAACAGATCCAATACAGGCCAATTTACCTTAAGTCCGGAGAAAACAGAGCCCGTTTATCTTTATCTGTCTTCTTTTACCAAGCTATGGTATATCCAAAAGCGAAAATCAAGAAGCACGTTCAGAGGAGGAATTGCCACCTTTTGGACGGCGGCGGCTGCGGCTGCCAGCATCTGAGCTGAACGATTCTTCCTCTTCTGCAATGACTCTCCACCAAAGATCTGCCAAAAAACTGGAATTCATTTGACCAGCAGCACATAAAGATCAAAAGACATGGTTCTGGAGATTCCTTCTTGCACCGATGAGATGAAAGACGAATGAACCCACGACATAGTCATTTACCTGAACGCGAATTCCTAGTCGAATCGAAGAATCCTGGGTCGAGCCAGCGGCACGAAGATGCAGAGGTACTGCACGCGGGGAGACAGAACCGACGATGAAGGGGAGGAGGAGGAAGAAAGAGTCGGCGCTTTGGGAAAGAAAACGATAGCGAGCCAGCGCTGTAATTGCGAACGCGAGTGCGAAAATGGAAGGGAGAAAGAGAACCGGTGACTTTCGTGGAATTCTATGTGCTTCCGAGGAGTAGGGCTTGGACCGTGACTTCTGTTGTCCTTCGCATGATGGGCCCATTGGACCCAGGCACCCTACTTTTGAGAGGGATGCCATGCAATCTCCGTCAAACGCGGGCCTAACACCCTAAGGGCACGCATGACAAAAATTTCTATTTCTCGATTTATCTGTTTTTTGCTTTAGAACGAGTTTGGAATAAACTAGTTTGGTACGATTTGATTTCTCTATTTCGAAACATTTTATTTTAAATAGAGAAATTGAAGAAATTTGAAGTTGGAATTTTTAACTCTCGTTTCGAAATAAATCGAAACCGAAATCAAACTATATAAAAGAACCTTGCGCTTTCTTGCTAACTTAATTCACTCATAACCACAACTTCACAAATTATTGCTAATTTTCTTTTTCTTATTTTGCTTGTGTTATTTTTTGCATTTTTTTTTTTCAATTTTTTTTTTTGATAACTTTCTTTAGGATGAAAGGCAATCGAATGGGTCCCCAATTTTAAAAAAACGGCCAAAGTTCTTAAATGCTTACTTAAAAACAATTGGGTTCTTTCCTCCTAGAAAAGGCAGCGCATGGCCAGTTGAAGAAAAAGTTCTTATGTTATAGATGAATAAAAAACGTGCCTAAAAATTTAACCTTATTTTTTTACGGATTCAAAATTCTTGCAAAATCAAAATAATCAGATTGTTACACAATCTTGAATTTTAATTCGAAGGCTAGAGATTCAAGAGAATCTCTCTCTTTGCTATGCAAGGGCCATTAAAGGTTCATTGAGTAACAATAAAGAAATTAGGGATGAGCAACTCTACTGATTCAATTCGAGAATCAAAATAAACCGACATTCCCCCGATTGGTTCCTAACCATAAACATTACTTTAATATAGAATTCTTATATATTCATTTACACCATTAATTTTATTTTGTTAATAATCTTATATAATACTAGTTTTTGATAAAATGACAAGGTTGTATAGGCGCCATTGATGTCATCCATATTCATGCTTCCGCAGTACTTGTCTGAACCTACGTATGATGAGCTTGCAAACGATACATTGACCGAGGAGGGAAACTAAATAAATGCGTTTAGGAAAACAATTGCTAATAAAATGACAAGGGATAATAATATGCCGGAAATTTCATGAAATTGTATTTTCAACTTTTGTAATATATTAATATTATTTCGATTATTATTTTGTATTTGAAGATTTCCTATATTGTTATCTAATCAATATCTATTCTTAGAAATAGAAATTTTGTTCAGTTATCAAACGGATTTCTATTTCAGAAATAGAAATTTTGAGTCGTTATCAAATGGGTTTCTTTGCTCAGAAACTTGTCCGGGAATAGAAATTAAAAAATTGATTTCGGCCGAGAAATCAATTTTGTTTAAATTTTGTCATGCGCAGCCCTAAATAACTTACGCGACATGGAAATTAAGGATATGAAGGACGACTAACCATGATTTTTGGACAGATGGCTAACAAGAGAAAATTTAGGACTAGAGTAAAAATTAATGATCATCTGCCCTTTTTCCTTTGAACTGATTATGGCATAGACCCGCTACGCTCGAGCTTAATGCACCGGAACTCAGTGAAGTCCATGCACCATATCTGAACCTCGAGATGCGTTGGAAGGTTCCCATGCATGAGATTTCTACAAGCAATGTCTTTTTCTTTGTTTGTTGAGGTAGACTGTCATTGACATCTACAAAAGTTCACACTCGTGCAACTTTTACCTATTTTTCCAAGACGTGGGCTCAGACGATGGTGCTGCATTTTGAACAAAGTAAAGAACAATGCTCGTCCACAAGGCGGGGTCAACGGATTACAAATGGATTATCAAATACGAGGTTTGAATAGTGTGCTTTACATTTGTATAAAATCAAATTTGACAAAACCAGTAGCGCCGCCAGATTTCATAAAGTACGAATCGAAATGGGTTTGATAACGACTTCCCTTTCATCACACGGCCAATCAAATTTGGTCAAACCGTCTGTCTTCTTCCCCACCACCACCATCATCATCATCATCATCATCATCATCATCGTGTCGTCGTCGTCTCCTTCATCTGATCCTTTGAATTAGCACTCCTTTTCTTTCCCTCAGAAAGTTGTCTTACAATCATCATCGTCTCTTGAAAGAAATTCCAATTGCAGCCTTTTTTCATCGCATGAAAATTTGGAAATGGAAACACACAGGAGAAAATGAGAGGTGATTTGGCTCTGTTGAAGCCAAAGAAATAGAGGGCGGTTTCAAGAATTGAGGATTCAAGACTTTCAGTGCTTTCTTTCGGTAAATGTTACAGACGCGTTCTTCCCTTTAATCATTTCCCGGCGGACCACCTTTCGAACCAACTACCTATCTTTACCTGTCTCCGCTGTGAAGATCACCATCGACCCGCACGGCCACGGTCTCTGGTTCAAGTCCAGGATGGCCCAGCTGCGCCACCGGCGACTTCCTGCAGACGGGGCACGTGGCGTGCAGTCTGAGCCACGGGTCGACACACTCCATATGGAAGAAGTGCCCGCACTCCGGCAGCAGCCGCAGAACATCGCTCTCCTCGTATTCTCCCAAGCATATCGAGCAAGAACAACCGCCAATCTTCTCGTGGTGCTTCACGCTCGAGAATATGATTGTTGGGTAGCTCTGGAGCATGGCCTCGTCGATCCCTCCGCCTGCCCCGGTCATCAACAAGGCATCGAGGTGCCGGCGTGTGATCCGAGCCAGGATGCCTGCCCGGTGGTTGGCACGGATGCAGTGGTGGGAGGAGAAGGTGATGACGAAGACGAGGACGAGGAAACCGATTAAGACCATCATGCCGTCTGTGAATGGGTTGATGTCGGTGCCATACGAGCTTCCGCCACCGCCGCTTGAACTGCTGCTGTTCATGTTCTTGCGAGCGTTCGAGAGCAAGAGGGGAGAAGAAAGATTGGTTTTACTTCAGTTTCGTAATAGCAGACGTGAGGGTCATAAGGCTGAACAAGCACAAGGAGCTACCGTATTAACGACGTAATTGAATTATCAAGTAATATAATCAAAGATGGTTCCTTCATTCATTCATAAAAAACGAGAACTATAGAAATACGATAGATAAGTTTCTGAATATAAAATTTCCGAAATAAATAAAGGGGAAAAAGACACCCTACCGTCCGTTTCGTAGAAAATGGATCATTTCCGAAAAATATTTTCTCAGAAGTCAATTTCCAAGAAAATGACAATATTTTTTGGTGTTTAGTAAGAAATTTTTTTTCTAAGACTTCACCATTTAGGCATGATCACTTATTGATTTATAAATCCATCAAATATGAACTTGCCTTTAAATCTAATCAAACTCACTTCATATCTTTGTCCATTCATTGTGGCTAAATGCTCGTCTACTCTAAAAAAAATGTTCGTATGAATTTTAAAAAGAAACAAAGTAAGTACCGCCCTCATGAGAATCTTTTAGTTGAGTAGCCTGTTCTTCCCTTGCATCTTTTTTTTTTAGTGACCTAGGAACCCTGTACAGTCGGCAGTCGGCGAGTAAACTTAGGGGGACACGTAAGCGGGAGGACCCACCACCCCGGCGTCCCACTAAAGACCCAAGCGATCGTGAGGGGATTCGAACTCCTTCCCTTCGTGAGGGGGAGAGAACCCAAACCATCGCGGCCACCAATGCGGTGGTTCCTTCCCTTGTATCTTTTGTGTTCTAATAAACAAAAGAAAAAAGAAGCAAAACATGTAAAGCCTTTTACTTGAGCAATATACAACTGCAGGGTAGAATAAATAAAGAAAATGATAAGTAAGAGTACAGAGTGCGAGCTTGAGATCGATGAGCTCAAGGTTCGTCTAGCAACGCCAACGACTAGCCAAGAAAGAAGAAGATGGGAAAAAAAAAAAATAAAGAAAATAAAAAGGAAATTAAAAATAATTCGAATTAAAAAAGAAAGAAAATTAAAAAATAATTCGAAGAAAAAGAAAAGAAGAAAAATAAAGAGGAGGAGGAAGTGGAGATTTATAGAATATAAGATAAGAGAGATCGAGGAAAATGTTTTCCACTTTTCAAAAGTGGAAAATATTTTTCTTTAATTTAGAATACTTTTTTCTTTTCTTGAAAAATATTTTCCTCAAGGAATTCATTTTCCGTGAAACGAATGCCGGAAAATCTGGAAAAATTTTTCTCGGAAATTATTTTCTACGAAACGAACGGATCCTTAGAGGGAGAGTTTTGATATGATGAGTTTTGGCAATCTAACCTGCGGTTTGGTTGACCTGCCTTGGATAGTGGGCCAACTTTGTTGAGTCCATTTGGGCTAAAATCCCTTTGCATTGGTCGATTATATCTCTTAATTCCATGGATATTTGCCCCAGTCTATGCTATCACTTTCACACTCCCACTTCTTAATTTGTGCCTGTTCTGTTCCCACATGCACTTCCTTCTTCTTCCTCAAGTACTCCAGCTTGTGCAATAGAGCTAGGGATTTTGCTTGTAGAGAGGATGATGCTCGAACCTCACGCACTAATCCATTGAGGACTCTTCCATTTGAATCGCGCAAGATCCTGGTGATTGAGCTCAACAATTCTCCTTGCACCCACGAGTAATTGACGTTCAGTTTCACCGATCAACCCTCTGGCGGTTTTCACTTGATAGGTTGGTTCGGTTTGTTTGGTTTCTTCGACCCTTTCTTCCTCTGCCATCAACTGAAGTTCTTCATTTGTGCGTGAGCTATGTCAACGAGGGGTCATGGATCTTGTCGCTTGGCTCAGAAGATGCAGTTGCTGTGTGACTTCCAGATCGTCCAGAGCACAACCACGACCATCTCATCTTCAGGTGATTCTCTTCCCTCTTCAAAGACTTCCGTGAGCCCCTTGTCAAATCTAGTTATAGTGAAGGCATTCTAGCCAAGGTTAATTCATGGGTCTAACCATGTTTGTTTTGTCCAATTGCAGAGCAAAAACATTCGGTTGTCTCTAGATGGTAGCATAGAGCAGGCAAATGGGGTAAGGTAAAACCTCCCTCTTGTATAGATTTTCCCTTATTTTGACAGAGGCTCCAAAGAAAAGTCCGCATTTTCGGGAGACAGACAAATTCCAAATTTTAGTTTGTTTGGTTCTGTTTTTGTACTTTAGGAACAAACCTTGTTATAACTGCTCTTATTGTGTAAGTCTTGATTTGTTGCCAGTCCACACTAGACTATCTTCCTTTGGGTTAGGGCTGATTGTAATAGCTAGGATTTCATTGATCACTTGATATTTGAAAAGATTCTGAATCTTAGTTTCGTTCCAACCCCGTATTTCTTCATTATTAGTTCAGCCACCATCACAGGGTCATCTTTATTCATTGGACCTCCGATCACTCCCAATGTGAGCCATTTGTCTTTTCATATTCAAATAGATTTTAAGATACTTACAAGAGACTATATGCTGATTTATATACATGTTCCGGACCTGTAGCTAGAAGAGTATTCAAATGCAAACTTTGCTAGCTTTCACGATAATATGAAATTAATGATAGGATACATTTTTATGTTGGTAGGAAGTGCGATATCATGGAAGAATGAGAAACATAAATCTATAGCATCTTCTCCTATGCGAGTAAAATTTGTGGCATACTTTTCAGTTGCCACTTAGGCTATTTGGTTCCGTAACATCATCAGGAAGTTAACCGTTTTTGATTTTATAGATAGGCCCATACAGTTATATTATACCAAACTCTATAATGTTATTTATTAATAATAACAGAGGTCTTAAGATGTCTAAGCACATGATAGTCAAGTTTTTGACCATAAATGAGACAGTATAAAATGGTGACATTATAGTATATCATGTTTCCGTAAATGATGTGATTGTAAATCCACTAACTAAAGACCTATTCCCTTGTGTGTTTGAGCAACATGTTATTAGCATGAGTTTATGAGCATCATTGGATGTTGTTATTTAGTGGGAGCCGTTTTTTTTTTTTCTCTAATAAAATTTACATATGTGTTTATTACATTTAATAACGTTTTGATATGTATCAACTTTTACATTTAATAAAGTATTATGAGTATTTTTTTTATTTTGTTGAATACATAATAATAAAAATCTTAATGTATTATACAAACCTAGAGTGAAAGCCAGGGGCATCCGGTTATTAGTCTTGAGCATAATTTTGTTACATATAAATAAATGTTAACTGTAAGGATAAGACAAATGCAAGTTCATTGAACCATAAACATATTTTCTAGTGACACAGGTTTTATGACACTTAAGGTAAGAGAATATTGATTAATAAAGGAAATAACACATAATATATTACTTTACTTTCTGTGAGATGTGTTATTCATTTGTCATATTACTATATTGAATTGATATCAATAAGATTAAAAGCACTTGTAACCATGAAAGACTTTATGTGTATACATGTAATTACCGCCATGATTTAATTTTAAATTTTATGAGATATGATTGATTATTAAGAATTATCTTTATATCAAGGTGTGCACATATAGTACAATTCAATTAATATAACTCAAGTAGGAGAATGTAAGGGTTTTTTTAATGTGTGCTACATTAATCGATATTGTAATTTACCGTTTACGAGATTGGTCTAAAGTGAGAAAAAATATTTTTTAATTAATCTAATATAAGCTAGCTAGTGTGAGCTGAGTTGAGTCCAACCTATAATGAAAGGGCATGGCTGGAAATTCTATAAATAATGTTTAAGTCTCTCATTTACCCTAATACATATAATTATTCTCATAAAGGAGCATTTACTAAACGTTAAGAGTGAATGCCGTCTCATTAAGCCAATAATATAAAGGGGAATTGTGCTTGGGTCGTTATTTTTTTGCATCAAGAATGATGGATTCCAAAACAAGTATATTAATCTTTCTATTGAATTATATGTGTTCTTGTTCTAATTATGGAGATCATAAAATTGCGTTTTTCGGGACTAATGGTAAATGCTTTCCAAAGGGCTTTGGGCAAAGAGACGTTCTTGATCATGAACTTTGCCACCAGTACCATCGAGCCTAGAGGCGAAAGCGATGTTTTTGAGTATATCTAATCTATGCGTAGAGAGTGCATCTAAGTCGATAGGCGGAACAGATCCAATACAGGCCAATTTACCTTAAGTCCGGAGAAAACAGAGCCCGTTTATCTTTATCTGTCTTCTTTTACCAAGCTATGGTATATCCAAAAGCGAAAATCAAGAAGCACGTTCAGAGGAGGAATTGCCACCTTTTGGACGGCGGCGGCCGCGGCTGCCAGCATCTGAGCTGAACGATTCTTCCTCTTCTGCAATGACCCTCCACCAAAGATCTGCCAAAAAACTGGAATTCATTTGACCAGCCGCACATAAAGATCAGAAGACATGGTTCTGGAGATTCCTTCTTGCACCGATGAGATGAAAGACGAATGAACCCACGACATAGTCATTTACCTGAACGCGAATTCCTAGTCGAATCGAAGAATCCTGGGTCGAGCCAGCGGCACGAAGATGCAGAGGTACTGCACGCGGGGAGACGGAACCGACGTTGGAGGGGAGGAGGAGGAAGAAAGAGTCGGCGCTTTGGGAAAGAAAACGATAGCGAGCCAGCGTTGTAATTGCGAACGCAAGTGCGAAAATGGAAGGGAGAAAGAGAACCGGTGACTTTCGTGGAATTCTATGTGGTTCCGAGGAGTAGGGCTTGGGCCGTGACTTCTGTTGTCCTTCGCATGATGGGCCCATTGGACCCAGGCACACTACTTTTGAGAGGGACGCCATGCAATCTCCGTCGAACGCGGGCCTAACACCCTAAATAACCTACGCGACATGGAGATTATAAGGATATGAAGGACGACTAACCATGATTTTTGGACAGATGGCTAACAAGAGAAAATTTAGGACTAGAGTAAAAATTAATGAATTTCTTCTCGATAAAAAAAAAAAAATTATGGTAGATTTGAAATTAGACCTAAAGTTTGGGATTTTTCTGAGACAAAAAAAGTTCAGAGCATATTCAAGATTAAACCTAAAGTTTTGGGTTTTTGCTATAACAAAAAAAAGTTAGGTCAGATTTAGATTAGACCTAAAGTTTAAGGTTTCTTTCGAGATAAAAACGTTTTCGGTAGAATTAAGATTGAACCTAAAGTTTGAGTTATGAAATCCCAAATTCATTTTTTTTTTCATTTTTAATATCGGTACTCCTATTTTAATTCTCACTTTTAGATTTACATAAAAGTTGATATTCACATCTCAAGCTAAATAGTCTCCATTCCAAATTCTGTGAAAATGTGATGATACGAACCCTCACCTTTTCTTTCCCACATGAGAAGGGTGGCCGGAGTTTGAATGTATGCTTTGCATATGTATAAAATCAAATTTGACAAAACCAACGCCAGATTTCATAAAGTACGAATCGAAATGCGTGTGGATGACGACTCCCTTGTCATCACACGGCCAATCAAATTTGGTCAACGCCTGTCTGTTTCTTCTCCACCATCATCGTCTTTTCCTTCTCTATCTCTTCCATCGAATTAGCACATCTTTTCTTTCCCTAAGAAGTTGTCCTACAGACACTCTTGAAAGAAATTCCAATTGCGGCCTTTTCTCGTCACATGAAATTTTGGAAATGGATACACAGAGAAGAAAATCAGAAGAGGTTTGGCTCTGTTGAAGCCAAAGAAATAGAGGGCAGTTTAAAAAATGTAGGATTCAAGACTACCATCAGTGCTTTCCTTCCGTAAATGTTACAGAGGCGTTCTTCCATCTAATCATTTTCCGGCGGACCACCTTTTGGAACCAACTACCTTACCTGTCTCCGCTGTGAAGATCACCGTCGACCGGCACGGCCACGGTCTCTGGTTCAAGTCCAGGATGGCCCAGCTGCTCCTCCGGCGACTTCCTGCAGATGGGGCATGTGGCGTGCAGTCTCAGCCACGGGTCGATGCACTCCATATGGAAGAAGTGCCTGCACTCCGGCAGCGGCCGCAGAACATCGCTCTCCTCGTATTCTCCCAAGCATATGGAGCAAGAACCACCCCCAATCTCCTCATGGTGCTTCACGCTCGAGAACAGGACCGTCGGGTAGGTCTGGAGCGTGGCCTCGACGATCCCCCTTCCCACCGCCCGGCTGGCACGGATGCAATGGTAGCAGGAGAGGGTGATGACGACGATGAGGACGACGACGCCGAGTATGAACATGTACACGTACGGGCTGCTGCCATCCAGGCTTCCACCGCCGCTGCTTGAACTGCTGCTGCTCATGTTCTTGCGAGCGCACGAGTACAAGAGGGGGGAAGAAAGATTGGCTTTACTTCAGTTGTAATGGCAGACGTGAGGGTCATAAGGCCGAACAAGTACAAGGAGCTATCGTATTAGCAACGAAATCGAATTATCGAGCAATATAATAATTTGAAAACGACCCCAATTCTATTTTCCATATGTATGGAAAATAATTAAAAGGAGTTTGGCAATCTTAGCTGGAGCGGATCCAGCACAAGAAGCTCATTGAATTTACTATTATTATCTTCCAACAAATCTATTCAGCTAAGAAAAATTTTCCCAATCAATCATCTCCCTTTACATATGGAGTGCGTATGTACGTGGCGTCCCTGATGAAAGGGATGCTTGCATAAATCCCCACGACCGTGCACCTCACGCAGTCCATTAGCAGGACTATGAAGGCCGACCCGACCATCGCCCAGTAGTACATGCCGAACTGGCCCCGTAGTGGATCAGCGGCGCGAAGTTGCTCGTATACCACATGATCTGCAGCATGTTCTCCAGCGGGAGCCCCATCATCACATGGTACTGGAAGAAGTGAGGCCACTCGCGGTTCCGCACGACCCAGAGGTACATGGCGAAGGAGACACCATCAGAAATCAGGTGGGGAGGCGACGGATTGCCCCCGGGATGTAGTAGCTCAGGAGCTCAACTTGCTCGTAGTGCTCCATCAGCGGCTGGAAGTAGAAGGCCGTGTCAGAGATCTGCAGGGCCATCAGGTATGGAATGTACGCCAAGGTCCGCCACGACCACTCTCGCTTCTTTACGATCTTAGGATAAGGGATGCTGAAAGGATAGTCCAGCTACACTTTTGGAGGCGCCGGGCATTTGCACCTTCTGGTTCTTGACGGTAATATACTTGGGTCCTTGCCGAACAATGCAGTGGATGCAGAGGACAGGCGCAAAAGAGGCTGACCTGCAAACCTTGAAAATGTAATGTTAACATTATCACTTTTAGCAGTCCAACAGAACAAAATATTTTGATAACCTTGATTGAGTATCAAGAAACTATTTAATGAAAAACTCATTTTGTTAATCATAGAATCTTACATCTTCCTTATTGTTACAACAAAAGATATTCAGCTAGTTACTCCTTTCCTCGCCATCATCGGCAGAAAATGAGGATTGAAAACAATTCGAGAGCGAAAATGTGATTGGAAAAAGCACATTCATTCAGGTAAAGAATACTAGTCCTCCATTGTGTTGGCCTTATTATCGATTAAATCCGTTCAAAGCAATGGAGCATACATAGGCATGAAGAACAAATATGCATCTGCGGATATTTGAGGTCGTAGCTCGACATTGGTTGACAATACAAAGCCCTTTTGGCCAAAGATAGTCGCAAGTAAACGCCAAGCTACACGACGGGAATTCCCGGAGGTCTTGTTCCAACCCCGTGAGTGCCTGTTTAAATTACAAGATTTGAATAACAGTTCAGCGAGATGGTTGTACCAACTGCAATTAAAAGACACTGAAGAACAATATGTCTGATCAAAAATGGCCCAAAGAATGATAGACAAGCCTGCATAACAATGATCAGCCAAGCAATGTTGGAAAACATCAAATAGCGGCTCAACTGAGCATGCAAATTAACAAACATACCATCGCATCAAAATATAATGTCGGATTAGCGCACATCTAATTTTTAGAAAAAAACACTAATGGCTGCAATAATCTACCTCTCCTTACATTCTTTCATATTGCCATCATGCCAGTTATTTGGAGCTAGATAGCCTCACTACTTGTTGCATATCATATGTATTCATAGCCACAGCTCCACAATTGATTCGAATGAAGATAAGATCATATGCCTATCTTTGCTCGAAAGGAAGTTTTGAGAGCTAATCGAATGTAGAGTTATCTCCCCCTCTTTTACAGCTAAATACTTTCTCAGTAGTTTCCAATAAACCCCGCAAAATCATCTCCCCTGCCATGATTCAATCGCTTTAACTCGGTCAAATGCATAAAACCCAAAACATCTAGCACCACTCGCTATCCTTTTGCTCTGTTTCCTCAAAAGTTGAAACCACGAAGTCAATCCGGACATGCCTCTATTCTCTATTCTGGAAATGCGTAGGTCCATAGACAGAAAGAATTTTCCTTTACATCGTATGTTAATACTTTCCAAAGGGCTTCAAGTCGAGTGACGTTTTTTTATCATAAACTTTGCGGTCAATACTATGGAGCTCGGAGGCAAAAGCGACGTTGTAAAGTATATCTAATGTATGCAGAGAGAGTACATCAAAGTCATTAGGTAGAACATATAAAATATGGGAAAATTAAGAGTCCTAAATTTATTACATTTTTACCAATTCAGTCATAAACATTGTAGTTTTACCAATTGAATCCTAGACTTTTCAATATTTGCTAATTGAGTTCATTCGGCCAATTTTGATTGGAATTCGCTAATGTGAACGTCAACCGTCCTACATAATACGATCAAAGTTGACGTGGACAAAATTAATTATTTTTTAAAATTTGTCTAATTTTTTAATTATTCTTTGTATTTTTAATTTCTTTTTTCATTTCTCCTCTATTTTCTTTTTCTTTTTCTTCCTCTCTAACCGGTTGCCTAGCTTTTGGCAACTAGCCAAAAGCCACAACCAACGATGGTCGGCCTCGCCAACCTCAAGCAAGGCTTGGCCTCGAGGGTTGGCCCTCAGGTGAGGTTGCCCCTCATTGGATCCTGGCGAGGGCGAGCCTTGCTCTCTACCGGCTGGGTTGCCCCTCGCTAGATCGTGGCCTCTGGTTGGCGAGGTCAACTCCTCATTGATTGTGGCCTTTGGCTAGTCATGGGAGGTTGGGCCATTGGTAAGAAAATATAAAGGAAAGAAATTTAAAAAGAAATTAAAAGCATAAAAAATTTAAAAAGTCGAAAAAAATATTAAAAAACTAATAAAATTGTCCATGTTAACATTGGTGTCCACATTGGTAAATTTCACCCAAATTTGACCGGATAAACTCAATTGATAAAATTTAAAAAGATTTAGGATTCAATTGGTAAAATAAAAAATTTAGGATTGAATTGATAAAAATATAATATGTTTATAACTTTTTGAACAATTTTCTCAATCAAATACAGCACAATTTATCTGAAGTCCAGAAAAAATGGAGCCGGTTTATCCCTTTCTGTCTTCTTTTACCAAGCTAAATTATATCCAAAAGAGAAAACCAAGAAGCACGTACAGAGGAGGAATTACCTCCTTTTGGACGGCGGCGGTGGCGGCCAGCATCTGAGCTCAACGATTCTCCCTGTTTTGCAGTGACCCACCACCAAAGATCTGCCAAAAAATCGGAATTCATTTGACCAGCAGCACATAAAGACCAGAAAACGTGGTCCTGGAGATTCCTTCTTGCACCGATGAGATCAAAGACGAATGAACCCACGACATAATCATTTACCTGAACGCAAATTCCCGCTTGAACCGACGGCGAACGGAGATGCAAAGATACCGCGTGCGAAGAGAAGGAACCGACGCTGGAGGGGAAGAGGAGTGAAGAAAGAGTCGGTGCTTTGGGAAAGAAAATGATAAGAGCCCTTGCGTTGTAATTTATAAGTCGGCGATCGCAAGTGGGAAAATGGGAGGGAGAGAGAGCCGGTGACTTTCGTGAAATTCCAGGTGCTTCTCATGAGTTGGGCTTGGGCCGTGACTTCTGTGGTCCTTCGCATGATGGGCCCATTGGGCTAGGCATACAACTTTGGGGGGAGACTCCATGCATTCTCCGTCAAACGCGGGCCTAAATTTAGTTCCAGTTTCAATTACACTCTAAACTTTTCTTCTTTGTCTCATTAACATCCTCCAACTATAGGTCCAGTCCTGATTCTGCCTGAAACTTTTTTTTGGTCTCACATAAAAAAAAAAAAAAAAAAATAGATTTTTACTTGAGTTTCAAATATGCCTTGTTCAACCACCTGACCAAAACTTCTCTTTTGAGCACAAGCTGTTCAAGCAAAAAGTTTCAAAGTCGGAGTAAATTTGAGATTAGACCTAAAGTTTGAGGTTTTTTCTATGACCAAAGAAAAGTTCAAGGTAGATTTGAGGCTAAAGTTAAAGTTTTGGATTTTTCTAAGACAAAAAAGATTTAGGGTAAATTTAGGATTGGACTTAAAATTTGTAGTTTTTTTTTTTTAGATAAATAAAATTTTTGGGTAGAGTTAGGGTGAAAAGTTTCAAAGAAATCAGAGTAAATGTGAAATTAGACCTAAAATAAAAGAATAGTTTAGGGAAAATTCGAGACTAAATGCAAAGTTTTGGATATTTTCTAAGACAAAAAAAAATTAGGGTAGATTTAAGACTAGACTTAAAGTTTAAGGATTTTTTTTTGGATGAAAAAAAGTTTTCGATAGGATTAGGACTAAATCTAAAGGTTGAGTTTTTGGAGAATTAGTCCCAAATTCGAGTTTTTTATTTTTATTTTTTTGTCAATTTTACTCTACTTCTATTTTGATTTTCATTCACAGATTTTTGTTCCACCTCATTCTAAAATGTCAAAATTGAAATCCACATTCAAAACTAAATCGATTCTATTCCAAATCTCATGAAAAAGTAGCGATTCAAATCTTCCACCTCTTCTTCTCTACGTGAGAAAGATGGTCGAGGTTTGAATAGTATGATTTACATGTGTAAAATCAAATTTGACAAAATGAGGAGCGCTGCCAGATTTTATAAAGTACGAATCGAAATGGGTTTCGACAGCGACTCCCCTTACATCACACGGCCAATCAAATTTGGTCAACTTCTTCTCCACCACCACCATCATCATCAGCATCAGCATCAGCATCAGCATCATCTCCTTCATCTGATCCTTGGAATTAGCACTCCCTTTCTTTCTCTCAGAAGTTGTCTTCCGGACCCTCTTGAAAGAAATTCCAATTGCAGCCTCTTTCGTCACATAAAAATTTGAAAGTGGATACACAGAGGAGAAAATCCGAAGAGGTTTGGCTCTGTTGAAGCCAAAGAAATAGAGGGTAGTTTGAAAAGTGGAGGATTCAAGACGACCATCAGTGCTTTCTTTCGGTAAATGTTACAGACGCGTTCTTCCACCTAATCCTTTTCCGGAGGACCACCTTTCAAAACCCGGATTTGAATTGGGGAAAAGGGATTTGCAGTCCCCTGTCGTACCGCTCGACCATGCTGCCAAAATGTATGATACCCTAAGAAATAGATGAACAAAGTCTCCTTTTGTTTGCGTTGAGTGGGGGATTCCTAAACTTCTTCTTCAATTGGACGTGCATCTTGAATACCATTTTCTTAGAACTACCTATCTTACCTGTCTCCGCTGTGAAGATCACCGTCGACCAGCACGGCCACGGTCTGTGATTCAAGTCCAGGTTGGCCCAGCTGCCCCACCGACGACCTTCTGCAGACGGGGCATGTGGCGTGCAGTCTCAGCCACGGGTCGACGCACTTCATATGGAACAAGTGCCCGCACACCGGCAGCAGCCGCAGCAAGTCGCCTTCCTTGTATTCTCCCAAGCATATCGAGCAAGAACCACCGCCGATGACGTCGCTCGAGTCTGCTAAGTTGTTCTTCTCGAGGTGCTTCACGCTCGAGAATAGGACCGTCGGGTAGCTCTGGAGCGTGGCCTCATCGATCCCCCTGTCTGCCGCAGTCCCCGACAAGGCGTCGAGATGCTGGAGCGCCATCGGAGCCGGAATGAACTCCCGGCTGTGGTCACGGAGGCAGCAGCAGCAGGAGACGGTGACGAGGAGGACGATGGCGAGGATACCGATTCCGAACGCCATGCCGTATGCGAACTGGCTCATGTCGCCCCCGCTGCTCATGTTCCGGCGAGCGTTCGAGAACAAGAGGGGAGAAGAAAGGCGTTTTACTTCATTTTTCTAAGAGCAGACGTGAGGGTCATGAGGCTGAACAAGTACAAGGAGCTACCGTATTAACAACGAAATCGAATTATCAAGTAATATAATCATTTGAAAACGACCCATCCCGTTATTTTATAAACCAATTCTACTTTCCATATTCTGGAAAATAATTAACTGGAGTTCGGCAACTTTAGCTGGTAGAGGATCCAGCACAATAAGCTCATTGAATTTGCTATTAATGGCTCTCTTCCAACAAATCTATTCAGCTGAAATTTTTCTTCCCAATCAATCATCTCCCTTTACATATGGAGTGTGTATGTACGCAGCGTCACTGATGAAAGGGATGTTTGCGTAAATCCCCGCCACCGCACACCTCACGCACTCCATCAGCAGGAATATGAAGGCCGACCCGACAATTGCCCAGTAGTACATGCCGAACCGGCCCCCGTAGTGGATCAGTGGCGCGAAGTTGCTCGCATACCACACGATCTGCAGCACGTTCTCCAACAGGAGCCCCATCATCACATGGTACCGGAAGAAGTGAGGCCACCTGCGGTTCTGCACGACCCAAAGGTACACGGCGAAGCAGTACACCATCAGGAACCAGGTGGGGAGGCGCCGGATCGCTCCCGGGACATAGTAGCTCAGGAACTCGAATTGCTCATAGTGCTCCATCAGGGGCTGGAAGTAGAAGGCCGTGTCAGATATCTGCAGGGCCATCAGGTAAGGAACGCACGCTAGGGTCCGCCACCACCACTCCGGCTTCTTCACGATCTTAGGGTAAGGAATGCTGAAAGGATAGTCCAGGTACACTTTTGGAGGCGCCGGGCATTTGTGCCTTCCGGTTCTTGGCGGTAACACACTTCTGTCCTTACCGAACAATGAAGTCGATGTAGAGGACAGGTGTGAAAGAGGCCGCCGACCTGCTAAACCTTGGATGTGTAATGTTAACATAATCATTTCTAGCAGTTTAACAGAACAAAAATTTTTATAACCATGACTAAGTATCAAGAAATTACTCAACAATTATCTCGTTTTATAAATCATACAATCTTACATCTTCTTAATTGTTACAAACAAAAGCTACTCAGTCAATCCTTTCCTCACCATCATCCGCAGAAAATGAGAATAAAAAACAATTTGAAAGCATAAAGGTAATTGGAAAAGCTCATTCATTCAGGGTAAGAATACTAATTCTTCACCATGTTGACTTTACTATCGGTGAAATCGGTTCAAAGCAATGGAGCATAATAAGTATGAAGAGTAAATATGCACCTTCGAATATCTGAGATTGCAGCTTGACTTTGGTTGACAATACAGGTTTTACTGGCCAATAATAGTCACAAGTAGACGCCAGGCTACGCATCGGGAATTTACTGGCCTTGGGATGCACAGCAATGGTCCTGGAGGTCTTGGTCCATCCCCACGGACTAGCATTTGAGTGCCTGTTTAAATTACAAGATTTAGACGACAGTTTAGCGATATGGCTGTGCCAACTGCTGCTAAAAGACTCTGTATAACAATCAAGTCGGCTCAGAAATGCCCAAAAGAATGATGGACAAGTCAATGTGCAGCCAAATGGTGCTGGAAAAAAACAAGTAGCAGCTCGACCGAGTGTGCAAATTAACAAATATACCATTGCATCAGAATATATTGGCTGTATCGGCGCACATCCAATTTTGAGAAAAGACACTACTGGCTGCAGAAATCCACCATTCCTCACATTCTTTCATATTGCCATCATACTGGTTATTAGGAGCTAAATAGCCTCACTACTAATTGCATATTATATGTATTCATAGCCATATCTTCACAGTTGATTCGAATGAAGAAGAGATCATATGCCCGTCTCTGCTTGAAAGCAAGTTTTGAGAGCTAACCAAATGTGAAGTTATCTCCTCCCTTTTACAGCTAAAAGCTCCTTAATAGTTTCCCAGTTCTATCTGTATAATTAATAAACCAGGCCGAACCATCTCCCCTATCATGATTCAGCCGCTTTAACTTGGTCAAACGCATAAAACCCAAGACACTTAGGACCACTCACTATCCTTTTGCTTTGTTTCCTCTAAAGTTGAAACCACTGAGGCAATCCGGACACGCCTCAGTTCTCTATTCTGGAAATGCGTGGATCCATAGACAGAAAGAATATTCCTTTACGTCATATGTACATACTTTCCACAGGCCGGCAAGCGAAGTGACGTTCTTGATCATAAAATTTGCGACGAAAGCAACAGTTTTTGAGTATATCTAATGTACGCGTAGATAGTGCATCTAAGTCGTTAGGTAGAACAGATCCAATACAGCCCAATTTATCTGAAGTCCGGAGAAAACAGAGCCGGTTCATCAGGCTGCTCTCCCAGTAAAGAAAACGAGACAGACAAAAGAGAAACGATCTTTCTGTATTCTTTTACCAAGCTAGTATATCCAAAAGCGAAAATCAAGAAGCACGTACAGAGGAGGGATTGCCGCCTTTGGGACGGTGGCGGCAGCACCGACCGCCGGCATCTGAGCTCAACGATTCTCCCTCTTCTGCAGTCACCCACCACCAAAGATCTGCCCAAAAGATATGAAAAAAACACACACACACACACACACACACACACACACAAAAGTAATGAGGTCGGAATCAGCACATAAAGATGAGAAAACATGGCTCTGAAAATTCCTTCTTGCACCGACGAGATCAAAGACGAATGAACCCACGACATAATCATTTACCTGAACGCGAATTCCGGGTCGAGACAGCGGCACGAAGATGCGAAGGTACCGCGTGCAGAGAGACGGAACCGACGTTGGAGGGGAGGAGGAGGAAGAAAGAGTCGGCGCTTTGGGAAAGACAGCGGCAGGGCGCTAGCGTTGTAATTTATAAGTCGGCGAGGGCAAGTGGGAAAATGAAGGGGAGAAAGAGAGCCGGTGACTTTCGTGAAATTCTAGGTGCTTCCGGGGAGTTGGGCTTGGGCCGTGACTTCTCATGTCCTTCGTATGATGGGCCCATTGGGCCAGGCGTACTGCTTTCGAGAGGGACTCCGTCATGCATTCTCCGTCGAACGTGGGCCTAATACCCTAAATAACCCTCAACTCTAGTTCCGATCTTGATTATACTCTAATTTTTTTTTTGTCTCATAAACATCCTCAAATTATATAGGTCCAATCCCAATTCTGTCTGAAACGTTTTTTTTTTTTAACTTAAAAAAATACAGACTTTTCCTCGAGTTTCAAATTTGCTCCATTCAACCATTCGTTTAAAATTCCTTCCTTGTCAACAATCGAGAGATGGAAAACTCTCAAGCCCGAGCTATTTAATCGTCCTTGGCATGAGCTCTCTTGTGAGAGATGGAAAACAACCGAGCATGAGAATTTGAAGATTGAGTGTAAAATGAAAGATCTTTAAGCGAGATGGAAGGATGACTCTCTTGAGAGTAAAAGCAATTGAAACTTTTTTGAACTTCTTGAAACTTTTTTGTTCGTTTTATTAAAAAAAGTACAAATTTTTATTTGAGTTCCATATCTGCTCCATCTAATCATTGGTCCAAAATTTCTCGTCAACAATCGAAAGATGGAAAATTCTCGAGCACGAGCTATTTGAATACCCCAAGTACGAGCTCTCTAACTGTGAGAGATGGAAGACTTTCGAGCACAAGAGTTTGAAGATTGAGTGCAAAATTGGACACCCCTAAGTGAGATGGAAGGAAGACTCTCTTAAGAGTAAGAGCAATTGAACAAAGCTAACAACAATTGCTCTAGTTTACACCCAAATTTCAAATCTAATAAGACATTAATTGGGCTAAGGTGGAATTCATTGCCAAAGATATATTCTTAGATATGAAATTTAGGGAAAACTATAGCAATGGCATGGAAATACCACGTAGCATCACTAATGGTGATTTCCGATAGAGGGACAAATATAAGATTTAAGTAAAAATTGGGATTTTTTCATGAGACAAAAAATAATAATAAATACCACATAGGATCACTAATGGTGATTTCCGATAGAGGTTTTATAGGGACAAATATAAGATTTAAGTAAAAATTGGGATTTTTTCATGAGACAAAAAATAATAATAAATACCACATAGGATCACTAACGGTGATTTCTGATAGAGGGTTTATAGGGACAAATATAAGATTTAAGTAAAAATTGAGATTTTTTTCATGAGAAAAAAAAAAGTAAATTGAGACTGTACAAAAATTTAAGGATTTTTAAAGGTATTTGGCCGTTAAACATGTGCTTGGCAACCTATTCGGACACCCCACAAAAGAAAACCTAAAAATTATCTCTTTTATTTTTTATTTTTTATTTATCAATCCTATCTATAACTCTCCTCTTTCTCTTTTGGCTTTTTTGTGAAACGGGAGTCAAACCCCACACCTATGATTCAAGCATCCTCACGCTATATAACTTGAGAATCCCAAAATGCAATCGCATGGATCAGAAGGACGACCCTCCATTTTGAGGATTTTTTCTCTTATCTAGATCTTCAATAAGTACCACACTCGAATCCAACACTTTATGTGACGACCCAAGTCCCCATTTGGAGTAACTAATGAATCATCTGGATTTGGACCGACCATTTGGATTGTGATAGGATTGGATAAAGTGAGATTAGAAATCCTCCAAATATCCTTTGGATTGTTGAAAATTCCATTAAATATTTGGTGCACTTCAAGAAACGATAATTTTTTTTTTTTTTTTTTGAGAATCTCACTTTCCTAGAATTCGGTGATATTAAAATCTCACCGCTTGAGTTCCCTCACTAGCATGTCAAACCCACTCTCTTCAACTCCCTCCAGTAGGTCGCTGCAAGTTTCACTAAACCCATTGCCATCTCCACCTTCAAATCATAGTCCTCGCTCAGCGGTGAAGACGAACCTCGGGTCGTCGAAGGTTATAGTAAGCAAGGCAGCAATAGCCGATGTAGAGGTGAAGAGTGGTGATAGGTGGTGTAGGCCACACGTGAAGCTTGATGATTTGGGGTAGTGAGGTGGGAAGAGGAGGTGGACGGAAATCCACTAGTGGTGGACGCGCCTCCATTGTGGACAACAATCTCAAAGGAGCTAGCGCATTCGAAAAGATTATAGTTCTTCGATGGTGATGATTATGTGATGTATAACTCTTCCAGTTCACCCTCAATTGTCGAAACATGATCTATTGGACGGTGATGCTGATCGGTGGTGGTTGAAAGCGATGACCATTGCAAATAGGTGGAAAGTGACAATGATGTTGTGGAGATGGTCCTTGCGTGATGGTTGGCGAAGCCAAATACGTCACTCTAGCACTCTATCATTGGAAGAAAATGTTAAAGTTATTTGTGAAATTTTTTTAATCCAATCTAAGTTTATTTCACCCCTAACCCCCATTTCTCATTCAAGTTATCTAGTTTAAAGGACGTCACCAAACGCCGGATATGATATTTTGTTATTCTATCATACTTAAATCTGAACTACCAAACACACTAATTTTCATATTGATAACGTCTCGTCGCGCACGACTTAACCCATTACTTCATAGGACGAGCTAATATCCCGATTTCTCTTTCATAGAAATTGAAAAGATGATCCCTGTATCATTGTTGCAATTAAGGTGACCAGACTTATGAATCTTAAGCGAAGATTGATAGCGTCTGCCTTTACTATCTGTTGTGAAGATAAGGGAGGGAGGGGGAGAGAGTTGAACGACTTTGAGTGGAAAGGAAGCAATACAAAAGCGCAGAGAGAGACAGAACCACCTAGTTTCAATTCCTTCCCGATGTCAAGCAAGAATATATGCCTTCTTGTCATGGTGACTGACATACTATACTAGTAGGAACAGAGAGAGAGAGAGAGAGAGAGAGAGAGAGACATTAAACAATCTGCCGGCAAATATGGAGCCCGCTTTCGGCCTTTGTCTGCATTACTTGAGCCCGATCACTTGCACATCAGTGAAGCAAAGTCGCTGTTTTGCAAAGTGATCTTATAAAGAATCCTCTTTTGTTTTTCCATTGTTGGGGCTTACACATAAAGAATCCTCTTCTTTACCATTTGCTTCTTCCTCAAATTTGTTCCTGTCTGATGTACAAAAGAGAAAAGACCTTCGACTCGCATGATCTAGTATCGTCTATGCGTACTGTCTGTGCCGTCTATATAAGTGGATGCATTGAGTATCTGGTCCTTGCTTCCCTGCGGCGAGAGGCTTGTGATTTCGAGTTGATACTCTTGAGGATCAGAGCATTATTACTCGAAGAGAGTACACGATGGAGAGAAGCAGAGCTTGCCTGAAGCTGTGGATTCTCCTCCATCTACTTTCCTTATGCATTTTCTTCATCCACAGCGGTAAGCGACTCTCGTAATCGCGAAGCATTTCACATTGCAGAGCATCTTACGTTTCTTCGTCAGGTGTTCTTCTTTAGTTAGTCTCGCCGTAACTTGAATCACTGTCGTTCTTGGTCATTCAATGTGTTCTTTTCATCCCATGTCCTGCTGATACACGCGCGACCTGATTGATGACCGGATGATCTAAGAAATGTATTGAACTGGGTCATTTTCCTCGGTTAGTATCGCCTGAAACTCGGGCTTTTTCTCGTCTTTGTAGATGCTAGAAGGATGACGGCACGGTCCAAGGGCACAGCGCATCCGAAGAATCCGGCCCTGAGATCCACCAAAAGAATCAGAGTGACGAGAAACCTGGATTTGCCGTCGAATGATCAACCTTACGTGAGCTCGCCGCTCACGTTGCCGCCATACGATTCGCTTCCCCCGATGCCTCTGCCTGACCTCAGCCCTCCATTCTGCATATACCCACCATCGACCCCACAGCCCCCAGCTTCCACCACAAACCCACCTCCCACAGGGATCACACCATCACCCTATGTCTACATCCCGCCAATCCTTCCCGCTCAAAACCCGCCTCCCAGCCCGGACGTCGTGATTCCGGGCCCGCCTGAGTCATTCCTGAGCCCTCCGGGCCCTGTAGTTGTCCCAGTCCCCCCGGCCCCCGGAACCGGTCTAAGTCCTACCCCGCCGGAGATCAACCCGCCTTACAACGTGCCCAGCATCCCAATCTCCTTTCCGAGCCCGCCCTCTTCTGTGCCATCCCCAGGCGGAGGCGGCATTGTTCCGAGCCCATTCCTCCCGCCGATTGTCTACCCTCCTCCCACGGTCCCGCCATCCCCTAACTCCGGTTCGAGCATAGCCTTGTGGTGCGTGGCCAAGCCCTCAGTGCCAGAGCCCATCATCCGGGAGGCCATGAACTACGCCTGCGGATCCGGTGCTGAGTGCGCCTCGATCGAGCCGAATGGCTCATGCTTCCAGCCCGACACGCTGTTCGCGCATGCCTCGTACGCGTTCAACAGCTACTGGCAGAGGACCAAAGTGGCCGGCGGCTCATGCTCCTTCGGTGGCACGGCCGTACTAGTCACCGTCGATCCTAGTAAGCGTACATCTGCATATATTAATTGACCTCTGTGCTCTGCAACATGTCCTAGAATTGCTCTTTGAACGCCCCATCAGCTTTGCAATTCGAGAATCTCAAGTAACTTACTACGTTCAAACCAGTCGCTAATGCCTCGTTTTTTCTGGGACTATTTTGTGCAGGCTATGATGGATGCCATTTTGCCTACTTGTAGCAAGTGAAACAGCTCTGTTTTTGGCGACGTCAAGGAGCAGAATGCGGAAGTTTTCTATGTCATCCCACTTCCTTTTTTTTTCTTTCCCTTGGAATAAAGTAGGAATTTCGGTTTGTTTTGCCAGAGGATATGTGGATTTTTGGCAGTAGATAATACGTTCATAAGGTGTATCGGATGACGGCGTGAAACCCATATCTTTCTAGTGTTACAGAAACGGCCTCTTCTTCATAAGATATGGGATTCGTCACCTCCCTATGTTCACTCAATTGGGCAAGTGCAACATCATGCTGAATTTTAGCAGATAACAAACTAAACATGAATTCTAATTTGCGATGGAATGTTGCAGCTAGTGAAAAATTTCGCCTTCTTCGTTGATCGTTCCATCACTCCAGAGAGCTAATAAAAGCAAGGTGCGGTTAAAGAAAGGCTCACTAAAGATTCTGCAAATTTACAGAAAGATGTAAATGATACTTTATTCATAGAAGGAAGATCGATATAATCTGAGCTGATCTCTTTCCATACGAATCAAGAAGAGCAAACAGGTGAAAGTTGTTGATTCATGTTTGTGTGCAGAATTGAGAAGTTAGACAATCATCCAAAAAGCCTCATTAAACATCTTTCCCTCCTTTTGAAGGCATATTCAAATTCGACGAACCCGAATCACACTTGTTTGATGTAACTTATGTCATCAAGAAATAGATGGTAACTACAAGTTCACCAAAGCTGGCACATGTCCATCATTTAGGCTTTGTAAGATGGAGGATACAAGCGGAGTAAGTACCTGTACAATGTTGTTACCAAAGTAGAATGGGGGAGTGCCGCTGAGACCAAACTTCCGATCTCTGCTTTGATTTGTACATATATCAATCACACACACATGTACATATGCAAAATATAATTCTGAGCGCATATTCTTTGCCACCAATTAGCCGGTTCCGAGCTTGTATGAGCACTTGCTGGTTCGAGGTGTTGTGTACTGCGTACCAGTTTATGTTCTCCTGCTGCAGCAAGTTGCTCTTCTGAATGGGAACATATGACCGCCGAAGCATGTATGATACATCACTTCGGTTCCTTACCAAAGAGAGGAGATCATGTGATAAGCCAAGAGCCATTCAAAGATGTATGCATAAAGTGCATCCACAGTTAGACATGACAAATTCACTCCAATCGACATGATCGACAAGACTAATCGCAATGCAACAAGTGCGCATGACCTGTGCCCTCATCGATCGACAAGCTCCACCACCGCCCTTTTGTTTTTCCATTTTCTGTAATTGACTCTGCCAATCACAACGAGGTTTCCAACGTGCTTCGTGGATGTGCATGGACACCAACTTTCCCACTCGGGGAAGACTATACTCTGGAGCTCGAAGTTCATCACATCACCGGTTCAACTGATCCTCGGTGCCGTCGACGCTTGATGGGCCTTCGCAAGAGGGGTCGGGTTCGGCGAGCTCCGACAAACTGGACAAGTCGGATGCATCTGCAGCCACTGGTCCACACACTTACTATGGAAGACATGGTGGCAACCGGGCAAAGACCTCCGCACGTCGCTGTCCTTGTAGTCGCCCAAACAAATGGAGCAAGAAGAACGAGTCGAGTCCGAGCCCGAGTCGCCCTCATGGAGCTTGGCCAATTTGGGGCGCACGGGCTTCTTTAGGCCGTTCCTTTTGCCGACGGCGTCTGGTCGACCTCCTTCTACATCTGGGATTGTTTCTGGATGTCGCTCCGGCAAAGAGTCGCGGACGGGGTAGTTCAGAGGCGGCCGGTTCGTGCACATGCGGCTGAACAGGCATGACATGACGGCCACGAATACGACCACGACAAGGACGCCGATGGCGGCTCCCATACCGTGTTTGGAATCAGCGGCGCCGTCCATTGTAGAAAATGAGGGTGGCATATGAAAGGAAGATGAAGGAGATAGCTAAAGGGGAGCTAAAATCTGACTCGCTGATGGTGTCTAAGCCATGAATCTCCATGATAAGAGACTTGAGGAAGTCTCTTTGAAATTCGCAATCAAGAAAGTCACAATCAAGAAAACCACCTTTCCTCTTCGCAGGTCTTCGTCTTCCCATTGCCGCCATGACGATATGTCGAAGGTGGAAATTATGTGGAAGTTGCACGGTAGAAATTCTTAATTAAAGAGTCTCTTTTACTTGCATCCCAAGACCAGGTTTCATGCTGGACTCCCATCGAGAGGTGATTATTCAAAAAGACTTAAACTTATTATACAATAATCAATTTAATTTTAAACATTTTTAATTGTATCAATTTAGTACTAAATCTTTTGACAACTTCTCAATTTAGTTATAAACATTTTGATCATTTACCAATTTAATCTCAAAACTTCGATGACTTGCCAATTTACTTATTTTAGCCATTTTACGTGGTGTGGTTAGCGTTAACTCGAATAAATTTTACATTTAAAAAATTTCCTTTTTTTCATTTTTCCTCTCTCTCTCTTAATTTCTTTTGTTTTCCCTTTGGCCTTTGGCCGATACTCGGTCATGGCTGGTGACCGACCAAGGTGTAGGACTAATTAGAACAACCTAATTGTTCACTACAAATACAAAAATGTAACTGCCATTAGAAGTTTTACCCGCAAGTCATTATTTATTTCGGTCAATAGGCACTACCACAGCTTATTATTTTGCAACAAGCATTGAAGAACAAGTCAAGCAAAGACTAAATGAGGGTGACATAGACCTTGATATTTGAGCAGAAAACACGGCACTATTATTAATCACTAACTACCCACTTTCCCTTACACGAGGATGCAAACCGGGCCCCACGGATCATATTACATTCATGTTTTTGTTCGCATATTGATATATACAAAGCACGAGAGTCGCGAAATTCCCCATTATATTTAATCAAGATCATAATCGGACCATACCATAAAAAAATAGGTGTTATGGAGAAGTAATCCCCCGTAATTAATCTCTCAATTTAGTTAATTTTGTCATGAGAATTGGCAAAATTAATTATAATCTATATTTCTTCTCTCTTCCTAGTTCTTTCCTCTTTTTTACTTGCAATAAGAGCGCGTTTGGTAACAATTCTGTTCCCATGAATAGATTCTGATAAAAAATAATTCTTTTTTATTTTATTCTCAAGAACATATTTTAAGCATTTTTAAACTATTTGGTAATCTGTCCAAAATTTCTGATTGGAATAGAATTACATTTGTTACCATGCTCATTGATTCTATTCCAAATCAATTTCTTTTAATTTTTAAATAAAATTTTTACTTTTTTTCCTTTTTCTCCAATTCTTCTTCTTCTTCTTCTTCTTCTTCTTCTTCTTCTTCTTGTGGCCGGTTAGACGAGGGCTGCGGCCTCACCGTAGGCGTCACCAACCCTTGGCGAGGCCGGCCCTTCCGCCGGGCGGTGGGCGAGGCCTACCACGGCCACTTGCGACGGGGCTAGGCGAGCCTCGGCGGTGGCCGGGCGGGTGGGCGAGCCTTGCTAGGGGCTAGGCGGGCCTCGCCCGGCCTCGGCAAAGCTTGCCCGGCCACTAGTGAGTTCGTCGAACAGTGACGGCGATCGGCGGTGGCGGGCGGCGGTGGACGACGGTGGCGGGATGGCAGAAGGGAAGAAGAAGAAGAGTTGGTTTTTATTCTCAAATTTGTTCATAGAACAAGAATCAATTTTTTTTTAAATTTATTCTTGATTCCACTCCAAATCTGTTCGTTAACAAAAATTTTACCAAATGCGATTCTATTCCAAAATTACTCCCAAGAAGAAAAAAATCGGGGAATTTGGTACTGTTTGGCACGTTACCAAACAGCCCCTAAGTAGAGAGAGAAGAATCGCAGAAGTTCCAAAGAGAGTGACAGGCGCCCTTTCAATTCAACCAAATCATAAATGCATGTTGTATTTTTATGTACATGTTGGACAGCGTTCCCACCTGTAAATTTCAACTTGAGGAGGTTTTTGCAAGGGAGACTCCGAGTGGATATGGTCTTCAATTTGTTCTCTTTCGGGTTTTTAGTAGAAGAGACAACAAATGAAAAGGACCGCTTGAATTAGAAACTCAAAAGCAAAATCAAGTCTTCCCTTCGCTTGTTTCAGCTGATCATTTCTTCTATTGTGGGGGGTACTTTTGGACTTGATTGTACATGCTATTGCTTTATTTGGGTCTTTATATGGCAGTTTAAATATCCCAATTAGATTTTTTTTCCTTTAAAGATTGAGGAGGATTCGCCTTATTTTTAATCACGCTAATTATGATGAATGAAACTCTTATATAAAGTTGGAGAATGATAAGAGGACTAAATGGCATAATACTTATCAGGGTTTACGAAACAGAATTGATTTGGCTTGTTTGGACTTTCAAAATGTCTACATGCAAAGATTTTCTCCCTTTCCCGCGATTTCTTTTCCCCTTTAAGGACAAGCTCCATTTCCTCTTCCCTTTCTTTTTATTCTCGGTTGCTCCGTCCTCCTTTTTCCTTTTTTATTTGCTAGAAGGGGTTGAAGTTATAGGTCAATTATGGGCTTTGGGCTTGGCTCATTTATTACAATCCCAACGGCCCCATCTAGTCTATAAGAGGCGCCCCGGCCCGTCCCGTCCCTATACTGGGCTTTTAGAGATGGCTAAAACCCTCCATAAAGCACCTGAAATTAAGGGTGAAATAGGGACTGGACCGATTGGTCCTTCGATCGGAACGGGTCACTTTTTTTCCCCAATACTTGATATTATATCTTATGCAGATTTAAAAAAGAAGAAGAAGAAGCTGGTTGCTCTCTCTCTTTTATATATATATATATATATAATCTGTCCAGTCCGATTCCTTGTTCCAAGGAGGAACCGGATTGGACCAAAGTAGCCAGTTTGGTCCATTCCTGGTCAAGAGGGAACTAGACTAGACCAAAGAAGCTAGTTTAGTCCATTTCGGGTGCCTCATTTGGCACACCTAACTATGATGGGTAGCGGTTACCCATTTTCTTTAGCGGCCAGTGTAAAGGATCCGACAAGCGATGGCAACAAGACGTCATTAGTGAAAACAAGAGAACTTTTTTTGGCTTTTAGGGACGGCTCTGTTCTTCAGAGGCCAATAGCGTATCCAACGAAATAGCTAATCAAATATCATTTGAACATTGTTTTGTTGCAACGAAAACTGTAATGAAATTCATTCGATGATTTTATTGGAATGATCTTATTAAGAACTGGATCCTCCCTGAAAACCCGGATCAAGTCGCCTTCATCACGTATCGATGCCAAGGTCGAGTCCTGACCCTTCGAGCTTTGTCCTTGCGATCTCGTCGAGACGCCGGGCCATCTCCGCCGTGAACAAGCTCTTCCAGTCCCCGACGACGCCCTTCCTGAAGAAGACGCTGTTCGGCATGTTCACCCACGGATCGACCCCGTTCCTGTTCACCTCCAGGTTCTTAAGCCTCTCCAAGCTGCACCTCCAGACGATGTCCTCCACCTCCTCTTCTTCCTCCTCCAGCTGCCGCCCGAGGAACGAGCTCAGCCTCTTCACCTGCCCTCTCGGGTCTCTCTTCAGGTCCTCGTACTTCAGGAACAGCACCTTCTCCGGCATCGCTAAGCTCGCTCTGTAGTACTCGAGCACGTGCTCGAAGAAAGGCCCGAAGGAGCAGACCCCGTCGCAGAAGCTCTCGAAGGCGCGCTCGAACGGGAAGGGGCCCTCCTCGTCGGTCCGGAAGTGGTTGAAGAAGTGCCACAGGGAGACGAGGGTGTCTTTCGGGTTGCGCGTGAGGTAGACGATCTTGCATGGAGAGGAAAAATAAATGCTATAGGCTCGTTCTATAAGAAAGGCGCGAACCTAATCGCTTATGGTGCAGGAACAACATGAAAACTCTCAGCTTTTCTACAAGAAAATTCTTGAAAAAGTTCTAAACTTATTGTACTTTTACTTATTTAATCATAAATCTTTTAATTTTGTCAATTAAGTCCTAAATTTTTTGACAATTTGTCAATTGAGTCTGTTCGGAAATTTTGCGTGGATCCATTTGTCTTACGTGATACGTCCGACGCTTAATATGAAAATTTATTCATTTATTTATTTTTCTTTATTTTTTCTTCCAAGCCAACGAGGGCTTTCATTGGCCAAAGAGGGCCACCAACTTTCGCCAAGTGGTAGGCAAGGGTTGGTCGGCCCTCACTTGTGACTAATGAGGATTCGCTGAAAACTCTAAAAAGGAAAAGAAAGGAAAAGAATAAATACCCAAAATCTTTTTTGAAAAATAATTCACATGAGCTCCAGTCGTCCTATGAAGCATTACCAATATCCACGTTGGTAATTTCCAATGAAAATTGGTAGACTTAATTGACAAATAATCTAAAGGTTTAGAATTTAATTGGTAAAATTGAAAAGTTTATGATTGAATTAGTAAGAGTGCAAAATATTTAAGACTTTGGAGGATTTTCCCCTTTTCTATGAGAACCAAAGCAAGCCTTGTAGCTTCTTAATTCATAATCGATTAGGTATGATAGAGTACAGGATTAGGCAATACTTACTTTGCATGGAGAGGCCTTGACGGATTCGGGAAGCGCGCTGTAAGGCAAGTGGGTGTGGAACAACCTCGGCGACTCGATGACCGAGAGGTCCGGAGGCGGGTTCTCCGTAAATACCTGGACCTCCAAGGTCTTCACGTAATGCGCCGGGTGGTTAGCCGCGAGGGGGTCTTCCGACTGATCTTCTCGATCGGTGCTGACCGCGATGTTGCCGTTTTCTCGACTCCGTTCATTTCTCTTGCTCGTCAAGATGCAGAAACAGAGTGCTTTGAGCCACGTGCTTCCGGTTTTCATGGCAGACGCCAAGAGGACGTCGTCGTCTCGCGGCCGGAACTGTGAGCGAAGAGCCAGGGCGGCCTCGAGATGGCGGGGGCGGTACCAGAAGCCGTTCCACCAGTAGAGTTCCAGAGTCTCCCAGAACAGCTGTTGTGGGAGCTGGTCGAGCGATATGGATGCTTCTCCTTCCGTAGGAGCAGAATAACCCATGGTTATCGTCTTTGCGACGTCGACATCCACGGTAGCTACAGCTAGTGTCTTGTAGCGCCGAGTTACTTCCATCGGAGCAGTTTTCTGGTTCTGTTGTCGCCGGAAAAAATTTAGACAAATGAACCAGTCTGAAAGTCCGCCTGGGTTGATAGAATGTAGAGATTTTCTGGAAAGAGCAGCTGATGCTTGTGCCAAAGACGCTAACTCTTGTTTCGAGATGGATCACTTTTGGGGACACAGGTTGAGAAAGCAGACGCGCAGCTTTTCTAAGTTATTCCGCTCTTAATCAGCTGACGAAAGCATCGTATTCGTTTCATTCGTTCAAGGAGTCGGAACAATTTGCACCGCTGTTTCTGCGAACAACTAATTCCTTCTGGACCAGCGACCCATCTCCATCCACTCGAGGTCGGGAAGAATCGGAAAAAGATGCACTATGCCGTATCTTTAAAGTTTCTTACACCTTAGAAAAGTAGATCTCTCTTTAGGCTGTCAACTTGCCGCTTTTTAAAAAAAAAATAGACCATGGTCCTTCGAGAAAAGCTCTTCTTTTTTCGTTTGTGTTTAATCTTAGAGAAGGCATTACAAATGAAGCGTAAGCTACATGGAATTACCAAAAAAATGGAATCATATTCAAAAATGAGAAATCACAAAGATGAGGAGGATTCATATGATCAAGCATTGAAAAGCTTCCGAAAAGGTCCATCCTTCCTATCCTTAGCTGCTTCCGTGAGAGCAAGAAACCTCTTGAAACCTGTGGAGGCGGCACCTCGCCCGAGGGCAGCAGCTCTTGTGAGCACATCCTCCCCGGAAGCAATCAAGCCGACTGGAGCAATGTTGGACATTGCAGGAGCTATTATGGGAAGTGGGGCAGCAGGAACAATGGGTGGCGCTACAGGAGGTTGCGTGATCCCAGGTCCAAGTTTGTTGAAGTCATCCAATATAGTTTGCTGATCAGCCTTCTTGAGCCCCTGCACATGCCAATTCCACGTCACAACTGGCATAGAAACAAAACTCTGGACAAGATAGATAAAATGTAAAGAACTCGTGGAGAAATGATGAAGCATTAATGCTTGCTGATTAATTTTCCGTTGTGTAAACAAGAAAGAGATCACGGCTGTTTTTCCTTTACCGCGAGAGAAGACAATGTACTCCATCCAATTTGCCATGTCACAACAATAAATCATTCTTTCCTTTTTTTCATATTCTATCAAAATATGCTGAGAGATAATATCCTGTCAACTACCTTGAGCTCCAGAACACGCTAAAACTCCATTGTTGTTCCTTCTGGTAACAATGCACGATATGTATCCGCCACAGAATCGACTGGAGACAGAATGACCTGTGATGGGAAAACAATCATGAGTGTGACAGAGAAGGACAACGTACTTGAGAGTAACAGCCTGCACTAAGTAAAGAAGAGAACCTTTAGAAGTGCTTCAGCTTTGCTCATCTCTTGGCTTACAAACTTAGAATAGCCGGCAGCAGTTGTTGTCTGCACCGAAGAAACAGATTACAAAATGGATGCATGAGCTCGTTTGTCAAATGGAAGAAAAGACGAAAGAATTTCTTTAAAAACTACAGGGATTGACCCAGAATTCCAATCAAACGTGCAACATGTAACTGCATCAATGCAAATTAAAGTAATTTCCAGTAACATTTGCAGATACAGGATTGTCTGACTTTAGATCGAAGCAAAAATGTGAGCCAAACTGTTTGACTGCCTACTTATCTATGCTTGCTTAAAAGCATCAACTTTTATTTTCATACAGGAAACTGATTACCGGTGCCCTTGCCACCGAACATTGTGAATTCCAAGTCCCTCACAATCGCACCAGAACAGCTTGATCAGGGCCTCCCTAGTTACTATTGCTTCTCCAGTCAACTGAGACAGCTGGGAAATTCTAGGCCTACGATAAGTCAAGATGACATTTCCATTCAAGGAGAAAATTCCAATGTGATTCTTGCTCAGGTGCAAAGAATTTAAGGCATAATCTGAATAGCGAGATGCTTCAATATGATTCCAATATGTCAGCAGGTATTGCTTCAAAGTCGGTCTTAGCACATAAGCCTCAAATGCAAAATATTAAAACTTTCTAAGTAGTTCGATCTTTCAAAATGATGACACACAATAAAAAGAAGCAGCAATTACTTGTTGGGCTCCAGTTTCAGATATCTGTTTGCATTTAAATATGTTGACATAGAACCGGGGACCAAGAGATGATGCAAGCTGCAAGAACAAAGTTAACAACGTTGAGAAAAAAGGGACTGAAGAAAGTAGATCTTCGCTGGAAGTTATGCAACAAAATGCATGGGCACTAATTTGGCTTGTAAAAACGTTTGCCTAGCAGAAAGATGGCTAAACTGAGACTCGCCTTATTCTACAGCTGACAATGAGTATAATTAAGCATAACTGTGGAAAGAGGCTCCTAAGAAGATAGGTTACTGTTCTGCAACATAAGAAATACTAGCAGCAAAAGATCTGTAGGAAGTGTTTTTTTTTTGGTAAAAGATAAGTGTTATAGATAGACTAGAGAACCAGGAGGCCATACAAAGAACAGCAGGGAAGAGCCGGCACCAAAAAAACTTGCACTCAGAATGTCAGAGTACCACTCGAGTGGAAGGGTGCCGACCCGAGCTGCAGAGAAAGATATAGGAACCAGAATAACAAGCAGCTAAAAGAAGGCTGCGAGCAGCCAGGGCAGAAAGCAGGCCAATAATAAACAAAGAGGGAGGGCAGAAATACAACCCCACAACACCAGGATATAACCAAATGAAAGCAGCAGCCGGGTGAACTGGAACCAGCAACAACAACGACTGAAAGACCCAGGGAAAGACGAGATAGAGAACCACCCAAACAAGGGGGAAGAGGGGGCTACCCACGAGCATCATCAATGCAAAGAAAAACACGAACGGAGACGGCCAAATGATCACTTCAGTAGGAGGCCGTAACGCTTACTTAAAGATAGAAGGGTGGATACCCCAACTAAGTTGAAGACGTTTGTTGCGGGGATATCCGGGACCTTGGAGAATATAAGGGCTCAGTTTATTTCTTTTTGTTGCTAAATGACAAAATATGTAGGTTAATGCATAAAATCAGGAAATAGAAAAATCCTTCAGGTTACCTTGTCCAAAAAGAACTGGAAATAAATAGGAGACAGAAGGCTTCCAAGCACAGGAATACTATTATTCAGCATCAGATTTATGTTGTTAACATACCTGCAAGAAAAATGTGGTCATAGAAGCGAACCATAACCTCGATTAAATACATTTTGGAAATGGAGAAATCAACTCACCCTGATTGGTCACCGACACTTTCTAGAGTGTTCCATGGGATGCGTGTCATGGTGGCCATTTCTATATCAAATTTCGTTTCGAGGCCGTGCACTAGAGTCACAAGTGCTTTTGTTATTACTGCAGAAAATTCATCCTGCAATACCACTTACAAGTTGGCAACTAGTGACAAAGAGAACCATGCATGAGTAACTCACAAGTGCATGCAAATTGATGTCAAACAATACCTGTACTTCTGACATATCCACACCATCAGCATATTGGGAATCGATTATCTTTGACACACTTTCAGCCAGTTCGCCAGCCTATAAAATGTCAAACTGCAGTTATGATAAACTTACACCAATTTTGCCCAATCAGACTGGAATTCAAAAATCAAATATTATGTAACCAGCAAATATTGTCTCAACCCTCATCAAACAATTTCTCATATTAATGATGCCCTTTTGGAACAATTTTCTCTAGCATTATAAAAAGCATTGCTTAATTGCATTCTATCGCCTAAAACAGTAAAGGAATAGCGAAGTTGACTCTGAAATTCTGAGATTTAGCATTGACAACAAGTAGAATAAAATCTCGTGATACAACTCTCAAGAACCAAAAATTTGATTTTACCCTAATGCATTTGAAGTTTTCTGTGAATAGTTAACTATAAAGGTTGAAGATTTGAACATGGCATAGCAATTGGTCATGCACTCTCAAGCAAAGCACAAACAGTCCAAAGAACCTTCCGGTGGGACATTGCTATAATTTCAGCAATGAAGTTTTTATGTTCTTCCCGGAAGAATAACATGTTAAACAACAATATTAAGCACACAGTCCAACTTTCCATGTTGCTTTAAACTGTTCTCCCATAGCTTTAACAATATGACAAGGTAAAATAACCCAGCAGTCACGAAAATCGTTAAGGAAACAATAAGCATTTAATAACTAATCGTCTTACGACAGTATTCAGCTGAATTCACTATGTAACAGATCACTCTTTCATCTCTGTCTGAAGTCTGCCTGATTACGATTGTTGCTCAAAAAGCAAACATAAAAGAACTTAAAAAAAGAGCCAGAAAAAGTTGTAATATAGACTACCTTTATCTTGGTCCTTAGCAAGACCTTAAAATACTATGACATCCTGGAAAGACAGGATAGAGGCCGGGATCCGGGCCTCGATAAATATACCGGCCCATTGGCGCGCCCGCGCACACAACCCCTTTATGGGGTTGGCGGCGACCCCTCGGATTCCCGTGAAGCCGATCCCGGGTAACCATTCCCGGCAAGGTTCAAGAAAATGAAGAGGCCCAGTCCGGGAAAACCTGGCTGGGATATCTATCCATTTATGCCTGTGGCCGCTGCAACAAGCCCCATACCACCTTTAGGTAGTTTTGCAAAGAGTTTTGTGGCGCATGCTTTAAGAACTCTTTGAAATACCTGATCATAGTTTCAAAGTCAAGTTCTATCAGGTTTCAAAATCTTAACTTGTGATGGTGAACTGGATGAGATCTTGAGATTTTGCTCCAGATACTGATTCTCATATAGCAGGACCAAACATAAAACTTGCAAATGAACCGCAATATTATTGATAATTGAATGATCCAATGTTCAGGTAAGAGATATTCATACCGAGAGAGAGAGAGAGAGAGAGAGAGTTGAATGGTTAGTGAAGGCTCGATCCCTACTGTGGCCACTTTCAATATCTATATCCAAAGACAATTTGGAACTCAAAAAACCTAAGTGTCTAAACAGCTGCCCCCACGATGCAAGAAAAAAGGGGGAAAGCCACCTTCCCTCCACAGCGCACACACTATGTAACAATACAATTTTTTCCTACAGCTTATGCCACCTCACATGCACCAAACTTTGCTTAACTTACAGAATGGATGATGTAGCTATGAACTTATTTTTGATGGGCCACATGGATCAGTCACTGGACCCATCATAACTACAATAGATCAATCCAATGAAGGCATTCCGTTAGTTGCCCAGTTCATAGGAACTCTAGCACGGTAGAAATTCTTAATTAAAGAGTCTCTTTTACTTACATCCCAAGTACCAGGTTTCATGCTGGACTCCTATCGAGGATGATTGTTCAAAAAGACCTAAATTTATTATATATAAATTAATTTAATTCTAAACATTTTTAATTGTACCAATTTAGTGCTAAACATTTTGATTACTTCCCAATTTAGTCATAAATATTTTGACTATTTATTAGTTTAATCTCAAAACTTTCGATAACTTGCCAATTTACTTATTTTGGCCATTCTACTTAGTGTGGTTAGCGTTAATTCGAATAAATTTTACATTTTAAAATTTTTCCCCTTTTTTTCGTTTTTTCCTCTCTCTTAATTTCCTTTGGCCTTTGGCTGATACTCGATCATGGCTGGTAACCGACCACAAGCGAGGTGTAGGACTAATCGGAACAGCCATTAGAAGTTTTGCCCGCAAGTCATTATTTATTTCGGTCAATAAGCACTACCACAGCTTATTATTTTACAACAAGCATTGGAGAACAAGTCAAACAAGACTAAATGAGGGTGACATAGACCTTGATATACGAGCAGAAAACACGACGCTATTATTAATCACTAACTACCGACTTTGTCTTACACGAGGATGCAAACCGGACCCCACGGATCATATGACATTCATGTCTTTTTTCGCGTATTGATATATACAAAGTACGGGAGTCGCGAATTTCCCATTATATTTAATCAAGATCATAATCGGACCATACCCATAAAAAAATAGGTGTTATGAAGAAATAATCCCCCGTAATTAATCTCTCAATTTAGTTAATTTTGTCATGAGAATTGGAAAAATTAATTATAATCTATATGTTTTCTCTCCCCCAGTCCCTTCCTCTCTTTTACTTACAATAAGTAGAGAAGAATCGCAAAAGTTCCAAAGAGAGTGATAGGCGCCCTTTCAATTCAATCAAATCATAAATGCATGTTGTATTTTTATGTACATGTTGGATAGCGTTCCCACCTATAAATTTCAATGTTAGGAGGGTTTTGCAAGGGACACTTTGATTCGATATGGCCTTCAATTTGTTCTCTTTCGAGTTTTCAGTTGAAAACACAACAAATGAAAAAGACCACTTGAATTAGAAAACCAAAAGTCAAGTCTTCCCTTCGCTTGTTTCAGCTGATCATTTCTTTTATTGTGGGGGTACTTTTGGACTTGATTGTACATGCTAGTGCTTTACTTGGGTCTGTATATGACCATTTAAATATCCCAATTACATATTTTTTCCTTTAAAGATTGAGAATGATTAGTCTTATTTTCACTCAAGCTAATTACGACGAGTCAAATTTTCATATAAAGTTGGAGAATGATAAGAGAACGAAATTGTGACGACCCAGACTCAGGGCAATATGGAGGGACAGACTAAGATCGCCTTGGCAATACGTGGGCGAGGCAAAGGGCATTTATTTTGTCCCACATTGCTTAGGGGGGAGTCCTGGGAGGCTTTATGAGGCTTGGGTCCCTTACGCATTTTAAAACCGTAAAGGAAAAGATTGTGGCTGGGATGGCGGTTCATCGCGTCAGCGAGGCAGACTGAGCGGATAATATCACAGTAAGAGCTGGAGTCCTTACAAATGGTATTAGAGCCAACTCTCGCAGCGTGTGGGGCCACGCTGTGCCTTAAGTGGGGAGAATGTAACGACCTAGACCTGGGGCAGTATGGAAGACGGACTAAGATCGCTTCGATGGCATTTTTCTTGTCCTACATCGCTTAGGGGGAGAGTCGTGGGAGCCTTGATTCCTTAATATGTGTGACGCGTTTTAAAACTGTGAGGGAAAAGACCGTGGCTGGGATGACGATTCGTCCACGTTAGGCGGGTGACCCAAAACGAATAATATCACACAGTGGGGCTCGGGTCCTTACAGAAATAGCATAATACTTATGAGGGGTTACGGAATAGAATTAATTTGGCAATGTCCTAAATGTCTAAACGCAAAGATTCTCTCTCTTTCCCGCGATTTCTTTTCCCGTTCAAGGACGAGCTCCATTTCCTTTTCCCTTTCTTTTTATTTTCGGTTGCTCCGTCCTTTTTTCCTTTTTCATTAAGCTAGAAGGGGTTGAAGTTATAGGTCTCTAATGGGCTTTGGGCTCGAAGGGGTTGAAGTTATAGATCAATGATGGGCTTTGGGCTTGGCCCATTTATTACTGTCCCAACGGCCCCATCTAGTCTAACACCCTTTTTTAAGAGGCGGCCCGTCCCGTCCCTATACTGCGCTGTTGGAGATGGCATAAAATCCTCCGTAAAGCACCTGGAATTAAGGGTGAACTAGGGACTGGACCGATTGGTCCTTGATCGGGAACTGGTCACTTTTTTTTTCCCGATACTTGATGTTATATCTTATGCAGAATTTTTTTATTTTTTTTCAAAAAGAAGCTGATCACTCTCTCCTTCTTTTTTTTTCAGATACAATATATATATAATCGGTCCGGTCCGATTCCTATTTCCAAGAGAAAAACGAACTGGACCAAAATAGCCGATTTGGTCCATTCCGGGTCAAAGGGGCGGACCAAAGTAACCAGTTTAGTCCATTCCGGGTGGCTCGTTTTGCACACCTACCTATGATGGGTAGCAGTCACCCATTTTCTTTAGCGGCCAGTATAAAGGATTCGACCAGCGATGGCAACAAGCCATCATTAGTGAAAACGAGAGAACTTATTTTGGCTTTTAGGGACGGCTCTGCTCGTCAGAGGCCAATTGCGTATCTAACGAAATAGCTAATCAAACATCATTTGAACATTGTATCATTGCAACGAAAACCATAACAAAATTCATTCGATGATTTTATTGGACTGATCTTACTAAGAACTGGATCCTCCCCGAAAACCCGGATCAAGACGCCTTCATCACGTATCGATGCCAAGGTCGAGTCCTGACCCCTCAAGCTTTGTCCTTGCGATCTCGTCGAGACGCCGGGCCATCTCCGCCGTGAACAAGCTCTTCCAGTCCCCGACGACGCCCTTCCTGAAGAAGACGCTGTTCGGCATGTTCACCCACGGATCGACCGTTCCTGTTCACCTCCAGGTTCTTAAGCCTCTCAAGCTGCACCTCCAGACGATGTCCTCCACCTCCTCTTCTTCCTCCTCCAGCTGCCGCCCGAGGAACGAGCTCAGCCTCTTCACCTGCCCTCTCGGGTCTCTCTTCAGGTCCTCGTACTTCAGGAACAGCACCTTCTCCGGCATCGCTAAGCTCGCTCTGTAGTACTCGAGCACGTGCTCGAAGAAAGGCCCGAAGAAGCAGACCCCATCGCAGAAGCCCTCGAAGGCGCGCTCGAACGGGAAGGGCCCTCCTCGTCGGTCCGGAGGTGGTTGAAGAAGTGCCACAGGGAGACGAGGGTGTCTTTCGGGTTGCGCGTGATGTAGACGATCTTGCATGGAGAGGAAAAATAAATGATATAGGCTCGTTCTATAAGAAAGGCGCGAACCTAATCGCTTATGGTGCGGAAACATCGTGAAAACTCTCAGCTTTTCTACGAGAAATTTTTTCAAAAAATTCTAAATCTGTTGTGTTTTTATTTATTCAGTCTTAAATTTTTTAATTTTGTCAATTGAATCCTAAATCTTTTGATAATTTGTCAATTGAGTCTATTTGGCTACTGACATGGATGCCATCTGTCTTACGTGGTATGTTCGACACTTAATATGAATTTATAATTTAAAAAACAAGTTTTTATTTATTAATTTTTCTTTCTTTTATTTTTTTTTTTTTTTTTTTCTTCTTCCATTGGCCGAAGAGGGTCGCCAGCTTTTGCCAAGTGGCAGGTGAGGGTTGATCGGCCCTCACTTGTGACTAGGACCCTCGTTGAACTTGGTAGGAAAAAGAAAAGGAAAAGAAAAGAAAAGAATAAATATCCAAAAGTTATTTTAAGAAATTATTCACGTGAGCTTTGCTTGTCCTCTTTAACACTATCAACATTCATGTCAGTATTTTCCAATTAAAATTGGCGGGATTGACTTAATTGATGAATAATCAAAAGGTTTATAATTTAATTGGCAAACCTAAAAAGTTTATGATCAAATTAGCAAAAGTGAAACATACGGAGGATTTTCCCATTTTCTATGAGAACCAAAGCAAGCCTCGCAGCTTCTTAATTCATGATCGGTTGGGTAACGTAGAGTACAAGGTTAGGCAATACTTACTTTGCATGGAGAGGCCTTGACGGATTCGGGAAGCGCGCTGTAAGGCAAGTGGGTGTGGAACAACCTCGGCGACTCGATGACCGAGAGGTCCGGAGGCGGGTTCTCCGTAAATACCTGGACCTCCAAGGTCTTCACGTAATGCGCCGGGTGGTTAGCCGCGAGGGGGTCTTCCGACTGATCTTCTCGATCGGTGCTGACCGCGATGTTGCCGTTTTCTCGACTCCGTTCACGTCTCTTGCTCGTCAAGATGCAGAAACAGAGCGCTTTGAGCCACGTGCTTCCGGTTTTCATGGCAGATGCCAAGAGGACGTCGTCGTCTCGTGGCCGGAACCGTGAGCGAAAAGCCAGGGTGGCCTCGAGATGGCGGGGGCGGTACCAGAAGCCGTTCCACCAGTAGAGTTCCCGAGTCTCCCAGAACAGCTGTTTTGGGAGCTGGTCGAGCGATATGGATGCTTCACCTTCCGTAGGAGCAGAATAACCCATGGTTCTTGGCTTTGCGACGTCGACATACACGGTAGCTACAGCTAGTGTCTTAGGGTGCCGAGTTACTTCCATTGGAGCAGTTTTCTGATTCTGTCGTCGCCGGAGAAAATTTGGACAAATTAACCGGTCTGAAAGTTTGCCTGGGCTGATAGATCGTAAAGATTTTTTGCAAAGAGCAGCTGATGCTTGTGCCAAAGACGCTAATTATACTCGAGATGTATCACTTTTTCGGCACACAGGTTGAGAAAGCAGACCCGCAGCTTTCCTAAGTTATTCCGTTCTTTATCAGTTGACACAAGCATCGTATTCGTTTCATCTGTTCAAGAAGTCAGAAAAATTTGCACCGCTGTTTCTGCAAACAACTAATTCCTTCTCGACCAGCGACCGATCTCCATCAACACGAGGTCGGTAAGAATCGGAAAAAGATATGCGCTATGCCGTAACGTTAAAGTTTCTTACCCCCTTAGAAAAGTAGATCTCTCTTTAGGCTGTCAACTTGCTGCTGTTCTTAAAAGAACAGACCATGGTCCTTCAAGAAAAGCTCCTTTTTTTCATTTTTGTTTAATCTTAGAGAAGGAATTACAAATGAAGCGTAAGCTATACGGAATTACCAAAAAATGGAATCAAATTCAAAAATGAAAATTCACAAAGATGAGGAGGATTCATATGATTAAGCATTGAAAAGCTTCCGAAAAGGTCCATCCTTCCTATCCTTAGCTGCTTCCGTGAGAGCAAGAAACCTCTTGAAACCTGTGGAGGCGGCACCTCGCCCGAGGGCAGCAGCTCTTGTGAGCACATCCTCCCCGGAAGCGATCAAGCCGACTGGAGCAATGTTGGACATTGCAGGAGCTATTATGGGAAGTGGGACAGCAGGAACAACAGGCGGTGCTACAGGAGGTTGCGTGATCCCAGGTCCAAGTTTGTTGAAGTCATCCAATATAGTTTGCTGATCAGCCTTCTTGAGCCCCTGCACATGCCAATTCCACGTCACAACCGGCATAGAAACAAAACTCTGGACAAGATAGATAAAATGTAAAGAACTCGTGGAGAAATGATGAAGCATTAATGCTTGCTGATTAATTTTCCATTGTGCAAACAAGAAAGAGATCACGACTGTTTTTCCTTTACTGCGAGAGAAGACAATGTACTCCATCCAATGTTGCCATGTCACAAAAATAATATCATTTTTCTTTTTTCATATTCTATCAAAATATGCCTGAGAGATAATATTCTGTCAACTACCTTGAGCTCCAGAACGCGCTGAAACTCCATTGTTGTTCCTTCTGGTAACAATGCACGATATGTATCCGCCACAGAATCAACTGGAGACAGAATGACCTGTGATGGGAAAACAATCATGAGTGTGACAGAGAAGGCGTACTTGAGAGTAACAGCCTGCACTAAGTAAAGAAGAGAACCTTTAGAAGTGCTTCAGCTTTGCTCATCTCTCGGCTTACAAACTTAGAATAGCTGGCAGCAGTTGTTGTCTGCACCGAAGAAACAGATTACAAAATGGATGCATGAGCTCGTTTGTTGAATGGAAGAAAAGACGAAAGAATCTCTTTGAAAACTACAGGGATTATTGACCAAGAATTCCAATCAAACGTGCAACATGTAACTGCATCAATGCAAATTAAAGTAACTTCCAGTAACATTTGCAGATACAGGATTGTCTGACTCTAGATCGAAGCAAAAATGTGAGCCGAACTGTTTGTCTGCCCACTTATCTATGCTTGCCTAAAAGCATCAACTTTTATTCTCATATTACAGGAAACTGATTACCAGTTCCTTTGCCACTGAACATTGTGACTTCCAAGTCCCTTGCAATTGCACCAAATCAGCATGATCGGGGCCTCCCTAGTTACTATTGCTTCTCCAGTCAACTGAGACAGCTGGAAAATTCTAGGCCTACGATAATTTTCTGCCATTTTATCTAAGACCAGCTATTAGTAATGACATAACTTTTAAGTTTCCTTGTAGAGCTATTGCAGAGTGTAATGTAGCTGCAAAAATTTGTCAATTGCAAAAGGCATCATAAACACCAAGCAAGAATCATAATCTAAATCAACACTGGATAAGTAAGTCATGAATGACCAGAAGCAGGAACTTAAAAAGTCCCAAAAATAGGTTGGGATGAATGATGGTGCTCAAAGTGCAAGCACCAAAATCAATAGAGAGATGTGAGCGGAGTTCCAAGCTATTGTTGGCCATACTTGAAAGTCAATTTCACTGGTTCCAGTGTCAGCGATATACAATTTGTCATCATTGGTTAACCACATCCACAAAATGCTAAAAGAAAAGATCTAGGTTACTTGCACGTTTAGATGTTTCGTCAACAACAGGATAAAAGTGAAAGGAGATTCAAGAGCCTATATTTGGATGTCATCGAAGTAATAATACTATAGTAAATGTACCAACTCACTTGTCGGCCTAGGGAAGGAATATCAAGAAGGATTGTCTTTATGGCTTGAGTATCCAACAGCATCTGCAAAAAGTATGATACAGTCAAAATGATTCCAAGATATCAAATTGATTGCACAAACTAGAGAGGCAATTTCTACTCAAAGCAGCAACAACAATAGACAAGGTCCTTTTCATTGAAAGTTCAATCAATGAAACCACAGAAGAAAATCTCTCTCCAAATTGAACTACGTTATTTCAGCTATGGTTTCTATGATACTAGCCATTGCAAAAGTAAACATATCATGCCAATATAGCGCGTTGAATGTGTCCTTTGGCTGTTCATTTAAGAGAAAAGCAACAGGCATGCATCAAGAGATATACATCAAAAGTAATACATGTTTCACTTTGTTGACAATAAACCATTTGAAAGCATAAAGATAGAAGACATGAGAGACATTGAGTCCCTTAACTAAAATTACATAAATAATCTAAAAAAAACTACTCATTGAAACAAGTGCTATAATTGTGGGAAGTAGAGAGCTCTAATGCCATGCAGTGGCTTAGAAATCAAAGCACTTAGATCCACGTGTAGCTATTTAGATAAGTCAAGATGACATTTCCATTCAAGGAGAAAATTCCAATATGATTCTTGCTCAGGTGCAAAGAATTTAAGGCATACTCTGAATAGTGAGATGCTTCAATATGATTCCAATATGTCAGCAGGTATTGCTTCAAAGTCGGTCTTAGCACATAAGCCTCAAATGCAAAATATTAAAACTTTCTAAGTAGTTAGATCTTTCAAAATGATGACACACATTAAAGAGAAGCAGCAATTACTTGTTGGGCTCCAGTCTCAGATATCTGTTTGCATTTAAATATGTTGACATAGAAGCGGGGACCAAGAGATGATGCAAGCTGCAAGAACAAAGTTAACAACGTTGAGAAAAAAGGGACTGAAGAAAGTAGATCTTCGCTGGAAGTTATGCAACAAAATGCATGGACACTAATTTGGCTTGTAAAAACGTTTGCCTTGCAGAAAGATGGCTAAACTGAGACTCGCCTTATTCTACAGCTGACAATGAGTATAATTAAGCACAACCGTGGAAAGAGGCTCCTAAGAAGATAGGTCACTGTTCTGCAACATAAGAAATACTAACAGCAAAAGATCTGTAGGAAGTGTTGCGCCCTCAGTTTATTTCTTTTTGTTGCTAAATGACAAAATATGTAGGTTAATGCATAAAATCAGGAAACAGAAAAATCCTTCAGGTTACCTTGTCCAAAAAGAACTGGAAATAAATAGGAGACAGAAGGCTTCCAAGCACAGGAATACTATTATTCAGCATCAGATTTATGTTGTTAACATACCTGCAAAAAAAATGTGGTCATAGAAGTGAACCATAACCTCCATTAAATACATTTTAGAAATGGAGAAATCAACTCACCCTGATTGGTCACCAACACTTTCTAGAGTGTTCCATGGGATGCGTGTCATGGTGGCCATTTCTATATCAAATTTCGTTTCAAGGCCGTGCACTAGAGTCACAAGTGCTTTTGTTATTACTGCAGAAAATTCATCCTGCAATACCGCTTATAAGTTGGCAACTAGTGACAAAGAGAACCGTGCATGAGTAAGTCACAAGTGCATGCAAATTGATGTCAAACAGTACCTGTACTTCTGACATATCCACACCATCAGCATATTGGGAATCAATTATCTTTGACACGCTTTCAGCCAGTTCGCCAGCCTATAAAATGTCAAACTGCAGTTATGATAAACTTACACCAATTTTGCCCAATCAGACTGGAATTCAAAAATCAAATATTATGTAACCAGCAAATATTGTCTCAACCCTCATCAAACAATTTCTCATATTAATGATGCCATTTTGGAACAATTTTCTCTAGCATTATAAAAAACATTGCTTAATTGCATTCTATCGCCTAAAACAGTTAAGGAATAGCGAAGTTGACTCTGAAATTCTGAGATTTAGCATTGACAACAAGTAGAATAAAATCTCGTGATACAACTCTCAAGAACCAAAAATTTGATTTTACCCTAATGCATTTTGAAGTTTTTTGTGAATAGTTAACTATAAAGGTTGAAGATTTGAACATGGCATAGCAATTGGTCATGCACTCTCAAGCAAAGCACAAACAGTCCAAAGAACCTTCTGGTGGGACATTGCTATAATTTCAGCAATAACATTTTTATGTTCTTCCCGGAAGAATAACATGTTAAACAACAATATTAAGCACACAGTCCAACTTTCCATGTTGCTTTAAACTGTTCTCCATAGCTTTAACAATATGACAAGGTAAAATACCCCAGTAGTCACGATAATTGTTAAGGAAAAAATAAGCATTTAATAACTAACCGTCTTATGGCAGTATTCAGCTGAATTCACTATGTAACAGATCACTCTTTCATCTCTGTCTGAAGTCTGCATGATTACAATTGTTGCTCAAAAAGCAAACATAAAAGAACTTTAAAAAAGAGCCAGAAAAAGTTGTAAAATACGCTACCTTTATCTGTCCATCTATACCTGTGGCTGCTGCAACAAGCCCCATACCACCTTTAGGTAGTTTTACAAAAAGTTTTGTGGCGTATGCTTTAAGAACTCTTTGAAATACCTGATCATAGTTTCAAAGTCAAGTTCTATCAGGTTTCAAAACCTTAATTTGTGATGGTGAACTGGATGAGATCTTGAGATTTTGCTCCAGATACTGATTCTCATATAGCAGGACTGAACATAAAACTTGCAAATGAACCGCAATATTGATAATTGAATGATCAAATGTTCAGGTAAGAGATATTCATACCATGCGCGATATGAATATCTATATGGTTAGTGAAGGCTCGATCCCTACTGTGGCCACTTTCAATATCTATATCAAAACACAATTTGAAACTCAAAAAACCTAAGTGTCTAAACAGCTGCCCCCACGATGCAAGAAAAAAGGGGGAAAGCCACCTATCCTCCACAGCGCACACACTATGTAACGATACAATTTTTTCCTACAGCTTATGCCACCTAACATGCACGAAACTTTGCTTAACTTACAGAATGAATGATGTAGCTATGAACTTATTTTTGATGGGCCACATGGATCAGTCACTGGACCCAACATAACTACAGTAGATCACTCCAATGAAGGCATTCCGTTAGTTGCCCAGTTCATAGGAACTCTAGCTCGAGCAAATCTTTACAAGTGCCATTACCAATTCCAATATGAAGGAAGGTATCTAAACCATTGAATTCGATCAACACACCTTAAACAAATTGAATAACGTCTGATTCTTTGTCAGAGCACTGCAACGCTTTAAGCTTCTCTTGATGATAAGAAACAGCTAAGACAACATAAAAAGGAGGGTCTGTCAGCACAAATGCTCAAAAACTTGCAATGCTACAATCAAATATACTGGATAGAGTTTGTCCTGGATCTTTCTATATAGATGGTAATTGGAAAAGTACCACAAGATGCACACATAATATCCCGTTGAGCATTTACAAGAAAATATTTATATTCACAAAATTAGCAAATTCACCAAGATCATGGTTCAGAGTCAAGACAGCAGAACTGAGAGCAGTCGTTAAAGTTCTCACTCCACCCAAATTTACATGAGTCGATTTTAATCTAATTGAATCACTATCACCATCTACAAAAGTCCAGAGCTATATTTGATCAACGAATCCAACTCAAAAGATGCATCAAATAATTGCAATCATAACCGAAATCAACATTTCAGTTGCTTGCCTGCATGCTACTGGTTAAAACATTGTTCTGACTCCCCTCCTCAATATCCCATGTTTCCTCCTAATAGAGGACATCATAAGCAGGCAACATCAGCCATAAATCATTGAATGAAAAATATGGAGAGAGCCAAAGTCCAATAAGAAAGAAATGAAACTACCTGGACAAGTTTTTCCAGACTTTCCATCAGCGTTTTCTCTTCTAGCTCTATATATACCGTTAAATGAGGTTCAAAGCAAGATGAAATGATTCCACGAAAGTTGAACTGTAACCAATGAATGGAATTAGTTCTCCTGAACTGTTTAGGTCGAAAGATGTTAATAGATGCTGTTCACAAACTTTATTTAAAGATATCCAGTAAGCACGCCAGGACACCCGAACATCAACAATGGAACCACAGTTTTCAATCCTTATTCTTAGATCAAGCACTCTAATTTCTCCGTCCATATCCTCAAGACTTGTTGACCCTGATCTAGAAGTAAAGACCCGCCTACATTGCACGAATCAATTTCCTCCTTAGAAAAAAAAAATTCATGGAAAAAATAGTTCAATGCCATCCTACTGTTTAAGTCATATAGAAATTTTAGAATACAATTCTCATTCTATCTAATGCAAACTTTAAGCAGGACTTCTAATCCTGTGATAATAAATCACATAAAATCTCCACACACAAACAAGATAATTCATGCAACAGATGACATATCTCAGAAGCACCAGCACAAGTACCAACTTCATTTCTTGTTTTCTATACAAGATTAAAAAATTACCCCAGCACCAGGCACTGACGTATCCTTGTTTCCATCCTTCTCCTGTCAATTGAAATCAGAAGAATTGGCAGAAGGGTGAAAAGGCAATCTTACAGAACTTCACAGTAAAACTAGAAATCACTTAAAGCACAGCCACAGATTTACCTCATCCTCAGTTCCTTGATGTGCAGCAAGCTTCCGTTCGTACTTCTTTCGTATATCAGAAACAATTTGACTGTTATTTTCATCTTTATCAATGTCATCTTCACTTATGATCTCTTTGCTCCTAGCTCCTCCTCCAAATTTCTCTGCCAATTCATCCTCAAATTCCAGGGTTCGTTGGAGTGCCTAAATTATCCAGGACAAATAAGGTTTTATAAGAGGCAACGAAAAGCTTTCCGAATGTTCAAATTTGATGAGATCAAGCCACCAAATGACATTACATTAAATGACGTTTCCACTTAGAGGATCCTGCATAGGTAACGGTGAAAAGATACAGGCCTATGAACAACAAGAGCATAATTGCAAATATGAGATTATGCAGGCCACAAAAACCTCTTTACCCTCTCTTACTCTTACATGTTTAGCAGGGATTAGGGAAGATCCTATATTAGGATCTCAACAAGTACTGATGATGAAAACACACTAAGGTATAGCACATGCACATGATAAAATCTAGTCAAGTTGACACTAACCAGGAAAAAAATTAGGACAGGCTAGCAGAACAGATAACTATGACATCATTATTCATAAGCAAGCTAAAAACATCAATTTACTCCACAACACGGTGATGACAAAATGCTATAGGGACTTTTTGAGTTTAATCTGACCATAAAGACTCCTCGATAGATAACTAATTAATCCGCAATCATCTTATGGAGATTAATGACGCACTAGCATCTCAGAAGCCTACTTTAAGACATTCTGAAAACTTATTCAAAGATGCCATGCATGTATAAGTATTTAATTAAGGAAGACCTACATAGATTCTCAGACCAATGTGGTGCGACATCCTAGAAACACAGCCTTACAAAAAAAATTATGAGCCATGCCCCAGACATAGCGAATGCAGCAGAAATGAAAGGTCCGTGAGGGTTTGGATAGTATAAACTTACCAATAACAAAGTACCGACATCTGGCTTTTCCTTCATATTGATGAGGATCTCTTCAAGTTGTTTCCTGAAGATATATCCAAGAAGCAGACAAGTCACATCTTTTTGCTTCATACTACTTCAGAGAAGTGTCTACAATACTTGCAAGATCAAGATTAAGAGAGCAAACCACAAGCCCTCACAAACTAAATAAGGTTTTTATTGCCCCCAGATGCTTAGCATATGAATGGCAATGCAATGACCATGTCACAAATGTCAGCCTTCTAAGATCTTGCTTATCGCTGGTAAATTCAAAAGTAAGAAAATTTCTGAGTACTGATGAAACACATATTAAGGACTCCACCTCCATTGGAATGCACAAGTTTAAGGGGGTAAAACCTGTTGCTAAAAAATAACGCATGCTTGAAGAAAACGATAAGTTCCTTAGGATGAGCTTATATGAAATATTTGGCACAAAATCGACAGACTAAGTTTATAAGGCCAGCCAAACTCCACAATTACAAAATACACAACTCTTTTAGCAGTTTCTGCATTGTTCCTTTGTCACTTTTACATTACAAGCTCATCTGAATTAGTTCCACCCTCAGCACTAATTTCTTGAATGTTTTAAATAATAACAGCAAACTTAAAGAGGTTTCATATTGGCAGCAATAAAAGTCTCACTGCAATAACCCAACTTACTTGACTGACCGTTTAATAGCTAGAGATGGTCATGAGAACACTCTTTCAACATAAGAAACAGTATATTTTGCAGGTAAGTTAAGAAATACCTTGTCTTCTTACAGAATAGGATGCAAAGCCGATAAGGAACATGCCAGGAAGGAGGAAAGATCTTCCATATCTCTTCATTAGTTCTCATTCGACGCTTAATCCAGGCATATCTCCGTTCGGTTTTATCCAGCTTAGCAAGTTCTATGAAAACAAAAACGCATCAGCTTGAATACCTCAGAAAAAGCAATTGGAAAGCCGGAAAATAAGAGTATATCATCACATGCACAATACAAAGTAGGAAAAATGGCAGACCAGCTCCTTCAAATATCTGTTCATATGACGTGAGCTCCCTGCTGCAAAATGTATTCACCAGTTCCTCCCTCACAGAAGGCTCCAACGCGTCAACCACTAAGCAAGCATCGGATAAGTGTTGCAGCAGATTTGTCTCTTCGCTCTCTTTTCCAGTACCTAAGCTGAAATAAGGGGCCAGTCAAGTATGCCATCTAGATTATCCAAAAGACGAAAACTGTCTCCAGTGATAAATTTTTGCAAACCAAAAGAACTGCCATATCAGTTTTTCAATTTCAGCCAGGAAGCAATAAGAAAGATGTAAAGACGAAGAGTTGCATTAGTCTATCCTATTGAGTTTCCCATGAGTGCTTCGTAAGGCTCAATTGGACACTTAATACTACAGACGAATAGTCAAGAATAATCAAATAGAGGACAAACCAACTGCATACAGAGAACAGACTATTCAAGACCGAGAGGAACTCATGCATTCAAAGAAAAATGTACCTTGAAAAATCAGAGAACACGTGTGACTTGAGTATTTGTTTGATATTCTTAAACTTCTCCCTAAGCTCTGTTATTTTGGGAATATCCCTGTAGGCTTCAAAATGACTGCACAGCTGGTTCACAGCCTGAAATGCATTGACAGAAAATAACTCAATCAATGCTTTTTTGCAGGACTATGCACAATAAAATCTAGATTTTCCCAGAGATAAGATCTGAATGACAAATCAAGTTAAAGCACGATGAGGCCTTCCATGGCATACAATGACTGAAGGAGGAACCGGGTCATCTAAGAAGTCCATGCAGGAAAAAGCACAATCTTGAATAGTGCAATTGTGAAATCCTACAGGTAATGCAATTGTGAAATCTTACAGGTAAGCCAATTGCACTTGGATGTCACTCTCTATCTCACACAGATATAGCATAATGCAAAGAATCATGTATTCCATAGAGCTACATAAGCCCAGAACCTTCTTCGGTAATGAGTGACCTAAGCAACTATAAATTGGGAGAAATCAAAGAGCTGAGCACCTTCATGGAATACTTATGCAGAGTGAACATCATAAGAAGCTTATAATAAGAAATTCTATCAGTAATGTGATGCCAACCCTAAAAAAAATGTTTCCCAAAAAAAAATGTTTAATCTAACAAGCTATGACTCATGAGCAATCACAGTACCTCCAGCTGTGCAGCTGCCTCTTTATATTGTCTTTTAGAAGCCATTATCTGGAGTTGCTCGATAGCTGAGACTGTGATAGAAGGAGGAGCATCGCAAGTTAAATGTACGGAAACTCAAATGTTATTACTGAAGTAAGTTGATCATGACAAAATAATTATTCACTTTAATGAAATATGCCAGATATATTGTACAGCACAGAGCAAAACCCTATGAGTATAAAACAGAATCTAGAGGTCCATCATGTACCATATTTTCTTCAAAGTAGTAAAGTGGACACCTAGGGCAGCACAAACCAGGCTTCAAGCAAGCAATAACATGCCCCCAGTGAAAATTGGGGAAAGAAACGAAATGAAACTAGAAAATGATCCTTGTCTTATTATAGTTTGATTTTCTTCTGTTGTGTATTTACCAAGCAACAAGAAGCACACATGCTAATGCTCGAAATAATCTGCCATCATATTCAAGATAAGAAAGTCTCCATGGTGAAAAATATACTGTGTGTGTAATATTGATTATTCAGACATGTAAATCAATATTTCCAAAAAGTTGACAATTCATTTATTCTCCCAAATAAAGCCACAACACTAAAAGTAAACACGTTCAATGATGAAACAAATCCTTATTTACCCACTATTAATTAAAATTCAGGGAATGATTTTTTCGCACAATGAATCCACAACCATGTAGAGCAAAATAAGAGGCATGCATGATACCAAAATGATATAATGTAAACTGCAAAGACACTAACCAAGCATTGTAAGACGGTGAAGAGCAGTGATCGTTGTTGTTATATGCTTCTTAGCAAAATCCAACTTTTTTATATCACGACAAATTTCCTGAACCATTGTCTCACTTTGCTCAGCTTTGGTTTTTATTTCCCGAATCTTGTACGTGAGTTCCTGCTTGAAAGGAAAACATATGAACATTAAAATAGCAGACTGACAAGGTGGGTGTTCGACACTGTTGAAGTTCCCTTTCTGCAAGATGGCATCAAAGATGAATGGCAACTAAAGATTATTCTTTAACAGACCTCAACAGCATGTGTAGCAGCAGCAAGATCTTCCTTAGCTTTTGTCCCTGAATTACTCTGTAGGAATGTGCCGGAGAGAAGTTGTCAAAAGCTTAAACAGAAAAAATGAACCATACCAGGATTTCATAATAAGTATGAGATTATGATTAACGTTCCAATTGATTTTGACATCTTTTTTTCTCCCTGCATCTCACGTAGAATCGAGTGATGGTGCAACAGCAAGCACAGCCGAACAGCAGTCATGTAAGCTTTTGTTTCCGGTCTTACAGAGAACTGCTATTAAGTAACCACTTTGAAATAAGCAAGAGACCTCTACAAACCCATTACAGATCCAAAACTTGGCATTGAATAAGTACCAGATGTAACCTCTCTCAAATGCATCCAGAAAATTTCGCCTTACAAATAACAGCAGAAATCAGATACTTATCCATTAAGAATCACAAGGAAAGCCAATGACTCAGTAGCAAAAATAGACAAAAAAGAAGAAGAAGATAATGCAATTTCAGCGTTGTGAAGAGCAAAAACTCATGATGCAACAGAGATGACGTACAATCTTGTCCAGAAGAATCTGCAGCCTACACGAACCAATATCTACACAATGTGCCGGTAAACTACATGCAACTTCGCCGACAAATTCTTCAGGGACATAACGAGTATGACAAGGCACAATTGAATCAATTGCACGATATGCCAAAGAGGACTCAGAGAAAAAAGATAAAAAAGAACGACCTGCTGGCGAACGGCTCCCAAGATTTCCGCATCAATACGACGAATCTCACTGTGTATCTTCTGCATCAAGGGCTCGACGCCGGATAACGAAGCCTCTGGAACAAAGAAAGCGTCTCTCGCGGCGTTAACACACCAGAGCAGCAGACAATCGCATCAAAAGAGAAATGCTCGACCCGAGAGGGACCTGTAGGGAACATCTGGTTGATGTACTCCAAGGTACTCGACTTGTCCATGGCGCCACGAATTGATCGCGAACGCAAGTCCTCAGTCTCCAGCTCGACCAGCCAACCTCCGGTGGGAACGCCCACCGCCCGCAGAATCACTTCACTTCCCGCTTTCCTTCTCTCCGCAATCCTTCATCACGCCTCATCCCCGCATATCTGCTCCTGGACTAGCGCCGACGGCAGCACCGGAGCCCACTGATCTCCGAGCAAATTGAATAGGGAAAAGAAGGCGAGAAAGCCTTCGTCAATCAGAGCCAGCTCGAGATCTTCAATCGATCTCCGATCACAAACAAAGAAATGAGGAATCGATTCGGCCGTCGACTCACCTATCGGAGATCTCCGATTCGACGATCGAGTCGCCGGGCGTGTTCCGAGGGCGGATCGAGATGAACTGCTGCAAATTCTACGTAGGCGAGCGGCGACGAATGTCTCGATCCGTCGGCCGAAGCTTTAACGCGCGGAGTCGAGCGAAGCATGAAAGGCGTTCTGAGAGGAGAGACGAGGAGCGGAGCGGGCCTAGTAAAAAACGGAGTGCTCCGAGTTTATTTCAAGCAATTATCAAAAAAATGAAATAACAAAGTTGAAAATTCAGCTCCATTTGTTTTCCAAAGTAAAAATATCACTAAAAGTTCTCAACTAAGGCATTTGTTATCATTTGTTATAAATTTATCCCATATAACTTTTTTAACCACCAAGTGCAAGTGATAATCATTCCGTTTATTGAGATAATTTTTATATTCTCCATTTCATTCTCTGGATGAATTTTCGAGTAGAAATGCGCTTTAAGAATAGAAATTCGCAAAATTTCTCTCTTCGGGATTTTTATTTCTCATTTTCTAAACTAAAAAATTGTTCCAAAACTAGAAAAATGATATTGCATTACTAAGGGTGTGTTTGGTAACCGGCCAAACAATGAAAATTTCTAATCTTTTGTTCCGGAAAGTAGATTTGAAATAGAAATGTTTGATAAAATTTTTGTTTATAGGAACAAATTTCTATTTTTTTTTATATAAGTAAGGTAAATTTCTATTTTTTTGTTGAAAGTAGATTTAGAACAAAATCAAGAAGTAAAAAATATTGATTATTTGTTCCCAAGAACAATTCCAAAATTAAGCCAATTTAATTTTTCTTTTTTTCTCTTCTTTCTTCTTGTTCTTCTTCTCTCTCTTCTTCTTCTTCAACCGCCGCTAGTGATTGTTGAAGACCGATTAGGCGAGGTCTGGCAAGGCCTACCTAGCCACCAGCAAGCCTCACTTGGCTAGGCTAAGTTCACCTGGCTGGGTGAGCTCGACCGACGAGTCGTGGCCTCACCAAGGGCCGACAACGCTTCGGCGAGGTCGCTAACCCTTGTCTGGTTGATCACCAGTTATTCTAAGGTTGACAACTACAAACCTTAAAAAAGAAGAGAAAGAAAAGAAAAATTATTTGGATTAGAAATTTTCATAACGATACCAAATGCAATTTTATTTTGAAAATAAAAATTTTGGATAGTTACCAAATAATTTAAAATGCTTAAAAATTATTTTTTGGGAACAAAGGAAAAAAATATTTCTAAATAGAAATTGTTCCCACTAACAAAATGGTTATCAAATGCATCATAAATGAATTTCTATTCCAAACATGTTCTCAATAATAGAAAAGTAAATTTGACTAAAAATAAAATGATTATCGTACGCATCTAGAAATAAGACAAATTTACCCTACATTAATTGTTGTTAAATTACTGTCAAATTACTAAGTTGGATGATACGTGACAGGTGTACCTAGCAAACAGTACCAAATTTTGATTTTTTATTTCCGGGAGTAGTTTTGGAACATAATCGCATTTGGTAAAAATTTTGTTCTCGGGAACAAATTTCTATTTTTTTTCCCAAAAGTAGATTTGGAACAGAATCAATAAAAAAAAAAATTGATTCTTGTTTCGGGAACAAATTTAAGAATCAAAACCAACTCTTTTTATTCTTCTATTTTCTCTTATTCTCTTTTCTTCTTCTTCATCCTGCCACCACCATCCGCCGCCCTCTGCCACCGTACGCCGCCATTCGTCGCCCCGACGGCCGCGGAACCGATCCGGTGAGCTCGCGGTGGCTAGGCGGCCTCGCCGAGATTTGGCGAGGTCGAGCCTCAGGGTTGGGCTTGCCTCGCGACACCCAGCCCCCGCGAGGCTTGCCTAGCCACCAGCGAGGCTCGGTAGGGCTAGGCGAGCCTCGCCCAGCTGTCGGCGAGGCTCAGCAGACGAGGGCCGGCCTCACCGAGGGCCGGCGACACTCCGGTGTGGTTGTCAACCCTCGTTTGACCGTTGGCCGGTCATCAGTCTAGCAACTGGGAAAAGAAGAAGAATAGGAGAAAAATGAAAAATTAAAAAAATTATTTAAAAATTAAAATAAATTGATTTAGAATAGTAATCAATGAAGTACGGTATCAAACACAATTTTATTCCAAAATAAAAAAATTTAAATAGTTATCAAACGACTTAAAATACTTACAAATTGTTCCCGAAAACAGAATAAAAAAAAATCATTTCAGATTAGACTTTTTGTGAGTTTTTACCTTCCATTTGCACAGGTGTACCAATGTGCGACTTTTTGTGATATTAATTCTATTTAGTTCCTAGTATTGCAACTCGCATATTTGAAAAGTTAATAAACATACATAAGCAATCACTAATAAGTAATAACTGACCAACCAAACAAAAAGAATCACTAATAGCCGACGAAAAAAATTAGTTATTTAAATAAACATGCAAGTAACTCTCTCTCTCTCTCTCTCTCTCTCTCTCTCTCTCTCTCTATAAACAAGATTTTCAATATACTTTTTATTGTTAAATGTATGATTATTTAAAAAAATTAATTGATTTATAAAACATGTCTTTAAAAATGACCGTTTTTATCACTTATAAAAAATTTATGAAAATATGTAGATATAAATTACCAATTAACAATGAAAACAATTTTCATTGATTAATTATTTCAAACAAGATATAAATAATTATTTTTAAAATCATTTATTTTTGTAAATCTAAATTCAGGCACTGCAAGCTAATATTGCCCCCCATATATTCCCACTCAGGATCTCAGGATCTCTCCAAAAAGAACCTCGAGCTATTGAAGAAAGCAAACTTATTCCCAGCAAAATAACCACTGATTTGAAAGTGCAGTGCAGACCAATTGGCAATTCCACAATGTAATCATCTTTCATTCTCCTTTACAGACTCAAAAACTCGGCAAGTGGAGTAATTTATTGACTCCCTTGCCGTCATTAGTTGGTTGAAAGAATCGCTATCACTGTGGAAAGGAGTAAAACAAAGCCGCATGACCATATAAATTCAAATACTCGCTTCTACAGCAGGCGTCTCCATCCACTTCCTTGGCACCGACACATGATCAAGAAAGAAGGCGGTTAATTTATTTTCCATAAGGGACGGCAGGTAGACCCAGGTCATCTTCCACCTGATTACGGAAAAGAAGTACCATGAGATTTGTTGCTCTAACTAATCACAAACGACTCCGCTTGAGATGTAACAACAACGAGCCAATGCAAACAAGACAAGAAACATCAAGAATCCTATAATTCAATGATGTAACCATCCCAAAAAAGCAGCTTGCTTGTCTGCACAATATGTACCTCTGAAGCATGACAGAAAAGCTAAGAGCAGTAGGGAGCACAGGATACAGATTGAAGGGGTGATATGGAAAAATTATGATCAAAGTTTTTTCTCAAACAAATGCATGCAACAAGATTTAGAAGGATTTTACAGCGCATCCAGTGGTTGCTGCCACCAACAAGCAAAAGCACACAATATTTACCCAGGCATCGGATCTGCCAGCAGGTTCAGCAGCATGTCCTACTGGATGCTGGCGCTGAAGGCAAGTCAAGCTCTGCATCCAAATCCAGTCCCTCATGCAACTGGAGATACATAGGCCCTCTGGTCTCTGTTTGCATTCCCATGTCTGCTTACAAAGCATTTAGTTCTACAAACAAAAGTCAGTAAGTATGGTGCCTCAGCTAATATTAAGTTCTGCTTCTTAGGAGTACATTTGCTCGCGTAAGAGGCCAAAAAAGAAGATGAAAGAAAAGGACCTTAAAGTAAGATTCACGTATTTTTCTATTTTATTTCTGAACCTACAACTTCAAATATATCTTCCTCAAACAACAAGACTTACAAATACAACTTTTCTCTTGATTTGTGCCACTTATTTTATTTGACTTGATATAAACGTGTCAACTCCAGGGCCAAGCTCCCGAAATATCCCCCATCAGATAATCAACTTCCAAATAAATTTCAAATGCTACTTTTCAGATGACTTTCAAAGCAGTCACAACCATGTGCAGTAGTGAGATAAACAGCACGAATAACAGTGTTTTAGCAATTGCCAAAATCATGAGTACCCCTTTTGTCACAGGAGGCATGTGCATTTACAATGAAAACTAAATTAAAGCTCACCATGAGTTCTTCAGCATTAAAGTCATCAGGTAGATTGTAGCTCCCACCAAAGGTTTCTTGTATCTCGCTAATCATCAGTTACATCCATTAGGTCCGTCATCTCATCTTGCAAATGCAAGCTCTATAAATCCGGCCAAGAAACAGCTGATCCAAAAGTAGTCAGCATCAAGACTGAAATAAAAGAGTAAAGGAGAAATCACAGACATCAATGCCATGGATCTTGATGATTTTCACCATGCCTTTCAAATCCTTACTGGCATACTTCAGAGATGTCAGCTGGAAACATAAGACTAATACAGATTCAGTATCAAGCGAAACACATAAATAATACAAGAGGTAAAGCTACACGTGGTATATCTTTACTAAAAATTACTCACTAAATGATACAACAGCCTATGCAGCGTGTGTCCTAATAAGGCGCAATCAGCAATCAAAATAAAGATTGTGCTGTAGAAAAGGAGAAGAAAAATATAACTGGGGCAAGAAAAATCAAAGAAATTTTAGTTTCTTATTCTATTTTCCTTTCTTCCAAAGTCACAACAAATCTCCTCTCAAGCATTATTTGCCATTGAAGTGTGCTCGACAATCTTTGAAGTTCATCTTCTGAATTCAAGCACGACAAGTAAAGGAAATTGATTCCTACAAAGGCTATGGATGCACTAACAAAGATATTTGAAGACAATCTACATACATGATACAACCACTAAATAATTCATGGGGTTCACTTTCATATGTATCTTAATGCACCCATTAGATGGTGTCCAACAATCTATTAAGCTTCAGAATGAAAGGATTTGATCCTTTCTCAATTTGAATTCGTTTTATGTAAATAAAGGATAGATCCTACTTAAATCATGCTTTTAGTTTCATTGATTAAAATACATATTAAGTTTTCTTAGCTACATCGGCAAAGGATTGCTCCTACGTCTCAAATCATGCTTTTAGTTTCATTGATTAGAAAAGAAGATTCAGTTTTATTGGCACAATGGAGCAACGACCAAAAATCCTATATTACTTCTAGTAAAATATTTTGAAATATCTCTAGAAGTTTCCTTATGAAATAATTTTACTTGATATACCTCCATTTTTGCATGTTTTATTAACTGCGGTAACATTGCAATTAATAGCAATTGATTAACCATTGGTGAAGTAATAATAACACCAATGTTAGAAAAATATAATTACGATGACATTTTCATAAAACAAGTTATAAATCATTTCAAGAGCTTCAAATATTGTTGAGTAGACTTCAGTAGCAGCTTGTAATAATGCTTGAAAGGACCTTCGTGCAATTTTGGGAAGAAATTACAGTGAAATGGAAAACTAAATTTCCTTTAATTGTTCTTGCCCCATTAATGTTTTTTCCTTTTTCACTAACTTTATTTGGGTAATGATTTAACACTTATTTAACAACATGGCACGTGCCACATAGGCCACCATGTCATTCAGTAGGAAATTCTTAGTAAAGTCTTTGTAAGTGTAGCTTTATTCTAATACAAATTATGTAAGGTCCTGAAGAACAAAACGAAACTCGACCTTGGCAATAATGACTCGAAGAATAGCAAAAACAAAGTAATGTGGTGGCAAAGATTATTAATGTATATCACTTAGAAATCCCTTGCTAGTGGCAAATGGCTCATCCCTACCTCTCAAGAGGTGGACAAGCATGTTCCAAATAGGGTAGACATAAAGCTTCGGTTGCACTGTCTTGAGTTATGCGTCTTGTGGCGCTAACAAAACAATATGAACAGTAAATTTAGAACTGCAATTGAAAAAAAAAAAAAAAAAAAAAAAAAACAGATGTGATGTAGCATGAATTGAATCTTACAATGGACGTTAATAAAACTAAGGTTCCTACTGACACAATTCAGCAATTATGGTTTTGGAAAAAGATAAGTTAGAATCTAATTTAATTAGATAAGCTATTGAACTACAGAGAATTGAGACAACAATTTAATGAATAACATAATTTTGCTGAAGAAGGACTTGTAACAGTCAAATCAAGCACACAAAAGGACACTCCCGACAAGCAAAACCTCGGCTGTAAATATTACAAGGATTGTTATGCCATGCCAGCAACACTGGCAAAGCATACACATTTTCTTGTTACTGGACAAGCCTCCAGTACAAAAGAACAGCCAAACAGATAGCCCCAGCCTAACCTTGCCAATCAGAAAATTAGCACTAATAAAATTACTGCTCCTGGAGACACTATATCAAGTTATTGAAGTCCCACACAGGCTTTGGAAGTAATCTCAAAAGTTTCTAATCAGATCCTCAGATAGGAAACCTTAATCATCATACTTTCAAAATGTCTTACACTTGAAATTTTTTTAAAAATAATTGAAATTTTGAGGGACAGGAAGTTTATTCCAATTACTTTTTTTTCCCAAAATACCCATTCCAGAGAATTATCTACACTGATAATTAGAATGTTAGTCAAGAGATAGGATTCTTTTAGGCTAGAGACAAATTCATGTCTAGACAACCTAGTCCCTTCAAAAGAAACTCAAACAAATTATTAACACAGTTTTCAGATTAAAATTTCAAGGGGAACAAAAACCACTAAAAAGATTATCACACATCAACACTCCAGATACATTATCCTCATACATTCTGTTGAGCATCTTTGTCTTTGATACCCTCCACAGCACAAGCAACTTGATCAAGTTTGAAACTCTCACTGCATAGCATGTCACGTTGTCCTTCATACCTGTTTACAGACTTTCATGATAAGAGAACTTATATGAAAAAGTGCAGGGATCTCGTAATATGCCCTTTTCTCAACTAAGAAAACACATAGCAGCAATTTGGGACTCACAAAATGCCAAGTTGCTCCAATTTGTCAAAATTATTAAACATAATTCGGTCTAAAGTATCAACTTAATCAAAACCCAAACATAAAATTTATTCTGGTCTAAAATAAAAAAAGGAAAATAGCTGCATCAATCCATGTGCACAGTATGATGCCCATTCTTTACAAGTTGCAAGATAGGGAAGATGTATCCTTTTTTCAGGACCAAGTCCATATACAACAAGCAATTATTATCGACCCTACATTATCGTAAGCAGGACTCTCCTTTCAGACAAAAGAGAAATTACTTTTGGCCAAGCTAGCCATGGTCCAAACGTGATGAGAGTGCAGTTGCTTCGGGTTAGAAAAACTAGTACTGTTAATCTATAGTCCCAGACACCACTTCACCCCAGCCCCAGGGTGTAACATGTTAACCTAAGATGGACCGATAACAGTGGCAGTGAGGACCTCAGATCAGCCAAAACTTAAGCTGGAAAGAGAAAATGGTTGGCTGTGAATGTGATGCACAAGCTACTAGAAGGCATGTAGAAGTTTCAATTTGAGTTCTCTTTCTTTTCTTTTTTGGCTGAAGTTTCCATTTAAGTTCAACAGAAGGAGAAGAATTGTCAAAAGATTCCATATAAATCTTTCAAAATGTAACCAAAGCAAAGCAAAAAGATCACCAGTTTCAATTTACGTCATCTGGAAGTAAGTTAATATGTTCGTTCAAGCTCAATAAAATATATATATATAGAATAAAAATTCAGGGGCCAATGGAAGCGTCACTTTTTGACAGTCACTAACACATTCTTTTGCAAGCATAACAGGTAGTTCTCCCAAACATCTGGACTATCTCATCTGAAGCACCCTCAATTATCATGAACCACGGAGCTGATAATACTTAAGGTGTTCCACATTTATCTCATATAAGACGACGATAACATTCCTCGGTGAAATGAAGTGAAGCAGCAAGTTATCCAGAAAACAATCAGAAACTAAAGTCAGATGAATTGCCAAAAGGTCGTACGTCCGTTTTTGTTTGAGCATCCTCATTGCTCGAGCCTTTTTAGCTTCCTGTGCCGGCCCGGGCCGCATCTTCTTGATCTGTTCTTTATATCTACTCAGCTCCGCGTCAAGCTTCTTGATCTTGTCATCTATCGTTTCGCCTCTCCTAGTGATCTGGACGACAGAAAAGCCGAGTCACGCATCCGGCATTCAAGAGCATTAATCGGCAGATACAATGTGCACGTCTATGATTACGCTTCGGCCGCAACTCAGAGCGTAATCACAACCATTTCACTGTCGCAAACGCAGCGATACGAACAGCAGCAGCAGCTAACTTTCGAATCGGAGTAATAGCGAGAAAAGAAAATTCGAAATAGCAAAGCCTTGACCGAGAACCGGAACAAGGAGTTCCGATTCGGTACGGCGCTCAAACACGACCAGGCGCAAGCGACCGGGGGCGTTCCTACGTTAGAGAGAGAGAGAGAGAGAGAAAGAGACCCGATCGGAGGCGTCCTGAACGGAGGAAGAAGCAGGCTCCTTCTCCTTCTTGGCGCTGAAAGCTCTCTCCATCTCCTTCTTCTTCTCCTTCTTCTTCTTCTTCTTCCTCGCCGGAGCGGAACCGGAGGAACCTCTGCTGCGCTCGCGGCGGACGGAGCGAGAACGGAGGGGTCTCTGCGCCGGACGGAGGGGAGGAGAAAACCGGGAAGAAAGCGTCGGGGAATGGCGAGGACCGAAGGAGAAGCGAAGCTGCAGGGCGGCTGCGGAGCGGAGGGAAGAGGGAGACTGGAGACTATTATTATTCCACTAGCAGCGCCATGGAAGAGGAAAGTGAAAGCTACCGCAGAATTTCTCCCCGATTCTATTTCCGCAAATGAAAGAAAAAGAAATCCCCGCAAGATAACAGGCACGATGAAGAATTGATTGGTTGTGACTTGTGATCATGACATTTTAACCTCACGTGCCAAGTCAAATCATTGATAATTATGGGAAATTAATTCTTTTGAGTAGCGACAACTTTCCCAAGCGTATATTACTCTCTTCCCTTTTAACTTAAGACTTTTTCATTCCCAGAATATCATATTGATACCTATAACTTCCTTTTTCAATTTCATTAATCAATACTTCCAAATTCATATCGACAATTCAAAATTCATTCTGTTACGGTTCCATCCATAATATTAATATAGATCGGATTTGAAATGATCATTGAACTATGATGGAAAGTAATTTTGAGTCACCGATATAAGTTCGGGTTATCGACATGGTGAAAAAAATGAAATTGGGATATCAATGTTCCACGGTAAAGTTTCGTCATTTTGGTATTGTTTAATGTCAAATTAAGGGCTGCTCTCCTCTCTTGCATGACTTTTGATTTCTTGAGATGTTGAGAAAATATTATATCACAGCTGATGATTTTTTATAAAAAAAAACTCCTAATTATTTAGAAAAGATATAAACTAGTTGTATATACAACCCTCTTGTTTCGAGTACTAAGAAGATATGTCGCGATAAGAAATTGCGTGAATTTCTAACCATGTCCATAATTTCACCGGTCATCAATAGGTCGAGAATAACTCGTCCTTTCAACGACCGTGAAAAATTATTATTTCCTTAAAATTACATGCACTTTACATAAGTAAACAAAATTACAACCCCAATAAACAAATGAAGTAATCCACTGAACAACAAAATTCAATCTTGAAGAAACACACAACAAATTCACAGACCGCTCCACTCCTGTTTCAATACTTTTCATACAACACCAAGGAACAAGCCTAGCAACTAAAGCTGAGCATGTTGGATCACCTAAATCGGGAATCGCCCGGATTAGATTAGACCAGCAGTTTGGTCCAATCCCAGTTCCTAAGTGGGACCAGACCGGACTGAAAACCGATCACCCTAACCAACAAACACCTCTTGATCCTCCGCGTTCTCTCATTTTCCGGTCGATGGCGACTTTGGTTTCGAAGAGAGCGGTTTCAGCCCGAGCTGCTTCCTCGTCATCCCCACAAAAAGATCACCAGATTTGATCTTTCCGGAAAACATCCGATCGCCGTCATGAAAGGGAACTGCGCAACCGCCTCTTTCCTTCCAAGGGAAACAATCGCGAGCGCCGGCCCGGGCTTGTAAGCAGACATTTTGCTCGCTCGTCCTCCGCTCATCAACAGCTTCAGGTTTTTCACAGCGATCTCGGCGTGCGTATGGGCCGCATAGCCTTGTTTGATTTCCTGCATAATTAGCCACAGAGAAAACATCCTTATTCATCAGGACCTGAACTTTCACGATCGATTCCTTGTATGATAAGTTGATAACTGCACATGAGGCACGGAAAGAAGGATTGGCCGAGATAGCTCGAGAGAATCGAGTTAACATATACGGCAGGCATCGGATTCTACTTACTTCGATATCGGTGATATCGCCAATTGCAAAAGCTCTCTCGTGGCCCTTGACCCTCAGGTGCTTGTCGACCATCAATCTCCCCTGGCTGTCCAAGCTGTCCTTCAGGAAAGTCTGTTGAAGCCAGGACGAGCCGATCGGCTTCCCAACACAAACAAAGTGACAATCGGCACGGACAGTTTCGCCCCCGGACGTGCGATAAATGCCATCCGACATAGTATCCAGATCGACCGATTGGCCCAAGATCACTTCGACTTTCTTTGAAACCAACCAGTCCAATGTCTTTTTGGAAGCCTTGGGACTTATGAATTCCAGCAATCTGGAGCCTCTGTGTACCAGGGTCACCTTCTTTTCTGGGAAGTCGACGGCAAGCTCACCAGCAAGTTCGACACCCGTGGGACCTCCTCCGACAATAAGGATCGAATTTGCAGATTTGATCTTGTCATATTCTGCAGATAACAGGCCACAGAGATGCGTTTTATCAACGAAACATGTCCAAAACATCGTTAATTTTTGTAATACTGAAATTTCCTGTTAGGATTTCCATGAAGTCTCGTGAGCATTTTACTCACCGGCCTCGTAGTGGACGAGCCTCTCGCCTCTATCTCTTGGGACTGGATCATCATGTCCGGTGGCAATAACAAGGTAATCGTACGAATACAGATCACCATCCGCCGTCAAGACTCCGCTTTCCGTGATGTCCACCGCCGCAGACGTGACAATCTGTCCATGCGTGAAATAATCTCGGTGATAAATCACGGATCTTTCGGCGACAGAGGGCTCAACCATCGCCCTCAAGGCTGCCCAGGGGATCTCATAGTACTCTTTCCTGTCGACATTTCGAAATTCAAGAAGTGCAAATTATCAATTCAAGGTGCTAAAACAGCCTGAGCATCAGCACGCTATCAACAGTTCATCATCTTACATAGTAGTCTACAACCAAAGATCAGGCCGTGTTCCTAAGAAAAGGGGAAGTTACGTTCTGCGTTTGGCGACTAATGACAGTCACTCAAACTCTGCACATGCAAAGGAAACACTTTTCATGCTACACGGTACAAAGGGTTTTCGAAAATGAGATGGAGCGAGGTCACCGCCAATCTCATTCTCAGTAACTAACATGACTGTCATGTTCACATTAAGAATTGCTCAGTACCTTGCTTGCTGTGCTCAATATGGGATTCACCGGGAAAATAAGAAGAGTGCCAGAGAAAAAGAACCGCGAACGAGGAATCAGAATTCCTTGAAAAAAGAAGAGCAGGGGAAAATTTGTGACTTACTGGTCGATAAGAACGACTTCAGCAATGAACTGCAGGGATTTAACAACGAGAGAGCCACCGACGCCGCCGCCAATCACCACCACCTTCTTCTTCTCTGCTTTAGCTCCTTCTTTCACCGCCATTTCTTGAATTCAACTCGCTTCACAGTTTTCTCTCTCTCTCCCCCGATTCCGACAATTTCAAGATCTCGAATTTCGCACTCTAAATGAAGACAATGCAAGAACACAAGAACCAACGCAATTTATATAGTCAACTGTACTCAAAGGAACTTTCTAGAAAGTATTAAGATAACCGGAAAGATTGCGTGCTGCTTCTTCGTTCTTTCTTGGGACTTCGTTCTAACAAGTTCGACGTTTAAGGATTGAAATTTGGGAGGACCCACGAACGAGGATGTACATTTTTTTTTTTTTTTTTTTGTGGGGATTCCATTGGTGGCTGCCTGTCCCTCCTTCCTTCTAGATCGCGCGTTGCAGCATCGTCGGCAGTGACGTTTCCTGCCCATTTCGGGTTCGCTCCTCGTATGGTCAACGAATTGACCGGCTTCATGTGACATGCGGAAACTCTGCCGGTTTCCTTTGTTAGGGAGAAGAACGTCACCCCTTACATCAGAGAATAGATCTGCACCTTGTTTTGCAAGGAATAGAAATAAAAAGATTTCAATTTTTTTGGGACAAATTACAAAAAAAGAACATGAAGTGTCATTATTTTATTAAGTAAGAATTTAAAATGAATCTCGTTTCAAATAAGTACTTGAAGTAGCCAATCAATCTCGAAAAATGTTTTCAACTCATTATTTAGTGAATAGCAATTTCATCTTTTAAAAATTTTCATTTTTTCTTTCTTTTTACAGTTTTTTCCTTTCAAGAAAACTTAAACAAAAAAAAAAAAAACTGCATTTGCTTTGGCGCCTTGACCTGTAATGCTGAATGCTCTTGACTGACGAGCTCAGACTTGGTTTTGGCCATGTCCAAGCATAAAGATTGAGACTTAGGTGGTATTAAATTGCTTCGTCTTACTCAAATATTAGATATCATCGCATGTCTCGTTTTTTTCATTTTCACTTGTGTTAACACTTAAGTGTTGACAATCCATTTTAGTTATTCACTACATAGAAAATTTAAGGATTGAGTCTGATACCTATCCAAAAATATTATTAGTTTGTATTCGCATGTTAGGAGCATTATCCATTAAGATTGTATATTTGTGTTAAACTGGAGCTAAGAGACTTACGCAAGGGAGATTCCACTGTTAATTAAATTAATTAGACGAAGCGATTGGAACAAGCCCTTAATCCCTCTAAGTAGCCAAAGTTTACATGTGCATGGCGCAAGGTGGATGTTTTGACCACCGACAATAGGGTAGTGACCACAAGCGGGAGGGAGTGTTCATTTTTTTTAATTTAATTTAATTTATATTTGGACAAAAAAATATTCCTAATTGGTTGAAATACTTTGTTAGCCAGTAAAGCTAGGTCCTTATTTAAAATAGGCATAATCATGTCAAGTGCTCTTTTGAGATTAATATATTCTCTTTAAATTCTTATTTAAAATAAAATTAACTTCATGTCCATATTCAAAAAAATGAATACTTCAAGTCTTTAAGTGGTTTCTCTATTTTTTATTTATCCAATTGAAAGCAAGAAAAGATTCTTACTTTCTTAGCTGGAAAATTTTCGAAAAAGTCCAGCATTTCGTCAAGGAACCGTCGTTCCCGTTTTCCATTTAAATGGAGTCAATGGAAGGTCAAAGGCTCTGGTAAAGCCCAAAAAAAAAAAAAAAAAAAATGGGAGGTCAGCGGCAGCTTTCTTGATTCTCCATTCTTGATCCATCTCCTCTGCAAAGCTCAAGCTGCAAGCAAGAAATCTCTCTCTCTCTCCACCAATTCACTCACCATTATAGCTCATGGATTCCCAAACACATCCCTACCGAGCTGCCTCAAAATCCAAAACTTTCCTGTTCTACGTACCCGCCATCCTCATCCTCTCGCTAGCCATCTTGATCACTCTCCCCGGCTCAAACTTCTCCAAAACCCATCACTTGAAAACGCTCCTTTCGCTAAACCCAAGATCCATCGTCCATAAAGTTTCCAACTTTGTCCTTCGGATCCGAAAACCCAACCAAGACCGGATCCCGGACTCGGACCCAGCACCGCCATACTGTGTCCTATGGATGGCTCCTTTCCTCTCCGGTGGTGGGTACAGCTCAGAGGCCTGGTCCTACATTCTGTCCCTCCAGGAGCACGTGAAAAGCCCCAAATTCAGGTTGGCCATTGAGCAACATGGTGATCTTCAGTCCCTTGAGTTCTGGAAGGGTTTGCCGGAGAAGATGCAGAGACTGGCTATCGAGCTTCACCGGACAGACTGTGCAGCGAGCAACACCATTGTGGTATGTCACAGTGAGCCTGGTGCTTGGTACCCGCCGTTGTTTCAGACCTTGCCTTGTCCGCCATCTGGTTATGGTGAGTACTTGTCTGTGATTGGGAGGACCATGTTTGAGTCTGACAGAGTCAACCCTGAGCATGCCAAGAGATGTAATAGGATGGATCAGGTGTGGGTTCCTACTGATTTCCATGTGGGCACCTTTGTTGATAGTGGGGTTGATCCATCCAAGGTAGTTAAGGTTGTTCAGCCGATAGATGTGGAGTTTTTCGATCAGGCCAAGTATGAGCCGCTTGATCTCGGTTCTTTTGGAAATTTGGTCTTAGGTGAAGAACAAAAGGGTCTTCTTGGTTTGGAAAAAAAGGAGTTTGTGTTCCTGAGTATCTTTAAGTGGGAGTATAGGAAAGGTTGGGATGTGTTGTTGAAGGCATATCTAAATGAGTTTTCTAGAATTGATGGAGTTTCTCTGTACTTACTGACAAACCCATATCACACAGACAGAAACTTTGGCAACAAGATTGTCGAGTACGTGAAAGCCTCTAAAATAGAAGAACCAAACAAGGGTTGGCCTCCAATATATGTGATCGACACCCACATTGCTCAAGTGGATTTACCCAGAATGTATAAAGCGGCTGATGCATTTGTGCTTCCATCAAGAGGGGAAGGATGGGGGAGGCCTCTTGTGGAGGCCATGGCAATGTCATTGCCTGTGATTGCAACAAACTGGTCAGGGCCCACTGAGTACTTGACAGACGAGAATAGTTACCCTTTGCCTGTTGAACGAATGAGCGAAGTGCTGGATGGGCCATTCAAGGGGCATCTATGGGCCGAACCTTCGGTGAATAAGCTTAGGATGCTAATGAGGCACGTGGTGAGTAATCCTGCAGATGGTAAGGCAAAAGGAAGACAAGCCAGGGAAGACATGAGGCATAGGTTTGCTCCAGAAATTGTGGCGGAGATTGTAGCTGATCACTTGGAACATATACTAGAGAAGATAACTTGAGTGTGCTAACATTTCACACCTGCAAAGATGTTGCTTATATTCTTAGATATTCGAATTGTAAAATATGTAGCATTGTGAGTCTGCTTATTCAGTCAAATGACTTGAGGCAGCAACTTACGAGAAGCCAATTCTTCCCTTCTGTAATCTTATGGATGTAAACTGTTGCATGAAGAGATTTTGCATCATAACATGATCAGATGACAGACATGCTGACATTGTGTATAATTTGTGAAGGCTGACCAGTGTTTATAATATTGTTCTGGACCACGCATCCTCTGATTCGTAATGTTGAGAATCAAATGCCTGGAAAAGAGAGGCCAAAAGTTAGCATTTGATGGAGTTTTCCTTTCACTGAGTTCAGAAATCATGGCTAGCTTGACAGATGAGCATAGCTACCATTTGCCCATTGTGTGAATGAGCAAAGTGCTGGGAGGGCCATTCAAGGGGCATCTATGGGCACCTTCAGTGAATAAGCTTAGGATGCCAATGAGGCAGGTGGTGAGTAATCCTGCGGATGGTGAGGCAAAAGGAAGACAAGCCAGGGAAGACATGAGGCATAGGTTTGCACCAGAGATCACAGCGGAGATTGTGGGTGATCACTTGGAACATATACTGGAGAAAAAAACTTGAGCGTGCTAACACGTCACACCTGCAGAAAGGTATTGTTTATATTCTTGGATATTCGTGTTGTAAAACTGATAGCATTGTGAGCCTGCTTATTCAGTTGAATGACTTGAGGTGGCCACTTACGGGAAGCCAATTCTTCCCTTCTGTTAATCTTGTAAAATGTAAACTGTTGCATGAGGAAATTTTGCATCATAACATGATGAGACAACGGACATGTGCTGAGTTTTGTAAAAATGAGACTTGTTCTTCTTTATCTTTCTACATGAAATATAGAAATATACGTATGATAATCTATTCTAACCTGTGTTTATATCTTCTGTCCAGACCATATATCCTCTGATTTAGTAATGTGGCCAGAAAAGAGAGGCCAAAAATTAGCATATCCTTTCTCTGAGTTCAATAATCATCACTAGCTTTCAATAGCTTGAGAGGCTTGATCTCCGGAAACTTATGAAGATGTAATTTTGGATTTTGACATCCGTTTTTCTGTACAAAGAAATTCCATGCTTCTCCTTTAAAACATATAACCTACTGAATTTTAGGATTAAGATATGCAGGTGGCATTGCCAAGGTCTACTACCTACACAACATCATTTGCTTTGGTCATGACTCACTAATGCAAACACGGCTTTAAAATACGCCATGCTAGTTTGAGTTTGTGACTACCAACAGTTACAAATTGGGTGTGAAAACAAGCAGATGTTTTATCATCCGTTCAAACTCTTAATACGTCCATGCCACAATTGAATGCTCACATGTCAGGACACGGATACCAAAACACAAGTTTTTGAAACCTTGCTACAGCTAATAGGGGAGAGTTTAAATTAGGAAAAACATTAAATAATCCATTCGTTCTAGGTTTTCTTATTCTCATTTATTAGGCTGCAGCTTGTATTTTTCAAGTGAGGCTGAGGTACAGTTGGTGTACTGTATATTGGGGTATCTTGACCATTGGATTAGCACTGAATAAAGGAAAAGGAAGGTAATGAGTTATCCAAGGCTTACACACTTGGTACACGGTACACTATATGTGCCATAGCTCGATCCACCCTTTTCCCAAGTTCTCGTCATGTTGTGTCATGCCCTCTTAAGATGCAAGTGCAGAAAGATACAAAGGACACTTATGAACTCACCATAAGCTACTCTTACATTATTTATGAGTGAAAGTGAAGCCACTCAATTAATCTCCACCCATTAATGATCCAAAAACATGCATAAATGGACCCAGGACGGTCAATAGTACGGTTATGTACACAGAATTGTCCTAATTCATTCCAAGTTCCTGCCAAAATGTCTGAATTTCCTCCAAACCTAGAGGATGGAGAGTTCTGGCTACCATCTGATGTTTTTCATGAGATTCAATCGAAAAATACTCATCATGAGAACAGGTCAAATTATGCATTGAATAATGCTCATAGTCATCCTGTGCATGCTGTTTTTGGTCCAAGGATATGTGCTGCCAATTCTTTCCCCAACATTGCTATCAATTTCAAGGTTGTTTCTCTCTGCTTTCTAGGAATTTCCTAATACGTGAATCGTGTTTGTCTATTTCAATCTAAATTATGACACTACCGGTGGAGTCTTTATAAATAATTTCACTCTGATAATCATGCTTAAGCTTGCTTTGAACAATGTAGGAAAGCGGATTGAGGAACTTAAGAGGATGGGCATACTTTTCTGGATCGCGTATGAACAGAGGACTAATGAATGTTTCCACTGGGAAATATCGCGGCACCGGTGTCTTTATCCCTAAACCAACCAAGGCTTGGAAGGAATCGGATGTTAAAATGATCAAAGGTACTCATGTTTTCCTCAATCATCAAGTTTTCAGATCATTTCCGTTACCAGCAGGTTTGCCTCTGGGCCTCAGCTTGTACAGTGGTCTTTTCTCTTTCTCTTCTTTTTCCCTTTTCCCTTCCATATAAGCTTTGTCTTCTCAGTAATTCTTGTGATTGAAAAACTTTTTCCCTGAAAGAAACTGGTGAAAATAGGTGTCACGGGAGATTATTTATTTTCCATTTCTGAAAACACGGTAGTTCTTTGGAGTACAGTAAAAGAGTCATTTCCCCCTAAAATGAAATGGGGCAGAAGTAAAATTCTGTATTTAAAATGGACACGGTGAGGCATCCTTATTGTTTTGTTTCCTTAAATATGTCTTAACTTATTTATGCTCCTCAGAGATCAAACGACTCTGTACCTGTTCTGCATGTTGGATGATTATTCAAAATCATTGACTGGCTTGATCTTTTTATAAGCAATTCTTGTTTGATCCTGTGCAAAGTTACTGTGAGATAGCTGGTTGTCAGACACTTACCAAGATGAAATTTGGGGTTGTGTAGCTAGATTCTGTGAAAGGCTTGCTCACAATATGCAACTGCAGACTCACTTGCGCTACATGATTTCTTTTTCGTTTTTCCTCCCTAGGTGGGAGAAATAGGCCAAGCTACTATCAAGGCAATGGAATGACCGAGAAGGAAGATTTGCGAAAGCAAGTGCCAGACTCTCCTCTGATTTCAACTCAAATCATACATTTGCCGGATGATTGGACATATGAAATTTACTGATGAAGGACTCCAATGGAAGGATATAATAAAAGCAGATCCATCCGTTTTATTTCTGAATTTCAAACATGTAACTGTTCAAGCATAGTATCAACTGCATGTGAATCGCAAAGTTTTCTGGACTTGACATGTCAACAACTTCACCTGATAATGCACAATGGTAATTGCTTCAATCGACACGTCTGACAATGCTCAACTACAAAAATAACAAAAGAAAGGCCGACGATGCCTTGGAAAGAAAAAGGAACTCTCTTTAGCCCTTCCCTGTGTTCCTAGGCAAATTTCCTCGGAAAATGTCCAACAAGTATTCACAGCTCTTGCACCTGGGGCAACTCGGATTGATCTCAGACGCCATGACATACAAGTGACAGTCTCTACAACCCATCAAGACCAATGATGGTCCCTCCTGTTGATCACGATCAATATTGGAAACCCCATTCAAATTAAGATCCAGCGACGTACATGAGTGCTGAGATGACATTGGGGATGGCTCTTCTAATTGAATTGATGGGGCATGAAGAATGTGATCTTCTTGAACAACACTGCCTGGAGGTGATAGTTTTAGAGTCAAGTCCACATTAGTCACAGTAGGCTTTTCTCTTTGCCTCCTCGAATCTTCATGACATGTTTCTTCAGTCCATCTTCTAATTACTGTTGTCACTCCATCCTACAAAAAAACCATATCAATAGAATGGAGAAATATGAACAATTTGACAACTTCCCTGCAAGAAAAACCAACAAAGTAAAAGGAAGAAAACCTTCTTGATCATTAAGGAATAAAAAGGATAAGAATGGAAGCAACAATTCACCTCACATGAAGCATGCAAACTTCCCGAGTGCGACCGAGGAAGGTCACCTTGCTCAAGTGGAGTTGAAATTGGATTGTTCATTTGAGAATTAACATCAAAATCGCTCTTGAGTTGCTGTGGTTGTGCAATCTCTTCTTCTTGCTTGACATCTTCATCACCCTCATTATTGTTGGATACACTGAAGTTATTAGCAGTGCCTGCATTAACACACTCATGAGCCATACAGAGTTTAAACTGTCTCTCTTCATCCTAGGCATGTATATATAGCCCGGCAGCAGTTGAGCCCAGAAACGTGATTTGTCATGCTTGGTTTTCAAAGCCAGTGGCAGCATGTGGACTGGAAAAAAAAGGTGGGCTGGGTTCATTGTAAATCTTATTGTCGTGCTCATTTATTGCATCTCAAATAAGAGATGAAGGGGAAAAAAGATTATCTTGAATAGCCAAATAGGTAATTAATCTAGAGATTATCTTGCGATCTTCCCGACTTTAAATTTTGATTTTTTCGAACCTGTGTTAGATAATAAATAACTGACAGCGTACATAGGAGGTCCGATAGAAATTATCATGAGAAGTGGTTGGAATTTGCAGAGGAAAATCAGAAAAAACAGTAGTACTAGTTCTTTTCTTTTCTTTTCTGGTTTAGTGCTTTCTGTGGAAAAATATGCGACTGTCTATAAAAATTTAAGGGCATAAAAACCATGGGATGAGAAAAATATAAATATATATGCGTATGTGTGTACACATCTTAAAGCTTCGTTGGCGAGTGTTCTCGTACACTTGTTAAGCATGCCGCATAATGATTGCACACTTTACTAGAAATGCTAATACATTGAAAACGGCATTTAATTAGTCACTTAACAAGTGCTAATAGTCACTGGTTAACAAAATCTGTACATTTAAAAGGATAAATGAAGAGAAATGACACCGGTATCGCAAAGAACGTGCACTTACGGTAACCGTCGCAACGGCGATACGAGAGGGAAAAGAGGAACAGATTTCCAAACTCAAATGCAGCTTGTGCTCTCACGTGAATCCGTTTGTTATTTTCTGCTGTTGTCACGAAGAAGTTGCAAATGCTTTGGGCGTGTCAGCCCATCTATTTACCATTCACTTCATGCAGTGGACTGCAGGAGCACCATGCTCATATTTAGAGTTACTCGTAGAAACAAAACAGAAGGTGTCGAGAGGCTGCATCGTATGGTAAAACTCCGTTCCAAAGCACACAGAAAAAGCAACAATGAATCATTTTATTTGTTTGAAGAGTAGAAAGATGGTTATCCATTTATTTACTCGTCTCGTCTACGATTGCATTGTGAAGTTTACAGCATAGGACCCTGCTGTCCTATGCACAAATAGGGTAGAAAAAAGGCAACATCAGCTCTCTCTCTCTCTCTCTCTGCCCCCTTCTGAACCCAGTCGGTGTCCCCATATAGTCCCTACACCTATAACAGAAGTTTACAGCAACTATTCGATCATCAGGGGAAAACACATAGAACCTCTTCTTCGAATAGGATCGGAAGTGCTTTGAGGGATCCATAAAAACTCTTGCACGCTGACATATACCAGATCATTACCATTATCTCAGACTGAGATTGTCGTCATCGTCTTCATCATCATTGTCACCATCAGTTGCAGCAGCATAAAATAAGTCGTCATCGCTAACATCAGATTCCTTGTCACTCCCACCATCCATAGTATTATCAAGAGTGTGCATTGAACTCCAGTCGGGAGGAAAAGTCTTTTGTAACGCTTCGGTGAGCTCCCCACCAGTCCTCTCAATCTTGCGCAAACACTTTGACCAATGAACAGCAGTCCCCATGTCAACAGTGAACCCACACTCTATCATCTCTCTGCATATAGATAAAACTCCAGAGTACACGTAAGCTTCTGCAACAGTTGCCCTTGATAACAACGATGTCATCAAGCAGTGATACACAGCTTTGTCTGGCTTCAAACCGACATGCTTCATCTCTTCAAAGCATTTCAAAGCCTTCTCTGGGTGAGACGCACGTGCCCACCCATGTATTAAGGTCGTGTAGGTTTTGACATTTGGTTTCACCCCCAAAGCTTCCATTTCTTCCATTGTCTTTGATGCTTTCTGAGAAGAAGAAAGTCATAGAAAGAAATGAAGTCGAGATCAGGGAGAGCAGTGTAAAGCAGAAAACTATTAATACTTAAGACGGGCAATTGATTTTAGGTTCATATGTGCAGCATTAGCTGCAATTACCTGAGGGCACACAGTCATCAGTAGCAATAATATCAATTAGGAGAAAGATGGATTCCAACTTCCAATTAACATGATAAAGAGCTACCACAGAAGATGGATTTCTCTATAATTAGTCCATACATCAATGAACATCTAACCAAACTGTACGCAGATCTTCCACATGACCATGAGAACACAGTTTAATGTCTTCCACATGACCACGAGAACACAGTTTAATATGTACAACACAAGAAAAAGACAAGTCATTATAATCCCAAGAAAAAGAAGGTACCGCCAGGTCTCCAGCCTTGCAACAAGCATTGATGAAGGATGTGTAGGTGTGGATATCAGGTTTAACTCCTTCCTTTTTCATTTGTTGCATTAGGTCGGTAGCCTCCCAGACATCACCCCTTCGAGCCCATCTACACAACAAAATAGAGCTTCTAAAACAGGGGATAAAAGCATATATTTGCATTCACAAATGAAAGCGATGGCTAAAGTAAAGATTCAATCTGAAAATAACTTCAAAAAAGAGAAATAAAGGAAGAGAACAGACTTGGCACTTGGCACTCTTTTTTTATGAAGATAGACATGTACGAACCCCTGCCCCCACCCACGCCCCATCTTTCTTGTGGAATACTTGACATCTGATTGAGCCTAGCAATGTTATGCTAACACAAATTGCAGCATTCATACCCGTCGATCAATATGTTGTAGACAAATGTGTTTCTGGGAATCCTTCGCATACTCATTTCCCTAGTAACTGCCAGCGCACTTTGCATCCTTCCTGCCTTACAACATGCCTTCAATAATGCCTCATATGTATACACATCAAGTTCCAGGCCTTCGTTTCTCATCATAGTAAATAATTCAAAAGCTTTCCCTGTGTCACCAAGTGATGCATAACCATGCATTATGTTTGTGTATGTATGTTCATTTGGACTTATGCCTGCCAGAGTCATTTCATTCAATATTTCAACAGCCTTCTCCATCTGCATCAGATAGGATATTAGCAGTGTCAAGTGGTCAATTTATGCAGTAAATGGCTATAATAACATACATGATAAATATGCATCTTCACAAAAACTAAGACCAAGACCATGAACAGCAAAGAATAAACTGAATCTGGCATAATAGTCAAAAGCCACTTGACTGTCCACACGAGCAATCCCGTATGGGTACAGTCAAGCCCATGAATCAAGCATAGGTTCAAGAGCAGGCCTTGGACCTTGCAAGGCAATCCTTAATCCATTGAGCCAAACCTTTGCCTCAAAAGGTAAAAAGATGAAAATGAAAGCAATCCAAGTAATACCAGCAAGGTCATGGTAAATTATTTGCATTCACAGCCAATTCTTTATCCCCAAAATGGAAAGTTAACACATCTTTTTCCCCCCCTTAAGAACAAGATACCTGACGCTTCTCCACAAGACCGAGAATCAGAGCATTGTAAGTGTGCACGGTAGGAATGCATCCACTCCGCCTCATTGTATCAAACATCTCTAGAGCTCTTCTGATCTCCCCAGCCCTTGCAAGACCATGTATGATGGGCATAAATGTACGTGAGGTAGGTCTATGCCTCTCTTTCTGCATTTGCTTTACAGTGCTGATTGCACGATCAATGTTTCCCATCCCACAAAATGCTCTGACGATGTTATTGTACAGCACTACATCAGGCTTCAAACCACTACTGATTACATCCTCAAAAACTGCAAATGCATTAGCCCAATCCTTTAGTCTTAGGAATCCATTGATCAACATTGAATAGGTCTTCATGTTATGCTTTATGCCCGCCCCTTCCATCATTTTGCTGATCTCTAGTGCTTTAGAAACCTTTCCAATCTGAGATGACAAACAAGAAGAACTTAATTTGTGTCTCCCACATGGATCAATGCATAAAAAATTCCCATCTAATATGAAGAAAACATTATCTCCATCAGTGCACAAGGCGTATCATATTAAAATATATATAATAGGTAGGTACAATCATACACCATGGCATGCCACATGTTCTATCATGAACCTAGACAATCTAAACTAACCACCAAAAAGTGAAAGCTAGCAGAGCTACGCAAGGAAACTTGCTGCTGTGGGTCATACACTACTGCTTGGTCAATAATTAGTCCCATGACTGGGTGAAAGAAACAGAACCAACAAAAGCAACCAAGTCTGGGGATAATGAAGATGCATACATATATAAGTTAAACAAATCCACGAACCATTACAAAGCGTGATGTTATCCAAAAGTAGCATGCACACTCTAGCACTGTATTCAATACTGATAGGATAAGGAACCAGAAGTAAGTAAATCAGTTAAGAGGAAAGGCACATCATATTTAAGTAAAGAACATGATTAATATCTCAAGTCCAGAGGCGCACAATATAGAGAGCAATTAATGAAATAGAAAGCAAAGGCAAAGAATGCTTCACCTTGGTGTAGAGATTGATCAGACATCCATAAGTAACTATGGAAGGTGTGAAGCCACATTCCTATCAAAAGGAAAAAACATTCAGGTACCTTTCTGATACAATTGCCATGTTTAATGACTTCAGAAGACACATGTTAAGATGTGGCAGGAAAATGCTTCAACTTGCACTCTTCGAAGTAAAAATAGTCATGAGAAAACAAAAGGATAAAGAAATATCCATATAATCCATAAGTCACACTACTCGTTGCGGAAGTCCAATGTTTCCAATGCCCCTACTCATTGAAAAGATACCCAAAGCTAGACAAATAACACCTATGATACTTGACCAGAACATAAAGAAAAGTCAAATCTTGTACATAAAGGCAAATTTTTGCCATGATAGTACTATTCATCTGACATAATTTTCACAAAGTTGAGAAGTTGGCAACAAACTCTGAAAAATCAAACCAGCACTAACTTAGCAAAGACTAAAGTGCTTAAAACATACCTTAAGTCTTTCAAAAACAACAAGGCATTTATTCTCATTGCCCACCATTGTGTAGCCATCCATCATGGTATGATAGATGTCAATTGGAGCATCTATTCCTTCTTCTTCCATCTCTCTTACCAATGCTTCAGCTCGATCCATGTTGCATGTTTGACTAATAGATGGAAAAGGACCAAAAAAGAATTAAAATTTTATAAGTACACTATTTCACCTGGTAGAACACATATCGAAATATATGCAGGAAGAAAATGTTAGAAGCAAAAATGTGAAGCAAAATTAAATGGTTTTTCACATAAAAGAAGAATCCATTTAATTTACCCAAAAAAGAAGAGGTATAGGACACAGAATATTGTTTACCTAAAAAGCAAGACATGCAAATCCAAAGGAATGTAGACCTAAGGGCAAGTGTGTGCATATCTATGAAGTGCCATCAAGAAGGTTGTTTTCCATTCTCCCAGGAAAAAATGTTAAATTTCTTTATTGCTTAACTTCTTCACCCACAGTAGAATTACAGATACTCACCAGAGAGCATATATAATATTCCCATAAACTCTTGCATTTATCGTTGCATGAGTCTCCCTAGCCTCCTTGAACCAGTATTCTGCAGCTCTTCCAAAACAGTAATAAGAAGTGTGAGTATACAAGAACAAAAATTTACCTCTTCAATAAAAAAATAAGTTGGACACAGATATCAAATTAGTGCAAGTGTGGATATGAGTTAGAATGGATTTAAGAAATTAGTGGCGCAAGCACAGAAGAGACTTCTCATGCATGTCTGTTATCACAAAAGGCAGCCAAAGTACTCTTTTCCAAAAGCAAAATATAGATATACTTATCAACTCTCCAACAGAAACTAATAATTATTATGAATCTTTTGTTGTTTCACCACCAAAGAGAATGACTAATTTTACGATGATGGACTTTTGCTCATGTAATTCATCAAGTGCATGGTTTACTTACTCAGCATTGCCAATTTTTGCAAATCCTCCCACAAGTATGCTATAAGTCACCAAGCTCATCTCAATGCCTTCTTCCTTCATCTTTCTTACACAAGATAATGCTTCTTCCATATCTCTACCAACAGCATAAGCATGAATAAGACTGCATAAAGTATACAAACCTTGGTGAGTTAATGAAAAAGGATACCTAAATATAACTTTTTACTATGGAAAAAAGGAGGGATACACATGTATATCTATTTGAGTATAGCCAAAGACATCAGGTGAGCATAGATGGTGGATTTTTTAATCATAAGGTTGAACGTAGAATATAACTCGCTGAAAGTGTTCTACTCCTGACAAAGATGCACGAGACAGGTCATGCATGAAAACAACAGCATTCTCATGTCAAGTTTAACTTTTCACTTATTATAAACACCAGGAACCATTGCACTAGACTAGCAAGTGTACCTCATAGAACATGCAATAACACATCAAGCTAAGTAGAGCAGTCGCATGAGTTCTAGTGAGCTGGAGAAAAAAGCAGAAGTTATTACTTGGTGTAAACATGTGAGGTAGGCTCTATTCCCCTTGCTCGCATACTCTCAAATGTTTCTCGTGCTCGGTGCATATCACCTCTTCTTGCATAATAGTTTACCATCAGGCCAAACTCTCTTCTGGATGGCTAGCAAGAAGAATAGCATAAGCGAAACGAGGTACTCATAAGACAAAGTTGGAACTTCTCAGTAAGTAAAAGTGTCATTCTATTGTAGGAATTAGATCTTCAGATAAATGACAAAGACTAGTTGAGAAGCATCAAAAGGCAGTCACCATATCCAGGAATAAGAATGTCAGTATGATTAAATCTGGTAATATTACAGTGAAAGAATGCAGGGCCTAGAGTAGGAGGTTCTCCAGGAAGGACAACCATTTGGAGCAATGATATAAGAACTAACTCAATGACCCAAGGTTGAATGAAGCATACTTTAGCAGTCAAAACTTCTGCTAAGAGCAAATCTTCAACCGTAAAAAGACCACAAATTGGAGAGCATCACAATTATCACACAAGTTATATAAATTTTGACCCAGAATTCTTCTATGTCCTCCAAGAACTAATAAAGGGTACATACAAATTATTCCAATTTCTAGTTGTTCCGTAGGTGATCACCCATGCCTGCAAGTTACACTTCTACAAAAGATAAATGTAACCTCGAACAAGTGTAATCCGCAACTATTTTACACCAATCTCACTTTTCTGCTGAATATTTCATGGAAGTCGTTAACATCATCCAGTGCATCAACAAACAAGACAATGCATATTAAAAGTATTTCAACAAGCAATGCAAACAATTTGAAACATCCACAAGCTTATACCTTCTTTATCCGCTCGAACACGCTAACAACTGCTTGCCAATTCTCTGGCTCCGTCTCCAAAACCCTCCTAAATGCATTCCTCGACATCTCCCTCTCTTCATGCCACTTGGTCCTAACTCCACCCCACCATTCCCCTCCACGTACCGCAACCTCTCCTCCGATTTCGCCTTTTGCCTCCTTCCATCATCCAGCTTCACCGTCAAAACCCTTCCATGGAACTCCACTCCGTCGAACTCCACCGCCTTCATCGCAGACTTGGCCGCGGTCGGACCGCCGTAGATAACAAACCCAAAACCAGCATTCCTCTCGGCCTCATTGTGTCCCTTAATGAGGATCACATTCCTGATCGGCCCGAACTGGCGGAAAAACTCCTCCAACTCGTGCTTCTTAATCCAGTTAGGCAAATTACCGACGAAAATCTTGGCTAACTGACGGTAATCAATAGCCACCGGAGCGTCGTCCTCCGAATCCGAATCCCCGGATACTCGACTTCCGCCCTCCCGAACGTCATTTTCACGGAGCTCGGGCGGCGGCGGCGGCGGAGGCGGAGGAGGAGGAGGCGGCGGCGGAGCGAGCTTGCTGGAGAGCCAGAGCTTGTTGGAGAGAGAAAAGGTCGTTGCAGCGCCGGCGGCGGCGGCGACGGAGGCGGAATCGGGACGGTGAGAGGGACTCGCGAGGCTCTTCAGCGGGTTTCCGGGGACTTTGACGCTCGGCTTAGCGGAGGGAGACGAGGCAGGAGGCGTCTTGAGGACTCGGGGTCGCCGGAGGGGTTCGAGGCGGAGTCCTCGGGCTCGGGCTCGGGCTCGGGCTCGGGCTCGGCTTCGCGGTGGGGCCGCAGGGAGAAGGAGACGGCGGAGGCGCGGCGTTTCGCGGCGGCGACGGCGGCGGCGGGGGAGAGCCGGGGCGGGTGGGCGGTGCGGGGCGGGAGGGAGAGCGCGTCCATCATCGCATCGCCAGTGGAGTGGAGGGAAAGTGACGAACGGTTAGAAATGGTCAGTCCTTACTCCGTAGCATGGAGCGCTCAGCTCGTACCGGCTCTGCATCCCATCCTCTTCAACCTTATGTTATTGCGGATAGGCCCCTGAACTTTCTTATTAATATCTAATGTGATCGTTGTACTTTGTTTTCTAGAATTAATACCACGAAAAATCTTAAACTAAATAAAAATTATAAAATAAAAAACATACGAGATTAACCTAGCTAATGACCAGGAAATTAAACAAATATAGAATGATAGTCTCATTGAAAATCTGGAAAGTCTTATGTGGTAATGCCACATGAATTTATTTATTTATTATTTTTTTTTAGGTAACTCAGGAACCTCCATACGCCGTTTCACGGTTGGAGTAAACCTTGAAGGGAGTAGAGTCACCACCATGTTCCTCGGGAAGGCTTTATGTGGCAATACGAACACTAGACCTCTCGCGAAAGGAACCAGTGCCCAATTTAGTCACCACATGTGGTTATGTCACATGGATTTATTCAGGACTCCATGAATGTTCAATTATTTATCCTTTTAAATTAAACTCCAGTTATCCGTTCATACACCCATTGATCTAGAAGGAGGATGACTTTCCTGATCAACTTCGATGGTTATTATGGTATTTAACCAATAAGTACTTAATAGTTATCGAAATTCTAATCAGAAAGTTCATTGCTAATCTAACCAAGATATTTGGGCTCAAACGAAACACTAAAAAGAAAAGTGACAGAAACCTCTTAGCTTTCCTCAATTGGTTTTATCCTCCTATTCACTATAAGCACATTCTATAATAAGAACTAAGAATTGTCCGACCAAACCTAAAGATCCACACTATTTTGTTCTTTCGAAGACCATAGGCTTTTGTAAAAAATAATGGCATCATCACAAATGCTCCACAAAGCATAGGAATTATATTCTATAAACCTTAGCCGCACCTTAAGAAAGCTCGAATTTATAAATCTTTTTCAAGCCCTATTGGTTGTTGTGAACACATCAAGAACTTCAAAGAGTTTTGTGCTAGGAAAAACAAGACCATCCCTGAAGATGTATGGAATTATAATTACCAACTACATGGAATTATTATAGCCTTGCACCAAAAGCCAAAGAAGCCTTCAAAGAATTCAAACATGCTGCAAGGTCATCTCCATCATCACATGACCAAGAAATGACAAAACCATGCACAATCATCTCAAGACCGTTATGCACAATGAGGGCCCTCTATCTCAAGACCCTATGATCAATGACCCTTGTCCTTATCTCTAGGAATGGATACATCTTACTATGTTCAACTGGCTTCAGCCAAACAAGCCTGACGACACTCCAGTATCCTCTAGGAATCATGAAGAAGCATCTTCATCAAATGAAGCAAATATGTGGAATACTCGAACTCCCTCTTATGATCGACTTGTAGAACTTGAGCGAAAATACAAAGAACAACTTTTGGCAAGAATGCATAATTCTAATGATTTAGGCTACGACTACAATGCCCATGACGAAAGAGATTGCTGACTATCGCAAATCACTATAGCATAGGCTAGGGAAATCACTATTCATTGCCGTTGTTCATATCGCTGAGAATAATTCCCAACCGAATTTTTCGGAGGCTCTATCTATTTTAGGACCCGTGAGCTTGGTTCTTGTTGTTTGTGACTTCCTAATGCCTATAAAAAGCAAGGATGATGTAATGTGTTGGGCGGAGTCCCTTTAAGTAAAGTGAGTGTTTTGTTAAACTCTCAATGTCTTTTTAAACATTTCTTCTTCTCAAGTTTGGTAGGATCCTTTAAGAAATGCAACTCGAATAATTAGAAATGTTACCATCATAGCATCTAATTTGGTAGGATCCTTTAAGAAATGCAGCTTGAATAATTAGAAATGTTACCATTATAGCATCTCTGAGTGTCTCTAGGTTTTGAACTAAAAGTCAGAGTGGTTTTCTACTAAAAGGTTGTTAGGACTTAAACGATAGATTCGCCGGGCTTGAATGATAGGTTTGCCCATAGTGGGAAGGCATACTTACAAGAAACTGACCCCCATCTTTTCTGGCCCCATCTTTAGATGGCTTTAAGCCTAGGTCCATAATTAAAGCGGTATACGTGTAAAAAATTTATCATGTGTTAGTTTTCGTTATATTTCATCGTCAAATTTCCAAGTTAGATAACATGTAACAATTAACAAGTGTACTAATTTGGGATTTTACCCTCTTCCAGTTTATGGTTTTTCGTGGATGGATGGTAAATTTATTACAAATATACTAATTTTGGTTTTTTATAGTAAAAAAATTAGTTTTTGTAAATTTGTCGTATGTGCACTAGTTTTAGATTTTTGGTGGTTATTCGTGGCATTAGGGTGCACTTGATGGGAACGATTTTTTTTTCATAAATAGATCTTTTCTATTTTGATTTCATAAAATAGTTTCTAAGTAAAATAACGTATTTGATAATTGCACAAAATTTCTATTCCTGTTTGGTGTGACCACAAATTTTTTTCCGACACAAAATTTCTTCTATTCTTTTTTTCTCTCTTTTTCTTCCTCCTCTAGTCGGTCGTTGTGGTGGGCAACGATCGGTAGTGACCGACAACTGTGGACGATGGTGATGATCAACGATTGATGGCGACAACTGATGACCAATGGCAATGGCCGGCGATAGGTGGTGAGACTCTAGCTGATGACCAATGGCAATGGCCGGCGATAGGTGGTGAGACTCTAGCGATTAGTTAGAAGAGAAGGAAGAAGAAAAAAAAAACTTATTTCTAGAAATTGTTTCAAATCCATTCCTCAACTAATATTTTTTAATTTATTAGGAATAGAAAAATTAACTAACGCTATCAAACATATTTATGTTACCTTTTTTTTTTTTTTATTGTAGTTCCTAAACATTTAGATATTAACTAATGTAGTCTTTCCAAAAAAACAATAGAAAAAAAAAAAAAAGTATTATCATGCAGACCCTTAACCTCCTTAACCCTCCTTTTTTTTTTTTTTATTTAGTGTAGTTCCTAAACATTTAGATATTAACTAATATAGTCTTTCCATTAAGTATATAGTCACGTCATGTGCAATTTTTTTTTTTTTTTTTTTTGCGAGGACTACCACATGAGTTTATCTGGTCAAAAGAATTATACGACATATACGTGAATAAAGACACGAATGGGGCATGTGAGTTTCGTGGAAATCATGGTCATGTCGGTGACGGGCGTCAAACTTTTAATGGAATAATAATATTAATTAGATTCTTAAAAGTTCAAGGACTAGATTGAATTAAATTAAAAAAAGTCAGACTGATGTAGCAATTATTCAAGAGGCTGAGGGGCAAGGTTCTTCTCTTCAGCATTAGATTTGCTTAATTTTAAGGGCAAAAAAGTCGCACTTTATTCTCAGAATCCCAGCCCCACCCCTTTTGGCCTTTTTTTTTTTCCTTTTAAATTTAATTGGGGTTAAATCAAATACTTAATAACCATTATTTATTTTACATCCCGACTCCACATTTTTCCTTTTTTTTTATAATGATCGCCGGCTCGTATTCGCGCAACATTTAATTTTGGACGTCCGTCCCGTACATGGAAAATAAATAAACTAGTTCTCAACACGTCAGTTCGGAAAGATTCTCCCCATTAAATTATGAACACGTCTGTTACCATGTCAAATTACATGGAGACCTCTATTTTGTAATTATTGATAGCTCTTATGGAGATGTCTAAAATCAAGTCAAACAAAAAAAGAAAAGAAAATGATATATGCTTTCCTTTGGTTCTTTTTCTCTTTCTTCTTGGCCGTTTGGTCGAGCAAAATTCCCCCTTGAAAAAAAAATTATTCTCTCATTTTTTTTGGCATTTAAATCGCTTAGGAAATAAGTAAATGAAAATTCATTTTTGCAATCGATAGAAAACATGCCTTTATATTAAAAAAATTACATTTTCTTTTGAAAATTAAAAATCATTGACAAAACACAATTAAGCCTTCTAATCAAGCCAAGGACTCTAGTGCTCATGCTAGGGTTCTCAGCAGCCATCTCAAGTTCTCGATGCCCATGCTCGAATCTCGAATTGAATGCCCAAAGCCAAGGCCGAGTCCCTTGAGGTTGGGATCGAGACATTATCTCTTGCGCTTAGGACCTCAATGGTCATACTCAAATAACTAACATACGTGCTTGGCTCAGAGGTGCTCATACCTAGGCTCCTTCCAATCTAACTTAAATCTCTCAAGACAAGAATTAAGACTAGGATCCTAACTCTTATGCCTGACACCCCGACATAGGGCTTAGATCCTTTGAGATCGAGGCTAGATCCTCGGCTTTAGTACCCAAGCCCAACTCTTTGGCACTCATGTCAAAGACCCTATCCAGCCAGGCTCAAGTCCCTCAAGAGGGAGTTCAAGTGCTGCGAAATCGAGCTTAGGTCCCTATGGCCAAGCTCGGGGCTTGAAATTGTACTCAAAACTTTTTTTTAAACGCAAGTCATGAACAAAAGAAAATTAACTTTCATATTGCACAAGAAAAAAATATCATTTCCCAAAAAAATAAGTTTCTAGAAAATACCTTTCCTAGAAAAAAAAAATAAGTTTCTAGAAAATACCTTTTTTTTTTTCAGGTCGGGTCTTCGGAAATACTTTCACACCGTATATTTTCCTTTAAATAAAGGGAAGAATTTACTTTTCTTTTTCCTTTTCCTTTTCCACTCATTTCATCCCCCACTCCAGAAAAAAAAAAACGAAAAAATGCCCCCACCATTTTTGATTTTTTCGCCCCCTCCTTTTTATTATTCCTCTTTTTCTTCCCATCATTTTAAAGCTCTCTTAAAGCCATCGTCGTCTACGCCTTGCTTTTCTTTACCTAGATTCTCATCCCTTGACTCTATCTCTCTCGTCTCTGCAACCATTCCTCTCCCTCTCCCTTTCTCTCTCTACCTCTCCCTCTCTCTCTCTACCTCTCCCTCTCTCTCTCCTCCGATCAGATCTCCGGTAGCTCCCGCCGCGGAAACTCCGATTCGCTCGGCTCGACTCATCCATGACGCTCGGCTCGGGAGGATCGGGGGTCGTCGGTGAGTTCTCAAAACCCTTCCCGACCTCGTCGTTCGACCCGGTCTTCGGCCCCTCTTAGTCTCGTGCTCTTTCGCGGTCGCTCGCTTTCGCTCCGCGCTTCATCGATCCGGCGATTCTGCGGATTGGCGAGCGCGCCGTGTTAGCGTGTTCATGCGTCTGTTTTGGCTTGACGATGGTGGTTTCGTCTCGTCGGCGAAGAATTGGGGACGATGTTTTCTCGAGTTAGGTGCGATGCAGTGTGTAGGGGGAGTGCCGGCGATATTCTGTGCTTTGGATGATGTAGGCTGGCCTTTTGTGTATTAGTCTTTGTTCGATGGCGAATTTCTTATGCTTGCCGCGTGTGTTCCTTTTGTTTGTGAGGCTCGTGGCTGTTGCGGGATCGTGATCTTTGTATGTATGCCTTTTTTTGACTTGACCGTCGTGCTTAGCTAGCTCTTCCTTCTTAGGGCTTTTGGATGTGTATGTCAATGATGTGTTATTGAAAATGCTTTTGCGTTCACGCGCTGGATTTTTGGACTAGCCTGAGGTTTTCGGTGGCTTGTGCGAGATTTTGAAATGATGTTCCGGGGTTTGATTTGATGAGGAAGTACTTGCAAATGCATATAGATCGATAAAGATAGCTTAGGAAAAGCTGTTTTGATGCCTCATGCACGTTGTTTTGTTTTGCTATTGCGCTGTACCTGTACAAAACCACTTTCCTCTTGAATTCTTGCACTCAGTTAGTACAAGTGCAAATTATAGGTTCGATGTGACTTGAGCTCAATATCTTCGGTCAGTCAGTTGTTACAATTTCAATCAAGCTGAAAGTCTGTCTAAGTTGCTGGTGTTATTCCACTTTCACTAATGCAAAAATTTCGTTGGTTGTGTTTTCTTCATTGTTGCTCATCTAGAAAAGCAGCCTATATCTTCGTAGGAATTGGTGGCAGCATTCTTTTTTTATTTAGACTATTAATTTAAGGGGAGTGTTTGAAATTGTGAAGTTTGAGATCCTGAATTGACGAGTGAGGTAATGGATCATTGGATGCTGTCTTGTGGGAAGTCTTGCTTGTCCAACTGCACGATAATTTTATTTTCGTATAGGCTTGGGAACACTTTCATGGTTAAGTCATCAAAGGGCATTGGCTTTGATTATTGTCTTAAATTGCTGGTATGTGGGTGTAGCGAAATATTAGAGCGTGTTTGTCAGTAAAGTATGACAATTTTTGAGTATCTATCACATTGCATAAACAAGCTCGTACTGAAATTCATATAAAAATGCTATCACTTTCGCTTAATCAACCAAACTATTTTACTAGCTTTATTCGCAAATATCCTATGGCAAGTATAACAAAAACATTAACATTTTGTTCGTTGTGTGGGAATGATTGCTTCATCACCATTTTCCCTTGAGCACGCGGTTATGTTTGCATCTGATGAAGCTTCTATGCTTGGATTGGGAACCTCTTGATTGCCTATAATGGCGAGTAGGTGCTTCTTTACATGTTTAACTTTGCAAAGCTACTACGACATCTAACTTTTGGAGTCTTCTTTAGTTCCTCGAAATTTCAGATTATTGGAGGAACTTGAGCGTGGAGAAAAAGGAATTGGAGATGGCACTGTCAGCTACGGGATGGATGATGGAGACGACATTTACATGAGATCTTGGACTGGCACGATCATTGGTCCTCACAATGTGCGGTTTTCAGTGATTAATAATCTATTATGCTTCGCAACTTGTGAAGAGAGTTTTGTACTTAAACATTCTTATCTGTGCATATGAGTTGCAATTTTTAATGTATTGTGTAGATTTGGTTTCTTAGATGAAAGTATTTGACTTTTGAAAGGTTGAATTAGATTGTATTGATTAGGGTCATGATATTACAATCTCGGGGAACTTTAGTCGGTCTTTTAAAGCTACACCAGGTCCCATGGTTAATGTTGCACTTTTCATTACTGATGGCAACTTATAGAAATATGATGCTTGTGGTCAGCATATGCTTTCGCCGTTAGAACAATAAGACATTTAAGACTCGAAAATTTGTTCTTGTTGTTTAGATGCGACTGGAAATGTTTTCCGTGCTTAACTAGGGCAGTAGTTGCTTAGAGCATGGAATACATTAAACTGATCACAAAGTATTAACTCTGATCACCATCCCAGTTCACTTTGCAAAGAAATTTGAAGTTCTCATCCATCCAATCAGAGGTCATATTTGCCTGACACAATATGAAGATGTAGCCTGAATTCTTGTTCCATGTTGGCTGTAATAATATATGTTTTGGACTACGTTTTGATATCATTAGTCAAAGTATCATATTTGTTTTTGTTCATTTTCACTGCTGTCTATTAGATTGCTTACTGGTGCAGATTTTGCTCTTTTTCCCAGACTGTACATGAAGGTCGTATCTACCAGTTGAAGCTGTTCTGCGACAAAGATTACCCGGAAAAGCCACCCACTGTTCGTTTTCATTCACGCATCAACATGACATGCGTTAACCATGAAACTGGAGTGGTAATTGATCTCATGCTCCTATGCTTGTGGAATGTAGTAGTGGTTTCTATTAGTGCACGATCATGACTTCATGCTGCATTGTCTATATCCGTGTCTATCAGTGAAGCATCTTCATGACATCATATAGCCATCATTTGTTTCTGCTTGAGAAAAGGATTGGCTTTTGCATTTCTTCTGATCAAAGTTCACTGAGCGTTCTATCACTTCTGTGATCCTCGAAACTCTTATATTCTGCATAAAAGCCTGGATGTCACACATTCAATATAAGGATTTGATGATATCTGGACATTGACATAGAAGGACCTAATGACTACTGCTCTCTTCAGGTCGAGCCGAAGAAATTTGGTCTGCTCGCAAATTGGCAGAGGGAGTACACCATGGAGGACATACTGACTCAGCTGAAGAAGGAAATGGCAGCTCCACACAACAGGAAGCTTGTCCAGCCTCCTGAAGGCACCTATTTCTAGCTTTGAATATGACATAGAAATCAAGGGAGCATGTGGGCTTTCGGCACACGTGATATATAGTTTGTAATGCCATGTCGATGCTTTTAAAGTCACGATCGTGGAGGAGGGGAATGGCCCTAGAAAAGCCGTCTCCTTTTCCTGGGTTCATTGTTGTTCTATCGACTTCTTTCGCCTAAACTGTGTCTTGAAAGATTGTTTGGTGAATGGAATTTTAATCCGCGTGTCAAAATTGATTTCCAGTCACTACCATAATTAGCCACTATTCTTTGCCTATTGCAGCATTTAGATCTGACCGGCTGATAGCGGTGATTATTTCAGTCTTCTTGTCCACAAGAAAACAACAGGACACCGTGCCGAAACTTTGGAATTTCGGAAAATTCGTCGGTCCAAATTATGTGATGGTAATTTGGACGGTGAAAGTTATAATTTTTCTCCTGTTTATTGCGATGAAGTTTCTACATGTGCACCCTTAACAAATTTCATTTAATGGCCGGAAGTGATTTGAGTGATTGTTGTTCTTGTTTGCTTAATAGCAGACTCCAAATTCAACCAGTCTTTCATCTCTATGCGGTTTCGGCCTTAAGACACAGCTTACCATTATACCTTTTCAGCTAAATCCAGCTTAGGATACAATCGCAGGAAGTTGATACAGTGGTTTATTTTGGGATGCAATGGTATGGAATTTCTTTTATCTTTTCCCTTTTTTGGAGTCATCAGGAACTTCGTCAAATGTGGGTTAAGACAACAACTCTGGTCGTTGCAAAGTTGTTACGATTTCTCTCGAACGTGATAAAACGTTGTCCTGGTTAGAGTCTCAGTCGGTTCTTGGATTTTTGAAGTTGGTCGATACCTATTTGATAAGCATGTCCGGTAAACTTTTTACGGAAGTAACTTTTACTATATTTTGACTCTATAATGTATTTTTGTTATTTCCGATATTGCACAACTTTTGTACCAATAGATTACATTCCAAAAATAGTTGATACAACCAAATATCTAAAATTAGTATTCTTATGTCACATTTTTTCCTAAATTACTTATTGCATCGCAAAAACTCTCAAACTAGTATTACTCGCATCGCATTTATCTCAAACTGGTACAGCTCATGCCATATGCACTCCAACAGCTCATGCATGCATTGTTCGCCATATGAAATGCCAGCAACACGTGAGGATGCAGCTACCGAGCCATGGAGACCCCTTTAGGTATCTTCGCGCATTAATTCAAGATCACTCTGGATGCTATTGTTGATCCTCCCATTACCAGAATAATGTGAAACATTGCACCGCATGGGAAGTTTGGAGCTCGTCCATGACGCTTTTTTCATGTACAGAACCATCAACGTTCCTTCGATTTTACTCCAACAGCCAGGCAGTTAGCCCCAGAATTTCCATTTTCGTTGTGTGGAAAAAGGCAAGCTTCTTCCTTCACCACCTTTTTCAAATGTGGCTTCCTCTTTTATTATTAGAAGAGAAGCCAACAGTCTTTTGGTACAGAGGAAGAACTTTCATCCCTCCTGAGTTCAACTTTCCACAAATGACATCTTCGTCTTCAACTTGTTGAACAACATCGTCACAGGCACCTGATTCTCCCGATCCATATTGACATTGGAAACCATCCATCTCTTTCGCCAAATACATGTTCGTGAGGTTTCATACTTTCTTAGATCACTCTACATTTGAGAAAACGCCAGCGTAAAAATACTTAACAAAGAACCAAAGGGCAATATTTGCACACTGATTTTGCCACTTCATAGCGTCAATTTGACAGAGCGCAACCCTTCGAGATCCGCAACCACAAAAGACATTCCATATACACCTCGACCTTAAACTATTCTCTTGTCCAGTTTTCCTCCTTTATGCACCGTCCACCATACCCTTTAACATTGCTTTACCTTTGCAATGATTTCTTCCATGCGTTCTTTCGGTTATGGACGATCACAGAAGTGATTTACAAGGCAGTGTAGAGAACTGCCTTCATCGCTGGCAGTCTTAGCCCCAAAAATAAAGTAAAGAGAAACTAGGAATCCAGATGAGCTCCTCAGCGTAGCGATTAGAATTTCACAGGGAGCAGGTATGGAAGAGCAAATACGCTTGCTCTAGCAAAACTTCAAGAGAAGTTTACATATTTCCACAAAACAGAACACCAAAATCTTCAGCATGCAGAGAGTCACAATAACATATGGGCTTGGTGAACGCGAAAGGAAATTGTATTGCAGCTCAAAATTCAAAATATCATGCTTCAAAGTCGACGTTGAACACACCCAGCTGACTAGTTTAATTCAACATAGTCCTTAACAAATACTAACCCACTATCGAAAGAAAAATCAGACAACCACAAAAACGTCTCCATTCTTCTCACAGCAATTGCATGGCCTAAATCAGTACCTCCTTGGTCCACCGCGGCCAAAAGCCTGGGGAGGCATCATAACCTGCGGCTCGACCTCAACGAGCCCAGGAATGTCGGACATGCCAAGAGAAGCAAGCATGTCAAGGGTCTCCTTGTCAACCTTGATCTCGTTGGTCTTGATGGCCGACTCTTCAGGCACAAAGTCCATGCGGCGCTCGCGCTCCTCCTCCTGCAGCTTCAATGAGATCCCACGGACGGGTCCCTTCTGAATGCGCTTCATCAAGTGGGTGGAGAACCCGGCGATCTTGTTTCGGAGCCTCTTTGATGGGATGATGGCAACTTCCTCCAGGATCTTCTTGTTCGTGTGGAAGTCCAGAGTCATGCGAGAGTAGTACCTCTCGATAACCTGGCGAGAGGACTTCTTCACGGTCTTGGTGCGGACACGACCCATGATGGCTTACCTTTACCTACATAACATTGGAGAAACCACCAAAAAATGACTATCGTATCTGACCATTCCAATGACTATGGTATCTGACCATTCCAAAAACACGCCTCAATTCCACATTTACAATTCCACATTCAAGGTTCATGATGCGCAAAACCACCTAAAACCCACAAAAGATAAACAAACAAACGCCACAAGAACAGAACAGCCGTCACCATATCTCAGTTGCAGTCACTTGTCAGATTACAGCATCAACACGAGGGGTGGGGAGAACATCAGCGCAGCAGAAAAACTCGAGCTTTTGACTCCGTCGCGAATCAGGAGAACGTCAAAATCAGATATTTACAACAGAAATTCGAATCCCATCATTAATGGCGATGAAACTTCGCCCAAACAAGATCCAATACCGACACTATGCTGAACTAAAAGAACATCCATAATCAAAGTCGCCGGAAACAGAAACCTCCAACCCCGTAAAAACTAACCTAAAATACCAAAAAAAAAAAACTACCCACGACGGCTTCAGACAAGTCGAACTTCGAAACGCAATCGAGCCCAGTGATTTCTAAACGTCAGAAGCTAACAGAACCGAATAAACCCTAACCCACCATCCCATATCAGGTTTTATGGCAGCAATTTGCAGCAGAATAGCCAAAGAACGACAAGGTTAAGATCCCGAGACGACGCTTACCTGCTGAGAGGAGGAGCAGACCAAAGATGGAGCTGGAGATGGAATGGGCACTCGGCGACTGCAACAAGGAATGAGGTTTGGCAAGTAGATTGAGTTTATAAGTATGAGGGGACGCTAGGGTTTCTCTCTCGAGCCGGTTCGGTCCCCCTTTTTTTTTTTTTTTTTCCGGGCTTGTCTTTTATGGGCTCTATATGTAGGCCCGGCCCAAAAGAAAAGAAGGCCCAAATCGAATTGCTCGATTTGGTGGCCGAACTCGTTTCTTTTTGTATTTTGATTATTTTTGAGAATATCTACCGTAACCAAACTTCAAATCTCTAACATTCAATTCTCAAAAAATTTTGACCAAAAAAAAAAATTCTCAAAAAATCAAAAGTAAATTTACTTAAAGCTCATCTCAACTTTAACATGAAATAAATTTTGTGGCTTGTTTGAAGTTCCAATGATTAATTCCATATTTTTCGAATTTTTATGACAAATTCTAAGACTTTCGGTATACTTTTCTTTTTTTAATTTCTCATCCCAATGGATGCAGTGGTCTGCAAATATTGTTGAGGACCTCTCATTGAGACTGGGGATCTTATTAGTTTTACAGCTGAGAAACTAATGGTGACTTTGTTGATATTGACGAAGCATTAGAAGTCAATCCAAATAATAATAATAATAATAATAATAATAATATTTTCTCAGAGAAGGGACGATAAGATGCAGAGAAAAAGAAACTGCATATGCTTGAGAGACGAAAGAAAAGATAGCGAGTCAATTGACTTTGAATATGGCACTTGGTGTTCATATATTTGTGTTGGCAAAGTCAAATCTTATACAAGATAAATGGAAGTAGATCAGTACATCATCGAGCTTGCTTTATTCAATGCTTTTCAACACTTCACGCTTAAATAAAAACTTCAAGAACAAAGATCACATTGTTTTTATTAGGAGTTGATCTTTCTCCCTCGTCTCCCATGCTTTTATCTTTCTCATGCTTTCGGTGGTGGGGGTGTAAGGACAGCCTTCAGTGCTTCAATGGTGGTAACATTAGTCTTGAAAGACTCAGCCAGGATCCCGTCGTCGATGCCGGTCCCGAACACGGTCACGGGGATCGACACCAATCCCGCGCTTGCACTCCCGAATGCCGAGACCGCCACTGCGAAGTCGGTCTGATTAGCATTGTACTGGAAGTGGACGAGCCCCTTGGGGAATATGAAGATGTCGCCGGTCTGGAGGGTCTGATTGAAGAGCTTGTTGGTCGTGTCGACGAACCCGACCTGGAGGGACCCGTATATGAGGAACAGGAGCTCCGATCCGCGGGGGTGCGTGTGTGGGGGGTTCACCGAGCCGGCCGGGAATTCGAGGACCGCGTACGAGACGCTCTGCCCATCGAGAGCAGGGAACTCATTTAAGCTTGCTTTGGTCACCGTAAATGTGGTCGGGGGATTGCCACCAACGAGAGACCTCATGCCGGTGTACGTGAAGAAGCTGCCATTGAGGTTAGAGTTGTTGACGTTCGGGGGGACCACAAAGTCGGTGAGAATGTCGGGATCGCCGGCGCTCGTTAGGCCAAAAAGGGACAAAGCAAGGACTAATGCCACGGCTAGCTCATACTTGGCCATGATGGACACTTTGAAGTTCATAAATATTGACTTCCTTTTGCGTTCTTTGTGTGGAGACAGGCTTGAGATCTAGCTTTCTAACATGGCCTCGGTTTTATAGGAAGATTTTGAGAGAGAAGAGAGCTAAATGTTGCTTGCTGAAGTTTACAATGCCCTCGATGTTTTCAAGACATGGTCAAATAATTTAAGAGTAACGACAGCAGCTTGGTTCCATGCGTTTGCTATGTCTTGCTCGAGCATAATGCCGAGATATTTGCATCGAGGACGTGTTACAGCTCTGTTATACACGTTAATCATCGGCCAAAAGCAACATATCTCGAACTTGTCAAGCTGTTGCCTGCTTCTCGTTTTGACTTATCTGGGTTTCAAGTTCAACTCCTAAAAATTAAGACAGCCGGTCGACGAAAAAGAGGATTATCTTGCCATTCAACACACGTTGCTCATATTTACCTTAGTTGCCATCTACAAGAAGGTAATAGGCTTAAAGAATAGCTGAATCCCCATTTCTCTTTCCTTGTTGTGGTTATCAATGCGTTGTCTTCTAGTATGAAACTTCTAGGTGATCTTGTAAGCTGGAATGGTTCATTGATTTTCTCTTCATCAATGAACAGTTTTGGCTTTTGCTCAAGATGACAATTTTGTATAAGCTTTTGACTACCCTTAGGATCTCAAGATGACGAGATGTCGCATAAGCTTTTGCTCACCGATGGCAAGATTTCACTTCTCATAAACTCTAAATATACAAAGACATTGCACTGAAATGCACATATAGTTAACTTTTTTCTTCTGCAGCGATGTCGGCATGCATGTGCTGTGCAGTTTGTGGTTCTCTAACGATGATAGGTATTAATGTCGATGAGGACTTTAAGTTTCAGTTGATCAATATGCAACCAAGTGGAGGTTTCTGAGAATCCTCTCTGCTGGTTTATTTATCGAACCAATATATCTGATAGAACGAAACTACATGTGACACTGCAATTGTAACATTAACATGGTCAGGATGATCCCATGTCATTTGTATGGAAAAATGATCAAGATTGCTGCACTACTGCGACATTGTAGATAGATATTTTACTCTAAATTTTGCTTTTTTCCTTTCTCTGGACATCTTTGAATCAAGATGTAAATATCGGATCACTGACCCATATGTTTCTCGTATTCTAAAAATCAACGATTATCTGAAATTACCCTTCTTTTTTGTGAATTGGGAATTCCTTCATAACAAGTTGCTTATGATAAGTTCCTACTTCCTAGCTTCAGATCATCAGTCCTGCACGGTTCATCATCACCACAGCCACAAAGTTTTTATGGGCTCGTCTGAAATGATTCTTGATTTGTGCTTCCGGTATCAAGAAGATGAATATTTGTGATGTGCAGTCTTTCTAAACTGATGTGCACTCTAGGTTTATCTAATTGAGATTAGAATGAAGAAGGTTATATATGTTATGTTTCACCTTCTGTGATGAGCCTCGACCACTCTAGCAATCATTCCTCAGCCCCAGTACTCTTTCAAATTATAGTGTCTATTTGATTCGATTATGGTAAAAAAAATGGTAAAAAATAAGAGAAAGAATAGGAAGAAAGTAGTGAAATGTTGATAAAATGTAAACAATAGCTGAACAGATGAAGTTGCTTGACAATGATCCAACATAATCAAACAGCTTGCTTAGCAGAGTCTTCCTCTCTTAGGCATTTGGTTGCGTAAGCCTGCATTTGCGACTTGAATGGTGGAGACTTCCGTCTTGAATGACTTTTCCAAGATCGTGTCTTGATACTGGTGGTAAAACACTCAGGGCAACCGACACGGTTCCTACACTCGCGCTTCTGACTGCAGAAATTGGCTATTGCAAATTCCATCTCATTAGCATTGTACTGGAAGTGAACAAGCCCTCTAGGGAATATGAACATGTCACCTACTTGGAGCGTCTGAGTGAACAGCTTGTTGGTCATGTCGATGCATCAGACCTCAAGGGATCTGTATACAAGGAACAAGATCTCAGACACATGGGCGCCTGTGCAGAGGGTTGACAAAGCCGGTCAAGTATTCGAGCACTGCCTACCAAATGTTTGCTAGTTCAGAGCTGGGAATTCCAAGGCAGTTGCTATTGTTATTTTAATTGCTGTTGGTGGATCTGACGGAAAGATAGCTCTGATGCCCGTGTATGTGAAGAAGTTCCCGTCAACAGAAGTGACATTTGACGGGATGTACCAATCTTAAAGATCATCTTGTATACTCACAAGAAGGTGCTAATCCACCTCATTCTATCAAGCATCTATTCCTCATCCATTGAAACCTTGAGGACTTTATCGCATTAGATGATTTAGCTTGGTGCAGTGAAATAGATTACATGGTAAGTAAGATGCATAATTTGGTCCCTGTTAGTATTCTAGTTACTAACAGGTTCTACGAAATGAATCAGATTTTCAAACCCATCGACAGCACTACCAGTTGGTATCTGTTAGATAGGACACAGATTCCACAGGATGTTGCGTAGAGATCACTCCATTGCTGGCTCGAATCCAGAAAGCTGCGGTCTTCAAGAGTAGAAAACTATCAGGCAACTCCTTGGGGGAAAAAAGGTGGGTTACCTCGTGAAATTCATTTCCCCCATTTTAGGGTGGCCTCATCTCAAATGATATATATTGCAAGAACATAATTTTTTTTTCCCTTTTCGACAGTTTAGAACATAATTTTTTCTTTCCCTTTTCGACAGTTTATGTGTTGTTAAGCCATTACTTTGTATTTGAAAGATCACATCATGTCTCCATGTGGAGTTGAGGTCTGTATATATCAAGTTCAAGAGCGATACACTGTTGATGTGGCCTTACAAACTTCAAATCACTTGTTTAGTAGGGTGATTACATAGGAAATTCTACATTAATCAATCCAATGCGAACCAAAACATAAAAAACAAACAGTTAAGACTGATCAGATCAAACAGCTTTAGCTTTATTACTTCATCCAATGAAACATTCCATAGCAAGAGAATGGAAGTATCAGTGTTTTTTGCCTTCCTCTCTTAGGCCATGGGTGGCTTGAGCCCACGTTTGAGGGTGTGAATGGTGGGAACGGTCGTCTTAAATGACTTGGCCAAGATCCTGCTGTTGATGTTGGTGGAGAATAAAGTTGTAGGAAGCGAGACTGTTCCAGCGTTTGCACTGCCAAATGCGGAAATGGCTACTGCGTAATCTGTTGCATTAGCATTGTACTGGTAGTGAACCAGTCCTTTCGGAAATATGAACATGTCACCGGCCTGAAGGGTCTGAGTGAAGAGCTTGTTGGTCGTGTCAACTAATCCGACCTCCAGTGATCCATGAATAAGGAATAGGAGCTCCGATGCACGAGGATGCGTGTGCAGCGGGTTGAGTGAGAGGGCCGAGTACTCAAGAACTGCAATCGAGACACTCTGCCCATCAAGAGCCGGGAACTCTGCCTGGCTTACTTTCGTTAGTTTGAAAGCTGTGGGAGCATCCAGCGGCAGAACAGCTCTCAAGCCGGTAAACGTGAAGAAGTTTCCATCTGGAGTAACGTTCTGTGGGACTACGAAATCAGTTAAGATGTCTGGATCGCTAGCGCTCACCATCTGGAAGACAGACAAAGTGAGAACTAATACCACGAAAAATCCTTGCTTGAGGACTGGAGAGGCCATGGTAAGAAAGCTGGCAGCAGCGGCAGATGGTTTCTGTGCTATTTGTTCTGATGAGTAAGTTTGAATGATGAATTTCAGCCTAGAGCATCTTTTTTATACAGGGTTAGCTGAGAGAGGACAAGAGACTCTGAACTGCATCAAGCTGGAGCGATGACTACTGTTTATGGAAACTACTATGCCCTTGTGAACTTTACAAGGTAGTTTGGTTCACGCATATCCCTAGAGCATAATGTAGTATGCTGATAACTAAGCTGCCTTAGTAATATTAGAACATTTAGATATCATTAAGAGATATTTAGGAAATTTCCTCTTATTTCAGTATCTGTTTTGATTATGCATATCTGATTTGATTTCCTTTGATTTGATTTCCTCTATCTAAGCCTATAGAGATATTTAGGTATTCTAATGTACATGATGATAGCATAATGGTCATTGTTGTTTGTTACTGTTGGAAGTAACGGTGGCATGTGAGCCACCAATTAATGCTAGCATAACACCGACGGTAATGGAGGGAAGGAAATTTTTTCATCATAATGCTAGCATAACACCAATTGCCTTTTCTGTCAATTACATCTCGTGGATTACATGCCACTGTTACTTGCAATAATAATGGTGACTGTTAGTTTAAGCATTTCTCTTCTAGAATATTCTTAACAAGCTGAAACCGAAGAACGCGGTAGGAATTCATAAAAACTTCAGTTGCGGTGCTTTGATCATTATAGCGAACGAGGCCAAAGAAAATTGAACCATCTGCATTAATTTTACTTGTTTCTTCACGTCAGTGAAACTCATGTCTTCGCACTTGCTCCCGCAGAAGATGCTGTTTCTCTACATATTATTCTTCATAATTGCACTTTGTGCCTCTTAAACCCTGACATATTTTCGCTCAGCAGACAGGAAAAAGATGATAGAAAAAACAAGTAGGCGCGCTGAGAACGGGTTTCTGATTGTAGCCATCGTGCAGTATTTGATCTTCTTGTTGGCTATTTATATTAGCCACTCCCTTCTGTAATACCCAGTGGTGCAGTGCAGCATCTCCTTTCTGTTTATTCAACTTGTGACCTCTTCAGAACTTCCATCTCTGGATGCTACAAGAGTAGACTATTGCAAATTATAACGATAGAGGCAAGACCTAATGACTAAATTCATTGCAGCCAATAAGGGAAAACATGTAGATAATTCGACTAATGCAATTCGTGGGATTCATAGAATGGGTGTACTCTAATGGATTAGCCAAAGGCAAGAGCAATGGTAAGCTCCTTTACGTAAGCTAGAAAAGCGAAATGACCCCTTTGAACATGTTAGAAACCTTGACAAGCAGGACGCTGTTTCGTCAGCGGTTATCATCAATATTTGCAGAATGACCTCTGATTTCAGCACTTGCTGCTTGACCGCCTCTCTCTCAAATTCGATTGTTCATGTAATGTGATTTTGTGTCTTGTGAACAAGGGAATGAGGCTCCTTCACATGCCTGCAGCAGAAGGACAAAAGCAGAAGCAGATGCACCGAACCAAATACTTCAGATTCCTTAACACTGATCTTGTTAAGCAACTCGCCGTCTGCCAAAAGAACAAAAGGACAGAAAATTGCATTTTGCATCGAGCTGAACAGCATGATAGAGTTCTCCTCATGGCTGTTAAAAATTAAAATCACCCAATAGACAATTAGAGCGAGTCAGTCACTGTTTATTCACGAGTCTTGCAAGATCCACATCCTACAGCACTTTATTTAACCCACAAATGAGCAAACATGTCTAAATATTTTATCATATGGACTGGAAAGCCGAACTGGAAGTGAGTATACATTCAATTCAACACGAGGGCCTAAGCTTCAATTTTTTGATAATTTAGGGGCACAAAGTGAAGACAGACCATTAAGTTCTTTTTTGTTCCTACTTTGAGTTTGGGCCGTGCGAAGCAGGGAGCCCATAAGACCTAGAGGAATGTACAGGAGAAAAAAAATGGCCCTAGGCTTCCAAGAAAACACAAGATAGTACCTCTAACGCAAGTCTGATCAATTAATGCGAAGCTCTGTTTGTGCATACGTGACGGTAGATAAACTGTAGGGTTTTATAGATAATTGACTAACTTGAAATATTCGTTCTGGTCTCGCTCAAAGAATCGATTGCGTGGTGCACATGATTCAGGTAACTAATTCATTCGATGAAGATGTTAAGACGCATGGTCTCTATATTCCAGGGGCCAACAAATGCTAAGTTTCATCAATTTCCGTGAAAATCAACCAGGTTTGAGAACCAAACAACGGCATTGTCAATAGATTAAACACGGATGCCACGGTGTTGCGTAAAGATCACTCCTCAACCGTCTCAAATCCTAAAACGCTGTAAGCTTCGGGAGTTGAAATCTGCTCGACAAGTATGCCGATTCATGAACAAGGGAAGTTGACCCGGAAGCAATGAATTTAGCTAGGCAGCTCTTTGAAATGAGAAGACCGTGTAGCTGGCGAAGTGTATTTCCGTTAGTACATGAAGGCTTCATCTCAAAGTCCGACAGCAAAATGTAGTTAAGCCAATACTTCGTATTTAGAAGATAACATCATGTCTCCTTTGGGAGATAAGGTCTTTGTATTCAAGTTCAGGAGCAACAGAACGCCATGGAATCGTGCAAAACTGTTGCTCGATGGCCTCGTCAACTTCGAATTGCTTGTTTTGTAGGGTAATGACAGAAATTCCAAACTAAGAGATGCAATGTGAACAACAAAAAAGTCAGTTTATTCTGACCAAATGAAACATTCAATCAGAAGACAATGAATCGACTTGATTGTTATTTTCTGCTCCTCGCTTAGGCCTTGGGTGGTGTAAGCCCAAGCTTGAGAGCTTCAATGGTGGAGACGTTCGTCTTGAATGACTTGGCCAAGATCCCGCTGTCGATGCCAGTGGTGAATACACTCGCAGGAAGCGAGACGAGTCCAGCGCTCGCGCTACCAAATGCGGATATAGCTATAGCGATGTCTGTCTCATTAGCATTATACTGGTAGTGAACCAGTCCTTTGGGAAATACGAACATGTCGCCGGATTGGAGCGTCTGTGTGAAGAGCTTGTTGGTCGTGTCGACGACTCCGACCTCAAGTGACCCGTACAGGAGGAAGAGGAGCTCGGAAGCACGCGGATGCGTGTGTGGCGGGTTGACTGAGCCGGCTGAGAACTCGAGAACTGCCATCGAGACACTCTGGCCGATAAGAGCCGGGAATTCCGCCGCGCTTGCTTTCGTCACTTTGAAAGCCATGGGAAGATCCATCGACATAACAGCTCTCATTCCGGTGAAGGTGAAGAAGTTCCCGTCCACTGCTGTGACGTTCAGCGGGACGACAAAGTCGCCTGTGACGTCCGGGTCGCCCGCGCTTGTCATCTGGAAGACGGACAGAGCCAGGAATAATGCGATGAAGAACTCATGCTTGTTGGCAGTAGAGGCCATTGGTAAAACTTGAAGGTGAAGTGCAAAATGTTTGTATGATGGATGTCAGAAGAGAGAACGGTTTTATAGAGTTCTAATGCTGATTCGGGATGTGATTGTAAACAACATCGAGGCCGGAGAGACGGCTATATTGTCTCTTGCAAACTGCAATGTCCTCGTAAACTTCACAAAGACGTGGTGCATTTTTGGACATTTCATCAACCTTGTTTCATATACCGTTTTCATGCAAGCTTAATGTTATGCTTGGAGAATAATATGACCGGAGGAAACAGAAGCAATGGAAATAAACACATACTTTGCAAGATGTAAGATAAGCTGAGACGTACTCGTATGCCATTGTTACTTGAAAGCACCATTATTACTTGAAAGCAACACTCAGCCTGAATGATAATCATTTTATTCCACGAATCAAATTTGACCTAAAAATTAATTTTTCTATTTCTATATTTTGGATGAGTTTTTGAGCAAAAATATATTCTTAATAACTATACAAAATTTTTGTTCTTAGAATAAATAACGATAAATTTTTCTTTCTAAGTGGCAATGGGAGGTGATCAGGTGCGGGGAGGCCATCAGCCTCTGGGGGCCACGCAGCCGGTGGCCGAATGGTGGACGATGGATATCGAGCAACAAGAGTGAACAATGAAAACAAATTTCATTTCTCACTTTTATTGTAGAAAAGAAAAAGCTAAAAATTTTGAAGAGCCTAAAACACATACCTCAAACAATTGAGTATCATGGAAACACATATGAAAAACGAGCCTAAAAAGAATTATTGATTGGAAAGTACACAACTAAATATACCTTATTTTTCACAGAATTAAATGCACTTATCACAACGTTGTGAAAGAGAGAGCACTTTGAACCTTCAAGAGTGGGAGAGAATTCTACATTCTTATGTTTTTCTTCTTCTGGGTGTGTTTATTTCACGAAAAACGTAAGATTTTTGAAAAATATTTTCCGAAAAACTATTTTCCAAAAAATTATTTTTTTAGAAAAACGGTTAGTTTTCCTTTGTTTGGTGATACGTGACCGAAAATATTTTTTGGTGTTTGAATTGCATTTGAAAATTGATTGAAGGTGTGTTCTACACCGACAAAGAGGAAGAGGAGGGAGCGAAGCCAACAAAAGCACAGGAGGGGCTAGGGTTGGAGAAGGTGGTGGTGATGAAAGGGAGGGGGTGAAGGAGAAGGCGAGAGGGGAGGAGGAGTTAATGTTCACAGACAAAGAAAGAAAAGAGAAAACAAGAAAAAAAAAAAAAAAAAGAAAGAAAGAAAAGATATAATAATAACAAATTCATATTTTAAGTTTTAAAGGAAAAAAAACTTTTGACTAGGAAAATATTTTCCGTTGACTTATTTTCCTAAATAAACCAAACGCTGGAAAATAAGAAAAAAAATTTCCTAAATTTTTTTTTCGCATACACACCCTAAATTTTAAAAATACGTTCTTATCTTGAATCAAGATGCTACAAAATAATGCCTTAAACTGTTTTTCTTTTGAATTATAGGCTACGGGCCCTTTTTGAGTTATGGACTGGATTAACCCAACATGGGCAACCCACTAACAATAAAACCCATCAAATTTTAATTTTTGATTTTTATTTCTAACATATTTCTGAAGTAAAAAATTTATTTCAAAAATTGAAAAATAAAGACCCAATAACAATAAACCCATCAAATTTTAACTTTTGATTTTTATTTCAAATATATTTCTAGAGTAAAAATTTATTTCAAAAATTAAAAAATAAAATTACGTTACCAAAAGATTTTTAAATGCCCATGAAAAAAAAAAAAGTTGAGAAACATAATAATTATCACACGTCATGCCTTAAAGGTTTCAAGGGCGAGGGCATTGGTTTAGGAGATCGGAGGTCCATCCCCCTGCAAGATGGGACTAAACTTGCGGCGTACTGCCCCATTAATAAGAGGAATCTGTGACCCGAATTTAAGTAAAGGCTGCTGTGTAAGGACTTCCGAGCTTCAGGCATTGCACAGCTCGAGAGCCTCCCATGATGCGTCACTGGGATGAAGATGATCAAATATGTTTTTACGTGAAATGAAAAAAAGTACAGATTTGAATCAAAGCCTGTGCCTTTTCCCCTCGGCCAAAAGCCGAAAGATAGCAAGAAGCATATAAAAAAAAACTCTTCCAACATAAAGACGAAATAAAGGGATGCAATACTGATTCCAGATGTGTGATTTTCCAAGAGAAGCAAAAGGAAACGGACCAAGAACCAGCTTTAAGTACTAGAAGCTCACAAAAAAATAGCATCACTGTCAGTAGACCAGATCAGATATTAACAAGACCATTATTCTGTACAAGAAGCCACTCCTGGGAGGAGTTTATTTGCATAGTTATTATTAATAGCCAGCATCACTGTTGGTAGACCAGATCAGATATTAACAAGAGGATTATTCTGTACAAGAAGCGACTCCTGGGAGGAGTTTATTTGCATACTTACTACTATTCGCCTGCGAACATCCTTGCTTCTTCAGTAGTTGACGCTTGACCTCTCAAGCAGTCTGAGCCCTTCAGGTTTCTGCAGATAAGAGAAATTATAACTATCTTATGCACCATAGAGCACTGTTGGCGATGAAAACAGGGTTCGGGTTTGCATCATCCAAATGGTTTGAATTATATGATTCCATTTGAGTCATCTACTAACTTACTGGACTTCAAGGTGTGGATGGGGTATGTGCAACAGTGCAAGTAAGTGTTCAATCTGGTCATGAGTCGGTCCGATTCGTGATCAAACAACAATCCATCTCCTGAATCCAATTTGCAAACTGTTCTATATTCACGACAAGATAGCCAAAACTCACACCGACTGGATGACCTATAGAGACTCATGATGTGAATTTGATGTGGGTCTAGACTCGATTCTAACAAGGACCTCCAACTTCGAGACCTATCTCCTCCGATACAGATGAATATCAGCAGCTTCAGGCCTATCAACATCAAGTAGCCAACAGAAAGAGAACACAATCTTATATTTCACTCGACTGACCACAAAATATTGCATCTCAATCCCACCGGACATGCGGCCAAAACCCAGGTTGAATATAATGGACAATTCCTATCGACTCTCTCTCTCTGTTCTTTTTTTATCTTTGTTTCTTCATTTTTGCTCGTGTCTGTAGAACAGAAAGGCGCCAAGGATGTTGAGACATGTTACCTGCTCAGCAGCCTCTTTCTCTTTCTCCTTCTCCGCCTTCTCTTTCTCCGCCTTCCTCCTCTGCTTCTCCAACCTCTCCCTCTCCATTTTCTTCAGACATCAACAATAACAACAAGAAGAAATTCATCAGAGCCAGAGCCAGAGCCGGAGCAACACACATGTCAGCGGCAAAAAAAAAAAAAAAAAAAAAAGAAAGGATTTTGCATTCAAGAAGGGAAATCGCTGGACGACCCACGATCCAAATGCTAGCGGCGGAATCATTCATCGACCACAACCGGCGACAACTCAAGCTCGAGATACAAAGATGGTGGAAAAAGGACCTGGATGTAGACGTTCTCAGCAGCGCGTTCCTCCTCGCTCAGGATCCTTCCCTGGCCGGAGCTCATGTACCGAGCCGCCCCTCGCGATGAGTCCATGAACCGAGTCAAGTTCGCCCGCCTCGCCGCCGCCGCTCTCATCGCCATTGTACGTCGACTCCTTCTCAGTTTCAGCCTCTGCTCTGCGTGCTGCCCAAGGCGAATTCTCCCGAACGCAGTAGAATATATCTCTGTCTCAGATATCGGGTCGGATCCGGGTCGTCAACCGAAAGCGATTTCTCTAGAAACCGGGAGCGAACTTCCAGGCGGCGGCGGCGCTGCAGGAAATCCCGCGACCGTCTGTGAAAGTACGGTGTTACCCTCCCCGGGACACGGTTCCGCTTTCGTTGGCGCTGGGGGGTTTTTGGTCAATTCGGCTGAGCGGATAGGAACGAAAAAGGCGAACTGTGTTAGTTTTATTTGGGGGTAAATATTGGGTTAATAAATTGAAAAACTCCAAGTTGGTGCACAGACTTCAGACAAATTTATCCTAAACTATTTTTGAACATGAAAAACTCCCAAACTTGTGAAATTGTGACAAATTTATCGAACGACTATAAAATTTTAATACATTTATACGACAAATTTACCCCAAACTAATTTATTTGATTCGCAAAAACTCTAAACCAGTAAATTTGTGACAAATATACCATCTGTTAAATTGAATTAATACCACAAAAAAATCATAAAAATTGTAAACCGTGACAAACGGAGCGTAAAATCCTAAATTGGTATACCGGTTAACTATCACGTGTCATTTAACATAATAATTTGTGAATAAAATTTAACGAAACCGACATAAGGTAAATTTGTCACAAGTGTAAAGGTTTTGGGTAAATTTGTCAAAGGTATACCGGTTTGGGGTTTTTGGTGGTCAAAAAAATAGTTTGGGGTAAATTTGTCACAAATATACCAGTTTATGGTTTTTTAAGATATTAACCCTAAATTATATAAAATAGTTTTGCCCTTATCCCGTTATCCGGATAAGGGAGAACTTGGGGAGGGGCGGAAAATGCAAACCGGTCGAAATCGCAGGGCGTCGCGTGTAAATATCGTTTGGGCCTCTTCTGTTATGGGTCCGGCCCATCCCAAACAGATCTCCATTTTCCGACCCAATTAGCTTTCTCCCCGAACCGGATCCGAGGCAGAACACGACAGGGGAAAGCAGCAAAGGAGCTAACTTTTTCGTTCCATCATCGCGCTCTCCGAGAAGTCGTGAGCTCGTTTCTGGCGGGAAGGAGGGGGGGAGGCGGCGCCGGAAGCGGGAGCATGGGATCCGAAGCTGCGCTGCCGGCATGGGCTTCGAAGCCTTGCATCATGGGCATCGACGAAGCGGGTCGCGGCCCTGTTCTTGGTTCGCTTTCGCTCGTTCTTGTTTCTGTTCTTTGTAAATGTTCTGTGGCTTCGGTTCGATGCCGTGCCCGATGGTCTGGTGCTTTGTTTTCTGTGCTGACGCGTTGCGTCGACAGGTCCCATGGTGTACGGGTGCTTGTACTGCGCTCGGTCGTACCAGAAGACGCTCTCCACTCTGAACTTCGCAGGTAATGTCGATCGCTTGGAATGCTTCCTTTTTGTCATTGCTCTTCTGCTTTGCCTGGTGCAGGCATCGTGCCGTGGTGTGAAATGGTTGATATAGAATGAGCTTGTTTTTCTCTTATTGTTTTGATCTCTGTACGAATATTTTGAAAATCATGGGTTTGGGGAGAGGGAAAGTTTCTCTTTTTCTGCTCTCTTTTTTTTGTCTGATTAATCTATCATCTGGTTGAAAAATCGTTTATACGGTAAAGTGGACGACATGATTTTTCGAATTTTGTAACTGAGGTGGTCAGCTTCAGTCTAAGTAACTCGACGTCTCATCGATTTTTCGTTAAGCCCACATAGGTGAATACCATTGCTTCATTTTCTTTTTTTCATCTTTCTTGTCCAGATACGTGAGAGTTCTCTCGTTGGTGGTTTATCGGGTTGGATTTAGTTGAGATTTTTGAAAGACCGGATCAAGAAGATTTTCTTTGTAATGTTGACAACTTGACTTTTATAAGTAAGAAACATGAGGGCAAGATCACTCTTCACCAGGGAAAGATATATGGATGTTTGAAATTGTTTAGGCATTGCCTACATTTGAATTTCTTAGAATATGAAGAACGCATTTTACATTCTTTTTTTCCTCAATTTTAGTTGCAGGTGTTTCATGCTTTGCTTTCTGTATAGCTTATTAGTTCATTCTGATGACAAAATTCTTAGTTTGTACTATCTTAACTTTGATAGTAAAAATTCCTAATTTCATGTTCATTGAACTTCTCCACTTTTTCTATCTTTTTTGTATTATTGCCTGAGAAACTTGATGGTTCAGTACTGGCTGAGTGAACTTCTAGGTACTGGTTGTTGAACTTTGACCATGAAATAAGTTTTCAACATTTGGTGCAGAGACTTTTAGCTCTATGAAATGCTTATTCCATCTGGACTATGCTTTTATGCAAATCGTAAAAACAGATATCTCATGAATACTTTATTATCTGATACATTTCTGAAATTACTTAGTCACAAATAATCGAAAAGGTTCTTTAGCATGACAGTTTCTAATTTAACTGGTTGACAATTCTTTTTGGTATACCTGCAGATTCGAAGACATTAAAAGAAGAAAAGAGGGAAGAATTATTTGAAAATCTAAAGGCTAATGAATCAATTGGCTGGGCTGTTGATGTCATAGACCCACGAGAGCTTTCATCTAAAATGCTGAGGAAGTAAGCAGCATATGCATATGTATCTGATTTATTTATTCTCTTTCATACCAATCTGCTATCTACGAGGGACCTGAACCTTTTGATCTGTGGCAGAAATAAAATCAATCTCAATGTAATATCACATGACTCTGCAATGGGACTTGTCTCCAGGGTGCTCAATATGGGTGTTCTTCTAACTGAGGTAAATCCTTTAGAAGCTTTTTGCTTCCAATGTTACCGTGCTAATGGTTATCAGTCCTTATTGATTTAAAGGTTGATGAGCATCTGATGATCTGGACAGCAGAATCTGAAAGTCATCAGTCAGGCCAAATCATTTGTTATGAGGAGTTGAGGACTAAAGAGAGAATAAGTGGGAAAATACAAAGACAGAAATAAAAAGAAGCATCTAGAAAGACACCAGCAATTCATGATTCTACTGGGAAAGGATATAACTGTAGTTTTTCAGATTAGTTTGCAAATTCGTACACAGAGCTAGTTGTGTGGGTTTTTATGCTTTGTGGAGCGTCTTTCTCCATTTTCCCTTAATTTTGATAACACCAGAATGTATGCTCCCTTGCCTTGATTTCCTTCTTATACATGTGTTTCCAATAATGACTGAGAGATGTTCCACCATCAGTCCTTAGCAACCATCGTCACGTGACAATTATCCAGGAACAAACTTCTAGTAAAAGTATAGGCACTGTTCTGCTTCTTTGCTTAATATAATTACAAGTTGCAACTGAACACGAAATGTTCATTGACAGGGAGAAATTAGCTTGTGAATTGCGAAACTTTATCTAGGTGGTTCTCCAGATGTATTTCAAAATCACCCCACTGGCTCCAGACCACCAAATGTTAAGCTTATACTTGACCTTTACTTAAAAACTTGCTTAAGGAAAAAATGCCACACAGTGTTTGAGAGTGTAAAAGTGCTGTTCTTTTTGGTGGCTTTTGCTTTGAATGCTTCTAAGCAACGGTCATAGGTTCTTAGTGAAGTAGAAGCCCAGGCACTCAATAGACCTCACTTCACTAGTGGGAAATCAGATCCTTCCAAGCATGGTAGCTTAAAACTGGTTAGAAGCAACTAAATGTGACCATGATGTGACGTTTTCATGAAGCTTATAACTGCATGCTTTCAGGTTTATGTGGATACCGTTGGAGATGCTGAAAAGTATAGAGTAAAGCTTTCTGAAAGATTTCCAGGGGTCAAATTTGTGGTTGCAAAGAAGGCCGATAGTCTTTATCCAGTGGTTAGTGGAGCAAGCATAGTCGCAAAAGTGAGTAACTTAATCTATGTTACAGTTTGTCAAATCAAGACTCATCTCAAGCCGTTTGATGCATCATTACTCCTTTTTTTCTTTTAATACATGAAGGTCACAAGAGACAGAGCTTTGCGTGGATGGGTGCTTGAGGAAACAGCTGAAAACATGCATAAGGAGTTCGGTTCTGGATATCCAGGAGGTAAAAAGAAATGCAGGCTTTCTTTACTGATCTAAATATGACATGTCTGTACTTCTCCAAAACTTCATGCTCAAGATGGACTTCTCTGAGAGATCTGCTTGTGGTTGGTTTGTCGCAGACCCCGAAACAAAGGCATGGTTGGAACAACATAAACACTCGGTTTTTGGGTTCCCAAGTCTCGTCCGCTTCAGTTGGGGTACATGCACAGCATACTACAAGGACTTTGTTGAAGTCGCATGGTGAGTCTTTTTTCTAGACTCTCTCATCAATTCCGTACACATCTATTGGTCTGGATCTGCTGCTATGCACTGTTTCCTTTCTGAAACCACTGAACAACTGCAATTCTGAATATTTGCAAAATTACTGTTGATTTGGGGTGGGTGCCCAATTTTTTAAGACTGCCCAATTTTTAAGACCAGTAGGACCATCGTAATTGGATAAATTTGTTAAAGCTTATTTCTTGTACAACACTTGACTCCCACAGCAGCGATCCATACTGCTGACTCCATCCAATTAAATAAGACTTAAGTAGCTGTTCTTGTTTTTTGGCAGTATTTCTGTAGGACTTAGTTATTCAGTCTTGTCTGTTAGTTAAGTAACTGCACTTATGAAAACCTCTAAGCATGACATTTTCCCTTCCTCTTCAGAACCATGAAAATGGAAATGCAAAGTCACGATGCTCACTGTCATGTTTCATCCCCCTGTAGGGAATCTGATCAAGTGGATGAAGATGATTTTGATGGAAGTAGTGGCAAGAGACAGGTGAAACTGAGCAGTCTCGGTTTTACATCGAAGAGGAAGATAGAAGAGACAGAATCAAGTGGCAGAGGTCGCTGCAAATTCTTTCAAAGCCGAAAGCTTCAGCAAGTCACTCACTTCTGAGGAAGGCTGGTGACTATCGTGAGGACGACGGAGGTTCCTTTGGTTAGATATCTTTATTTTTCAGCAGCGAGTCAACTTAAGGAGTAAGAAAGCCTTGATTACTAAACAATGCGGTTCTTTCTCTCTAGCAGCAAGGAGTCATGCCTCGTCAAGTTCAGAATTCTGGGAGCTTCATTCCTTGCGCCAAGAATGAACTCTTGGGGAAATTCTTGGATCCTTATTCAACTGTAGCTTGAAGGGTCAATTCTTTTTCCTGGAAATTCAGCAGATTAGCGTTCTAAGCTAAAACCCGATTTGCCTCGAACAGGAATGGGCAGTGTAACACTTATGATTGGGATCTCCAGGGGACCTAGTGGTGTTCAACGGTGTCCTGAGCACATTAACAGTCGTGGTTGTTGTACTGGGATTGAGATTTTGATGGAATTGAGCACCGCTTTATTTCTGCAGCTTCCCACTTTGGAAATTTGATGGCAGGACATCAAAATCAAACTCAGCAAGCTTTCTCAAAGAAATTGAATATCCTTATGGCCTCTTCATTTGGTAGACAATCTCTAAGCTAGAATGCTTGTAGAATTGTGTTTCTTAAATTCTTCAGCCTATTATAATAAAAAAAAAAAAAAAAGGAAGAAAAATAAATATTTCTTCAGCTTATGCATTTGTAATGTTTTGCAAATCTATTTTCTTGAGAGACAGATATTATAAGGTGTTGTTGTAGATTTAAGTCCCATTTTTGGTAAGCTGAATTTGATTAGCTCTCCCAATCTTCAAGGCGAGCATAACCTAGCAAGCCATCAGCAATTCCTTGAGAACCGTCAGCCGTCGGATCGAGCACGGCATAATCCCCGGGCATTAGGCCGCGGCCCACTGGACAAGAGAATAACATATGCCTAGGCCCAGTCCACGGAGCTTAAAAGAGGCATGTTGGGCCGAGTACTCATAGATGGGCCCAAAAACTCGGCCCAAAATGTCAGGCCCAGCCCGCTTGCCCGTCCCGCGGAAACCCTAGTCTTCTCCCACCTTTCCCCCGTATAAAATGAGAAAATCACCGGCCCCTTCTTCCTCCCTGCCATCACCGCCGAGAGCTCCCGCCGCGCGTTTCCCTCCGATCTCGACCCGAGAAACCAGCCCCGGTTCATCATGGTAAGATCCGTTCTTCGTAATGCATGAGTTTCCGACGTCGAAGCATTCGTCGCGGGGGAAAAAAGAGTAGCTCGTCTGAGTTCATATCGATTTTCTGACGTGCCGAGTCGTTTTCCTTCTCCGTGCGCGATCGGCTCGTGGTCTTTGGTTCGATGCGTTCGCTGATGTTGTTGGGTTAATGGGTTCTTTTTTCTTTTTTTTTGGGTAGGCGCCGAAGAAGGAGAAGGCTCCTCCCCCGTCGTCGAAGCCAGCTAAATCCGGCGGAGGGAAACAGAAAAAGAAGGTGAATTTTCTTTCTTTCTTTGGTTCTATCTATCTGGTATTCGCGTTCGGAGCTCATTCGTTTAGGCTGTGTTTTTGGAGCTTTCTGCTGTGCGCAATTGGTGCCTGTGGTTTGAGTGTGGGATGAATTGGCTTTGTGTTGCTTTTTTCTCTGAAGGAGCTCGTCGTGTGTGTTGTCCTAACTATCGTCGTCGCCTCTTGATTCGGTTAATGGACCGACCTTTCGATGTCATTTGACTGCGAGAGCGTGTCTTGTATGCCGCACTCGGCATTTAAGTTGTTTAGTTCACTGCTGGGCGAGAGGAGGAATGTCTGATGTTTGTTCTGGTTGGGTGAGCAGTGAGGTTGGACCAGTTCTGCATTCTAGGGGCCTCTGTTATATCTGCAAATCTAATCAATGACTTTAGTTTTTAGCTCTTATATTGTTAATCAAAGTGCAAGGCTGATCACTTTCATGGCAAAGCGAAGATAGGTTCTGCTAGTTGAGCATAGAATATCTGGGGCTTTACTGGATGCCTTACATTTCGATTATGATGGATGAATTTACTTTATTTCTGTAAGGTGTTGAGAGTTCTTTCTATATATGTTTCTGTGTCTTTATGTAGTTTGGCTTCAGCTTCGGGTTGAAGTTGTTACTGGATGTCTTTGTGTAACCTTTTAAGATCATTTTGTGCAGAAATGGAGCAAAGGAAAGCAAAAGGAAAAGGTAAACAACATGGTGCTCTTTGATCAGGGAACATATGACAAACTTGTCAGTGAAGTTCCCAAGTACAAGCTCATCACTCCTTCCATCTTATCCGACAGATTGAGGGTATGCTTACATCAGCTCACTCGTTTAATCTATGCCTCATTTCCCTCTGCATCTTTCGTTAAGGTAGTAAAATAAAATGCTTTTTGTGCCACGGCTGCTTTGATTCGTTGCTCAGTGGCTTGGGAAAACGGCTTTCCTCTGTTAAGTTTATATGATATTCTAGGATTACATTGGGCATTTGTAGCAGTAAGTTTTTGTCGTTGGTAGTGAGCCCTGCAGTTGCTTGATACACTTAAGTGCAAGTTCCACTCAAGTCGTTTGTGCCATACCCTTTTGTTGGCGTGGTTGTCTGCAACGGAATCTTTTCTACTCTTTAGCTTAATGTTTCTCCTTGTGGAGGCTTAGTCATTAGGGGTTGAATTCTCTTCCTTCTCCTTACTATCATCACTTCTCTCCTTTAGATATGTTGCTCCTTGCTTTTGTTTGTTGCAATCGTTGGTTACAGCCAGTGAGACCATGACTAGTTCTTGTTCTCATGCTGATGGATCACGTGCCATGATGAACATCTGAAGTGTATGTTACATGTAAAACTTTAGTCATTAATATCTCATGTCCTGGCATTTGTTGTGTTACAGGTCAATGGTTCACTGGCACGTAGAGCAATCAAGGACTTAATGGCCAGAGGTCTTATTAGGATGATTAGTGCTCACGCCAGCCAACAGATCTACACAAGGGCTACCAACACCTAATATAGAAACATTGCCTTGAAAGTTTCATGTTTTGACTTTTAGCTTCCAATTAGTGGGGCTAGCCGAGGGTGAACCAGTTTTGCTTTTTGCATTGAAGTTTTTGATTGTTGCTTCAGTAGCGTACATTTGAGTTCTTGATTTTAGTTAGGGGGTTGGTCGATTATTATTTCGTTTTCCTGTGCTGGAATGATATTCTATCAGCCATTCGAACCTCTAATTTGAGGTATCTCCGCCACATTCGGCTATTACAACTGGTCAAGAGAAACCGTGTTTCAATTGTTTCTTGTTTCAGCTGGATGATGCATCACGAAGCCATGGATTGGAGATCTTGTTCCATTACATGCATCATGAAGGGTTCGGTGGCTATCTGTTACGTTGTTAAACCACTTTATCATCTTACCTGCAGATGTGACATGCGTTAGCTTTTTACCAGTCGAATGCCTACACCTAACAAACATCCTTTAGTTAAAGAAGGTAAACATACACCACATGCGAACTTAGGATGCGGATGGGTTTAAATATAACTACTGGAAGCTAGATCCTGTCTGAATAAACGCAACGTATGTAGCTTAATCATGATGACTCGATCTCGTCAGGAGACAAAATCTTGTAGGGAGTACCAGAGAGCTTGTGAAGTTCTTCCAGAGAGGTGCATTCGTGAAGTGCATTATTGAATAATGAATCGTATATAAGATGCATTTCATTATACCACCAGGTATCTAATCATCGATCAGGATGATTGTTAGAGTTAAATATGTATCGTTGGTTGATGCTTTGAATTCGGATTACTAAAACCATACCACAAGAGAGCTGAATATGACAGGCGACGTCTGTGGCTTTGAAATCGTTCTGTTGAAGCCCATCGCGGGTCTTGCTGTGGAATAACAAGAGGGCGATGATGAGGTTCGCATAAGCAACGTTGTCCGCAATAGGTTCATGATCGATCCAGTAATTTCAGAGAACGATTTTTGCATTGAACCAGCCCTAAAAGAAAACCAAGTGGCTGCAACGTGCATTTCCCTTGACCCTATCGGAAGGTCGAAAATAAGCTGACTCGAAAACGCATGTAGAAATTGAAACCGGGCAATGAGTCGAAAGCGGTCCGATAAATTCGAGTATGCAAACATATGCTCTTGCGGCCTTGCCATGTCTAAAGAAGGACTTTATACGCTATGTTCTTTTCATGTTTAAGGTTTACCATGATGACAGCAGAATCATGTCCGGTTGCATGCTCTGTTTCTCCATCTACTTTTCTGGAACTGCCAGTTCATGTTTAACTGAGTCATAAACCTTGTATATTGTCTTCATTTTCAACCGTCAAAATTCCAGCTTTTGTAGTTTCAAAGGAGTAGTTTTCCAGAGCTAAAGGTTCGATACAACCGATCCCTTCTTCGAAAAGAGAACGCGTAGTAGATAAGAAAGAATCGAGAGGAACTTACCGTAAAGACTCGTTTCATTGGATTAACGTCCTCGGGTTCTCTGTCCGCTGCGTCGTCTGAACAACTATGCATGCAGTAGATTTTCAGGTTCTTGTGATCCCAGGATTATTCCCAGTTTTCGTCTGCTTTGCTTACCTCTAATCCAATCGCAGTTGACTTGTTTATCAACTTCAACTCGATTGCCACTCGACCGAGAGCGAACCGATAGCAATACGTTCTATTTTACAAAGTAGCAAGCTACATATCTTTTATTGATATCCGTCGTACTCGATCGTCAGGAAATATGAGAACATATGTCGACATAAACCTGATGAAGCCCTTCACGAGTTAATTACCATCTGAGGTCCGCGACAAACCTTCCGGTGCACGCGGAAAATCTGGCTTACTCGAACAATTCGAGGTCCGGGATGATCGACCCTTCTCCCTCATGTTGATGACCTTTCGCATGGCTTCCGCGAGTCTCGCCACGTGACGACCGTGACCGTGCTGACGGGTTTCGTCTCGCGCTCTGTTCTCGTCAGAAGACGGCATCCATTGATCTTCAAGGAGCTCGCACTTGTGAAGCTTCACGTACTTCATTTCAGTCTCTGTGTTCTTCTTTTTGTTCTGTTTTTGACGATGACTTCAGAATAGGCGAGGGGCTACATATACTATAAGCATGGGGAACCGTCCGTGCCATGCACGGACTAGATCTAAAATGATACTTTTATGGACACATGAGCGTTTGAAAAGCATGCGACTTGTCCGATAGCAAATAGGACAATTAAGTTATTGCAAATAGAGGTCGACATAAATGATATACCAATTAAATGGCAATCCATCATGTCTTAAATAGAATTTGTAGAAATCATCATCTCAAATATCGTGTATTTCTGATAATGCAGCATCATAATTAGGATATGTAAGTTCCATCACTTTAATAATATCATTCATGGATAGATCTGAAAAAATCATTCATTCCCTTTTTACTTATATGTCCAAGAAGTTACATCTATTTCTTTCTATAGGATTATTTAATTTCACAGAAATTGAATATTTTAAAAATAATTGTTTACATTGCCTGAAATAAGTAATCAATAAAAGATATTTTCTTCATCGATAACAATTTATATTCAAACATTTTCGTGAACGATAGAAATATCTTTCATTTATTCATTCTTACAAGCGATATAAGCAATCTTTTGAAGAAAAATATTTTCCAAATTAATCATCTTCCACAAAACAAATGAAGTCGACATTTCAAAAACTTCATCCGATAATTTTCCTTTTTGTTTAATTAGATGAGAGGATGAGGCTCGCGGACAAGAGGACACTGGTTAGGACAACCAACCTCCGGGAAGCAATTGAAATTAACAATGAAGGGCTAAATCTCTATGAATTGGCGTGGCCCTCAAGTTGAAAGTTTAGGAATATTCTACCATTGGAAATTGGTTTTTATTTAGGAGGGTTTCTACGGCTTATGCTTTGGTCACCCAAGTGCACCAAATTTTCCACCAGCATCCGCACACCAGCTAGCTAACTAATGGGAAAAAAACTTTATTCTGCTCTATTGCAGCTAGCTTTCCTACATGAACTAACTCGAATGGACCGAGATATTACCATAAAGGCGTAAGGTCATCACAATACATTTCTGTATCATTCGACAAGCCAACAACACTGACAGGGAAAACAGAGATGATGAAACTCCTGGGCGCTGAGGACAAAGTGGACAATCTTCTCAATCTTCAATGTATAAAAACAGTCAAAGAAACCAAGTAGCATCCCTGATTAGCAGTGACACCCAACAAAAGCACCCACCAGAAAGACTTCATTACATCCACAAACAAGTAAACCGTTGACTTCATTTTAGGTATAGCACTGCGTATTGGAAAATCCAAATGCAAAATCCCCATTTCCCCGAAGGATCGTGATCAGCTTGTGCAGCCCTACAACATGTTCTGTGGGAACGGAAAATGATGGAAACACAAGGAGAATATCAGAACAACATGACCCGCCACTTCTACAAAAGAGAGAATGAGATGGACACCAGCAAGGATGTACTGCGGGAAAGACTTGGATGAAATCTCATTATCAATCATTCGAAAGGGAATCGTTGATATAAACAAAGATCTGATCTTCTGCAGAAAATTTTTTGCTGACATACAGAAAGAATGCTTATACTACAAGCACCACTTGCCAGGGGCATGCTTTTAAATTACAAGTTGGTCCCCAACAATGGTGGCTCTATGTTTATCTGGACACCTAAGTTCCCTAGGAATGTACAGGCCACTGTCGTCATAGGAATACATCGGAGAGGTCATCCATGGGTATTTCAAGGCCCATTGAATCGTGATCTTGTAAACCATCCCCTTCGAAGTTCAACCACGATGGTACATCTAACTCTCCAAGCAGATCCAAGTTTGCCAAGTCTTCAGATTCATTCTTTTCCTTTAAAACAGGCGGCCCGTTGCCATTTGTTTTTTCAAGTTCGTGTTTCTTGTCAGCGCTAATTGTAAGGACTTTATTAGATTCATGAGCTGAGGAGCTCACAGGATGCATTATTTCATTGAACTTGCTTATATATCCATTTCCTGAAGATGACAGCTGAGCAGTTCTTTGTTTTGGCTTGGATTTTGCTTTACGCTCACCCTTGGCGCTGACTGCATTCTGGCGGCCACCTTTGTTGAGGACCATCTCTCGGTCTCTGTCCCTTTCACTCCTCTTGCCTTTTGCAGGACTTGATGCCACTCTCATGGCACCAACATCATCAAGCCGCAGTTCCTTCTTCTTGCCTCTGTTCCATGGTCCAGCTTTTCCGAAAGCCTGGTCAGAGGAATGTGAAAGAGTTCTATTGTTGTCACAAGAACCTGGGCCAATATCATCATTCTGAAGATCAAACTGCTTAACCTTGCTATTGGAGCCTGCAGTTGAGTGCCAAAAGGACAAAATGAGAACAGTGCTCGGACAAGTTGCCAATTTATATGAGTAATGTGCTTTTCACAGGGAAAGAGAAAAGGCAAACGAAGTAAGAGGAAAAATGAGAGACCTGATGTCCCAGGCACGGGTGAAGAATGGAGACTATCACATTGTATAGATTCTTCGCAACCACGAGGGGATGCAGCAAACAGAACTTCACTGAGGGTAGGCTCACTAAAGCAACTCTTGCCATTATCCTCAAACTCCTTGCATCTAGCAAGAGTCCTCTTAGTGAAGGCCATTGCAGCATGTTTTGGAACCTTAGGGATCCCGTTGTAGGCAGCAATCTTTGCTCGAGTCGCCTGTCAATACCATCCAAAGTGGCATGTCATTTGGTGCAATATCAAGTAAACTACCCAAAACAACTCAAACCCCAGTCCCTACGTAATCGATCACATAATCACAATTAATATTTCGTTAATGCACTCTATCGAGCTGATAATAACTGAGCATAAGATAAATTCTCAGGGTTAAAGTCACAATTCATGATCAAATATAGCAGGTGTTATTGTACTAATAGCCAATATTTAAACTACATTCATAAAAGGGTGAGCATTTTAAATTCCTATTCCATTAATGGCGTATTTATACACCAAATAAAACTAATGCAGTGTCTAAGTGAGATATAATGGTAGGATAAATCTATATGCCTCACTCAGGCAAAAAGTCAGTGACTCTGCAAAAAGCTGAAAGTGTTATTTTCTGTGATCAAACTCAATGAAATGCACCATCCAGTGCATGGCAAAATCCAGCAGTGGAATTAAACTATTATTACTATGATTGCAGATTTTTCTCCTTTCACAGAAATGTGCTGATTGCTACTTTTCCTGGCAACCATGGAAAACTATACGTTGGCATAATTAATTCTCTGGCAGATGGCACTTGTTGATGCCAAAACTCCTTACATCATGGACAAATAACTTTGATATTCCATGGAATAACCACTGACGATGGACCTTCTAAAACTATGGGTTTTCTAATTTATAAGAAACAAACAGTGGCTAGATGTCATTTCAGATCAAAGAACCGCAGCACGTTCACTTGTCCGCCACAGACAAGCCTCCACTGACTTCTTTTAATTACCATAATGTAGTAACCATAAAAGCACAAGAAACCTCCCACTTTGCCACCATGGCATTCGTTTGTGAGATTGATTAAATCTGCTGATATATTCTCCACATAGTAGTTGTCCACTTCTATGTTATTGAACCCATTAGAAAAACTTGAACACAGTGCAGATAATTTATTAATTAGATAAAACAGAAGCATCTGGATGAGCAAAATATCAAGCAAATGTGACAGTTACAAGCTCTCGAGCTTAGAAATGAGAAACAAAAAAATGCATGGAATAATTGTCACTCTTAAGAAAAATAAAATAAGAGGAACAGAAAAATCACCAGCTGTTTTCTGTAAGCCATCTCAACAAGTCTTTGCATTGCAGTGTGCTCAAGATCCCTGGAAAATCAAACACATTTATCAACTAATTAAAAACAACTAGACACTCATCCCCAATTGCAAAGCTTTGTTCTAATTGTAATCTCAATAATCTTAATTTTGTTGTACTAGGAAAAACAACATAAGAGTTGACAAGTTTAAACATTGACAATAATGATCTCCATTTTATTAAGATTACAAAAGCCAACAAATATTTAGTGATTGATATGGTAATGATATAATTGTCTTAGTGTACAAACAATTTTTAGTTAGACATAGGCAAATTGCACTGGCCGTGACTATCTTCCCAGTAGTCAGCATTGAGCCGATGAAGGGGCTCAACTTTACCTGAAACTATCTTGAAGTAAGAAGCACAACGTTTTCGTTAGATTTATTATTATTCGGTTGAGGTGATCTATACCCTTAAAAAAATCCTCAAAGTTCTTCCAACCTTCCAGTTCAATAAATAATATTTGAAAGATAAAAAGGACAGGTCTCTACAGCCTACTGTAAGCAGTGGCACTCGTTTATATGCAGAGTCCTACAATCACTGTGTCCATGTATGTATATACACATATCAATCGTACTATTTGAAATTTTTTTGACTCCATCCACATGGTTTGTATGCAGCTATTAATTTAAGAAGCTTTCGTCAATGATAAGAGGGCCACTGTTTCTTCTCAACAAGCACTAGGAAAATACATCTCTCTCAAGCCCTCCAACTGGACTTCAAAAACCCCTGTTGACGTGTGACGCATACTATTCTAGGTTTGTAAATTTAATCTCTTTCATTTGGGCATAATAAAGCATCATAACCCAGCAAATGCTTGCTATTTTTAGAAGCGTAGCTGTAACTTGGTGTGTTTTCTTAAAATACAACTATTGAGAAGCTTTAGAGGATTGCCATATGCAATCTTAGATGAATTTTACAAATGGAAGAAAACTAGAAAGTTCTCCTTGTTTCAGCTTTACAGAGCAGATAATTTCATTGTTAGATCTTCACGTCTCTTAAGGTTTCATCACTTGATTAGTGAACAAATTAACAATAATCCTCACCAAAGAGGCAGAAGCAAATTTCCAAACTTACCGTCTGTCATCTGCACTCCCTTCTGGAATTGCCTTGAGTAAGTTATCTAGGAGAACTTTCTTTACACCAACCTGAACATTAAGCATTGAAATTTTGGCTGTGATTTGTGAGAAACATATTTGAAAGTCTAAAAGCCAGAAAAGAGTTCAAATCTGATGAAAGTGCAAGAACAGGCCCTATCCATTAGACATGCCATAGATGTCTTACAAACCAATATTGATCTAAAATAAATGGAGTGCAAGAATAATAACCTGCTTGGAGAGTTGCTTCTTTAGGTCAGAGATATCATTATTGATAACTTCATCCTCTCCATTCACCAGATCAGGCTGCAACAATCATCAAATCAGAAAAAGGAATAGTGTATATAAAGTCCGGAATGTGAATACTAACAGAGGTAGGCATCTCTCCCTGCCCCCCCCCCCCGCCTCCCTCCTTTTCATTTCCTCTCGCGAAGCACATAAAGGGAAATCGCTCCATGCATCGAAACATTAGTTGAAGATATTTTTATAAGCTTAAGGAAAATAAGACTATGATTGAGCACTTCATAAACTAAAATTTACCACATTCTCGGGATATAGGCCAACACTGTGCAGCTCCACCAGTAATTTACTTTCTATGGACATGTGCATGTATTGTTCAGCATATGAAATGCCAGCAACACATGAGAATGCAGCTACCGAGCCATGGAAACCGTTTTTGGATATCTCACACGATACTTGTTCTTTGTGCATCAAGTCAAGATCACTCTGGATACTTTTGCTGATACTCCCATTACCAGAATAATTTGTAACATTGTACTGCATGGGAGTTTGGAGCTCATGCATGGCATCATTTTCATAGACAGAATCATCTCCATTCCTTGATTTTACTCCAACAGCCAGGCAGTTAGCCCCAGGATTTTCATCTTCGTTGTGTGAAAAAAGCAAGCTTCTTCCTTCACCACCTTCTTCAAATGTAGCTTCCTCTTCTATGATTAGAGAAGCCAATAATCTTTGGTACAGAGGAAGAACATTCATCCCTCCTGGGTTCAACTTTCCACATATAACATCTTCGTCTTCAACTTGTTGAATAACATCATCACTGGCACCTGATTCTCCCGATCCATATTGACATTGGATACCATCATCTCTTTCACCAAAAACATGTTTGTGAGGTTTCATACTTTCTTCGAGCACGAGATCACTCTACATTTGAGAAAACAATGGTGTAACGTATTTATCAAAGAACCAAACAACAAAATTTGCAAGCTAATTTTGCCACTTCACAGTTTTAATTTAACTGAGTGAAACCTTTAAAAAATTGAGAAATATTTGATATGACAACACAGGAGTTCGAAGACTCAAGTATGTTTCTGCGCAATCTGTGAACTCAAGTCAACTCAAAGGACCCTGAAGAGCAAAGAATTATTGACATTCGTGCCAAAACAACAAGTCCAGGGGAAAAATTGCTAAGCAACTACAAGTATTTGAAATGGAAAAGAGAAGAGTAACCCCAGTGTCAGTTATCCCACTACCAGGGAGACAGAAAAAGCAGTGGAACTTCTACAATTTTTAAGAAACTGGATTTTTCTGGAGTTAGGATCAGTAGAATGATTTCCCAAGTCAAGCTTCACATGCAAAGTTCTGGAATTGCACACTGCCCCAAGAGAATTGGTAGAAAATGTTATGCATGCTCGTGTTGTAGTCATGTCGTTGTAAATAGTTATCTACAAAATGACAGTTAATTTGCCTAAAGACAGCACCATCACCCCAAAAAAAAAAAAAAAAATTAAATAAATAAAACCTTTTCAGTTCCATGATGTTCTTAGCTCTATATAAAAATTTCAATCATGTGTTATGATTTAACCTTCTAACGGTAGCATATAATTTCCAGCTAGAGACTGAGGAAAATGGTAAAACAACAACTTAATTTACCCAATGCAATAAATATGTAACCTGAATAATAAAAAATGCTTTAAACAAAGGATGTAGCATCAGACATTTTATTTTTTTCTCAATTGGTACTTTTGTTCACTATTAAACATTGTCTGGATAGCATTGCTGCCAGAGAGTTCTTACGTAACTCCTCAAAGGATCTCATCTGATACAAAATAGCTTTTACAGGAAGAATTAATAATTAAAAAAAAACAATTGGGATTTGGAATAAAAGGATTATTAGGAAGAAAAATATCCAAGCTCATTATCACATCTTTAGAGCTTGTAAGTTACTACCTGTTGCTTCAGATAAGAAATGTCCTCCAAGCTGACAGGGGAAAAAAATGATTCCATCCTTTTCCAGAATACTCCAGAATGGACTATACCTATCAAAGAACCGAAATTCATAATAAGTGCACAGAGATTGGATTCGCGATGAAATTCCATAATCAATCTCAAAATAGCAGTCCACATACGGTTGGCATGAGAAGCAAATTTTGCAGCTTCCAAGAGTTCTTCGCGGTCATCATCTGATCCACCTAGAATGGGATAAGCAAAAACATCAGAATCCCAAAGTTTCAGGAAAATTTAAAAACTTGTTGCAGTTGTTTTTTTAGGATTTCCTTTATGCTTTCCTTTTCGAGGGCTTTCATACTTCACTTTTACATAGAATAGAATGCCTGAAACCTTTTAAACATACAAAAAATCGATGTGTATATCCCTATATAATTTTCTAATAACATTTTAAAACTCATAATATTTTCTTCGTTTTTTATTCTGGATGGAAAGCAAGTTATCTTTTTTTTGTTCTTTTGGAGCAAAACCAAACAACCTCTTAAAGAACCTGGAAAAATACAAGTTCTTCACCTTGAACAAATTTCACGAGTAACCAATTGCTAAAACCCAATCACTTCCATTAACTTATAAATGGGAGACTGCAAGTGCAACTACTTTCACAAATATGTGTACTATAAGGAAATTCTAATCCAAGACTTATTCCGCTTGAAGTAGGAAACAATCACACAAGATTACTTATGTGAGAAACCAGCTATGGAAATTAGCAAAGCACAAGTAATCCTAATAGATGAGTCATCATTAGACTATAACCTTCTAGTGAATAAAAGGTCGCTAAGAATCCTATTTCATCAAACATGCTTTAGAAGTTAAATCCAAATTTAGAAAATCTGCAAAAGGCATTAGGAAGCATTGGGAGGCTGCTTTCAGCATGATGCCTAACTGAGAAGGGACAACAACTCCGACAGTGTGGGAGGTCTCAAGAAAAACCTCGAGCATAAAATTGTTCTTTCAAAAGAAAAGGTACCAGATATATCCGGTGTACTGCCAGCTGGTGACTTCCCATGCCGAGCAAAAGCCTTCCGATCAGACACCTTTTTTAATGGAGGACGTCCAGTCTTGCTGAGATCACAAAAAGCACACATATGCATGAAGGAAATCATCCCGCGAAGAACAATTTAAATCAATTGGCAAGTAAATTTAATGACTGACCTCCCATTTTTCTCAGAACCAAGCTTAGCACTTCTCAGTGGCTTAGAAGCTGCATTATCTATCTTTTCGTTTGTTGAGGCAATGTTAGTTCTGGGAAATGATGAGCACCTACCACTCCTTCCTTGTCTTTGGACACCATCCCCCACATCATCTTTAGGGACTGCTTTATTTTTCTTTGGCAGTACAATTGATGAGCCAACACCCCGGATGGTTCCGCCTCCTATCTCATCTACTTCAACAGCACTGGCTCTCTTTTCCTTCATCCTACTTTCACGATTTTGACTACCGCCAGATTCATCATTTTCAGGTAACCTCGCTGGTGATGAAACATTCTCCAATTTCACCTTCAGCTGTTGGATTCCATTAGCTAAACCCCTTGAGATCAGGGGGGCACTACTTGTTGTCTCCACAGAACTCATTTTCAAACCAGGATCCAAGGCACATCCTTCAGAGGGTGGATGGATTTCATTATGGTTTGAGACAGGAGATACAATATTTGCTCTTCTGTTGCGAATTATTTTTTGTCTATGGCCACCCCAATGAGCCATAGGAGGGGAGGATGACTCAGTGGGTAAAGGACGTTTACGGTTATTAGTAGGGCCACCAATCATATGAACTTTGCTTGCACTAGGTGACTGTTCGCATGCTTCAAAAGTTCCAGACGATCGAGAAAAATTAGTAGGTGAGCTTGCTGCCACGACAGAGCCACTTCGGGGAGCCCTCGACCCTTTTGCTTTTGGCGTCTGACTAGGACTCACTGTGGATGTTTCTTCACGGACACTTAATCTGCAACATACAGCCCAAAACAGTAGGCTAGCTTAAAATTTCTGGAGAAACCATCTTAACCTAGGAGTGGACATAACAATCTGAAGACAATGATATACAATCATTTGTTCTTCCTGTGAATACTCTACAAACATCAGCAAGTAACAAGTTTTATAACTGACGTAGTGTAAGATATATTGATGCTTAATATGCCATCACATCACGAGATACCTGGAGCCCTGGGCATCAGAGGATTGCAAACTGGGCTCAGTTTTAACTTTTTGGAACATAGGTCGCTTTGTCTCCCCATCCATAAGCATAGGTCTGGAAAAACCCGAGCCTATAGATCTTCTCCTTTTCATTTTTTTATCCCATCCTTCCCCTCCAACAGGTAGTCTATGATTCTTATCTTCAGCTGAATCAGAACCTTCAACCACATTTCTGGTCATATCTCGATCTTTTCCGGTGACCACAGGCGGCTTTGTTAGAGTGTGGCCCTGACTGTCCGTCTGAAAACCAATTAAGGATTGAGTTAGCTAAACATAAAGCAACATATAATGCTCAAAGAAATTCTAATACAATCTTTCAATCGAAAAGCAAAAAGCACTAGATTGTATGCATCAATTAGCACCAAACCCTATTGCAGAACGCCATGCAGTCCCTCTCATTGAGGCTTTTTGGAACTTTACATACAAGCTTTTAACTAATTGGATGACAAAGAAACAAAACAGAATCATCTGCACAGAATTCATTCTGATGCATATGAGCATCAAGATTATCTAAATCATCATCAAACATAGATATATGAGAAGCACACAGGTGTGAAGACTTGTGCTTCTTTCTAACAGACAGGCCACTGGAGGATCACATACAGTAAAGCATAGTAACTAAGAATTTATCTCCCGGAGATTTGTGCAGATCCAATCAAAAGTTTATCAGGTGAAACTTGTAACATTCTAAGTTACTATGCAAATAAGAAATAGGCCATAGATAAATTCATGAAAGAATTTGAAAAGTAAATCCTCCTAATGCATCTTCGGAAACTGCTATCCCCAACTTTAGCTCATACCCACTCTCTTCATGGAATATAAGCATATGATAATCACTTGTTGCTGCAGTCAATCTAGAAGATGGAACATTTTCTTTTAAAGGTTAACGGAATACCATTAAAAAAGGTACCAAGGGCGTATTGCCTCCATACAAAAAGACTTCAAAGGGGAAGAAATAGGTCAACATGCTGATATTCAATACTGGATCAGTTAAAAATGCTTAATTGAATGGTTTATATCATATTGATTAAGAGCTAAATCTGCTATTACATGTACTTCCACCAAAAGATTTGGACATTGATGTATCCCATACTTGGATTCTCGATAATATATCAACATACCCATTTAATATTTGCTATTGTTACCATTTCTCCCTTTAGATTGTCTTATAAATATTATATGTCCAGCTACATCTTTCTAGCACACCTGCTCAGACAATCTATTCCCTTTTAGGTCTTAATAACGATATCACCATGAGATAAGATGGACTTCTCTTTGTACATCTGAAATCTTTAGATTTAAAAACATGATAAGAATCGAAATTTCAAGAAACCTACCTGTAGTGCCCATGCAAGAAATACGCGATCATAATAGGACAAGGGTCAACAAAACATGAAAGGCAGGAGAATACTTTGCATACCCTACTGAAGTTTGTAGTAGGCACCATTCACACAGTTTAAGACATGTGCAAGTTGATAGATAGATGGTGAAGAGTAGGCAAATAAATATAGGTTGAGCTAGAACACAGAGATATCCAGAAATGAAATTTTAATGCAAGAAAGGAAAAAGTAAGTCTACATGGAAAATTACAAACTTCTAAAAACAAAATCTTTCATACAAACCCGAAGTTCAGCCATTGAGGAACGAACTCGCTTATTCAGGACAACATGCTTACTCCTATCTTCAAGTCCTTGAGTCAAGAGCTCCGAAGAATTTCGATGATTCTGACTTGCCATCTTTGACAAATTGGACCCACCTAATCTCTCATTAGCTGTTGTCCCATTCCTTTGATGTTTTTTCGAATTCAAGACTTGATTATACTTGTTTAACTTGGATAAAGACTCATCCAACTTTTTTGCCCTCCTCCTGATCAAGATTAAAGCAGTTTCAACAGAAAATACAATGAAGATCTTTGCGCATGTGAGTGTCCACACATTAATGATGCATGTAAGCATGAACTGTCCTCATTAAGAAGTTACATGCTTAACTTTCGAGTGGACAAGTGCAATGGTGTGCTCATTGTAGCAAATTTTCTAGAGCGCAGCTATCCAAAGGTAAAATGACAATGAAGATAACTGGTATTGTGGAACAGACACTACCTTGCCTTATGGGTGGTCTCCAAAATACTTGATTTGAAGCGCTTTAGCTCCTCAACTGCACCTTTGGCTACACCAGCCCCAGAAGGGCTATCTTCAGCATTGCTTCCATAAGGAATTCCCAATATCCTCCGCAACTCACCCAATCTTTGGTATTTCTGATCACCCATTGTAATAGGATCCAACATTAGATAATCTGATATGGTAAGGACATCCCCATTTGGTGTAGAATTCTCCCCAGAAAGACTAGTCAACGTGTTGAACATCCTGTTTTCACTGCTCTCCCTGAAACTACCTGACCTATCCAGACTAGATCGAGAATGGCTTGCCCTGTTTCCGTTTAGATGGCCCCCAGCAATGGCCAACTCATCTGTACCAGCCGAAGCTGATTCAAATCTTAGATGAGCTGACATCAGTGTGAGTGACTAGTACAGTTCATATCTACATAACATTGTCCCCTGAAGATATTTCCTCACTACCAACCTACAAAGTAACCCGAGATTGGAAGTGCATACGCATATGTCCTATTTCAAGTTTGCTTGGTATTTTCTGCAGGAGCATAAGCCACAATCAGCTCAAACTACCAATATTCTCAACTCTTCAACATAAAAAACCAGCGCCTCCCCGAATCAACACCCAGTGCATTTTTTTGACTAGCATATCAAAGCACCGTATTATCTAAATAATTTGCTTAAATGAGCATGTCCAAAATCAAATAAAAAAGCATCCCAAAAAATAGTGAAAATGTCTAAAAGCAAACCAGAATTGAGCAGGAATGAACATATTGCTAGAACTATCCAAACGATAAGTACGATAAGTACGCGCTCAAAGTGACCTGTGCTTTTCCTCTAAATCTGCCTTTACTGTTACTTTTAGAAATTAAAATACAATACAAATTAAGATACGATACCGAACACTTCAAATCTTCAAAAAAAAATTCACGAGTTTTAAAACATAAAAAAGCAAAAAAAAAAAGTTAATTAGAAGATCAAAACAATTAATTACTCCAGGTAGTTATTAGTTGCCGCACCAAAAATCTCCCTCCATGTCTGCAAATACAGCAAAAGACGCCCAACCATTCTCAATTCAGCAAAAAATCCCCCTTTTTTCGGGTTACAGAAAGTTCAATTTTTTTTTCCTACCAACAACAATAACAGCAACCAGACGTTATCCCACCAAAGGAATCATTTTGCAACCCTCGCGCTCTATTTTCTATCAAGTCTCGCAGCTCAGCAACAAAAAGCAAAGACAAGTCGCACTTCCTTCCCCTGCTAAATGCGCCACCCCATCCATCAGTGGAAAAAAAAAACACACACACACACAGAAGCACCACAACTCAACTGACTCAGCGAATCAAGCAACAGACCAAATTCCATCAGCTGCAGCGACCAAAAACCCACAAGCAGAAACACGCGCACGCCAAAAAAAAAAAAAAGCGGACCAAAAGCGCATCGAGCAAGCGGCGGCGGCGGGGGAGGGACGACGACGACGACGACCGAATCAGAGAGGCCCGAATTGGACCCGAATTCCGCGCAATCGAGCGGCGGGGGCTCGAATCGCGGGCGCGAATTACCTGCATTGATCAATCGCGGGCGGGATCAGGCGAGCCCCAGGGCGGCCCGGATTCCGAGGGTTTTCTAGAGAGAGAGAGCGCGCGGACGCTAGAGTGAGAAGGAGCGAGGAGCTGATTGGCTCAGGGGCTGCGGTCGGGGAGATTCGAGAGAGAAGAGAGAAGAGCGAGAAAGGGAGGAGAGAGAAAGTAGAGAGAGAAAGTAGAGAGAGAAAGGAGAGAAGAGAGAGACCGAGAGCGTGATTGGGGGCGGGCCCCGCTGAATTTAGAGCGGGTCGGTCGTCGGGCAGGGGGGGGCGGCGGGCGCGATGAAATCAGGGCCGTCGGAAAGTCGGGGCCGCTCCCTCGGAGGCGGAATCGGGGCCGTCCATTCGGAGATCTTTGGGCGAGCGTCGACCTGCTGCGTGTTTTTTTGGCTCCTGAGGAGAAATAGACCGTGGTAAGGCCCTGGTCTCCTTGATTCCTTCCAAAACCGTTTTTTCGTTCGTTTATTTATTTTTTTTTTTTTTTTTTTTGGGGTTAAATATTGCAAGGACCAACTGATTTTTTTAAAAGGCTTTTTTCAGGCCCCGCCCATAAAAAGTGATTTTTCAAATTAAATTGGCGGGAAGGATTTTGTCCCTAATTCTACTTCCCTCCAATCATTAATCCAAAGTCAACCGACAGTCTGACTTTAGCATCACCATGGGAAGTGCGCTTTATGTTCATCTCTGCGAAGCTACTCCAACGGTGTGCAACCTTCCGAAAATAGATCCGAATCCCGATTTTAATGGAAAAATAGGTCCGGTTAGAACTGTCTTATGAAGTTAGAAAAAGATTTATCTTTCTTAAATGAACTTCACTTCTCTGTTGTTTTATATTTTTGTTTGTTTTGTATTGATATTTTATTTTGAACTGTTTTATTGCTTATATTATTTTACTATGATTATTATTTGTCTTTTTTTCAAAAAAAAAAAAATGAAGCAAAAGTTATAATAAAATTGGCTTTCGAGTAGACCTTGAAAGAGATCGATTAAATAGGATGAGTTCTAGGTTCTATAGGTTGAAAATCATTGTTAACATGGTAGGTTTCAAATTTTATCCATCGTGAAACCAATCACACCTAAGAATGATCATGTTTGTTTTCGTCATCCAAAACTTAAAAAAAAATGAGTCAAAAGATGTTTTCTTCTCCCATGACCACTTCCAAAATCAAAGGCATTTGAGCTCCGATGCTCCCTCCTCATGTAAGAAGGATTAGAGAAGGAGGATTGATGTACCGCCTTTTTCTAATGGGAGTAATGCTGTGTCAATTGGACAAATTTTGTATTTCGGATAATTGCAAAGTAAACTATACAACCAAATAAACTAGATAAATATAAAGGTTTATGAGAAAAATTGCGTCAACATTAGTCATTAGTCATGTAACATAATTAGTAGCATATGACCAAAATAAAAATAAAAATAGCTAGTAGCAAAGAGATCTTCTCTTACATGTTTGCATCGATATTCTAAATATTTCTTCATAGCAACAAGATAATCTATTTCCTAATATATCTTCAATTAAATTCATTGCATCACCCAGAAATCATGGGTCATTTTCCTTTCATGTCTTATCCATTCAAACAATTCGTATAGATCGAAACAACTAAAAGATGTAGACACACATGATTCTAGTCCGAGTGATTGGGAGCTCAAAAGAGATGCGAAAATCCTAAAGGTGATAGCGACAGTCATTCGATCACTAAAACCTCCCATCACATGGCACTTTTTCCCTGGTCCATCCTTTTTTGAGGAGCTTTCAAGTTTGCAACCTTCGGACATCACCGAACTTGACCGATGTTAAAAATCACGAGTTGTGCTCTCGAAAAGGAAGATGGTATGACCCGTCAGGCACGGCCAGCCTCCGATCTCGTGCTCACTTGCCTTTCACGAAGGCACGAGTTCAATTATTAAGGACGGGCTAGGGACATTCGATGAATATTCTGAGGAGAGAGTTGAAATCCTGTGGACATGTTCGTGGGGCTGCGACCTATAATGGCCAATCTCATACATTTAGACATGAGTGATAATGAGCAACGATGCTGAGCATGCGTGCTTATACGCGCTGGAGCGTGAAATAACATAGGAGTTCCTAGATCGAACCGAAGTGGGAATGTAAATCGAACTTTGGTGCAAATTATCGTGACAAACCAAAGAGAAAGAGATCGAACCATAGTGATTCCTTGGTGTCGGTACTTGTTACGTAAATTATTCACTTCCTCTCTAGTGTTTCGAGTTAGTTGTATCTTATGCTCTATGTATAAACTCGCCGTGCGCTTATGTGACCAAATGGCATCCTGTGCACCGAACGTGGTACCGGTATTTGTGCAGGTGGAAACTAAGTAGCACACAGGAGAATTTGCTATGCCATGAGAGGCCGAGAGCAATCTCGTAAACCTTGTTTAGATAAAGCGCGACACCACCCCTTCAGCCCGTTGGTGCCGCCTCTAGAATTCTATCCATGTCACGATCTGTGTCTGTCGTCCACAGCACAAGTGACACCTATTATTACAAACAGATGCGCCGATCCTTCCTTGTTCAGGAAAGGGTTCTCAGTTTCCATAGGATCGAACTCCCGACTCCCGAAACCGGCCGTCATGTCCCGATGGATCGACTCGAAAGTGGAACTTTAGGGAATTTTTATGCTCATCTTGTCATCATTCCAGGTTTGGTAATATCTATCTGTATTTCTGATTTGGTCCAAGAAGACCAAGATGGCTCTATACCTAATATGATTCGGAGAAATAATTTGCTGATGTTTAAAGTTTTTGCTGAACAAAAGCCTTACAATGATATTAACAGATGAAGAGCAACAACTGTTGGTGCCTAAACAGGTCAATTATCATCCTCCGTTTTATTGCATCACAAGCCTTCTTTAGGATTCAAAGCCACCAAGCAAAAAGAGGGAATTCAAAGCCAATAGCTGAGTATCTGGTTAACACTCTCAACTCTTCCAAGAACAAACCATCTGAAGAACCCAGAGGATGAGGGGAAAATAGAGCTAACTATGAAATCAACTCTACTTCTGGCCAGCTATAAGTGCCTTCAGAATAGCTTCACCCATCCCATCAGCATAAGGGAAAAAATGCCCGGCACCAGGCAGCTCGTGGTACTGAATCCATGAAAGCTTCTGTGCAATGTGCCGTTGAAGTGAAACGGGGACTAGCCTATCATCATCGCCTTGCCACAGATGCACCGCTCCTTCCTTGTTTGGAAAAGGGTTCTCAATATCCATAGGATTGAACTCCCTACTCCCGAAACCAATCATCATGTCCCGAAGGATCGACTCAGCTTCTCCTTGTTGCCTCACGATCACCCGTGACTGTATAATGAAAGAACAATGGCAGTTATCCGACAAGTTGAGCTTTTGGCTAGGACTAATTCAGCAACAGTAAGTCATACTACGAGTGAAGGGAGGAAAAAAGGAGAGAGAGCAAAAGTTACTGCTTCATTGCGGCGCTCCATCATCTTGGGGATAAGTTCCATGTCTTGACGGCCCAAGATGCAGGGGGCACGAGTGACGACGCTGGACGCGGGGAACCACTTTTGGGTGTTCCACCAGTAGGTGAGCCAAGGGGCATAGTGAACCACTCTGAGTGCGTACTGGTCCCGTGGTGGCTGCAAGTTGTAGGCTTCCTTGGATAGGTTGGCGGGAAACTGGGGCCACCAGTAGTTGATCACAGGAGCGGTGAGAGCTGCTCCGGCTAACCTGCCAGCGCTCGTCGCCATTAACAATTGGATCTGGCAGGACAGCATGTGGCTAAGAATAATTAAGGTAATTTAGCTGAGATACTATGGGCCAATTTGGTTCGGCTTTTAGGGAATGTATTTGCAAAAATGCAAATACCTTTGGGTGAAAGGGGGTTTTCCGAAATGCAAATAGCGTTTGGTGACTTGCAATTCTAACGTGTATTGAGAAATAACTTTGACCAAAATACCGTTCGATAAAATTTGTATTTGTAAATGACTTTTATTAAATTAAAAAAAAAAACATTTGTAATTTTTCTTTTTTAGTCTGGTCATTGACCAGCTAGATCTAGCTGCCAGACCACCGGATCCGGCGGCCGGACCGCTGGATCTGGCCCCCGGACGCCGTCGCCTGAGATTGTGCAACCCCAGGTGACCGTCATTATTTTCATTGCAATAGTCACTATTTTCATTGCTATGTTTTGTTTTAGTATATAGCTTGCTCAATTGACAGGCTCCAGCCAGGTTGGTCTCAAGCGCTTGAGCATTGTCAGCGCTTGGGCCATGACTGGGTTCATAACCAGGCCGATATTTATCTACAGCCACCTCCCCTGCTTCTTTTGTAACGTCATTTTCGCATGTTTGCCTGGTTGACAGTTCCAGAATCACATGACCCGCCAAGCTCAGCAGGCTTCACAAGGCACGAAGCTTATGATCAGGTGTACTTTGAAGACATGCATAATATGCAATCGTGTCCTAAAAATTGATGCTTGCTATTTTCTAGCCAACCGAAAATGACACAATCCTTTCTAAAGGACTGATGAACTTCTACTTAAGTTGGTGTATATACCTGTGAGGGATATACTTCAGGACACCCCAAGTCGCCTGGCCTCCCATGGAATGCCCAACCACATAGAACTTGGTCCCCAGTCCCAACTGATCAGCAAGATCTTCTATATCCAGAGCTAGACTCTTCAGGGTCCTTTTCGGGTCCGGGTCACTTTCTCCGTATCCAGGTTTATCAAATGACAAGACGTACACCTTCAATTCCTCAAGAACCGCCTGAACAGACGACCAAACACGGACTAAGTTACCTAGAACTAGCTGTCGATGTTAGAATGCAAAAGGTCGGTCTCATGAACAGGGAACGATATGTCAGTTACAAGAAAAAATTTAATTACAAGAAAAATTTTAAGTACCGGAGAAACATCCGTCGCTATCACTGCGTCATGCCTACAGGAGTCTGAGCCATGCACAAAGATGATCTTGTGTTCGGCCAATTCTCTCGGTACTCCATGCTCTTTGTAGGCCAAGTATCGGCCGTCCTTGAGCCTTACTCGGGTTGCCGTGATGGGCGGACCACCTGGAGAGCCACAAGTTTTGGGCGGTGGAGGGCGGATGCCCTGATATGCTAATGCAGACAGTGCGGCCAGCACGAGAGCTGTGACTCCTCTCAGCATTCCTGGAAAGTGCAGCAAAAATCTGTTGAAAATGTTCACTAATAGGCGCGCCTCCATCTCTCTTCAGGTACTACTGTTAGATTTTGGATTCGTGACAATAATGCAAGCAGAAGACTTCAAGGGAGAAGTCGTCGGAGGCTTAGTTTCTACAGGCTGATGGGTGGAGTTTTGACTGGTTGGTTTCTTGTTAATACATGAATGAGCATCAAGCTTATTTCCAGGCCTTCTTGGCCGACACTGACTGCAAAACTTTATCTGCTTTCAATGACATTGTTCTCGCTTTTAACCTCAACCACAAAGCTCATTAGAGGCCTGTTGGCACCACCACCACAGCCACAAAGAAATATCCTGACTCTGGCGGAGGCCAGGCTTTTCTAGTCATTGTGAACTTCAACAGTCGCTGCCGGTTTTGCACGAAAAGTTCAGAGTACTGCGATTTACTTACGGATTCTCCACGTTTCGAGCTTGGATTAAGGGTGGGCATTGGTCTAGAGTCAACCCTGGCTGGACCGACCCAATCTTACCAATCCTAGTCCGGTTCTCTAGGAGACTAGATTAGTTCTTAATCGTGAAATTCCTAAACTAATACTATACGAATTGATCCTCGGTCCTGAGAATTTAGGGTCGGTCCAACTCGGACCAACCTTGTTTGTATATATATATAATCTAATATATTATTTATAATTTTTTATATAAAGAAAATCCTAAAATAAACAACGTCAAACATTAGTGAGGAGTTTACACTATTATTTAATAATTTAGATTTTTAATGTATTTTAAGGTGTTAACAACCACAATTTACAAAAGAGGAAAATGTTTTTATGAGGAGTCATTATGGCATCTAAAAGGGCATAAATAGTTCCTTACGACATTCTCATCTAATACTTGTTCTTTTTTGTCTTATTTGTCATCTTAATCTTCAATTTGTCAAAAAAAAAAAAAAAACAATTTCTTCACTTGTCAGTCAACACTCGCGTCACTTGCTTTTGGTCACTCGTGTCACTCATCACTCGATGCTCGCCCTACTTGTTGCTCGTTGCTCGCTCCACTCTACACTTGCCCCACTTTACGCTCACCGCTCGTCTCTCTTAGTTGACCTCACTTGTCACCGAACCCATTGGATCGATTTAATCCTCGATCGCTTTCTCATGGAGTACAAAAAATGAATAGAAAAATTATTAGTTGGTTTCAAGTTGACCCTAGAATTGGATCAAACTCATTAGGTTGGTCCGATCCCCGGTCCCAAGCTCAATAAAATCAGTTCTCGGTCTCAAAAATTGAGGACTAACATTGTGCGAATTGATCTAAGGGTTAGGGGGTGGACCGACCCAATTTAGATCATGCTCACCTCTAGCTTCGATTGAACAGAGCCCATGCAATTATTAGCCCACTGTCTACCCAATGTCACTCATGGAAAGAGACTTGGACAAATTCAAAAGGACGAGAACTCAATCCAAGGAAGAAGCTGCACAGTCATACTATCTAAACAAGTTTAGACTCTTCATGTGGAGAGAGAGAGAGAGAGATGAATCTTGTTGAAGCAACTGATACTTTCCTAAATTTCACATACAAGCATGAATCTCACCGACCCCAGGTTTGTTTAAGCTCCAAAATCCCATAAAAAAACTAGTGTACATATACACTCAAAACGTAGGGGAAACGGAAAATAGTTCGAAAGGCGGGTGAACTTCTTGAACATCTAGTACAGGATCCCCAAAAATAATACAATTCTTGAAACAGAGCAATGAGAAAGAAAGATCCCCCAGGTTATACGCACCCCACAATCTGACAAAAAAGGAACTGATCTTGAATTTTTTTTTCTTCACGAGAAAGAAAAATTCTTACCCTACTTCCAAGGCAAGAGAAGGACACCGAATTAATCTGCCTATTGAATGCGACCTTACCCATTTGGACTTTTCTCTTCTTCTCTTTTTTTTGGAATAAATGATTCTATTTATGATCACCAAAACTTAGTAAATGCCATTTGATTTATATAATTAGCAGGAATGGGAGGGTGGGAGTCCACAAAAGCAATAATGTTTTCCAGTGAGAAATGAATATAATCTTGGAAAGCAAAGACTATGGGCCCCGAAATCTAAGTACGCGGTACAAGTAGAGAGAGGTGGATTTCGATTCTCTAATTAATGAGTGGCAATTGTTGTCCCGCTTGTTACTCATAAAATAGAAAACAAAGGACTAAGAGGGGGTGAACCAGTTGATTTAGAAAAATTCAAAACCTTTTTGTGAAAAAACATGTAGAATGTGAGACTAAAATGGGAAGCGGCCACTGAAATATAAAGTATTCCATCAAACGGATATTAAAAGAATAAAGCACATCGAAGAGATACAAATTATATCTATAATGATATGTCTTTCCACTTGGTCTACTCCACTCTTCTAAATTTAACGGCCTCGACAAGATTTGAATTCACTATTTAACTCTTCAAATTTCATAGCTTGTACAAGGTGTTATTTCTATACGAAACATTGGGAGTTAGCTTCTACAAACTCAAGCACCTCTTAAAACACTATCTCACTTCCTTTTTAATTCACAAGTGTTCACACCCTCAATAGAGATTTATAATGAAAAATAATAGCTATTGCGACCTATTTTTTCCGTCCCAGAGAAATATCTAAATAGGTTTAGGGGTATTGTCCAAATGGTGAATCCAGGACTCTTAATTAGACGTGGGCTCTCCTAAGTCCATACCCCGCGTGACATTGGGTGTTCATGAAAATCTTCAAATAAGGAGTCGCCACTAACTTATTGGGGTCAATTAGAAACCAAGCGAGGCATGGGAATGTACCTTACTTTCTACGCAACCAAAGATTTAAGATCGGGGACTTGATTATACAAATTAATCAATTAGTGCCATTTCGGTACCTAATCTTATTTATTTTAAAAAGACTTTTGTCAGGCAGCTTAAATTGATTTTAGACTTATTCACTAAGATGTGAGGTGATCATGCCCGTGTGCAATCATCAAAATAACAATTAACAACTAAAGTAAACATTAAATGAATTGCAAGAGAAATAAACACTTAGAATTAAAAGATAAATAAATGACAATCCTAATTAAACCAAGGGGGAACCATAATCATCGTGTCGTAAGCGTGCAATAAAGGGCAATTGTATCCGAGGATAATTAGAACCCTCTGAAGTCGTGCAAGCTTGTTCAATTTTAAGCACAATCTTAGGTCGATGATTTCCCCAAACCTTTTAAGAGAAAATTGTCCAAGAATTATTTCAAAGCTTTTTAGGGAACTCTAAAACAAACTTGGAATTTTTGGGATTTTTGAAAAAGAATTTCTAATATTTTAATTTTTTCGAATTTTTTTTTTAAATTCCGAAAATTTTTATAAATTTTCAGGTTTCTGAATTTTCCAAGAATTTTCTGAAATTTTGAATTGTTTTAATATTTTTTAATATTTTTGAATTTTTGGATTTTTTTAATATATGAAAAACAATTCGGACCGGGTCAAAGACCCGGCCCTACTAAACCGGCCCGGACCCCATCGGTCCTGGTCGTTTAAAAAGCGGGCCGGCCGCAAAGCCCACTCGAAAAAAAACAAAAATAAGGCCCACAAAACTCCTTTCATAGAAACAGCCCATTCCCAATTTTTGCTCTCGCCCCAACTTTTCATTTCAGCTCCTAACCTCACCAGCCCACTAACCAAACTAAAATCACAGCCCATTTTCTATTTCTATATATTTTTGCTTTTTCTTTTATATTCTTTTTTTATCCTTTTTTGCGTTTCTCTTTTTCTTCATTTTCTTTTAATCTTTTTTATTTATGGTCTTCTTCCACCCGCTAGTCTTCTTATTCTGGTCTTCGTGCAGCCCCCCACGATGTCTTCATGCAGCCCCTTCCGTCCGACGATTTCCTCCACCGAACGTCATCTCCGGCGAAAGTTCACCGGTGCTTGGACCACCATCTCCCGTTGGTCATACCGCTCGACCGGCGGCGACCGCCACCGGCCACCTTTTCCACCGACCGATAATCCGTTCACCGAAACAAAGAAAACCCTCTCTCTCCCGATGACGCACGATTATTTCACGAAGACCATGCAAAAACTGTTGGAGGTAATAGGTTTGAGAGAGAAAAGATAGTTGCTTGAAGTATTACACCAAGAGATGTCAAGTTTAGAACGCTCAACAGTGTTACCACCAGCGTAAGGAAACCCTAGAGTTTTTATATGCACGTTATTGGGCTTCGGCCCGTATGGACCCAAATAATCATGCTTTTACCTATTGGGCTTGTATGTGAACATATTATTATGGACTATATTAATAATATATCCAACAATCTCCTCCTATGTTCACCATACAGCACAATCCAACAAGGTAGTCAGTGTAATGTTCATACAAACATGAATCATCCACATTCAGTCCAAGACAATCAACTTGAATCGATCAAAGAGTATTTCGGCATGAAAGTATTAAACTAAATCATCATGTGCAAACTAAATAAGTGAATCATTCTTATCATGAATCTGTTCTGAGATTAAAATTCCAAATCCCAAAATAAATCTCAGATTCAGTTCACAACCAATATATGCATATTAATCAAGTATAAGTAGGCCAGTCAAAATAGTCTAAGGCCTTACAAATATAAGAAACAAGCATAATAATGTCCACAAAATAGAAATAGCAAAATACAAGTCTCAAGTAAATGGACTTCATCAAAATAGGCAACAACAGGTAAACTGTCAAGTCCCTACACGCTTTAAATGATATATATTCATTCATCAAGTAAGTCATCCTGGTCAGGATCCCACTCATTAAGCTCTCCTCCATCTCTGCCATCCCCTGTAGAATGTCAAATATGAATTTCATATTATCATGAATTCAATCATTTGAATAAAAACTTAGCACCATTCTATCAGGTGGAGAAGAACATATATTGATGTCATAAAGCATCATAATATCATGTCATAAGCATCAAGCCAGTTTAATTAATATGAACAAGACCTAAACAATGTGATTTACAAAGAGCCATCAACTTAAGTTTATTTGTAGGAGAATAACTATTGTCTAGTTTCAAAGAACAAGACCAATAGTCAAGTCACTTACAATAACCTAGTCATGTAATATCAAGTTTCAATTAAGAACAAGACAAATAGGCTTCTTATGTAAACAATTGTTTCTATGTTTCAATTTGGAATGTCACAATTACTGATTCCTTAAAGTCAAATAATCTAGCATCAAGTTTGGAATGAGATTATTTAACCAAAAAGGATAGTCCAATCTAGTTGAATTGTATCATCAAGTTTGGAATGACACAATTTTCCCAGATAGAACATTTGAATTAGGTTAAAGTCATCTTCATCAAATTTGGAATGAGACAACTCACCCTCTTCAAATTAGTCAAAGAATGTGAACATCGATGAAACATATAAACTGTGCTTATCATTGTAACCAATAAAGAAAGATTTGATAATTCAAAACACACAATTAGAAGGTAAGTAAATGATAGTTAAGACTTGCCTATATAGTCTTTAACCTTGATTCCCCCACTTTGTTTTGAATAATCGATCTTTAGGCATACCTTTGGTGAAAGTATCGGCTATGTTATCCTTCGATCTCACATCGATCAAGGTGATAACCCCTTGTTCTCTCGAGATAATTCAACAACGCATGTCTCAGTCTCACATGTCTTCTCTTTGAATTAAAGAGAGAATTCTTGACGACTTGGACAGCTGCTCGATTATCACAGAATAGGCTTAAAGAATTAATCTTTAGCTGAGTCAAAGGAATATCCATAATCAGATTCTTTATCCACTCTGCCTCTTCACTAGCTGAGGCTAAAGCAAAAAGTTCCGATTCCATAGACGACAATGCAATACAAGTTTGTCGTTTAGATTTCCAAGTAATAGCAGCTCCACCCAAAGTGAATACATACCCACTAGTGGACTTACTATTTCCAATATATGAGCACCATGAGGCATCAGAATATCCATCCAAAGTTGGAGGATAACCAGAATAATAAAGAGCATAATCTTTAGTACCTTTAAGGTATCTCATTAGCCTATTGAGGGCATCCCAATGCTCTTTACTAGGATTACTAGTAAAACAACTCAGCATGCCAATTGTAAAGGCTATGTCAGGTCTAGTGCAACTCATAGCATACATGAGACTACCAATCAGTTTCGAGTACTTTAACTGATCCACGCTGGTCCCTTCATTAGGACTCAGTCTATTATTATAATCACATGGTGTCTCACTCGGTTTACACTTATCGTATCCCCAAGTAGAAAGTAGCTGCTCAATATAATGAGTCTGGTTAAGGGAGATGACTTGCCGTTCAAAGCTTACTTTCATGCCAAGAATGATATTAGCAATACCAAGATCTTTCATGTCAAATTCTTTAGCTAAAATAGCTTTCACGTCACTCACTACAGAATGATCGGAACCAAGAATTAACATGTCATCAACATACAAGCAAATGATGACTATCTTATTTGACATAGAACGATGGTAAATGCATTTATCTGAATAACTAGACTGAAAGCCATAACTCTTTACCACTTCATCAAATTTAAGATGCCACATCTTAGGTGCTTGTTTAAGACCATATAGGGATTTATTTAATTTACAAACTTTGTCCTCAAGACCTTTCATAACATATCCTTTCGGTTGTTCCATGTAAATTTCCTCATTTAAATCCCCATTTAAGAAAGCTGTTTGACATCCATTTGATGCGTTACAAAGTGTTCAATAGATGCCAAAGCAATAAGAATTCTTATAGTTGATAGATGACACACAGGTGAATAGACATCAAAATAGTCTATTCCACTCTGTTGTTTATAGCCTTTAGCTACTAAACGTGCTTTGTATCTGGCTATTGATCCATCACTATTCAGTTTCTTCTTCAACACCCATTTACAACCCATAACTTTAGCCCATTTTGGCAAATTTACTAGCTGCCAAGTGTGATTCTGCAGCAGAGAGCTCATTTCATCATCTATGGCTTCTGCCCACAGTAAAGATTCCCTAGATCTCATTGCTTCCTAATAGGAGAATGGATCATCCTCAAGACGGTAAGCAACAAAGTCCTATTCTCTCTCTTGTAGATACTCTTACTGGAATTGGTTCAATAGCCAACTGTGTGGAATTAGTGTCAGAAGGGCCTATTTCAGATTCTACAGGAGATTCTAAAATCATATCTGTAGATCCAGAAACATTCAAGCCTTGATCTTTGATAAACTTGTTTTCAAAGAACACTGCATTTCTAGATTCTATCACCGTGTTAGTAGATAGATCTAAAAACTTATTTGCAGCGCTATCTTCTGCACTACCTAGATATACACAAGTAATAGTTCTAGATCCCACCTTAGGTTTCTTAGGATTTGGTATACTTACATAAGCAATACAGCCCCAAGTCTTAAGAGTATCATATCTACAAGGGCGCTTATGCCATATCTCATAAGGTGTCATAGACAACTTAGAGTGCGGCAACCTATTCAAGATGTGATTAGCAGTTAGAACTGCTTCTCCCCAGTAGGAGGAAGGCATGCCAGCTTTATCAAGTAAACTCATAGATATCAAATTCTTCTTAAGTAAAGGTACTACTCTAACATGTTTCAGAGTTAGTAATTTACCTGAAGAAAGCACCAAATTTGCGGTTCCCAAAGATGAGTCACCTTTGCGTCACCACCATTGCAATTTTCCACAGTATCTTTCAGTTCTATGACATCAGTGAATAATTTCTTGTCATTTGTAGCATGACAAGTAGCGCCACTATCCAACCACCACTCAAAAGAGACGTTGGCATTTCCATTCTTCATCATTCCAATAAAGGCTCGAGGCTCAAATCCTCTAATTAGCATATTGGCCTCATTATGTGGTGTGTCATTATTTGGCTTCTTCGGCAACTTACACTCTGCTGTCCAGTGACCCCACTTTCCACAGTTATGGCACTTGCCCTTCTTCTTCTTTTTGAAGATAGTCTTTTTGGCCTCTAAATGTAAAGAGGATTCACCTTTTGGTGACTTGGACTTTTTCTGAGGTTTATTGGAGTGTGAAACTAAGTTGGCAACTGACTTTTGTTGTCCCACTTGTTCCAAACTCTTCCTAGTGATATTTTGATCCTCAATGTGAATATACCTCTTTAATTCATCTAGTCCCATCTGTACCTTCAGTCTGTGCATTTCAGTCTTGAAAAAACTCCATTCAGTTGGCAGTTTGCTCAACACAAGACCGACGAAGAGATTATCGGACATATCAGAATTATCATCTTTCAGCTTGTTCCTCATGTTCTCAAATTCAACTAATTGAGAGGTGATGCTTGAATTCATAGTGAATTTAAAGTCAAAGAATTTCTCCGCTAGGAGAGTTTTAGATAGCCCATCTTGTTTTTGGAACTGAGCATTCAAGTGATCCCATATATCTTTCGCCGTCTTATACTCACTATAAGTCATAGCCAAATTAGGATTTAGAGAGTTCAACAAGTAATCTCTACAAAAATCATCATCTTTGTTCCATTGATATTCATTCACATCTTCAGTGGTAGATGCAAAATCGCTCAATACAGTATAGAATATGTCACGTTCTTTCACGCCAAATTGAACATGTAATTTCCAGCCATGAAATTCAGTAACATCAAAAGATTGAAACTTTATAATATCATAGGAACTACGCTTTGCCATTTTAATCAAAGCAAAGTGTTAGAAAGAGTGCACCTTGAAGTCCTCAGTGTAACAAAGTTGAATAACTCCCCTAACCTTGATCAAACCGCTCTGTAGGGATGGAATTTGCCAAAACAAACCCCAAAAACGAATCTGGAGCGCCCAAAAACCTTAAGATGGACTGCCCTTGTTGCTGAAACTCGCTGAAAAATTTCGCCCCTCGAAATTCGCTAGAAATTCAGATGGAAACTTCCGGGTGCCGTAACTTCTCCGTCCGACCTCCGATTGACGTGAGTGACCACTCAAAACGTTCGTATCGACGAGTAGATCAAAGCCCAAGTGGTTTCACCCTTTAAAATTGGCTATAATTTTTTTTGGTTTTTGAATCAAAGATTTCGGTCAGCCGAATCTTCAAACTTAGATCCTGGCTAATATCACCGTCGAAATCGAAAGTAAATTATAGCCGCGAGTTCGTCTTGACGAAATCTTCAAGAAGACACTTTACTCGCCCAAATCCGACACACGAACATAATACTTCAAGATTGTTGGAGGTAATAGGTTTGAGAGAGAAAAGATGGTTGCTTGAAGTATTACACCAAGAGATGTCAAGTTTGGAACGCTCAACAGTATTACCTCCAGTGTAAGGAAACCCTAAAGTTTTTATATGCACGTTATTGGGTTTCGACCCGTATGGACCCAAATAACCATGCTTTTACCTATTGGGCTTGTATGTGAACATATTATTTTGTACTATATTAATAATATATCCAACAAAAACACAGTGACCACGCAAACAAAAAGCATGATTCAGCAACTACGTATGCAAGCACGAATCGATTCTAAGCTAAAACACAAACTGACTTTTCGGATCTCTCCGAGGCAAACGGTTGGGGTGCGCTATCAAATTTAAAGGTTTTCGGCTCAACCGAGCCTCGAACATGCCTCGGGGGTCTCGAACACAACATACAGGGAACATGGGAATGAAAAGCAAGGGTGACGAGGGCCAGAGCTTGCGCGAGCTGGACGGCCCGGTGCGCCTAAAATGGAGCAAGGATGGAGCCGAACGTACCTGGTCAGCTCAAGGTCGTCGCCGGGAAGGTCTTCGAACAAGCCCGTGCATGACTAAGCCGCTCTCGGTTGCTCGTATCGCTCTCTCAGTTCGCCGCCTCTCTCCGCCGGATTCGAGCTTCTCACCCTCGGCTTTTCTCTCAGACTTCCTCTTCTGTAGTCTCTCTCGGATCCCTTTCCGTTTTTGCTCTCACACTCGTTCAAGCTCTCTCTCGTGAAGCCTTTTCATTTGTTTCCTCCCCGGTTTCTCTTTCTGGTCTCACCCTCGTGACTCTCCCTCTTCTTTTTTCTGTTCCATCCTCTCCCCTCCGTCCTTGTTTTTTCTGCCTTGCTGACCTAACCCTTCGACCCACGGATCGCGCCGGCGCTGCCTCCACGATCTTCTGTTGCCACGTGCTTCATTTTTTATTCCCTTTTGCAGGCTGCTGCTCCCGCAGGTGGAAGAAGAAGGGAGGAAGAAGAAGGCCGAGCGGGCTGGGCCGAGGCAAGGGGAGAAGGGCTGGCCCAGGCGCCGAAAAGAGAAGGGAAGAGAGGAAGGGGCCAGCCCAATGCTTGTACGAACCCGGCCCGACTGCCTTTTTTATTTTATTTTTTTTGATAAATTTTAAAACTAGTGACGCAAATGCTCCTAATGTCTATATGCGATGCAATTTTAATGAATTTTTTTTTAAGGGGTTAGAAATTAATCCTTAATTTTCTAATACAATTGATAAACACTTAAACAAATCGCCAAAATTTAGGTGTCAACAATAGCTAATAAAGTTGATATAACTGAGAGAACAAGAGATTTCACGATAAGAATAACACAAAATTTTACTATAATTCAGGCAATACAATAGATATTACTAAAGTCACTCAAACATTTTTAAGTGTTTCCCAACCTTTAATGTTTAGCTCTCATAATTTCTCACAAAGGAATCCCTCAATCTTCTTACCACAAATTTTTTTTGCTACCAAACACGCTCGGATTCACTCTCGGATGTTATTCACGAGCAAAGCCATACCTCGAATTCACAACCAACTATTGCACGTGGAAGGGACACCACTCTGCACTAATTGCACGAAGACCAAATTAGGCGATCAAAGCGAGAGGACCGGTCAGCTTGAAGCAGGTCTACCTTTCTCAAACCACCCCTGCGCTTGAAAGCGAGGCCGTTCACTTCTAGAGGTCTTATTTGCGCGTTCCAGCCTGCATCCTTCTTTTCCAAAAAGAAATGAGCATGATAAAAAGAATCTGACGGTACCTTGCTTCATTTTAACTGCCTGTCAGTGTAGGAAATTGATTCTTGGGATCCCGAATAGGAAATACTCAATTTAATGGCTTAAACTCGAAATATATTATAACTATAGTAATTGTAAATGGCTCGGTACAGAGCACACGCAACCTCGAGGAAGAGCAAACCATCTGGAAAAGACAGAAGGTGGAGGGAAAAATAAAGCTTGACTACGAGATCAACTCTGCTTCTGACCAACTATAAGTGCCTTTACGATAGCTTCACTCATTCCATCAGCATAAGGGAGCAAATGCCCGGCTCCGGGTAGCTCGTGGTACTCAATCCACGGTAGCTTCTGCGCAATGTGCCGTTGAAGTAAAATGGGGACTAGCCTATCCTCATCGCCTTGCCACGGATGGACCGATAACTTCCTTGTTCGGGAGAGGGTTCTCAATTTCCATGGGATAGAACTCTCAGCTCCCGAAACCGACCATCATGTTCTGATGGATGGACTCGGCCTCTCCTTGTTGCCTCGAATTCACCCTCGGCTGCATAACAAAAGAACAAGGCCAGTTATCTTACAAGTTTGCTTTTGGCTAGGATTAATTTAACCAGCTGTTAGTAGTCATGCCGTGAGTGAAGGGTGAGAGTGCTAGTATGAACACCTAGAGGGGGGTGAATAGGTGTTTAAGATAAATCTTGGCAAATATATGCGGAATAAAATAAACTTCAAACAAAGGAGTTAAGGAAGAGAATAAGAACACATAAATTATAGTGGTTCGGCTTAATCCAAGCCTACGTCCACTCTCCCACGCTAACAGCCTTCTTGGCTGGATTCCACTATGCAATCAACAAGAGATTGCAACTTTGAGTGCAAACACTTAGCAAATCACACTATCTCACTAAGTCACTCTTTTGGTATTTCTCTCACGATCACAAACGTTTAAGCTCTCCAAAGACAAGTATATGATCGAAGGTCGCTCAGACTTTGGAATTATAAATTCTACGCTCCGTCTCTTACTTGCTCATCGGTCTTTCATCTCCTTAAATACTCCTCCACTTCCAAACTAGCCGTTGGACAGCATCCCGAAGAATCGTCTTCCAATATACCCATTGGACAGCTCTGTATTTAGAAGATTTGGTAGCCGTTGAGTGACAAAGGTAGAATCTCAAATTGATTCCGATCGCCCATACAAACGGAATCTTGGTTTCCATAAGTAAAGCTTCTTCGAATAAAAAGATCTTGTCTTCAAGATCCAATCGTCAATCAAATAGATTGAGTCAATCAAATCAATCTTGATGTGGAATCCAAACTAGATCACTAGCCGTTATATGATTGGGCTTGAGTTATGTTTGTTGAGTCCGGATATAAAGTCGATAGCAATAGATTTTACAATTTGAGTCTCGAGTGCGATAGACTTTGCAATCCGAGTCCGAACATATTCTCGCTTCGAACAGATTTAGCTTTAAGGTCGAACACCGTCTCGAATAAATTCAGCTCCAACATAGAGTCGTCTTCCGGTTCGGCTTCAGCATAGAGTCCGTCTTCGGTTCATCATTCACGTTCGGTCTGGAATTTGTCGAGTGAGCAGACTTCGATGTAGAACAGACTTTGACACTAAAGTCTGGCGTCTTCGGAGACTTTGACACGAAGTCCGGAAATCTTTGAGAATATACTTTGGACATGTGTTACGTTCGGTCTTGGTCGTCTTCACACTTTGACAATATCATTTACATGTTCTATCATCTGCATGGTCTATTACTTAACCATTAAACATGTTAGTAGCCTTTGATTTATTTTGTCATCTTCAAAATATCATAAGGGATTTCCCTAACAAAGGGAAGAGAGAGACAAACAAACCAGACGAGCAGGAGTTACCGCATCCATGCACGGCATGTGTACCCAGGGTTGAGTGACGAGGACTAGAGCTCAAGTGTCAAGACCTGAGAGTCTGGCCACTGGAAACCTGGCTCTAAATGTTGGGACCCAAAAACCAACATTGGAGCGTATGTGCCCAAGTGTGAAATTTCCAGTCCAAGAGTCAAATTACTAGTCATATTTTAAAAAATCATTTCTAATTTTTTAAAGAAAAAATCACTTTTTTAATATAAGATCCGGCAAGAGTGACCCTCCCATCCCCTCCCAGCCTTTCCTTTCATTTTCAAGGTTTGTGCTGATTTTGTGGACCCAAATGTCTACGAATATAGCAAAAGATGGCTCGATCATTCTTAATTCAGCAAAATTTCCCTCTTTTTTTTTTTCTTTTTCGGGTTATAGAAAGTTTAATTTTTTTTGCTTCTCCTACCAACAGGAATAACAGCAACCAAACGTTATCCCACTAAAGGAATCATTTTGCAGCCCTGTTGCTCTGTTTTCTATTGAGTCTCAGAGCTCAGCAACAAAAGCAAAGACACGTCGCACCTCCTTCCCCTGCAAAATGCGCGACCCCATCCAGCAATGGGAAAAAAAACAAACACGCACACAAGCACCGCAATTCAAGTGACTCAATAACCATTGAGGTTTGCCCTAGTGTTTACTTTTTAACTTGAAAGAGAGAGGTGGGGGATTCGAATCCCCACATTTTCAGGAAATTGAGGTAGAGATAATTTAATTTCAGAAGTAGATTTCAATTTCCACGCTTTGCAAGGTAAGGCAAAAGTCTGAAAGTGAATGTTATGATAAAAATAGAATAGGACTGACCAAAAGAAAAATGACTCAGCAAATCGAGCAACAGACGGGATTCCATCGGCTGCAGCGACCCAAAACCCACACAACACCAAAAAAATAAAATAAAAGGAAACCAAAGCCCATCGAGCAACAAGCAACGGCGGCGAGGAGAGGACGACGACCGAATCAAACCCGAATTCCGCGCAATCAAGCAGCGAGGCCCTGAATCGCGGGCGTGAATTACCTGTATTGATCAATCGCGGGCGGGATCAGGCGAGCCGGGGGCACCAGGATTCCGAGGGTTTCCTCTCGCGGGTGTAGAGAGACAGAGAGAGAGGAGAGAGAAAGGAGAGAGAGAGAGAAGGGAGACCGAGCGAGGGGTTGGCGGGCGCGCTGAAATCAGGGCCGTCGGAAAGTCGGGGTCACGCGCTGAGGCGGAATCGGGGCCGTCCATCGGAGATCGTTGGGCGAGTATCACCCCGTTGTGTTTTTTCGTTTGTTCATATTTTTTCTTTTGTTCTATCCTTCTTAAATGAACTTAACTTCTCTGTTACTTCATAATTATGTTTGTTTTGTATCAACATTTTATTTTGAATTGTTTTGTTGCTTATATTATTTTGCGATAATTGTTATTTGTCTTGATTTTTATTATAAAAATTAAAGCAAAAAATACAATAAAATTGGTTACCTAGTAGAATCAAACTAGACAAACAAGATAAGTTCTAGGCGCTAAAAGCTAGAAACCGTTTTTAACTTGGTAGGATCCAAATTTTATCCACCACGAAACCAAACACCTCTAAGGGTGATCATGTCTATTTTTGTCATTTAGAACTCAAAAAAATATGAATCAAGAAGTTTTTTCTCCCGTGACTACCTACAAAATCAAAGGCACTTTGGCTCTAATACTTCCGCTTCGTGTGAGAAGGACTTGAGAAGGAGGACTGATATACCACATTTTCTAATGTGGGTAATGATTTGTCATTTGGACAAATTTTGTATTTCGGCTAACAGTGAAGTCAACTATACAATCAAATGGGGTAGATAAATACAAAGATTGTTGAGAAAAATTGCGTCAACATTAGTCATGTAACATAGCTAGCAGTAAGAGAGATCTTCTTTATCGCATTTGCATTGACATTCTAAATATTTCACCCTGACAACAAGACAATCTAGAAGTTATGGATCCTTTTCCTGTCACGTCTTATCCATTCAAATAATTCATATACATCCAAACACCTTGAGATTATATATCAGACACATGCGATTCTAGTACGAGTAATTGAGAGGACGCGAAAATCTTAAGGTGATGGTGATTGTCATTTGATCACTACAACCTCATATCATTTGACACCTTTGCCTTAGCCTATCCTTTTTTGAGGAGATTTCGGGTTTGCGGCTTGCGGAAGTTACCAAACTTGATTGATAAAAGTACCACGCTACACTATGGATAGATGTAGGATCACTGGCTGATTATATCCCATATCGCTTTGTCGCCATATACGCAAAGGTTGAGGGACGAATCATAGGTCCTTTGTCATATCCAGATGATAGCAGCAATGATGACAGTGATAGTGGTGAGGAGTGGTAGGGTAAAGCCAAGAGGTTGGTGATGATGGATGGTGGTGGCCGAGGTCGTACCGTGATGTCCGAGGTCGTACCGTGATGGTTGATATTGTAAAATATGGGCTTTGAAAAGTGAAAAGGAAAAAAGCGAAACAAAAGTTTAAGAGAATAGTGGAAGCTTTGGCTCTTTTAAGAAGAGAGATCGAGAGCTCACTCGGGGAAAAGAAAGAAAAAGAAAGAAGAGAGAAAAGAAGAGAATAAGAAGAAGAAAGGGGAAAAGAGGAGAGGGGCTCTCACATTTTTGCCATCGACGCCTCGCGAAGCTGATTCAACTCCGATTCGCAATACTCGGTAACCGCTTGCGCCCCTCGTTCGTTCAATCGAAGTAGTTTTGAATTTAGTGCTTGAAATTTGGAATTAGGAGATTCATGCGGCAAAATCCGATTTTTGAGTTGTTGAGCTGTGTATTTATATAGAAATGATAATTTAGGATGTGGTGAAGCTGGATTTTGTAGATCTCGATTTGAGCTTATAATTTGCCCAAAATGAATTCGAATTCGTCGCATGTGCTGGTCAATTTTGAACAGTAACCTTCGGGCCTAAATTTCAGCCATTTTCAGTGAGGTTTTGGGATGGTTGAGTTAGGGTTGTTGTACTATATGGAAATGGCTTTTTATGGACTGTACGTTTGCTTGAAATGGATTTATGTGGAGGAAGTTATGGCACAAATAAGTTTAGAGCATGAACTGTGTATAGGGGATAACAAGAGGTTTTCGCTATGGCCAAGCATTTTGTTGGCTTATAGGTGTCGTTTCTACAAATAGGCATAGCATGGTCAAGTCATTCATTAGAATATCATTTTACTCGGCCTTTTGATATCGTTTTTCGGTTAATTGTTAGGAATTTGAGTGCGTAGACTCAAGTAACCATCATAGGTTAGTTTTTGGCTTTTTCAAGTGAGTGATATTATTTCTTCTTTAAGTTTTAAATTCATGTTTTGAAAAACATTATGAATTAAGTATGCTGTGAGTTAATAAATAACATCTTTTGTTGCATAAAACATGATTGAACCTTTACTATTGTTTTGTTGTTTGAAATGGGAAGTCATCTCTTGACTTCAACTTAAATGATTGCTTATAAATGGTTTGTGAAACTTTTTATGAAAGAATCTTGAAAAGTTCATGATTTATGGATGTGGTTTTGAAAGGCGCTTTGATATCTATATATCGAATGCCTGAGTTGTGAACTGATCTATGAAATGGATTCTGAATTAGTTTGGGAACTCATTGTGATATATGAAATGATTTTTATGGTGGTTGTGGATTACTAGAGATTGAGTTGATGGTTTATGCTCAATGTATTTATGATGCATTGAAGGGTGTGTGGGTATATACATATTAGTCTAAGATATGCCTGTAGACCAAGTCACCGGCTAATAATAGGTGGAGACCTAGCCAATAAGGGAATCTTAGTCGCTTTGTCACGGGCATTACACGTGACCATGTTAGATAATTGAGCATGAGATTGGTCAATGAAGTGGATCATTGACGTATGTTTTTATGAGATTGGCTAATGGGCCTGACCATTGGGGTTTGCTTGTTATTATTGAGGGTATTTCTACTATCAACATATTATTTTAAAATAAAAAATATCACAATTTTGTCTTGAAGGTTTGTTAAATTTCGGATTCTGGTGAAAGTGAGTTATATTTGTGTTTTGAATGTGCATAGTAATTATTCCATCCATTTAGAAAAAATGTATTACTCACTTAGCCATTGTAATCACTCCTTTCATCTACTTGACCATGGTAGGGGCTTAAATCAAGATTCCCTTGTTGATTTTTAAGATCTATTTCTTCCTCTCTTCTTCTCCTTTCTATTTCTCCTTTCTTTCTTCTTTTCTCTTGACTATTAACCGCAGGTTCTTAAATCAGCTTTGTGGCAGTTTCATAACATGGAGGGAGAGTGGGTACTAATGGTAACAGCAAAAGTACCAAGCAACATCTCTGTGATCAAGTACTGGGGCAAGAGGAATGAGGCCCTGATCTTGGCCGTCAACGAGAGCATCAGCATCACTCTGGATCTTGACCACCTGTGCGCGACCACAACGGTTGCTGTGAGCCCCAAGTTCGAGAAGGACCGCTTGTGGCTCAATGGCAAGGTATGCCGGGTGAATGGTGTTCGGTCCCCCATCGAGATTTCAAGCATCAGGAGATCCGACTATACAAGCAAGAAAATACCCGTCACTTTCTTCTTACGCCAATTTATACAAAGTTTGCTAAAGTCTTTGAGGGTCAAAACTCAAGTACCTGGCTGATTGTGTTGCGGCTTTTTGATCAGCCATTCTGTAGTACATTATGTATGGTTATGAGCACCAAATATTCCTCTCCTTGACCTAGACTATAATACACCCGTTAGTCAAGTATCATGGTTCCTAATAATAAAAGTCAATACCCCTCTCTCTGTTTTTTTTTTTTTTTTTTTTTTTTTGCAGGAGATGTCCCTGTCAAGTGATAGGTACCAAAACACTTTGAGAGAGATCCGTTCAAGAGGCGATAATTTTGAAGACGACGAAAAGGGCATCAAGATAATGAAAGAGGACTGGATGAGACTGCATTTTCACATAGCTTCCCACAACAACTTCCCTACCGGGACTGGTCTGGCTTCTTCAGCAGCTGGTTTTGCTTGTCTTGGTAATTAAAAAAGTGCCTTCGCCTCACTTAGTTCCTTGAGTTTATGATAAGTGATCGTAACTCATTATCGGCACACACTATGGATATATGATGGTAATAATAGATGGTACAAATTAACCAAAACAACGTTTCGAAGATGGATTTGAGGCAGAATGTGATGACAATACGTTCTCCTTTGGAAGAGCAACATTCCGTGTTTTACGTGCCCTCAAAATTGGGCCGGCCTTCCCAAATTCGATGTTCGCGGGCCTAGGAATTTCGTTAAGCGTGTCCAACCCGCCGACCGATCACCATGAAATCATACACTCTATCTTCCTTTTTCTTCCCTGAAACTTTGGCCCCTTTAAATCATTCTTGTCAATTTGATGTCACTTAAGATTGGATTACTTTCATGTTTTTGCAGTTTTTGCCCTTGCCAAACTGATGAATGTGAAGGATGACATGAGCCAGCTATCCACCGTAGCAAGGTGCTTATTAATTCATCAGTCTTCTTAATTTCAAAAGCCTGAGTCATGTAAAAGAATCAGAATCAGATGTAAGGTATGTCCATTCATGAGAGACATAATATAGGCATGCATCGATGACTGACAAAGGGTCTAGGGAGGCTTGTCGTTCTCAGCTGCTTGTGCTTTGTCCAATTTTAAACAGTAGTGTATCATACATATGAAGCTTACATATAAAGTTGTTATATCTCGCCCTGTACTAGAATTCTATGTCAACCTGCAGGCTAGGTTCAGGGAGCGCGTGCCGGAGTTTACATGGTGGATTTGTCAAGTGGGTCTTGGGAAAGGTGTGTGTTATCACCAACTACCAATGCTCTTGCATGTTTTCATTTCTTTGGTAGTGACCACTGAAACACAAACAAGGAATGTTATGCGTTTCGTAAGTTTCCTCACAAAGCTCGTGATGGTTAGATTACATGAATATATATATTTCTTTTACAGGATGAGAAAAAGGGGAAAGACAGCTTTGCAATTCAACTGGAGGATGAGAAACACTGGGAGGATCTTGTAATTCTGATAGCGGTGGTATGTAGTCATGCATATGGGGCTCTGGCTTACAATCACTTGTTTAAGCAAAGGAGCATGTATCATGTGTCTTTCCAGATTGAGTGGTTTGCGAGCCTGGCTCCACAGTTCTTAAAATCATCACCTAGACTTTTAGGAACGATGTGCTGGGCTCTATAACTCAGTTTCCCAAGAATCATGTGTCTCTTAAAGTCTGTGTGGATTTAAGCAAAAAATTCTTTATAAAATACACAATATGAAGCAAATAATTATTTACTTCGTGAAAGAAACATAGTAGTCCCGAATGTAGCCAAATGAGGACATGGCTTTACCTGATCAATCTTCACTGGGTGCATATCACATGCCTGTAATGTCGTATATATTGCACCTCCAAGTAGGATAACTTCTTGAGTGTGTGTTTGCGCTGACCTGCCATCAGTGAGGACTGCTCCCTCTATGACATAACTCAATACTTTCGTAAACTCAAATGCAGTGTCGATGTTCTTTCCGTTCTCTGTTCTTGGCTTACCTTAATCACCCACCGCCCCTAATTCAAACCTGTCACTCTGGCAATCACTTACTCTATTAGCTTAGCCATAAGCCACCAAGAACTATTTCATAAGTCAATTCCTCTATTTCTTCTGGTTAAGCCAAAAAATACACATTTTGACTATATGAATTGTGTGTGTGCTGCACCAAGCTTCTTCCACCAGATCTTGTTTTTCGTTGATGTAGGTGAGTTCCCAGCAAAAGGAGATAAGTAGTGCCAAGGGGGCGCCCCTAACTGTTGCAACTAGTCCGTTTTTACATTACCGAGCAAAGGTTCGTTTCAGCTCCTCTGTTCTCCTACTTAGCAGCATAAGATTTGTTATCGAGCAAAGGTTCATTTTTATGCAATGATATCCTCATGGCGATTTTCGTTCCCCCCCTGAAGTTCAGATTGCTTGCTCCTGCTTTGAGATTTGCATGGTGTATAACTGTTTCTGGTTTATTTATGCATATTGAGAGATTTAACTGTCTTGACACTAAATATTGGGCCAAAGGAAGTGGTACCGAAACGCATCGTAGAAATGGAGAGGGCCATTCAAAGTCGCGACTTTGCAACTTTTGCAAAATTGACCTGTGCAGACAGTAACCAGTTCCACGCGACCTGTCTGGATACATCCCCACCTCTGTTTTACATGAATGATACATCCCACAGGCGAGTTCATTCTCAAGTCAGAGGGCTGATGTAATTTCAGTTATCTGCAATTTTAATTGATACGACCTGCTAGTTGAACTTGAGGTTTGCTGTACTTCAGGATAATCAACTGTGTGGAGAAATTGAATCGTCATGAAGGAGTTCCTCAGGTTATCTTTACTGCCCTATTCCCTTTATTTTGTTTTCACGCAAAAGAAAGAGAATGAAGATAGATGATTCATTTTGTTTACTCGAATTTTTTCACTCCTGAGAAATTTGACATTGTACATCTAAATTTGCTCTGCATCGATGGCAATGTGGAAGACTCAAGACTATTTCATTAGTAAAATGACTTGAAGATTGTCTTTTTCCTGTTCTTTTTGTTACAAAGAACACTATAAGGAAATGCACTCGATCTATAACCTGAAATCAGTGCTTGTCAACAGTTACACGAATTGATGGAAACTCTAATTCTGAGAATTATCCTTATTGATTTTGCAGGGGGCATACACTTATGATGCTGGGTGTAATGGATTTCTCTTCGCCCGTGACAGGAAGGCAGCAGCACTTTTGCTGCAAAGGCTGCTATATTACTTCCCTCCAAATCCCGACACTGACCTAAGCAGGTATAATGTTACATGCACAAGTCCATTTGAATGGTTGTTCTCCTGATGTGGTAAATCCTAAAATTCTCTCACGCAGTTCATCAGGTCAAAATGCATTTTATTGACATGAACCCCTGCAATTTAGCACCATAGGAAGTGCCAGTGACGCTGTGGAAGTTCCCTTTGCTTTAAGTCATAAGGATGAAAGCATCGTCGTGAATATCCCTGTGCTACTCAATCACAGTTCACATTTTCATTAGAAAAACTTTGACCGGCTATTATTCTCCATTCAGTCTTTACCCTATGTTAATAAAAACTCTAAAAGAATCACAAAATTGATTCTGGTCGCAATTGCAAACTTATTTGGAAATGCCACTGAATTGAGCGGCTGAAAGATGGGAAGACCCCATTGTAACTGCCACCGCCCACAGGCATCCTTATGGATGTATCCTAATACGCCATTTACTATTTTGTTTCTTCCAGCTACATTCTTGGGGACAAGTCCATCCTGAAAGATGCGGGCTTGGAGAATATAAATGACGTTGAGAAATTGCCAGCTCCTCCAGAAATTCAGGACGAAGTCCCTGCACAGAGATTCAGAGGCAATATCAGCTATTTCATCTGCACAAGGCCTGGACCAGGTCCGGTTATGGTTTCTGATCAAGGTCAGGCTCTTTTGGATCCTGTTACCGGGTTTCCCAAGTGAACTGGGGGAGGTTTTATGCTTGTCCTGTCATTGTATTTGTTTCTACTTGTATTTGATTTGGTCCTATAAGATCAAGATAGCTCTATATCTGATGTGATTTACAGAAACAATTTGCTGATGTTCCTAATATTATCCGGTCTTCAGGCTGTATATTGACCTTGTATTGTATCATATCCACATAAATCATCAACTTCAACAAGTTTGGTAGCATGATATGATGGATACTCTGTCCAGTCTGGTTGACTAAACTGTTTGAATTGATCACTAGGCTCTTCTAGTTGAATACAGTTGCAGAGTTTTCCGATCCCTACGCTTTATCTACACTGAAAAATTCACTGAATTATGAAGGGTGCCTTTGGAGAAATACTCAGAGATGTTATCAATAAGTAGAATCCTTCAATTATTATGCTGAACAAAATCCTTATATTGAGATTTCAGATGAAACCAACACTGTTGGTGCCTAAACAGGTCAATTATCATCCTCCATTTTAATGTCTCTCAAGCCTTCTTCATGATTTCAACAAGATCCAAAGTCCCCTAGCAAAAAGAGGGAATTCGAAGCCAATGCCTGAATATGTGGGTTTCCCAAGTCAATAATTTCATCAAGAGTGACTTCATTGTCATCCATAACGGCAAACGTATGGGAACAGAGCACACTATGAGAAATGAGAATCACTTCAAAGGACGAACCATCTGAAGAACACAGAGGACCAGGGAAAAATAGAGCCAAGTATGAAATCGACTCTACCTCTGACCAACTATAAGTGTCTTCACTATAGCTTCACTCACTCCATCAGCATAAGCTAAGAATGTCCGGCACCGGGTTGCTCTTGGTACAGAATCCACAAAAGCTTCTGTGCAATTACTGTTGAAGCAAAACGGGGACTAGCCTATCTTCGTCACCTTGCCATAGATGCACCAATTTTTCCTTGTTCAGGAAAGGGTTCTCAATTTCCGCAGGATTGAAATCCCAACTCCTGAAGCCAACCATCATGTCCCGGTGGATCGACTCGAAAGTGAACTTTATTGAATTTTTATGCTCATCTTGTCATAATTCTGGGTTTTGTAATATCTATTTGTATTTCTGATTTGGTCCAAGAAGACCAAGATGGCTCTATACCTGATATGATGTGGAGAAATAATCTGCTGATGTTCCTAATATTTGCTATCCAGTGTCTTCAGGTTGTGAATGGAAAACTTTTTGTCGGTATCATATCCACGTAAATCACCAATTTCAACAAGTTCGGTAGTATGGTATGACAGATCTTCCATCCAGTCTGGTTGACTAGAACTGTTGAGTTATTCACTAGGCTCTTAGCTGAATATAATCGAAGAGTTTCTCGATCTCTTACGCCTCATCTGCACTGAAAAATTCTTTGAAAGGGTGCCTTCGGAGAACTACTTACAGATGTTATCAGTAAGTAAATATATTTAAATTTCTTGCTGAACAAAAGCCTCTTATAATGACATTAACAGATGAAGAGCAACATGAGACGGTGCCTAAACAGGTCAGTTATCATCCTCCATTTTATTGCATCACAAGCCCTCTTTATGATTCAAAGCCACCAAGCAAAAAGAGGGAATTCAAAGCCAATAGCTGAATATCTGGGTTAACATTCTTAACTCTTCGTAAAACAAACCATCTCCATCTGAAGAACACGTGGATGAGGGAAAAATAGAGCTCACTACGAAATCAACTCTATTTCTGGCCAGTTATAAGTGCCTTCAGAATAGCTTCACCCATCCCATCAGCATAAGGGAAAAAATGCCCGGCACCGGGCAGCTCGTGGTACTGAATTTATGAAAGCTTCTGTGCAATGTGCCGTTGAAGCGAAACGGGGAATAGCCTATCATCCTTGCCTTGCCACAGATGCACTGCTCCTTCCTTGTTCGGAAAGGGGTTCTCGATATCCATAGGACCAAAACTCCCAACTCCCGAAACCGACCACCATGTCCCGAAGGATAGACTCCGCTTCTCCTTGTTGCCTCATGATCACCCGCGACTGTAAATCATACTGCGAGAGAGAGAGAGAGCAAAAGTTACTGCATCATTGCGGCGCTCCATCATGTTGGGGATGATTTCCATGTCTTGATGGCCCAAGATGTGGGGGGCACGAGTGACGACGCTGGATGCGGGGAGCCACATTTGGGTGTTCCACCAGTAGGTAAGCCAAGGGCCATACTAGTGAACCACTCTGAGTGCCTACTGGTCCTGTGGTGGCTGCAAGTAGTAGGCTTCCTTGGATATGTTGACGGGAAACTCGGGCCTCCATTAGTTGATCACAGGAGCAGTGAGAGCTGCACCAGCTAACCTGCCAGAGCTCATCGCCGTTAACAAGCGGATCTGGCGGGACAGCATGTGGCCAAGAAATGTTAGTGATAACGTAATTTTATAATGCAAAATATACAAAAAAATCTTTGATCTTTATGATTTTCACGATAAGAAGGATGAAGACATATTTTTATCTAGAGAGAAACCTTCAAAATATTTATTGCGGAAACCCAAAGAGTTGAAGAAATCTGATTTCTTTCCCTTAACCCACTTTTTCTTAACGTATTCTGTCTGATGGAGGATAGAATACGACATAAGTTTTTCACATTATATGTGGAGAGAGTAGTGAACTCTTATTAATACATATTATCAACAAGTGTCTTTCATCAAAGCGTCCTTTTTTTTAAGTTCCATGAGAGTCGCATCTTTTCGGAAGAAATAGTAACTTAATAATACCCTAGAGTTATAACTTCTCATAACCAACACATTTTAGCATTTATATATTTATTAAACCATCAATTAATAACATCACGTGGGCTACACAATAATTCTTACAAGAATAATCGAGGAAATTTAGCTGAGAGACTCTAGAGTAGTTTTCCTTACTTCATTGCAATAGTCACTACTTCTATGGTTGCTTTGTTTTATTATGTAGCTTGCTCAATCGACAGGCTTGAGCCAGGTCGGTCTCAAGCTGTTGAGCATTGTCAGTGCTTGGGCCATGAGTCATGACTAGGTCCACAACCAGGCCAATATTTATGCACAGCCACCTCCCCTGCTTCTTTTGTAACGTCATTTTCGCACATTGGTCGAGAATCACATGACCAACCAAGCTCATCAGGGCTCGCGAGGCGCCAGGCCCATGATCACATGTATTGCCCTTAAAGGGTTGCATTTAACGGAAAAATTATAAATAAGAACTCGAAATACTATTATTTTTTCAAATAAAAATCTGAAACAGATTTTATTTCAAATGATATCAGTCTCATTAGCTAGCAAAAAATTCTGGCCGATAAGTGATATTTTCTTTCAAATACAATTTAAATTTAAATTAAAGTAGATTAAAAGAAAAGCGCAAAGACAGAGGCGGAAGGATAAGAGGGCTTCCTCCCATGTGTTTTTTTTTTTTTTTTTTTTTTGAGTTTGGAAAGAAAAAATAGAAATAAAAAGAAAGAAATTTAAAAACAAATTGTCCTTTCACCAAACAGTAAGTTTAAGCCATTCTTAAAACTTATATAATTACTTTAAGCTCTTATTTGAAATGAAATATACTTTAGGCCCTTCTTTAAGAATATAAGAGCACTTCGAATTCTTATTTGAAATAATATCAACTTCATATCTTTATTTAAGAAAACGAAAGCACTTCAAGCTTTTATTCGAAATTTTCCTAGCAGTATGCAATCCTGTCCTAAAAATTGATGCTTGCTATTTTCTAGCCAACCAAAGACAACGCAATCCTTTCTAAATGGCTGATGAACTTCTACTTAAGTTGGTGTATATACCCCCCAAGTCGCCTAGCCTCCCATGGAGTGCCCAACCGCATAGAACTTATCCCTAATCCGAACTGATCAGCACAATCTTCTGCATCTGGAGCCACACCCTTCGGCGTCCTTTTCGTGTCCACGTCACTTTCTCCATATCCAGGTTTATCAAATGACAAGGCGCACACCTTCTATTCCTCAAGAACCACCTGAACAATGCGACCAAACATGGACTAACTCAATTGTCAGAACTGGCTGTTGATGTTAGAATGCAAAGGGTCAGTCTCATGAACATGGAATGATGAGTCAATTACAAGAAGAATTTTAAGTACCGGGGAAACATCCACTGCTATCACTGCATGGTGCCTACAGGAGTCCGAGCCGTGCACAAAGATGATCCTGTGTGTGGCCAATTCTCTTGGTACTCCATGCTCTTTGTGGGCCAAAATCGGCCATCCATGAGCCTTACTCGGGTTGCTGTGATGGGCGGACCGCCTAGAGAGCCACAAGTTTTCGGCGGCGAAGGGCGGATGCCCTGATATGCTAATGCAGACAGTGTGACCAGAACGAGAGCTGTGATTCCTCTCAGCATTCCTGGAAAGTGCAGCAAAAATCTGTCGAAGATGTTCATGAGTAGGCACGCCTTCATCTCCCTTCAGGTACTACAGTTAGATTTTGGATTCGTGACAAGAATGCAAGTAGAAGACTTCAAGGAAGAAGCCCTTGGAGGCTTAGGGCGCATTTGACAACTAGCCAAATAGTATTTAATTCTGTTTTTTTGTTCCTGGAAGTAGAATGGAACAAAAATTCGTTTGGTAAATTTTTTGCTCTCAGGAAAAAAATTGTTTACAAGAATAGATTTGGAGTAGAATCGAGAAGTAAAAAAAGTTGATCATTTATTACCGGGAACAATTCCAATATCAAGCCAATCGAAATTTTTCTTTTCTTTTCTCGTCTTCTTTCTTTCTTGTTTTTCTTTCTTTTCTCTTCATTTTCCACCACTACCGGCATCGGCCACTATTGCCGCCGCCGCTAATTGCCGGCAATCAGTTGAGTGAGCTCCGGTGAGCTTACCGGAGGCTCACTAGGCTAGGGCGAGGTTCGATGAGCTCGCCTAACCAAGCGGGGTTTGACCGAACTCGCCCAACTGTTGGCGAGACAGAAGATCGCTAAATTTGGGTGAGGTCAAGCCTCGCTTAGCCCAACTAGGGCTTGGCTGAAGAGGTGCAGTTGAGCTGGGGGTTAGCGACCCTCTAGCAAGGTCGTCGGCCCTCGTCTAGCTAGTTGCCGATCATCTCAAGGCCGGCGATCAACTGAGGAAATAGATAAAAGAACAGAAGTAAAACAAAATTGATTTAGAGATTTTGAGTACGGTGCAAAATGCAATTGTATCTCAAAAATAAAAATTTTGAATAGTTATTGAATGTCTTCAAATACTTAAAATCTGTTCTCAAGAACAGAATTAAAGAAAATAATTTTTTCGAAAATAAAATGGTTACCAAACACGTCTTTAATTTCTACACGCTGCTGGTGGGTGCAGTTTTTCTTGATTGGTTTCTTGTAAATGCATTAATGAGCATCAAGCCTATTTACGGGCCTTCTTGGCCGACACCGACTGCAAAATTTTAACTGCTTTTTCAATGACATTGTTCTCGCTTTTAACCTCAACCACAAGGCTCATTAGAGACCTGTCGGCACCACCACTACGGCCACCAAGAAATGTCCTGAAACTGGTGGAGGCTTAGGCTTTTCTAGTCATTATGAACTTCAACAGTTACCGCCGGTTTTGTACCAAAAGTTCGGAGTACTAGGATTTTACGGGTTCTCCACGTTTCATGCTGGATTGAACAGAGCCCGTGCAATTATTAGCCCCCTCTCTACCCGATGTCACTCATGGAAAGAAACTCGGACAAATTCAAAAGGACGAGACCTCGATCCAAGGAAGAAGCTGCACAGCCATAGTATCCAAGCAAGTTAAGACTCTTCATGTGGAGGCAGAGAGAGAGAGAGGTGATTCTTGTTGAAGCAACTGATACTTGCCTAGAAAACTCAATAACGTTCACAGCTCCAAAATTCCATCAAAAACTAGTGTACATATACACTCAAAACTTAGGGAGAAGGGAAAATAGTCCAAAAGGGAGGTGAACTTCTTGAACATCTAGTACAAGATCCCCAAAAATAGTACAATTCTTGAAACAGAGCAACAAGAAAGAAAGATCCTAAGGCCTGCATGATAACGTTTCTATTTCTCTCAATTCCTGTTCTTTTATTTTGTTCTTTTATTTTCCAGAATAAAAAAAGAACAAAAATTCATTTGGTAACACTAACTTATTTTTCTATTCCCCGAAATAGAAAAGTGGCCGGAAAATAGATTTGGTATAGAAACAATAAACAAAAAAAAATAGTTTCTTATTCCTAGAAACAATTTCTAGAAATAAGTTCTTTTTTTCTTTTTTTTTTTTTTTTGGTTCTTCTTCCTTGTTGCGGCCACTACCAGCCACCTACCATCTACTGGCCACCTCCGACCGCTTGCGGCCACCATCAACCGACCGTCGGAAGCAGTCGTCGCCGCCTCCCGACCGTTGGCAAAGGTCACCGCCACCCACAACCCACCGGCCACTACCCACAGCCCATCGGCCAACGACCACCACCAACCGCCGACGGTCAACGGTCCTACGGCGACGGGCGGCAATCATGTGATGGCAAGCGACGGTCCGTGAATAAGAAGAAAAATAAATAAATATAAAAATTTATAAATTTTTACCAAACGCATTTCTATTCTTTTTCTATTCCAAGAATATATATTTTGTATAATTATCAAATACCTTATTTTACTAAGAAATTGTTCTCTGGAGTAGAAATAGAAAAGAACAATTAAAGAAAAAAATAGTTTCCCGAAATAGAAATGTTGCCATGCGTACCCCTAGTTACGGGTAGTCCACACTCCGACAAAAAAGGAACTGATCTTGAATTTCAGAAAGGAAAATTCTTACCCTACTCCCAAGGTAAGAGAAGGACACTAAGGCTGCGCATGGTAACATTTCTGCTTCTTAGAATTTCTGTTATTTTGTTCCCTAGAACAAAAAAGAAGAAGAGAAACTCGTTTGATTACGCCAAATTGTTTTTCTATTCTAAGGAATAGAAAGTTAGCACATGAATAGATTTGGAGTAGAAACGAGAAACAAAAAAAATTGCTTCGTTCCCGAGAATAATTTTTAGAAATAAGTCAATTTTTTTTTCTTTTATTCTTCTCTCTTGCCGCTATCATCTTCAACCGCTCGAAGGCACCACCGACTGCCGGCCGCCGCCGCCTGTCGTTAGTTGCCGCTCGCCATTGGCCACCACTTGCCATCAGCCACTACCACTGCACGACTATCGGCCGCCAATTGCCAGCCGCCACCGCTGCCGCTGCACGACCGCCGGCCGCCGATCGTCCGGGCCGGGCCGCCGCCGCGCCGCCGCCGCTGCCGACCACTGGGACCGCGGCCGCCAACCATCACCGCCGACCGCCGCCGCACAGCCCATCGGCCGCCGAAGCGATCGTGCGGCGGCGGGCAAGTGGGCGGCAAATGGCGGCGGTGGCGGCCGACGATTCATGAGCAAGAATAAAAAAATAATAAATACAAAAAAGAAACTGTTGCGTTACAAAACGCATTTCTATTCTTTTTCTATTCCAAGAGTAGAAATTTTATATAGTTACCAAACATATTTTTTTACTCAGAAATTGTTCATCGGAATAGAAATAAAAAAGAACTATTTCTGAAAAAAAAAACGCTTCCCCACCAAGAAGCGTTGTCATGCGTGCTCTAAATAAGTTAGCCAATTGAATGCAACCTTACCCATTTTGATTTTTCTCTCTTTTTTTATTTTTTTTTGGAATGAATGATTCTATTTATGATTCATTTTTTTAGGACTTAGGGCCCGTTTGGTTCGGCTTTTGGGGAATGCATTTGCAGAAATGCAAATACCTTTGGGTGAATGGGGTTTTCCGAAATACAAATGTCGTTTGGTAAAATTTGCATTGAGAAACAACTTTGGCCAAAATACCGTTTGGTAAAATTTACATTTGTAATTAACTTTTATTAAATTAAAAAAGCAAAAATATGTTTATATTTTTTATATAAACATATTTTTATATAAAAATATAAACATATAAACATAAAATATATTTATTAAACATAAAATATATATAAAAAATAGATATGTTTATATTTATAAATATAAAAAATATATGTTTTATTTATATAAACATATTTTTATATAAAAAATATAAAAATATAAACATAAAACATATTTATTAAACATAAAATATATATAAATAGATATGTTTATATAAATATATATTTATATAAAAACAATCGGAGAAAAAAATAGATATGTTTATATTTATAAATATATTTATTTATTTATTTATTTATTAAACATAAAATATATTTATATAAAAAAATGGATATGTTTATATCTACATAAAATATATATAAACATAAAATAAAAAAAATAGATATGTTTATATATTTATATAAAATATAAATATATTTATTTTTATTCAGGCGACCGATTGGCTTCTCCACCGGAGAGATAAACAATACCGGAAGTTACATTCCGAAGATGCAACTTGCCAAAGGACCTCAAGAGCTGCATTGGGCTAAAGGTCCTTAGAACCACTTGGAGATGCAATTGCATCTCGCCAAAGTCGCGCAAAAAAACGAACCAAACAGCTTTGCATTTTGCCAAGGGACTTTAGAGCCCAAATGAGGATTTCAAATGCTGAACCAAATAGGGCCTTAGTAAATGCCATTTCATTTATTTGGTTAGCAGGAATGGGAGGGTGGGAGTCCACAAAAGCAATAATGTTTTCTAGTGAGAAAGGAATATAATCTGAGAAAGCAAAGGGCCACGAAATTTAAGTACGTGGTACGGGTAGAGAGAGGTGGATTTCAATTCTCTCATTAATTAGGGGCACTTGTTGTCCCGTGTGTTACTCATAAAATAGAAAACAAAGAAGGACTAAGAGGGGGGTGAATCGGTTGATTTAGAAAAATTCAAAATCTTTTTGTAAAAAACATGTAGAATGTGAGACTGAAATGGGAAGCGGCTACTGAGATTTAAAATATTTCTTCAAACGGATATTAAAAGAATAAAACACATCGAAGAGATAGAAATTAGATTGACAATGCCTTGGCCTTCTCTTCTAAATTTAATGGTCTCGACAAGATTTGAATTCACTATTTAACTCTTCAGATTTTATAGCTTGTACAAGGTGTTATTTCTATACAAAACATTAGAAGTTAGCTTCTACAAACTCAAGCACGTCTTAAAACACTATCTCACTTCCTTTTCAATTCACAAGTGTTCACACCCTCGATAGAGAGTTATAATGAGAAATCAATAGCTAGTAAAGTTGATGCAACCGAGAGAATGAGAGACTTATTCCATAATAAGAGCGGCACAAAATTTTACTATAGTTCAAGTAATATGATAAATATTATATCCACACTCAAGTTATTCAAACACTTTAAAGTGTTTTCCAAATTTCAATTATATTCAATTATACATGTAGTGTTTAGCCCTCACAATTTCTCGCAAAGAAATCTCTACAAGGGACACCACTCTACACTAATGGCACGAAGACCCAATTAGGCAATCAAAGCGAGGGGACCGGTCAGCTCAAAGCAGGTCCACCTTTCTCAAACCACCCCCGCGCTTAAAAGCGAGGCCGTCCCCTTTTAGAGGCCTTATTTGCGCGTTCTAGGCTGCATCCTTCTTTTTCCAAAAAAGATATGAGCATGATAAAAAGAATCGGACGGTACCTTTCCGTCATTTCAACTGTCTGTCGGTGCAGGAGGATATGATTTTCTTGGGATCCCGAATAGGAAATACTCAATTTAATAGCACAAACTCGGAATATATTATAACTATAATAATTGTAAATGGTTCGGTACAGAGCACACTCGAGTGGAAGAGCAAACCATCTGGAAAAGACAGAAGGTGGAGGGAAAAATAAAGCTTGACTACGACATCAACTCTGCTTCTGATCAACTATAAGTGCCTTTAAAATAGCTTCACTCATTCCATCAGCATAAGGGAGCAAATGCCCGGCTCCGGGTAGCTCGTGGTACTCAATCCACGGTAGCTTCTGCGCAATGTGCCGTTGAAGCAAAACGGGGACTAGCCTATCCTCATCGCCTTGCCACAGATGCACTGATCCTTCCTTGTTCGGGAAAGGGTTCTCAATTTCCATAGGATCAAACTCCCAACTCCCAAAACCGACCATCATATCCCGATGGATGGACTCGGCTTCTCCTTGTAGCCTCGCATTCACCCTTGGCTGTATAACAGAAGAACAAGGCCAGTTATCTTACAAGTTTGCTTTTGGCTAGGACTAATTCAACAACCTGTTAAACTAGTCATGCTGAGAGCCGAAGGGAAAAGAGAAACAAACAAACCAAACAAGAGCAAAAGTTACCACGTCCTTTCGGCGCCCGATCATCCTGGGGATGATTTCCATGTCTTGACGGGACATGATGTGGGGAGCACGAGCAGCAACGCTTGATGCGGGGAACCACTTTTGGGTGTTCCACCAGTAGGTGAGCCAAGGGGCATGGTGAGCCACTCTGAGTGCCCACTGGTCCTGTGGTGGCTGCAAGTAGTAGCCTTCTGAGGATAAGTTGGCGGGAAACCCGGGCCACCAGTAGTTGATTACGGGAGCAATGAGAGCTACTCCGGCTAACCTGCCAGCGCTTGTTGTTATTAACAATTGCATCTGGGCGCTAAGATCAATTAGAAGATTTAGCTGAAAGACTACATGTCATTTTCCTTGCTTCATTGTAACTCACTATAATGGTTGTTCTGTTTTGGTTATAGTTTGCTCAATCGGCAGACTTGAGCCATGGTCGGTCTCAAGTGCTTGAGCATGTCAGCACAGGTCCTCTCTTTCTTTTTTTAAGGTTCTTTTCCATGCCGGCCTGATTGAGAGGTCGAGAATCATGACCCCATAAGCTCGTCAGGCCACCAGAGTGGATAAGCCCATGATCGGATAACGCCTTTGAAAACATGGATTCAGCAGTATGCAGTCATGTCCTAAAAATTGATCCTTGCTATTTCATTCCCACTATAAACGATGCAATCCTATCTAAATGACTGATGAACTTTCTTTAACTCTGGTTGATGTAAATACCTGTGGGGGATATACTTGAGGACACCCCAAATGGCCTGGCCTCCCATGGAATAACCAATTACATAGAACTTGGTTCCAAGTCCCAACTGATCAGCAAGCTCTTCTATATCCAGAGCCAGACTCTTTGGTGTCCTTTTCGGGTCAGGGTCGCTTTCTCCATATCCCGGTCTATCAAATGACAAGATGTACACCTTCATTTCCTCGAGAACTGCCTGAACAAACAACAACCCAACATGGGCCAACTCAGTTATCAGAACTAGTTGCTGACGTTAGAGAACAAAAGGACGGTATCATGAACATGGAAGGTCGAGAGAGTTATGAGAAGAATTTTAATAACCGGGGTAACATCAGTTGCTATCACTGCATCATGCCTACAGGAGTCAGAGCCGTGCACATAGACGATCTTGTGTTTGGCCAATTCTCTTGGTACTCCCTGCTCCTTATAGGCCAAGTTTCGGTGATCTCTGAGCCTTACTCGGGGCGCTGTGATGGGTGGACCACCTGGAGAGCCACATATTTTGGGCGGCGGAGGGCGGATGCCCTGATATGCCAATGACAGCACGACCAGCACGATAGTTGTGACTCCTCTCAGCCCCAGCATTCCTGGAAAGTATAGCAAAAATATGTTTGAAATTGTATGTTAACCCTTTTGTCTCTCTCTTTACTTTTTCTTCTTGTGCACATCCATTTGCCTTCGTTCCAGTCAAGTTTGCAGAGACAGTTTGGATAATTAGGATTTAGGAATTCTCTAGATTTCATGCATGAAAATTGAACAGAGCTCATACAATTACAGCCCACAATCTATACATCATTTCTTATTCAATCATGAAAAACTCTATACCCAATGTTATATGTGACCAAAAATCAGACGAAATCGAAAGTAAAACAACTCAATACTGGGAAAAGCTGAAGAGTCACGGTATCGAAGCAGGTTAAGAGTCTCTTCACGTGGGGAGAAGGGGAGAGAGAGAGAGAGAGAGAGGACCTGAATGTTGTTGCGGCGACTGATATTTTCCTAGAAAAGAGCCTTTCACATTTAAGAAGAAAACAACTCTCACCAACTAAAGAGAAAGGACCTAAATCTTGTTGCAGCGACTGATTTTTCCTAGAAAACTCCAAACCTCTCAAGTTTAAGAGCAAAACAACTCTCACCACCTACAAGAATGGCATCAAATCCCCGAAAGCCGTTCGACTTTTAAGCTACCTCACATTTGTTCGAGCCCAAAATCACACCAAAACCAGCGTACCCATACACTCAAAACTTTTTTCGGCAAAAAAAAAAAAAAAAAAAAAAAAATATATATATATATATATATACTCAAAACTTTAAGGAAAAGGAAAGAAGTTCGGAAGGCAGGTGAACTTCTTGAAGAACTAGTACAAGATGCCCAAAAAACTAAAATAAATCTTGGAACAGAACAATACAAAAGATCCCTAGGTTATAGGCACTCCACATGCTGATAAGAAGGAACTAATCTTGAATTTTTTCTCAGGGGAAAGAAAATTGCTCATCCACTTGCAAGGCAAGAGAAGAAGACCTTAACCATTTTAGATTTTTTTTTGTTCTTTTTAATAGATGATCCTGTCTATCATCCCTAAATCATTGGATGCCTCATCTTACGAGAGTTAGTAAATTCATCTGTGCATTTGGTTGGCAAGGACGGCAGGGTGGAAGTGTTAAAAAAGCATTAATGTTTTCTTGTAAGAGAGGAACATAATCTTGAAAAGCAAAAGATTATGGGCCACAAAATGTGGAGAGGCCGGCATACAAGTAAAGACGGGTAAATCTCGATTCTTCTAATTATTGGGCAGAATTCCTGTCGCGTTCATTACACATGAGAGTCAAAAACAAAGAAGGAAAGAGCGTTCCACTTCGGAGTTCTAATGGTACTCGTCGGAAAAGAAAAAACTTTCCTTTTCAGCAGCAGTAAGCAATTTGAAGAAACAACTCATTTATTAGTTTCCAGGGGTGGTTGGTCTCGTCTCTAGATGGGTTACCTGTCCGTGTATATTTATGAGACGAGCACTTAGCTTCTGACTGACTTCTCTAACTTAAAGATGGCATTCAATGTGGACCGCAACCAACAAGAGCCTTTTTCTTCTTGTGATTGTCGTCAGGAAGTTGATCGATTTGTTGGAGCGTGGCCTCACGCAACAGGGTTTCGGTCAACTCAAATCACCAAATCCATCTAGAATCCATCTAGAATTTCTATGGAATTTGTCTAAGGACATATTGATGCGGACAACCACTGTTTGGTCGACGGTTGTTTTGACCCCGACTGGTAGGCACAGATGGTCGCAGCCCTTAATTGTTGACCGGTCCGTGGCAATTTTCGATTCCGGGTTTGAATCCGCAATTCACACTTCACGCATCGATCGATCAGCATAACTGTCTATCTTGGGAAAGCCCAACACGTCGCGAAATCCCCATCAACATTGCTCACCATGAACATCTAGACAGGCATTTTAACATGATTTTGGAAATTGATTATCGTTTCATTACTAGCTTCGCATTATAGAGTCTTAAGTATGAGTTCTTAAATGGGTTCACAACCAAATCTTTCGCTATGAAGACTATTTCTTGTTATCGTCATTGTTGTTGTTGATGTTTTTCCTGGGCTGGTTCACGGTGGAAGATGATGAGCCATGCTCATGGTCAGCGTGTTCGGACTTGGAGAGCTTCTGCGTCAACTCCTGGAGTAATGCCTGGTTCTCTTGAGCCAGCTCTTCTGCTTTCTTCCTTAGCCTCTCGTTCTCTTGGATGATTGCACAGTTCTCCAAGAACAGCTTATGGTTTGCTTCATCCATTATTCCACACCGCACTCTGTAATCACGTACAAAAGCACACAACTAATATGTGACAAAATTAAACTAAAAAAGACATGTTTTGTTAAACACTTAAGTAAACCAGGGTTAGAAAATAAAACTAAATAGCTGATTTGGTCGACATTGTTTGTCATTTTTGAAATTGGAAAAAAAAAAACACAAAGGGCGAAGCACATTATTGCCAAAACTAGGGGAGATGAATCTATAAGTAGAAACAAAGTAAAGATTTGGCCAGATTCGGGGTATGCGCCCGTATGCACACGTGCGGGATCATCGGTAACGTAAATCGCCAGCAATAACGCCAACCATTCCGATCAAGAGCTGTGAAATAGAACCGAGATTTGCCAATTTGCGCGGTAGAAGAAACAAAGCGAGCGAGTTTCACCAGAGAAATGTGTAGAAAACTACAGCAGACCTGTGTGGAGTCCCTAGGAGCTGGAGGACCTGGGTAGGAATTTGATGTTGAGGGAGGCTGAGTTGCTTGAAGTTCACCGGGGAATTGGTCATATATAGGAGGTGAATCGAAAGGGGAAAGAAAGACCAACGAAAATAGCGTGCAAGGCCTCCTTTGCCTGCCCTTTTTTTCTTGCAGAAGAGCATCGATCGCGCTCCATACTTTTAACGGTTTCTCACATTCGAGTGAGGGAGAGAGAGTGATGATATGTGACGAACGGGCATATTTTCATCAGCATCACACGTGAAAGAAGCTTGTGCACTGAAGGAAAAGCAAAGCCCCTGAGGGGGAGCATGAGGGGCTTTGCCCCTCATTGATGACAGAGGGAAGGATTGCTCATGTGACCAGGACATAGTTGGGTGTTTCACATTTCACTAATCCAGGATGTGTGCCAAAGCGATTCGATGTGCGTGTATATTCTCGCCGGGAAGGAGATAAAGAAAGGGACGCAAAGAGGAAATCAAGAATAATACCTAAAGAAGCCAAAGTTGGCGAATAGACACTTCGACAAGAAAATGTAAGTTGCAAAAACCTTTCTAGACACATGTTCATCCTGCTCTGGCATGCTCATGCTCTATCAACAGGACCCTGGCAAAAATTGTTCCTCACGGTAAATTGAATGACATTATGATGGGAACACTAACATCACACAGCTTGATTCCTCACGGTATATTGAATGACATTATGATGGGAACAACTAATATCACATGATTTTACCCAGTCTAATTAATTATTGATGGTGCGGCATGGTCATCATGTATGAACATATGAACATTCAAGGAGAACTCAGCAAGAGTAGATCTTGAACCGGACCAAGAGACATAAATGACCAAACATTCTACGGATAATTGAAAATGCATATAGGACTGCCAACTTAACAGCAGACGCGCAGGAAACACAAAGAACAAGAGGCATCATCAGCTCAAGTCCCTCACTCCATCACACCATGAATAGCACGAGAAGATATCTCCTGCAACAATGATTTCCTGTGTCAATGACAAGGTTAACAATCCAATGAGTCGGGCAACTTCGTCAAGCCAATGCCAACTCAATATTGCCTTACTTAAGGGGGGAATTTATAGAGACGTGGATTGATGCATCATGTTGTTATCGAGACATCGAGACATTGGCAATGGTAGAATATCTGTCTTGGTTCACATGGGACCTCCAAGGAAGGTCTCATCGAGGTGATTAAGAGAATGCATGGAGGGTGTATTAAACCATCAGACCACCTTCGCCTCTTCATAGGGCTTTGTCGCTTGAATAGGCTGGGATGTGTCCACAAAAATCAATGGTGCAAAATCGAATGAGATTCACATATTACATGAGAATGGGCTAGACAAATACTGCCACGAAGTGATTTTTTAGGTGTAATAAGAAAATTTACATGCACATAAGCAGTCTCTAGAGACTAACATAAAACTGTCATAAAACATCAAAAGTTGCAAAGCTCACTGCAATTAACTAAATAAACGAGTAAATATGGTATCCATCAACTTTTGTACAGAACACAAGGTACACTGCATGACCTGCATTCAGAGAAATGCGATGCTCTCTGCGACAATTCCACCCAAACAAGGGGTAAGGTAAATGAGGGCACCGAGATGTGACAGTGAACCAGCCATTCCAAAACCAATCCGGGCATCTACTTCCAGTCAGCGAGATACAACCCTGTGACTGCCCAGCAACCCAGTGGTTCTTCTTGGCACAGTGATTTCTGCTGAAGAAAAATAGTTGCAATGAATTTCCATAAAAACATCTAGTAACAGTTGAGAAAAACCAAATTGAGCGTCCTGAGATCAAGAGAAGAGAGAAATTACTTAAACTGAATCTAGAGCTTAGATTTGCAGGTCCATATCATTATTCTCTTTGTCGTCACCATCAACATCAACGGGCAACATGAAGATCTGCAGTGACACCTCCATATCTCGATGACCGAAAGAAATGCCAAGCTTCCAGCCATTAAAGACGCTGGAAGCTCTATTACAACCAAGGCTGGAGAAGCGGATGGATGCTTGATGCCTGTATGAACATCCACTCCTTTCCACTGTGGTTCTCTATGCCTGCAATCCTGTACTTGAATGTACTTTAGGCCCTGATGGCTGCCCAGTTTCAAGCTCGAGCTCGCAGGTCATATGCTCCATAACATTATTTTCTTCGTCGTCGTCGTCGTCACCATCAACATCAATGGGCAACATGAAGATCTGCAGTGACACCTCCATATCTCAATGACCAAAAGAAATGCCAAGCTTCCAGCCATTAAAAATGCTGGAAGCTCTATCACAACCAAGGCCAGAGAAGCGGATGAATGTTTATGCCTGTATCAATGTCCACTCCTTCCACCTTAGTTCTCTATGCCTGCAATCCTGCACTCGCATGTTTTAGGGCCCTGATGGCCTGCCCAGTTTCAAGCTGGAGTTTGCAGGTTCATATGCTCCATATCATTACTCTGTCATCGTCATCGTCACCATCAACATCAATGGGCAACACGAAGATCTGCGGTGACACCTCCATATCTCAATGACCGGAAGAGATGCCAAGTTTCCGGCCATTAAAGATGCTGGAAGCTCTATCACAACCAAGGCTGGAGAAGCGGATGGATGCTTGATGCCTGTATCAATGTCCACTCCATTCCACCTTGGTTCTCTATGCCTGCAATCCTGCACTTGAATGTACTTAGGGCCCTGATGGCCTGCCCGGTTTCAAGCTTGACATGTGCTCCATCTCATTATTCTCTTCATCGTCATCATCATCACCATCAACATCAATGGGCAACATGAAGATCTGCGGTGACACCTCCATATCTCAATGACCGAAAGAGATGCCAAAGCTTCCGACCATTAAAGACGCTGGAAGCTCTATTACAACCAAGGCTGGAGAAGCGGATGGATGCTTGATGCCTGTATCAACGTCCACTCCATTCCACCTTGGTTCTCTATGCCTGCAATCCTGCACTTGAATGTACTTAGGGCCCTGATGGCCCACCCAGTTTCAAGCTCGAGTTCCAGCCAGCAGGATTGCAGGCATGGCCCGAGCCCCTCATCGGGGCCGGGCTAATCCAAAACTTGCATCAGGTTGCTGGTGGTGAGACTGCAGTGATAATTAATCATCAAATTTAAAATGCATGTGAAATGACCATAGCCAGTAATCATAACACGACACCCACATGTTTAATTTTTGAACGTTCTAAGAAATCATATCTTCAAAGTTTGCTTAATGTTGCTTCTTCATTGATTTTTGGCAATGAAAATTACAAGTTTATGCTAAATTGCTACAAAGAGAAGATGGAAATAGGGTTGTTCTACTTGTTCCAATATCTTCAAAGTACTTTTCTATTGGACCTAATTTTTAGCAATTCAGGTTTTGTAAGAGAAGAGTCACTGCATCCCTATATTCTTTCATTGGAACACAGCTACTTTGGCAGAAAATAACTAATGATTCTTTAGTTAAGCAAGTTTAAGCTATCACCACCTTCCACCGAAGAAGTGCGACAACGAATATCAAATTCTAGAAAGGACTTATCATCGTTTGTGACTTAAGTTTCATATTTCCACAGACCAGATAGGTCAATCTCAAAGGTAAAAGGATAAAAAGCCAAAGTTGCATCCATTATTTTCCTATTAAGTGGTAAATTGTAGGACCAAAATCAATCCCAAAATCTTGACCATATATTTTCAGAGGGAAGACAACTGAAACATGGAAAGGAATTGGCTGGCATGGCTGTATGCAAATTATGAGACATTAAGAACCATAGTTCCACTCCTAACATTATCCTGCTGCCAACAAAAACATCCTCTTTTTGACCCAGGAAAACAAAAATATCCTCTTAATTGACAAAAAGCAGATGCAGGGACACCATCACTTCTATCCTCAGCCACACCAGCAGCCACACACACCCCCTCACCCAAATAAAAAAATCACCATGGTTCAGCTGGAGCAAACTAGGGCCTTCAGTCACCAAAATTATACCTGTGTAAAGGGTGGATGAACATGTTCATTGGGATGGACAAAAGGCATGCCAGGTCGCTGACAAGCATACTGAGACGAATGCAGATAAGCCGACGATGAGTGTGCATTGACATGGTTTGGACTGAATGGTGCAATCATGTCTGGATGCCCATACCCTATCCCCACAGCGCTAGAGGATCCGGACCATGGCCCAGGTATGTGCTGAGGTAGTGGCCGAGGCTGGTGTTCAGCAGGAACCTGAGGCCGATGACTAGATCCAAGCTGTGGAAATTCTGTGTTATAATTTATTGCTGGAGTATACATAGGTTGCACGGTGTAAGGCCCTCCAGGGAACCCGAATCCAGGATCAAATCTTTGCATGTACCTTGGGGAATAAGCCATTTTGACATAACTTGTTAGCAAAATCAGAGAAAGTAAAATGACCATTGAAGAATTGAACAATAACCAAAGATCAAAAACTGAGCACAAATGAATGGCTCAACTCATGAGAAGAATGGGTAACAACATGCAGAGAGAAGAGAAATCTATGGAAAGAACAGTTGTCATAGAGAGAAGAAGACAATTAACTTCCTTATGTTTGCATCTTATAGAGATAACTTGCCAATTACCAATTCAAGTTAAGCCACCGTCAACCTCGAACCAAAACAATACAGTGGGAATCACGAAAGTTAATAATTAATTAACTTCCTCACGGAACAAGTCTCAAGTCTGCCACAGACTTTCATCACATACAAAATCAGATATCCTCGTAGAGACTTGAGACTAAAACCAGCATACCTGTCATAGTTCCTGTCATAATCAGGATCCTTGCGGTCCACCTCACGATCCCGAAATATAGCCACCCGACTGTTGGATTTGTGCCTACCGATAGGTTCCTTTTCTCTGCTTCTAGCTGATGCACTGCTAGATGTAGCTGAGTCAGTTAATCCCCTAACACTGTTTGCTTCATTGACTCCTGGCAGAGCCTTCTCTTCCATCTTGGATAAAGCCAAGGAGTTATGCTGGGAATTATCTTGAAACCTTGGTCCAGTTTCTCTTGGTCCAGTTTCTCTTGGTCCAGTTTCTCTCAGTCCAGTTTCTCTTGGTCCGGTTTCTCTCAGTCCGGTTTCTCTCAGTCCGGTTTCTCTCTCTCTCAGTCCGGTTTCTCTCGGTCCGGTTTCTCTCAGTCCGGTTTCTCTCGGTCCGGTTTCTGGTTTCCCAGCCAATCCAGCATTGAAGTTGTTAGAGTTAAAAATCCGAGCACGAGCCCTATTATACTCCTCTTTCCTTTCCTCCACACTCTTGGCACTGTTTGACTTCAAAGAATTTGAGTTACCCGAATTTGCATTTGGAAACCGCTTTGAGGTCTCTGTTTAATTGCAACCTTCATGACACCAGTGTCCTGAGAAGGTAAATTAACTGGGATATCTGCCAATCGTATTGGGAAAATCCTACACTCGGATGTCTTGCTAACAATGATACGGGAGTTTGAGGCATCGGGCAAATTAGTGTCAAGCAGAACCATGGACTGCAAACCGTAATGCTGTGCAACACGGTGCGCAGCCAGCCGTAGATAAGACGTAGGCAGCTGCTGAAATTCCATCTGCTTTTGCATTGGATCTCGAATAAATTTCTCCACGTCTTGCTCCATACGGAGTACTACAAAGGACAAAGGATAGAGATTCTCGTTACTATTGAGATGAGGAGCTAAAATCAACCCGAATAAAGACAGAAAGATCCCACACCATCCTTCTCCAATATTCCAGCAAGACCATGGTTAAGAATAACAAAGTGATGATACCACTTTGTCTATCAATTATCTCCAAACAATCCTAACATCATATCAATTGAAAATCTCAGAGACAACATCCTTGAAGGTTCAAACTTTACGAATACAGATAATTGCTGAAGCGCATAACTAAGTGTTTAGAACACTGCATTGAAGGGGGGACCTGTGTCCACAGAATGCAAACTCAACCCAGGCACCTGGGCTTCCACCGAGTTTCAAAGCCATGCCCCCACTATAGGAAATAAGCACAATTTAGTTGAGCCACACAATAAGCGCCACAAATTATACAGAGACGCGCGCACCAAAACGGAAGGTCTAATATAGCAAAGCCATAATCGAGGATGCATTACTTCAACGAGCAAACTCCACACAAACACGCTACCATCCCTACACCGAAGCTAAAAAAAAAACCGGAAAAAAGAAAAGAAAGAAAGGAATTTTAAGAAAAGAAGGAAAGCGATGACTCACTGGAAAGCCTCTCCCGAGGATTCTCCAGAGCCTCCCGGAGGAACTGATCGACCTGGCTCAGAGCATCATCCGTGACCTTCTCCGGAGGCGCCGACGGCGAGGTGGCCGGGGGAGCCGACCCCGAGCCGCCGCCGCCGCCGCCGCCGCCGCCGGGGTCCTGGGCGTTCGGCTCCTTGGCGGAGAGCAAGAGCCGCCTCATGGTCTCGTCCACGTCGGCCACCTCCCACGACTCGGGAGCTACGGCGTCCTCCGCGGGGCCCTCCATCGTCGGCGACGCGGAAATTCCCGGGCGGCGATCGGAGGAAGAAAAAGGGCGGAGGGGGGCAGCAGCAGCAGCAGCAGCAGCAGCAGCAGCCGCAGCGATCGCCTAGGGTTTCTTTTACCGGGCGGGGGGCGGCATCAGGGGAGCGGAGGGGCGGAGGAGGTCCGGCGGTCCATCGGGAGCTCGAATCGGAGGCGAATTGCGGGAGAAGCTGTAGAGAGAGAGAGAGGGAGAGGGAGGGAGTGAGGAGAGAGAAGGGAAGGACGGAGTTAGGGTTTGTTTGGGGGGTGGGGGAGCTCGTTTTGACGAAGACGATTCTTGGTGTGGTGTGCGCGTGGATTGGGGAGAGAGAGAGAGAAGAGAGAGAAGGAGAAAAGAAAGAAGGGAACTTTTGGGTTAGCTGGGTGGGTCGGGAACCGGGAAGGGAAGGGAAAGAGGCGAAAGCGTGTGTGCAGATATTCTGTCCCACGTGGCAGGAATGTTAATTCTTTTTTGTGGCCCGATATTCGCGAGTCGGGTCAAAATCATCCTCACTTCTCCCGTCCTATCCTCGCCCCCCCCGGACGTTCTCCCGTCACGTAATGAATCAAAATTCAAATAGGGGCTAAAATTTATTTTTAAAAAAACATACATATATATATATATATATATCCAAAAGTTTTGTGCCAGCAATATATTTATCTTATTGAGAAAAATCTCAAATTAATATGCCCATGCCATACCTCTAACTAAATTCATAACTAGTGCATCAATACCATGTCTACTTAAACTGATTTTCTCATCACAAAAAATTAGGGATTTTGACAAATTTTCGAAACCTAGTCAGAGCTCTTAAACCAAAATTTATAGATTTCGGCAGATTTTTAAATTAAGATTGCGATAAATTTTTTGCTTTTTTTTCACATGAAAATTAGTTTATGAGTAGTTATGGCAACAATATGATAGTTTGGGATCTATTGCGGTGCGAAAGTTGGTTTGAATAAATGTTGCATGGATACTATTGATTTGGGATTTTTAGCGTGAGTAAATAAATATATATAATACAATTTGTACAGTGTTATCATATTCAAATGTTTCCTTGTTTTGTATGATGCTGTTATTACATTGCCAAATAGCAATATCTATTTACTCTCTCTAGATATATACACATCATACACAATCCATTAAAATGCTATCTTATCTTTGATGGTTAATAAATACAATAGCATCCGATTGCCAGATGCCTATCTTTCTACTAAGAAAGTGGATTTCGTGCACTCTAAGTAATTGTGTCTTTCTTTTCTTGCTATACATTTATTCGTCATCGGATTATGTACTGCAGTGGCATTTTGAACATTCATTTGAAGAAAGTAAAATATTCAATTTGTAGTTGACTTGCTTGCTGGGAATTATAATTACTATCGATCTCGATTATCTTTTCCCAACGCTTCTTGACCATACAATTTATCTATAATTCATCACTTTATTTTTCTAAAGCTAAAAGGAATACTTGTCACGATGTAACTTTCCATACAATTTAAACATCAAATGAATGGATAATTTAACTTCAGATGATGTACATGGTAACACATAACTAAAACTCCTAGTACAAAAAATATTCCTTTGCTTTTGTTGTGCACTCTAATTTATCTTTAAAAGAAAAAGGGCCTTGAACTTGACCAATGTGTAAAGTATTTTTAGGTTAGCTTTGAGCTTTGTAAATGAAAGGTCTATCCGTAAAGCAAGAGATCTACTAATCACTTGGTCTCGATACACGAGAACATGATAACATTCAATGAGTAATGTGACATAATATTTTAAGGAATCGCTATAATTCTAAAAGTGCCGATAACTCGATCCACGAGAATAAAATATATATTGACCTTATTTACATACTCGTAATAGGATAATTCAATAAAGAAGGAATACAACATGCATTTTAGGTGATTCAAGTACTTGTAACCCAATCCATAATCTAACATGGTGACCATTTCATCTTTTGTGAGCACATATCATAACATAAATTCACGTTCACATTAAAAGCCACGATGGGATTGAAGTTGAAATACTAGGTGAAGAATGAAGAAACGCGTTCAAGTAATGGGGTGATAAGTAGCTTATTCTGGGCAATTAAAATGAAGATATAGCTAACATTTGATGATATTTTGGTAAATAAACAAGGAAATTAATATCCATTTTATATATTAATAAATGAGAAAAGTATTTTGAACCCATCAAATTGTTAAGGAAAACTATCAGATGTTAAGAAAATCTCAATTTTGTAAATTTTTACTTTGAAAATTATCCAATACACATTTTAGAACATATCGGTGCCCACTTATGGTTACTATGGCAATAAGTTTTCATCCTCTTTTAATATAATCAAATCTTATATATATACACACACTCTTTTATATATATATAAATCTACACAAGTTGAAATTAGTAAAACACGATTTTAATTTGTTTTCTTAACGTATTGGCTCTTCATAATTTTATAACCCTCAACAAAATCTCATTTTGAAAAGCCAAGGACATGAAAAGCCTGATTTAAATTTTCCATAAACGTTATTCAAAACCCTGATGAATTGATAATTATCTCAATATACTAAATATTATCGGTTAATAGATAAAATTCCCGGATATCACACCATTATCCCATTGCAATTTAAACAGTTTAAGTGTCCAAAATGTCTATAATTTCCGTGTACAAATTGGAGCTGACTTTGTTGAACAACTCGAGTGAAATAATTCATAAGAATCTTTAAAAAAAAAAAAAAAAAGAACAATTGTTTTGCAAGCGCGAGAGCCTGAAGAGCGAAGGAGAGAAGCGTATATAAACAGCAGAAGAACCTCTCGCCCTTCTTCTTCCCCCAAATTTCTCAGGCAAGCTGTTGCAGAGAGAGAGAGAGAGAGAGAAGATGATGAGAGGAATCGGCAGATTGATAGGGCAATCCCTATCCCGCCGGCAACGGAGCTCCCCCTTCCGCTCCTCATCCCGCCGCCTCATTTCGTCCTCCGCGGCCTCCTCCCCTCTCCGGCGATCGGCGCTGCTGCTCCCCGGTCCGGCCGCATCGAGCCCTCCTCTCTTCTCCCAGAAATGGAACCCCTTCGCAGGTTCGTCGCCGGCCTCCTTTGATCCCGCAACGTAACCGCTCCGTTCGATCCCCCTGCCGCCGCCGCGAAACGGGGCGGCGTCGGGTCGTGCTCCGCGCGATAGGTTTTTCCGTTTAGTTCCGGCGTCCCGTCGAAACGCACGGCTTATTGAGCTTTGGTTTTTTAGTCTCGTGTTGATCAGGGCACCGAATTACTTTGCTCCGGTAGTCTAACTTTCGTGCCTGAATCTCTGTCCGGTGGGATCGTTTTTAGATGGATTTGTACGCGTAGTTTCTATAATCGCTAGCGGTTATATGTTGCCCGAGTCGATGTGTTCGAGCTTCGTAGTGAAGATCGTCTGCTACGTGACGGACGAGGCATGTGGGTGCCTCATAAGTTGAGAGACGTAGTTAATGTTTGAAGATGATTTTGGTGAATGCTTTGCTTTGAATTTGCGTCTTGCGAAAGAGATGAGGTATGATTTTGAGCTTTTCCATTCTACCTGCCACTTTGTTGCAGTGCAGAGGAGGAGCATGTTCATCCAAACTCAGTCCACTCCCAATCCAATGTCGCTGATGTTCTACCCTGGGAAGCCGGTTATGGAAGTCGGCAGTGCAGATTTTCCGAATGCTCGCACTTCCATGAATTCGGCACTAGCAAGAGCCCTCTTTGGCATCGATGGTTAGCTGCTCTTGCTTCATAAAAGGTTATAATAATGAAGCATTTTTCAGTTGTGATGGTCCCAGTAAGGCTGATTAATTTGCCTTTTCGTCTTTTTATTGCAGGAGTTACTCGAGTTTTTTATGGATCGGATTTTGTGACTGTAACTAAGTCCGATGATGCCTCTTGGGATCTTCTTAAACCTGAAATATTTGCTGCTATCATGGATTTCTATTCTTCTGGGCAGCCATTATTTCTAGACTCGCAAACTGCATCTGCTATGGACACAGCTATACATGAAGTATGTGGTCATTTATAATGTTTGGACCTTCTTTTGCATCCCTCTATTGTCTCTTCTGGAGTGATTTTCATCAGAATTCTTCTCTGTTTCTTGGGATCTTTTGTCTGTTTGTTATTATCAAATATTGATCTTTATCCCTTTAACATGCTGTCTATTAATATAAAATTGCTCCTTTCCATTGTGGTTGTCTGGGCAGTGATGGTGTTGGGATGGATTTAAATACCCCTATCATTACCTGCCTTTTCATCATAAGTTGAGATTTTCACTTTTCAAATGCAACCCTCTGTTAGATCGATTGAATTCTGTCTATATTCATTAAACATCACGGAAACTTAGACAAGAGGATATGGAGTTTTCAAAGGCACACACAAGTATTGTTGACAGCAGTGTTAGTTAGAGTTGACCTACTTGGTTTTTGAAAGGCCAATCTGGTGTATAAGATTGGCAAGTTGGTATTCCTCAAGCCTGTGGAATTCTTCCAAACTATGTCCGTGACTTATCTTAGTATTCAAAATTATCTTTCAGTTATAATGGAAAAACCAAATATATGGTGTTAGAGTTGACCTACCTGGCTTTAGAAAGGCCAATCTGGTATATAATATTGGAGTTGGTATTCCTTGAGCCTGTGGAATTCTTTCAAACTATTTCCGTAACTTATCTTAGTTGTTAAAATCATCTTTCAGTTATCATGGTAAACCCAAATATATGGTGTCTGCTGAAAGCGTTTTGTGATACATGGCAGTCCTTGGTATCTCTTTATGAATACCAATTTTGTTTTCTCAAGAATATCTGAAGAAAGAATGGTTTTCTACTTGTCATTGGTTGCTTCTTTTATTTTGCTTTAGCTTTCATTATCTTAAGCTCTGCATGTCTATGAATGTGATGTCTGAACACTTGAGACTCAGAGATAGCAATTTCAATGAGAGCTAAGGTATGATTATGGTTTGAAGGTATCATGAAACTAGGTCTATTGCAAAAACATGTTAGATGTTCTTATGTTTTGCAATGTTGTTTTACAAGTGTGTAGGTTAGCACTTGTCAAATTATATGGTATACGGAAAAAAGAATATGGTGCATTTGGAAGGAATGCTACCAAAGATCGTTCAAGGGTTTAGAATCTTTGCTTGCTTTTGTCTTGTAAAAATTTATATCCAGCTTTGGACATCTCAGGACCCGTTTGGCAATGTGCTAAACAATGTTTGATTCTACTCTTTTGTTTTCCGGAACAAAAAAAGAACAAAAATTCATTTGGTAACTTTTTTTGTTTTCAGTAATAGATTTGGAACAAAATCAAGAAGTAAAAAAAGTTTTTTTTTTTTTTTTTTGTTCCGAGAATAACTCTAGAATCAAGCATTTTCTTCTTCTTCTTTTTTTTTAAAAATATCTTTTCTTTTCTCTTTTCCTTTTCTTCTTCTTCTAGCTAGTCGCTAGCCTCAGCGATGGTTGGTGGTCTCATTGGAGCCTCGTCAGTTGAGGCTCGCCTGCTTTAGGTGAGCTTGGCCTCGCCTAGCCACCGTGAGGTCGACCTCACCATGGTTGGGCGTGGTCGAGCCTTGCCAGCGGTTGGGCGATGCTTGGCCTCGCCAGAGGTCAGCGATTGACAAGAGGAAGAAGAAGAAGAAAAAGTGAAAAAGAAAAAAAGGGAAGATGTAATAAAATAATTTAAAAAAATTTTAAGTCACAAAAAAATTTGAGGGTTATGCTAAATGCATTTCTATTATGGACATAAAATTTTTGAACATTTACCAAATGCCTTCGAATGCTTAGAAATTCGTTCTCTGAACGGAATTTAAAAAAAAAAAAAAAAAAAAACCATTTTTGAATAGAAATTTTTCTTGGGAGCAAAATGGTTACCAAACGCACTCTTACTTTGACTTCTCATAGTCTTTTGATGTTTTCGTTTGTTTTTTGCTTTTCTTTACTTCTTTCTCTCTTCATACATTTCTAATGTACTTGAATTGTTTGTTTTAATAAAATGCTTTACTGCCTATGAAAAAATTATTCTGACTTATGATAGTCTTTCTCTGGAATGCTATGTAAACTTGTCCTTGTGTCCTTTTGCAGGATGACTCAGAAACTGTTGCCATGATCAAAGAATTGTTGGAGACTCGCATTCGACCTGCGGTGCAAGATGATGGTGGAGACATTGAGTATCGGGGATTTGATCTGTATATCTCTCCTCTTCCTCTTCTTTGCTCTTTTCTACAAAAAAAAAAAAATAAACAGACTACTTTCAGACATTTGTAATGTTCTATCAGCAAGGAGATAATGCGGATCTGTGTTTTACAGGGATACTGGTATAGTCAAGTTGAGGATGCAAGGGGCATGTAGTGGCTGTCCTAGCTCTTCGGTCACCCTTAAATCTGGGATTGAAAATATGTTGATGCATTACGTGCCAGAAGTAAGTTTTGCTTCTCTGAATATGTTCTACTTTGTAATGTGTGTGCTTGTTAGTGAATTTAGAGCCTAGCATGCTTACCATCACTGTGAGGTCATTTGTTAAGATCCACGTGCATAAAGTTCCTTTATCTGATCAAACATCTGGGATGTGGAGCTTACTGGATACTAATGAAAAGCAATTTCTTTCCCTCATGGTCTCCCCATAGCTAGGGGACATATTTCTCGTTCACAATTAAGACCAGGTGCTCATACCCAACAATGGAAAGAAATCAGACTTTGAAACTAAGACAAAAATGCTTTTAAGCATCATTCAAATCAAGAAAGTCCAGTCCGATTGAAGAATCTAAGGGAAAAGGATTTTGCCCTAAAGCGGGCTGATTGTTGTTTCGGGGGCACTCAAAGTAGTTCTTAGGATAGGCTGCGATTTTACACCCGGAGGGAAGGTGGGATCGGTTTGCAATGGACCATAGCGAACTTCTCTAGGAGGTCTTTTAGTCTACTTCTGTTGACAGAAGAAGATCCCGGACTTGGTCTCTTTCTAATCCCATAATGTCTTGGTGGTGAAAAACCTCCCGACGGAGCAAAAATAAATCCTATCCAAATAAATTCAAAGAAAAGATTCTCTGACTAAAGTACTCCTAGTCGATACCCAGTATCTCCCTTATATAGGGGGAGTTTGGGCCATGCATTCGAAGATCTTGGGAAACTCCATTGGAAGGGTGGGATAGAGCTCAAAGACAGGCTGAGGGCTGAGAAGGACAGACGAGACAAAGAAGCCTTCCGTTGATTGTACGTTTACACTTCGTTTAAGCAGCTTCACATTAGTCATTCCATTCCTTCCGGAAAACCTAGAACGTGCAGGCCTACCTAAGAATAGAGAGGGTACTTTCTGATTTGAAAATTAGGTTCTATTACGATGTATATGATGGGATATAGTTGAAGAGGAAATTGAAGTATCTTAAATTTAAGAAGTGGAAAAACTGATCCTTGCTTTTAGAATCTTCTTTCACCAGTTAATGCAAGGAATGCATGTTTGTTTATGTAATTTCCCTTAATTTTCTATATTGGCTCACTGCATACCCTGGAATTTAGAAATGTCTAGGGCATGTCATCCTTTTGGGTTTCTGTTTGCATATTGAATTAGATATTGTGACTAAAGTGAAATATCTGAAGTTTGTGATGTACAGATTTAAAGAGGTAATGGGAAGTGGTCTGTCATATACAGAAAAATGGCATTTGCAAACCGAATTATGGTGTGGGGTTTGTAGTACTTTGTCTCCATTCCTCTTTGAAGGCCTCTTCTTGAGTTTTCTTGAGTTAGAATGGTCCTAACACTTGGGTCTAATGAACATTTAATGGCTGATGAATTCTTTCGTTGTACCGTGCTGACATTTTAGAACCACAGACCTGTTTGTCTGATAGAAGTGGTAATTCTGTCTGAAGAATTCAAGTCAGTGTCAAAATGTTTCTGATCACTTTCTATATGTGTGATGACCAGTGGACGTGTTTGGAGGTTATTTCATGTTAATTACAGTGAATCAGACGTGCATAATGCCGTCTGCTTTATTTCTTGTAGGACATAATTACTTCATGTTGTAATTTATGTATCTTCGTAATCTACATACAAATGATTGGACTGCACGAATGGTCTTTTCTTGCTTGGACTGCATAATCTGCATAATTACTGTGAATCAGTAGTTTCCTGTTGCATTCTGCTTTTGCTTGGCTTGCTCATGTAGTTGCGCTGCGTTCACAGGTCAAAGGTGTCGAGCAAGATATGGATGCCGAAGATGAAGAGCAAGCTTTAACTGGGCAAATGGAGTAAGTTGATGCGTCTTTTCTGGTCCTAATTATAAAACCGGGGATGAGAGCCAAAGAGGTATTTGGTGCTCGATGTAAAGTAAAAGTAGCAGTTTTGATCATCCTAATCTCATGGCTGTAAGATTATTGAGGGCATAATGAGGTTAAGGCTTGTGCCTGTATACTTGTGACATGGAACTGGATGCTTGTTTATCGTGCACGAGTTGGAAGCGGTTGTACTATTTCAGTTCCAGCACTCGTTTCCATCATCCTCTGATCATGAATTGATTGAGACTATTGAATCGTTGCCAAGAATTGGCGTCTCTTTCCCTCCTTTCTCTTTCTTTTTCTTTGATTATCTCTCCTTTCCGGTTATCATATTCGTCTTCCCTTTCTATGGTTCTTGGCAGTCTTTTTTGACGCTCCCTTTGTCCTACACCAGTCGACTATGCGCTAGTTGTGGCAGATCCCGCGTGCTGATTTTTCTTTCTTGGTCCCTTGCTAACGGTCTCATTCTGATGCGACGCCTTGAATAAAATTCTATCGAAATGTAGATGATGGGTCGAAACACTCATATGCTAACCGGGACTCTTATGCGGGTCATGCTGAAGGCGCTCCTAGTACTTTTCGCGTTGGATTTACGCGATGTTCTGCCGAAACACGTAGGATTTCGAAAGGGTATTCAAGCAAGCGACTGCGAAATCGGAGAAACAGATCTAAAATTAGTGAAGTTCAGTCGGCTTCAGAAGTCCCATGCATCGGAAATGACAATAATAGAAGGAACAATCCACTAGAGATACATGTTTCTTGGAGTGCTAACCAACCTCTTGCTTCCCGAAGGAAGTATGGGCCGCCCTTTCATTATCTTTTTGAAAATTATCCAGTGGCTGAATGCTTTTGCGCTTCAATTGCTTGAATCAGAGTCCTTTTCCAAAGAGAAAAAACAAATTAGATAGTGACAATATGGGCCACTAAGCCCACAAAGTCCAACCCGTAACACATGTCCGGATGTTAAAAGACAAATTCCAAGTAGATCGAATTTGACCTCGCATCGTGCGATCTAACTTTTGTGTGCAAATTCATTTGTCTCGTTCCAATTTAAATTGCACTAACTTCCAATACCACCCTTCTTTCCAATGAAAAAACATGCAAAAAGAAAAGATGAACTAACTTCCAACGCATAGAAAAGTCTCATCGGCCGGCTTCAACCAACTTGAATATATCCTCATGATGGTCTTCATATTCGTCCTATCACTTTCTTGTTTTAATTGGCATTCGTTTCATCGCCTAGATGATGAGTTTTGTTTTCTTAAATCATCCCGATTGCTGTAGACCTTGCAAAAACCCTCTTTTTTTTTTCTTTTTTTTTGGGGTTCCCAGTAATTTTAATATCTTATTCCACTAAAATCTTAATATACTCTCCTTTTTATGAATCCTTTCATAAAACATGAGAGTGTTGCTCCTTGCGTATGCTCATCCTTGCGCCACATTGTAGATGGGAGAGGATTTAGGAGTGTTGTTATTCACAACTCACAAGCAAAGCCCGACTCCGTGACAATGGACCATTTAAGCGCTCATTTTAGGAGCTTGGTTCCATAAAACAAGTCAGAGATAATTGTCCAAAAAGTCATAAATTATTGTATGGTGACCAATTCAATCATAAAATTTTCAATTTGATTCATTTAGTACTAAATCATTTAGTTAAGAATAATATTACGGAGAAGAGGAATAGGAAATTATGTATATTTTGATATATAATAATGAAAATTATATCAACCTAAGATTTACCTAATGTAATATTTATCAATCAAGATATGCACAATCAAGGAAGATATACATGCAATTTTGAAAGGAAAATATCCTACAAAAAATCTTAAGAATCTCTAACATAGTATCGTTAATATCTCCTCAAACTTAAAGTGACTTCAAAGAAGTGAACTGGGTTTGAATCGATATCAAAAAATGTTGCGAAAAATTGCTTCTTCAATGAAACCGCATGGCATGGGGCTCGGTGGATTTGTGATGGGGCAATGGGTGAGGTGGTGTCCTCCAGGTCTAGCTCATTTGAGGGTAGTAAGTTTGCTGATGGTGTTATCTTCTCAAAACGACACAAAATGTTAAGAAATTTAGGGTAAACAACAAGCGGCTAATGCGGCTGACTTGTGAAATGGTAACCGAATGTATTTAATGATTTTTCAACGTAATCATTTTGGCTAATTTTGATCGGAAATTGTTAATGTGAATAATAGTCATTCTACATAACACAGCTGGCATTGATCGGACCGCCACATCAGCAATTTCAATTAAAATTAATTGAAATGATCACATTGAAAAATCATCAAAAATTTTAGGATTAAATCAACTGAATTAGAAAGTTTAGAATTGAATTGATCATCGTACAATAAATGTAGGACTTTTCAAATAATTTTCCGCTACAAGTCGGATCGGGTTCATTTGCCGATCCCACAAGGGCGTCGCTTTAGCGAGGAAGCTCAAACAAAGCTTGGCTTTCAAAAAGGCGTGTAGACTGGATCTCCATAGCCGCCTTAGAGCTTAAGGTAAGAGGCCACCAACCCTTGAAACTAACATCATTTGCTCTTTAAACTTTCATGCGAAATATTCCTTCTTCTTCACCTTTTTCGATTTGTCAAAAGAAAAAGGTACTTACTAACTATTCCACCTTATGAGCAAACGAAGATAAATTTCAGTTAGCAAAGGCTATATTCCAAAGAAGGTGGGTAGGAATCTTCAAAAAGGTCCAAGGAATATCAACATCAAAAGACATACATCGCAATCTGATTGGTGCACTCTGTAGCATCTATCTATCCACATGTATATCCGATTACCACTGATGTATCGCTATCTTATCGGGGTTTCCTTACTATTTTTTAATTGAACAAAAGGTAATTTATTAGCACCGATAATGACCACAATAGTTAAAAAAGAATTAGCAAGATATGCTTTTCAATGCTTAGTTGAACAAGCAAGTCAAATGACCGTCGCTCTTACGCAGAATTGCCCTTTTTTGTGTCGGGACATGTTCGAACGATAAATACTCAAACAGATCGATCTGCTATACGCACGAAGGCGCGATGTGTTTAGAGACGTAAATTTGAGGAGAATCGCCTCGGAGATTATAATATTAATCAAAAGGATGAGCTGCCTACCGACAAATGGCGTGAATCGGTCTTCTCTTCGACGGAAAATCAAATTGAGTGGTAATAACATAAGCCACTATATGCCGGCAAATCTAAGGTATATCATAAGTCGGGATGCATGATGAGTTTCAAGTAGATTGAAGATTGGATTTGTATCATGAGGTTTGATTTCTATTTAAAAATCATTTGTCTCATGGGATATATACTGTTGTAACTTTCAACAACCACCCTATTCTCTAATAAAAAACCCAAAAAAGAAAAAATAAATAACTCCCAACACTTCTTAAAGTCTTGTCTAGTCTCTTGATCGGCTTCACCAACTTGACGATTCTTGTGAGAGTTATCATATTCATACCATTACTTTTTTTTTTCTTTTATTTATATTAGTTCCATTGCCTGATCAAATCCTAATGAGTTTTGTAGTATCAATTATTGCAACTATGTCAAACCTTGCAAAAACCTTTTGGCTGTGTTTGGCAGTCAGGATAAATTCGCGATAGGCCTACGTTTGGTGCTTGCTCAGGACAGAATAAAGTTGGATATAAGAGGAATATAGGCAAGATAATAATTATCCCATGGGAGAGGTGGGATAAAGGTGGATAGGATTTCTAATGTTCATAATAGGGAAGTTATTTTTCTCGAATAACAAACTTATTAAATTAACAAAATTGAAATTATATTTCAATATAAATAATATTTGAATTCTAATTTAAGAAAATACAAATTTATTTTTAATTAATTTTATTTTAATTTATATATTCAACTTTAATTCTATCTTATAATAAACATTCAATCTATAGATTAAATATTTATATTTATTATATATTTGAGGTATTTTTGTATTTTAGATATGTTAGTATGGTTTACTATTTGATAAATTTTTATTAAAGAATGATGATGAAAGGGAAAAAAGGAAATAATATAAAAAGATGAAAGATAAAATAAAAATAATTTGAGGAATAGTGTTATGAGAGATTTTTATCATCTCCATTTATGAACATTTAAGTTTATTTATATACATTTATAATGATATGCCGTTTATATTTAAAAAAATGCATATTACATAATGTGAATATATCTAACTTTAATATTGCGATTCACCAAACAATAGACATGATATAAAAAATCCAAGAATTTCATATCCTACCCTATCCAGTCTTATCCCAATTAGAAATCCGGACGACTAAACGTAGCATTTCTTTTTATGGTTCCTAGTGAGTTCTTATCTTATTCTCATCTTATTCTACTAGAATCTTAGCATATTTTCTCTCTTGTAATACTTCACAAAATATGAGAGTTCCGCTCTAAACGGGAGAGGATTTAGGCATGATGTTTTTTTATAAGCAAAGATCTACCTACTTCCGGACGGTGAATCATTTGAATATATATATTATAGAGTACTTAGGACTTCATCCACTTGTTGACCCCACAAGGGCAATTGCTTGCACACTGGATTTCCATAGCCCCTGTAGAGATTAAAGCAAAAGACCACCAATCCTTGCAGCTCATCATTGCTCACCATATCCACCTTTCTCCATCAATATTTTTTCGCTGCTCGCTAACGTGCGGAGGGGAGCAAATTTGTTTCATAAAAGATAAATAATTTTAAAAATATTTATTTAAACACGACGGTTATATTAAAGAATGAACAACGGCGAAAGTTTTTCAACATATATTATTATCGAAAACATGAAGACACTTTTCTCAATTGACTATTTCCATTCTAACGATCATTTTTTTTTCAAATATTTTTCAAATCATTTATTTTTCGCAAAATAAATATATCTTTGAGTTAGTAAGATTATTATTATTATTATTATTATTATTATTATTATTATTATTATTATTAAGTAGGCGGCAAGTGCGAGTCCACGAGACTGCGCACTGAAGTTGGGAATCCACAAAAAGTCCAGGAATATCAATATCAAAAGGCTATATAGTATATACATTGGCACTCAAAATTCACTCTATTCCAAAAGTAGAAGTCGATCTCAAAGCTTTGGGTAATATTAATTTTGCAATCTGATTGGTCAGACTTTGCAATACATATCTACATACGTCCAACTGAACGCCCATGCATCGTTATCCTATCGGAAATTATTTTTTTAGACAATGATAATTTATTTTTTCCTGATATATTCAATCTTCTTTGCCTTGCCAAGTTCTTGTCTAGTCTCTCGACCGGCATTTCCACCTGAGAATTCCAGTGAGAGTTGTCATATTCATTCCATTACTTATTTTTTTTTCTTTTCTTCATATTCATTTCATCGCCCAATTGGTTCCCAATGAGTTCTATAGTATCCTTATCGCAACTACGTTAGAACTTGCAAAACCCTTTTTCTTTTATGATTCCTAGCGATTTAATTATCTTATTATACTAAAATCTTAGCATATTTTGTCTCTCTTAATACTTCACGAAACATGAGAGTTTTGCTAGTCGCTGTTTTCGCATCTTCTCGCCACACTAAATGGGAGAGGATTTATGCGTGATGTTATTCATAAGCAAAGAACTACCCACTTTATGATTTTAAAAAAATTGCTGCTTGCCAACGAGCATAAGGAGAGCAAATTCAAAATTTATTCGTTTTGGCACAAAATGAATAACTTTAAAAATATTTATTTAAATACAATTGCTCCTTTCACTTATATAAAAGAATGAACAACACCAAAAGTATTTCAACAATATTGTTATTGAAAATATGAAAACACTTTCATCGACTGATTATTTTCATTCCAGTGATCATTTTTCTAAAAAAAATATTTTTCAACTCATTCACAAAATAAATATACTTTTTGTTAATAAGAATATTATTATTATCATTTTTTACCGAAAAAATATTATTATTATTTTTAATAAGCAGGCGGCGGGTGCAAGTCTACGAGACCGCGCACTGAAGTTGAGATTCGAACAGAAAAGGTCCATTAATATCAATATCAGGAGGCTATATGGTATATTCTTTGGCACTCGAAATTCGCTTTATTCCAAAAATGTCGATCTCAAAAGCTTTGGTAATATTAATTTTGGAATCTGATTGGTTAGACTTTGCTGTACATATCCACATATGTCCATAACGCCCATGCACATTATCCTATCGGAAATTCCTTTTTCTTTAAATAATAAATTTTATTTTTCTTATATATTCAATCTTCTTAAGTGTTCTGAAAGTTTTAAAAATTGTCATGAAAGTACAATCAAATCTTAAAATATTCAAAGAGTGCAATTAAATCCTAAAATTATTAAACTAACGATACTCGTCAAGTGGGTTCAATCAAGTGATAAAACTTGTTAGTATGTTCCATTTGTTAAGTTGTATGAAGTTTATGAAATGATTTGATTGCACTTTTTGAAAGTCTGAAACCTAAACGCACTTCATATACTTTTGTAACAAGTTTTATAATTTGTATATTTTGAAAATTTTAGGACTCAATTGTATATCCGTAATAAGTTTTCGGACATCCAAAACATTTATCCCTGATTTTATTGTTCATTTTGTTTGCCATCTATCTGAATCGCTGCTGGACCCATGTTTTAAATAAAATAATCGGAGAGCAACCTTTGGTAAAAGTTTTTTTCGCTGTTTGAGTCAAACACACGTTACTAGTGGAGCACATGCGTGTAGGAATGGGCAAAACGTCGCTCGTTCTATTAGCCTCCGCGCAGCTCGAAAGCGAAAGGCCACCGACCCTCGCAACGAATCATTGCTCTCCAAATCCTACTCACCTCATAAGCATAGTGAAGGCACATTCATGATTGTAGTTCCAAGGGAAATAAATACTGACCGACCTCGATTTTTGGTTCACTATACAATATGCGGCTAATAAATTTTTAATTTTTATTAAATCAATATTTAAAATATTCAATTTAATCCCTAAATTATATTAAAATATTCAGTATTATCCTTCGTTAAATCAATTTAAATGAAACCGCTTCCAATCCATTAAGTTTGAACAGTGGACCAACAAAAAATTACGATATGCAGTTTTTATGTAAAATAATTTTATGTGCTCAAATAATAATAAACATGTTAAAATCCCAATTTTTTCTTTTGCCATTTTGTTCAAGTAAATAGATAAAAAGATGGACAGGCCGACTCATTATCTTAAAAAAAAAAAAAGAATCCAATAGGTCATCAATTGAAGTCGATTTGTTGTTTGAACAAATGAAAATGATTGCATTAGATATCTATTAATAGTTCATGAATCGCACTAAACAAAATAAAAATTCGGAGACTGCACTACATGTGGAGTTGAATTCAGGATCCATTCGTGTCATTTTACCCGGAGGGGAAGGTGGTGGGCGGAAAGTTCACGAGACCGCGTCTTCCTGGGGGAACCTTCAAAGAAAAAGTGTCCAGCAACATGTTACGATGTCGAAAGACATCTACGTCGTACTCAACATGTGCTCCTGCTTTGTTCTGTTCTGGCCCCCCGCCCCCAAAGAAAAACCTCCAACAAAAAAAGAAGAAAGCCGCCTCGACTTTCTCGCCTTCTTTTTCAGAACGTTGGAAGTCCGTCTCTCAACATTTGGCATTATTGATATGCAATCTGATTATTTCCAAAAGTTGAAGTCGTCTTTGTATCTATCCCCCATAAATCCCAATTTGCATGGTTATCTCATTAGATATAAGATAATTTATTTACACTGATAATGACGCTACTAGTACTACCACCACTAATAATAATAATTTTTTGCTAGACATGTATTATTTTTGACACGTAAACAACTCAACACTCGTACTTAACACGAATCAAGTCAAACGATCTTTCTGGCTTCGTCGAACTTCTCATTCATAAAACTTTTGTATAAAAACGAATGATTTGAAAAATATTTTTTTAAATTGATCACTTATGTTACTTTAATGACAAAAAGAATCTAAGCGTGAATATATTTAATTGGAAACGTAAAAGATATAATCACATCATGGAATGTAAAATTTGATGAGACCATTGTCAAATATTCTAAAATCTTTACCAACTCATAATACATCATCAAATACGCCGATCGTCGTAACTACGTATAAAGAAATATACGGAGAGTTCACGGGAGCATTAGATTTAGAAACTTTGTTTGGCGATGGGGACGTCCGACCGATGCACGAAACGTCGTAACTTTCATTGAGACAGCCGCACGAAATGCGGAAATTTAAGCAAAATCCCAGGAGAAGATACCGTTCTCGGCTTGCCCAATATAAAAGGGCAAAAGGAAAGGGCAAAAAAAAGCAACCTCATCATCATCATCAGTCCCACACCCTCTGCAAAAGAGAGAGAGAGAGAGTTGCAGAGGCGAACATGGAGAGAACACACGCCGGCGGGTAGGCGGCACACGAACGCCGACCGCCCCGCACGCGCCACCCCGCGCTCTCCTCGCTCTCCTCGCTCGCTCCCTTTCCCACCCCTCTATTTATGCTCGCCCTCCACCTCTCACCACCAACCGCTCCCTGTCGCCATCCTCATCATCACCATCATCACCACCATCACCGTCTTCGTCCTCATCCTCTCTCGAGCTTTCTCGAGAATCCGATCGCGCCGCGTTCCGGTCATTAGCTTTTTGCGGGAACCCTGAGAAATGGCGGTGGAGAAGAGGAACTGCGGTAGAGGCGGAGGAGGAGGAGGAGGAGGAGGAGGAGGAGGGTGGAGGGAGCTGAGGCCGCTGGTGCAACTGCTGCTGCCGCTCTGCGTGCACTGGATCGCCGAGGAGATGACGGTCTCCGTCCTCGTCGACGTCACCACCTCCGCCCTCTGCCCCGGCCAGTCCACCTGTTCTCAGGCCATCTACATCAACGGCATCCAACAGACGGTACGATCAAACCCATCATCTCTCCCCTCTCTCTCTCTCTCTCTCTCTGCGCTCGCGATGCAGGGCGCGTCTCGGTTGCGTGATGACGCTACGCCTTTGCTCGATCCCGACGGCTCTGCGTCGTGCGACAATCTCGTCCGAATGGCTGCTCCGATGTGATTAGCGAAGGAGACGAGATCGCTCCCGATCGCGTGAACGGTCGAGATTTCGTTCGCGGGGAGCCGCTTCGCTCGTGGGCGGTCCGATCGTCCGCGCGCGGACAAAACGGGGCGATTCGATTCGGACCGATCGGCTCGCGACGCCGTAAGACGCCGTCGTGTCTTGGTTCGATGTCGTGTGCGCTTACGTCGTCGTGTCTTGGTTCGTTGTCGTGTGCGCTTCGAATGCGACGTGGATGGGTTTTTTTTTCTTACCAAGGTGACGACAGCGACGTCAGAGCGGGACGCTGAGAAGCTATCCGATTTACAGCTCGATCACGTGGTGTGCCGCAACAAGGAATAACCTTTGATCCGATTTAGTAAGATAAGATATTATTCAAGATTAAATTTGTTTAACGGAATACAAAAATGTGTTGCCCCATAAAAGAAAATAATATGTCGGCCCCGTGGGATGGATTTTGAGAATTTTGGGATCGGCCGACCAGGCGAAAAGTCCATCCGAAGATATAATCCACTAAAAATCTTAAATATCAGAGGTCGAAATTTCTTTCGGTCTTTACCGACTCACGTCGAGAAAAAGTAAGGATTTTTTATGAAAAATTTTCCCATTTTCTTTGTAAATCGAATTCACACAACTTTTGTCTATCTGAGTGCATGTATCTTGTCTATATAATAATGACTCAAATTAGGACGTCGGTCCAGACTCAATTCAGAGAAAAGTCTATAGAAAAGAAGGTAAAAATGAAATTATCTTATGGACCACATAGGAGAACTTGTTTTTTTTTTTTTTTTTTTATTTTTTATTTTTATTTTATTGTCAATGAAAGATGTGAGAAAATCAATCACTATACAACAAGGGCCAACGAGGCAAATCGGAGTTTTAACTGCCCAAAAGATTGTGATCAAACTTTCGTTTGCATTCTTTTTGATTACTTGATGTGATTGAGTACTCTTAAATGGACATTTCTCACTATAAGGACGAAGCATGCTCGATAAGTGTCGATGGTGCTTGATGATATTCGTTAACGCGAACGTTTTAAATGCGATTTTTCTTCCGGTGGTTTCAATCGGTCGGCAGCAATGGATCACTTCATCGTACTGTTTCTGGCTTTCCTTATACGGCAAAGGAAGTAATGAAAACGAGACTGCGGTGCGATGGACGGTTGATATCTTCGTCCGCCAGCCCGAACGTGGGCCAGCTTGAGCTTTTCTTAAAGAGCGGGCCTGTAAAAAAGCTCGTGAATTTCGCTGGAAATCCTGACTCGAAAGCTCAAAAGTTGAGAGAGAAAAGAATGTGGTCGAATTGTCCCACTTGCTTTTCCACCCACGAGGAGTGTTAAAGGCGAAGTTTTTGTGGCTGAATTCCACTAGCTAGTTTAGCCAGCTCCTTGCACAGACAGCTCCTGTTCATCGAGCGGGCCTGTTCAGGAACCTTTTGTTTACATTGGCATTTCCATATTTCGTTCATTTGGGAACTTATTAGTGTTTTGGAATCTTGAGAATGATTCAGCGTTGGAACTGTGAAGTTTCGGCTTTTGATGCTCTTGGAAAGATGGCCTTGGGATCGGATGAGGTTAAACCGTATAGCGGACATGGTCGTAAGCTGGTTTACTTACCGTTTGCTTGTGCTTTCTGTTCCTGTTTTTTCAGGTCGTTGGGGTGTTCAAGATGGTGGTGCTTCCACTCTTGGGTCAGCTTGCAGACGAATGTGGGCGTAAACCAATGCTCCTTCTCACCCTGTCAACCACCATCTTCCCTTTTGGTAAGGATTGAAGTACATTCTTTAATATCACGACTTGCTTCCATGCGTTGATGCTGCATGCTGCTTGTAATGCTTGAACACCGTCTCTACTTTGCTGCGAGGTAGACCAAGGCAGTGTTACTTGTGAGTGATTCACCAGAACATAAAAAATGCTAGGATTGCATATTGTATGATGTCGTTGTCTCTTCAATTGAATTTTGATCTTTCTTTTTCCTATGATAAATTGGCATGAAGGATAGTGAAACACTGAAACTTAGAACCCACATTCAATCTTGATCAGCCAAAAACTAATTAAAAAGATGATTCTTTTGCTGTATTTGTGTAACTTTTATCTAGTTATCCAGAATCTTGAAAGGAAACATCTTTCACTCAAATCAATGACCTGAATCTACACTCGTGCTCCAGCTCTTCTCGCCATGAATCAGTCCAAGGAGTTCGTGTACGCTTACTATGCGATCCGCACGGTTTCTTACATCATAAGTCAAGGCAGTATATTCTGCATTTCCGTTGCATATGCGGTAAGCATATTGTCGAGATTCTGCCGTTCTGCAAATTTTGGTATGAGGGTGTTGCAATTTACATGGTCTTTCCTTCTAGTAGGCCGACGTCATCGAGGACAGCAAGAGAGCTGCGGCATTTAGTTGGATAACGGGTCTTTTTTCTGCTTCTCATGTCCTTGGGAACGTGCTGGCTCGTTTTCTTCCGGAGAAGTACATCTTTCATGTATGATGGTACAACCTGATTTTTCACTTCATGAATGCGCTTTATGTACTGCTCGCCCTCATTATGCTGGTGCCTTTCTTCTTTCAGGTTTCCATAGCGCTGCTGATATTATGCCCAGTTTACATACAACTGTTTCTGCGTGAGACAGTAAAATCTACTCCAAAGCAGGACCAAGATTCATCAACTCTGGGTAAAATAGCCAAGGTTTTGCATAAGAGGTACACGTCAATGAGAAATGCAGCAACAATAGTAGCAAGCAGGTACATCACGCTGATCAGCCATATATTTATTACGAATCCCTTTATTGTCCTGAATAGTTCTGTTCTTGACCAAGTAATTTTCAATCTATCCACACCTCTGTATCTGTGGAAATCATGGTTATGTTGTGTCTGTGCCTAAAGGTTCTCATTTTTCTCTGCAGCCCTGCACTCAGAGGCATTTCTCTCGTTTCTTTCTTCTATGAGTTGGGAATGTCAGGGATCAGCAGTGTCTTGCTGGTAAGATTTATGTGGATCTTTCTCCAACGAATTTTCATCTTACTTTATGGTTTGATTTTCATCATCCTTATAAATGAGGTCTTTGTTGTTATTGGAATTGATAAATTCGTGCTTCGACATGGGGCTACACCCATTTGAACATTAGGGGAGAATGGTGCCTGGAGTGAAAGCAATGTATGAAGAAGAGGACTAGATTATAGGGAAATTCGGGAGCTAAGATTTCCTTAAAAGTCTAAATGCTTTGCTGTTTTATTGACACAGTACTATCTCAAGGCAGCTTTTGGCTACAACAAGAACCAATTCTCAGAAATCCTTATGATGGTGGGAATAGGTTCAATAGTTTCTCAGGTTCGTCCTTCTTGCATTTTGTTTATTTATCAGTTTGTTGCTAAGTTAGCTGGATTTGTATTCACAGCAATCGACGCCAGAGACAATTTTTTGACAGCCTTTTGACTAGGAAGTAACTGGACTCGGTATGCTTGCTTACATCTGATGCAGGTGGTGGTGCTTCCTCTAGTCATTCCTCTGGTCGGAGAGAAAGTGATACTATGCGCAGCATTACTCTCATCAATTGCATATGTAAGTCAATTTGGATCTGTGAGTGTTCTACCCCGTTTCTAAAAGGCCATAAAATAATTGCCTCGTTGGATGGCTTCCTGTGCAGGCACTGCTATATGGATTTGCATGGGCACCATGGGTATGTGCTCCTTTCTGAAATTGATGAATTTGTACTTTTAGCTCTCCCAGGAAGTAAAAGTTCATCACTGAAAGATGATAATTTTCCATGATGCAGGTACCTTATTTGAGTGCCTCTTTTGGAGTCATCTACATACTTGTCAAACCCTCGGTTAGTGCTTTTACTTTTAATTTACATTTCATCCTTTGTTAATAGAACATCTTTCTTATTGTCTGATTGTCGTGTCTGTCAACCTGTCTTGTGCAGACGTATGCTATCATTTCAAAAGCATCAACTTCCGCTGATCAGGTGAGAAACACTTCTCAATCTAATTGTGGCTTTAGATTGCTGTTTGATTTCAGAGAAAACTTACACGACTTTCAATTCTTCGTTAAGCAGCATATGGAACTTAAGAAATCTTAATTGAGAAGTGAATCTATTTGCTAGGGAAGGCATTCGTGACTTAGTCAATGGATAACTCACCGAGTTTGAACTGTTGTGCTGGTGATAAATTATGCATAACCTTCATAGGTGAGTGACTGAAGGTCTTACGAGAGATACCTGTGTGCATGCAGGGAAAGGCGCAGGGATTCATTGCTGGTGTGCAGTCCATAGCGAGCTTGCTGTCGCCTCTCGCCATGAGTCCATTAACTTGTAAGATGCTTTTCTCCCGACCCTAAATTTTTCCCAAGTAATGCAGGAACGACTGCATTTCCTTCAGTGGCTAACTCGATATTACATTGATGACCAGCATGGTTCATCTCTAAGAGCGCCCCCTTCGACTGCAAGGGCTTCAGCATCGTCTGCGCATCTATCTGCATGGTAAAGCCTCAACCCCCCTCTCTCTCTCTATGTACAAAAGTCTGTTGCTAGGTATACACAAACATCCCCGCTAACAATTAGAGCTGGTTTGCGATTGCAATTTGCATCAGGTAATAGCCCTGTGCTACGCCTGCATGCTCAAACCGGAAGAGAGCCCGAGGCAGGACACGCCCGACCCAGAGGACAACCTGGAGGCTCCGCTCCTGCGCGACGCCCAGTGCTCGAGCTGAGGATAAACTGAACACCCCCAACTGTACAGCCACATTAGTAGTCTTCTCTGTAGAGAGGAATGTGTACACTATAATTTGTACATGGTCCTAGAGTGCTATAATAGCAACCTCTGCCGTCAATTTTTGCTGTAACTTCCATCCTTCCCTTTTATTCTTCCTTCTCTCTATCTACTGAGAATCTTCCTTCGGTCTAGCGTCAACTCCTGATTCAACTTCAGTTTTTGCAAGCGTTCCTGTCCGAAAATTATCATTCTTTTCTTGGCTGACGTGGATAATGAACGAACCTGCCAAAAAAAAAAGGTTAAAAAAAAAAGATTGAAGGCAAAATCGCGCGCGCGCACAATATCTATCTCCAGGAAAGAGAGAGAGAAGATTTTCATTGGTTCTGAATGTCGCCGTAGTCCGGCAGCCATGGACGCTGCTTCCTCCGCCGTCGCCGTCGCCGTCGCCGCCTCGCTACCGCCCAAACGGCCTCGCGACAAGACTCTCTTTCTACCCCGGCGCACCGTCTCCGCCGCTTCTTCTTCGTTCAGCTTCAATCTCGCTCTCTCTCCTCGCCGCCGTCTCCCCTCTGCCTCCGCCTCTTCGACTTCAGCCTCCTCCTCCTCATCTCCTCCCCTCCCTTATCTCTCTTCCGATTCCGTCTCCCGGGAGCTCCGCCGCTGGCTGGTCTCCACCGACGCTCCTCCGGCGGGGCGGGATTCGAAGCCCGAGGTCGTCGATTTCTACGTCGGCGTGCTCCGGAGAGTTCTCGGCAGGTGACGTCCATTTTCTCGCGCCTCTTAACTTTCGTCGCGGTGCGGCTCGCTTTCTGATGCGGTGTTTTGGCTTTGATGATGTGTGGGCGCGGGGGTTTTTGGAACAGCGAGAGGGATGCTCAGATGTGCATGTACGACGCTTCCCGTGAAATCCCCTTCGGATTTCGTTGCGAGGTCGATGAAGATACGGCTCGCCAGCTCGCCCGTGCGTTCCTTTCATTTCTTGCCTCCTCTCTGTTTGTAAAAATTCTCCTTAGAAAAAATTGAAATGCGCTTCAGCTTGCATAGGAGTGCGTCACTGCCTTTCGGTGTTTTCGCATTGACTGTGCTCGTGCTGTTGTCTATGGCAATCCCAGTTATCTATAAAGTACCCACCGAATTATGATCAGTACTAGCTCCTGATAGGTAGGAGGGTCTGATTGATATGCGCATTTATCATGTAGGCGTACCTGGAGTTTTAGCAGTTAAGCCTGATCCGGATTATATATCAGCAAAAGAGGATTTCTCGGACAGGCAACCCGGTTACTTGTCTGACCCAAACATTGGAAACCCATGGCTGTTTCCATTGGGGACTACTAAACAATGGCTTGTCCGGGTGGACAAACCAGGAGTCGGAGTGGTTACTAAGGCACAGATGGTCGATTATTATGCTCAAATATTGGCCAAGGTTCTTGGGAAGTAAGTAGTTTCCGTTGAGCATGAGCTCGCTTTCAGCAGTCTTGTTTTGCTGTTATACCCTGACCGAATCCCATATTTCTCAGTGAGAAGGATGCGCAGATGTGTATTTATCACGTTTCCTGGCTATCCGACTATGGTTTCTGTTGTGAAATAGATGAAGAATGTGCAAGAGAGCTAGCTGGTGAGTACAACCTCCTGCCTACTCGCTTCGCTAAATACTGTTTTTGTGTCTCTTTGCCGTCTTTCTAACTTCTGAGCAGTTGCTCCATTGTGATTCAGATATCCCTGGCGTTCTATCTGTTCAACCAGATGAGAATTATAAATCTGAGATAAAGGATTATGGAGGTTAGACCTTTTCTTCTTAATTATTTAACTTGGTTCTGCAAGTGTTCTTAGAAGTGAAGCTGCATGTGTTATGCCCTTTTCCTTTTAGTACCTTAATTGTCCTTAGGCATTTCGGTTCTAAGGAGCTGGAATTTTTCTATTTTGTTCTATAGTGGGAACCTGGATGAACACGGAAGTGAGAAGCCCCATTCTTTTTGAGTTTTTGGTTCTCAGGATAGCAGAACTCTTTTGGAAACCAAAGTCATCATAGAAAGATCTATTGGCTTAGAGAAGACTCCATTGTGCCCAAAAATAGCCTTTCTAAATGTCTGTTGTGTGGAATTGTTGTCATATGCTAAAAGATCTAGCAGCATATTTAAAGCCAAACTGTCCCTAAAGTTCCTTTAACAAATTCTTGTTTAACCTCTTTTTTTGACAACTGCTCCATGAAGTTTAAGAATATCCTATAAGGAATAGGGGACCCGTTACAGCTTTTCTACTGGAGAATATGCACCAGTTAATGTGATCCAAGGAAAGTTCAGAATCACGTTTGGTTTGGCTTCTGGTTCAGTGGGGTAGAGTTACCAAATTTGTTGTCACTCCAGATGCTTTTGCAAAGTTGATATTTGACTCTGTCTAGGTTATAGGATCTTCCAAGGTCATTTGTTTGTGCCAAATACTAAATACTGATTGATAGTATGATCATGAAATATCAGAGCCTGGTTTTGTCAAACTTTGCTTGAATATTCTATCTCTTAACGTTTATGCCGATGGTAAATTGGATGTATGTCGAAAATGACTTGGAGTCCCGAAACTAAGGATGTGGCTTAATTGACATGACAATTTTTTTGGGAGAGTTTTGAAATGTTTTAATTTGTCTCATGAAGTCACTTTCTGGATAAACGGATTTTTTAAGATGAAATCCATAACAAGTTTGTTGATAAGCTCATAATTTATAGGAGAGAACAGCAGAAGGATGCAATTTAGGGTTGGTTCGACTTAGGCACGTTGGGATGAAGACGACCCCATCAGCACCCATTTGAATATAAATTCATTTGAAAGTGAACTTTGGACTCAACCCACCAATTCTGGGCTCAAAATGTGTGTAGAAGAACTTGATCATGATGTACAAAGTTTCTCCACATTTCTGATTCCAAGTGCACTACTAACCCACCAATCTTGGATTTATGATAATGATGTGTAGAATAACTTGCAAACATAGTTTTTGTCATGTTTTCTGATTCAAAATGGACAATTTTGCAGCAGAACAACATTACATTTACCTGATGCACCAATTATCTGTCTTTTCAGGTAGCAATTTGCAGAATGCTACAGGTTCAGCAGCGTCCTCTGGAGCAGATCATACATCCCCTATAAGAACAAAGAAACTTTTTGTAACTGGTAAGCTTTAAATCTTTCTATTTCATTGTCATTCAATTTTTATGAATCGTCTCTCTTTTATGTAGAATGTAGACATATCAATTCTTTGTGATGTGTACAGATCATATCTAGTTTCCTGCTATTTGAAACACAGAAAGTCACTTGGAGCCTCCTCATTAAATGGAAGAACTAAAAATTTCAATGGGAGCCTTTTGGATCATGCAAGTATTGGGCCTGACTATCATTAGTCATTACCATTGCATCAAATCCCTTCTGCAACCACAAAACCTCTGTTTTATGAGAGCATTATCAGCTTTTTTACAGAGTCCTCTTCACTAGTCATTTTACCACTGTGCAAAGTTCTCTTTGGCCCTTATGACTTCATGAATGTGGTTCTCTGCTATTTCTTGGCTAACAGGTCTCTCATTTTACACATCTGAGAAAACATTACGAGCTGCATTTGAAGGCTTCGGGGATCTTGTGGAAGGTACTCTTTTATACTTCCGCCAGTTCATCTCATTGGTGATTAGGCAGGATGTTTGTGCTGATTAACTCTCTCCTGTAGTGAAAATCATAATGGACAAGATATCAAAAAGGTCAAAAGGATTTGCTTTTGTTGAGTATACTACGGAGGAAGCTGCAAGTGCAGCACTGAAAGAGATGAATGGCAAGGTAGATTTTACGCAACATCCTCGTGTTTAGTTATTATGTGCTTCGTGCTTGTGCATACATTTTTAAGTCATCCTTGTTGATGGTTGCAGATCATAAATGGCTGGATGATAGTCGTTGATGTTGCAAAGAGTAACCCACCACGCCACAGCAGAGGCCGCCCCAGATAAGCTACTAGAGAGAGAGAATTAGGGCTTTCATTTATTTATTGTTTAAACTCCTGCAGTCACGATAACAGTTTTGCTCCATCCAGCCCGTTCTCAATTTATTCACATTCTTGGTGCATCATGCCTCCAAAGTGCAAGTTCTCGTGAAGATCTTGGAGTCCGCTGTCGGGTGGCGTTCTCATGTTGTGCTAGGCATTTTGAGTCATGACATTCTTGGCCGGGACTTCGTGTATACTTCACTCACGAAATTTCCTTATTTCTCGTCAGATTTCATTCGTGTTCGAATCAGTCGTTTTTCTTGGTACTCAATCTTCGGATTTATTGAAGATAAGTTCAACGTTAGTGTGTGTACAATGGTCTCTAATGTGACCCTTGATAATGGCGGATGTATTGTTAAATGTCGAAAGGGGGGCATGTTCCAGCTTCCAGATTTGACAAGTCAAAAAACTGGTGACCGTCTCTTCATGTTTATCCAACATAGATGGCCAATCCGGTACGTGTAGAAGGTGGACCAAAATGAAACGCCTTCTTCTGGGCGTCAGTTACCACACCCCGCGGCCGACAAACCCTTGGGAAGGGGTTCAACTTATCGTAATTCACGAAAGGCCTCACTACGAAAAATCGCTGGCCGTACTAACATTAGTTTTGGCCAAAAGAATTAAAATTAAAAAAAGACGAATCCCACTGGTAACGTCGTGGACACATTCCGGAAGCAACTTGGGTAAGTGGTAGGGGAATTCTAGAGTTGCTCGCCTGACCAGGAAACATGGTGCCCCTGGTTTTGCAGGTACGAGCACCGCTCAACCACACCTTGTTGGAAGACCGATGCGTGGCGTCGTCTCAAAGGCAAAGGCAGTCTGCATTTCTTTCTGCAACTGCTGAGAAGACTCGATTTGAAGAAGGAATTCAAAGATAAATGATTGGTCCACTTGTCGAAATTGCGACGGTCTTAATTGGCTTCACGTGAGACCCATTGAATTTGACAACTTAGATCACACGGTTCATGGTCAATTAAATTTGAAGAGGAATAACCAAATGTATATTTAATTTCTGATATTGTTTTTTGTGAAAAATAAATAATTTAGAGAATATTTAAAAAAATTAATGAAGAATACTTTATTTTGGGAAAATGTTGTTCAAATCATTTATTTTTAAATGGAGCCTAAAACTGATTTACAGAACCCAAAACCAAGTGACGTGATATGTTGTTATTGGCTATTGTGCATGACCACTTGCGATATGCCACGTCAATACATAGAACTGTGTAAACCGGTCTTAATATAACTAGCAATGCTGACCTGAAAATAGGGCGATGAGGCAACATGCTAATCCTCGCATAAGTACGTGGCTCAGAGATTATTTTGCCTTCTCCAACTCCCCTAATGGAGAAGCAAAGAGATTTGCTTTTCTTCTGTCTCGTTCTCTCCTGCTCTTCTTCTTTCCTTCCTTGGGTCTCTTCTTCAGGTCAGTCCTAAGAACAAGGCGAAGCAAGAAAAGAGATCTTCATCTTTATTTTAGCTGCTTTTCATTTCATTGCAACTTTCAAATTCTAGACTTCTATTCCTGATGGTCTATGTCTTTCTTCTCCCATTTGTATGGATGCTGCAGAAGGTGGCCTAGAGAAGGTGTCTCCGCAACGGCTGTTCGTCTTCGGGGACTCCTACGCCGACACCGGAAACACCGAGAAATCGAGCGGTGGGTGGCACCCGCCTTATGGCTCCACTTTCCCAGGGGAACCGTCCGGCCGCTTCTCTGACGGCCTTGTGTTGACCGATTATGTTGGTCAGACACCTCTCTCTCTCTCTTTCTCTCTATCTCTCTTCGACTGTGATCTTACGAATTTGTGTCTAGTTGGACCATACAAAGTTCCTTTTCTAAATGCTCGTTATCCTCATTGTCATTTTCTTCTTTTGGGCAGCATCCTTTTTGGGTATAGAGTCTCCTCAGCCCTATACATGGAGAAACGACGTGAACAAGACTCTGCTGCAACATGGGATGAACTTCGCATTTGGGGGGACAGGCGTGTTTGACACCATGGCCAGAGAACCAAACATGACCACCCAAATCGATTATTTCCAAAGCTCGGTCGAACAGAATGTCTACACCAAACAGGACCTCAGTTCCTCCGTCGCCCTGGTCTCGCTTGCCGGGAATGATTATGCCGCTTTCACTATGAAGAATGGCAACCAAGAGGTGAGTTCTTTTCCACGTCCTTTGCTGTTTGAAGAAAATACTTATGCCATTGCTGAATCCGGGTGAGTTGGTGAGCTACTTGTATTGCCGTGTTGACCGGTAAACGTAGAGTGGTGGGTCGTCTGTGCACGTACTCTTGAGTTTAGGTCTGTCATTGCGGAATTTGGACGTACAAGGTAACTGAGCTCCTAATAATTATTTTCCCGTTGGTAAGTTTTAACAAGCGTTCGTACCATTTTATGAAATTATCGACATTTTTGTAATTTGCAAATTACAAAGTTTTGTAGTAATTTATCAACTTTTATTTGCGTAACTTGCTGAGTTTCGAATATATTAGGCGGCCAGGGTTACACTGTTGGTAATCCTACCCGTGCCATATCCACATATGAGATGTTTACTGACTCTGAGGTCTAGATCCTGGAATAGATATAGATATGGAAACTTTCATCCTCAGCAATCGAAATGGATGGCTTATGTAACATTGTCACCACTTGAATGATGCAGGAGCTGCCGTCTTTCATCACATCGGTCATCGACCAGCTAGTCTACAACCTGAAGCGCATTAAAGGCTTAGGAGTCGGCAAAATAGCGGTCACAGCATTAGAGCCACTGGGGTGTTTGCCTCAGATCACCGCTGTCTCTTCGTTCAAGAATTGCAGCTCAAATTGGAACTCCATAACTCGGCTTCACAACCACCAGTTGCGCCGATCTCTGCAAGAGCTGAAGAAGAATGAGAGCATGATGGGGCCGTCGTCGCCATCGTCGTCGTCCGCCCTTGTGATCTTGGACCTCCACAGTGCCTTTGTCTCTGCTCTGAATGTGCTACGACACCAATCGGGTAATTAACTTTCATCACTTTTCATAATTGCATTTTCTTTGAACGTTCTTTTTGGGTACTCTCCTAAGGCCATCTCTACATGGGTTTTGACAATGCCCTCCAGTCACTTATAATTCATGGCTTCTAATTTCCTATCAAGCTCATCGAGTATTTTCAAAAACTCAAGCATGATCCGGTTAGATGCTCTAAAGTAACTCGAACTCAACTTTAGATTCGAAAGAGGATACAGGCTATTAGCTCTTTTCATTTGCATCTTTTAAGCTTCGATTCTAAAGGTCTGTTCAGTACAATGTTCTCGTCATAGCTACAATGTGAAAGAGCGCCTCAACTGTCGCGAGGTGCCACAACACATCACAGCACAGGACTGTTCCAAGGACATCTAGGATTGGGTTCTTAACTGATTGATGAGTGATAGATGAGGATCATTATCTAAGTGGAACCTAACGATTAACTCAACCAACTAAAACTCCCAAAATATGGGGGAAAAACACGTTGTGTTGGTGAGATTATAATTGCTGGGACCAGGTGTACCAAAATAACAGATGACAGCTAGCTAACATGCCACCTTCCTTTCTCTTCCCCTTCAATGAAAGCAGGCAATTTAAGTGAGAATCCATTGAAGCCATGCTGTGTTGGTGTGACAGAGGGTTACTCATGTGGCAACATAGGCGACAAAGGAGTGAAGAACTACGCATTGTGCAACCATCCGGAGACATCGTTTTTCTGGGACAACATCCACCCTTCTCAGAATGGATGGCACGCCGTTTACTCTTTTCTGCATTCTTCTCTCCACCGTCTTTTGTAACAGTACAAGATATTATAAATGCATATATGTGAGTAATCATCTGTCAGTCAACCCGCACCAAACTATTAGCTAATTTCTGGATTGAATGGCCAGTGTGATTGATGTATGAAATCAAGAAATCAAGTACCAAGTGTTTTAAGCTTTTGTGCTGCTTATTAGACCTTTGGATCAACTACTTTTGGCCAGAAACCATGCATACTATCGAAAAGCTTTGAACTCCCGTTGCATGAGTGATACCAGTGAACAAAGGATCATTTATTCAAGTATATAATTGCTTTACCTTGGATGCAATTGCAAAGCATCATTCCTTGGGCACATCAATGTAAGAATTTACTTGGTTAAATCGCTTTAATATACTCGTGATACAAAAAAATTGCTTCGTGTGTTATTGTAAGGAATTCAAGATCCGCAGTTATAGCATAAGCAATTCATCCCAGGACCGGAACTTTGAAAACCACTACAGGACAATCAGGATCCCAAAAAATTTCCTACTTTTTGGGGTGGCTCTATTGTCCCCAATTCAGAGATCTAGGAGTTGAACAGGCCGCCGCTGTCCAAGGGTCAAGCGGCGGCCAAGCTGTCCTGGAGAGATCGATAGCCACTGTCTGAAACGCTGTAAACCGCCCCTAGTTGGCCGTAGAGGCACAGGTATTCACGACAGGCAAGATTCTGTCGCCGACCATGATTAGGTACAGTTTTTCTGCCTTTAGGGACTGCCATGCTGTCACCCGGTCTCAGTTTCAGTAGCGTAAAACATGGACTTCCCATTTGTAGGGTCTATGACCGTGAGTAATAATAGCGAAGAGGGACTATATTATTCGAGCTTATACTTGTTTTCATGACTAGGTAAATTACAGATAACAAGAAGAAGATATCAATATCAGATGCAACTTAGTAGACCACAAAGATCTTCAGAAAATTCAACACAATTATTTTTCTTCCCATCAATTAGCTACAGCATAATTGGAGGAGCTCTGCTTTTTATTAGGAGGGAAATCAACCTTGGCAAAAGGGCTGAAACCAGCAGCAGATGGCTTCAAGTTGTTGGAGCTGATCTGATGATGATGGATCTGAACTGCGTCGCCCTCTTCTTGAATGGTCTCCAACCTCCTCGTTCCCAAGCCAGGCCTCCTCTCCACGTGGAGGAGGCGGGGTGGCGCTGCCTCGGTTGTGACTTGACAATTGGCACCTGACAGCCCTGACATATATGGTGGCTTCTTAGTTCTCTGCAGAGAGCTTCTCTTTTTTTCTGTTAGAAGTAATTATTGATGAGCTTGGACCAACCTGAACTGAAATATATAACGAAGCAGAAAGAGCCACTTGGACGTGCGTATATGCCTGATTAAATTGTCACAGTTCAATTTTCTTCTTTCGGTTCTGGCCCGAATCTATATCCTGTAGTGGGAATTCATGCAGTATTTGAATAATGTCCATTTGCGGAGTGCACTTGCATGGAGGAGAATAATATCTGCTTTTCGTGCTTATCAATATCATGTTCCTGTTTCAGACATTATCCACAATTATTCCATGATTCTGATCCCGGTCTTCTTCACTCGTCACTGTTCATCTCTTTCTTAACTGAAAAGAGCGAGGTAATGTTTCTGTCTTCCGGTGCAACCACGAGCATTTTCTAGCCCAACTTGCAAAGCGAAGTGCATGCATCTTCACGACTGGAGAATTTGAGAACCTGTCATGACGAACGAATGATTCACAATCTTTTCCCTTTCTTTCCAACGCGCCAAAAACTCGTTTGAAGACTGATGTTTTATTCCCAATGAAAGTACAGTGAGCAAAAAAGATGTTCTAAGTTGACCAACTAGAGGTGACTAATCTACAGTTGAAGTTTGGATGCATCACTTATGGCAAGAGGTCCCAAGGTAGAGGTAGAATCAGTAAGACTCGAATCTAGGGGTGTGCAAAATACCCGGGAACCGCCCGGACCGCCCGGAACCGGACCGGAACCGCCCGGAACCGGCGGTTCTTGAGGGAACCGGTCCGGTTCCCGGTTCCAATTTTTGGGAACCGGTCCGGTTCCCGGTTCCATGGGCGGATCCGCCCACCCGGACTGGACCGGTTCCCTTTTAATATTAAAAAAAAATTACTAAAATTGAATACAAAGCAATTGTTTTGTGGCAATTGTTTCTACCGAGGATGAATACAAAGCTGAATATTGGGGAATTCTTATGCTTTTTGGTTGTTTAGTTTATTTATTAATATAATGATGAAGGTGATGTATTCAATAAAGTCTTGTTTAGTTGCACTTCTTTTGTTTTCATTTGTTTGGATGGTGCCTCATTTCACCTCCTTTGATTTGTTTGTGCGACTTGTGATATTTTGCCGAACCTTATGAGGGATATGTCCAGTTCATAGCTTTAAGAGAGACCCATTTTTCCTGAACACTTACTACTCTCTCTACCTCTATATCAACTTACGTACATCCAATCCTTCATTGGTTGCATTTATAGTTGCAACAAATGAATTTTTGTTCCACGTACTTAAATTTGGTTTTTCTTTTTTGGCTTGCTTTGATGTCACGTAGTCATTCATGTTGAAAACCAAAATTGTTTCGTGTCAATATCGGTTCCACGGATCCACCCAAGAACCGGACCGGACCGGCGGTCCAGTTCCCGGGTGGATCCATGCAACAAACGGGTGGATCCCGGTTCCAATTTTTCGGAACCGGTCCTTAGCGGGCGGTTCCCGGTTCTAGGTCGGGAACCGCCCGCCCGGACCATGCACACCCCTACTCGAATCCATGACCATATATTTCAAAGTGAAGTCTGGCCTTGATTCTTAATGGTAGAATCGTCCCTTCACTCGACCATGAACGAGGATCTTGTGCATCTTCCGATGAATCCGCGGTATATAAAACAACAAATCAATAAAGAAAAGGGCAAATTGATAGGAGTGATCTCGGGGATCAGTTAGGCATTGGGACATGATTAGTGAGCATACCTCTTATTTGATGCCATACATGAATTGCGAGGCTCGAATGACGAGTCTTGTTCACTCCAAAAGACCATAGAAAGATTAAAATAACTAGTAGTCAAAGTAACTTCTCCATAATATCTCATCCGTTGTGTATATACACCATTTTCTTTGCTGAACAACCGGAGAAGGGTCATGTTTTCGAAGAGGGAGCTCACAAGAACTTCACCTAAGCTAATGACCAAATCTCATGCATACGTCCACAGAGTAAAACACAAGCTAAACCAGCATAGGGCTGATTAGTAACTATAAAAGCGGCTCAATAACATTGAAACCAACATCGACAACATTCCATTTCCTCCTCGCATAAACTTCTCCCAACATGGCTAATCTGCATAGGCTCATGGGATTCAAAAGCTTGAGCTTCTGGGTCATGATCGTTTTGATCTTCTTCCCGTGGCAATCACTGTCATCATCAGCCTTGCCCGGTCTCGAAATCAAGGCCGACAACAGGCTGAATTTTCGGAGGGTCCGGTGCCGCCTGCCTTTTTTCGGGAGGTGTTTCTTGATGTGGTTTACTTGCCCCTTGGCCTGCCCGACTAGTTGTTTCGTGGATTGCAACCTATGCAGACCCGTCTGCAGTAAGTGACACGCGATCTCGACGTATATCCTCTGAAATTATTAACATGCTGTATAACATGGTGTATCTCGATCTTTCGACTGTACTGATGTTCGCTTCTTGGATGAATTTTCGCTAATTAAATTTTTCTTAATGAATCCTTGCAACTACGGTAGGTTGCAATTATCCCGGTGCTGTATGTCAAGACCCGCGGTTCGTAGGTGGAGATGGCAACACATTCTTCTTCCATGGCCAGAAAGATAGGAACTTCTGCTTGGTCTCGGACCCCAACTTCCATATCAACGCCCACTTCATCGGCAAACGAAACCCTAGCCTCAAGAGGGACTTCACTTGGGTCCAATCTATCGGCATCGTCTTCGGCTCACACAATCTCCTCGTCGGCGCGAAGAGGGCCTCGACATGGGACGACAGGGTCGACCACCTCAACGTAATCCTTGACGGCGCGCCTGTCTCGCTCCCACCCAAGGAAGGCTATACGTGGCGGTCCCTGGCGGCGGCGTCCTCGCCGGCCTTGTCCATCTCCCGCTCTGGCGAGACCAACGGCCTCACGGTCGAGGTGGAAAACAACTTCAGGATCACAATGACGGTTGTCCCGATAACGGCGGAGGAATCGAGGGTCCACGGGTATAACATCACGGACGACGACTGCTTCGCCCACCTAGAGCTAGGGTTCAAGTTCTACAACCTCACCGACTTCGTGGACGGGGTGCTTGGCCAGACTTACAGGAAGAACTACGTGAGCAAGGCCAGGGCTGACGCAGTGATGCCGGTGATGGGCGGCGCGAACAAGTACGCGACCTCGAGCATATTTGCGACCGACTGCCTGGTGTCGCGGTTCGGGCAACCTCTTCCGGCTACCAGCAACGGCCACGGACTCGAAAGCTTGCTTTGCAAGAGCGGGATCGAGGGGTCGGGGATGGTTTGTAGGAAGTGAAAAGTGAAATGATCATCGGAGATGTCGAAATGACTATGAATCTCCTATGAATAATACAATTACAAAATAAAGTTGCAACTTATGTCATCCATCTTGCTCCGCTTAATTTTGTCATATGCTAGGGTTAACAGAAAAGAAAAAGAAAAAGGAGAGTCTTCTGATGAATTGAAAAAGAAAAAATTGGAATATAACTGCATCTTGATTTATATATAAAAAAATATTAAATTTTTCTAAGAGGGGAGCATATATTCAACACATTCTAAATAAATGTTGGTATGCCGCCTGACCAAATTGGCAATTTTCACATCTATTAAAACCACGAGGAGAAGACCTCAAGAGTCACATGGACAAGATCCGTAATTCAGGTGATCATTGCCTTTGAATTATAAAAACAACCGACTTTTTTTTTTTCTTTTTCTTTTTGTGGGATCATAATAGGTAGGCGCATTTTGCGCCCCAGGAAACGCCGGTGAGCATGATTTTATATTTAATCGGGAAGGATAAGTTTTTTCTAATCGAAACCGGAGTACGTAGGTCTGAGATGACAATGGTAGGGTCAATTTTTACTCTTTAAAATCGACGAACATCGCTTCACTCCGAAGAAGCTTAAAGCTTTGGTGGTCTACATTAAAAAACAACGCGACACGACACATATTCTTACAAGTACTCATTGTCAAGTCTTATCTCTTTATATTTGCCAAACAATTTTGTAAATCAATTGTTGTCCTGACGTTGCTGAATGAAACGATAACTTGCATTTTGCCAGTCAATCCATTTGCTTCTTCAATTATGGCCCTTTAGGGGCAATTAATAGTAGTAACACCTAAAATTTTCTAATGATGAGTTTTAATTATTGTGTCAGAATGGAAGAATTAGGTTTTTTCTTTTTTTTTTGGCCCCCTCACATCAGGATGCCGGTGAGGAAAAGGACTCCCAGACCTTCATTATTTTAGAGGGAATCCAGCTAGCTAAGCCCTGACGTTTAGATTCTGGAGTAAGTCAAAAGCAAGCAAATTTTATGGCGAAAAATCAGGTTTTTTGGTCATATAACTGAAAAAAATTTCAGAATGTCTTCATTGGAGCAACAATAATATATATATATATATATATATATATATATATATATATATAAAGCATATATCACAATGAAAATGAACGATTAAAAAAAAAAAGACAACAGTACCACAAAACCTTCATAAAATTTGGCTATTGGAAATTTCCAACTCGGAAAAAATGGGGAACAAATCTTATTTTCTTTTGGAATTAGATAAAGCATTGTATCAATGTTTCATTTGTTTCGTGAAAAATAGCTCCCTCATCAATCGACATAAAATACTTTTTATTCAACGGAAAATCTATTCTTAAATTTTGGATAATAATTTCCTTTTCAAAAAGTCAGACATCGTTTCTCAAAATATGACTATTGAAATCCTACGCTTGGGCACCAAAATTCCAATGTTGATTCCCAGCGACCAGGACGAATTTTTGTAACTTAGAACTATGCTTGCAATGTCAATGCTCGTGCCTAGATTCCCAGTGCTTGCTTGCCCTCGGATTCATCAAGGTCGGGCAGGAACCTCGGTGCTTGTGCCCAATTCCCCAACACTTGGATCTCAGTCCACAAAAGCTGAGCATAGGATCCTGGCACTAGAGCCTCAGATTCCCAAACTAAGCCTAAATACACAAAGGTCATGCCTATGACCTAGGTGCCCATACCTTGATCCCTAGTGCCCTAGTCAAGATCCATCGATGTCAAATATGGGACTCTAGTGCCTGAACCTAATTCTTTGGCTACACATACACAAGTTATTAGCACTCTAACAACGCATATCAAACAACAGAATATTTAACCATTGGGATTCGCCCTAATGTCCACCCTTCCAACATGGAAGGGGGAAGTGAGGGGTTCAAATCTCCACCTTCTTAGGGGGAATGGGGTGGGAGAGCGTAAGTTTCAGGAGTGGGTTTCGACTCCCACGCCCTACAAGAGGCAGAGCAAAAGTCTAAGAGTGAGTGTAAAGTAGGAATAGAGTAGGATTGACAAAAAAAAAAAATAACAGAATATTTTCTAGTTCATTTTTAACTTTTAGTCAAATACCAAAAAATATTATTATTTTCTTAGAAAATGACTTTCTGAAAAATACTTTTTAGAAATATCATATTCTTTGCAAAAACAAACGGGGCCCAAATATATAAGCAGAGTGCGATATCACACTTGATGACATGTCTCGCTTGGATTAACATACACAATGGCATGCAAAAGATAGCTTGCATTCCAAATTGTATTTTTTTTTTTAAATTTATTTTCCTAAACAACAGATGCCCCCACATGGAGATAAAAATGCAGAGAATTGAAAAATTAAATGAACAATAGAGCTTTTTTTTTTCTTGTAGTATCTATAATTATTGGAAATTAATTGCGAAACGTCCATTTCGTTAGGGCAATTATCTTTGTACTATGAACGAAAAGAATTATTGGACAACAAATATGTGGGGATGGCATGCAGGGGGCGACGATGACGCAACCCATGACGTGTCAAATCAAGATATCACGTATGCAACCATGCATCATAAAAATAGAAATTTAATACGACCGACTTCACCTTCGATTCAGGAAAAATCAGCGGTTCGTTCATTTGTTTATCTATCTTCTCTTTTCTTAATATTATCCCCTTAGTTTAATTTGAAGAGTTAGCAGTGGCGATGAGATCGAATTTAAATGACAAGTTCTAGATGCATTGATTTTATAAACGATTTATATATTTTTATGAAGTTTGACCACGTTTCCCCGTACTGCTTGGAAAGCCTCGTGCCCCCACATGGTTCCAAATGCAACCCAATTATGATTTTCACATGCAAATTTGTGGTTCTTTAATGGGAAAATGATACAAATGGTCCCATGAAGTCTCCAAATATTAATTTATTCAATGTAATTTATAATTTTTTTATTTGATAGTTCATAAACTTTAACTTAATATGCAATATTATCACTGAATTTTTAGTTTGTTCAACGTAATCTTAGAATTTTTGCTATATATTTAATTTAGTTCTTAAACTATATGAAAATATTTAATATTGTCATTCTATTAGTTCAAGTTCAGATATAATATTGAACAACTTCATATAATTCAGAAATTAAATTGAACATGTATAAAAATTTTAAGGATTATATTAAATAAATTAAAAAGATCGGGTTATCGGTCATGGACCAAATTTAACAAATAAAAAAATTAAGAGTTGCATTGCACATTGAATCAAAATTTAAGAATCATTTACGTGATTATCCATTCTTTAATATGTAGATTCACTTTCACTAGTAATTCTTTTGTTAACCGCTTTAATTTTCCCCATCCCTCTTTTAGACATTTTGGAAACAAACGACGCTTATCGAGAACCGAAAAATCTCTCCATCGCTTCGGATATGAAAGAAACTAGCCGATATACTCTTGCTACGCCATTTCACCTAATCATCCAGACAATCAATTGCAACTTTATCCGATTCCTATTTTGTACGTGCTAATTCTCGTTGGCCATGATAACGACTCGTGAGCTTTCCATGCATGGTGAAGCATCGATTCATCAAACATCCTATCTCAAGTGAGATAGGGACTATGGTTCATTGGTGAAGGGTCACGCCGATGACGACTCGTCGTCTAACCTATCCCAACATTGAATATCAGGACCGCATGCGCTCCGGTGTTCATATGAACCGTCGAATTGGATCTAGCAGAGTTACTTGGATCTGGCAAACGGATTATGGCTCATGAGATAGTGGCACGGGCAACATGGGCGCGTTGGTGGGTCGTGTGTTGCTAAATGGGACCAATCACCTAACTTGGAATCAAATGCTTAGCGCACTATATTTGGTAATTTGATTAAGGTAGGTCGTAATTAAATTGCGCATTTAATATCTATTTTCCCAAGTCAACACTAATTAATTGGCCATACTTTACCAAACCATAAGACGTTAAAAATAGTTATCAGGAGTGCAATTTCCGCGAAGATGCTCCCATGGTGGTTAGCATAAAACATCGTCGCATTTATTGATAATATTCCGGTCGACGAATTACGAAATATCAATTGAAAATAACTTATACGAAAACCCATTTAAAATTGGGATTGATTTTTTCTTTTAACAATCTTCTTAATTATGAAACGAATAAATTACTAAATTTTTCTCTAACTCCTCCTCTAGCTGACACGTCCATGTGAGCACTTCACTTAATAAAAGAATTTATAGATCTAATTGTGGGGATTATTTTATTTCACAATATGCTTAATTTTGTGGATATAATGATCTCTAAAACATTAATTTCCACTTCTCCTCCAGCTGACACGTGCATGTCGGCTCTTCTGTCGTCCTACGGCCCCGAGCCATCCACCGCTAGTCCCATTGCCACCAAAAGCAAAGCGATGTTTCTAAATATAGATTACATTATGATGCTAAATAATACTACGTAGGGTTTAATTATTTATTTTCGCAGTTCAGGTTGGTGCACCTTTCCGAACCTAAACATTGTTTAATCCACAGCTTATGTCCCTTTAGCCCATGTGCCAAAATCTCCTAAGACTACTATTACAACTTGACCAAATCACGCAAAAATAAAGCGATATTATTACAAATTATTTCTCTGTTTCTCGAAGACCTTAGGGTTCTCCTATAAAATCAGAGATCTTTCACTCTAATTTGCAGCTACCCACGTGAAATTTTCCTTCCCAATGTGAATCCTCCTTTGATATTTGTTGAGAAATATCATCAATGGAGTCCACAGGAATCTCATGGCTTCACAGGCTTCAAACTTCTTCTTGCTTCTTCTTCGTCCTCTCTCTTTTGCTGCTCACCATCTCTGTAGCTTTGATCTTCTGTAAATTTCTCTGGTTTTCGAGACGTAGGCTTTTATGCCGATGTCACATTTGTGATAGTTATCGTACGTCTAGCTGGGCAAATGAATTCGATAACCTCTGCGATTGGTACACTCACCTCCTCAAGAAATCTCCATCCCAGACCATTCACATCCATGTTCTCGGCAACGTCATCACCGCGAATCCGGTGGTGGTTGAGTACATGCTCAAGACCAGATTCAACAATTACCCGAAAGGGAAGCCTTTCTCTATGATCCTCGGTGATTTCCTCGGCAAAGGCATTTTCAACGTCGACGGAGATTGGTGGATGTTCCAGAGGAAGATGGCGAGCCTCGAGCTTGGGAGCATCGCTATCCGGTCCCACGCGTACAAAACCGTCACGAAAGAGATTGAGACCCGGCTCCTCCCGCTTTTGTCGGCGGCGGCTGAGGACGGGAAGAAGATCCTGGATCTACAGGACGTCTTCCAGAGGTTCTCTTTCGATAACATTTGTAATTTTTCTTTTGGGGTAGACCCGGGGTGCCTTGAGTCTTCCATGCCCATTTCCAGCTTTGCCGAGTCGTTCAACCTCGCGACAAAGTTATCGGCGGAGCGAGCGCTCGCAATCACTCCATTAGTGTGGAAGATGAAGCGGCTACTTAACGTCGGCTCGGAGAAGAAACTCAATGATGCTATCAAAGTAGTCAAAGTCCTTGCAAAGGATGTCATATCGCAGAAGAGGAAGTTAGGGTTTTCCAACCACCAAGATCTCCTTTCGAGATTCATGGCTTGCGTCAATGACGACAAGTTTTTGGTAGACATTGTCATTAGCTTCATCCTAGCCGGTCAGGACACGATGGCCTCGGCATTGTCCGCCTTCTTCTGGCTGCTCGGGAAACATCCCGAGACCGTGTCGAGGATTCGGAGCGAGGCGAAGGAAGTCATGGATGGGGATCAAGAATTTGCGAGTTTTGAGCAAATAAGGGGACTACATTATTTGCATGCGGTGGTATATGAAAGCTTGAGATTACTCCCTCCCATTCAGTTCGACTCAAAATTTGCCCTAAAGGATGATGTACTTCCTGATGGAACTACTGTTAAGGAAGGCACAAGAGTTACTTACCACCCTTATGCAATGGCCAGGATGGACCAAATTTGGGGGCCCGATTGCATGAAATTCAAGCCTGAGAGGTGGATCGAAAACGGTAAGTTTTGCCCTCCGAACGCGTATAAGTACCCAGTCTTTCAAGCCGGATCAAGGGTTTGCCTCGGGAAGGAAATGGCCATAGTCGAGATGAAAATCGTGGCGCTGTCAGTTTTACGGAAGTTCGACATTACGGTCGTCTCGCCAGCGAGCGGACCCCGGTTCAGTCCGGGCCTGACGGCGATAATGAAGGGTGGGGTTAAGGTTCTGGTCAAGAAGAAAGGGGACGCTCCACCCCTGGAGGAAAATTGATCTCACAACCTGTAATCGGTTATGTGATGGATGAGTTTCGGTGACTAACAGAGGAGGAATGCAAGGAACTTTAATGTTTTGAAAGGGATGCCTTTTAGGTGCAAAGGTGGTCCAAAAACAACGGTTGAAGAAAAGGAAGAAATGATGCACGGTACAGAAGGTGACAGTGTAGCTTATTCCGGAATTGGGAATTGCTTTATTATAAGTAATCACTCGTTCCAGAAATTTTTTCGTGCCTTTTTTTTGGGGTCTATTTATTGAAATTTTGACACCATGCAGCTTGTGAGACTAGCTGGTTGATTACCACAAAAGTCCTGAACTACTAGTTTTATGTATTTTGGTGTAATTTTTAAATTTGCTTCCTCTGTCCTTTGTGTGTGTGTGTGTTTGTGAGAGAGAGAGAGAGAGAGAGAGAGTACACATATTTAATGGCAATTGATCCAAGATGCAACTATAGAATAGAAATTAAATATTGGCACATAGGATCGTTGGCTTCGAAATCCTATTTGAGCAGGTGATATTGTGTGAAACCTAAGCTAGCTCCTCCGGCTTTAAATATCACCCTACTATATTTACCATAGCATAGAGGATATTTTTTGGATAATCTATCTATTCTACCTTAGATAGATAAACGCCACCATGGCTTTGACGCCTGCCTTAGATAAATAAACTCTATACATGCGATGCATCTTTACACGATGCCTAGACCACCGAGTCTATCGTGCACTTTTCAATCTTAGCAGGGTAATAATACTATGAGAGCACATCGGTCATATCTAGATCCCCGCATTCACACCGACATCACGAGGAGGGCCAAGCATAATACAGAAACTTCAAGTACCTAGCGTTCCAATTTCTTTCACGTGACTAAAAATGCGTCGATAATAGAAAAGAGACCCAGCTACTTTTCTAGAAACCAGCGGCATTAAGTCTGATGTCTCCTAGGATTGCAGGACGTACCTGTTCCTCCAACCATCTCAGGCTCGTGTCCCATTGTAGCCAATCACTCGCTAGGACCTGCCAACTTGGTATCGAACATTAAATGATGGAAGTCGAAACATATGTATGCTATTGAGATTTTCAGTGAAACAATGATTTTATATTATCATTTGATCTAATATATCTTTTATTTACTTATAATGTTAGACCTGTACTCAATATCTCTGAAAACGAGTTCTTATGAAGCATCTTTGTGATCGACTTTTGTCCAAGGGCTATATTTTTCTCCACCGTTCTTTGTGGAGAACAATTTTGGGGGACATCATACATAAGTATGAATGGTGTCCCTAGGTGTCACTGACCACTCAAAAAAGTGGTTGGAGGCTACGTCCTCTATTAATACATTGCCGATAATATGGATACGCTTCATTTTTCACGTCATCTCATGATGACTTATGCTTTCAAATCTCAACAAAAACAATGTTTGTTTACGCACCGTATCTTTTCATCTATTTTAAATTATTCGTATGATGAAACGATGAGATTCGTCCTATTAAATAATTCCATATTTTCTATGCAATTCCTTTCTCATTTTTGTTTTCGAGTGAGAGTCTATTTATAGCACGATGTTGAAAATAGCAAAAGCTTGAATGAGAGAATCAAATTCAATTGGGACCCCTCGAAATGATTCATTTCTTTTTCCTCCTCTCCCATGTGAAGTGGGTACATGTGCTGAGTCAATTCCCGATGCATTTGTCATTTTCGTCCCCCTCTTTTTTTTCTCTAGTACATGCGCCTGTTAAACTCGTTGAATTTCATCGACTACGGGCAATGACTAATCTCGACATTCACACAGGCAGGAGGACCACCCCCGGATCTCCACCCTTTTGAATTGTGTCTATCTTGCCCACGTTTCCCCAGTGCATCTCCCCTCTACTGTCCCTCTCAAGAGTTGAATTGCTTATTTCGCTTAATAAGTTCAGACATCGATGCAATCCTTGTGTATTTAAAGGAATAAGCCTATATACATTATTACCAAATTAAGGTTTTCGAGGAATGAATGCTGCCCAGTCTATCTCAAACCCCATAACATTTTCTTAGCAAGACTTCAAACTTGATCGCTGTTCACAATTTTATCCTATTAGAATTGAGGCGGGCAGGCGGGCAGGTGGGCCAGCGATCCTAATTTAGTTCGATCAATGATCCCTCCTATATATGCATGTGCCCTAAATGTTCCATAAATGTACAATTTTTCGAGAAAAGTACCAAAAAGGTTTTAAACATATTACATTTGTGCCAATTTAGTTCTAAACATTTAAATTTTATCAATCGATTCATAAATTTTTTTAATGATTTGCCAATGTAGTCAATGCGGCCAATTTTAAATGGAAATCTCTAATATGGACGCTAAGGATCCTATCGGGTACGACTAGTGCTGACGCTAATAAGATTTGCAATTTCTTATTACTTTTTATTATTATTTTCTTTCTTCATTTTTTACAACTCTAAGCCGAAGAGGTCCCCAACCAAAGATGAGGGCTTCAAGCCTTGACCCAAATCTAGGCGAGGGGGTCATGGCCCTCGCGTGTGTACTAACGAGGAGGGGAGAGCTTTGCCCAGACCTGGCCGTGGCGTGTGAGGGTCGACCAGTGACCTTGCCAACCCATAGTTGGGAAAAAAAAAGAAAGTAAAGAAAAGAAGGAAAGGAAAAAAAAACAAATAAAGTAATAAAAATTTATCTATGTCAGCAGTCATCTTGTTGTTAATATGTAGGACACTCAACGTCCATGTTAGTGAATTTCTGGTCAAAATTGGCCGAATGAACTACGGTGACAAATTGTTAAAAGCTTTAGAATTTAATTGACACAATTAAAAAATATATATATAACTGAATTTGTGTAAATATAATAAGTTTAGTACCTTTTTAGTAACTTCCCCTACATTTTTGGATCCAAAAGGACACATCAATACTTGTACTATGATGAAGCTCTAGTCAATTTGGTACAGCTCAAAAGAAAAAGCCACGGCCCAGCGATTTATATGGAAGATTCGTGGGTCAGTTCGTGGATTCTAACTGGTTAGGTTGAAAATAAGTTTGTGCGCCATTATTTTTTTTGGACAATTGTCTGGGGATTTTTGGACAATTATTAGTTAACCCTATGCTGACTTTGATATCCAGGAAAGGCTCGATAGTTTAAGTTACCTCTCTGCATTGGGCATGACTTCTTTATTAACTCCTAGAAAATAGAAAAACATTATGTAAATATAAATATGCCTGTAAATAAATATGTAATTGTTGATTTTCATGTGGGTGTTGTTAAACGGCAAGGTCAGTTCATCACCCCTTCCCCACATAGGAATTTGGATCACCTAGAAGCCATTTTTCTATAGTAATCTCTTTTCTTCCTTTTCCCCCTCGTGGTTGGCATGTGGTAATTTCTTTTCCTCCGAAGTCAACGGAACATGTTCTTCTAATAGAAAATTAATGGATACAATTATTTATCAATATCATGATGTAGTGCGATTAGTGTTAAATGCAAATAATTTAACTTAAAAATCCAACTCTGCATATAATAATCTACATCATCAAATAATCATGATTTATTGTCTGAGCGAATGGAATGACTATAACGAATATTTACTAATGGTTGATAGATCATATCGAATAAATTAAAATTTCATATACTATATTGTATATTTAGTTAAAGTTCATGGACCACTCTTGTCATTTTTTTAATGGAATGTGTGGATGCATTGCCTCGGCTTGAAAAAGATCAAGAAAAGTGAAAAATTGAATAGAGAGGAGAGTGAGGCTGGGCCCAAAGGCATATAAAATTTGGGAGTTACTGGACCGAGCCCAATGACATATAGAACTGGAGCCACGTCAACGTTTGGGCAGGCGAAACTCGAATTGAATGGCCTTATTAATATAAATATAGTCTTAGAAATCCTTACAAGTGAATATGCCAAAAAGAAAACTTTAGCATGGTGAAATAATCTACTTCTTGTGCTTGAGGAAGCAAATGGTTAGAGATAATTTAGGTTCGATTTGTTTGCAGAGATTTGATCATTTAGAATTTTTTTTTAGATCATCCTTTATATTGCTTATAAGGAGAAATGAATTAAAAATATTTTCACCATCCACGAAAATATTTTAATATAAATTATTGTCAATGATGAAATTTTTTCTATCGACTAATTATTTAAAGAGATACAAGCGATCATCTTTATCGTTTATTTTTTGTGAAGCAAATGCAACTAGAGGTGGTTTGGTTTCATTTACGTAATTAAATTTTCTTTCTTTTCTTTAATGAAAATTCTACACTGATTATGTATAAGATCAGTTATTTCAGGAGTAAATGAGTTGATGAAATTCACTTCTTTTTTTTTTTTTTTTTGCTATTGCTTTCTAATGAAAAATGGTATATAAGCACTACCACTTTCGGTGGCTTAGCTGGATAAAAGCTGCCATGACGTCTACTCGAGACGGAGGGGGTTCAAATCCCGTAGGACGCACGGGATCTTAAGCGCGACGTCGGGGTGATGGGTCCCCTCCTAAAGATCGTCCTGGGGTACCCGCCGGCCGCCACCATACGAGGTCCCTAGTTATCAAAAAAAAAAAAAAATGGTAAATAAGCTCTATTGATGTTGTTTATTTATTGATTTATTTATAATCTCTCCATTTTCTAATTCATGTATCTAGAAAGTTTAGTCTTTTCTCAACCGTAATGGCTCGATATTTCTAATGCACCCATGTTTGGAAAGTGACACTATTAGCTTTTCCCCGTCAAGATATTTATGAAAATGAGTCTACACATTTTTTTTATGGGAAACTCGTGTATTTGATGGGGGGAATGGCAAGACAAAATCGAGGATTTTTTTTTTTTGCAGCTAATAAAAGGAGGAAAAGATCAAAAGAACAAAAAAAAAAAAAAACAAAATGCTTCCTTATCTTTTTTGCAACGACAATGAAAAATAAAATAAAAGCATAATTGGAAAAAAAAAAAATTCTTAAGGATTAATATGTTGAAAAACCCAAAACTAGTACATTTAAGATAAATTTACTTCAAATTAATTTTTTGACTAGCATAAATTTCAAACTAGTACACTTTTGATAAATTTATCTTAAACTAGTATATTTGTAATAAATTTACCCTCTATTAGTTTTTGTACGATTTTTATGATTTTAAATGGTATTAATTCAACTTAATTGAGAGTATATTTATCACAAATATGTCAGCTTGAGGTTTTTGGCAGTAGAAAATAAATTTGACACAAATGTATGAGTTTGAAATTTTTGTGGTCATCTAGGATAAATTTATTACAGATTTATGAATTTGAAGTTTTTCGTGATTACAAAATTAATTTGGGATAACTTTATTATAATTATAGGTTTTTAACGGTAATTAACTCATTTTTAAACCCCAAAATTTGAAAAGTGAAAATATACGAACTTTTCTCCCCAGTATATAAGGACGCCGTCTTCAATTCGTGCAACCCACGATCAAGAATTCAAGATCACCTTGCGTTGAATATCTGTTGGCAATCGCCCTTCTTCTTCTTCTTCTTCTTCTCCTTCATCTGCCGTCGCTTCCTCCTCTGCTAATCTAAGGAATCCGATTCACCATGGCTCAGGTAAAGAAGCTTGTTCTGTTGCTCTTAAGCCCTGTCTTCGTTCGTTGTCGATCGAATTGGTTCTCGATCTTTGATGGGTTTCGAGATTGTTCGGCTTATATCCCTCTTTTTGTATGTGGGTCGTGTTGGGTTTCTTGATTAGGGAGCGATTCTTGTTCTTTTTGTCGAGACTTGATATGGGTTTGGATTGTGGGTAAGAGCTGAATGTTTGGTGAGCTCGGGTTTGTTTTTGAATTCGTCAATTGGGTTTTTTTTCCCCTTCTTCTGGAGTATCGATGGTGCTTTGGATTTCGATTCTGGGAAGTTCGGCAAAAACTGAGTTCTTGGACCTTTTGTGGTAACATTTGGTCTAATTTATCTATTTTTGTTAGAAAAGGAATGGAGGGTTGGTGAGGAAAATCTGGGAAATGCAATTATGGAAATACGTAGATGCTGAGCAGAGTTAATTATTTCATGTTACCTGTCTCCGTCGTGTTGAGTGTGTTGCAAGTGGAAATGCCAAAATTTACTTTGTAACGTTGTGCTAGTTGTAATGATTTCCTTATTAATATGATGCAACATGTCCATTTTAGAGATGTTCGAGCTTGAAGTTTAATTTGTGATTCTCTTTCTATCGGTTGATGTTTGGTGAGGCTGAGATGTGTCTGGATTAGTAAGGAATTGGCTTGGGGTAGCAATGTTTCCTTGTTTATGATTCTGAGTTTGGTGATGGAAGGCATTTGGTACAATTGCTTCTGCGAAACGTAAGAAATAAAAGAGACTTTCTGAAGCTACAAAGGGCGGTAACCCTTGTTTTGTTATGTCAAAAAGGTGCAGTTCTAGTAGCAGAAGCAAGGTCTTGCTTTTCCTTTTTCTAGTCAATGAGCGTTTGCAGTCACTTTAGTTTTACTTGGTGATTCAACTTAGCTTACTATAGGACCTCGAGTCGAATGTTAGTGAGACAGTTTCTGAACTACATGTAAAGTATGTAAATACATGCATCTATATAAAGTTGCAGCTGCTTCAACCTGGGCTAGAACAAATTAAGTCGTTTATAGCTAATTAGTTGCTTGATTTAGAAATTGATAGTAAAAAATACTCAGCCAAGGTGGTATCTCTCTTGAGCCCTCTCTTGCAATGACCTGAGGAGCTCCATAAGTGGTTTACCCAGCTATGTGTGAGCAGCTCTGACTTTACTTATTGCATTAAGACGTGAATAATTGCAATTTGGTGGGTGTTTCATCTCAGTATTAGATCCTTCCTCATTTGCTGAATGTTGAACTCATAATAATAACTTGATTTTGACATGCTTTGGAGACAATCTTCATGTGACTTTATTTCTTCAATCTAGTAAAAATCTGTATGCTTTTACTGCAGACTGTTGTCCTTAAGGTTGGTATGTCCTGTGAGGGCTGCGTTGGTGCAGTGAAGAGGGTTCTCGGGAAAATGGAAGGTCTGCTGCTGTTCCATTCCAAAACATTCTTATTCAATATTGTATATTTTGTTAGCGGTATCTTAACTAGTATATATCCCAATGTTGAGGCTTGGAAATCTTTATCATGATAGTTGGATTTATTTCAACTTTGGATTGGTCTAGTTCATTCTCTATGAATTACCTCAGAAGAGATATCATCCTTTTAGGCTCTGGGCGTTTGAAATTGTTTTTCACATGTATAAAGATAGATACATATACTCATTCTCCTAGAGAGCTTCAGTGCTGGAATTTTGATTTTACCTTTATCAACCCCAATATATCTTTCTTTTCTTAGAAGTAAAAACAAAAGGAAAACAGGGCATCGTTGGAAAGACAAGTTACAATGGTGGAATATTAACTGGGGTCTTCTTCTTGTGTTTTTTTTTTCCTCTCCTTTTTGTGGTTGCACCTTGAACCACTTTCAGGAGTGGAGTCTTTCGATATTGATCTGAAGGAGCAGAAGGTGACGGTGAAAGGCAATGTCCAACCCAATGCAGTTTTAAAGACTGTCTCAAAGACTGGGAAGAAGACCACATTTTGGGATGCCGAAGCACCGGCGGAACCTGAAGCAAAGCCTGCTGAAGCGACTGCTGCCGTCTAATCTGTGAAGGCAAGGGAAAGGAGACCGAGCTGTTTCCATAGGGCATTTCTTTGATGATGGATTCTATATCAAATGTGGTGTGTGTTGTGCATTTAACGTGTTAAGATAGCTATAATAATTCGGATGGGCACCTTGTTATGGATATAGGATATGGATTCCACTGAAATAGTCCTTTGTCCTCACTGCCCTGATTATTGTTGTTGCAATTATGCCTACAGTGATAGCATAATGATCTGTTGTCATTATAATTCCAGATCGAGACCTGGCCAAGTACTGGAATAATGTCTGGAGAGGTATGTGATGTCGATAAATGCTCTAGTTCAACCAATATGTGTTGATGCTTATTTTTGCAATGATTTCTAACTCTAGTCCGTTGATTCCCCATGAAAATATCTGTTTCCAGGCGTTCTAGATATTCTATAAAAGACTTTTGTTACTCATGCCTGCTGTCTAAAGTTCTCTAGCAGCTTGGTTAAGATACAATATACATGTAAATTTAAATTAGAGGGTTGTCCGTGTGTCACACAGATCGAAGAGTGTATTTTTTTGGTCTCTTGAAAAATCAATTGAAATATTCAATCTCACAAAAATTCGGTTATTCTTTTACTGCCATTATGTATATGGAACCTCAAAAAAGGAATCTAAAACTTTCAGCAAAATAAACTTACTGGGAAATATATGTCCTTGGCACTTTAACTAGAAGGAAAGCAACTGAACCTAGATAGTCTTTTCTTAGGACTCCAATCTTATATTGATCATGTATGGGGAAAATGACATAAATGATTCTTGAATTTTGACTTAATATACAATATGGTCTCTGAACTTTTTATTTGATGTGGTCTTTGAACTTTATCTCAATTTGTGATATCATTCATGAACTTCTAAGTAATGAACCAAAAAATTAATGGAAAAATTAATATTGGATATATTTATATAATCGAGAAACTAATTTGAACAATTACCAAAAGTTTATGAACCATAATGAATAAATTAAAAGCTCAAGGATGACATTACATATTGAGTTAATGTTCATGGATCATATTAAGCAAATTAAAAGTTCATGAACCACATCACATATTGACTAAAAGTTCGGGAATAATTATATTTAGCCTACGAATAAGATCTTATCTTTGATACTTTGTTAAGTACCTATCCTGCGCATTCTTGATACTACATTTGTAATAAAATTTCTAGTTAATTGTGCATGAAGTAATATAAACTTATATTAGGCCAAATCTTGATTTAACATACATATACATTTGCCGCTGGATGATTGATATGTTGACTAATTTATTACAAAACTAACTTCAAACAAACACATATATCATTTATCCAATGGTAAAGTGTAAATATCTTTTTAAACTAACAGCGGACCTAACAATAATTTTATAAAGTTACAACCATGTATCTTCAACATTAAATGTGAAAATAATTCTACTATAAATGCATTATCTAACTTATCGTAGAAAATGTAGATTTTAACTTTGAAAGTTAATCATCACAAAAATTCTACTAAATATATCACCATCTATTGCATAAGCAATTACATAAACATATTTATATTTGAAACTTGTATTATCACGCAATACAAATTTCTTAACCTTAATTTATGTTTAATGAACTTCTTGAAACTTATCAATCATCTTTTATTTCTCGTACATTGATTGGAGATTTATTATTAAACTATACATATGAGGTAGAGATTTGCTAGGATTATGGATTTTCTAAAGTGACCAGGGAATTAAATTGCTAGGATTTTATTAACAAAATATACATCGAGATTAGTAAAATATGCACAAAAATTAGAGCTTTGCTATGATTTTAATTATTACGAAACCATGCACACCTCTATATTTCTTTTACATCGATTAGAGATTTAATATTAAAACATGCACGTTGAAATGTGCCTATAGATTGTGTGGAGACTCGATTGAAGTGATCACTGATTCCTTCTGAAACATTTACATTTGATTAATAATGAGTTGATCGATGACACTATAGAGATTACAACTTTGCCAATCCTAACGGAGAAAGGGTGGTAAGGGACTAGGACTGTCAGGTTTGTTTTAAAAAACCAAGTTGATAGTCTTTCTTTTTCTTTTGTGGAGAAAATGAAAGTTAATTCTGAAAAATGTTCGCTAGTCAATTGCAGATTCTTCAAGGAAAAGATTTCCCAAAATTTGAAGAACGTTAGCCTGTTTGAAACAAACAAAAAGTCGTGCAAACAGAAAATTTTATGAAGAATTTGGAACTTTAGATAGCGAAACGCGGTATGCTTCACAGTTCCATTGATGCGTAGAGCAGTTTCGTGGGAAATTCTCAGCATAAAACGAAAACTAGAAAGCTTGTCCAGAGGAACGAAGCGTTGGCTTCAATACTTGGAACATTATAATCTAGCTACTGCATATGAATAAAATATGACCCGAATAGATGTCCTTGAGAAATGCAACATCAACATATCGGACATTGGATGAACTTTGGACGCAAGCAGGAATGCCAAGAAAGAGCAATTTAACTCTCACAACACGAAACGACAAGACTGACATATCAAGGCAAGTTACAGATGTTCAGACATGACACAAGACAGACCGGTTTTTGTTTAAACTTAAACTGTCAATGGAGTTTAACATATAGGGTCGGCAGGCTTTGATCGGACACTGGTTGCCTAATTTCAGTTGTTTCCAGGTCCTGGCTGGTATCCTTCAGGCGAATAATCCCGCGCTCGAGCTGCATATGAGAATTCTCCAAGTATAACACATAAATGGCAAAGTTTATGCCAAAACAACTTAGATTAAGCAAGGACAATGTTTTAATTCTCTTGGTGCTCCGTGACCTCAGAATTAATAGAACTATCTGAGTTCAAGTTGTGGAATAATCCATTATACTATGGAGCAAAAGAAAATAGATTGAGGAATCGAAAAGAGCAGGAGCAATGACAAGATTTTTGGGACTTCAGTAGCAAAGTATCATCACCAATTGCTGGAGAGTATATTTTTGTTGATCACAAAGTGCCGCACCCTAAAACCTCCATCGCTTTCGATATTTTCATGTCTATAGGCAAATCCATTGCAGGGCTTAGATGCTTCATATTCTAAGTGTCTACAATGGTTTCAATTCAGTCATGTCGGACTCAACATGAGTAATTGCTTAAAATTTATACATGGTTACTGTGGTTGATCTTTCCAAACGTACACATGGTGGACATCCATAAATTCATTTCACCCCTATTGTTTCCCTAAAAAATTTCGTGTTATGTTACCTCACTGATGGTGCCCATGTGCGGACGCAGAACATGGTACTCATGTCAGATGCGACGCAATGCCATGTAACACCTGCTTTAATGAGCATCTAGGAAAGTCATTGAACTTCATCGTTAAGATATTGAACATAAGTCAGCATGCCGATATTTCCCTCGTCGGTCGCTAAGAGAGACGCTTCCGAGGGAAACGTGACTCGACGAAGGTATTTCCTCTTTCTGACCCATTAACGTAAAAGAAGCAGCTGTCGGATGTCAATACAGTTCTAAGATGTCGATGGAATCGGGTTGTCCTTCGCATGTAGAAAGGAAGTATCCACTTACCCTTCCCTTGAGGGAGTCTCAAGGGCATCCAGCAAATCGTCAACGGCAAGCCCCAGTGCACAAGCACCAATTCTGGAACACTCGCTTAAAAAAAGTTAGCAGACCTAAGATAATGATGTTGTTGCTATGATTGGGTATCGCTCTGATATAATCGAGCAGGATGGTTCAAGAAGATTAACCGATACGGCATGACATTAATCAGATGGTCTGGACAACTCGAGCGGAAAAACACAATTAGCATTACTAAGCTAGTGAGGGGGTATTACAGCAGGCCAAGCACTTCCTTTGATCTGTTGATCATGACATGTGAGATATTAACCTTAATGCGGACAAAGAATGTCTAGATTTTAACTTTTGAGGTGAGAGTTTAGATCATTAAAGCATTGAATCGTACAGTGATGAATTTATGACAAACGACATATGATCTTTTTAATTCTAATGAGAAAATAGGGCAATATTATTTATCTTCCATGAACTCTAGCAATTCCTTTCGGTATGTTTTAAGTAAAAAATATTGAGTTGGATGTGCTAACGAAGAACCTTCCAATATCACAAAAGTTCATATACGATACCAAAAGGGGAATCAGTCACCCGAAATTGGTAGCTTCCAGTTTTCTCGCGAATATGGCACGTAATGTCTAATAGAAACGACTAGCAAGATTCGAAAAGGTAATGTAATATGTGTTCTAATTTGAGACTCAAATAAATACAAGATCTGCAAATCTTGATCTAAACGTTCCTTAGATATTTGCAGCAAAATAACCCTCTGCGGACATCTTAAAAAGGTAAACAATTGGCGAACAAAAGTATAAGGAAGACCAAATAAATAATCAGGCACCAATTTTTCACGGAGGCACCACGTGTACCTTATAAAGTTACCGCGGCAAAAGACTTTACATTTAACGCCGTCAATCATTCATATTCTCTGCTCTAGACCTGATACAATTAATGAAACTCCATTTGTTTTTCAAGAAATACCACATTTAAATTACATCCATTACAGACGCAAACGCAAAGGATCTTACATTTAAAAGCCATTGAAAGCCTATTTATTCTGCCGTAGTAAGTAAAGGAAGTAACCATTGTCAGCTTGATGCATGGCCACCGGAACAGTCTTACCTTGTTGTACTTTCTTTCATCCTTAGATAGCGCTTGAACGTATAGTCATAGTCAACAGCCGGGAGTTCCCTATTATAAATCAACAGATAAAACAAGATTGAGCCTTAACACAAGTGAGATAGAAGTACATCACCAAGAGGAATGTAGCATAGATATACAATGCAAGAACCAGCTCTCTCAGCGCTACTTCGATGTTGTTGCAGAACAGCAGGACCAAGTCCGGGAAAAACTTGAAGCCATGCGGTTTTATTTGATAACCACTCGCAAAATTGCTGTTCAACAGGCCCTAGAAAAGATAAAAGCAATATTGGTATATTAGAATTCGGTGAAGCTGGTATTTAACAAAGTCATATGAATTATGATAAGTCCAGGAAATACATGGAGCCATGTGGTTTCGTTTGATAAGCACTCGCAAAATTGCTGTTCAACTGGCCCTAGAAAAGATAGAAGCAAGAGTGATATATTAGAATTCAGTGAAGCTGGTATTTAAAAAAGTCATATGGATTATGATAAGTCCGGGAAATACATGGAGCCATGCGATTTAATTTGATAAGCACTCGCAAAAGTGCTGTTCAACAGGCCCCAGAAAAGATAAAAGCAAGGTTGATATATTAGAATTCAGTATAGCTGGTATTTAACAAAGTCATATGGAGTATGATAACATTTTACCACACTACTAATAATGAAAATTAGGGTCCTCCCCCAAAAAAGTCCATCTGTCCATGTTTCACGAAAAACCAAAAGCTTCTAAAGAAGGCCACCTCTGTCTTAAACTGGAGCTAGTAAATGAAAAACCATATCAAACCTCACCAGGCTAAAAGTGTTTTGCCTTTTTTTCCCTGCATATTAAAAACTTCAAAGTAAGGTGGATAAGTGGATACTTGTTCCTCCAGGTTGCTGATGAGTGTATAGAGGCCGTGCACAAGAGCATCCCTCTCAGAAGCCATTGCTCAGACAAAGAGAACCTGAGAAGTCTCACACACATGAATAGAAGAGAAATGTTATAGAGAGCATCTGTAAGAGGGGTGCGTGGATTGCGTCAGTGAACCCAAGATGTAACGGCTCTCTCTTCTCTGTTTTTGAGCTGGTCAAAAGAGGGAAAGTACAATTGCTTTGAAGAAATCAAGGATTAATTTTTTGATAGAAATATGTTTCTTACATGATCGATACTTATGATTAAATTTTGACAGGACTTCTCATTAAAATTTTGCATAAATTGATTTGATTTTAACAGCTTCTGAGCTCGTAACCCTGAAACGATAGTACAAATTTGATGGCCTACTACAGTATAGAAATGATCAAAAATCAACTTGTTGCAGTGCAATGCCTTCTATGACATTAAGGCCTCATTCTCACGTTTTCCTGACAAAATAGATTATTCAACTGCTTACTAAGAAAGAATTCCCCCCACTAACTAATTACTTGGCCATGCTATACAAGGAGTTGCTTTGCGATAAGCGACATCCTTAATATAACAAAGGTAAAAAGTGGCAAAAAAAAAGCAAACAAACAAAACAAAACAAAGAAAATTGGGCTAAACAGACAATAGAATAGGAGCATTTATTAGGTCCACACAGGTGAAGAAAACAATCTCCACATGTAATTTCGTGATGTGGACATAAGTGCAGCAACATATGACAAATATACACATCCAAATTTTCAAAGATATGAAAACTAGCAGCTTCCATACAGAAAATTTTCTGGTTCAAAACCCCACCTACGAGCATGAGACCCAATGTAATGAAGAACATAGAACTTCAGATAGTGAAACAATGCAAAGCACAGAATCTCATTGGTGCAAAAAAAACCAAAATACTAGAAAGCTTGTCGAGATCAGCAACCCAACTTTTAGATTCAGCATATTCTTAACATCAAAATCCAGTTGATGCATGTGTAGAACATTATAAGACACGCAGCAATAAAGCAACTTCAATAAACTGGACTACAGCGTTTTATTTATAGGATAGCAACACCAACAAAGAGAAGTTCAGCCAGTCAAGGCGCAACGGACATTAGTTATACAAAAGAGCAAGTCTGGATGTTCTGACACAAAACAACAGAACAACAAAAGTAGAGCAAGTTCCGATGCTCAAACCTGATACAAATAAAGTAGAGCAAGTTCATATGCTCAGACCCGATACAAAGACAATATAGTATTTATTGGACTCTTATACTTCTCCACAACCAAGTTTACTTCATGACCTAGGTTGAGGGCCTTAATGAGACAACAATCATCCAGTTTTACTTGTCGTCATTGAAATCTCCTGTGAGGGTACGCTCAAGGTAGATAATCCTGTGCTCGAGCTGCATGTCAGAATTCTCCAAGTAAGAATAAATGGTAGATGACAATGCTTTTTTTTTCTTCTGGTTGGGTCGAAAGATTGCAATGCATTAACAAGTTTATGCATCCACCAAATAAAAAATAGACTCATGTTACCCTAGTGATGGCCCTCAAGTGTGGACGCAGATTCTGGTACCCCTGATGCAACATATGTTGTGCCAAGATGCACCTGTATGATGAGAATCATTAGTAACTAATCTGGTGGATCCAATAAACTTCACTTTATGTTGTTGTCATCTGAAGCGGCGCTTTCACGGGGATCAATTAATCGCATAATATGACGGTTTATTTGCCTTTAACTTTTTTGTTAGTCATATTATAATATTTCCCGTGCTTGTAAAACACAAGTAACCACTTACTCTCTTCTGGAGGTTTCTACAATGCCGCGGAAGAGTGCTTCAAGCCCCCGCCTCATAGCCGAAACACCAACGCTGGAATAACCGGCTAGAATAATTAGCATATCATAATGATATGATTGAGTAGGATACTATGAAAAGATTAAATAATTCATTATGACAGTATGACGTTTATCGGATAGGGTCAAGCTGAAAATTTGAAGAAATAAACAAGAGATGGCGTAATTACAGCAGCATGTGCTTCCTTTGATCTATTGATGACACTTTGAGACTTTGACATATTTACAGACAAATGAGATTCTAGCATGGAGATTATCAAATAGTGAATCATTACAGGTTATTGCATGAAATCCAATAAATAGGTGATCTAGTTTAGCTCCAACACGAAAATAGTTTTTCATATATAAGGTAAGTAACTACAATATTCTTTATCTGCATCTTACTCTTTAGAGATTCAATCAATGTCTTTTGAGGAAAATATGCTGCTTGGAACAAGCAAATTGGACACCTTCCAATATTATAAAAAAGAATATCTGATTTAGAATAGTAAAGTAGTTGTGAAAATCACTACTAACCAATTTTCTCATAGATAGGTTGTGTAACGCCTAAGGCGCCAACTTGAAACATAAAAAATGGTAACTTATTGCAATCCTTAAATCAAGACATGACCAAATTAAGGATGTGTTGGCCTTACCGAAAAAAACTTATGAAAGTTCGAAAATGGAAAAATAACGGTTTCCCATCAATCAACATCATAAAATGGTAATCATATGGTGCCAAAAGTATAAAGACAACAATCAAAGTAGTAAGCTTGCTAACAAAAACACCACGCGTCATGTTAGAGCCGCAAAAAGTCTTACCTTAAAATGTCATTCACCATGCATATTCTCCACTATAGACCTAATCAAGATGTAACAATTTTTTGCTAAAAGTTTGTTAGAAGTTTTTTTTTTTTTTTTTTTTTTGGTCAGTCCTACTCTACTTCTACTATAACTCTCAAACTTTTGCCTTACCTCATTGCGGGACATGGGAGTCGAAACCCACACTTGAAACTAAATTGTCCCCACCCCCCCTTTCATGTTGGAAATGTGGTCACTGGGACAAACCCCGGTGGTTGTTTGCTAGAAGTTTGAAAAAGTAAAAATTGTGGTTTCCCGACAATCAATATCATAAAATGGTATACATACCACGATAAAAAGTATAGAGACAACAATCTAAGTAATCAGCCTCTTGTTTTCTTATGGAAACACCATGTCACTTACCTATGTTACAACCTCAAAACGTCTTATCTTAAAATGCCATTGATCATGCATATAGACCTAATAAAATGTGTCAATCTAGGCTAAAATTTTGAAAATGCAATTGTAACACCTATCAACATCATAAAAAGGGAAAACCAAGCACCGGCAAAATTATAAAGAGAATCTAAATAATCAGCCTCTAATTGTGTCACAGAAACACCTTTTATAACTAATATGCGTCATAGTTACAAAAGATCTTAAATTAAAAGCCATCGATCATGCACAGTCTTGACTGCAATCCTACATTAGCAAAAGATCAATCATGAAATTGAAGCGATACCACATGAACAGGATTACTGTTGCCTTACCTTTCTATAATTCGTTTGAGCTTTATATAGTGGAGATACATCTCATCATAGCACAAAAAATGGTCCTCCCTATTAAAAGAATCAGGAAAAAAAAAAGAGTTAAAAGAGAAGCGTGAGAGTGAGTGAGATAGGAGTCAGGTCATTAGGAAGGTAATAGAGAATTACAAAGCAGAACCCAGATCTCTCATTGCATCTTGAACTTCTTTGCAGAAATTTTCGACCAACTCCAAGAAAAAGGTGGAGTCATGAACCATTTTCAAAGAATAACTATCCATGAAACATGTGTCCAGCAAATCCTAAGAAAAGATTAACACATGACAGATCTTTTAGAATTCAGTGAACTTAGACAAAACAAGGATTAGATGGACTTTGTGGTGAAAATTTTAGCTGACCATTCACAGTAAAAAATGTAAAAACTTTCATCGGATAGATTAAATCCGTCAACTTGCAATGAAAACCAAACGTTGGGTTCTAGTAAGAGGCCATCATTTTCTCAAATTGGAACTAGTAAAAACACTATCAAATCTTTGAAGAATGGAAAAATTCTACTCTTCTCCCTACAAATTTATTAAAACTATGAAAATGCAATCATTTCAATCTTGAATTAATCAATAAACAACTTCATTGATTTTTCAAATGCAAAATTTTAAAAGGAAAATGGGTAATGAGATACTTCATGCTCCAAGGAGACGGTGAGTTCAAAAAGCTTATCAAGAAGCTCATCCCTTTTCGCAGCCATTGCTCTGACAAAAACAACCTTAAAAACTCCACACACAATCAAGAGCGAGAGTGTATAGGAAAACAATATTTATGAAAGGTATGTGGATAAAGTGAGTAAACCCAAAGGGGATTTATATAATAGTTGCATCGGTAAATGTTGGTCAAAACTGAGCTTGCCTGAAGCAGAAAATGAGAAAAATGATAAAATGAGAGTAATGATGAAGTAAATGCCATGCCATGTTTTGAGAGAGTTTGTTGAACTGGAATTTGCTGTCTTTCCATAATTGAGTTATGTGCAAGGCTGGCTTCGTAACGCCTCTCTTCTTTATTTTGCTAGTTTGTAATACCATCGTATATTATACAAGAATGAGTTTATCCAAATAAGATAAAGAGAATCTGAATGAATTACAAAGGGATGGCAACTAATTTATCAAAATTTCTGCATTTGATAACGCAACATAATGGGAAAAATGTCCTTTTTTGGCTTATATTTTATTGTTTGGAATTGTTGTGCATAACAGCACATTTGGAAATTCTACTTACCATATCAAATCATATTTATAGAGAAGTTATAAAACAACTTAAGATAAAACCCATTTGTATGCTTGCCTTTTTTATTGATTCAATTTCCACCTCACTTATTCTCACATTTCTAGGCAATCCCGATTTCCATTTTAAATTTGTCTTATTTCAACTTGCCAAATTATATATCAAATAAGGGAATCATACTTCCATTCTCATTCTCAATATTCAAACATTTCAATCCATAAATGTTGGTTGCGTTACTAATATGGTGCGACGAGTCAATAGTAATATACACATCATTCGAATATTAGGTAATTATATTAAGACAAATCTAATTTTTAATTAACTAATTTTTCATATGTCATTACTACGAGATTTATAAACTATTAATTAAATGTTTTCTCAATTATATACATTTTTCTACTCCCAAATCGCAGTGAATAGATGATTAGAGCATTCATAAATAGTGGGTCTCACATACAGCTCAAATTTTCCTATTTTTTTCCTTTTTCATAATTCAATGACACCAATCCATAAGCCCAGCTATCTAAAGGTTCATGGAACACTTTCAAATGAGGCATTTGGCCTAATTGTTGTGCATAATAGCACTTTTGGAAATTCTACTTACCATATCAAATCATTTCTATGGAGAAGTTATTAAAACATCTAAGATAAATCTTATTTATATGCTAGCCATCGACCCAATTCCCAACTCACTCATTATTACCTTCCCAAACAATCTTAATTTCCATTTTGAATCTGTTTCATTTCAACTTGCCAAATTATATATCAAATAAGGGAATAAGGCTCCCATTCTCATTCTCAATTTCCAAACATTTCAATTTATAAATGTTGGTTGCATCACTAATGTGGTGCGACGAGTCAATAGTAATATGTACATCATTCAAATATTAGGTAATTGTATTAAGATAAATCTCATTTTCAGTTGACTAACTTTTCATATATCATTGCCACGTGATATATAAACTATTTATTATATATTTTCTCAATAATATATATTTTTCTACTCCCAAATCACCATAAATAGATTATTAGAGCTTTCATAAATAGTGGGTCTCACATACAGTTTAAATTTTCATATTTTTTTTTTTATAATCTAAATACACCAATCCATAAATCAAGCTATCTAAAAGTTCATGGAACACTATCAAATGATGCATTTGGTCTAAAAGCTCATGGAACACTCTCAAATGATGCATTTGGCCTAATTGTTATGCATAAAAGTACATTCAGAAATTCTACTTATCATATCAAGTCATTTCTATAGAGATGTTATCAAAAAATTTAAGATAAAACTCATTTGTGTGCTAACCTTTTTTATTGACCAAATTCCCAACTCATTCATTATTATTTTCCCAAGTATTCTCAATTTTTATTTTATATCTAGCTTATTTCAACTTACAAAATTATATATCAAATAAGGAAAAAGCTTTAATTTCCATTCTAAATATCCAAACATTTCAACCCATAATTATTGATCGCGTCACTAAAGTGGTACGACAAGTCAAAAGTAATGTGTACATCATTTGAACCTTAAACAATTGTAATAAGACAAATTTCATTTTCAGTTAACTAATTTTTTATTTGTCATTACCACGTGATTTATAAACTATTTATTAAATATGTTCTCAATAATATACATTTTTCTACTCTCAAATCACGGTAAATAGATGATTAGAGTCTTCATAAATAGTATGTCTCACATATAGCTCAAATTTTCTTCTTTTTTTTTCTTTTTCATAATGCAAGGACACCAATTCATAAATCTTGCTATCTAAAGGCTCATGGAACACTCAAATTAGGCATTTGGCTTAATTATTATGTATAACAGTACATTTAGAAATCTTACTTATCATATCAAATTATTTATATAGAGAAGTTATCAAAAAATCTAAGATAAAACTCATTTGTGTACTAGCTTTTTTTATTGACTCATTTCTCAATTCACTCATTCTCACGTTCCCAAGCAATCCAAATTTCCATTTTAAATCTGTCTCATTTTAACTTGCCAAATTATATATCAAATAAATGAATAGGCTTCTATTCTCATTTTCAATATCCAAACATTTCAATCCATAAATGTTGGTTGCGTCACTAATGTAGTGCGACGAATCAATAGTAATATACACATCATTCGAATATTAGATAATTGTATTAAGACAAATTTCATTTTCAGTTGACTAACTTTTCATATGTCATTGCCACGTGATTTATAAACTATTCATTAAATACTTTCTCGATAATATACATTTTCCTACTCTCTATGAATAGATGATTAGAGCTTTTATAAATAGTGGGTCTCACATACAGCTTAAATTTTTATATTTTTTTCTTTTTCATAATTTAGGGACATCAATCCATAAGCCTGGCTATCTAAAAGCTCATGGAACACTTATTTGGTCTAATTGTTGTACATAACAACACATTTGAAAATTCTACTTACCATATCAAGTCATTTCTATAGAGAAGTTATTAAAAAATATAAGATAAAACTCATTTGTGTACTAATCTTTTTTATTGACTCAATTCCCAACTCACTCATTCTCATTTTCCGAAGCATTCCCAATTTATATTTTAAATCCGCCTCATTTCAACTTGCTAAATTATATATCAAATAAGGAAAAAGCTTCCATTCTCATTCTAAATATCCAAATATTTCAACGCATAAATATTGATTACGTCACTAATGTGGTGTGACAAATCAATAGTAATGTTCACATCATTCGAACCTTAGATAATTGTAATAAGACAAATCCCATTTTCAGTTAACTAACTTTTCATATGTCATTGTCACGTGATTTATAAACTATTTATTAAATATTTTCTTAATGATATACATTTTCCTACTCCCAAATCATAATGAATAAATTATTAGAGTCTTCATAAATAGTAAGTCTTACATACAGCTCAAATTTTCTTATTATTTTTTTTCATAATCCAGAGACACCAATACATATGCTCTGCTATCTAAAGGCTTATGGAACACTCTCAAATGAGGTATTTGGCATAATTATTATTCATAACAGCACATTTGAAATTTTACTTACCATATCAAATAATTTTTATAGAAAAGTTATCAAAAAATCTAAAATAAAACTTATTTGTGTGCTAGTTTGCTATTTTTTTTTTTATTGATTCAATTCCCAACTCACTCATTCTCACGTTCCCAAACAATTCCAATTTCAATTTTAAATCTGTCTTATTTCAACTTACCAAATTATATATTAAATAAGGGAATAAGGCTTCCATTCTCATTCTCTTTCTTAATATCTAAATATTTCAACCCATAAATGTTGGTTACATCACTAATGTGGTGTGATAAGTCAATAGTAATGTGCACATTATTTGAACTTTAGGTAATTGTATTTAGACAAATTTCATTTTCGACTAACTAACTTTTCATATGCCATTGTCACGTGATTTTTAAACTCTTCATTAAATATTTTCTCAATGATGTACATTTTCCTACTCCTAGATCATGATGAATAGATAATTAGAGCATTTATAAATAGTGGGTCTCACATACAGCTTAAATTTTTCTTTTTTTTTAAAAAATAATCTAGAGACACCAATCCATAAACTCAGCTATCTAAAAGCTCATGGAACACTTTCAAATGAGACATTTGGATACATTCAGAAATTCTACTTACCATATCAAATCATTTCTATAGAGAATGTATCAAAAAGCCTAAGATAAAACTCATTTGTGTGCTAGCCTTTTTTATTGACCCAATTCCCAACTCACCCATTCTCACATTCCCAAGCATTCCCAATTTCCATTTTAAATCTACTTCATTTCAACTTGTCAAATTATATATCAAGTAAGAGAATAAGACTTCCATTCTCATTCTCAATATCCAACATTTTAACCCATAAAAGTTGATTGCGTCACTAATACGGTGCGGTGAGTCAATAATAATGTATACATCATTCGAACTTTAGGTAATTGTATTAAGACATCTCATTTTCAGTTGACTAAATTTTCATATGCCATTGCCACATGATTTATAAACTATTCATTAAATGCTTTCTCAATAATATACATTTTCCTACTCTCAAATCGCAGGACGTGCGGACCCCTCAAGTGCCTTAACTTTGCCCAAAGGGACACTTAAGTGCCATAACTTACGAAAGGTACACTTAAGTGCCAAAATCGGAGTAAAAGGGATCACTTGAGTGCCAATCCGACCAAAACACCAATGTGGCGTTTTTCCGGCGAAGCGCGGCCAAAACGGCGCCGTTTTGCACGTTGACATGGCCAAAACGGCGTCGTTTCGACTGATGTGGAACAAAATAAATAAATAAATAATTAAATTAAATTTAGTTAAAATATTTTTAAAAATGATATTTAAAAATTTAAAAACTTTAAAAAAATTTAAAAAAATTTAAAAAAATTAAAAAAAAAAAAAAAAAAGGGGGGAGGCGGGCCGGGGATCAACCCTCGGCCGCCGCCTGCCGCCGCCGCCCCGCCGGGCGGGGGGAGGGTCGGCCGGGGTCCGCGAGTCTCGCCGTTGGGTCCGCGAGCCCTGCCGGTCGGATCGGGCGAGGGCTCGCGAGCCCTCGCCGCCGGATCCGGGCGAGGGCCGCGAGCCTCGCCGCTAGATCTCGGGGGCGCGCGGCCCTGGCCCGGCCGGGCGAGGCCGCCGACCCCGCCAGATGGCGGGGCGAGGGCGCGACCCTCGCCCGGATCGGGGCGAGGGCTCGCGAGCTCGTGAGCCCTCGCCGGTCGGCCGAGGTCGCCGGCCCCGGCCGAGGCCCGGCGACCCGGCCGACCCTCCCCGCCGTCGCCGGCCCTTCCGTGGCGGCGGGGGGCGGCGGTGGCGAGGGCTAATCCCTCACCCACCTCCCCATTCCCTTTTTTTTTTTTTTTTTTTTAAAAATTTTTTAAAGTTTTAAAATTATCATTTTTAAAATATTTTAAATAAATTTAATTTTAAAAATATTATTTTTAAATATTTTAACTAAATTTAATTTTAAAATTAATTTAATTAATTTTTTAATTTTCTTTTTGCCACGTCGGCCCAAAACAACACCGTTTTGGCCACGTCGGCCCAAAACGACCTTTGTTTTGGCCACGTCAGCGTGCAAAACGGCGTCGTTTTGGGTGCGCTTTGCCGGAAAAACGCCACGTTGGCGTTTTGGCCAGAGTGGAACTCAAGTGATCCGTTTTTTTTCGAATTTGGCACTTAAGTGTACCTTTCGTAAGTTATGGCACTTAAGTGTCCCTTTGGCCAAAGTTATGGCACTTGAAGCGTTCTTTTGCCCAAATCGCAGTGAATAGATGATTAAAACCTTCATAAATAGTGGTTTTCACTTACAACTCAAAGTTAGTCATAATCTAGGAACACCAATCCATAAGCCCAACCATCTAAAGGCTCATAAAACACTCTCAAATTAGGCATTTGGCCTATGCATGTGACATAAATCATGAGAAATTTATACGCAGTTGGAGGGATTCAAACAAGTGACCTCCAATTCTCACTAGGTATTTTATAATTACCAAAATATCCATAAACCTATTATTTATTATACATCGATTAACGATTTTTACTAAAATATGCATAAGAATTAGAGATTCACTAGGATTAAAAAAAAATTCTTAAAGTAACCACAGAAATAATTACCTGGTAGAGCTTGCATGAGAGCGTGTCACATGGCTCAACCTCACTTGAGTTTTACCAACTTTGAAAAAAGTATGATGATTGTGTGTGGAGATTCAGTTAAATTTATTATTGATTCTTTCTTAAGCCTTTACAGTTGATTGCTAATGAGTTGATCAATGATACTATAGAGATTATACCTTTGCTAAACCTAATGAAGAGAAGGCGGTGAGGGACTCTAGGACTGAGGTTAGTTTTGAAAAAAACAAAAAAATAAATTGAATTTCTGCTTTTCATTTGGAGTGAAATCGAAAGCTACTTCTACAAAATGTTCTGTAGTTAATTACGGATGCTTTCAGAAAATGATTTCCCAAATTTGATGAATGTTTGCCTATATGAAACACACTAAAAATCATTGAGACAGTAGTTTTATGAAGAATTAGGGACTCTAGATATGAAACTCGGTATGCCACACGATTCTAGAAGAGTAGTTCTTTTTTGGGAAATTCTCAGCAGAAAATGAAGATAGAAAGCTTGTCCAGAACAAACAAAGCATTTGAACATTATAATATAGCTACAACATGTGGATAATTTTTTTTGTGCAACAAAAAACTTAAAGAAATGCAATATCAACAAGGGTAACCACAGGGTTTATTATTGGATGAAGGGCTATCTTAGATGTAAGCTGTAACGCCAACGAGAGCAATTTATACTCTCAAGACCCAAAACAACGACGTATCAAGATAAGTTCGGATACTCGAGCATTACACAAGACAATACCGGTTTTTATTTAAACTCAAACAAACTTCTGCAATAATGGGGTCTACTTCCCGACATTTAGAGTTGACAGGCTTTGATCCAACACTAGTCACCCAGTTTCAGTTGTTCCCAGGTCCTGTCCGGTTACCATAGAGGTAAATAATCCTGCGCTCGATCTGCACACAAGAATTCGGCAGTTATAGGATACACGCGACAAAATTAATGCCAAAACGACCTAGATTAAGTCAAGTACGGTCTTTTATTTCTCTTCATGCCTAATGACCGCAATATTACTAAACCTACCGGAGTTCGACTGCTAGAGTATTCCGTAAAACTCTTATTAGCAAAAGAAAAAAAGATTAAGGAACTGAAAAGCACAGCAATTATGATAGGATTTCTCAGACTTCAGCAGCAAAGTAATATTGCAACTCGCTAGAGAGTAGATTTCACTTAATCATGAAGGTTCGCACACTTAAAGCTCAATCAATTTCCAGGTTTTCAATGTGAATAGGCGAAGTCCATTCTGAGATTTAAATACATGTGAACCGAGAGAATAGACCTGAAATGCTTCGTAATTTTAATGTCTACAACGGTTTCAATGCAATCTTGTTGGATTCTGTACAAGCAATTACCTAACACTATCATGTGGTTATGGCGGCTAGTCTCTTCCCCGCATGCACATGGTGGACATCCAAAAATTCATTTCTCCTCTGATGTTTTCTCAAAAAGTTTCGCTTTACGTTACCTCAATGATGGTGCCCAAGTGCGGACGCAGAAGCTGGTACTCTTGTCGCATGCGAAGCACCGCCAAAGTACACCTGCATAATGTGCATCAAGAAAAGTCATTAAACTTCACCTTTGAGATATCAAACATAAGTGAGCATGCCAATGTTATTTTCGTCGATCATAAGAGAGATGCTTCAACGGGGAGTAGTCACTCGGTAAAGGCATTTCCCTTTCCTAATTCACATTTCATCTGATTCTCAAATTGCCTAAATTTATCTAATGGAGACGCTAATTTCCCACTGATAAAGTAAAAGAAGCAGTTCTTGAATGCCACAACAGTTCCAAGATATCAATGGAATGGTGTTGTCCTTTGCATGTAGAAAGAAGAATCTCCTCACCTGGGCTTAGAGGCAGCGTCAATGGCATTGCGCAATTCCACAATTGCGAGCTCCAATGCACAAGCACCAATTCTGAAACACCATTTTAAGAAAAGTTAGCAGACCACTATGATATAATCAAGAAGGATAATACGAGAAGATTAACCGATATGCCATGATATTAACCAGATTGTTCGGACAACTCAAGTGGAAAAACACAACTGACAACAGTAAACTAATGACGGGGGGATACAGCTGAGCAAGCGCTTCCTTTGATCTCTTGATGTTGACATGTCAGATATTTTAACGCAGAGAAATGAATTTTAGGTTTTAACTTTTGAGGTGAGAGTCAAGATCATTAAAACATTGAATCATTACAGTGATAGCTTTATGACCCTCAATGTGAAGACAGTCTTTATTGGGTATGAAAGGGAGATATTCTCCATCTACCTTGAATTCCAGTAATCCCTATAAGTATGTTGAACTTGAAGTGAAAAAACTGAAAAAAGTTGCATCGAACCTGCTAACAAAGAATCTTCCTATGTTACACAAGCTAATATATGATGCCAAAAGGCGAATCAGCCCGCTCCAAACTAGTAGCCTCCAATTTTCTTGCGGAGATGCCACATGATGTCCGACGGCAATGACAAGCATGAATCAAAAAGATAACATAATGTGCACCATAATTTGGGACCCCAATAAATACGAGATGCCTGAATCTTGATCTAAAAGTTCGTTAGATGTTTAATAATGCTACTATAACACTCTTTCGACATCTTTAAAAGGTAAACCTTTGGCGAACAATAAAATGAAGACAATGTAAGAAATCAGGCGCCAATTTTTATGCAAACACCTCATGTATCTTATATATGTTATGCAGCACAAGACCTTACGTCCAAAAGCCGTCAATCATTCACACCTTTGCTGGAGATCTGATACAAGTGATCGAGCTCCTTTGTTTTCTTTTATTTTTCAAGAAATACCACATGTAACTTATCTACATTACAGCCACAAAGGATCTTACATGTTAATCCACCAGCCACCCCATTCTCTACCATAATAAGTGAAAGAACATAGCATGATTGATGCATGACCACATGAATCGGAATATTGTCTTACCTTGTTGCACTTCGTCGGACCTTTATATAGTGCTCGACCATTTTTTCATAGTCCACTACCGGGAGTGCCCTTTTACAAACAACAAATAAAAAGGATGAGTTTAACATAAGCACAAGAGAACGATTGATATATAAGCACACCGCATGAGGAATGTAGCAGAGTAATACAAAGTAAGAACCAGCCCTCTCAGCCCCGCTTCCATGTCATCACGGAACCCCCGGACCAAGTCCAGGAAACACCTGGAGCCTCTGGCCGGTTTCATTTCATAAGCACTCGCAATATTGCTGTTCAACACGCCCTAGAAAATATTAAAGCAAGAGTGACTTATTAGAATCCAGTGAACCTGATATTTATCAAGTTTAGATGGATCATGACAACATTTTACCACACTATTCACAATGACAATCGGTAAACCCTTCACCAAACAAGTCCATCTGTCCTTGTTTTAATAAAAACCAACAGCTTGTTTCAAAGAAGGCCACCTTTGTCTTAAATTGAAACTAGTAAAATAATATCAAACCCCACCAACAAAAAATAGTTCTGCCTTACCTTTACCGAAAAAAAAGAAGTTAGTTCTGCCTTTTCTCTACACATTTATGCAAATCAAGGAAAGGGTGGTTCCATTCAATCTTGAACTAATAAACAAAACAACCCATTTCAGTTTTCTGATCTAAAACTTCAAAGAAAGGTGGATAAAGGTATACAATTTCCTCCAGGATGCTGATGATTTCGTGAAGCCTACGCGCCATGGCTAAATCCATTGCTCAGACAGAGAACCTGAGAAGTATCACGCACAATCAAAATAAGAGAGATTTTATAGAGAGAACACTTGTATGAGGAGTGTGTGGACTGCACGAGTTATCCCGAGAAAGGTTTATGCAGACGGTTGCACCGGCAGAGGGTGGGTCAAAAATGAGCTTTCAAGAAGCCGAAAATGAGAAACGGGACAAAAGAAGAGTAAACGAGAAGAAGGCCATGCCGTGCTTTCAGGGAGTGTGCTGGACTGCAGGTAACGCCTCTCTCTTCTCTGTTTTTAAGCTGACAATGAGAGGGAAACACATTAGATGGGTTTAGTTTCTCACATCAAAGAGGGCACATGAAGAGAGAGAATTTTTTTTTACGTGTCCATTGGAGTTACTGGCTTGTAGTAACGAGTTAATTACAAGATCATGCATTACACAAACTCTAACCGTTTGTCTGTGTGTGTATGATTTTACATGTCATTACCACGCGGTTTATCCTTCTTCTTTTTTTTTTTTGGTTGAAAAAATAATGGGTCTGACGTAATTAGGCTCACAAATCCAATTACTGAGTTGAAAATTCTTACCATGGACAGCCCAGATTATTTAGCCAGTGTAGACTGAGGACGTGAAAGAGTTTCCCGTTGGACTGTGCCTTCTATGGTAGGATATATTCCGACCAAAAAAAAAAGTGGTAGGCTCTATACTCTCTTTCCCTCTTTTTGATTGGATTTGTTACTCATTTTGTCTATGCATTGCGGGATTACCATTCAAGGACTTGCCCAAAATAACCAGAATTTAAAAGGGTAAAAAATCTAGGAAATTATCAGATCTTTTCTTATGGAGTAATATTATTTCTCTGTACATTTTTCTTCTTCTACTACTTCTTCTTTCCAGTTAAAGATTAAGTGTGTTTCTAGAACTTGGAGAATTGATCGAATCTAAACTTTGCTTATCAGAAATCAAGGATTAAATATTTGATAGATAGGTTTCTTATTCAATTAATAGTTTTCTACTTAAAATTCCAGCTTAATCTGAGCTTTTCCCGGGCAACGGTCAGAAAAAAATTCGAGAGAAGTTGTTCGGTAAATTGAGCCAACGGTCTTATGAGGTATAGATGCAACTTTAACTACAAGTTCAGCAGCCTAGTACATATATTATCTGTTGAATAATGGCAGCGGTAACAACAACAAACCAAGCCTTATCCCACAGGCCATTTAGATAACGACATTTTCAACTACACTTTCGATGAGAAGAAACTAACAGTTTCCATGAAGAAAATTTCCAGTTTGAAACGCCACCTACGAGCATGAGACACAGAATAATGATAAACATAGAAGTTTAGATGGTGAAAATGCAAACCACACATTCCATGAATGTGGCTAAGCAAAAAAAACTAGAAAGCTTGTTCGAGATCAGCAACCAAAGACTTAGCTTCAGTGTCATCTTAACATCATGATCAAGTTACTGGATACATAGAACATTGTACGACATGAATCAATTTCAACAAGTGGGACCATAGGGTTCTACTTATATAAGGATGCCAACAGCAACAAAGAGAAGTTCAGATGCTCAAGGCACGAAATGACGACATTAGTTATACTAAGAGCAAGTCTGAATGATCAGACGTGAAACAACATGACAACATAAGTAGAATAATATGACGTGCAATGCAATACCTTAAGAAACCAAACTTCACCATGTCGAACTATAGGGTTTTATTTACACCTGATTAGGGCCTGCCTTAGATGTAAGCAGTAACGCCAACATAAAGCAGTTTAAACTCTCAAGATACAAAATGACAACATTAGAGTAAGAGAAAGTACAGATATATAGACATGAAATGACGCGGTGACCCTGTCAAGACAAGTTCCTACACTTGGACACGACACAAGACTATATCGGTGTTTATTTAGACTCAAATAGTCACATTTCTCCAATGATGGATTTACTTCATGACATAATTGGTTAGCAGGCATTGATGCGACACTGGTAACCCATTTCAGTTGTTCCCAGGTCCTGGCTGGTTACCCTCCAGGTGAATAATCCTGCGCTCGAGCTGCATACAAAAATTCTCCAAGTATAAGATATACATAGAAAAGTTTATGCTGAAACAACTTAGATTAACCCGAGTACAATCTTTTAACTCTCTTAGTGCATCATGACCTCAGAATTGTTAAACCTATATGACTTCAAGTTGTGGAATGATCCATAATACTACTGAGCAAAAGAAAATAGATCAAGGAATCGAAAAGAGCAGCAACTATGATAAGATTTTTCAGACTTCAGCAGCAAAGTATCATCACTAGTCCCTAGGGAGTACATGTGAGTTAATCACAAAGGACAGCACAATAAACGCTCCATCACTTTCGATATTTCCATGTGAATAGGCAAGTCCATTGTAGAGATTAAATACATGTGAACCAAGAGAATAGACCTCAAAAGCTTCATATTATTAGTGTCTACGATGGTCTTAATTCACTTATGTCGGACTTTGTACGAGCAATTACATAACATTATCGAGTGGTTGCCGTGATTAATCTCCATAAATTCATTTCACCTCTTTTGTTTCCCGAAAAAGATGTGGCATTACGTTACCTCAATGATGGTGCCCAAGTGTGGACGCAGAACATGGTACTCATGTCGGATGTGAAGCAGTGCCATGTAGCACCTGCATAATGGGCATCTAGGGAAGTCATTAAACTTCATTGTTGAGATGTCAAACATAAGTGAGCATGCTGATATTTCCCTCATTTGTCACCAAGAGAAATGCTTCTGAGGGAAAAGTTAATCGGCAAAGGCATTTCATTTCCTAATTCCCATGTTTTCCGACTGTGAAATCACCTAAACTTTGCCTATTGGAGATGTAATTTTCTTGCCCATTAAGGCAAAAGAAGCAGCTATTGGATATCACAGTAGTTCTAAGATGTCAATGGAACCAGGTTTTCCTTTGCGTGTAGAAAGGAAGTATCCACTTACCCTTCCCTAGAGGGAGTGCTAAGGGCATCCGGCAAATCATCAATGGCACTCCCCAATGCACGAGCACCCATTCTGGAACACCCGTTTAAAAAAAGTTAGCAGACCTAAGATATTGATGTTGATGCTGTAATTGGGTATCGCTCTGATATAATCGAGCGGGATAGTACAAGAAAATTAACCGATATGCCAAGACATTAATCAGATGGTTTGGACAACTTGAGTGGAAAAACTCAATTAAAAAGACTAAATTATTGAGTGGGTGTTACAGCAGACCAAGCACTTCCTTTGATCTCTTGATCCTGACATGTGAGATATAAACGTTAATGCAGACAAATAACGTTTAGATTTTAACTTTTGAGGTGAGAATTGAGATCATTAAAGCTTTGAATTGATACAGTGATGACTTGAACAACATATGATTTAATTCAACCCCAATTTGAAAATAGGGCAATATTCTTCATCTACCATGGACTCCAGTAATTCCTATCAGTACGTTTAAGTGAAAAATGCTGAGTTGGATGTGCTAACAAAGCACCTTCCAATGTCAAAAAAGTTCATATATGATGCCAAAAGGCGAATCAGCCACTCCAAACTGGTACCCTCCCATTTTCTCACAGATAAGCCATGTAATGCCTAACAGCGGCCAGCAAGATTCGAAAAGGTAATGCAACGTGCATTCTAATTTGAGATCCAAATAAATACAAGATCTGCAAATCTTTATCTAAGAGTTCATCAGAAGTGTGAAATGCACACTGACGCTCTCCCGACATTTCAAAAAGATAGACATTTGGTGAACAAAATTATAAGGATGACAAAATAATTAGTCAGGCACCAATTTGTAATGGAGGCACCACGAGACTTTACATCTGAAGCCATCAACCATTCATTCTGCTATAGACGTTCCATTTGTTTTTCAAAAAACACCACATTTAAGTTACATCTATGACAGCCGCAAAGGATCTTACATTTAAAAACCATCGAAATATCATTTTCTCTGCCATAATAAGTAAAGGGACAATTGTAAGATGGATGCATGGCCACACGAACCGGAATATTGTTTTACCTTGTTGTAATTTCTTTGATCCTTAGATAGTGCTGGAACAAATATTCATAGTCAACAACTGGGAGTTCCCTATTATAAATCAACAAATAAAAAAGAGGAGTATTAAATAAGCACGAGAGAATAAGTGAGATAGAAGGACATCACCAAGAGGAATGTAGCATAGATATACACTGCAAGAACCAGCTCTCTTAACGCTGTTTCCACGTCGTTGCAGAACATCAGGACCAAGTCCAGGAAATACATGGAGCCTTGCGGTTTTGTTTGATAAGCACTCGCAAAATTGCTGTTCAACAGGCCCTAGAAAAGATATAGCAAGACTGATTTATTAGAATTCAGTGAAGCTGGTGTTTAACAAAGTCATATGGATTATGATAACATTTTACCAAACTATTGACAATGAAAACTGGTAAGTCCGCCCCCAAAAAAGTCCATCTCTCCATGTTTCACTAAAAACCAAAAGCTTGTTTCGAAGAAGGCCTCCTTTGTCTTAAAATGGAGCTAGTAAAACTGCGTCAAACCTCACCAGACTAAAAGAGTTCTACGTTTTTCTTCCCTACAAATTAAAAAACCTTCAAAGAAAGGTGGATACTTGTTCCTCCAGGGTACTGATGAGTGCATGAAGCCCGTGCACAAGAGCATCCCTCTCAGAAGCCATTGCTCAGACAGAGAACCTGAGAAGTCTCACGCACATGAATAGAAGAGAAATGTTATAGAGAGAGCGTCTGTATAAGTGCTGTGTGGGTTGCGTGAGTGAACCCAATAAGGGTTTACAGACGGTTGCACTGACAAAGGGTGAATCATAAATGAGCTTGCATGAAGCGGAAAATGAGAATAGGGACAAAAGAAGAGTGATCGAGAAGAAGGCCATGCCATGCTTTCTGGGAGTTTGTTGGACTGATGGTAACGCCTCTCCATCCTCTGTTTTTAAGCGGGTTATAAGAGGGAAATAAAACCATTTATTGATCAATCGGGAAGAAAAATCTGGAGATATCAATCAAAATCACAAACCAATTCTTGAATATGTTAGAATTAAGAGATTGACAACTCTTGTAAATATATTATTCTTCATTATTGTATTGTTTCCTTATGAAGTTTGACGTTTGTAATATCTTTATATAATGGAAATCATCTCAACAATTGTACGTTGAGATTAAGAATCAAAAACCTTTGTTCTTTTATGATATCATAGCAGGATCCCTCCCTTAGGAGTAATTTGAATTCCGAACCTACAAGGGCAAAGAGTGAATCACCATAACAAAAGGCCAAAACCAATTGTTATGCTTAAAGTGTTCTGCGTGTCTCACTCTAGGGACTAGATGCCCAACCTAAGCTAAGTATGGTCCAATTCGATATAATAATGCTATTCATCATACTATTCTTAAGAACAATTATAAAAGGAATGTTGGCTTGGTGTTCTGCGAACTATTCTATGACAAAGAAATCAACAATCCATGACAGATGGTAGTGGTCCACAAAATCTTACAGAAGATTCTAAGTTCAAATCTTTTAGGCATCTATCTGCCTCTCTAGTGCATATTTCCGTGCTCTAAGTTAATGCTAAAGTCTAGATTACACGTAAGGGGGAGCGTTATAATATTTACATAATAAATCACGTTTTCATCTAATATTTTAAGTTTTTAAAACAATCAACGGGAGATGGGTTTTGTTTCTGACAAGAAATGGGGCATGGAGAGAAATTTTTCGTTTGTGTCCATCGGCAACGCTAACATGGAGTAACGAGTTAATTACACGATACCCGCATCGTATGGACTCCAGCCACAAATCTAATGACTGAGAAGACTCATTTAGGCTGAGGGCATGGAAGAGTTTCCTGTTGGAGTGCGCCTTCCGTGTTAATGCCGATTACTCTCTTTCACGCATCTAAAAAATTTACCGAATTGCTTCTTTCAAAGTTATAAAACTTCTGTCTACATTCTTTGCTCATCAGAAATCGTGTTTTATTGCTTTTCAGAAATCAAGGATTAATTATGTGACAAACAAAGTTCTCTTACGCGATTGATAGTTTTATTTAAATTTTGACAGATGGGTGCGTAGATTGATTTGATCTAAAGCAGCTTCTGAGCTCCTAAGCCTGAGCTGATAGTTGAAATGCGATGGACGACTGCACAGGGAACAGAATAGGAATTATCAAAATTGTCAACGCGTTACAGTGCAATGCCTCCTATGACGTTTAGGCCTCATTCTCAAGTCCTCCCGAAAAAATGGATTATTCAACCGCCCACTGATAAAAGAATTTCCCCCTCTATACCCCGAGAGTAAGGGTAGTGGGTGACTCTACTCCCTCCAGGGTTTACTCCAACCGCGAAGCGGCGCACAGAGGTTTCCTGAGTTACCAAAAAACAAAGAAGAAGAATTTCCCCCTCTATCTGCACATATAATTACTTGGCCATGGTATACAAGTAGGAGTTGCAATAGGATCTACGACATCCTTTCTATAACAAAGGAGACCCGGATCTCTCCAGTACCAAACTTGGTATAGGGATACTTAAATATCAAAAGTTAAGGTACACTCAAGTGCTAAAATCAAAGCAAAATAGATTAGTTAAGTGCCAATAGCGAGAAAATTCGGTCAAAATGCTGATGTGGTGTTTTTCCAGCCAGACAAATGTAAAACGACGTTGTTTTGTATGCTAACATGGCTAGATAAGCAAAACGACGTCATTTTGCCTCGGATTTGAATTTTAATATAAATATTAATTAAATTAAATTTAAAACTAAATTATTTTAGAAAGAAGAAGAAGAAGTTGCAAAGGCGAGCAAGGGCTTGCACAACCCTTGCCGTTATTCAATCTCCCCACCCCTTAAAATTAATAATTTAATTTATATTTATATTAAAATTCAAATAGAGACAAAACGATGTCGTTTTGGCTCTCATTTGCTGACTTGGCTCTCTGGTGATCTACATAGATGAGCTATATTAATAAAAAATTGCAACATAGGATTTCTAGCTAGAGTCACCAAATTAGCAGTGACATTTTCTTAACTTTTAACATTTAAGTATCTCTGTGTCAAGTTTTGACACTTGTATTATTCTTTTGCCTACAACAAAGGTAAAAAGTTGCAAGAAAAAAAAAATTGAGTGGAGCGGACGACAAAATAAGGAGCATTTATTAGGTCTGCACAGATGAAGAAAACAATCTCCACTTGCAATTTGGCAACGTACACATGAGTACAGCAAAGTAATGATTTATACAGTCTCCAAATTTTCAATGAGAGGAAAACTAACAGCTTCCATGCAGAAATTTTCCTGTTTGGAACCCCACCTACAAGCATGAGACCCCAAGTAATGAAGAACATAGAACTTTAGGTAGTGAAACAGCGCAAACCACAGAATTTCATAAATGCAAAAGAAGCAAAACACCGGAAAGTTTGTCGAGATCAGCAACCGAAGCTTTAGCTTCAGCATAATGTCCACATCATAATCAACTTAATGCAAGCGGAGAACATTATGAGACATGCAGCAGTAAAGCAACTTCAGCAAAATGGAACATAGGCTTCTTCTATGTATAATAGGACAGCAACACCAACATAGAAATGTTGAGCCATTCAAGGCACGAAAAGACATTACTTATACAAAGGGCAAATCTTAATGCTCTGACACAAAACAACGGAACAACAAAATTCGAGCAAGTTCAGATGCTCAGATGATATGAAGACGATGTAATATTTAATGGACTCTTAAACTTCTCCAAAACGGAGTTTATTTCATGACATAGGGATAGGGGGCCTTGATGAGACACCAATCATCCGGTTTTACTCATTGTCATCGGAATTGGAATCTCCTGCAAGGGTACGCTCAGAGTAGATAATCCTGCGCTCAAGCTGCACAAGTAAGAATTAATGGCCGATTGCAATGCATTTTTATTTTATTTTATTGGGTCGAAAGATTGAAATGCAATAACAAGTTCATGCATCAACCAAATGAAAAATAGTCTCATATTACCCTGGTGATGGCCCCCAAATGCGGACGCAGATTCTCGAACCCCTGATGCACATGACGATGCGCCAAGCTGCACCTGCAGAATGAGCATTGTTAGTAACTAATCCGGTGAGTCCATTAAACTTCACCCGATGTCATCACCCACAGCAGCACTTCCACAGGGATTATTAATCGCGTCCATTGCCTTCAACTTGTCTATTAGTCATACTATTATCTTTCCTTCATAATCTGACTGTCCATTGCCTTCAACTTGTCTATTAGTCATACTATTATCTTTCCTTCACTCGTGGAATAAAAGCAACCACTTACTCTTCTACAGAGGCACCTAAAATACTGCAGTGGAGTTCTTCGAGCCCTTGCCTCATCGCCGAAGCGCCAAAACTGGAACACCCGTTTAGAATAATTAGCAGCCAGGGTGAAGTTAATTAATGATCTTATTACTATGGTTACATATCGTAGTGATATGATGGCGTGGATACTATGAGAAGATTAACTGATATGCTATGACAGTATGACATTAATCCAATAATTTGGACAAATCAAGCTGGAAATTTTAAGAAATAAACCAGAGATGGAGTAATACAACAGCATGTTCTTCCTTCGATCTCTTAATGATAACACTTTGAGACTCTGAGATATATACAGACAAATGAGATTCTAGCATGGTGAGATTATCTACCTCTGAATCATTATAAAATTATGCATGAAACCAATCAACAGATGATCTAGCTTAACTCCAATATGGAAGTAGTTTTTCATATATAAGTAAGATAACTGCAATGTTCTTCATCTACATCAAACTCTTTAGAGATTCAATCAGGGTTTTTTGAGGAAAATTTGCTGCTTGGAGCACGCAAAGCAGACACCTTCCAATATCATAAAAATGAATATCCGATCCAATAAGGCAAATCAACAGTCAAAAATAACTACTAACCAACTTTCTTATAGAAAGGCCATGTGATGCCTAACGGTAACAGCTGGAAACATACGAAAAGATAACCTTTGCGATTTCCAAATCGAGACTTGAATAAATCCATGATACCTCGACTTTGACTGAAAAGTATGCCTCAAGTTTGAAAACACAAAAATAACGGTTTCCCGACAATCGACATGAAAAAATATTGATCATACGGCGACAAAAGTATAAAGATTGCAATCGAAGTAGTCAACCTCTTATTTTTTCATGGAAACAACATGCGTCACTTATATGTAGTACAGCTACAAAAAGTCTTACCTTAAAATGCCATTCACCATGCATATTCTCTACTATAAACCTAATTAAGATGTGCCAATCTTGGCTAAAAGTTTGCTGGAGTTTGAAAACGCAAAAATAACTGCTTCCCAACAATCAACGTCATAAAATATTACTCATACGACGACAAAAACGGCAATCTAAGTAATCAGCCTCCTGTTTTCTAATGGAAACATTATGTGTCATTTATATGCGTTACAGCCGCAAAAGATCTTACCTTAAAATGCCATTGATCATGCATATTCTCTACCATAGACCTAATTAAGATGTGTTAATCTTGGCTAAAAATTTTCCAGAAGTTTGAAAATGCAATTATAACACATATAAACATCATAAAAAAGGGAAACCGAGCATGAACAAAATATAAAGAGGACAATCTAAGTAATCAGCCTCCAAATTCTCTCACGGAGACACCCTCTAGGACCAATATGCGTCACAGCTGCGAAAGATCTTAAACTAAAGGCCATCGATCATGTAGAGTCTCTACTATTATCATACATAAGCGACAGAACAATCATAAAATTGAAGCATGGCTGCATGAACAGGATTAGTGTTGTCTTACCTTTGTACAATTCCTTTAACCTTTGTATAGTGAACATATATATCCGCAAAGCACACAAAACAGTCTTTCCTATTAAAAAATCAGAGAAAAAAAGAGTTAAAAAGAAGCACGAGAGCAAGTTAGATAGAAGTCACGTAATTGGGAATACAACAGAGAATTACAAAGCAGAATCCAGATCGCATAGTGCATCTTGAACTTCTTCGAAGAATGTTCCCACCAACACCAGGAAACACGTGGAGTCATGAGTCGGTTTCATAGCATAATTATTCATGAACTGGGTGTCCAGCAGGTCCTGAGAAAAGATTATCTTAGAATTCGGAAAACTTACGTGACACAGCATTGTTTGGATGGACTTTGTCGTGAACATTATAGCAGATTATTTTCACCATGAAAATTGCTAAAACTTTCACCAAACAGGTTCAATCCGTCCATGTTTCACTGAAAAGATAAGCTAGTTTCCTGAAAGGGGCCACAATTTTCTCAGATTGGAACTAGTAAGACACTATCAAACCTTTGAAGAACGGAAAACTTTTTCCAATTTTTCCTACAAATTTATTCAAACCATGAAAAGTGTAGTCCCTTTAAATCTTAAATTAGTAAATAAACAACTTCATTTCGTTTTCAGACGCAAAATTTCTAAAGAAAGATTGGTAATGGGATACTTCTTCCTCCAAGGAGAAGATGAGTCCATAAAGCTCCAAAAGAAGCTGATCCCGCTCATCAGCCATTGCTCTGGCACAAATAACCTAAAAAAGCTTCACACACAACCAAAAGCAGAGAGAGTGAGAGAATCTGTACGAAAAGTGTGTGGATACAGTGAATGAACTCAAAAGGGATTTATATAGCGGTTGCACCGGCAAAGGTTGTTCATAACTAAGCTTTGCGTGAAGCTGAAAATGAGAAAAAGGACAAAAGAAGAGTAATGGAGAAGGGAATGCCATGCCATGTTTTGCGCAAGTAAGTTGAACTGGAATCCTACTGTCTTTCCGTGGCTAGGCTATGTGCCAGAGCTGGCTTCGTAATGCCTCTCTTCTCTGTTTTGCAAGTTTGTAATGAGGTGGAAACACATTGGAAAGGTCTAGGATATGATGTCGTATGGTACATTAAAACGAGGCTATCGGAATAAGATGAAAGGAACAGGAAAGAATTACTAAGCTACTGGAATGACAAATAAGTAAAATTGCTGCGTTTGTTAACACACCGGAATGGGGAAATGTCCTTTTCTGGCTTGTATTTTATTGTTTGAAATTGCTGTGTATGATAGCAAATCAGGTAATTCTACTTACCATATCAAACCGTTTCCGTCGAAGAGTTATCAAAAACCTAGGATTACTTAAAAACTCCCTTGTGTGCTGGCCCTTTTTATTAAACCAGTTCCCAACTCACTCACTGTCTCACCTTCCGCCATTGGTAATGAAAATGCCAGAAGGCAGGCAATTTTGGATCCCAATTTCTATTTCGAATTCACCTCATTCTTAATGGTTTCATTCTCTAGCGGATGCTTGTATCGTTACGTGTTGGTTGCATCACTAATGCCGCCTCACAAGTCAACCATAATGTCCATATCATTTGAGCCTTAGCTGATTTTCTATTTGACTTGCAAGAAAATTCTCATTTTTAATTAACTGACTTATTCGCATGACATTGTCACGTGATATATAATGAATTCATAAGAGAGATTTCTCATTTATGGTGGTATGGCACATTGTTATATTTTATCTTATTTTTGTCATTGTTTAGTACATGCATCTGAGTTTTTTTTTAGGTCAGACATTAACCTGAGTTGAAGTGGTGAAAATTTTGCCTACTCTCGACTCGTGGTGAACAGATGGCCTGAGTCCTAAGAAATGGTAAATCCCACGTGAAACTCACTTATCATTAGGTAACACTCATCCATGTGATGCTAGCTTTACCATTCAAGGACATACCAAAGAAAGAACTTCCGACCAATAAAAAGAAAAGAAAAGAACTTACTATTCAAGGGGGAAAAGATCTAAGACGTTATCATAATTTTCTTCTTTTATCAAATTTATCCTCAAATTTTCTTTACGTTCATATTGGTTTTTTTAGTGAAAGATCTGAAGGTGCTTCTAGAATGATAAATCCATCCTTGCGCCTTGATTTTCAGCATATCATTAATATGCAGCAGCTAAAAGCACAATTGCAGATGAGATTCTTCTTTTTATAACCCAATGATGAGCGCAGAAGCATAGTACCACCAGTTCTCAAGCTGAAAATTCTATAACGCCCCAATTAATTGCGTCAACCCTGAAGGTTGCGAAGATGAGAATGAAAATATCAAGTTTATTTTATATTCATTGGAGATTAAAGAAACGTCTGAAAAGGTGGAAAAAAAAAAAAAAACAAAGAGAGTAGTATATTATTGATAGACTTCCTGCTGCAAGCTACACTTTCGAACCAAAGGCACTGTGCCACAATGAAGAAAATGAGGACTTCTTCGATCAGAAACCAGGTTGCGTTATTATTGCTAGTGAAAGTATTGTTGCTGTCAGAAAATTCAGGGTCACTTATTTCGTAGACAGCCGCTTCTGTTCACTGATAAACCCTCGTCCAACTTACTGCACAAACATTGATTGGCGATTGTATACAAGGAGTTGTTCTTGCTGAAAAAAAAAAAAAAAAAAAAATGGAAACAAGAAATCTGGCCATAGGGACAATACAAGAAGTATTTATTCTGTCCTCAAAGATATATGGGGAGAACATTCTCAACAGGCTCGATCGAGCTCTTAAAGTGTGCGCAGTTGAAATCTAATCGGTTGAGCAATAGATTTGACTTGTATACATGAATAAATTTTATTATTGCGCAAGAAGCTGGCCTGTTTGCAATAGTACATAAAATAAGAATTTTAAAAAGAAAATTGTCGAGCAAAATCCAGTCAGCTATGGAACCCTACTTGATCAAGAAAGCTAGAGAATTTGCTCAATATGCTTAAACTATAATACCTTAGACTAATATCATTTATCTTCTTTTTTATTTATTATGATAGGTCTTAATATGTTCAGCCCCATAAAATGAAATTTAAAAGAAAATAATATGACATAAGAATTTGAATTTTCCAAGTTGACGAATGTTACTGGGAACGTCCCAGAAATCTATGCTATTTTATTCTAAAGCAACAACAGTAGTAATAAGAATCAGAGTTAAGATACAGGTTCAGAGCAATATTAGGGTTTTCAACAGTAGGCCTTAACCATACCAGACTTTTCATATTCAACCGGTTTGTTAAAGTCAATTTTAAACCTTGGAATCGATAGATCCGTCCCTGGAAGTCAAGCACATAATTTTCCAGCAGCCAATACGCATCTTTCTTGGTTGAAAAACAGCATTTTGGCAAAATAACACATAAATCAACTTTTCAACGAAAAGCAAACTAACATTATCCATGAAGAAATTTTCCTCACGAGCAAGAGACCCAAAATAATGAAGGATATAGAACTTTAGATAGTTGAACACGTTAACCCAAACAATTCCACAAATGCGAAAAGGAAAACTTTCTAACAGAAGGATAAAACTAGACAGCTTGTCCAGAGAAACCACAACTTTTGCTTCGGCCTCAACTTAACATCATAATCAAGTCGGTGCATAGGGATAAAGTAAGACGTGCAACACAAGGCAACATCAACATGTTGAAGCATAGGGTTCAATTTATATAAGGATAAAGAGAAGCCATAGAAGTAACAAGCAACGCCAAGCAAGAGGAGTTCAGATGTTCGACACATGAAATGACAACATTACTGGTACTAAGAGCAAGTTTGGTTGCTCAGATAGGAAACAACAGAAACAACATAAGGAGAGCAAGTTCAGATGCTCAAACAAGACACAACTAGACCATAAGTTTTTATTAGACACTTAAAAACTCCTCCATTATTGCTTCATTACTTGGGGCTGGCAAACTTTGATGAGACACCGGTCACCCAATATCAGTTGTCCCCTGGCCCTCTCAGGTTGTGATCAAGATCAACGATCCTGCGCTCGAGCTGCAAATATGAGAATTCCCCTAGTGAGATATGACAAGGACAGATCACAATGCATTAACAAATTAATTCAGGCAGAAACAACATTAATATAAGTCAATGGCATTTTGTTTCTCTTATGCCTCATCAGCTAAGAATAGTTACATCTTCGTGGGTTCAAGTTATCACATGTTTCATAATACTTTTATTAGCAAGAAAAGAAGAAAGAAGGAAAATGACCCTAAGCAATGAAGTAGTCAATAGATTTCTCAGATCTTCAGGAAACCCCTATCTCTGTCTCAGCACAGTAGTTTTCAATTGCATAACTATCGGCAATGGCTGAAATATCAACCGTTGAAGGTATAAAGCAAGATGTGGAAGAATAGGATCTGGACGAGTAAAGGGTTCTGGGTGCAAAAAGAGGTAACCTAGAAAGAAAGGTTAACAATCAATTGAAATTCCTAATTTGTTAGATAAGAAAGCACAGTCATTTTCCACATTTTTCTAGTGGAGACACAATTCCGGCAGGTCTCATCATCACACGCTGCTGTTCTAGATTGCCAGTTATGGTTTTGATCATCTCATACTCCGTAGATAACTACATGCAATTTTCATTTGGTTACTGCAGTTAAGGTTTTTATGCTACCTCAATAATGGTATCCAAGTGCGGACGGAGTTTATGGTACTCTTGATGTATACGAAGCAGCGCAAAGTCGCACCTGCATGATAAGCATCCTTAGCAACAAATCCAAGCAAGCCTTTAAACTTCACCATTAAGACATCAAGCATAAGTAAGCATGCCGATATTTTTATGTGGAATCAAAGTGTTCCTTACTCTTCCTTGGAGGAAGAAGCAACACCAAGTCGCAGCACCTCAAGCGGCAGGTTCAGCGCTGAAGCACCAAAGCTGGAAAACCCATTTAGAATAGTTAGTGGGCCTAAACTAATGATCGTATCACTACAGATTAAATATCATTATGAAACGATGGAGCAGGACAGTACGAATCAATTATTTGATATGGTACAACTGACAAATATTTGATATACCATGACCTTGATAAGATACTCAGACAACTCAAGCAGAAAATGCAATTGATTGACCATAAACCAGAGATGGAGTATTACAGCAGCATGTTCTTCCTTTGATCTCCTTATGATAATGCTTTGAGATATTGACATAAATGTAGACAAACAAAATTCTAGCGTGCAAAGCCTAAGTTAAGAGGAGAAACTGAACACTGAATCATTACATTTTGTTCCATGAAAACAAATAAGGAACGATATAATATGCAAATACTCTTTCATAAGGTAAGTAACAGCAATATTCTTCATCAGCCTTTTAAATCTTCAGTAATTCACCAGTAAGTTTTAAGTAAAAAACATTACTTCAGGTATGCAAAAACGAACACCTTCCGACATCATGAAAGTTAGTATACAATATGGAAAGGCAAATCAGCCAACCAAAAATAACTACACCAATTTATAGACCACGTGTTGGTAATTAATGACTCGAAAGATTCGGAAAGATAACCTATTGTAAGCTCTAATTTGAGATCAAAATTAATCCAAGATGTGTTGATCTTGATAGAAGAGTACATTTGAAGTTTGAAAATGCAAAAATAACGCCGACATCATTTAATGGTAATCATATGCAAAAAAAGGTATAAACGACAATACTCGACCCCGAGCTATTTTGTGGAAGTACCACATGTAACTTGTAGGGGTTGCGGCCGCAAAAAGACGTCACCTTAAAAGGACATTGATCATGCCTATCCTCTCCTGTAGGCTAAATAGATCCATCGATCTTGATCTAAAAGTTCGTTGGTGGAAAAAACAAAAATAACGCCTACCAACACATAAAAAGGTAAACATGCAGCAAACAAAAGTATAAAGAGGAGAATCTAAGTGATCAACCTCGAATTTTTTTCACAGAAATACCCTCCGTGACTTATATACTTTGCAGCCGCAAAAGATCTTAACAGTAGAATCCATCTATCATGCGTAATTCCTACAACAGACCTAAATAAAAGAAAGACCAATCGTGAATCGATGTATGTCACATAAACCATATCGTTATTGTCTTACCTACTAACTTTCCTTTTGATCTTTGCATGGTGCTCACGTATATCTGTATAGTTTACAGAAGGATGTTCCCTGTTAAGGTATCAGGAAATAAACAAAATGAGTCCGAAATATGCACAAGAACGAGTAAGATAGAAGCGCCATTATAAGGATCGCCACAGAGAATTACAGAGCAATGGCGAGATCTGTCATCGCCCTTTGAATATGGTTATGAAACGACTGGACCAACTCTATGAAATGCATGGAGCCATCATCCGGTTTCATCTCATAATTGACGGTGAATTGTTCATCCAGCAGGCCCTTGTAAAAGATCAACACAAGAGAAATAAATTAGAATTCGATGAACTTGCTGCATATAACAGATTTGAATTGAGTTTATGATATCTGTCAATTCTTTGCTGCACTATTTCACAATGACATCTGTTAAACCTTCACAAAACATTTTCAATCCGTCTATGCTTCATTCAAAACCAAAAAGCTTGTTTAAATGAAAAGGCTACCGTTTTCTCAAATTGGAACTGGTGAAACAAACGGTTTCAATTTGCCGATGTTTCACTCAAAGCCGGAAAATTGTTATGAAAAAGGCTATTTTCTTCTTTAGTTGAAACTAGCAAAACATTTTCAAATGTCACTAGCCTGAAAAGATTCTACCCTTTCCCTACATATGCAAACCAAGGAAATGGTGGTTTCATTCACCCTCGAATGAAATAAACAACTTTGGCCAAAAAAAATTAATACAACAAACAACACTGTTTCATTTTCAGATGCAAAAATTCAAAGAAAAAAGGATAACAGGATACTTGTTCCTCGAGGGGGGTGAACATTGCATAAAGCTCGTCAACAAGAGCATCTACTTGGTCGGCCATTGCTCAGACACACAGAACCTAAAGATCTTTTGCACGAACAGAAGCGGAGAAAGTGGATTCGAAGAGAATCTTAATGAGGGCTGTGTAGATTGTGTGAGTGACCAAGAGCCGGTTTATATAGGCGATTGCACTAGCAAAGCTGGGGAACTGAGCTGACGTTGAGGCTGAAAATGAGAAAAAGAGACAAAAGAAGAGTAATAAAGGAGGGAAGGCCGTGCATGCTATGTGTGAGTGTGTGGAACTGGGAGTAACTGCCTCTTCAATGGCCGGGCTATCTGCCAAGGCTGGCTGTCTAACGCCTCACTTCTCCGTTTTTAAGCTGGTAATGAGAGGGAAGCGCATGAAAATGGTTTAGCTCCTCTCACCAAATGGTGCACTTAAGGTCTATTTCGTTGTAACGGAGAGATGTTATGGTTGGAACTCTTGCCTAGACTCAATCCATAGTAGATTGAGGCAATCGAATCGATTGATCTAGTGATTCCCACGTGAGGCTCACACGTATGACAATACAAGTATGTCCATGACAGACTGATCTAGACAAGATTTCACTGGTAACAATGAGGGAAGGCCAAATCCTATCTTACCTTTTTTCGCGTTTTTGCCATTTGTAGTACATGCACCTCTAGTTGAGGTGTCTTTTTGGTGGATTCCTAATTACTCTCTTTTCCCTTTTTGGACTGTACTTATTACTTATCCAACAAATATTCTTGTATTACCAAATGAGGAGAAAAAAATCGGATACATTACCAAAACAATTGAAAAAAAGATCTGGGACATTACCAAAACCATGTTTTGCTGAATTTCTTCGCATTTTCTTTAATTTTCATACTGAATTATTTTTCACGTTAAATTTCTAAGATGTCCTTTAGAAACTTCATAAACCGATCGCACTTTGATTTTTAATATATTATATATATGCCAAAAATATTATATGAGCTGGAGAAGAGATCGAAATAAGTTCTTTATTTTCTTCTCATTGGTGATCCTGTTGTAAGAAACATCGTAAAGGTTAAAGAGAAAATTTATCATGTAGAGACTTTCTATAGCTAAGTACATATTCATTTAAATGCATATTATTACCGTGAAAAAGAAATTATTTTAATTTGAAATGACGTCGAGCAAGTTTAGCAAAAGAATTACATTATGTGGGAAAATTATTGATAGAACTTCGCTGGCATGTTAAGCTAATACGAGTTCCTTTTTCAGTAACTTGACTTGATCTTAGTACAGCATTCCGAACCATAAGAGGAAACCCAGCTGGATGGTTATCCCATTACCCCAGCCAAAATGCAGATAATACCATTGTGGTAAATTGCTGTACCTAAGGAGAACCAACTCATATTCCATCTAAGGCGACATCCTTGAGTCCAGATATCTTTATTAGGTAATCAATATGTTGAAAATTATACTGAAAATTAGAATATTCTTCTTTTATTTTTCCTGGTAAACTAAAAAACTAGATTATTGAACAGATAAGCATTCAACCATCTAAATGCACAAGCAATTATTTCTCTAGAGAATTGCAGAAGGCAAAATAGTAAGGAAATTCATAATTTCATTCCAGTCACCCAAAATAAAGAGTAGCTGCAATAAACATAATCAAGACCGTCATCTTATTTCTCCAACATAAACAATTGGATATATATGAAACTAAATTGAGAGTGTAATATCTATGCAAATTCTACTATTGCATCATGGAAACCTGTCCTGTGCACCGCCCAGCAAAATAATAGGGGGAGGAGAAGGATGCGTTTAGTACACTAGTTTGCAATTTTTGTTGGAAATTAATTAATCATTATTCAACTATTAAATAGACCCATATATGAGGGGAAAAAATACTTAACCTATCTATACAAGCAAGCAACCGGCCGTTGTGAATGGCAAGATGTAAGACACAATTCAGACTATATAGCTCTGCTTCAAGTTCTTCCGACCGCGCTTCCTCCTTGGGTTTGCACCAATCATGCAAGAGAATGCATTAACTAGCGCGGGGTCCTCATCAGTTATGAGAATCTTGGCAGCACCCGGATCAGCAAGCAAAAGCTTTGCCACAAGATAGCCCGCAATTGACCAGGTCTGGAATAGGCGGGCCTGTTTGCCGATGAATCTTGATCTTTTCGTGTCATAGTATTCGGGCCACCTGTCTCTCGATATGCGTCTTTCTACGATCTCAACGGCCTTTGCAGCAATGTCAGCTCTATTCATCTTTATGCAAGCCACTGTGAGCTGCAAACCACTTTCCCCCCATCAAATTCGAGATCTTATAATTTTATCTTTAATGAATTGAGTAGGTTTTTGTAACAGTTTTGTAAAATAAATACTAACCTGCCAAAGCAGAGTTGGCCAGGAACCTGCATTGTGATAGGACCATGGCCTGCATCAGAGTAAGAATCACATAAGAATACCATATTTAAGCAAAGGAACTATCATGTCAGAAAACACACACATATATATCATTGTCAATCAAAACTTTACGTGTTTTTAGGATCACTTCCAGTGATGATCTGCCATTCTTGTCCTTCAAGAGCAGGATAACAAATCTTCAATGGCATGTCAGAGACTAAATCTGCCCACTTTGCTTCGATGAGATCCAAAATGGCATGGGACTGATCCACGGTTGCAAGCCCACTAACAATGGACCAGAAGTTCCCAAGAGAAAAGAATCGGAAATCCATGTGGGCAGGTTGCAAGTTCCCGATTAAGTAGCCCCCTCTATTTGGAATCCATTCAACCAACCATGGAGGAATTTGATCAGGATAAATGTTGAACTTGTTGACTGCATCGTATGAGTACTCTTCAGTCTTGTACCGGTAAATTTCATTTAATTTTCTTAAATCGATCCAATAATACTCCCTGATATGGAAGGAGAGAGCTACTAGACGATTGTTCAGAGCCCGAATTAGATCAGCAGATCCATCCTCCGGAGCAAGCATCTCACGCGCGGACATTAAGGCAGAATAAAAGAGCGCCTGCAAAATTTTAACTATATCATGTCAGAGAATTTAAGAAAACGTAATCTGTAAGAGAAGATAATGTTATCTGAGTGATAATTAGATTTATCTGTGTTTGCAATCAGATAAACCAATGCTGTGTGAACCAAAAGATTCCTACTCAATTCAAAGGACCAAATTAAATTCACACGGCAGACAAAGAACCATGATCTTCCTCTCATATCCATGTCAAAAAAGGCTCTGATCTTGGCCTGCTCGTGATTTCGCCCAATAATTAAATTTAACTAAGTATGCCACCAAATCTCTAACTAAACACATCTGCAATCCTGCTCCTGACCTGCTATGACTTGAAGCGGTGTATGCCATTAAATCATCCAATGACTACAGCACAAGTACATCTCCAAAACTAAAGAAGCGAGTATTCTCCAAAAGCATCCTGCTTAAGTGGGCAAAACAAAGAAAAATCCAAGCAAAGAGAATTATGTGCACGTCTCTGTAAGAGAAAGAGACAGACAGGCAGACAAACAGTTGACATCCGATATCTTACTTTGAGCAACTGCTATACATGGTTTGCACCAAAGCTGTTGTCAGAGAACCAAAAGTACCGTAGAGAAAAATAGACATTACTTTAAGACTCGACTGACAATGCATCAAAATAAAATCTGTCTCCATTTTGGGTCTAACAGATACTTTTTCATCAGCAGCCACGATATGTAAAAGTGATACAAATGCGGTTTCACCTATAAATGCAATATTCCCTTATTTACCTTGTAAAGAAGAACAGCTACACTAATATACTGATATGCTAAGATTTACATCCCATTTTCTGAGTTGGCAAATTCTTAAAACGTGACAACTAAACTTCATAAGAATAAGCCACTCAAGGCTGAAGGCATAACCAAGCTTCCTCATGAAGTATTCAAAAGCTTCCCTCCATAATTTTACTATTGTGAGAGATGTGAAGCTCATTGCAAGAAGTTGGCACAGACTAGATAAGCAACTCGATCAGGTGCAACGCAAGAAGCAACCACCACCAGTATAATAGGATCTTCATTGAGAGAGAAATGAGATTCCTCTATTTATCCATTTTCCCACTAAGCGCCCACTTGCATATGGTCATAATAGAAAGTACTCTTAAAAATGATCAGTTAAGGTGACACAGAATATGCTCACCTGTATTTCGAGAGGGTGGCCATGGATTCCCATCCGCCGATCAATCATACAAGAACCATCAGTCACCAACAATGTAGGGAACATATCAAAGCCGTCGGCCAGGCACAGCTTTAAAATCATCTTTATTCCTGTTTGAACATCAATCCTCTCTTGAACAGAGAGATCCCCAGATATCTTGCCATACGCACGTAAAAGAATAATCCACCATAAACCTGAAATACAGAGAACAAGATGGATGTTCATTATCAACACGAGAGTTCTTATGTAAAATAAACTATCATCAACCTCTTCTTGAAGCCATAACTAAATTACCAGAATCGACTGGTGCAACGCGACCTATAGCTGCCTCCCCAAAGTCAGGATCTAATACCTCTTCTGTGGCAGAATCATCCCCATCCAAAGGAACTGTGCGAACCTTAAAACTAGCAGGCATTAGACCTTGACCAGGACTATGGCAGTCCATTGTCTTCTCCCAGCTCTGCAACAAGGAATTATAAATTTGCAGTACAAGACATTTAGTTGAGCAACAAAATATTCTTGCTTATTGGGAAAGAAAGAGTAATTCAGCATAGCAGCAAGAAGTTGGAAGCTGTAGCATAAGCATTTATCTTAAAAGCTGAAAGATAATAAAACCATATTTCTCCTAGATGTGTCCCCTTCTTAGAAGAAGAGGGATTAGCAGATGAACTTATGTCATGATTTAAAACTAAATAAAGAATTTCAGAAGAGCTTGAAGAACTATCATATGGGCACACATGATACATATTTAACTTGGCTAAGATGCATTCAGCATGTTCAAACACAATGGAAAGATTAAATTACAAGAATTCTTCCTTTCCTTCAGGTGAAAGGCATGGTGTTCATCCAAACTACAGTAAGAACCCCAAAATTGATGAAGAGCATCTTTCAGTTACAAGAATTACATATCACCATAGTAACACAACAAAGTTCCTTCACCATGTGAGCATATATCCTCAGCACCACTGAAACTAACAGTGACTAACTAAATAAGCTTAGAAACTCAATACAACAAACAAAAATTGACAACAATAATCACACGTAGGAACATAAACAAGGATAACCACAATTGAAATGAGTTACATCAATGGCAATTGGAACAATTTATACCTGCAACTGAAGAGTGTGAAGGATGAAGTTCCGTACAATATCATACTCTCCCTTCAAGAGAAAAGCTATACCAGAAGGAATGAAATCACGAATAAAGACCTGATCGTAGTTCAAAACATTAGAACTGGTTGGATCATTTGCAGCAATAGTTCCAATAGGACTTCCACAGTAATAAACAACTGAATCACGCAATAGATCCCATGCTTCTTCCTCAATGGGGTCAACATTAGCCCTGTGGATGGTACTGCTGGCTATGGGTGCACCATTTGACATTGAATCCGTTTTCTCCTCTTTCAATTGCTTGACATCGTCAAAATTCAGAACATGTGGCCCATTTACCATAGTATTTAAGGGGTTTAAATCATCGGCACTATCAACAAACCAATTTCCAGTGGTTGTCCCACCAACACCCTCAGCCCGTTGGCATCTGCAACTTGAAAACTTCAACCGATCGATTCTCCTATTGTTATATGAACTCCCTCCAAATCCTTGCACCCCACGGGTTTCAGAAGTACTCGATTGTATGCTTGCATAGACAGGGATTTTTATTTTCTTCGATGCACTTCTTTTGGTACTGACCAGACGAGAGTTAAACGAATATGCCAAGCCCAATGCATTAGAACTTGGGTCAGAACAAAGATTGCGTGGAGCAACTCCAGAGAAAACTTGGAGAACTCCTTCAGCAGTGGCCATGGCCCCAATACTTGACAAGCAGAACAAATCTTATTGATATCGATTACAAGTATACAATATTGGCAACAACCAGCAAACCTCCTACAAATCTAACAGCAGGAAATTGACCTGAAAAAGAGATGCAATTGAAGCAGTCATTACCACTACTTCACAACTTGAAGATCAAGAGAACAAGTAGAAAGAAGCCAGAATGCACGGTTGAAGAGCATATTGCAGAAAATGCAGGACAGACGTTAACCTGCAAAATTTATCCAACTAACAGTCTTTGACTTGCAAGTATAAACCCACCCCCCAGTTAAGAGTAAGCTTAAGCAGCGCAACCAATCTTCAGGGCACAAAAGGGTAAAGAATTATTTCACCGAATAACTTCCAAGAGACTCACCTGGCTCGATTCAGGTTAAATTCTGTTCATGTTTTAAACCAAAAACAACATCAACCTCTCTTTCATACTATGTAAAATCACAAATGGCCAAGTCAACAGCCTTTCACATCTGTCAGAACAAAAAAGAATCTATACCCGTATTTTTTCTCCCCATACATCCCACAAGAACATCAAACAGCGCAAAAAACTCGGGTGAATTCAAGCTAAACAAGCCCATCCGAAGCGATCAGAAGCCACAAGGACAACTCTCGATGACAGAGCATGCAGAAATGAAGCCGTAACCAGCTCGGGCAGAGATCAAACAGGAGCAAAACAAACAATCACCGTAATGGGTACTCGCAATCGGCCAAAAAAGATGACAACTTCACACGCTCTCGCGTGGCTAACTCAAGGACAAGAAACTGCTGCCGAAGCAAGAAACCTACGAGCTGGCGGGGATGCGAACGAAGCAAATGCTTCGACGAAGTACCCAGACGATTCGCTACGATACCCGGATTACAGATTAAAGATCCACCCCGGTTCCAAGAATCAGAGCGGCGGCGCCCCGGGAATCTTGATGGAATGAATTCTTGGGTGCCCCACGAAAACGTGCGAATTCAAGATGATAGCATGAGCAAGCTGATGACTTTCCTTGTCCGGAACGGAACAAGACCGTCACTTTCGACGCTGCATATGAATCTCTCGCTTCCCGTTCGCACCGAAATCAGCCGCTTGCTGTAATGAGAACCTTGTGCGAAACGAAAAAGAAAATCAAGAACGGAACTCCTCCGCGTCACGCCTCTTTTCATCCGCTTCCGTCCTCACGTTTTATTTTATTTTATTTTCATTTTTTGGCTGAGAAACTTCTGTCTTTTACCAAATTTTGCTTTTATTTGACTCCTTGGGGATTGTCTACTTTCTTTTGAATCTTTCTTGCCAGTCAAGTTTGAATTCTTTTTACCCCAAATTAAAAAGAATTAAAAATAATAAAATAAAAAAAAAAGGAGGAGGAGGGGTGCTTCAGAATTGCAGAAGAGTAATTATTTCTATTTTCTGTTGCTAATAAATGGTTTTAGTTTGGATAATGTTGGCAAGGTTTCCTATAGATTAGATAACCGATTTAGAGGTGGAATCTTGAAAAGTTGACATTTAATGATTGATAATTTCGAATGGGCCCATGTTACCGCACTCGATTCTCCACAAAACCTAATTAGGCAAAATAAAAAATGAAGTAACAAAAAGATCATATTATTTAAGCAATCCAATTTGTTCACGACCAAACAAGCCCTTTGAGCACTTGACAAATCGATTACGGAGTGGTATAATCGCCTCACCATGCGCCCTATAGAGTAGGCGTCGGAGTCGAGACTCGTCCTTCCCTCAAAACCAATCTCGATAGGAGCACAGGTACGATAACTCGGAACCTATCAAGACCTCAAGCAAGTTCGACCATAGCACTTGCTACTTGAAAACCTTAAAGCTAGGATTAATAGACTTGTCAAAGGCATTAAATTGGATATTTTATTGATTATAATTAAGGATAATGACATAAATAATCCCTAAATTTTGGCCCAAATATATATTGTGTCCCGAATTTTAATTTATTCAATGCGATTCTAGGTTCTGTGTACACATTTTATTTAATCAATGAATTACATGAAAATGTCAATATTGTTTTTGTAAAATTGAATTAATGAAATGATAACATTAAACATTTTTATATATTGAACGTGTAACTATTATATATTGAGCTAAGGTTCAAAAGTCACATTAAATGAAATAAAAAAAAACTAAAAATTATATTACATATTAAATTTAAATTTAGAAATTATTTGTATCTTTATTCCTTGTAATTATTGCTATTGACGAAAGACGGAAAGAGGGTAGGAAGCCATAATGGGTGGTGGGTGTGGGTTGACTCGCCAGTGGGGATTGACAAGGAAGTTCTGCTGGCGAGAGGGTACACCCGGCCGGATGCAGCACCAGTCGTTGCCACCAGAATTTCAGCTTCCTCATAACTCCCTGCACCCGATTCGCGGCCCGTGATCTCATTTACTCCCGATCGGTCCTAAATTTTGAGTTCCGTGATTTGTACGTTCGACTTACGCCTCATCTCGTGGAAAAATTGAGCAGCTCCGATGGTGCCGGGTCGGTCGAAGGCGAACGTTTGGTTTAATTTAGATGATGCTAGAGTTGGATTAAGGTGTCTCTTGCTTGATGTAAGCTCAAGGGTTGAGCCGGCTATCTATGGATGAAACCTCGAGTCGTGTAGATGGATAAGGCGATTTTCATGTGTCTAAATGGATTAGTGAAATTTTTGAAATTTTTTTTTTGAAATTTTCTTTTCAGCTTCGAGGAAAGAAAGTTATAGGTAAGATGTATAGGGGAAAAGAAAGAAAAAGTAGTGCACTAGTAAGTTGGCAATGTTTGCCAAGCCTCTGGCTAGCTAGTAAATAAACTGATATATATTTGTAGTGAGCAAGATACAGATTCGATTCTCTTTGTCATCGAATACAAAAAAGCAATTTCGCATTTAAAATATTCATGAAATTTCAACTCATCCCGTCGCTTAATTTATGAAACTATCGAGCGTATTTAGTCGTTCAATATTGGCTTGTTTAAGTGAGCTTCCCCATGACGAAAGACATGAGGTCAAAGGTCAAATTTAAGAAGTTTTGGATGGTCAATTTAAGCTTGTAAATTGTAAATAGTTTCTGATGCGTCGAAGTCTTCTTTCTTTCTTTCTTTCCTTGATTTTTCCAAATGCATATTGATTTTTTCGTGAGTCAAAAGGGTGGAAAGGCCAAGGCATAAATTGGTTAGAGATTCTTCCAAGACGTAATTGGAATTTGAAATTTTATAGAAGATAATTTGACCTTCGAAACGAATCTATTTATTTTTAATTTTGTATCTTTATGAGCAAAGTGGCTTTTTTTTTTTTTAACTCTGATGCGAATATAATCTCCAATTCCTTTTCTGGACTTACTTTGCTTTTTCCTCGAAAAGCCTCGTTAAAGAATCAAAGCCCTAATATAGGCGACTCCTCTACAATGTGAATAAACAAAATTTATTTGGTGAATTTAGTGGGGGGGCTTCAAGATATCCAAACACGTAGAAGAAAGAAAATCTTTAGAGGAAAGACGCGTAGATTATTCTTAATAAATTTCATGCCTTTTTTCCAATACTGTCAAGGGATTCTTTAAAAAAGTGCAATGAAAAAGAGAAATAATCCCTAAACTTTGATCTAATATATAATGTAATCATTGAATTTTAATTTATTCAATATAGTCCATAACCTTTTGATATATATTCAATTTGGTCTTTAAATTATATGAGCTTGAATTAATAAAAGAACGATGGTGGGTATTTTCATTTAATTTAAAGATTAAATTGAATATGTATCAAAAGTCTAAAGATCATTTTGAGTATATTAAAAATTTAGAGATAATATTGCACGTTGAGTTATAGTTCATGAACTATGTTACATATTTAATCAGATTTCACAAACAATTTGTGTCATCATCCCATAATTTCATGTTGATAGAACTTGAGGCATCTTGCCAAAAAGAGAATGGGAGAAATCATCGAGCTCATGACTCTCTAATACCAACCGTAAGATGAGATGTTTGGTAATCTTAAGTAAGAACTTAAACTATAGGGTGAGGAAGACAATTTGAATTTGATACGAAACATAATGAGAAATTATTCAAAAAGTTTTAAATCTATTACACTTTTATTAATTTAATCATGAATATTTTAATTACGTCAATCGAGTTCTAAATATTTTCATGTTTTACCAATTGAGTTTATTTGGTCAATTTTGATCATAAATCACCTGAAGTGAACACTCGGTGTCAAAGCTAACCTTAATGTGGAAAAAAAATTAAAAAAATTGATTCTTTTTATTTTCTCTATCATTTTCTCATTCTTTTATTTTTCTTTTCTTCTTCTTTTAGCCAATTGTTAGGCATCAATGATGGCTGATGACTAGTTAGAAAGGAGATCCAACAAGGTCGATCTCGCCGTCACTAGTGACCGGGCAAGTGATGAAGAGCTGGCAATCTCTTTGACCATTTCTTATCCATTTGTGACCTATCTTTAAAAAAATAGCACATCATCTTTAATACTTGGTAAAAAAAAGAGCAAACCCAAGATTTGCCAACAACTTGCACCTCCTCCTTGTCACTAGTGGCCGAGCGAGGCTCCCACAAGGTCATCAAGGTCGACTCTAGTCGATTGTTGATCATTGTCAAGACTCGGCGATTGGACGGAGGAAGAAGAAACAAAAAGGGAAAAGAAATGAAAAAAACAATTTTCTAGCTCGCATTATATGCATCACGTGTTATAGAGTTTATCGGGCATTAATAGAAGCAAATTTACACATAAAAACCATCTTATCCAAGTTTTTTTACGGTGTCGGTCGTGTCACTTAACGATACTTTCTCTATTCATATGTAATTCAATTCATTATTGAACTGATTATTAGGGCGGGTTATATATATCAATTATTTAAGGATCTCTTCTATTTGGTACGAGACTTTTACGATGCACAATGTCCGTAATCATGTTAAGATCCGATTGTTTTTGAATGTTGTGTCTGTGTGCTTCCATGGAGCTTGATGGGAAATTTCCTATCTCTGTTGTTTTTTAAGGAAAAGTAGGTCCATTGGGTGGGAAAAGGTTTCATTTTTCTAAAAATAAATTATTTCGAAGGACAAAAGGAACTCGGTCGGGAACAATTTTCCGGGATGCGTGATTTGACAGTACCCGCTGCATGGGCCATGACATTTCCCTGCGATTTCTACACACCCACACCCGCACACAAAAATTAAAAAAAGAAAAAAGAAAGAAATTCCACCAGAACCGCCACGTATTATCCACATCTAAACATGGATAAATTTGTATTCCATTTTAATAAACTCGATCCACTTGCGTCTACTGTTCACGCATAGCATTGGGATCGGAGAGGCTGCCACGAAAGAAAAGCCCGTGGCACTTACGCCGATGCGGAGGAATATAGGCTCTCGATTTTCAAAAAGGAGAATTAGAAACTGAACTAATTGATTTTAAGACCGGATAAGACTAGGATCTAGATCACGGTTCAATCCAATGAAATTGATCACTATACATTTTCATGTTTCTATTCAAATATCTTAGGACTAGATAATCTTGGGATCTAGATCATGATTCAATCAAATGAAATTAATATATATTTTTGTGATTCTATTAAGATATTTTATTGTCTAAAGTATGACCCGAAATAACGCTCAGGACAAATCTCATACTTCCATTCTAATATCTTATTGTTCAATTATAGTTCCTATTTCTCGAAAACAATAAACTAAACTTATTTATTTAAAAAAATAAAAATAAAAAGTATATGTAATCAATTCCATCTAATTCTTCTTTAAAATCGAGAACCAAATGGCCTAAACGCTAATTCCAATTTTAGGAATTAGAAATCGAACTGATACTTCTGGACACCGGACCAAATTGGCTAGTTCAGTCTGGTATGAGTGATTCTCGATTCAATCAATTCCCTAATATAGATATTCGAGTACTCGTTGAAACTAATTATATTGCACTCTTTTCAATATGTTGCAAGTGCATAAGAAAGCCCATGGCACTTCCAAGCCTAGATCCCTGACTAAGTTCCGTCTTAGCAACCCATTGTTTTCGTGAAGCAAATCAGGTGGTCGATTGGATAGCTAAGAAGCCCATGGCACTTCCAACCCTAGATTGCCGACTAAGCTTCGTCTTAGCAACCCATTGTCTTCGTGAAGCAAATCAAGTGGTCAATTGGATAGTTAAGGCACATTTTGCAAGGGCTCTCTCGTTTATTTGGTTATTTAAAACCCTCGATCTCAGATTCTCCATCAATCAATTATTCTACGTTCAGAAACCAGTCAACTATGCTCGAAACACGTGGGTTAACGAAACGAGCAAAAGACTCTCTTTCGACACCCAAAAAAAAGAAAAAAGGGGTTGCTTTATACGTGATTGAAGTACGAGGACTTGACCCAAAAACAAAAAAAAGAAAAGAAGTATGTGTCGATTTGATTTGGGTTTCGTTTTCTTAATTTGGGTTTTTCTTTAAAATCCAAAATTAAGTCGAAACTTTGCCGAAAATTACGACACTACCCAAAATACAGCAGGCCCCGAAAAGGTGGAAAGAAAAGCCGAATACGCCGGTCAACAGTCGTCGGGCCACGCCCGTAAATTTACCTGCTTTTTTCACTGGGGCCCGCCCAGCGGAAGAGGCCCTTTAACTTTTTTAACCTCTTCTACCAGAAAATCAGGGCCGTTGGATTTGGGGCCCCTCGGCTCCCCGATCTTCGCTACTCCCCGCTCCAACCGGGGGGAAATCCCCATCCGGCCCCCGTCGATTCCCGCGCGTCGCCCGCCCGAGCGCCGAGGGCAATTCCGTCTTTTCACCGGAGGTGGTGGGGAGAGAGAGATTCAAGGAGAGAAAAATATCCATCGTGTCTTCCTTTCCAAGAGCGGAAGCGCCCTTCCCTTCCTGTCCACAGGGGCTTTTGGACTGTTTCCCCAGGAACCCTAGTCCATCAGGGCCGTTGCTCCCCAGATCCAACGGCCTGGATCAGTCGGCGACTCTGCCGCGCTGCTTCGATCGCAGTTCCTCCTCCATAAACCCTAGCCCGTAGATAGAGACACCTATACACATCATTCTCTCTCTCTCCACATCCCCACCCCTCTCTCTCTCTCGATCGATCGATCCCTCGACGAGATTTGCGTGAATCGTGCTCTGTTTCTGCCGATCTCCAACCCTCTCTCTCTCTCTCTCTCTCTCCTTCTCTGTTTTCTGCGTCTGCGGTTGTTCATGTGGGTAGAGGAAGAGTGGGGAAAAAGAGGAAAAAGATTGGATTTTTATTTGTCCGTTTCTCGGCGATCGTCGTGTTAATTCGTGGTCGGGGTCGATCGGCTCGATTGGCGGTTCGGTCGATTGGTCGCACGTGTCCCCTTTCCTTGGAAACCGACCGGGAGGGCAGAGTGAAGTCTTCAGTCTCGTCGCGCGGATCGACTCAGTGAGCTCCCTCCCATGGCGTGTTCGGAGGACGCTCCTCGTACTCGACCGTAGTTGTTTTTTTTTCTCTTGGGGAAGGAAAGGGAAGGGGGGTCTTTCTTTGTTGTCCGTACATGGTCCGGACCCGGTGTTGGTCAGAAGGGGGCACCGAGCGTCGCGTCCCGTGAAGTGGGTCGTCGCGGGAGGGATCGGCTGAGTGGGCGGCCGGGTGATTTGGCGAGCCGAGGGGGCGGCGTGGGTAGGAGATCGAGCGGTCGGGCGGCGTCCGGTTGTGGAGCGCGGCGGCGATGCCATCGGTCGGCATGCGACGGACGACGAGGGTTTTCGGAGTGGTGAAGGGCGTCGACGGGGCGCGCGTGTTGCGCTCCGGCCGGCGCCTGTGGCCGGAGTCGGGCGAGGGCAAGCTCAGGAAGGGAGGCGGCGGCGAGAGGGATGAGTGGTTTAGCATCATGGATAGCAGAGGTGGGGGTGGTGGAATGGAGTTGTTGGTGTTGGTCTCAAGTCCAAGCAAGTTGGGTTGGCTAAGAATGTGAGTCCGAAGCGTGAGGTTGCTGTAATTGAAATGGGGGACGATGAATTCGAGAATCTGATGTCAAAACTGAGTCTTTGATGGGAAGGGACAATGAGGATAGGATGACTGGGATTGTCTATAGCAGGAAAAGGAAAGAGAGGCGGTGCCTGGCTTCGAGATTGGTGATGGTAAGAAGTATGGGATTCACTTCTCTAGGAGGCAGAAGAGGAAGAGTGGTGATGCTCAGGGAGAGGATTTGCAGGGTCCTCGGGCACTGTCTGTGGTTTTGGAGCTGCCACATCGAGAAAATTCTGCAGTTGTTGGCCTTTTGCGTTCTATTCTGCAGTACATGAAGAGGGTCTGCATTAGATTGTCTGCACTGTCACAGCTTGTCATGTCAGAGCCGCTTCGGGGTGTCTATGCATTGCATGGAATTCATTTTTCACGGGTAGGCTTGATTTTCTTTAGTCTGCTGAGCTCTTTCCTGAATTCTATCTTCCATTATGTATAGCAAATCGGGTAGATTGGATGTAAGCAGATAACTTCTTATTTAGATTGGTGTAGTTCCAATTATTATCTGGTGGAATTTTTCCATATAGTGGCCCTGTACACCTATTTTTATTTTATGATAAAATTAAGTTGTCAAGCTGTCGGTGTGTTTTGCAATTAGTGCAAAGGATTGGGTTGATGGTTTCTGCAAAGCATTCCTTTTTTAACAAGTACAAGGTCATTTGCAATTTAGGTCGCACCTGCATGTTATCTATTTTGATTGGTGAGTTTCCGGATGGATGGTTATTGTGTAACAGTATCTGCCCGGGTAGTTTCTTCTCTGCTAGTTATGTATCATCTAGTGTCGTGTGGGTGTGTTTTCACTGGATCCTCTTATCAACGGGCTTGCTTCATCCTAGTAGTGTTGCTTTCGTTGCTGTATTTGAATGGTTGTTCTTCCTTTTTTCTCCTTTCAGGATTGTGCTTCCATTATCAGCTCGGGGACATGCAAGTTCTTTGGATCCAGGCAGTTTACACCTATTTTTTGTGTGGATTTTTCTGCAGTTCCCTTTTGTTTCATGTACATGCATCATCGTATGCTTCTCCGACATCAGCTTGTGCCATTGGCTCCTGTAAATAATTCAGCGTTGGTGCAAACAAATGATGGTTTGGTGACTGTGGAAGAGGAGGAACTCTCGGACGAAGATTATTCTTTTTTGCCTTCAGAAAGCAAATCAGCCAGTAATGTTGAAGTTACAGGGAGTGAGTTGCGGCTGCACGTGTCTTCTAGAGGTGCTAAGGTTGACAATCGATCTCCGCAACATAGATATGGATCGAATTCTCGTGGCATAAGAAAAAGGAGGAGTCAACTGAGGTCAAGGAGGAGAGTTAGAAATCCTTCATTAGCATGTGTGAGGAAATGTAATGGAGCATTAGCCTCAGACTTAGTCAGTGCTAAGAAGAATGGATTCCCATTTTCTTCAATAATTTCTGGTGACAAAAGAGAAGATCTGTTCGGACTAGGTCTGCTGGAAGTATTGATGAGATGAGCGCTACTGTGACCAGAGTTCAACAGGATACAGATATATTATCCTGTAATGCAAATTTATTAATTAGCGATTCAGACAAGTGTTCCAGGGAAGAAAGTGGAAATGTCATGTTGGAACTTTTGGGCTCTGGCGAGTGGTCTCTTGTTTTCAAAAGTGGGGGGGTGGTGAGATATGCTCACAAGGCACAAGAAGCTATGAAACCCTCTTTCTCCAACCGTTTCACCCATGCAATGGTCTGGACAGGGGATAATGGTTGGAAATTGGAATTTCCTGACCGAGATGATTGGTCGAAATTTAAGGATCTTTACAAAGAGTGTTTTGAACGAAATAAGCATGTTGTATCTCCTAAGGCTCCTCCTGTTAAGATAATACCTGTTCCAGGGGTATGTGAAGTAGTAGGCTATGGAGAAGAAAATTCTGTACCCTTTACAAGACCAGAAAATTATATTACCTTGAGTGCTGATGAGGTGTCAAGAGCTATGGCCAGTAAGACCGCAAGTTATGACATGGACTGTGAAGATGAGGACTGGCTTCATAAATTCAATGATGAGTTCTTTGCTGAAAATGATCTGGCTGAGCGTGTTTCAGAGGACACCTTTGAGCTTATGATTGATGCATTTGAGAAGGCTTTCTATTGCAATCCTCATGATTTCTTGAATGATAAACCAGACCCTAATCTTAGACTGGACATAGAGAGAAAGGATGTTGTGGAAGCTGTACCGTTATTGGATGAAGAAGCGGAAGCAGAGACGATTGGCATTGGTTAGATTATTTCAGGTAAATTAATGCTTGAAGAACTTTGTGCTGCCATATTTTCTTTGGAGTGATAACCAACGCACTGTTAACATGCTGGATGGGGTGGATTCGTATTTTCTGTTTTCTTTTCTTGAAAGGATATGCTTTCAATGAAAGTAAAATGTATTCTTTCTTTGCAGCGGAGCAGTTCTATTAGTCCTTTTATTTGAGAGGTGGTCTTACAAAAATATTACCAGATGACTGCTTTTCTTGCCATTAGTCTTTTTCTTCTTTATACTTCTTTTCAGAAAATGGTTACTATCATCTAATTTTATATTAGTACTCTCTTGTGTCTCTTAAGTGTTTTCTTTGAGATAAACAGCTTCCTATTCCAAGTGATTTTTGCTCTCTGGGTTTGGAATTCTTTTGAAGTATCATTTGGATGCAGAAGAGCTTTGCATCTTACGTTTAGCACCTTACTTGTGTTGTCATTTAAGAAAATTGTCTAGTGTGTATTTATGGGTAAATGAAAAGAGTGAAATCATATTATGTGCCGTGAGTGCAAGTTTGGTTTGGTTCATTTCTTCTGCTTCAAACGTTTCTCCTAAACATAAACAAATGTTTTTACAGGGTCATCAATCGAGGAAAGCTCCTTGGTTCCAAAGCCTGCCCTGCGTAAGCGGAGGTCATTTAAAAGGCAGGGAAGCCAGCATGGACGAGGCAAGCAACCGGGTCTCTTGCAAGGTGAATGTCACCCTCTTAACTGGATAATTGAATGATACATGTACAGTTGTAGGTAGTTTATAGGTGTGAATACATGTTCCATCTGTGCAATGTGGAGTTATTTGAAAATCGACTCTCGGTTTTGGTTGCTTATTATCCATATCTTTTCAGCAATGGCAGCGGAAAGAGATGCTATAGAGGAACAGAGCGCCTTGCGGAAAGTCGAGGAAGCTCGAGCATCAGCTAACAGGTCCATGGAACTCGCAATCGCGAAACGCCAGAGGGCTCAGTCCCTCATGGGAAACGCGGACTTGGCCGCCTATAGAGCCACCGTGGCTCTCAGGATTGCCGAAGCAGCTCAAGTCATGGAGTCCCCCGATGCAGCAGCCGCCCATTTTCTCGACTAACAGTGACAGGAGAAGCGGGTACAGTCGGTGTGCGAATCGGAACTGCCCATGTTCTTTTCTCCTCTAATTCAAGAAGGGTTTTGATCTTCTGGAGCTGTCGGAGGCAATTGTGAGCCGCGGTTTTTTCAAGAGGCTTTCGGGAAATTGTAATTTTGTACAGAATTGGTTGAATGTACATGCTGTATCACTATGACCTCACATCTGCAGCAGCAGATGGGTTACAGGAAATTTCTTTCGAGTTCGTTGGACGAACAAAAAGAGAGGAAAAAAAAAAAAAAGAGGTGGAAAATACAAGAAATATTTAAGTCAATAATATATGGACTGCCATGTTTTTGTACAGTAGTCATACACCCGTGCATATAATCATTTCATCTACACCTTTTTAAAGATTAACAGTGATAATAGAAGCTATCTCTATACTAAACATTTGGAAAGGATAAAATTGTTGATGTATGATGCATTCCTATTATATTGTTTTTGTATGGAAAGTGCTCAATATTGCATCATTTACACGTGCTTTTTGTGTGTTGAGCTGGCTTATCTGATAACCTTGAAAATACAAGAAATATTTAAGTCAATAATATATGGATGGATTAGTTTGAAGGTTTTTGGCGGTTCTCTCGCTGTATGAGACTTTCGTTTATTTGCATCATGTTGGTGGCGATTTCTACACCAGGTGTTCCATCCCATGACTGCAAAACTTTGCAGTTTGCAGTTCTTTTTTGAGTTTAATAACTGCAAAGTGAAACTGAGAGGTCGCGGTAGTCCTCGTCTCTTGGGCTTAAGCTCACGAGATGATACATTCAATTTGATGGTACTGGTATTCGATCAGATCAACAAGCCACATGATCTGTGCATCCCTTGCATACTCCCCTAGCAACTAGCAGCATTGTGACAAGTCGGATCGCGAGCTGAGGACGGCGATCGATGAGTCAGGTCGTTTTTGAATAGCTTCTTGTTCGGGTCTCGTGTTTTTGTCGGCGTAGTTAATCATATCTTTAAACTTGGCCAGACCTCAAGTTCCACATGGAGACTTGACTCAATTTGGGATGTGCAATTGGATGAAGAACTCCTCTGGATTATCAACAACTTGAATATGCCTTTTGGAATTCAATCTGCTAATGGAAAAACGGACGATTTTGGAAGTGTTTATCCGATGATTTAAAATGAATTCGTGTAATTCACCATCTTTTTTAATCTGGGTTCTTCCTAGCAATGCCTCTGCTTTATTACTTTTTTTCTGTCGGTTAAGCCTGCAAAGTTTAGACGAGTACTGGAGTCTGAATTCAATCATTACAGCTTTTCAATCTGCTGTGGCTACTTGAGAAAGATTCGGTCAAGCTGAATCCGGTTCATGATCAGACGACGAGTTTCGAATTAATTCAACTCTTTTTTTTTTTGGCTGCAGTTTCTTTACGACGCACTGGCACTCCAATATTTGGGGACTCTGAACTAAACTTCCTATCGATTCAAAAGTCCAAGAGTCCGAATAAACACGTAATTTCATTTTACAGTTACAAGGCAAACGGTATTGTGATTGCCGATGGATGTCTGATGATGCTGATCTTTGTTTCTTGTGCTGTCTGACCATCCTTTATTTAGTACCTCGTAAAGAACGATCCCTCCTTGAATACTATTATTCTCCAACATGATCATGTAGTTGACAAAAATCAGAATCATCTGTTTTGTCCCCTTGCTACGACACCACCTCTGCAATTCTCATTCCTGTCTCTGCTCCCACACACTATTCCTCAGTCACAAACCTTATTTATAAATAGCCAGCGATGCCACAATACATTCCACAAACATCTCACCAGAGAAGAAAATCTCTTCAGAAGTCTCTTAACGGTATGCACTAACATTAACCCTTCAAGACCACCGTTTTTTACTGAAGGAAGCAAAACGAGTACGTGTTAAGTGACAAGAGTTCACGTGGAAAATGGCGGCATCAGCCGGGGACGACCTTGCCCGGTCGATAAGCCAGAGGTCATTCAGCAGCAGCCGTTCGATGAGCCAGAGGATGAGCCTCTCGGCGAGCGGCAGAACTGGCCTCGGCGAGCATTATTGAGGTGTGGAGCACGCAGGGTGATGCGTTCCAGAAGAGCAGGAGGGAGGATGACGAGGAGGAGCTGAAGTGGGCGGCGATCGAGCGGCTCCCAACGTACGACCGGCTGAGGAAGGGGATGCTGAAGCAGGCGTTGGATGATGGGAGAGTCGGCTATGCAGAGGTCGATGTCACGAACCTCGGAACACATGACAAGCAGCATCTCATAGAGAGCATATTGAAGGTGGTTGAAGAGGACAATGAGAGGTTCCTGCTCAGGCTGAGGGAGAGAACTGACAGGTCAGTGGGCACAGCAACCTTACAATCTCTCCCTTTAATATCCTGATCTATATAAGCACAAAGCAAAGAACAGAATATTAGTAGACTCATCCTATGACTAACGTAGTAAAAAAAATGGTTCGCTGTGAAGGCATTTTCGGTATCATGGAACTGTGCCGAGCTGAATATTTTGAGGTTGATATTCTTAGGTTGAATTTGATGTTTATAACAGGGTCGGGATTGAAACCCCCAAAATCGAAGTCCGCTTCGAGCATTTATCAGTGGAAGGAGACGCCTATGTCGGCACTCGGGCACTTCCTACTCTGCTGAATTCTTCCTTGAATGCTATAGAGGTATGCTCATATCATTTCTTTTCCCATACCTTCACTTTTTAACTGATTGGGTAGGATTAAGTCAGTCGTTTCTTTGTGTCACTCGATTCATGAATAAAATCCATTTATCCATCCTCTTTGCCTCCTCTTATTATTTTTTCCACATAATTCTCTGCAACTTTGGCCCCGCATTCTAAATTTATAGCAGTTATCGAACATGCAACAGCCACATTTTAGTGGAAACCTTGTGCTGATATGAAGCTGCACCTTGATGTGATGAACAGGGAGTTCTTAGCGTGGTTAAGCTATTCCCATCCAAGAAGAGTAGTTAAGATACTGCACGACATGAGTGGGATTGTAAAACCATCAAGGTATATTTTCTCGCAATTTAGAAAACTTCTTTTAGGGTGGATGCCTTCTTTGTCTAAAGTAGAAAGTAGTATATATGTTTCTACATTCAATCTCCAGACGTGAAATTATGAATTTATTTTCTTATGCTCATTTAAAGGCACTTGACAATCGATGATTTTTATGTAAGTCAGGGCTTTTCTCTCAGTTTTGACCTCTGAGAGTGCTTTCATTATTCAGGATGACATTGCTTCTGGGACCACCTGGATCGGGGAAACCACCTGCTGCAAGCACTTTCGGCGAAGCCCGACAAGGACCTAAGGGTGTGTTTATAATAGATTATCACTTTGGTTTTGTTAAATACCTAGCTCAAGAGAAGTAGAAACTCCAATTGAACTGATATCTGACAAATAACAAGCAGAATTTATACCCTTTGGCTGTCATTTAACATTTACATTAGTCTAAGTTCTGTTAAGGGTACAGATTATGTCCAATCTCAATTTAACCTACAATTGCTTCCCTCATGGAGTTTGTTCTTGTATTTGCAACCGTTCGAGAATGTTCCTGAATTCACTGTTGGAGATTTGCTACATTTTGTAGTCAAGCTCAGAATCTAAAGTTACTTCATCATACTAACATGTTCAGATATCTGGAAAAGTCACGTACTGTGGTCATGAACTGTCGGAATTCGTTCCCCAAAGAACATGTGCTTACATTAGCCAACATGATCTTCATGGAGAGATGACGGTGAGAGAGACACTGGATTTCTCGGGCCGTTGCTTAGAGTCGGAATGAGATACGAAATGCTTGCTGAGCTGTCGAGAAGAGAGAAGGAATCAGGAATTAAAACCGGATCCGAGATAGATGCCTTCAAGAAAGCCAGTGCAGTGGCAGGCCAAGAAATGAATATCGTGACGGATTACGTTCTCAAGGTTTGCACTTGATCTCCATAGCGCTTTCTGACCTTTTTCGTTATTTAACGAATTCATACTCATATGTCAATAATATTAACAGATTCTGGGATTGGATATCTGCGCTGATATTATGGTGGGTGATGAAATGAGAAGAGGCATATCTGGGGGCCAGAAGAAGCGCGTCACCACCGGTATGTGAAAACAGAACCTAAGTGACTAAATCTTCTTTGGGAAAACTTGGCTCTGGTTTGTTCTTGCCATTCTTAACTTAGCTGGGAATATACATAAGCTTGTAATTGGCAGGGGAAATGCTTGTTGGACCAGCCAAAGCTCTTCATGGACGAAATATCAACCGGGCTGGACAGTTCTACTACCTTCCAAATTGTTAGATTCATGAGGCAGATGGTTCACATCATGGATGTCACCATGATAATCTCCCTTCTGCAACCGGCTCCTGAAACATTTGGAACTTTTCGACGATATCATCTTACTGTCAGAAGGACAGATTGTTTACCAGGCCCAAGAGAAACGTGCTCGAGTTTTCGAAAAGCGTGGGCTCAGATGCCGGAGAGGAAAGGCAGCCGATTTCTTGCAAGAAGTGACTTCCAAGAAAGCACCAGGACAGTACTGGTGCAAAAAGAACGAGCCTTTGCAGATTCGTCAGCGTACCCGATTTCGTCAACCACTTCAGCAACTTCCACATTGGTCAGAAACTTCATCAAGAGCTTGCGGTTCCTTTTTGATAGACTAAGTCCCATCCGGCTGCCCTAGTGAAGGAGAAGTCCAGCTGGACTCTTCCAGTTGGAAACTCTTTAAGGCATGCCTTTCGAAATGAAGCCCGGCATTGAAGGTGGAGGGAAGTGGCACTATTCTTCAGTCTCATTAACTAATGAAGCGCAGCGCTTTTTGTATATATTCAAGATTTGGAGTCCAAATCACCATCATGTCGATAATTGCCATGACAGATGAACTAATCATTTTTCTAAAATTCGGATTCAAATCACATCTTTTTCATGTCAAAGCACCAGATGGTGCACTTTTTCGATTGAAGGTGGAGGAAGTTCTACCTGAAGACTTTATCATCAATAGCTCTACTATTTTTTCTTCAGTCTCATTAACGTTATGTTCAATGGGATGGCGAATGCCATAGCTCCTTGACAAGAATGACCATCGAATTTATTAGGCTTCGGTATTTTCAACGCGGGAGAAAAGGGATTTCTTGTTTTTTTGCATTCCTTTTGCATGGGCCTTCGGCTTACCGATTTGAAACTACGAATTTTACTGTCAAACTGCAATCATTCGGATCCCGATTTCAAATGGAAAGAATAAGATTGTGTCTTCAGATATGGGTTCAGCATCTACAGCAATATGGAACTCACCATATACTAACAAGCTTAGACTTTTCCTCACTTAGCATCTATTTTATGCGAGTGTAGAATTGGCCCGTTGTTTTCTTGTGACCGGTTTTGCTTCTAAGCAGCACGAGATACCACTTTTTTCTCATGACCTCTTTTAGCAATTTGCAGGTGAGTTGTAATTTCACATTTTGAAAAACTTGATTCTTCTTGATCAGTTGCAATCTATTAGACCCAGCACATGGTAAATCAGAGGGGTATGCAAGCCCTTCCCATCCTAAACACTATGAAACAAGGAAAACCTAATTATATTGCACAACTGTCGAACGCAAGAAAATATGAACTCAACCGCAGATGCTTCCTCAATCTTGTCAGCCAGGAGACAGTTGACCTTATAGGTCACGGAGCCCAAGTGATCCACAAAATCTTTTAATGTGTTCACCACTCTACAATATTGTCAAGGCAATTTACCAGATGTGCAACAGGAAGAAATGCTCAACCCGGTACAAGACAATGAAGTGAAAACCTATTTATCTCACATTTGTAGCTATGTACTGAAGAAAACTATAGGTGTATTATGAAGTACCTTCAGCTATTCGATGTTCAAGCTCTCTGTTTCATGGAGAGCTCATCATAATTGGAAGCTTCCTGAGAAATGGAAACTGAAGAAGGCAACTGGAAAATCCATCATACTAATGTTTAGAGTATCTTCACCTGTTACAATGAAGATGCAGCAAACAGATTCAAATTCACACCCTCGTGCATTGACTGTCGTTATCCATTTCCATTGAAAATATACAGACCCACTCTTCATTTGCCACTTGGGATAATCCTGCATTCCAAAAGATAACATGTGTAATTGTTCAGGCTCCACAATACAGCTTTTACGTGGATGTATCCTTCCACACACTATGAAGCACTTTTTAAAGCATGAGGTTTCCTTACTGAGCACACCTTTTCAAGTTCAAACTCAGCAGAGCCACAGCAAGGGCCAAATGACACATAGATGTGGTAAGTGCAAGTTTAACATCAGTCCTTGATTCCAGAAGAAGATAAACAATCATAATAGTTGAAGAGGACATAGATCAGCAACTCAACAGAAGAGATTTTATGAGACCCTTCAAAGGTCTGAACGGATACTGGAGCGAATATTATCTTTTGACTTAATTAGTCAAGCGAGAACAGAATTCCAGTTAGAGAAAGCCAAAATCCTCTCATAATATTTACCTCCATGATATATACCGCGAGTTCTTGGTCGCAGGAGAAGAGGAACATTTGCCAGGCGTCCCCGATTGACAAATAATCATATGCTTTCTCGCTACATCCAGCAATTTCATCGCCGTTGTTCAAAGCGAAAGAGAAATGTAACCACACGTAAAAGAATCTCCAAAGTATAGCTTGCGGCCTTACATGTAGGAGACGGGGATACTGATAACAACAAAAAATACAGGAGACTGGGAGATGCAAAATGCACTGTTGTATTTCTCGTCATCGTTTGTCTATATATACAAAGAAATCAATTGCACAAGCCGAAAGCAAGACGCCCATTTCAGATACAAATGTACCCCAGTTCCTACTCCACATCCGCATTTCGTCAAACATCTGACCAGCACTATGGAAATGATCGGATCTCCTCTCCTCTCCTCTCCTCTCCTCTCCTCTCCAATGCAGCAGCTTCCAACGATGACTGTCTTCCAACGCCACGATAAGCGACGACTCTTATTTCTTCAGATGCCTCCCCCCATCCAGCCTTCTTTTGGAGAAGCAACGAATTCGCTCCTCCTCCTCCTCCTCCTCCTCCTCTTCCTCCTCCTCACGGCGCTCGCTAGAATTTTGCAGTCTTCCATAAGCAAAGTTGCTGAGTTCTCTCGACAGCGAGCGAAACAACAGATTCCACCCCCCCACTGATTTGGAAGTCCTCAGGGATGAGAGAGAGAACGAAACGAATGATGATTTATGATGGAAAGAAGACATGGAAAATAATTTGTCGAGGAATGCCATAATACAATACCCTCTATTTTCACTTACAGATATTTTTTTTTTTTTTGGTCATAAGTAACGATTTCATTGAAATAACTAAGTCATATATGGAGAAAATACATTAAAACCATCAGCACATAGTAAATCAAACAGGGCAGGTGGGGTATTCTGAAGCCAATTTTGTGGAAGAGTATTGTTCCTGCAAGCTTTCGCCAGCCAATCCGCTGGCTGGTTTGATTCCCTTTTGCAATGGGCCAGGGAAATGGCCCGAAACAGCTTCATTTTTGTTCTGGCCCGGCTCACCGTAGACTTTGCTTCCCAACTGAAGTCTTCGAGAGTGTTGCAACTGTGCACGAGTGGGAGACAGTCGGATACCACTTCCAAAGAAAGGTGAGTTCGGTTAGAGAGGAAAATTAGGGTTTCGAGAAGGGCGATGGCCTCCGCATGTTCTGTCGTGGACGCAGCCACTAGTTTCGCAAATCCATCAACAACCCGTCCGCTGGAGTCGCGACACAAGCAGGCTATGGCTCCTCTGTTCTCGCTTCCTCCCCTGTATCCTCTTGATTCTGGTTCGTCATCGCTGCTTGGGAGAAATGAGGCGTCGATGTTAATTTTCAGCGATTCAGGGGATGGGGGCTTCCATCTTTGAGGTATGGTATCGCTGTGTTGGTCTCCTTTCTTTTTGTTGTTCCAAGTGGAGAAGCTCTCGTGTAGAGCCTCGGCTTTAAGAATCGTTTGCTGTGGGTGCAGAGGGCGATGGCCATATATGAACTGATTGCGGTCTTTCCAAATGCTCCAGAGGGTAACCGTGATAAGGTCGAACTTTTTTGCACTAGTTTGGTTTTTTTTTACCATGTACAGCCATTCGTCGAACCTGGTTAACCCTATTCGGGACACTTTGATGTGCAGAGGGGCGGCTTTCCATATCCTTGTCGTCCAGGAGCATAGCAGCAGGGTGTGCTCGACTGTTTCGGCTTCCTGTTTGCAAAGAGGGCACAGCGGATTAGGTACTATTTTCCGCCTGTATAAATTCTCCATTGTGGGTATTACGTTGTGGCAAGCATTCCATAAAAAATGTTTGATCTTGGGTAGGCTATTTGATTGCCATATAAACTTCCATAATGCTGGTTTTGGCTGATGCGAAGAAGTTGCTATGGCATTTTGATATGATGGAGTGCCTACTTGTGCTTTTTGTATGGTGGATTGTCTCTATTGGCATAGTATCCACTTTGAACTGTGTATATCCCTGATTTGGTCTTCTCCCATACCAGTCTATCCTCTTCATTAGGCATTCCGATTGGTGTTGCTAATATGTCTTGGACTTTTTGGTCGCCAAACAATGTTTTTATCAAATGTTCATTCCAATTTCCAGTCTCTGGATCTATGAGACCAGCCACCTGCCTTGGTTCCCCATCCATAGCCGAGCCACCAATCTTTCCGCTTTTAAGCCATTTGTCCTCTCTAGTCGATATTGCATTACCATTCCCAACGGAGAACATTATGTTCGGAGAAATAGAGTCTCTTCCCATCAATATACTCGCCATCCCCATGAGGATCTTGATCCTTTGCCGCCTTCCAAAACTCACTCGTGGATAGTACAACCCTTTCATTACTTTGCTTAGTAAGGACCGAGGATGCTGAGAAATTCTCCATGCTTGCTTTCCCAACATAGCCTTATTAAAAGCTATTAGATCCTTGAAGCCAAGACCCCCTTCGTCCTTCCTGATTTTCAGATCTTCCCATTTTTTCCAATGTATCCCAAAGCATTCCCGGGTACTGTTTCTCCACCAGAAATTCGCCACCTTCGTCTCTATAGCTTTGCAAATCGAAATAGGGATTTTGAAGATAGACATGGCATGCGAGGAATGGCTTGTATAAGCGATTTGATTAAGATTTCCTTCCCCGCTTTCGTCAATAAATTCTCCTTCCAGCTTTGCAATTTCATGTGAACCTTGGCAAGAATCCATCCAAACATATCCTTCTTTGAAGCCCCCAATCCGACGGCATTCCTAAATACTTCCCAGTTTTTTCAATTTCCGTCACACGTAGTTCGAAGCCATATTTCTCCTCAAGTTGTTCGGGCAGGTTTTACTGAAATATATGCCTCGATTTGTTGCGGTTTTACACCGACTGATGCAAAACAGTATTGATGTATAATAGTGGCTAGGTTTTGACACTCCAATATTGTTCCATTTAGGAAAAGATAGAATCATCTGCGAATAATAAATGTGATAGAGTAGGGCAGCTGCTATTTAACTTGATTCCCTTAATGTGCCATCAGCTATTGCTTGTTTCATCATGTGTGAGAGCACATTTGCCACTAAAATGAATAAATAGGGCGAGAGTGGATCACCTTGTCTAATCCCGCGTGTAGGCTTGAAGTAGGGTAGAGATTCCCCATTGAAATTTATGCTGAAAGTAACTGTTGAAACACACTGCATGACCCACTGGACCCATTGCTCACAGAAACCCATTTTGATTAAGCTTGCCCTGAGGAAGTCCCATTCGATCCGTCATAGGCCTTTTGCATGTCTAACTTTAGAACAGCTTGAAACTTTCGTTTATTCTCCCTTGTTCTCACGTGTAAAACTTCCTGCACAATCAATATGTTATCTTGGATTTGCCTACCCCCACAAAAGCGCTTTGTTCTTCAGCAATTAGGCTAGGTAGCAAAGTGGTTTAAGTCTATTTGTCATCACTTTGGAAATAATTTTATATATGAAGTTGCAAAGGCTGATTGGTCCGTCGCTCAAGTTTTTCAGGGTTTGGGATTTTTGGGATAAGGGTTATATGGGTTTTGTTCATTTCGGGTTTAAGTATCCCGTGTTGAAAAAAATTCTGTGTTTCTTTGAGGATATCCCGACATAAATCTGCCCAGGTGTCTTGAAAGAATAGTCCATGAAGCCCATCCGGTCCAGAGCTTTAGTTGCTCCTAATTGTTGCATTGCGGCAGTTATTTCCTCCATACGTACATCCGCCACTAACCCGTGATTCATATTCTCGTCCACCAAGGCAGGAATACTGTAGTAGAGGCTGAAAATCTACGGAGCCTACTGATTGGTATAAGTTTTGGAAGTATTTCCTAGGTCATTTCCTTTAGATGTTGCTCCTCTCTTACCCATACTTCTTCTTCATTCTTCAGCATGGATATTCTGTTTCGATCCTTCTCTCGTACATCGTGGCATGAAAGAATTTGGAATTTCGATCACCCCATTTGAGCCATCGAATTCTGGATCGCATGCCCCAATACATCTCCTCTTGTCTCCACAGTTGTTCTATTTCTTGTGTAATTTTCTTTACTGCTACACTTTCTTGTAGTTCGCCCGTTCTATTCAGCAAAATTTGAAGTTCATTTGTTAGCCATGCAAGTCTCATTTTGGCATTTGAGAAACGGTTTTTGCTCCACTTCATCAACTTGTTTGCTGTAATTTGTAATTTTTCCACCACTGTTAGTTGTTGGCTACCGGGATCAGCCCAAACTTCCTTGACTACTTGTGTACATTCTTCTTCCTCAGCCCAGAATGCTTCGTATTTGAATCTCTGTGCATGTTTCTTCCATTGCGGGTTAAGTGTGACTAGGATAGGGCTATGATCAGACCCTATAGGTGGTAATGCTATACTCTCTGCTATAGGATATATTGTTCTCCAAGTAGCAGTGCAAAGAGCTCTGTCGAGACGCTTCTTTACTAACTGATCCCCTTCTCACTTACAGATATTTTACTCTCATCAATTATATGCAGCATTGCGGTTATTCATCAATTTTTTAATTTTCCACATCTGCTAATTATTCTGGGGGGCCCACCGCCCGACAAGTGACAACCCACAAGCTCACGCGCCCCTCCCTCCCTCCCTCCTCTCTCGCCGGACAGCTGGGGCCACCCTTGCCTTGGCCACCCACATCAATATCCCTCTCTCAAATTTCGCCGCACTTCCTCATCTCCTTGGATATTTCGTTCCAACAGTCATATGTAGAGACATGTGAAGGTACCACCCTCAATTTGTCACAATGGGAGATCCCTAATCGAGAAAGATGAGGCATGGCTCCTTTAGCGAACCTCCACTCCTCCAGATAAGGTAATCCATAAGAAAATAAATGCTTGAGTTGAGGAAAGCCTCCTGCAGAGCAAACCATTTCCTTTCCCACGAAAGAGAAAATTCCCAGCACGAGAACAACCAAGTGAGGCAATTTCTCCAATATTGGCATCGGATCTTCTTCGAGTCGAGAAAATAGTAAGACCAGCTTCCTCAATTGCTGGGGTAGATTTTTATGTTCCGGTAACTTCTCTATATTTCCAAAAATGGATAGCTTACAAGAATAGGGATAGTTTGACATTTTATTCAATTCACCTTCAATCCATAAAGAATGATGATTTTTGAAATAAAAAGACGAGGATCGAAGATATTTGAAATTGAATTCAGCAATTTGCGGAAATATCTCTAGCTTGATAGGATCATCCCAAACAAAGACATTCAATTTTTGCAAATTGCTAAGCTTGCCTACATCATTTACATCACATTTCTTCGGACTGAAGTTTCTCAATGTCCGTAGATTCTTTAAAGTGCCCAACCGCAACTTCTTCCGGGCCCCATGGAATTTCTCCTTGACATCAAAGTAGTAAGGAAGACGGAGATACCTCAACCTTCTCATCTTCCACAACACATTTGGCATGAAAACCCTAGCATATCCATCCATAAACAAGTCCAAGAATTCCATACATACAAGGTTCCCCATAGATTGCGGTAAGCCCTCGAATTTACTTTTTGCTAAACTTAGGAATCTTAGATGGACTAGGTCTCCCACTGATTCAGGTAAATTTCCTCCCACCACAAAAATATGTTCCAGTTTCAAAACTCTAAGAAACTTATAGTTGACAAAAATAGGTTGAAATTGCTCCAACATCCATTGGGTAGATTTTCCAAACGAGAAGAACATAAGAGTTCGAAGGTGGGGCATAGCCTTTATTTGTTCCACCCTTGAAGTCACCTGTCCTTCACCAATCTCACGCATATAAAGAGAAAGCCTCCATGTCTTGCAAGTTGCCTCAACTTCTGCTGCCTTTGAAGAAGAACTACCCTCCCTTTCATTGTCCCATTGAATGTTATGAAAGCTTAGAAACTTCTCATGCCTAGCCTTGAAGACACATAATTCTCGCATCAGGTCATGGAGGCGACAGGTTTTGATATTTCCAATCAAGTTGAGTCGTACTTGGACTAGTCCCCTCTTAACCAACTCCATTAAATATTGCTCTGCTACATTTTCCATTGTAGTTTCTCCCTCTTCATCAGATGAATCGACCAGCACAAAGCCTTCAGCAATCCACATTCGAAGGACTCTCTTTACAGGGATTTCTAAATCCTCCGGAAAGCCACCCAAATAGAGGAAGCATGGCTTTAGATGCCATGGTAGATCATCATAGCTTAAGGCCAACACTTTTAATACACCGCTCTCATCACGAAAATGCAAATTGATGTTTTTGTAAACCATCTCCCACTTGTTGACTGCCAAAAGTCCACCAAGCACAATAACAGCCAAAGGTAATCCCCCACACTTCTTAAGAAGTTCATCTCCTAACTCCTTCATGTCTTCAGTGATTTCTACATAATATCAAGTAAAAAAATGAAAGTAGATAGTAATAGGAAGATGCGATGTCATAAGAAGATAACGTCAAGGACAAATATTTGCTTTTCAATATATGAATTAGATGTCATAGTTCCTTATGTTCTGTGGTTCATTTATGTTTTTGTAAGGAGAAAAACTATGGAGACCCCAACAAAGCTGCTATATATGCCTCCATCTATGCTTGAAAGATCAAGAACACTAAATTAACTAATGGAATGTATTGTCTTTGTTATCCGTTGCTTGAATTAATTGACTTGAGCAAGTGTATAACAAAAATAATGCTACTCAATGAAGAAAAATGAAAGCAGTGCGGGGATATCCCTAGTGACTTGAGTGTGCCACTGATCTCCCTAGAAATTCTAGTGAAATCTTCATATTGTCACTCTATTTTGTTGCATAAAGATTCACAATTTTAGCAACAATCCCAAGTCTTATTTTTAAACCAATTATTCACAAATGCAAGGAAAGGTGGACCTAAAATGAAGCCTATGGAAGAAGTAACATAGCTAGGCTTCACATTAATTCATAAATCCTATCAAAATTGCCTATTATGATGGCCAAATGAAAGCTTTTTCCGATATTTATCCTCATCGGAGGACACAAGGAGAAAAATTTTGGATGTTGGCTTGGAGGTAAAATTGTCAGCTATTGAGAAGCAAAAGGTGAAGCAAAAGGTGCACCCGATTCCTTAAATGTTTAAATTATGGTGCCTAATATTGATCATCTAAACTCCACTGTAACTATCGATTCATTAATTGCAAAAGCTTCCAAAAGGCCAAATTGAGCAATGAACTACCTGGTATTTGTCCCTCCATCTCTGATTGTCTTGCAATACCTTCTACAGCTTGATCGGCAACAATACCTCGACCAACTCCAAGTCCAACAGAAGAAGGTTCAATAGCTACATTGACAATAATTATAGAAGCGCCATAAATTAGAATCAAATAGGCAATATAATCCTTTGAAGCCACTATATGTTAGGTTAATGACTTTAGAGAAGTCTTACCTTTTGTTTCAGGGAACGTCTTCTTCTTTAGCAGATCCCAGCTCTCCTCGTGTGATAAGCACTGAGGTTCATGGAGAAAACAATGAGGATCAATATGCTGCGCTACTTCTTTATTGCGGGTTGTTATCAATAGCTTGCTTCTCGTGTCCTTGATTGGGAATGCGGCACGAAGACTGTCCCATGCCTGTTTGGTCCAAATATCATCAAGAACCACAATACATCTCTTCTGTTTTTGGGTCATGTATAGAGTTTCTAACAATTTGTCATCTCTCATCTTCTTAACCTGTTCTCTTTCATCAGGGATCAACTTAACAAGAATTCCCTCCAATATATCCCTCACGTGGTATTCTTGAGATATGCAAGCCCAAGCAAAACTATCGAAATGGTTCTTCACTTCGTCATGAGCAAAGACTTTCTTAGTGAGTGTGGTCTTACCCAAACCACCCATTCCACAAATGGAAATAACTCTGTGTTGTTTACCATCCTTCAACAGCTCGTTCACCAACAACTTGATACTATCTTCCCTTCCGACAAAATCCTCCTCCTCGAAATGGGCATAAGTCAGTTTCGGCGTCGAAGCTCTCGCGTGTTTGTGCTTGCCCTCATTCAGAGGTTTTATGCCATAATCCCGCATACTCGTTCTAAGATTGGAGATGCTGGATCTTAAGCCATCAATCTTTATCCCCACACCATGAGCTCGCACGCACGAGCACTTCGCCATGAAGCAAGCATACGCTTTGATTATGTTTTGTCCCTTCTTCGGCACGACTCTGAGGATGTATTGCTCGATGACGTCCTCAGCATCATAGGCAAGGTCTCGGAGTTGCGCGACCCATTCTCGAACAGTTTGGTCGTGCTCTTGTTTCGTGTCCGCATCCCTCAGCAAGCACTGGATCAGCTTCAGCTCGTTTTGCAGGTCCATGACCTTGCCCTCCACGTCCCACAAGAATTTGGCTTCGTTGATGAGCAGCTTTCCTATTGTCTCTACCGCAAACGATACAACAGACTCAGCCATTGGTATTCACTACTTGATAACGATCAGTGGAGCTTATGGCAGAGATTTTGCAGGTGCTCAATTACTAGCTGCCCTTGGTCTCGAGTCAGAGTTAAAATAGGCCGCTCAAAACGACGCTGCTCTTTCATCCGCCCAGCGACATCGGGAACGAAAATTTTTTTGGTTTCACATAGGCTAATCGCAATAGTTCAGCATCACAATTTTTTTAAAATTTATATCACATGGTTTCACATGGGCTGATTGCAAGAGTTCGGCATGATAATTTTTTTTAAAATTGATTCCACATAGTTTCACGTGGGCTTTTTTTAATATCTATTCCACATGGTTTCCCATGGGCTGATAGCAAGAGTTCAGCGTGATAATTTTTAAAATTGATTCCACATGGTTTCACATGGGCTGATAGCAAGAGTTCAGCATGATAAATTTTTTTAAATTGATTCCACAAGGTTTCACATGGGCTGATTACACGAGTTCAGCATGATAATTTTTATAAAAATTGATTCCACATAGTTTCACATGGGCTTTTTTTTTTAGAAATTGATTCCACATGGTTTCCCATGGGCTGATAGCAAGAGTTCAGCGTGATAATTTTTTTAAAATTGATTACACATGGTTTCACATGGGCTGATAGCAAGAGTTCAGCATCATAATTTTCGTTTAAAAAAAAAAGGAGTCAAATCTTCATTTGATGAATGTGCAGTCAAAAGGAATCATATTTTCGTTCAGCGTGCCCTCAGAAGATGGGTTTCACATGGGCTAATGGCAAGAGTTCAGCATCATAATTTTTTTGAAATTGATTTCACATGGGCTGATGGCAAGAATTCAGCTTCCAGACTGGTTTCCCATGGGCTGATCGCGGTAGTTCACCATCATAGTTTTCGTTTTTTGCGTCATCAAAAGGAAACAAGTTTTCGTTTAATGTGCAGTCAAAAGGGACATAATTTCGTTCAGTGTGCCCTCAAAAGATGGGCTTCACATGGACTTATGCTTCTTCTTTTTTAATTTTTTTCAGACTTGGGCTTATGCTAACAGCAACTTTTTTTGTTTCTTAGTCGTGGGAAAACAAACCATCACAGATGTATTATCCGGGTCCGTACCATCCCATGGATGCACCCACAAACCGGCGAGACTCATAATGTTAATTAAATCAACTCCTCAAAATTAAGGGTAAGTTGTGATGATCGTATAATTTGAAAACTCTATATATTCACTTCTCTCTTAACGACTCATCATGAAAATAACAAAAATTTTGAGAAAAAGGATGACCTCCTTACTTGAAGATTTGGCAAAGTGCTTAAGCCATTTTGCGGTTACTTGATAATTAGATGTTTTGATTCGAGACTGTGAGTGTGGGAAAGGACCACATGTTTATAATCACAGCTTCACGAGAGAAACAATTTTGAATACTTTAACATGTGATTGCAAAATGCTATCTACTCCTTTATATTAATGGATGATATGTGTAATTTGTATTATCTATTCTCGTAAAATCCTAAAAAAAAATTAGTGATAGGTTGTTTTTTTGTTTTTTTTTTTTTTTTTTATGATCTAGGGCATAGGCATCAAGAAGCCCATGGAAGACTATATAAATCCCCCAATCCTGTCTTTGACAATTATAGGTGACCGAATTCAAAACAATTTATATGCAATTGGTGACATTTAGTGGGCAACCTCCCAATTGTGATGTGGAAATTTCCTGACGTTCAAACTACACGCGAGAGCTGTCAAAATTACCAAGATTTTGCAGTTCAAAAAGCATGATACTTTAAAGTTTGATCCTAATTGGAAATTGAAACTTTTTGTTGGGATTAGGTTCAGAAAAATTTTACGGAACCATTTTTGTAGGAGGTCAGTCCTTTCCTGCGGCTTTCCAATGGCGTTAACAATGTTTCTTCGGTGTTGCATAAGCAAATCCCTTCGGGAACAGTCCTAAATTTGGGACAGACGTCCTATCCTGTAAATTCCACTACTTGACCAAGACCAACCTCCTCAGATGCAAGGGTATATGCTTGTGCTCTGGCAAATTCTCATCTTCGGCTATGTAAGTATAGTTTACAAGCATAGAGATTGCTTGACTTTTTATGCAAATCGTCTAGTCTAAACACTTGCCAAGGAGCAACGAAACAAAAGAGGTGAATTGGAGGGGTTTGAAGGTAGTTTCACCAAGTTCCAGAATATATCCGTTTTTTCAGACCGTGCAGATTCCATACGGACAACTTTTGTAATTTTTGGCAGTATGATTAAACTTTTCACCTTGCATTTCTTTGGACAAACTTCCTTAACTTCTTTAGATTCTTCAAAGAATACAACCGTAGCTTCTTTAACCGATAATGCAGAATTTTATCTAGAAGATGGAGAAACCTCAAGAGTGTACATCTCTTTTTAAACCAATATTTAGATGTGGAAGTTGTTAGTGAGAAAGAATTGGATGAATGTGATTAGCCTTCTCAAGAGTACTTAGCTTTCTCCGCATGTCACCAACAAGAGTATATAGTACGTCTCTCTGTAAACCAATATTCATATCTATATACTTCATTATTTAAATATAGGGATATATGCTCTAAAAGTCATAAAACAATTTTAATGGAACCCTTTTTTGGGTTGTCAATCCTTATGTACGACTTTTCAATGGCCTCCACAATTTTTTCCTCAATGTTGCATATGCAGATCCTTTGGGTTCAGTCCTCAATTTGGGACAAACATTGATCCCAACTTGAGAAAGACATGGCATGGTTCCTTTAGGAGCTCTCCTTCTTTCTAAATGCCCCAACCTAGCCAAGACCAACCTCCACAGATGTAGGGGTCAATACTTGTATTCCGGCAAATTCTCGATTCACCTATATAAGTATGATTTACAAGCATTGAATTACTCGACGTTTTATGCAAATCATCTAGTCTAAATCCTTTCCAAGGAGTAATGAAACAAAAGGAGATAAAATTGAGGCACGTGAAGATAGATTTACCAAGTTCTGGAGTTATATCCAGCTTTTCAGGACCGTAGGAATTGCGAACGAACAAGTCCTGTAGTTTTGGCATTTTAATTAAATCTTTCACCTCACATTTCTCTAGCCAAACTTCCACAATGTCTTTAGATTCCCCAAAGAATATATCGCAACTTTTCTGTATAGGCAATGCGGAATTTATCAGAAAAATGGAGATACCCCTAGAGTATACAATACATCTCTTTATAAACCAATCTTTATAGGTGGAAGTTGTTTGTGAGAAAGAATTGGATGAACGTGATTAGCCTTTTGTTGCATGTCATCAGCAAGAGTATATAATACATCCCTTTGCAAATCAATTATATCTATTCTTTAAATATAATAAAAACCCGAGGACCTTGCAAAGTAACAACGAGGGACCATAGGAAGAGTCAGCCTTGATAAAAGAAGCCTACCCATTTAATTTTATAATTTTTATTGACAAAAGGTCTTAATGGGAACTTCATCAAAAGTTCTCGACATACACTTGAAGACAGAACATATTTTTCACTGTACTAGAAATGAAATGCAAGAGATTTCTCCTTACAAATTGAATTTTATGAATGGGTGCTTTAAAAATACTTGTTATGTATCCACTAAAAAAATATTTCATTTTCAAACCATTGTTTTCTTGTGTTATGTATAATTAGTACATTGAAAATGAAATTTTTTTCTGTTAGTTATGACTAATAAGTATTGGGGAATGATTCCTTATTAAGATCCTAATAAATTGATAAAAAGCTGTCGAAATTGGCCGGAGAAAGGATTCTCTCTCTTCCCTCGCTCCCTCTCATTGCTTCCATTCACATGTTTAGAGAAGGTTTTCCATGACATTATGATGCGACCTCTCCCTTCCAGATTTAATGATTAGCATCCAAAGGGACGAAGAAACAACTTTTACAGGAAATACTTTCGCCCGGATAACTGTGAGAAAATAAATTGTTAAGAAAGACCAATGCACATGAGAGGGTAGCCAATAAACAGAATCTGTCAAGGAAAGAAAAAGAAATGAGCAGTTGGAGCGGGGAATTTATTATAGGAATCCTATAAAGAATTGCAAAAAAAGAGGGAGGTTGCTTCTTGCTTCATGCTTCACGTTTCGACCACCAATTGCTTTGTCTCTTGTTTTTGTCTTTAACTTTTTTGTCTTTTTGGGTCCTTTGGTGGACAACTGCAAAAAATTGAAAAGAGAGACCAAAGCTCAGGAGCTGAAGAAATTATAAGAACTAAGAAGAGACCTGAGAAGGTGCCTCAATGCTTCAACCACCGTTGCTTTGTCGTTTTTCTCCATGTTGCTCGTCCCTTCGTTTAAGATATATTGGAAATGCCACTTGGTCTTTTCTTAATCACGGTTTTTCTTTTTTCTTGTTGAGTTTATTTTTTACGTCATTGTTCATCCAAACGCAAGAATTGAACTATCCAAACCCAGAACAACATGCCGCTTCTATTACGTGAGCTCGAACACAGTTTCAACTCACATGGGCATTTTGTCAAGAACCTAGCAGGGAGTCGAAAATACTCGGATCTTCCCTTTTTTAGCGTCGACTTTGACGCGATGCCATGAGCAATGACTCTCATTTCAACTTGTCTTGCATCAGCGTCCTTCGAGAAGCATTGGATTCACCTTCGCCTCCTCTCGCATGCCCTTCACTTGTCCCCTCGCAACCCCAAGAATTTTGCGTCTTCTACGAGCAAGTGACGAGCTCACTCTACTGCCAGTGGAATTAAAGAGAGATTACGCATTTGAAGCCCACGAGGATGAGAGGGAAAATAAAAGTTGGCCCCTAAATTTTTAATTACTGTTCAATTAGTCTTTGAAATTGAATTTTGACCAAATTGGTATTTGTACTCTGGTATAACCTAATTAATCCTTTTAGCCGATACATAATTTAACTTACTCCAAGAAACAAATCTGAAGCCACAAAATATCAATTCGCTAGAAAGGTCCATGAGCAACATTGGAGCCATCCATGAGCTATTGGGCCATAATTCTTGTTTCCAGAAATTACTAGTCCACTTTGTTGAAAGATTCAATTAAAAGTAAAATTTTTAATCCCTGCATTTGTTTATAGAACCACCCGTCACTTTATCACTCATTGCGTACTCCTTCATTTTGAATTTTTTTTTTTTTTTTTGTACCTTCTTCAATTTTAAACCTCGTCAATCAATTACAAGTTTGCTATCTACAAAGTCAAAATAGCCCTTACTTAAATAGGAGTCAAAGATTTTTTTTTCCGAGAATTACAAAATAATCCACAAGGATGATAGGGAAAATGAAACGAACAAAGAGGGCAAATTACATAATGAATAAATTATGATAATTTATGCATGAGTTTCAAAACTATAATACTCAATGACTGAAATAACACGGTTAAATTTCTAGTTCATTATTGAGAAAGAAAAGGCATGCTTCAGATATAAATATGATACAATCAATTTTAGAGATGATTCTAATTAAGCCGAGCTTGAGGTAGCCGTCCAACTTGTTGCCTGAGTTTGAGACCCACAATTAAAGATGGCACTTTCATTTAAGTTGATCATCAATTCCATTGTTTACTATTCAATTAACAACAAGCAAACCTTTGAAGACCCAAGTGCTTATGGTAATTTGTTTTCCAAAAACATTCTTTTCTCGAAATTCGATCATCGATTCTTCAACCAATGGCTTCTCTTCATTCACATCCAACTCTCTTGACCCATCAAGCATCTCACTCAAGCTGAATGCCTCTTCTCATATAATTCTGCTCATGTCTACTTACAAATGCTGAAAGTAATGGAGTAAATAAGGTACGATGCTGGTGCGATGACTTTTCAAACAAGTGATGATAAAATGGAACATCAATGGAACGCATTCATTTTATTAAAATTATATACAGTATACATGTTAGTGCTTGCACTTCTTGTGTAATGATTTTTTTTTTCATGCTATCAATGTACAAAATTAAAGTCAGAAATAATGAATTGTGGTGTTTAGGACTTTATATATACCGCTTTTCCGGGCAAACAGAAACTGGAAGTATCGAGTAAATGTTTCATCTCGTTAGCCATTGTACTAGTTATGCTATCGAGCTTCATTAATGCGATTTTCTTTTGTTACAAGTTAATAATAGCCAGCTTCACATTCAGAAGCCTAAGTGAAGGGAGAGAGACTATAATCTTGGTTTTGGATTTACTACCTTTTCACTCAGTATGATGCAAGACCTTCTTAACTCGCTGTGGAATTTTGCATTACAAAGTTATCGAGCAAAATCCAATTGTCGATCTAATGGTGAGGATTAGCTTGTTGTCTCCCGATCAATGATGCATCTCTTGCACATCCAACGGTAGAGAGGCGGCAAAACTTTTTTGGCCATTTGAAGAGTCATGGCAATTTCCCTTCTATATTTGGCCATGAAGGCGTGAGATCTTGTGTATAGAGAAGATAGATTAAGTTTTTCATCATCACCACAACTTCTTTGATGCACACAAACTTTGGAACATGAAACTTTCCCTAGCTTTTTCCCCCTCTTTTCTGACTATAATTTCACAAATCCAGCTCTCCTCTTTTGACACGCTTTAAGCATATCACACATCCAATCATATAACCTCTGTACTGTGATTCCTCAACATTTATAAAAACATTATATCTCCATGTTGCAACATGACAAGTTATTAAATTTCATTCTCTATACGTCTGGCATAGGGCGCAAGGTAATATTTTTCATTAAAGAAAAATCTTTTATGATTTTCCTATGTTGTCTAGCCAAAGTGGATCTTGCAAGATGGCTTCGGAATACCAACAATCGAGAGTAAACACAAGCCCACAGGCGGTGCCACGGCTATTTGAATCCTACTAAAGTAGAAATTAATTGATCTGGACATGAACAACCTAGTTGGCCTATTCCTACGTCAATGCCTTACAACTCTTTGACCAATGAAGACGTGTCATCAAGTGTGCATAGAGTCAATTCTACTATCATAACAGGTTAGGGTCAATTCTACTATGATAACAAGTTAAACTCAATTTTGTCTAGGTCTGTTCATGGGGTTAGATTGATTAAGAGTGACACATGCATTCTCCAAGTTGTCCATCTCCATGTGAGAACACTAATTTTGATATCTACTTCTTCCGAGCGGGTAAGACAAGGAAAATAGCCTATTGATCAAATGCAACATTTTGTTCAACAAAATGACAAGGATATGAGTACCAACATGAATTACCAAGATAGATTCCATCGCAATGATCAAATGAAGTTCCAGGCTCTAGAAAGAATATCACGTTTCTTGAAATGAGCAAAAGAGATGAGATCACATTAGCACAAAAGTAACCAATCTTTGAATGGTGCAAATACTAGTGCAGACCACCACGAGCGGCAGGTACTAAACAATCCGTCCTGACACTCTTGCTCAACCCAACGTCTGATTGATAAGCAATTTCCTTTGACGGTGTAGATTCCTTTGCCTTCTGGAAATATACAAACCAAATCTTAATCTTCCACTTGGGATGTTCTGAATTCCAACAGATATAGAAACGTTCAGCCTCCGCGATACTGTTAGAAAATAGTAAAATTGTTTTTGTGTTTTGATTATCTTATTTGTCTTTTAATTATTTTTGGCTAAGTGTGTGAAAGCAAGAGTTAGTCGGTTTGTAAAAAGCCAAAGAAAAGTGGGCTGCAAAGGAGAGAATTCTTGAAGAAGCTACAAGTGGTACTTGAAGAGTAGGAAGAAAGCTTCAACTTTGGAAACTTGAACGTGAAGGAAAAGTTTCAGCCCACAATTGTTGACTCCTTGGCCAAGAAGAAAAGTTCAACTTCAACTCTTGCATGTTGAAGTTAATGGTGGTGAAAATGCTTATAAATATAGGGTTATGTTAGTTTTTTTTTTTTAGAGTGTGAGAGTGTCTGTAAAAGTGAGAGAAAGTGAGATTTTAGAGAGAGTTTTAAGCTTAGCAAAGTTAGTGTGTGTACTCTCTTAAGCCTTTACAAATGCATATTGTGTAATATAATCTCTCTTTGTGTGTGTACTCTCTCCCTCCAAATCCTTTTGGTTCCAACAATTGGTATCAGAGCTAGCCATGGCATCCACTAGCTCCGTTCAGATGCAACTTCCAAAGTTGAACGGAAAAAATTACAACAACTAGTTCGTCCAGATGAAGGTTCTATTCAAGTCCCAAGACTTGTGGAACCTGGTGGAGAACGGCTACACCGAAGTAGCTGATGCTGAAGAATTCAATGCTTTGAGGAAAGAGGAGAAAGAAGCGTTGGTGGAATCTCGAAAGAAAGATTAGAAAGCATTATATGCGATCTTTCAAGCTGTGGAGGAGACGATATTTGAAAAAATATCGAGTGCTGAGACAGCGAAAGAAGCATGGGATATATTGCAAAAATCCTACAAAGGTGATGATCGTGTCAGGCGGGTGCGGCTCCAAACACTTCGAGGAGATTTTGAGTCTTTACGCATGAATGACTCTGAATCTATCTCGGCTTACTTTGATCGTGTACAAACCATCGTTAACCAACTTAGGGTTAATGGTGAAGAGCTCCAAGATGTGCGAGTCGTAGAAAAAATCTTGAGGTCTTTGACTGAAAGATTTGACTACGTGGTTGCGGGGATCGAAGAAGGCCAAGATATATCAACCATGACGTTGGAGAGGTTGATGGGTTCATTATGTTCGCATGAGCAAAGAATGAACCAGAAGTCTATCGTTCGAATTCTGAGCAAGCACCGCAGAGTCGGGTCACTCAATCAAATCGAGGAGGTCATCATGGTGGCCGAGGTCGTGGAGGTCGTGGTGGTGCCCGAGGTAGAGGTGGAAATCTGAATTCCACTAAAAGATATCAAACACATGACAAATCAAAAGTCAAGTGTTTTAACTGTAACAAATTCGGACATTACAAATCCGAATGTCGAGCAAACAGGGGGCAAGAGCAGCCAGAATATGTGCATGTTGTCGATGCAAATGAAGGCGTGGTGTTAGCATGCCAAATGGATGACTCAAGTACCATGGACACAAAAATTTGGTACCTTGATACCGGGTGCAGCAATCACATGTGTGGTCAAAAGGAGCTATTTTCGAAGTTAGATGAAACAGTTCGTGGTGAAGTCAACTTCGGGAATAAATCCAAAATTCTCGTGATGGGCAAAGGTAACATTGATATCAACTCAAAAGATGGTACTAATGTTACTATTGCAGACGTTTACTTTGTACCGGGACTCTTTTGGAATTTGCTAAGTGTTGGGCAACTATCCGAAAAAGGCCACAAAGTTAACATTGAAAATGGTGTGTGCACCATTAGAGGCGCAAACAATAAGTTGATTACGACGACACAAATGACGAAGAACCGGATGTTTCCTCTATCCCTTCAGACAAAGACTCTATTGAGTTTTCAAGCAACAACAAAAGATAGCAAGTGGCTATGGCATCTTTGGTTCGGTCATCTAAATTTTCGTGGACTTAAATTACTAGTCCAGAAAAAGATGGTGACTGGCATGCCCTTGATCAACGCTCCAGACCGCTCATGTGAAGGATGTCTCGTTGGAAAGCAACATCGGAAATTTTTTCCAATTGGGAGAGCTAGAAGAGCCAAGCAACCTCTCGAGTTGGTACATACAGATATCTGTGGCCCTGTTGAGGTGGAATCATTTGGACAAAAAAGGTACACGCTAATTTTTGTCGATGATTTTACTAGAAAAACATGGGCTTATTTTTTGAGAGAAAAGTCCGAAGCTTTTGGCAAATTTAAAGAATTCAAAGTCTATGTTGAGAAACATAGTGGCTTTAATTTAAAGACATTGAGATCGGACAGAGGTGGAGAGTTTACTTCCAATGAATTTGACAATTATTGTAAAATTCATGGAGTGAAACGTCAATTGACTGCTTGTCACGCCCCGAAGTCCGAGACACGTGAACAACCCGCCATGGTCGTGCAAATGCGACATTCCCAGGTAGCGTCGCCGACCCTGATTTTAATTTTTAATGCGCAAGCGGAACGTACTAAGAAACCCCTTACAAAAGCATACGGGATAGGACAGCAGGAACATCAACTCAAAATCAAACAACATACTTTCATACATCATCAACAATCCAGGGCTTACATACATCAACCGGATCCAGGGCCTATGCACCAAAAATGGGTTAGGGTTTATGTGCATCAAAAAGGGGTCAGCCTACATAGCAAGGATTAGTCCACCAAAATCAACCACTCTAGAACTACAGGTCAGCCCCATTGGACGATCCCACGTCCTCAGGATCCGACACCCAAGATTGCGGGGGCGAGGCGTTGATCACTCCACCGGTAGGAAGGTCCGCCAAACCTTCACCCAGGATGGCATTCAAGACTGCCAGCGGAATATCCATGCTATCTAGAGGGCCGACCCTAACACGGTCTGCTCCGGTACGATACCAAGCTCTAAACATGTATGGTAGTCTGTCATGCACGTTCACCTGGACCCAGATGAGGGTCCTAACCAACTGATAGACCCAAGGACTCCCAGGGTCAGGAGCACTCTCCGTCGTCTGGTCAATCTCCGTCAGCAGGCCACTCATCTCCGGGGGTCTTGCCATCTACGGTCCTGTAATATTTTTCCCCAAACCGGGATGAGACTTTGTCTCAGCAAGTTCACCCCTCCTAAACCCTTATTAGAAAGTAAATACGCCCCGAAGTAGCTTAACCACAACACATGGAAGACTTACCTCGGCTTAGCCCTCATCTGCAGGTTAGCACAATTTATATAATTCAACCACGTACAATTATGATAACCTACCAACCATGGTACAATCACATCATCAAAACGATTCAACCACTTGGATCGTCTCAGCGATCAATCGACTCAGCTGATTACATGTCATTTTAGCAAATCAATCATTGCTCTCAGTCACGGCTCTACTCGGCCAAAATTTGTGTGACAGCCTGAATTTTCATAACTTGTTTTCGATTAAATAAATCGGGCCTTTCATCGAAACGCTAATAGTGATATTCTCTGAGCTGATCACTCACGAGATAACTGGACTATCCGGGGAAACAATTAGGGAATCTAAATGCAATTGGACTTGAGAATTCGACCAAGAATCGACTGCTCAACCGTGTTGATCTGCAAGGGCCATTACAGCACCGTCGAGATCGATCGAAATCAAATATAGGTCGATTCGACCGAGATATGTGATCAAATTGTGGGTGATTCCACTTGATTGAAAAAATTCTCATCGATCGGCACTAAATTGATTTTACGTCGTTTTGGTACCCGGTGCCCGTAATTGAAACCTTGAGATTTTCACGACAACTGAGAGTTGCTAATGTGTCGAAGATGTACTTTGTGACTCGAGATAAATCGATCACGGGTCAATTGCACCAAAAATTCCTAAAAGTTATCCGGTAGACTAGGTCACGCTAAAAGCGCGCCGGATTGAAAATAACCGCAAATTTGAACCCGATTTCAGAAATTGAAAGTTCTGAGGTGTCACAAGCTATTTTAGGAACATCGACTCACTCTCCGAGAAATTTTCAGAGATTCCGGGATTTTTGCGGAAAATTGATTCGGACGTTACGGAAAATCAGCGGAAATTCAGATGGGCTAAATCGATGGAAATTGGGACTTCTAAACTGAGCATGTGAGCGTCAGGGACTTACAGAAAATTGTTCGGGATTTTTCCTTGGCGAAATTGGACCTCGACTTAGAGAATTGGTGACGAAATTGAATGGAGAGATTGAAGACTAAAGTGTGAAATTCGAATTATGCTTGGACAGCATTTTTTTGGCTTCATTTTGGATTAGTTTGTGAAAATTAAATTAGTAGAAAGTAATAGGGGACAAGGGAGTAAATGGAATGGCTAAGGGTTGAGGATATTGGGCCCCTCCTTGGCTTCCTTCACACGCCTCTCCACCGCCTCTCTCCCTTCGTGCGATGAGCTGAAGACCAATTGCATCTGTCCTTTTCTTTCTTTCGTTTTGGTCGAAGCTCCCTTCCCACGCTCTCGCCATTCCCACCATCTCTTGTTCTCCACGTCCGCGAGCTCGCTTCCTTACGCCGAGTGTTGGCCAGCAAGTTCCAGCGCCCACAGTCAATGGAAGACACGAGCAAGCTGCCCGTGTGTTGACTCCAACAAGTGGCCGAAGCTGCTTCTCCATCTCGCTTCCATCGACGCCAAAGCACGTGAGTCAACAAATCAGTTCATCTTTCCCTTAACCGACCGCAGCAGTCCACGTTTTTCGCCCCTCCTCGCGTCTTCTCCACCAGCTCGCGGCGAAGCCCCCATCATCGGTCAACAACCCAAGCTCTCCCTCTCCTTAGTTGACCACCGGGTGCAGCAACCGAAGCCACACCCCACCGAAACTCCTTGAAGCAGCTCACGGCGAGAAGCTGCCACCGTCCGTGACTCACCACCACCGAAGTCCCTTTGCTCGATTTCTTCAGCCCATTAACGCCGTGGACTTCATCCGCTCGAAGACTCCACCGCCAGCTGCTTCCCCGCTCCATCTTTCGTTTGTGTCTTCGCCAGCGTCACCTTGACTCGACGCCGCCTAAGCCAAAGCAAGCCCCAAAGACTGCAGCTCCGTTTACGCCGGTTGACAGCGCTCGGTCCAAAGTGGATTTCACGGCCCAGCGGTTGGGCCCGTCCAAGAAACCAGAGAAGCCCATTTTGTTTAACCCAAAGCCAAAGCCCAAATGATTCAAGCTCGGGCCCAATTCCATTGCAAGCTTAAGGCCCACTTGAATTCAAGCTCAACTCAGCCTTTCCAAGCCCGCGTTTAGTGAAGCCCAAGTCCACCGAAGTTCAGCCCGCGAATCAAGTGAAGCCCAGCCCAAGTTGGAAACAAATCTCAGATTTGGGTTGAGATTTGTTGGGCCCGTTTTAGGCCCGGTCCGAGAGTCCGCCGACGCCGCCGAAAATTAAGGTTTCGGCCGCCGTCGCGTCGTCGTTGCGGTGAACCGGTTTTCGCGATACACCGGTGAGTTTATACTCTAAACTCTGCTTAGTAGGTTAATGACGTTTAAGGGGTGTTTAGATTTATTTTATTAGGAATTAGGTGGTTAATTAGATTAAATTAGAAATTGAATTATTTAATTGAGCATGTTAGGTGGTTAGCATGGTTTAGCTAAGGCCTAAATAAATTGTACTATTTATCTAGTAGGGTTCGGAAATTTTCCGGGTCCGTATTGGTTACTAATTTAATGATTTTGGCCTAGGTTATTATTTGTAGAATTTAAATTGATTTATTTAATTAATTTCAGTAATTATTTAATTATTAATTATTTTTCCGGAAATTAGGCCGGGATAGCCGATGACCGGAATTTCGTGCTGATTGCAATGGTGTGGTTAATTTATGCAATTGAGTGTTAAATTATGCAAATTGAGTGCTGATTTGATTTTTGGTATTTAATTCCAAAAATTGTGAATTTCCAATATTTATTCAGAAAATCCCAGGTGTCGGGTTTTGATACCGAAAATGGTTTTTAGCACTATATGAAATAGTGGGGTTTGAAAAAGATAGGTATCAGTCTTCTGGTTCGAATTGACCGTGTACCCACACACGACTATTTTCGGGATGTTTTTAATACGAAGAAAAAGGCCAGGCTCACCATTTTAATTGAAGCATTTGAGTGCAATGCACGGTGCCCTGGGCCATATTTGAGTGATCGTGTGATGGCTATGAGAAATCGTCCCGGGCTGTTGAGCTGGACGTTATCCTTATTTGGGATACCCCCTGGACAACGGGAAGCCGGTCGCAGTTGATTCTGGACCCTATGCTCCTTCGGGAAAGCCATCGATAAAAGAGACGTTGCCATGCTCAATGGGGTGAGACGATGCCGGCAATGCCAGAAGACCGCCGAACTGAGAGTAGGCCGTGCTATATGCCGAGATCAAATCTAAGAACGCATGATTAATTGAGTGTGGCGTGTCAATTAATGGAGCTTATTTGTTGCTCATGCTCTCGTGTTGTCTGTGAGATAAATTGTACTGACCTGCAGGGTGGATCTGAGACGAGATAAGTCTCCTTGATTGTGTGATTGCGTGCTTAGGACGCTTCTTGGCGTATTTTCTCCTAATTGGGGTTTAGAGCTTAGACTCGCTGAGATGATATCTCACCCCGTTGTGGGACAACATTTTCAGGGTCGTCGAGTGGAGGACCTGGAGCCGAGAGGAGGTGATTGGAAGCGTAGGTCGATTAGGACCGCTTCTTTTGGAAGGCCGATCTTTTGTAGTCTTTTGGCCATAGACTTGTGTTCATGACTCGGTGTATATATAAAAGCATGTTTGTGTGTGAATCTATTATCCCGCCTTTCTATCCCGAGATGATTACCGTCGGGGATTTTTTTTCGCTTCCGCATGTGCAATAAAATGGAAAGGGTCGGCGACTCGTCCTGGGAAGTCGCAAATTTTTATCGACCAAATAGGGATGGGCACGCGCTCGGGGTCCGGGGCGTGACAATTTGAATCAGTGGCATCACGGCCCCACTCGGCGCAACCTCTAATAGGTGGCATATCACGGCCCCATCGGGCGCGACCTCTAGTAGGTGGCATATCATGGCCCCATCGGGCGCAACCTCTAGTAGGTGGCATATCACAGCCCCATCGGGCGCGACCTCTAATAGGTGGCATATCACGGTCAACCGCTCCTCAATTTCCACATTTAGAATTTTATAAAGAATCCTCATAAATCGAAAGCACATTCAATTCGTCACAACCAATCATCAATTTCAAATTCTACAAGCACAGCAATGATCGGCACGAAATTCTGAGCAACTAGGGCCAAAATAAATTTTCGAGTTTTTTTTTTTTTTATAAAAATAATATTTTAATTAATTTCGTAAAAAGATATATTATTAAATAATCCAACAATTTCAAAGCATTTATTTAAATCATAAATAAACTCCGTTAAGTCACATCAATGTTTATTTTAAAAATAAACATACTTAACCATTAAACTAAACACCATTTACCTTAAATAATCACCTTAATATAAACCACAACTAATTAAGCCAATCTATCCACCTAATCTCAATCAACTTAAGCTAAACATACTTAGGGCATCATTATCTCGCTAATCGCGGATTAGTGAGGTAAACTCACCGGAATCGCTTTCCGACGGGTTTTCGGCGAAGAGCACGACGACGCCGACGACAAACCTACACGGATCAAGACCAAATGAGCACTAGAAGGGGACCAAAACGGGCTCGGAAGATGCTAGATCTTGCTGGTTTTCCTTTCCAGCAACTAACCGGCTTGAAGGGGCGGCTGAACGGTAACGGCGTGCGACGGCGGCGAGACGACGACGGTGTGCGGCTGGCCGGCGAGACGGCGACGAACGGCGAGGCGGCGACGAACGGCGAGGCGGCGACGAACAGCGACCAGCAGCTCGGGCGAAGAGACGGCGGTGACGAAGACGTGACGGGCTCGCACCCGAGACCTCACGCGGACGAGCGGCGAACGGCGACGGCGTGCGACGGCGAGCGAGGCGGCGACGAGCAGGCGACGGGGGCGGACGGGCTGCTGCAGCTCGTCGGACCCTCTCTCCCTCTCCCAAATTTTCGAATCCCTCCCCCCAAGGTGCTAGAGGTTGAAGATGAAGTGGATGGGACACCCCCACTTTTGGTGGGCCAATCGGCTGGCGACACTTGTCAAGCTCTCCTTAATTTTGGCCTCCACCATGACATCACCTGCTGATGTCACTTTCCACTAACTCAAATCCTCACAACATCTTTCAATAGGTCCAATTCATTTTCCGCCGGGGTCCAAGCTCTTGCACATTTAATTATTTCAATTTCCATCAATTCTCTTCTAATCAAGTCCAAATTAAAGTCCATAAATTAATCCAAGGTTCCTAATAAGATTTGCAACACCCTTTGACTTTCAAATTTTAGAATTCAATTTCAATTTCACGGTTAATTTCACTCTGGTGCGATTTTAGCGCGCCTAGTCCACTGAGTAGCTTTTGGGGAAATTTTTCTTGCATCCGACCCGAGGGTGATCGGTCCCCAAGTCGACGCGGTAAAATTCCTTAATTACTTCGCTCAATAAACTAGTTCTCTCGTGAGTGGCCAACTCGAGAAACGAGCTATATGCACGAGATGAATTGCCCGACTCAATTGACTGAAAATAAACTTGAGAAAATCGGGATGTCACACTTTGCTAGCTATACTCCTCAGAAACAAGTATAGCGAAAGAAAGAATAGAACAATTTTTGAAATGGCAAGAAGTATGCTAAAGGCTAAAGCATTACCGAAGAAGTTTTGGGCAGAAGCATTTGCTTGTGCTGTATTTGTGTTGAACAGTGTCCAACAAGGAGTGTTCTTGGAAGAACTCCGGAAAAGAGGCTTGGAGCGGCAACAAGCCGGATGTTTCGTTCCTACGGGTATTTGGGTGTGTAGCATATCCCCATATACCAGATTTAACGAAGAAAAAAGTTGGATGATAAAAGCGAGAAGTGCATTTTCATTGGATATAGTAATGTGACTAAGGGTTATAAGCTATATAATCCTGTCACGGAGAAGGTAATTATTAGCGAGGATGTCCAATTTTTGAAGATGAAGCTGGGGACCGGAATCAAAAAGGCTGACCGAAGAAAGGCATTCCTATGGAAGATGAACCATTGGTGAGGAAGACCGAAGAATCTTCAATTGAAGATCCATCACTTTCACTGGTAGTTCATCCTCCTCACCAAAGAACGACGAGAACCATTGATTTGTCGTTCACAACGACCGCAGAAGACGCCAAGTAAAATTCAAGGATTATGTGGTCACAAGAGTTGATCATAATGACGGTGACGAAATCACTGATGAAACAATGGTAAACTTTTGTTTATTTACCGAATGTGACCCCATATCCTATGATGATGTAGCAGTAGATGAGAAGTGGAATCAAGCAATGGATGAAGAAATCCACTCCATTGAAAAGAATGACACGTGGGTGCTAACTTCTTTACCACGGTAAGAAGCCTATAGGTGTCAAGTGGGTGTACAAACGAAGTACAAACCCAACGGTCGGGTGGACCGTTACAAAGCTAGACTGGTGGTGAAAGGCTACAAGCAAAAGCCAGGTATTGATTATTTTGAAGTGTTTGCACCAGTGGCTCGAATGGATACCATTCGGATGATCTTGGCACTTGCAGCTCAGAACCGTTGGAAAATCCATCAAATGGATGTGAAATCGGCATTCCTTAATGGTTTTCTCGATGAGGAAGTATATGTGGAGCAACCACAGGGTTATGTGAAGAAAGGGCGTGAAAATCAAGTTTATAAACGAAGAAAGCGTTGTATGGGCTAAAACGGGCACCTCGAGCTTGGTACACGAGGATTGATACTTACCTGTTGGAGCATGGCTTTCAAAAGTGCCCTTATGAGCATACATTGTATATCAAATCAAATACTAACGGCGATATTATAATTGTTTGCCTTTATGTTGATGATTTGATATTTACAGGAAGCTGTGAGAAGATATTTGCTGAATTCAGGGAGGCCATGACAAGTCAATTTGAGATGACAGATTTGGGATTAATGTCCTATTTTTTGGGCCTTGAAGTGAAACAGACAAATGAAGGCATATTTGTTTCACAGCAGAAGTATGCTAATGATATCTTGAAGCGATTCAATATGGAAACGCTCAAATCAATTCGAACTCCTGTAGCAGAAAGGTTAGAGTTGAAGAAAGAAGGAACCGGTGAATTGGTAAATCCCACTTATTTCAAAAGTATTGTTGGCAGTTTAAGATATTTGGCTACCACTAGGCCAGATATAACTTATGGCGTGGGAATTATTAGTCGGTTTATGGAGAAACCATACCAATCACATTTGCAAGCAGCAAAAAGAATTTTAAGGTATGTCAGTGGAACTCGCGATCATGGAATTTTATATTCTTACACTGACAACTTCAGTTTAGTGGGGTATACAGACAATGATTGGGCAGGTGATACTGAAACATGAAAAAGCACTTCCGGATATGCGTTCTTTCTTGGATCAGGAATAATTTCTTGGTCATCAAAGAAACAACAAGTTATTGCACTCTCAACAGCTGAAGCAGAATACATTGCAGTATCTTCAGCAGCATGTCGCGATGTGGCTTCGAAGGATGCTTTTTGAGCTTATGCATGAACAAAAAGGTCCTACTAAATTGATGTGTGATAACAAGTCAGCAATTGCATTGGCCAAGAATCCCGTATTTCATGGCAGGAGCAAACATATCGACATCAAGTATCATTATATTCGTGAGCTGATTAAAGAAGGTGAGATGGAACTTGATTTCTGTAAATCCAAAGACCAGATTGCTGATATTTTGACAAAACCATTGAAGGCGGACTTGTTCGAGAAATTGAAGACAATGCTTGGTGTCGTTGTTTTTCAAAATCAATTTTAAGGGAGGCTGTTAGAAAATAGTAAAATTGTTTTTGTGTTTTGATTAGCTTATTTGTCTTTTAATTATTTTTGGCTAAGTGTGTGAAAGCAAGAGTTAGTCGGTTTGTAAAAAGCCAAAGAAAAGTGGGCTACAAAGGAGAGAATTCTTGAAGAAGCTACAAGTGGTACTTGAAGAGTAGGAAGAAAGCTTCAACTTTGGAAACTTGAACGTGAAGGAAAAGTTTCAGCCCACAATTGTTGACTCCTTGGCCAAGAAGAAAAGTTCAACTTCAACTCTTGCATGTTGAAGTTAATGGTGGTGAAAATGCTTATAAATATAGGGTTATGTTAGTTTTTTTTTTAAGAGTGTGAGAGTGTCTGTAAAAGTGAGAGAAAGTGAGATTTTAGAGAGAGTTTTAAGCTTAGCAAAGTTAGTGTGTGTACTCTCTTAAGCCTTTACAAAGGCATATTGTGTAATATAATCTCTCTTTGTGTGTGTACTCTCTCCCTCCAAATCCTTTTGGTTCCAACAGATACAGCTTTTTACGTGGATTAATTCTCCAATGCACTATGAATCTTTTGTTTACTATCTACATCAGCACTTCCTCAAGCACGACGATTCCCTAGGTAGCCAACCCTGTAGGCCAGACAACACGTAGATGTGGTAAGTGTAAGTTTTGAATCAGTTTGTGATTCCGGAATAGGAGAAAATCATAACCATTGAAAAGGACATAAATTAGCAATCCCATAGGAAAGGTTGTACGAGACCTTTCGAAGGTCTGGACTGACGTTTGAGAGTATACTATCCTTCTGACTTTATTAGTCAATTTACAACAAAATTCCAGGCAGAGAAAGCTAAAATTCTTTCATCGCAGGATTCTAGCAACATTTGCCGTGAGTCACCAATCGACCAATTTCGTGGAGGAAAGGCAGGTGTAGATTGTGGAGGCTGCAAACTTCGTCTCTTTCTCTACTTCACCAGTCCCCAGTTCAAGTACGTCAAGGTCCCCGCCTTCTCTCTCTCTCTCTCTCTATAGCAGGAGTTACAGCTTCACATTAAAGGAAGTGGAGGGAAATGGGGACGGAGTCTGGTGAAGAAGGCGTCACCCATGTCCTCTTTTGAGGGCCTTCTTCCCGGCTTCTCACAATTACGCCGAAGACTCAAGCCAATACCTATTTATCCAGTTTCAGACCATTTTTACCCAGCGTTATATGATAGAAAATGCTTGACGTTCCACTTTCTTCAGGCGGAAGTGGTTGATCGAGTTACCTGGATGTGTTTAGAGCGGTACAAAGGGATTTGATTGCATCACCTTTGAGCTCTCGACGCTGTCCAATTATTTTTGCATCCATTGGTGGAGCCAGATTTCAACTACCTATTGCACTGAAGTGATATCCCATTTCTGCCTCTGACCATTGTAACATTGTAGAATTGTACAATTTGAGGCACTGTCGTAGGTTATGAAAGTTTTACCTGGCTGAAATAAAAACCAATATGCTCTTGTCGGGTCCTACTTAAACTTGCTGGAACGATCCCATTGTCGCCAGCACATGCCTTTGGATAAATAACAGACTAGGAATAAAAAAGCATGTTCAACTTTGTACGTTCGTTTTGGTCTTATGTACAGATGTGAATGTATCCTCGTTAATTAGTGTGCTTCGTTTTATGGCAGCGTAAGGACTTATTGTTTCATATGTTTCCAAATTTTGTCTCTAACTGCACCTTGAAGATCATTCATTCATCTGTTTTCCATTTCTGCAGGTCAATAAGGCAGTCCTTGATGATGTGCCACATATTATAGGAAACTACCATATTTGTGTGGTTAAGAACAAGTGCCTCGACTCAAACCGTAGCTCGAGCGAAACAATTGAAGCTTGTAATGCAATTTGGTGTCGATCTCGAGGGCGCCTGCCCTTGTTTGCTCGCATCTGTGGGGCCAGGGGAGTTTGGTTTATCTTGTCGGTATTATCACTATGTTCCGTTAGATCTTAATTGAATTTAGTACTCGACATTTACATCTTTATGAAGTTGTTGATATGGACACTGCCACCAAAAATGGAATAGAAGTTGCCAGAATTCCAGGTGACATCACTGGAAATGCAGCATCATGTGCAGAGCTGGCTATTTATTTGATGCTGGGTTTACTTCGAAAGCAGGTATGTTTGATCGCTAGAAAAATCTCAAGTAGCTGGTACTTCATCTGATTCATTCTTACATTTTAAGTCCACAAGGTTTAGTTTGTCACATGTCGTGCTTCTTTTAGTTCCATCATAAGGAATGACATGAAGAATACTCTAGCTGTAACATTTTCTGAATTGAAATGAATTCCCCACTGTTTTGCAGTCTCATCCTTTTTTGGTCAAAGTTCCCAGTGAATGTTTGATCATTGGCACCAGTACCAGTAAATTATGTTTGAAGCCTCTGTAGGGTTTTTCAAAATGAAAGTGCACAGGTGCTTATCTTCATTGATAAACTGGGAAACAATCGTTCAAATTATACCCCAATTTCGAACCATAGCAAGACATCTTGCATGAGGCCTACATCTGAATGAAAATGTTAATTTACAATTCAAGGAAACATAAGGCTTCATATAAGGCTTCCTGTGTTTGCACGACACCACTTGGCATAGGGCTTCTTGTGTTTGCATTCCTTGGCTGCATACTGCTATCGCCAGCCATATTACTCATAGGTGCATCCACTGAAGATGTCACCATCATGGCCGAACTCCCATTATGCAACAATCCAGGAGTATCATCGTTGTCATTGAAATCGGATTGATTGGATTTCCATTATTAAGAGAAGAATGCTCGATCAAATTACACAACTGGTACTCCAATTTGCCTAGATTCATACACTCATCCTACATAATTGTAATTTCAAAGTAGCAAAAGAATGTCAAGTCCTATTCACCAAAAAGAGAGAGAGAGAGAGAGAGAGGAAATACTGATAAGCCCAAGGAAGAACAGGTGAAACCAGGCAAGAGAAATGAACAAATTATTGGCTTTCAAAAATGTAAAATGCAATGCACTAAAAAAAGAACCCAATAAAGGGCAATCATAAGCCGCCTTTTGTACTTTTAGAAAGAAGAAGATGAGAGAAATGATGAGGAATGGGAAGACCTTTGAGTAAGCAAATTTGAAGAGACCCTGTTCTAGGTGTCTAACGATATCCTTCAGCTTCTGCATTTGAGAATCATTAATTGGCTGTAGATGTCGCTGTGCTAAGAGAACAAAGCTGAAAAGGGACAGTGAAAAGTTCAATCAGCAAATAAGGACCAATGGAACTGTGGAGGTTAAAGCATAAGAACAAGTCCTCTAGATTAGATTACATCTTGTCTTGCATATAGTTCTGAGCTCTAAGAGGATCAGTGTCCACGCTCAACACAGCATGAGAGGCACCACTGCCTACAGCTACTAAATTCAGGACAACATTACCACTTTGCTAGGACACCCCAGGCAACTTAGTGCCTGATTGACTAGATAAGTGCCCCGACGTATCCACCTGCACATTCATTGCATCAATCTACAAAAGCTCTCACTCTTATCAGTCAAACTCACAGGGGGTCTACACATGCCTGAGCTTGCGCTACATATATAAAAACTCTATTCACAGTGAACAAACCACACCCAATACCACCGAGCACCAGTGCAGATGACCATAACAAGAAATTATAGAGAGCACATGCCTTTGGATACATTCTGTTAGGCATAAGGCTCGACATAAGGCTTCTTGTGTTTTCATTCATTGGCTGCATGTTGCTATCCCAGCCATATAACTAATAGGGGCATCCACTAAAGATGTTGCCATCATGGTCGAACTCCCATTATGCGACAATCCAGGGGTTGGAATCATTATTATCATTGCATCAGGATTGACTGGATTTGGATTATTAGGCGATGGACGCTTGATCAAACTATGCGACTGGGACTCCAATGTGCCTAAATTCATATACTCATCCTCCATAATTGTAATTTTCAAGTAGCAAAAGAATCTCAAGTACTATTTACCAAAAAGAAAGGAAATTACTGATAATAACGAGAAAAAGCAGGTGAAACCGGGCAAGAGAAATCAACGGAGTACTGGCTTTTGCAAATATAAAATGTAGAACACTGAACCCATAAAGGGCAATCATCAACCGCTTTTTGTAATTTTACAAAAGAGAGGAGAGAAATGATGAAGATGGGAAGACCTTTGTGTGAGAAGATTTAAAGAGACCTTCTTCTAGGCGTCTAACAGTATCCTTCAGCTTCTGCATTTGAGAATCATTAATTGGCTATGGATGCTACTGTGCTAAGAGAACAAAGCTGAAAGGGACAGTGAAAAGTTCAATCGGCGAACAAGGACCAAATGAAACTGTGGAGGTTAAAGCACAACAAGTGCCGTAGACTAAATTACATCTTCTCTTGCATGTAGTGCCAAGCTCCGACAGTAACCATGTCCACGCCGTAATAAAAGCATGAGGGGCACCACTGCCTATAGTTACCATATTCGGGATGACATTGCATTTTGCTGGGACACCCCAGACAACTGGGCACCCGATTCTCTAGATTCATGCCCTGACATATTCACCTCTACATTCATTTCGTCAGTCTACAAAAAGCTCTCGCTCGCTCTTCCTATAATCATTCAAACTCGCAAAGGGTCAACACATACCTGAGCTGGTGCGACATACATTAAAAAAACTCTTTTCACGGCGAACAAACTACACCCCTATATCGCCAGACACCAATGTAGACAGCCATCACAAGAGATTATAGAGAGCATCAACAAAACAATCAAAAGCAGACGACGTTCCACATCACTCTCTCGAGAATCTCCCAAGCACGGGAAGAGGGAGAAAATTGGAGGAAATTCACATCCAGATGCTGCAAAAATTCAAAGCTTTAATAACTGGAGACAGATTGAAGGATTGGAGAACCGTCGGGTGCTAAACAGAAGAGGACGAAATCGGGACCGACGATGCGTCCTTATCTTTAAATGTCATGGTGAGAAAAGTGAATCAATCAGAGTTTTTTTTTTTTTTTTTTTTTGGTCGATAATCAATCAGAGTTGGAGTGAGGGCTTGTGAGTGAGGAAGTAGGATCTTGCAATTTGCGCAGTCATGGGTGTCAAAACCAAATCAAAATTTCGTGCATTTTCGGTTCAATTAGTACAATGGAAAAATAATCAATTTTTTTTTTTTTAGGTTCAGTTGGATTAAAGAAAATATCTCTTCTTTTTCATCATTTAATTAGTTTGGTTGCAAGGGGGAAAAAAGAAGAAGAAGAAAAATAAAAAAATCCAACCGAACTGAATCAGGTTTTGATCGGATAAAATCAAATAATTATAGAATAGAATAGGATCAGAGTGAAAAAAAGAAAAAGCGGAAAAAAAATCCCGTCATCATCAGTCTTCGAGGAGAGGCTTTTAAGCTCGTTTCGCGCTCATATTAATAATTCATCTCCAGCCACGACCGTTTAAGTTCTCAGAAGCGGTATCACTCTCGCAGCAAATCACTCGCAGCTCTCGGAAATCCCTAGAAGATCTTTTTTCTTCATCCCCCAAATGCAGAAACCGCCATGGATGAGGCTCCGACGACATGGAACGTCACCTTCACGAAGCACCTCAAGCAGAAGCGCAAGGTCTACCGCGACGGCTTCCTCTCTCTCTGCTCCTCTGCAATCGATATGTGAATGTTCTTTCCCTGAATTTAGCTTGCTCGCTCGAACTAGATGGCATCGTCTGGAGGCTGCTTGGGATTTCGATCTTGTCTGTCATCGCCGATTGCTCTGTCCGGGTCGTTATGCTCTGCAGGATTGGGCTTGTTCGGAGTAGATTCGGTCGTTGCGTGATTGATGGTCGGATGTTTGACAGGTAATGCTGTATGATGACAGCGAGCAGCTGTTGGAATGCAGGATCTCGAAGAATGATGAAGTTGTTTGTTCTGGTGAGACGCTGACGTTCAATGCTTATTTGGTTGATGTTTGAGAGCCTGAAGGAGGGCAGAAGCCTTTGGATGATACTTATATTCATGACCGAGAAAAGAAAGTTCCTAAGCGAACGGCTTTGCTTCACAGGAACAAGTTCGTCGACGTGTCCAATTGCACCGGTATTGTCTGTTCTTGCATATTTGTCTTTCTTAATGCTGGTGTCTCCATTGATTTGAAATTTGACAACTCGTACATGTATCTTTGTAGTGTTGTGCTTATCATCTATCTGTATAATCGTATAATCCACCTACCTTACTTTTTAAGGAGATGAGAAGACCAAAGTGGAGAAGGATAAACGTCAGAGAATCAGGAGAAAATATTGGGTACCTCAAAGGACCACGTCATCGGTGCTCTGAACGATTCACCGTTCGACACCTGTCCAGCGACAGGTCCACGTCGGCCTCTTCGCTTCTCTCGCGCTTCTCTCTCTCCTCTCTTGTCTCACTCTCTCCCAGTAACTCCGCGGCTGGTGGCTCGGCTCGGCTGAGTAGAAGAAAGCACGAGCGAATAGATAATAAATGCGCAACATCCCGCTTAAAATTTCTCTCTCCTCACTTAAATATTTTTTGGACTCTCTCTCCTCGTGAACGAGCTGCAGTTCTTCTGTTTCCTTTTCAGCGCATTCCACCCCTCCGCCTCCGCCTCCGCCTCCTCCTCTCCAAGAGGCCTCGCCGGTCATCTACCCTCGGCACGTCGCCTCCTCCAAGAGCCCCACCAGTCGCAGCTGGTTCCCAACCCCTTCGCCTCCAACGGTTTCCAACGCCGAGATCATTTGTGCTCGCGTTGGTCTCTCGGCAACTTCGGGCCTCCGTCCGATTGCCTCCCTTCGACGAACTCGTCATCAACTCCGACTCCGAGCCGCCGCCGCCGCCGCCGCCGATGGCGTCCTCCGTCTCTCGGCATCTGCTCGTCCACCCCCTCCCTCTGGCCGAAGATACTGCCGGCCTCCGCCGCGAAGCCGTCGGCCTCCGGCAGGAGGGAGGCGGTCTCGGTCTCGTTCCCGAGCGGCGCCAGGCTCCCGCCGTTGACCGGGTGCTGTCCCCGTCGCTGGTCCGATCGGTCGCGAGGGAGATCTCGGTGCACCTAGGCGGGGGCCGACGGCACGGCAAAGAAGGAGAGGTGCGGGCTAGAGGGTTGGAGGTCGCTGTGGACGAGGTACGTGGACTGGCTGCACCAGCACCGGATTTAGGGCTTTTCCTTGGACACAAGCCAAATCGGGTTGACGGACGAGTTCGTGGAGAAGATGGAGCCTCGGTTCCAAGCCGCGTTCAAGGCGATGGAGGAGCTGGAGAAGGGCGCGATCGCGAACCCGGCCTGGACGAGGGCCGCATGGTCGGGCACTACTGGTTGAGGAAGTCGGAACTCGCGCCGGCCCGATTCCTGAAGGCGCAGATTGAGAGCACGCTCGACGCCGTCTGCAATTTCGCTGCCGACGTGGTCAGCGGTGAGGTCAGTTCTGGAATTCCGGTCGTTGTTGCTCTGTGTGGTAAGAGAGTCTGTAGTTCCCTGCGTTTTTTTTTTCTTTTCTGGGAATCGGTGTGCTGTCGTAGATGCCTGTGTCAGTTTTCTGGTAACTATGCTGTTTCTAAAGTCGTGAGGCACCTTCTAGTTTTTCTTTATATTTACACTGAACCCTTGTTGAATCATAACAGTGACCATAGGCAAATTTTTGTCTACAAGATAAAATTTTGTCCTCTTTTGTGTCAATTAGATGTCTTGAGGATTCGTATCATTTCGATGTTGAGGACTTTTTGAGGACCATCTATTGTTCTCTCGGTGGTGGTTTTTGTAACATTTTGTCTTGCAGTATTACTATGAAGGCGTTATTTGTGATAGCTCCCCAAACCTTTCATATTGAGTGCCTTGATCCTCCTCTCAAGGTAGTTCATAGCTATTTGAGGGGTCTTGCCTTGAGTTCGATGTGTTAATTGCTGTCATTTGTCTTATCGTACTTGATTGAGATAATTTAGTTGTCTAAAAATGGGGAAGTTCTTAGTTGAAGATGCTCTCCTGTCTGTCCTCTTATCTAAGATTTACTTTTGATCCCAATATGCTGTTCCCTAATGTGGGTTACTTGTTACTTTCCAAGCAAACCCGAAGAGTGTTGCTTTAATTATACTGGGAGGAGGTGCTGGAACATGATTGTTTCCACTTACTAGCAGAAGGGCCAAGCCAGCAGTCAGTGATTATTTGTATATGCCCATTGCTTACCCACATAGCACTCTCTCAACTATATATTCAATTATGTGGTTTTTTTAAATTTGCAGGTTCCTATAGGAGGATGCTACCGGTTGATTGATATCCCAATGAGCAATTGCATTAACAATGGTATCAGAAAATATTCATCTTAACGCAGTTTAATTCCTTTTCCCTCAATCGCCACCTTCCTGGACATACAACTTTGATAATGGCATTAGTTTTGGTGATGGATTTGTGGAGGTATAATTTTTTCCAATTTATTATTTTGGATTCCTGATGACTTAACTCAAGAAACGACTGAAGTTAATATGAAAAAATTTGGTAACACATATAGGTCCTTGCGGCAACTTAAACTCCGCGTGAAGCTGGAAAGAGGTGGTTCCAGGGGACTGTTGATGCTGTTAGGCAATTCATATGGGTCTTTGAGGTGAGTGCTTAGGGTTTTGGCAATTACTTGTGCAAAGTTTTTTGGAGTTTCTCTTGAAGTTGAATGTTTGTTTCCAATTATTTCCGCAGGATGCCAAGAACAAGAATGTGGAGAATGTCTTGATTTTGTCTGGTGATTACCTGTACTGGATGAATTCCATGAATTTTGTGCAGGTACTTTGAAGATTTCATTGTAAGCTCCTTCATCTAATATGTTTGTGAGTTTAAACTGACCAGTTGTGGCTTGATTGCAGAAGCATATTGATACAAATGCCAATATCACAGTTTCATGTGTCCCAATGGATGACAGGTTCTCATTGTGGTTAAATATATTGCCTTAAAAGATTTAAGAGTATTTAAAGCTCAGAAGATTTAAGAGCATATAAAGCTCAGTTCTCCTTGACATTCCACTTATGGTTGGGAAGAACAAATTTTTTGTGATTATATTGTTTCTTACGTCCGTTTTCAGTTGCACTAAATTTATAGCTACTGATGAGTTTTGCAACAAAAACCAGAAACTAACCCTTTCTGGTTTTTGTTGCTGCAGTTGTGCTTTGGGTTGTGGACTGATGAAGATTGACAGAACTGGACGGATTATCCAATTTGCTGGAAAACCGAAGGGCAATGAGCTGAAAGCAATGGTATCATTAATGCAATAAACACTTCCTATCATTTGACGTGACTGCTTTAGCTGTTTCCTTAGCAGACATCATCTCTGCACATCATGTAATGCATCAACTAGTTACTAATCTTATTTCGATTCTCGTCTCCTGCACAAACCTCTGCCCATAGCAAGTTGACAGTACTCTTCTTGGGCTATCAAAGCAAGACGCGGTGAACTTGCCATACATTGCCTCAATGGGCGTCTATGTATTTAAAACCAACGTGTTACTAAAGCTTCTGAGATGGAGCTACCCCTTATGCAATGATTTTGGCTCTGAAATAATTCTGTCAGTTGTTGCAGAGCATAATGTCCAGGTCAGGACATTTTCTTTAACATAGACTAAGCTGCAGGCTTTCTCTCTGTCTCTCTCCCCCTCATTAGAGATGTGTGTTTATAGGTAACTTGTACTTGCAAGCTACCTTAACAGAAATGCTGACTTATCAGGGTGCATTGATTTGTCAGGCGTATCTGTTTAATGACTACTGGGAGGACATTGGAACAATCAAGTCATTCTTTGACACTAATTTGGCCTTAACAGAGCAGGTGTGTGTGTGGTATTGCATCTTCTGCTCGATAACTCAAAATTGGAGATGTCAATGTCATCTGCTAATTCAGTCATCACCTTCTATAGTCGTTAATCACTTGATATGCTGGCTTAACCTTAGGGCTGGAAAAATACTTACTCTTTAGATCTTTTTGGCTACAATTTCTATGTCAATCTGGGGCCTCATCTCAATCACATTCTCAGAAAAATCATAGAAGCTTCGAGTTCAAACTTTGGCTGTCATAAAGCGATATTGTTTGTCCTTTGAGGAGACAGTGGGTTTTCTAATAGTGGGTTAATTTCCTGTAATGCAGCCTCCAAAGTTCGAATTTTATGATCCACAAACACCTTTCTACACATCTCTGAGATTCTTACCCCCAGTAAAGTTGATAAATGTAGGGTAAGCTTGTCAACACAATAGAAAAGCCTCATTCTCTTGCGTGAATATCTCTAGGTTTGAAGTTATCTGACATGGCTTCATCCAGGTGGTTACTGAAGCAGACATCGAAGAGTTTGAGGCAAACTATAGAGGTTCTGATTCTGAAAAGAATGATCTTATTGATCTCTACGAGAAATTCAAGGGTAACATGAACAGGTGGGGTTTTTTTGATATGTCCTTTTTCCTCTCTTTTTCCTTTCTTATAGATGCCTATCTGACATAAAAGTATTTGAAATCTTTTGTACCTTTTCCTTCGCAGGCTTTTCTGTTCGATGCTCTGCTCAGATCCCAAGCTTGATTCCCACCGCTTTAAGGATATCATTGATGATGCAATAGCAGCAGGTTGGTTTTTTGACAATTTGATCTCTTCTTGACTGTTAGATTTACTCTTAAACCTCAGTCAGAATTTGAGACTTCAAGCAGGGCTGGGCTTCATCGTGTTTTATAGAGTTTAATAACAGCGAGGTCAATATTTAACAAATAATTTTCTTTCACAATGATAAAATTTAGCACAGGTTGCTCATTTACTTTTATGGAGGGCATCCTTTTTTGTCTTTTTATGTTTCTAAATAATGCTGGTCTGAGGATATTGGTGTTTAGTAGCCTAGATCTTATGCGTGCTTGATAATGTAGCGTACACTATCCTGATATAGTGCTTAATGCATGCTCTGTTTCTCTGTGTCCTACAGGAACGTTGAAGACAACCAAGGCATACGAGAAGTGGGCAAAGCAAATTTCCAAAACTGAACCACCTACAGATCCTCTTAGAAAGAGGGGGAAGTGAGTGACACAGCTGCACCGGGCTTTCTATTCTACATAATTTTTGCTTCAATTTCTTGACTGTACTGTTAGTAGTATGTTCTTCTTTTGAATTGGAATGCTAACCTTTGTTTTCCATTTCTGATAGAGCGAAGAAGAAGTCAGACAATCTTCTTGCAATCATATCTCAGTGCCGTAGTGAGCGAAAGGAGCATTTTGATTCCATGTTTTCATCTCTGGTGAATAAATATGGTGGTGGAATGCAGAGTTCAGAACCCAGTGAAGAAGAGTTTGAGGCTGCAAGAAAGAAACTTGAGAGCCAAAAGTCTGCCAAAAAGTCCAGGCAAAAATAACAGGAACATGTGATGTATTGGATTAACTGTGTATAGCTTTGGTTGATTTGAGCACTCTCTTATGCTTCTAATTTCGGTAGCCAAAATTGGTGTGTTTGATTTCCCCTTTGTTTGAATGATATTTTGCGATGACAGATGCTCAATGCACTCTTGGTTTGTTTCCTTATCTTCTGGCAGCGCAAGAACTACATTTGTTGTAATACTGGAAATTGCTGCCTATAGTTTTGTGCATGCTTAAGTTACAGGAACTTTACTTTCCCAAATGGGATTGGACTACTTTTCTACCAAATGGCTAATCATTCTCCAGGGGTTCATTTGAACATTAAAAAGACTGCCAATGAATGTTCAGCAGCTTCTAGATGAAGAAAAACTAGAGAAGCTCAAGTTTTGGATTATGAGTATGGTTTAATTCATTCTGCTTTCTTGATTTCATCAACACCACCTGTTTAATTTTGGTCTATTGCATAAGGTGATGGCATGAACGAATTGTAATAAATATTATTTTACATGAACTCAAGACATCGTTCATTATCCTTGAGAGATTAGTTTGAGTTGATTCCATATTTATGCTATCCTTGAATAGAGGGGGATGTACATATGATCTTTTGAGTAGAAGACTTGCTCAGTATACTTCATCTCAATTGTCAAAACAGTGGAGCCAGATTTTAAGTATATAAGACTGACTTGTTCTCAAATCTCTTTGTTTGCTTGGCAAAACAAAACTCGTTAATGCTTCCCGCAAAACAAGTAGGTATCAAGCAATTTTAGGTTGCACTGAACTCTCAATTCTGAAATGAATAAGGTTAAAGCTTACACGATTCAGTCAAAATTCTCGATTGCAACTTCAGAGCAATGTCTTTGTCTAATTAGATTAGAACCGATCAAGATTTTAGTATAATGCCATGGCCGCATCTTGGGGTTAGGAGCAATGTGTCCTACTTGACTCAGTTGGAAATAGTTGAAAGGAGAACTAGCATTTAACTGGGTGTCCAGCGTAAGGACGATCAGCAAGTTGGGAATTGGATATCCATTTTGTGCAGATTTTGTTTGCAGAGCCTAGGCCAGTTCACATACTAAAATGCACGAGACGTTTTGCATGCTTACGATTTGCCAAATCTTAACTAGTAATACTTCAAATCACAAATTTTTACAACCAGAATGACACCATCCATCCGAGATTCCGAGTGGCATGTCGTTAGAGACACAAATTCCGTACCCAGCAACAAATAAATTGTGCTATCATAAGCTGTGTTGCAAATGCTGTTTACATGAGAAAATGTCCTCAATGCTAAAGCTTCAAGACATGAGCTAGCTGGCATGCTGCGCTCACAGGAAGTCAAACTAGCATCAGACTAGTCTGAGACCCTTCAACGCAGCTCCCGCATTCTAAGATATTATCAAATTCTTATTGCCTTGATGACGGATGGGGATTCCTTTAGCAATAGCATCCTGGGCAGCGGTCCAGTGATCAGAGGGGCAGCCATGCATATCAGAATAGTGATGCTGATGCACCATCTCGAAGAGCAACCGGAGGTCATCCGTCTAATCTCATCTATTTAGTGCAAACTGCTTTGGATTAGGGCCACCTGCATAGGCCAAAGGACTAGATTTAATCAGTTCATGAGATTTGTCTTTATTGCATGGTCTCTAGGTAGCTGGATCTTCTCACCCGTGCTGAATTATAGGAAGTTGCTGCACCTGCAGTTGAACCCAATCAAATCCACCTGCTTTCATCAGGCAGTGCACCCAGTAGGTCCAAAACTTTTGAATAACATTATAGCTGAATTACCACTTGCATTGGATTTTGGTGAACTCCGATTGAGGAGACTTTGATATCCAGCGCAACCCTTGCACAGCCCTTGCTCCAGCAACTGTGTGCTTCCCACTCTTGCCAGAGCTTCCCGTGACAATGCTGCTACCAGGACAAGCTGCAAGCTTAGCTTGTTCTTGCCTCGGCAGCATATCCATGTGGCACTTGGAAGTTGGGAAATATATTGGCTGTGGTGGCACTTCCAAAAAAGCCTCAGTTATTGATGGAAAGGATGGGACCTTTTGTAGTCTGGCATCTTCACTTGCCATAAAGATTCCTATAGAGTGAGAGAGAGATATAGTAAACAGGGGCTTCTGCATTCTTAAACCTGGATAATTCAATCTGAACACAAAAATCATTGATCACTTAATTCCCTTAACTAGATTATATGACAGTTTCTTTTATATGTATGATTTCAAGTGCTTCATCTCAAATCATAGTGAATTCTTTCATTGGTCTAATCATTAAAAAAGGCCCCACCCTCTCGCAGAGATCATTCATTGGAAGAAGACAAGAAGTAAAATGAGTTTTTAACTGCTCCCAAGCACGAGAGCACAACAGCTTTGAAATGACAACTAAAAATTCACAAGAAAGCATCAACATAGGTATTGCTAGTCCCTAACAGAATATACCTAGAGCATGCAAGCTGATAAACAGAAAGACTGTAGATCCAACATGATAAGTTGACAGCAAAGGCAAACAAATATTTCGCAATGCCTTACTTCTAAATCATTCTTGCAAATATGATTTGTAACAGCACAGAAAATACTCTCCCAACACTTGTATGAGACAGTTGCCTTCTCAGTTTGAATTTTATGAGCTCAGAAAACAAAAATCCTTGCTTATTGTCATTTCGTAGACTTTCTTTCATTCTAAAAACATCAATATAATTCTTAGGAGTATCTTTTTTGTTGTGGGTGCAACTTCAGACAGTCTTGAGAATATTTTTCCTAATAGTTTGTTTAACCAGAAACAGCCTCTTTTTTTTTTCTTTTTCTTTTTTTCTCTTTCCATATTCCGTGATTGAAACTACCATTTTTTTTAGTCCCAAATTTTAACTCTACCAGAAAAGGAACAACAGATACGGCAACAACTCACTGTACATTATCAGCATGGCCTGCCCATGAATGGCCCTAAACTCTAGAAAGCACATCTATTGTTGAAAACACAAGGTAAGCAACTTCAATTCGTGTTTCCCCTAAACTTTATGTAGCAAGAACCACTGAGTCTCTTCCTCCCTACAGGCATCCTCGACACAATATCACACAATTTATTCCAAAGAGTCCAATGCCCTACATCTTGGGATGGCAATTGCAACCTGTTCACGTGGCGTTACCTTTCCTCCCACTTGAAAGCAGGCGTTCTATTGCCAACACCCCAAAAAGCAATTAATCATGCTACTCATCATCAAACAAGTCGGGCACACAACATCTTCATCTTGTACATTTGCAAATGAACCAAGCACTCAATCTAAATCTGACCAAAAGAACTACCCACATGAAAGCATTCGAGAAAGACCAACATAATGGAATTAGGCGAGGGAGACGGACCGAGTTCTCTGTAGACCTTGCTTCTGCCGTCGACGGAGCTACAAGCCCGGACCATACAGCGCGAGACCATGGACTTGTGCGGCTGCGGAGCCCACCATCTTGACCCAAACGAAGCAGATTCTCAAGACCTTGCTCTTGTTGAAGGAAAATTCTCAAGACCTCATGGTTTTCCATCAGTACTATTCACTTCCCTGCTCAATAATAACTCAGAGAGAGAGAGTCAGTATGGTCCAAAAGCGTGGAGGTCGTGGGAGAGGCGAGCGAAATCGGCCGTCGGGAGAGAGCGCGATTTAAGAAGAAGTGCGCTGAGAGAATGGAGCCCTGAGATGAGGCCGTCGAGGGGAGAGAGAAAGGCCGTCGTCAGGAGGGAACGACGGTCGTCGGAGGAATCGCTAGACCGGAAGGAGCGTCGGAGGAGGAAGAGAGAGCAAAGAGGAGAGAGAAAACTGTCTGCTCTTCCACGAGGAGAGAGAGACAAAACCCAGAAAATTTAAGTGAGAGGAGAGAGAAATTTTAAGCGGGAGTGCTGCGCATTTATTGCCCATTCATCCGTCCTCTCTTCTATCAGTCGAGCCGAGCATTATTGGAAGGAAAGAAGCGACGAGAAGAGAAAGCAGACGTGGACCTGTCCCTGGACAGGTGTCGACCCGTGAATGGATCAGAGCACGGATTGCGTAGCACTGTTAGGGTACCAATTTTTTCTCGAACTGAAGGACATCAAGTACCGCAGGTGAGTTTGGACTCCTGCTGACTCATCTATGCCCATGCCAGGCCGTGTCTTTCTCTTGATGTATCTCCTGGATTGTAAATCCGTTCTTGATTTTCTTTGAGGTACAGTTTCTGCACATCTTTATACAACATACAGAGTCTTTTCAAGGTCGATAAGGATTCTCTCAACTCTGCTGCTTTGTATATCAAATCTTTGCAATCACAACGGTTTCATATATTTTCATGGCTTATCTTGAAAATCATTGGAGCTTTTTAGCATATATCCAGACATCTCTCAGAAAACTGGTCTCCATATTCTCTATGCAGTTATATTCGAGAGTGTTATTGTTGTCTCAGCATGGCAGTTGACATGATATCCCTTTTGATGTAGATTGGTATGCCTTGTATACAACAAACTTCAACTCAAAAGTCGAAGAAATATCATGATGATTCTTACGGTGTACGAGCAGTGGATCTATGACTAGGCAGGTCAAGCTCTACAGTCTACGTCTCCTTCGCATTTTTACCCTTACATAATACCACCATTCTTTACCGTTGCCCAAACCTGAGCTAGAACAAGCTGTTCAGTTGATTCTTTGAAGTCATGAAGAGCCTGGGTCATCCTTTCTTTGATGATACAGTATCCATCAGGATTTTCAAATGCTGTCAGCCCCAAGTATGGCGATGGCAGCTTTTTTCGATCATTATACCCAGCAGGGGCTTCAGTCTCTGAATTTTGATGATGTATAAATTTGGAAACAACTTCTCAGTAAAAACTCAGTAGCCGCGGCTTCACGTGCCATTGCAGACAGTTGGAACATATCAAACTTCAAGCAAGAGGCAACTTCATATTTTAGGACTCTCAGAATTCATAATTCTCACACAATTTATATGAAGTCAGGTGAAATGGGAGGTGGAAGTGGCGAAGAGCCACTGATATTTGTAGAAGGAGAAATCCCAACAATCAATTCAAACTGCTTTTTGAAGAGATAGAAAACAGAACCGTATCATCAGACCCAATTTCTCGACTAGTCAAAGAGGAAAAAACAGTCAAAATCACACGCGACAAATTCAGATTAGTTCCAAACGAGGAAAAATTTCGATTTTCCAAAAATCGTAAAACCAGAGAAGACGAAAACGAAGCAAGTAAACGCGGGTGGAGAAATAGTCAACCCTCAATTCTCAAGTCTCAGATGGCCGAAAAAACAGAGCTTTTCAACGACCCAACTCCAGCTCAATCAGTCGTGATCCGCACAAACCCGACTCGAAACCAAAAGCGAACAAATTCGAACGAACTCAAGACTGACATGCGACAAACTGAGAGAGCAATCGGAGAGGCGGACCCCGCCTACACCGCCTCCTCCCCCGCCGCCGGGTGCGGCGGCGAGCTTGTCCTTGAACCCGCAGGAGAAGGCCCAGAGAGGCGAGTTGGGCTGGTCGGAGGCGGACAGGACGAGGGGAGAAGCGGTGAAGGGGAGCTGATGATCCATCATTGGCCAGGGACTGTAGACGTCGAGTTCTAGGTCGGGCTGCGGACTCGTCGGGCTGTCGCGGCAGGTGCGGCCGGGGCCGTCGTCCTCCAGCTCGGGCATTTTCTCGGGAAAGGACGGGATTTTCCGGGAGAGTTCGCGAGGGTAGGAGAAGGAGAGGAGGATGGTTGAGAGAGAGGGAGAGGGCGATTCTTATCCATTTATTTTTCCGGTTCTCTTCTTTAGTGGAAGTCAAGCAGTTGGACCAGTTGCGCCACGAGGAGGGAAGAAATAACAGGGGAAGTGATTCTCTACAGCAGCCAACCACCATGGATTGTCTACAAGTACTATTCTCAGGTAAACTCGGTTGACATTCTTAGCTGAAAGAACGACGACGACGATGATCATTTAAGGAAAATTAATTTAACTATGTGATGATAATGTAAGTATTCCTTTGTCGAGAGTACGAGTAAGTTTTATTAGAATAGTCTTATGTTAGAGAATTGATGCGTTAGGATTTATGAGCTAAGGGATAGTCTAGGTAGACAGTTTCTCTGAATGTAGGCCTCCTAAAAGGTAATGAATGCGTGCAAAGGTTTCTTCGGGTCAAATGGAAATTGTCCCTTGGCTTGATTGCAAGATCCACTGCTGAGTAGGGACGAAAGTCGGCCTTAGTAATTCAACGATGCCAAGTGGAAGGCCATTGCTCAACGGATAATAATTACTCTAGACATAACAGGCTAATCTTCTTCAAAAGTTCATGTCGGCTGTGAGGTTGTTGATATCTTATAATTAACTCTCAACTCATTGATTTGAGTGTTTTTTGGTAAATATTTTAATGGATTCAAAATTGGGATCCCTTTTGCCGATATCAACAAATGGATCTGTAGTAAGAAGAGATGTAATATTAGTTTTGCATTGCAACCTCCTATGGGAGATTCGTCATTAATGGAAACAACGTGAGATCTATTTTAATGTAGTATGTTATGAGTTGAAATATAACAAATAGACACAATTGATATGTTAGATCCATTCAAATATGGAAAACATAGTTTTAGAAGTTCTTGTTCTTGCTTACAATTTCGATCAATGACCAAAAAAAATAAAAAAAAAAAGATCTATCTTCATTCTTTTCATCTTTGTTAAAGGTGAAGGAGCTCTAACATAATGTGAAGTAGTCATCGGGATGGCAAAATTTAATGTCTTTACATTCGTTTTTTCCTCTCTTTTAAATATAAGAGGTCGATTTCCTTGTAGCCTTTTGTCACGCCCCGAACCTCGAGCGCGCCAACATCCCACTGCGGTCGATCAAATGCGACGTCCCAGGTTAAGTCGCCGACCCCATTTTATTTTATTATTGCGCAAGCGGAACGTATTATAAAACCCCGACCATAAAATACGGGATAGAAAAGCAGAAACAATTTCACAACCAATCACTTACATAACTCAACGTAATTACAAACAGAGGTCTACGGCCAACGGTCACACAAGACAAGGCTCTTAAAAAGGAATTGTCCTATGGCCTACAAGTCGGGCACGTCCTCCAATCCTTATAACTTCCCTCTGCAACTCCTCAATCCCAACCAAAGCTATCTGGTCGCTCCGCCCACCAGGGACCTGAAATTTTAATCCCACAACCGGGATGAGACGATGTCTCAGCAAGTTCAACCCCCTAAACCCCTATTAGAAAGAAAATACACCCCGGGTGGCCTAGCCACATCACACAGAAGACTTACCTCGCCTCAGTTCCTTCCTGCAGGTTAGCACAATTTCAAATCACTCAATCACAGATAGTAATAAGAACTTAAACAACCGGAACGCATTCTTTTTCATATAACCAACCGTGACGTCCCGAAATTCGACCCGTTTCGATAAAGTGAAATGGGCATTTCGTCGGCGTGCCTATAGCCTTTTTCTCTCGAGCCGATCACTCACGAGTTAACTAACCTATTGGGTGAAGCCGTTCGAAGGGATGTATCACCGTAAAATCCCTAAAAGCTACCTAATTGGTTAGATTGAGCTAAAATCACGTCCGATCGATTTTTAACCACGAAATTGAACTCGATTTCGGGAATCGAATTTTAAGCGCGTCATAATTCTTATTTTAGGATCCTGTCTCATCGCTCGTCAATTTATTGACGAGTCCGAAATTTCAATAAAGAAATTATCGGAAGAAAATTGAAGCCCAAGTGAAAATAGAAAAGAAAAGGAAAATTTGCATAAAAGAATTATGTATTTCCTTTTCTTTTTCTCTCTCCCTCTCTTTTCTTTTCTTTCTTTTTCTTTTTCTCTCTCTCCTTTCCCTTTCCCTTTCCCCTCGTGCGAATAGCCCCACCCACTCACTTTTCTCTCCCTTATCTCTTCCCTCTCTCTCCTCTCTCTTCTCTCCCACTTTTTCCCCCACGCAACCGAACCCTCTGTTTTTCTTTCTTCCTTGCGTGCGAACGAGGAGCTCGGAGACAGCAGCTCGCCGAGAACCGCTCGCCGCTCGTCCCGCCGCCGCACCGCCGCGCCGCGCCCGTGCGCCCGCCGCCGTCCGTGCGCGCTCAGGCCGCGCGATCCAGCGACCCAGCTGCTGTTCGCTTCTGTTACAGCTTCGTCCAGCCATCCCCGGCCACCTCCGGCCACCGCCCAACCCCGCCGGACCTCCCCCGCAACCCCCTCGCCCTCCGCCGGCTTTCCCTCGCCGCCCTAGCCGCCGGAGCAAGCCCGATCGGCTCTCGTCAGCAGACCCACGGAGTGGGTTTCAGCCGACTTCGGGCCCGCTTTTGGGTCGTTTCCGCCCCGAACCCGAGCCGTGCTTTGGGAACAATCGTTCCTCGCGTCGCCGCCGTCGGATTGATCCGATTTGCGGGCGATTTGGTGAGTAATCTCACTAATCTTGGATTAGTTGACTAATTATGCTTTAGGTTGGTTTAGTTTTAATTAATTATGTTTAGGTTGTTAGATTAGAATTAATTAGCAATTATTAGTCAATTGTGATGTGATTTAAATAAATTGATTGTGCAATTAACAAGTAGACGTGGTCTACTATTTATTGAAGCATCTCGAATTTTCCGACGCCAAATCGGGCTTCAATTTGGCGATTCGGGCCTAAGTGAGATTTTTGGGCATTTAAATATTAATTTTCGGAATTAACTTAAATAATTATTTATTTTCCGAAAATTCAAGGGAGATGGTTCGGAACCGGAATATTATGCTGATGACCGTGGTGAAGTCTGTTTATTTAATCGGGCTTTATTTTAAGCTAAATTGAATTTTAATATTAATTATTTAATTTTAGAAATTAATTAATTAATTATTTATTTCCTGAAAATTCAACTGAGATGGCCTGGAACCGGAAAATTATGCTGATGACCGTGGTGAAGCCCGTTTGTTTAATTGTGTTTTAGTTTGTGCTAATTTGAATTATTAGTATTTATTAATTAAATTTCGAAATTAATTAATTAATTATTTATTTTTCGGAAATTAAGATTGAGATGGCCGACGACCGAAATCTCGTACCGATTGTCGTGACGCAGTCCGTTTATTTATTTGAGCTTTGAATTGTGCCAAATTAAATCTTGCAAGGGGTCGAGTGGGACCGTAAAGCCATTAAATCTTGCAAGGGGTCGAGTGGGACCAGTAAAGCCATTAAATCTTGCAGGGGGTCGAGTGGGACCGTAAAGCCATTAAATCTTGCGGGGGTCGAGTGGGACCGTAAAAGCCATTAAATCTTGCAAGGGGTCGAGTGGTACCGTAAAGCCATTAAATCTTGCAAGGGGTCGAGTGGGACCGTAAAGCCATTAAATCTTGCAAGGGGTCGAGTGGGACCGTAAAGCCATTAAATCTTGCAAGGGGTCGAGTGGGACCGTAAAGCCATTAAATCTTGCAATGGGTCGAGTGGGACCAGTAAAGCCATTAAATCTTGCAAAGGGGTCGAGTGGGACCGTAAAGCCATTAAATCTTGCAAGGGGTCGAGTGGGACCGTAAAGCCATTAAATCTTGCAATGGGTCGAGTGGGACCGTAAAGCCATTAAATCTTGCAAGGGGTCGAGTGGGACCGTAAAGCCATTAAATCTTGCAAGGGGTCGAGTGGGACCGTAAAGCCATTAAATCTTGCAAGGGGTCGAGTGGGACCGTAAAGCCATTAAATCTTGCAAGTGGTCGAGTGGGACCGTAAAGCCATTAAATCTTGCAAGTGGTCGAGTGGGACCGTAAAGCCATTAAATATTGAATGTTGCTGAGTGGGACTCTGAATAGCAATAGTTTGAATGACCGGGAAATGGTCAGGTTGACATGTAATCGACAAGGTCGATTGATCATTGTTTTGATTTGATGTTGTGAATTGATTGACTGAATGGGAATGACCGTGAGTGGTCTTGTTGAATTGTCATCGACTAGGTCGATTTGATTGATGCCTTGATCGGTGATACGATTGCTTGAGTGCCTATTGTGAATTGTACTGACTTGCAGGTGGGATATGATGCTAAGGTACGCCTTCTGACCTATGTGTGTTTAGGCAGCCTTTAGTATAATGGTTTACTAATCGGGCTTAGTGGGGTAGAACTCGCTGAGACGTAGTCTCATCCCAGTTTGGGGAAAACCATTTCAGGACCCCGCTAAGGAGCTGAGGAGGAAGAGTTGGAGAAGGATTTTTGGAAGAAGAAGATAATCTTGAGAAGGGCCTTGAGGACGGCCCAGGTGGACTGAGATGTTATCTTCTTTGATATCTCCATTTTGATGTGAATAGAGCTTAGAATAAAAAGTTGTGAATTGTTATGGTTTGTGTTTTGTATAAAAGTGTGGTTATAAATTTCAATATGAAAAATATGGCCCTGCTTTTCTATCCCATCGTTTTATTGTCTGGGGATTTTAACTGCTTCCGCATGTGCTAGTTAATGAAAGGGTCGGCGATACTTTGTCCTGGGATATCGCATTATAAAATCGACCAAATAGAAGGATGTGCACGTGCCGAGGATCGGGCGTGACACCAACAACCGCGAGGGTCCTGATTATAGGACTAAATCGTTATGACACGTCCCATTCCATGCCACACAATTCCGTCCCATAATCCGACACATCAATAACACCCAACATGCATTCCAGTTATTATTCACTGCCACACAAGGGCATAGCCTACTCGCTGTTCGGCTATCTTCTGACACTAATGCCAGGCATCGCCTCCCCCCATGGAGCGCGGCTTCGTCAGTACGTCGACGGCATTCCCGAAGGAGCATGGGCGGAATCTCATGCGACCCGCATCCACCGCGTGGGCATCCCATATAGGGGCAAGTCCGGCTCAACAGCCCAGGACGGTTCCTCTTAGTTATCACACAGCCAAAACATACTTTCTCAGGACACTTTATACTTAAATCAATGCTTCAACTTAAAATAGTGGTCGTGCCATTTTTCTTCATATTAAAAATATTCCGAAATAACTCACGTGTGTGGGGACACACCAATTTCGAATCAACAAGCTAATATCTCACCTTTTTCAAACCCCACTATTTAATATAATCATTAAAATCAATTTTGCAACAAAACCCGACACGTGGGTTTTTATGAATGAGATCCATATTTATCACAATCAACACTCAATTTGCCACATCAATTCATCAAATTCAAATTCTAAATGCACAGCAGCGATCAGCACGAAATTCGAGAGTATAAGGTCCCGACGAAATTTTCGAATTTTAATAAATAATTAAATTTATTCCGAAAATTAATTAAATAATAATATTCACATTTTTCGCAATCCACATTCAATTTATATTATCCGACCATCAATTTCAAAATCCGAACACACAAAGCAGCCGATCAGCACGAAATTGAGCAAAGAAGTCAGCCAAAAATAATTTTTCCGTTTTTTTTTTTTTTTTTAATAATAATAATATTTTAATAATTTCGGAATTAATATAATATTATAAATTTCCAGAATTTCGAAATCTTTAAATAATTCAAAAATAAAACCCTATTATGTCACATCAAGGATTTATTTTAAAAATAAACACACTTAACTTTAAACTAACCACACTTTAACTTAATTAAACATCCTAATCTAATCATCAATCAAATAAACTAATCTAACCACCTAAACTTGCTTAACTTAGACTAAGCACACTTAGGGCATCATTAACCCTCTAATCAAGATTTAGTGAGTTAAACTCACCGGATTAACGAGCCGAGCGAACCAAAACGACGGGGACGACGCGAGGATCGACTTTCCTCAAAGCGGGCCGAGCATCCGGGCTCGGGAAGGCGGCCAAAACGGGCCACGAAGGGGCTGCCATACCCATTTTTCTTGGCTGCTGTCCATGGCGGTTTGAGGCCGAGGAAGGGTAGATCCGGAGCTTGGATGAGATGGGGAAGGATCGGGGAAGGTTGGGGGGTCAAACCGGACCAAGGCGGGACCCGAACGGCGGCCGGAGGTGGCCGAACGGCTCCGGCACGAGCTGGTACAGCAGCTGCGATGCGAGCTGAGGCGGAGAGGAGACGCGAGCGGATCGGCGAGCCGGCGAGCGCGCGCGGGCGGCGCGGGACGGACGCACGGCGGCGCCGGCCACGACGGCGTGCGAGCGGGTGGCCGGCCATGGCTACTCCTTCTTCTTCTCTGCAAATTTTTCTGGTTCTTCGCACAAAGAAGATGGAGGAGAAGCCAACGAGAGAGAGGAAGAAGAGAGGGAGGAGAGAGAAGGAGTGTGGGCTTTTTCTTTTCTTTTTCTCTTTCTTTAATCCACAAAAATGGCCCACCACCATGACATCATTCATGATGTACGCCATACTCCACTCACTCAAAACTCTCACAACATTATTCCAAGTGGTTTCACTTCATTTTTCCGCCGGGTCCAATTTTGTGCAACAATTTCTTCAATTCCACTTGATTCTCTTCCAATTGAATCAAATTGAAGTTCATAAAATTAATCCAATGCCATCACACTTTAATTCACATCTTCACTTGTCCATAGAACAAACTTAAATCCCAAAAGCGCGACCAAATGCGAGCCTACTAATTTCTCAAGTCAAATTAACCATTCTCTGATTTAATTTCTGAAAAACTCGGATTGCATGAAAAATCTTCCAAAGATGATTCGATGATCCCGAAATGATTTGTGACACACCCAGACTTTCAATTTCCGATTCGATCTCAATTCCACGGTTAATTTCACTTTGGCACGATACTAGCGCGGCCCAACCTAGGGTAGCCTTTAGAAATTTTCACGCATTTGACCCGTGGTTGATTATCTCAAGCCACAATGTACATCTTTGAAACATTGGCGACTTTCGGTTGTCGGGAAATCTCCAGGTTTCAAATACGAACACAGTACCCAATCGATAGAAAAGTCGGTCCAAGGTGTCGATCGACAAGAATTGTGCGATCTTGTGGAATCACCCACACTCGATCACATGCCTCATGTCGAGTCGGCTATCTCCAGGTCTCTAATCGATTTTTATTTGTGTCAGAATGACCCTTGCGATTAGCTCGGTCGAAAGGTCGCTTACGGCCAAATTCTCGAGTCTAATGCATTAGAAACTCTTAGCGGCTTCACCCGACGGACTAGTTTTCACATGAGTGGCCGACTCAAGGAAAGGAACTATATGCGTGCCAACGAAATGCCCGTCTCAATTTATTGAGAATAGAATTGGAAAATCGGGATGTCACACCTTTTTGGGCCGTGTTTATAAGTTAGAATTGGAATGAGAGACTGTTAACTCATTCAGTAGGTTACTGGTTTGGCAAAGAACAAAGTTTGTGTATGATTTTTTTTTCTTTTTCTGATTGGAAAGTCTGTCTATGATTAGATACATGATATGAGTTGAATCTTCACTTCACCAAGTACAAATGGTTCCTGTGATTAGAAACTCATCCAAACTTTCACTTAAGTCGCATTTTTACTTACTTAAGATAAGATTCTTTGTTGTAAAATGAAGATTAAAGACTGAACCAAACGCATTCTTCACCGGTCCGATAAAGGGTTATGGCCGCCGGTGAGCTAGATTTAGCGCCATGGTCATTGATCGAGGTCGCTTGAGGTCACCCTCACTGGTCAGGTGACCTTTGGTGAGGACCACCATTGACGGCCATCAGCCCTAGATCTAGCTTGTTGACAACTATAGCCTTTTGCTGAGCTGATTATGGTCCTTTTTTTAAAAAATTATATGTATTTGATTTTTAGCATTATAATCAAAAATTATATTTAAAAAGTTGCATATATTATTTTTTAATTTTAAACAAATATATTTAAAAAAATTATATTACTCACTTAAAAAGCTTTATAAATATGTTTTCTACCGAACATATATATCTCAAAATTGTTTCTGAAAATCTATTTTAACAATGGCCTTTTTATTTATCTAATTCTTTAAGTTAAACTATTTTATATTTTCTCAATCCACTTTCAAATTACTGAATTGAATGCACTCACCCCGTTTCCCGCCATAACATTTCAGCTCTCGAAAGCGGTATCACTTCACTCGCAGCTCTCCGAAATCCCTAGAAATTCTTCTTCTTCTTCTTCTTCATCATCCTCCAAATGCAGAAACCGCCATGGATGAGGCTCCGACGAAATGGAACGTCACCTTCACGAAGCACCTCAAGCAGAAGCGCAAGGTCTACCGCGACGGCTTCCTCTCTCTCCACTCCTCCTCCGCCAAGGTGCGTCCCCTCTCTCACTCACTACTCGTCTCCGCCATTGATGTCCAGCTCAACTCGATCGGCGAATTTGGTTACCTTCGATTGGGCTAGGACATGATTCGGTTTTGATCGGCTAGTAGTAGTCCATGTCGAAACTGCAGGGGTGATCGATTCCCTGAATTCAGCTCGCTCGATCAGGCTAGATAGCAACGGCTCGATGCTGCTAAGGATTTCGATTTCGACTGTCCTCGCGGATTGTTCTGTTCTGTGGTTTCAGTCGTTGTGCTCCCTGCGATTGAGCTTGTTCTGAGTGGATTAGGCCATGCCGTGATTGATGATCGGATTTTTCGACAGGTAATGCTGTATGACGACAGCGACCAGCTGTTGGAATGCAGGATCTTGAAGAATGACGAAGTTGTTTGCTCCGGTGAGACGCTGACGTTCAATGCTTATCTGGTTGATGTTGGAGAGCCTGAAGGAGGGCAAAAGCCTCTCGATGATACTTATGCTTGCAGCCGAGAAAATAAAGTCCCTAAGCGAACGAATCTGCTTCACAGAAACAAGTTCGTCAACGTATCTGATTGTGCCGGTATTGTCTGTTCTTACATATTTGTCTTTCTAAATGCTGGTGTCTCCGTTGGTTTGAAAATCAATGACTCGTGCTCATACGTTTGTAATGTTGTGCCCATCATCTACCTGTATTATCGTATAATTGACTTAGCTTTCTTTTCAAGGAGATGAGAAGACCATAGTGGAGAAGCATAAAGAGCAGACGATCAGCCTAAGTCCATCGCAGAAGATTATTAGAGGTTGGTGATGAATTCCTACATAATCTAATTCTCTCTTAATTGCAAGTAAATGCTAGGTACAAAACTTAGCATGCGTGTTCCTTTGCTTTTTTTATTTTCAGAATTCAAGAAGAATGAAATAAACAAGTACGGCATATTGCAGGCGAGTCCGAACTCAAGGACATCAAGTACGACAGGTGAGTTTGGATTTTTACTGACTCATCCATGCCCATGCCAGACTGTGTCTTTCTCTTGATGTATCTCCTGGATTGTGAATCTGTTCTCGATTTTCTCTGGGTGTATGATTGCTGCATGTTGTTACACTACATGTGGCATCCATTCAAAAAATATTTACTCAAAGTTGATGCTTTGTATATCAAATCTTCTCAGTCACAGCAGTATTATGTTCACATATTTAAATCGCTTCTCTTGAAGAAAATTGGAGCTTCCTAGCATATTTCCAGACTTTCCCTCAGAAAACTGGTCTCTATATTCTCTATGTAGTTACATTCATAAGTTTGTTATTGTTGTCTTAGCACTGCGGTTGACGTGATATTCTTTTTGATATAGATTGGCATGTCTTGTATACAACACAATTAACTCAAAAGTCGAAGAAATATCATGATGGCTTCTTGCGTTGTATAAGCAGTGGATCTATCACTAGACAGGTCAAGCTCTACAGTCTACATCTCTACTGATCATGATCATTAACCTTAGATAATACCAGCTGTCTTGTTGCTGAATCATATTTCAGGTCTTCATTCCTTAATTAGTTAGTTTTCTTCTTCATGGTGTATACCTTTCTCTACAGATGAGTGAAAATTTTTTATCAGGATAAACATGGCTCAGATCATTGAAACCTTTTTGGGGCCTTTACCAGGTTTTCTTGTATGATATGAGCTGGAAACTTTTAGATAGTAGGTTCCTGAGCAAAGCTGAAGAAGTAAGCCCTGGGGAGATGATGGAATTTCCTGGTCATTTGGTTGAAGTTGGCAATCGTGAAGCAAACCATGAATCTTTGAGGGAACTAAATCTAAATTCAAGCGGAAACAGCTTCAGTTCTCTTCACAAATTATATATGCAAAAGCAGCAGTGTAATGTTACTACCGTTAAATCTGCTGTAGAAGGTACCCTGGAATAGAGTTCAATTTGATTTGCTAGCTAGTGTCCTATAAATAGCTGTTTTTTCCCTGTTGATTCTTTCTTTGGAGGTAATTTGCCTTATGTCCTCTCCTAAAGTCTTGAATTGTCAATTGATTGTCAACATTTTCTCCCTGATTGTTTATATTCCCATTGATCCTATCATTCAGCTGCTCTGCAAATTTATGTAACTAGGGGAGGCTCTGTACTCACCAAACTGATATTTTAACACAATGTGATTCGGAGCTTTACGGACACAAATTCATGGGATGTTTATGATCGTGGGAATTTCCACAAATTCTGGAACTTCCAGATGCCAAGAGTCAGTTTATTGGTTTTATATGTAGTTAACGCTTTCTTCATTGACCAAATATAGAGATCACAATTGAAAACCATCTCTGTTATTTATATCATCTTCTCCTTTTCTGTTAAGGAGCGAGATTCCCTTCTCTTCATGTTTTGTATGATCTATGTTAATTACCTGATTCTGATTGTGATGCACTGAAACATGTATTCATTAGTACTCTTTCAGCAGAAAAAAATGGCCAGGTGCATCAGAATGGGGTAAAGGGGAGTATATTAGATGCTGGAAAATCAGGCGTAACAGGTCAGATTTTGCTTGTATGCATGTTCAGTTTGCTAAGAGTGTTTGCTAGTTGCCTTGTCTCTACATTTGTTGCACGTTCTTATGTGATTATGAACTCACCTTTTTTTCCTCGGTGAAATCAAAGTTGCTCGTTAGGAAACTTTCGCACTTGTCATAGGCAAAACTCTATACCGCTTAATGAGATGGATTTTTGAAATTCCTTACATATGACAGATAACGCACTTGAGTTAAAATGGAAAAAATGTACAGTAGATAGAAGATTCACCAATTTAATAACTATGTATAAAGCTGCCGAATTTGTGCTTTAGAGGTGGTCTAAGGTTGTCCTTTCACTTGGAAAATCCACAATTTACCTTGTCAGGTTATGTTCTTGGTATTTTCCTAGCTCTAGCGCCATGCTTTAGGTATTGAAAAATGAGTTCCATTTAAGAGAACCCCATGCAAAAGAGGAGGGCATATTGGCTAAGTTACAGGGATTCTCCTGTGTAATTCTTTATGGTTTTTACATTTTCTATTGAAGTTTTCATTAACAAGCTGGTTGCTCGTTCTACTTCCTGTTAGATTTTCTAATAAAGTTTTCATTAAGTAGCCAGTTATTGTCTTGATATGACTTTGTATTTACTGCCTCCTTTTAGCTTGAGGTTACTGAAATAATGAAATCAATAACAGGTCCACTATTGTCCTTCAGCCATTTTTGACACCCATGAGCATGTGAATGTTCTTTTGTGGGCTATGTGCTCCCGCTGTTTTGTATTATTCTGAGCATGTCCTTCTTGGAGTTTGACATTTTCGTGTCATGTAGAATGGCAGGTTTTGTACACAACACAAGTAACTCAAAAGGCCAAGAAATACCATGATGGTTTTCTGCAGCTTGAAGTTCACGGATCCCTAGGGAGGCAGGTCATTTCAAGGCACTTTCATGGATTTTTTCATTAAGCCACTTTTTTTTTTCATTAAACTGGGCTGGCCACTTTGTTTGCTGATCCAACATGAATCACTTCTGTTTTTTAAATAGTGGTTCATTATGTGCCCCAAGTATCACACTAATTCAAGTGCTTTTCATTACCCAAAAAAAGTTCAAAGGTCTTTTTATAGGTCCTGGAATCACTTTTCCGCTAATTATTTTCTTCCCCCTGGATCATTCAGGTCACACTGTATGATGCTAGTAGGAAAATCTTGGTGAATAAATTTCTTAGGAGAGATGAAGTGTTGGGAACTGGAAAATCTCTGGTGTTCGATTCTCACTTGGTTGATATTGGGGAGCATGTGGTAAAAGAAAAGGGGGCAATGGGTTTGAATGATCGTGAAACATGTCGCGCTGCCGGAGAAATGAGGACAGGCCATGAGGAGGTGGATGGTGCTAAAGTTGATCAATCAATCCTGGGAGGTTTGCAGCATTTTTATTCATCCAATGCTATTTAGATGTTTCAATAACTTCATTGTAGATGTAGTTTTCCTTGATGCATCCTGTTTGACTAGCTATGTCCTAGTGAAGTACTGAGGAGGTTATTTAGGTGGATCTGTGGGTGTTAAGATACAATAGGAAATGAATATGTTGAAAGAACATGTTAAGAGAAAGTTGCTATCCTTACTAAGTAGGGGCACTTATACGAGGAGGATTGTACACCTGATATGGTCAACTAAAGATGATTCAGAATTGGAACATCTAATTCTTTCTTTCATAGATATTAATTCTATGTGCCTCAATTATTTGATGCCTAATGCTTGACCTTTGGATATTACAGTACCCTGGCATAAACATGGAGACAAAACTTCGGGGAAGGTCCATCCAGCGAGAGATTCGGATTCAAACAGTGGAATATCTGGTATGAAAAGCACAGATTGCATCAGGAGAGTTTCCGAGACCAAGCCTCTACGTGATGGTGATTACTCTATGGAGAAATTTCTCTATATTATAATTATCTTCTGCCTTTTGATGTTACTATCTTTCACACGTGTAGTTAGATTTAGGCACAATGAAAATAATTTTATCTTATTCAGGTGCATCAAGTAATTTACAGTAAGCTTTGTAAAGCCTGCAAAGTCGATAGATTGTTTCATGGACCTGCTCTAGAAAGAGAATGTCATCAATTAAGCTTGGGATTGGTTTTATTGATTTTGATGCATTGCTCACTTCATTTTGCTTTTCTTTGAAAGTTAGTTCTCATGTTTATTGGAGGAACCTATGTGTGTTACTATAGCTTGCAAATGATCTCTTGCAATCAAATTGATGCAGCCTGTCAAATACTATCTGTGCTGCGAAAACCATTAGATCAAGTTGCCATTGCTGAAAATTCATACGAAAGGAAGGCAAGTTTTGCTTCCCTAACGAAGGAGCTTCAGGATCCAGATGAGTTTTGTGATGGATCTCAAAGACAAAGAGCACCAGCTCCCGAGCTGCCTTCGGTGGAGAATGTGGACACTGGAAATCTGACTGATACCGCCAACAATGAAAAGTTACCTGGTCTAATGAAGTCTGAATTCAATGAATCTTACTTGACGGGGGACTTTGCAATTGGCAACTCACAGGTATTTCACAGCTACTTGTCCTGCTCTATTTTCAGTAATAGATTCTTTCAGCTCTATTTTGACCCGTCTGTGGCAAGATTGTCACCCTAAGCATCTGGAAATTCCCTCAGAACTTAATGAGTTTTGATGTTTGATGTAACTCTTTCGTCCAAACTATTGGACAAGCTGGATTAAATTAGCAGCAGGTAGCAACTGCTTGCAGGGAATGTTCAAACTAGATGCATGAGGCCCTGCTTGAATTCTCTAATGCATCCCTGTCCAAAATCTAGTTCTTTATTTACCTTGAGGACATTCTCAATTTCACTGAGCTTTGTATGACTAACATGTACATCTGCTGCAATTAACATTTGCAGCCTTCTCATGGGCAAGCTGTCCCCAAGTGCTGCAGCGACAATCTTGTTTCTGAAGCATTGCTTTCACACTGTTCTCACAGCAATGCTAGTGATAAAAGAATGGACCCTGAAGGAGATAGAGATCCATTGAAAGTGAAGGCTGAGTGTCCCAGTTTTGATCTTGGATTTTGAACCATATCCATTGCTCATTCAACAATATTGTTACTGAAGAATCTTCTGCCTGTCACACATGAAACTGTACAGTTGAGCTCCTGTTTTTATGTGGAGCGTTCTGGTGCCAAATTCATTTGCAGCTGTCTGATCTGAAACGTTTTTAGTTATACGACATAATCAAAGTATTTCCAGTGATCTTCAACATATTTAGGTACACTTTTGATGCAAAGAAACTCATATGTGGGTCTATCCGGTTTCCTTTATCCCTTCTTCTTATTTCTCGTCCAGGAACTTGTACAACTTGCTGTCCTTTCTTGACTTCCGCATGCTAAGCAAGGCCTTGAAGAGACTTTTGTTTTTGCTGGAACATAGCTCGATATCAGTTCTTCTGTTCCTCTCAACATGAGTAGACATTGAAGTGGATCTTTGGGGTTCCGATGGGTACTGGATGTTCATATGGGCATATAAGAGACTCGGCCATGAGAGGTCATGTCCGCAAGACATGTCCAACAAAAAATGAAGCTTAATAGCTAAGCTGCACTGAATTTCATTGATGCTTACTCGTTTTTTGGCGTTAGAAGGGTTTGGAGTTGTGGATTTATCGGCCAGAGAACTTGAACGTGTGAGTTGAAATAGAAATGGGGAGGTGCGTTTTTCTGTTTAGAAAAAGTGCGGCTTGCATTAGTAGCTTGTCTGACTACATGATATATGATAAAATCATAGGCATGAAAACATGATGTAAACGCTATGTATGGCAATCTGGAGGGGGTAAAAACATTAGGAGTGTCAAAATTTCTTTTTGTTCAGTTGAGTGCCACATCAGAATAAAATCAATTATTTCAGTGTCAATTCTATCATTCTACATGGAATTTATTTATTTTTTTTAATTTTCTTTTAGAGTTTGTGTTTTTAATTTTGTTTTTTTTTTTTTTTTTTTGCCATGAGGGTCACTGGCAACCCTTGTTGGTTGCGAGACCCTCGCCCTCGGATGTGAAGTCCTGGGCGAGGCTGCGAGAGCCCTCGCCAACTTTGGGCAACGTTGCCAGTGGCGGGTGAGGATGTGATGCCCTCGCATAGGGCCTTCACTATGAGGGCGAGGCAACCCTCACACAGATCTAGCCACGAAGGCCCTAGGTGAGGGCCCTCATAACTTTGCTAGTGTAGTGGCTAGTGAGGTCTTGGTGACCTCGCTTAGGGCCTTTGCGAACTTGCTTAGGGCCTTCACAACCTCGTTTAGGGCCTTCGTGGCCAAGGCGAGGATTTTGCTATTGGTGACTCTTGCCCGCCCAAAATAAAAAAAAAAAAAAAATAAAGAAAAAGTATTTTAAAAACTGTCCACATTAGTGCTGGCAAAGCCACGTTAAGCAACTAGCGTCTATGTCAAATTTTTTGGGGAGATAATTCGGAATTGGTACTCAAATGATTAATCTTTCAAATTTGTGACACTGAAGTGAGCAAATATAAAGTTTTGGCACTCGGATAAGCACATACGAAAGTTTGGGCACTCTTAATGCTCTTACCCCAATTTATAGTATTCAATACCGACCTGCTTTTTTGTTGGACAAGGTACTTGCGAATGAAAAGGGGCCCGTTCGGGAGGATTGTGGAAATTGTGTTGCCAAATGCCGTCTCCTGCATCAGGGTTCCATTGTCAGCATCAGGTCTTTCCGGAGCTAGGATGAGTAGAACAAATTCAGTCAAAAGTTACCTGACGATTGATGCAGAAGTCTCTATATTTCTCGGATATACTTCTTTGGAAAGCAAAAAAAGTTATTAGTACGTCAGTAGTAGCATTTGATATTCTGCTTTTTGATGGAATAAGTTGAACACTTGCAAATGATGAGCGAGAGAACAGCTACTTCTATGACTCATGAACTTTTTACATCTAATAGGCCAATCTTGTTCCGTGAAATGTGCACAGTGTAGCTAAACTAGAAAAAGAGTCGTACAATGTTAACCTGCTGATATTTCGCCATTCACTTCATTTGTCACGCAATATCGCAGATTTTTGTTGTCTCCACCGTCTTTAGCTTTTGAAACTGAAAGAAAGTTCTTAAGCATGAACCGACTTCGATCTTTTGGCCTTAATAAACCAATGACAAATGTTGTGAAGGGAAGCATGCCTGGTAAGATATATCGCATGTGGTGCTTCGGAGTCCTTATCGCTAGCGACTGTTGAGATAGGCCTCCGTGGTCTACGGACATCTCACACATTCGTTGTCTCTAAAACACAAAAATAGGGTTGAAGGTTATATTCGTTATCTGTGATAAATGAGTCAATAGCACAAGAGATAGTTGTTCCCTATGTCATTTTCCATTTTATTGTTGAAGTAAGATATATTATGCTATTTAGAATATAGTTTGCTCTGCCAATTAGTTTGTTACAATGTAATATAATTCCGGCAAGTCATGTAGTTTATTTGGAGTAATTTCACAGTATCAAGAACTTAATTCTTCTTGGTAAGTTGCAATTTATTAGACCTCGCACATGGTAGATCATAGGGTATGCAAGCCCTTCTCATTCTTAATGCTATAATACAAGGAAAACCTAGTTATATGGCACACCTGTTGAACACGAGAATCTAAGGTCAATTGCAGAAGCTTCCCCAATCTTGTCATCCAGGAGACTATTGACCTTATAAGTCATGGAGCCCAAGTGATCCACAGTGTTGATGAAAGCTTTAGTTATATAATCTCTAAGCGTGTTCACCACTCTACATTATTGACAAGGTCAACAAAGAGATGCACAACATGAATAAATGCTCAAGCCGGTACACTATGATGAATTGAAAACCTATGCATCTCACATTTGTTTATGATCTTGTCCGTTGTAAGATAATTCAAAATATTCAGCTGCTGAGTATAACTGCTTCCTAAGATCCTTCAAGTCCTGATTAGAGAAAAGCTTATGATTAGCATGCAAGACAAATCCAAACCCTTTCACCCTGAAATTCGAACATGATGTAAACTAGATCATGAGGAATTTGATCATCTAATAGGCGAAAAAAATAGAGGAACATCAATCGAATTTTAAGGTAAACCCAGAAAAAGTAACTAGTAGTTATGTACCTTCAGGCTATCTGAAAAGATCAAACTCTCTTTCATGGAGAGCTCATCATAATGCGAAGCTCCTTGAGGGGAGGAAAATGAAGGAGGTGATTGGCAAGCATCCATCATACCAAAGTTCAGAGTATTTTCACCTGTTATAGTGAAGATGAAGCAATCAGATTCAACTTCGCACCCTTGGGCACTGACTATCATTATTTATTTCCACGACGTATTTTCTTCTTCTTGACGTTCTTTCCCTATTCTTATCTTGACCATTTCCTTCCAACAAAGCCGAGGCTAAAATCCTGAGATATTGCGATGCTCACAGAGTTCTCCATGTGCCGACGGCAACAGTTATTGCCAACGGAAGCATTTCTTCTTGTTTTGTCATTTCACGGATCACACAGAGCATTGGCAAACCGCAAGTCCAAAAAGAACCAGATAAAAAAATCTCAGCAGGAGAGCAAAAAGCATATGCGAAGAATATGAAGCTGACGTTACCTCCTTTTTATCTACTGCAACACAGTCCCAAGCCTCCTTTCAGCTCCCTAACATTCTCTGATAAGGAAAATCAAAGAAAGATATCCAAAAGGCCATAACCAAAATTAGTGATCTTCACCTTAGATATTGAGAGAGGGGGAGAGAGTAGAAAAATCATCTTGCAGAAATGGGTCACCACCAAGTGTCATAGTGATTCGTGCCTTTTGCTTCTGTCACAAGGTTGTTTGAGTGTCTCTGTTGGGGAGAGCAATAATTGGGGTATGATGAAGGCTGTACCATCCTAACAAGGACAAGCAAGGCGCTGAGTTTTTTGGGATTAAGTACTGAAAGCAACGCGCACCCAAACTGAACACCACAAAAGTGAGACGTCCAATAACAATAATATCCCAATAATTCTTAATCGCTATTTTGCCCATATGCCTGTCATGTATGAGCATTTTCTTCCATCTAATAATCTAAGATTTTACATATCTAGCATAAAGGAAGATTCTCACCAATCCAATCTCCGCTCCCGTTCATTCCGCTTACTACTTTTCTCATCTCCCGATATTTATACTCGGCATGACACGTGAGAAGGGTTTTTCAAGTTATTCTTTTGCAAAGATCAAGTGTAATATCTGCTTATGAGTGGGAAATACTATCATTTTCATTCACTCTCGTCCATCAAAAGCATTAACATGCCGTGTCAGTGTGGCATTTGGTACTACATAGAATTCGATCCTCTACGTAGCCAACATGCATCAGCTGTCTGGTGCTGTTAGCTTGAGTCTTTTATCATTTGAGCCACACTAAATTAGTATAGGGAAAAAGTTGAAAAATAGAAAAGACTTCGTTCACTTAAAGTAAAAGACTAACTTGCTTTTTGCCTACATTAAAATCATGTGATGAGCTCCTAAATGATAATGGCATCGCCATTAAATTCGTTGGGAGTCCCACCTAACTTGCTTACTGATGAATACGGTTTAATACTTCACCCAAATTTGTTAGGCTTGATTTGAACTCAAGGATGGGTTTGATTTCATTCATTAGCCTACACAGGGTAGATCTATCACATTTAAAATGTGGATTCAGTCAAATTCTCAACTCAATTTGCATTCATCTGAAAATTTATTTGGTACCAATTATGTAAAATGGCATCGTCAATGGATAGTTGTGCTTAATTTAGTTGTCAATAAAGTGATTTTTTTTTTTGGAGATATAATCAATTTGTACAAGACACAATGGACTTTTTTAGGAAGTCGGGTGATGCGGGGCTTACACATTCAATTCGGCTACCAAATGACATTTAATCTAAAAATAGGCCTACTCAAGCTGTGCGTGCAAATCCAATGAAAGTGAGGTTTTGCCAAAGATCCTGTAAACGCAATTAAAAGTGAGGTGGCAAAATCTTTGCATTTGTCAACTTTTTTTATTAACATTGTCGTCTTGAAGATCGAGCAAGATTTCATGGTAAAGATGGAAATGAAACTAGCATGAATTCATGGTAAAGATGGAAACGAAATGTGCGCTTTGGAGCAGAAGTGCCTACTTGAAGAGAAACAAGAAAAAGCAAGTCATTTGAGAAAATAACGGAATGAACACGACATAAAAAGTCATGAATTTAGAACATTTTGGGTGGGTGGGAATTCCTTATTAGACTTTTATGATACATCATCGTACTATATGATGAGATTTGTCAATGATTGTTGCAACCCAACAGCTATGAGTCAATCAATAATGACTTCCATTGTTCTTTCCCAGTCGGAGGAACATCAATTATCATAGTCGGGCACCAGCATTTAGCGACGATTTAACCACGCGGAGGCCAAATCATCTATCAGGCAAGACTCAATGAAATTGCAAACCCCAGAGTAATCGATTCTGCTCTGTCCTGGGGGCTTTATGCAGAAAATGTAGAAAGTAGAATCTCATTTTCACAGAGCTCAACCTGGAGTCTAGGAGAAAATATAGGGGAAAAGAAAGATCCGACACGATTCTCCTACGCGACTCGTCCGAATCGATCTTAAAAGATGGCTCCGAATACCAACAATCAAGAGTAAGCATGAGCCCGCGGCCGTGCAACGACTATTTCAATGCTCTGTGAGTCTTTGACCAATGAAGACAATTGCCGTCACCGAGGGGCGAGGGTCCATTAGTCAATTTATGAGAGACACTTCCGAAGGCCTGAACTGATGCTAGAGAGTATATTGTCCATCTGAGTAAATTAGTGAATTTGAAAACAGAATTCCAAGTAGAGAAAGCTAAAATTCCCTCACCGCAGGAGAACAGCAGCATTTGCCGTGAGTCGGCAATCGACACATAATCATTTGCTTTCTCGCTACCTCCGGCAACTTCATCTCTGTATATCAAAAGTGAAAGAATAAAGTAGGCACACATAGAAAAGAATCTTTAGATATACAAAGAATTGAATTTACTCATTCCACGAGCAACATGCCAATTTCGGCTTTTAGCCACCCCAGTTTCTACTCTCACCCGCGCATTTCGTCAGACATCTGACCCAGCGCTACGAAACGCTCGGATCTTCTGCCCTTTCCATTGCAGCTTTCGTGGCGACGATTTCAACACCACGAGCGACGACTCTCGTTTCTTCATATGCCTCCCATCCAGTGTCTTTTTGGAGAAGCGTGGAATTTCGCTCTACCTCCTCTCGCGTGCCCTTCGCCCTTCAACTGTTCCCCTCCCGGCGCTCGGGAGAACTTCACAATCTTCCATGAGCAAGTCGCGAATTCCTCTCCTCTCCACAGCGAGCGAAACGACGGATTCCCCCGAATTGACGCCCACGAGGATGAGAGGGAAAATGAAACGAGCAGAATGTTGCAAAATTGCAGAATGGATGGAATTTTTTATAATGAATACGTCATGTCAGCTTCAAAACGATTACACACAGACGGCTGGAAAGATGTAGTCTAGTGTTCTTGCATATAATGCAAGGGTGCGTTGACTCAATGGAGAAGACTAAAGCGTGAAATAAAGAAATATATGAATTCGATTAGTGCGCGTGCGGGTACGGTTTAACTTAATATTGGACAATATATACGAAATTATTATAAGAATCGAGGAACAACTTTGGACAAATGAATTAGCGAATACGATTGATATTATTGCCATCAATATATTATATAATTTATATATTTAATAGAATAAAATGAAAATCTCTTTTCACATGAAGGAGCTACAAGATGGATAGATCGTGTCATGAACCTGGTCTTGAAAGAAGAATGTCATGCAATTAAGTTTGGGAGCGGTCGTATCAATGTTGATGCATCATCGCTGTCCCCTTTATTTTGTATTTCCTTCAAAGTTAACTCCCGTGTTTATTGGAGGAACCTACATTGTGTTACTTACTGTAGCTGCAGAAAACCATTATATCAAGTTGCCGCTGGAGAAAGTCATATGAGAGGAAGGTAAGTTTTGCTTCACTGACAGAGGAGCTTCAGCATTCAGATAATTCTTCTGATGTTGCTCAGAAACAAAGAGTGCCGGCTGCTAGACTACCTTCAGTGGAGTATGAGGCATCGGAAATCTAGCTGCCAACGTTGGCTACGGAAAGTTACCTGGTCTCATGAAGTCGAAAAAGGTAGGTTTAGCCGTGATTTCTTTCAATTCAGCGTTCTTTCAAATTTTAATGTTAGTTTCTCATAGTTTATGTTTCCTTGTCTACATTGTAAAATTTCATCAGAATCATCCTCTGATTTCAATGAATTTCACTCTACGGAAGGGCTTTCAAATTGGCATTTCCCACCTATTCCACGGCTACTTGTCCTGTTAAATTTAGGGTAATCAATATTTTTGGCTCCATTTTTGAGCCATTGGTCGCAAGGTTGTGACAAATGACAATAAGCATCTTGAAACTCTATTAGAACTTCATGAGTTTCGATGTTTGTTGAAACTTTTTGGTGCAAACTACTATACAAGCAGAAACAAATTAGCTGCAGGTAGCAACTGCTTGTGGGAAACCAAAGTCTAGTTCTGCATTTACTTAGTGGACATTCTCAATTGCACTGAGCTCTGTATGACTAGCATACACATCTGGTCCAATTATCGCTTCCCGCCTTCTCCCGAGCAAGCTGACCCCAATTGTTGTGGCAAGAAGCCTTGCTTCCAAAGCATCTCTTTCATGCAGTTCTTGTGGCGATGCTAATGATGAATTGAAGACCCCTGAAGGAGATAGGATCAATTGAAAGTGAAGGCCGAGTGTCCCAGTTTTGATCTTGGATTTTGAACAATGGTCATTGCTCAATCGACCGTATTAACTACTATAAGAATCTGAATGGTGTGTACAAAAATCTTGTGCCTATCGCATATGAAATTCGTACAGTTGAGCTCTTGTATTTATGGGGAGTGTTTTAGTGCCCAATCCATTTGCAGGTGTCTGATCTGAAACCATTTTAGTTATACAACATAATCAACGTATTTGCAGCGACATTCAACATATTGAGGTACACTATGTTTACATATCGAAATGGAAAGAGGCCACCCGTGTCAATCTGAGATATTAGTTAAATTAAAGACAAGTGAAAGCATGGTGAAGAAGTTCAGTTGAGGAAGCAGAAATAATTCTGTGTGTCTTCTCATGTCTTCAAATATTTATATGGCAGGACAAAGTTGCATCATAGACCGTTCGTTTGTACACAACACTCGTTTGATTCCTATCGAGAGAGATGCTCACTTTAGATATTCGTTAGATAACACATATCTGGCCATTGAAGGTTGCCCAGTTTTAGCTGTGTCTTAGCATGCAGATCATGTAACAGCAGCTCCTTAGTCAAACTGAGGGAAAAGCAGCCTGTGATTTTGATAAATAGCTGCTTAAGCAATTTTATTGGTCCCTTCCAGGTTGCCTGGTCTTAGCTGTGTCTTGTGAATTGTGGCTTGTGAGCCTATCATTACTTAATTACCAGGAGGAAACAGTATCTCAGCTTTCTAAACATTCTTCAATCTTTACCTTCTCTGTTTGGAATAACAGGCAAGAGCGAATTGTAGACTATAGAGCGGCAACCATCTTCCGAAGGAATTCCTTGTAGAAATTATTTAATTTTATCAGGACTTTCTTTTCATTCTGTTTCTTATTGCATTAAATTATTCTGAAAATCTTAAAGCTAGCTTAAGCTACCATAACAAATACAGTATAGGTCATACTTGCGGTGCAAAGAAACCGTGATAATGGGCCTATCCGTTTTCTTTCATCCCCTGTTCTTCTTAGCTCTCGTCCAGGAACTTCGATAACTTGCTGTCCTTTCTTTGACTTCCGCATGCTAAGCAAGGCCTTGAAGAGACGTTTGTTTTTGCATGAATAAAGCTCGATATCAGTTCTCCTATTCCTCTCAGCATGAGTATATATTGAAGTGGATCATCTGGTTCCGATGGGTACTGGATGTTCATGTGGGGGATATAATGGCGATTCAAAAGAGAATCAATCATAAAAGCTCATGTCCTCAAGACATCCGAAGAACAAGAAAAGTAGTTTTATAACTTGTGATCTTTCTTCATCTAATGGACCAATCTTGTTATGTGCAATATGCATATGGTAGTTAAACCAGAAAATGGGTCATACAACGTTAGCATTTGGACATTTTGCCATTTAAGCCACTTGTCAAGTATTATCGCAGATTCTTGCCGACTTCCTCGTCTTTAGCTTTTGGAACTGAGAGAAAGCTATTAAGCATGAGCCAACACCGACATGTTGGTCTTAATAAAACAACAGATAAATCTTGTGAAGGGAAGTGTGCCTGGTAAGATATATCGCATGAGGTCCCTCAGAGTTCTTATCGCTAGTGAGTGCTAGAGACACCTCCAGGGTCTATGAACGTCTCAGACGTCAATAGTCTCTGAAAAACAATAACATTGTTGAAAGTTCTATTTGTTACTTTGTGATAAATAAGTTGATAGCACAAGGGATGGTTGTTCTCCTTGCCATTTTCCATACTTTGGTCAAAGCAAGATTTCTTCTGCTGTTTAGAATCTCTCTTGCTCTAGTAATTAGTTTGTCACAATATGATATAATCTGGCACATTATGGAGTTTATCTGGAGTAATTTCACATTTTGAAAAACTTGATTCTTCTTGATCAGTTGCAATCTATTAGACCCAGCACATGGTAAATCAGAGGGTATGCAAGCCCTTCCCATCCTAAACACTACGAAACAAGGAAAACCTAATTATATTGCATAACTGTCGAATGCAAGAAAATACGAGCTCAACCGCAGATGCTTCCTCAATCTTGTCAGCCAGGAGACAGTTGACCTTATAGGTCATGGAGCCAAGTGATCCACATTGATTATGAAAGCTTTCGTTGCAAAATCTTTTAATGCGTTCACCACTCTACAATATTGTCAAGGCAATTTACCAGATGTGCAACGGGAAGAAATGCTCAACCTGGTACAAGACAATGAAGTGAAAACCTATTTATCTCACATTTGTAGCTACGTACTGAAGAAAACTATAGGTGTATTATGAAGTACCTTCAGCTATTCGGAATGTTCAAGCTCTCTGTTTCATGGAGAGCTCATCATAATTCGAAGCTTCCTGAGGAGTGGAAACTGAAGAAGGCAACTGGAAAATCCATCATCTTCACCTGTTACAATGACAATGCAGCAAACAGATTCAAATTCACACCCTCGTGCATTGACTATCATTATCCATTTCCATTGAAAATATATACAGACCCACTCTTCAATTGCCACTTGGGATGCTCCTGCATTCCAAAAGATAACATATGTAATTGTTCAGGCTCGACAATACAGCTTTTACGTGGATGTATCCTTCCACACAGCATGAAGCCCTTTTTAAAGCACGAGGTTTCCGTACTGGGCACACCTTTCCAAGTTCAAACTCAGCAGAGCCACAGCAAGGGCCAAATGACACATAGACGTGGTAAGTGGAAGTTTAACATCAGTCTGTGATTCCAGAAGAAGATAAACAATCATAATAGTTGAAGAGGACATAGATCAGCAACTCAACAGAAGAGATTTTATGAGACCCTTCAAAGGTCTGAACGGATACTGGAGCGAATATTATCTTTTTGACTTAATTAGTCAAGTGAGAACAGAATTCCAGTTAGAGAAAGCCAAAATCCTCTCATAATATTTACCTCCATGATATATACCGCGAGTTCTTGGTCGCAGGAGAAGAGGAAAATTTGCCAGGCGTCCCCGATTGACAAATAATCCAGCAATTTCATCGCCGTTGTTCAAAGCGAAAGAGTAATGTAACCACACGTAAAATAATCTCCAGAGTATATCTTGCAGCCTTACATTTAGGAGACGGGGATACTGATAACAACAAAAAATACAGGAGACTGGGAGGTGCAAAATGCACTGTTGTATTTCTCGTCATCGTTCATCTATATACAAAGAAATCAATTGCACAAGCCGAAAGCGACACGCCGATTTCAGATAAATGTTACCCCAGTTCCTACTCCATATCCGCATTTCGTCAAACAGCTGACCAGCACTATGGAAATGATCGGATCTCCTCCCCTCTCCTCTCCTCTCCAAGGCAGCAGCTTCCAACGATGACTGGCTTCCAACGCCACGACAAGCGACGACTCTTATTTCTTCAGATGCCTCTGTGAAGAAGAGCAAGATTACAGATGAATGCTATTGAAGAAGATGATTCCTTATTCTCTTCTGTATTATGGTGTATTCACCTCAAAAATACAGAGCACCTTTTCAATGGAGTATTCTCCTCTCTGTTCTCACATAGACGGTTACAATGAATCAATTGTTTGAAGAAGAAGTCGCTCTTTATCTATATACAACAGAAGCTTAATGAAAAAACCGAATGCTAGCTGTCAACGTAAAGACTTTAAACAGAAAAGAACTTATTTCACAAAGGCTAAGCTAACAGAATTAACTGCCTCTCTTTTCCTTCTGGAAATTGTTCACGTGATGTCTTTTCTTCACCGACTTATCTTCACCGTCTTATGTAGATACACAGCTGGCCTTATTTGACAGCATTACTGGTTACACAATTGCGAATTCTACTTCTTCCAAGCTTCTCCAATGACAGCCATAGACTTGTCTTCAGTACAGTCTAACTTCTCTGTTTCAAGCTTCCTCTCTGTTCCGAGCTTCAAAGAATGAATGTTCTTAACAGCCTCCCCCCATCCATCCAGCGTCTTTTGGAGAAGCAACGAATTCGCTCCTCCTCCTCCTCCTCCTCCTCACGGCGCTCGCGAGAATTTTGCAGTCTTCCATAAGCAAAGTTGCTGAGTTCTCTCGACAGCGAGCGAAACAACAGATTCCACCCCCACTGATTTGGAAGTCCTCAGGGATGAGAGAGAGAACGAAACGAATGATGATTTATGATGGAAAGAAGACATGGAAAATAATTTGTCAAGGAATGCCATAATACAATACTCTCTATTTTCACTTACAGATATTTATTTACTCTCATCAATTATATGCAGCATTGCGGTTATTCATCAATTTTTTCATTTTTCACATCTGCTAATTATTCTGGGGGCCCACCGCCCTGACAACTGACAACCCCACAAGCTCACGCGCCCCTCCCTCCTTAATATTGGGTGGGTTTTACCCTCCACGTAGGCGGTGGGTAAAACCACTCAGCGATCGACACGTGGCGCCACGTAGGCGAGGACGTCAAGCGTTTAAAATTTGCGCGCGCCGCTGCTTGGCCCACCACTCTGACGCTCTCTCTCCTCTGCAACATGTCCACTCGTCCTCTCTCTCTTCTCTCTCTCTCTCTTTCCCCGTTCTCCCCATTCTCCGTTCCGTTTTGCGAGAGAACAAAATTGCAGGGCTTCTCTCCGAATGCTCTTCCCCTCCTCTGCTCTCTCTCCTCCGCTGGTTGCCCGCGACGCCTCCTCCGCTGGTTGCCTGCGACGCCGACGCCCTTTCCACCTCCGCCGACGCCTCTGCTCTCTCTCCTCTGCTGGTTGCCCGCGACGCCGACGCCGATGCTCTCTCTCCTCCGCTGGTTGCCCGCGACGCCGACGCCGATGCCCTTTCCACCTCCGCTGATGCCTCTGCTCTCCTCCGCTGGTTGCCCACGATGTCGACGCCGACGCCCTTTCCACCTCCGCCAACGCCGACACCCTTTCCAGTGAACCGCGACGCCGACGCCCCTCCGCCGGTTGCCTCCGTCGCCCCCAACTCCGATGCCGGCCGACGCGGCCTCCGCCTCCGCCCCGAACCCGACTCCGACGCCGACGCCTCAAGCGGGTTGCCTCGTCGCCCCCGACTCCGACGCCGACGCCGACACCGACGCCTCCGCCCCTCCACCTCCGCCTCCGCCTCCGGCGCCGTCGCCGACGCCCTTTCGCCTCCCTCTCGCGACCTCTGCTCCGCTCTCTCCCTCTTTCCTCTGCGGAGCGCCCTTGCTGGCCAACCCGACGCCGACGAACCCCGATCGCGTTTTGGCCTCCCTCTCCGCGAACGAAGGTCGCTCTCTCTCTCTTTCCTCTGCGAATCGCCCCCCTTGCTCCGAACGCGGACGCCGCCCGTGCCAACGCCGTCGCCTCCCGCCGTCACCTTCCCAAGCCCCCCGATAGGCACCCCATTGGCGACTCCGTACGTCCGGAGGTTCGTTTTTCTTTTTCTTTTGGATTCCACTCGGTAGAATTCATGTTAAGGTTTATAGTCGGATAAGGATGGAGCTCATTTGCATTAGGATTCCACTCGGTAGAATTCGGAGGAAGATTCGAAGGAACGGTAGACCTTGTTTTTATTCAATAAGCAAATCTGTTGGTTTTTACGGACAAAGAACTTGCTGCTAGTGGGTTTACTAGAAAAGAGCAAGATGATATGGACAAGGTATAGTGATTCACGATGATTTGCAAATCGTTAACATTGTGTTGTCCAACCGCTTAATTTGGTGTTAGACCTAGTGGTGACCATAATTGATTATTCTGGTTCATGCTTGGATCACTTAGGAGTTTGCCTATTTAGTCTTATTCCTTCCATGGATTTTACTCTTTGTCATTCTTGGCTTCGTCAACTCCTTTTCTCACGATCATCTTCATTCTCTTGCATCGAAAGCCAAAGGCAAAAGAACGCTTCAAGTCTTAACTTTGCACAAATGGACACTTAAGTGCCATAACTTACGAAAGCGTACACTTAAGTGCCAAAATCGGAGTAAAATGGATCACTTGAGTGCCAATCTGGCCAAATCTTTGTCGTGTCAATTTTTAGGCGAAAGCGTGAAAGTGCGAAACGGCGTCGTTTTAATGCCGATGTGGCCAAAAATTTAATAAAAATTAATTTAAAACTAAATTTATTAAAATATTTATAAAATATTTAAAATTTTTAAATTTTTAAATTTTTAAAAATTTCAAAAATTTCAAAAAATAAAAATATTAAAAAAATTTAAAAATTTTAAAAATTTTAAAAATTTTAAAAAATTTAGAAAATTTTGTAAAAATTTTATAAAAATTTATAAAATTCTATAAAAATTTATAAAATTCTATAAAAATTTATAAAATTCTATAAAAATTTATAAAATTCTATAAAAATTTATAAAATATTTAAAAATTAAAAATAAATTAAAAAGAAATTAAAAGTTAAAAAATTCAAAAAATTCAAAAATTTTAGAAAATTTTAAAAAATTTTAAAAATTTTAGAAAATTAATTAATTTTAATTTAAAAATAAATTTATTTAAAAATTTTAAAAATAAAATTTTAAAAATTAAAAACATTTGCAAAATTAAAAAAGTTACAAAAAAATAATTTAAAAAAAAAAGAAAAGGGTGCCGGTTGAGGGCTGAAATTTTTGTAAATTTTTAAAATTTTTGTAAATTTCGTAAGTTTTTTTTAAATTTTTGTAACTTTCTAAAATTGTTTGTAAATTTTTTTGAATTTTTTGTAAATTTTTTTAAATTTTATGTAAATTTTGTAAATTTTATGTAAATTTTGTAAATTTTTATAAATTTTGTAAACTTTTTGTAACTTTCTAAAAATTTTGCAAATTTTTAAAATTTTGTAAATTTTAATTATTTTTTAAAAATTTTTAAATTTTGTCTAAATTTTTAAATTTTGTAAATTTTTGTAATTTTTTTGTAACTTTCTAAATTTTTTTGTAAATTTTTAGTAATTTTTAATTTTTTTGTAAATTTGTAAATTTTTGTAATTTTGTAATTCTTTTTTTTTAATGTTTAAAGTTTCTAAATTTTTTAAAAATGTTTTAAATAAATTTATTTTTAAATAAATTTATTTTAAATTTATTTTAAATTTAATTTAAATAATTTTTATATTATTATAAAATTAAATGATGTCAAAACGACGTCGTTTTGGCCGGGTCGAGCTGACTCGGCTCTGCGTGAGACACATCGAGAAATATTAATATTTTAATGCCACGTATGATTTCCACCAACTTCGCCGGAGATGGCACTTTAGGTGTCCCACTTTTCTTAAAATGTGGACTTAAGTCACGCTTTCGTAAGTTATGGCACTTAAGTATCCTTTGGCCAAAGTTATGACACTCAGGAAGTGCCGCGTCGAAAGCCAAAATAATATCTCGCCAATTGCCTGCATTGTGGCTCCTGGCTTTGCATGTTTGGTCCTTGATTGGAAGTGGAAGTGGAAGTACTTTGGTAGTATTTTAATTGTTGTTTTCTGTTTTCTTGGAAACGTGTGAATGAAAATGAAAATTCTCTAACGGGATGAAAAATGGGAGTATATGCTTGTATTCCATCAAAGCTGTAAAATAGAATTTTTCTTTTTCCTTCCAAAGATCTGTGCTTTTGTTAGAATGAATAAATACTGGATACACCAAAATGTCATTTTCAGCTTTGAACTCTTTTTTCATTCATAACATGCTTTCCATTGTCGAAGATGGAGAAACTGGAACTTTTTTCTAGGTTGCTTAGTGTTGCTGGTTAACCATGTTCTATGTGAGCTCAAGAACGTGTCAAGTGGAATTCAGGGAAAATGAACCTTTTTGTGCCGTTTCTCTACATCAACAATGCTCTCAGTTAATTCTGTCATGCAGCATGGTACTTTGGATAAGAAAAACTCTAGAATGGGTTGTCGGGAGACTGTTCTATGCAAATGATGCTTATATTGCAGACTTGTACAGAAATCTGTAGATTGCATTGTGGGGTGAAATTTTGAAGGAGCTAATTGGAGCCTTCAAAAATGCGAGTTTTTTTATTTATGAGGTGAGAAAGAAGCGGGAAATGCGATATTTTTTGGTGAGAACTGTGATGGGGGGCTATTTTAGTATTCTCTCGGAGCGTTCTCGTCATGCTTTGATGAATTTCTTGGTGGTAGTTTTAGGTGAGTCAGGGAATGGCATCTGTTGCTGCTAGGGTTAGAAATGACACTTCTGATGTTTAAGTTTATAGATACATCTGCAGCAGGTATTGCTTTATCTCTTGTACGTGTGTCTGCGGCAAGTATCTTGGGCCATTTGTAGGCCATCTTGCCTTCAAATGGTGCTGTTTTTCTCAATTTTTTCTGGCTGTTAAGCATCTGCAGATATTGTAGGTCCGCCCTGTGGTGATTTTGTCACAATATAGAAGTGAATAAATAATTGCGTCGGTCAATGCAAGATGATATATTTCATTTGTTGTTGAAGCTTTTTTATATGGACTTCTATGAAGAATTTGCAGTGCATGCTTACAATTAATATGTCTTCAGGCTTGGGTTTGGTAAAAGGAATTGAACTTTTTAGCGCTTTACTTTGGACATTGCTTCTTATCTACCTAGGCAGGTATGACTTAAATTCTCTCAACGGGACTTTGGCTTCTTCTTTTGTAGTTGCAAGTGGCACAAAAGCCACTTTAAGTTGTTTTAACAGGAAAAATGCTTTCGATTGATTTCTCAGCTGACATTTATGTGCATTATGATGTGATTCTTATCTCACTGTCACAACGTGCTTCTACATTCTTTTGCAATTTCTTAAGCTCTCACCTCAAGAGTCTTCACAAGATCCCATCTACCATGTTCTGCTGCAGCATTCTAGCTAGTATGTTTGCACTCCATTTTATTGTATCATGATGCTATGTGCTCACAAGTTCTTGAAAGGCCAAGCAGTGCGTTTGCCATTATAGTTGGCTTAACTGTATCCTGTGAACTTATTAGTGGAAATTAATCTGCATTCTCTGATTTACTTTTGTTACTTGCTAGGTTCATTTAACCAAGTTTAGATATATTTGCAATATTCATCAGGATAGAATGCATGAAGATAATTATTACTCGACACATTGTTCTTTTAAAGAAATCCCTACAGTTCTCATAAAGTTGAGGTATATGTATTATCCTATGTTCAGTTTACGAGCACGCTTAACATGGGTGGTTTAGTATTCTGTCTAATGCTTCCATGATTGTTGAACAAGGAAATCCTAAGACTGTTGCATATGTTTTTACATGAGTCAACCTGTAGATATGTTATGTTTCTGATAGTTTCAACCATACAAGTTTAGGAACCCATCATGGATAAGGTCATAGGTTTGATGAGTAGAGTTTTTTACGAATGCAAGTTGAGATATAACTTCAGTCAGTATATTTACATTTGCTTTTCTGTTGGATACAGAGGAGGTGAAGTCCAAATGTCCGAGGATTACACATGCAGATCTATACCAGGTGAAAAGACTGTGTAAAGGATTGGTTCTTCTGTCTTACATATCACGAGTTGGCTCCCCAAATAGGCGGACAAAATCATTGTTGATATAACAAGCTTAGTTTGAAAAAGACTTACTATTTTTCCCATGTAACTTTGATGTTTTCTGTCCTCCAGCATGCAACATCTTCAAAACTAATATGCATGCACGTAATGAAGCCCTTAATTGGCATAACTCACAAATTCTCTATTTTCAGATGCTTTAGGAGCAAATCTTTATCTATCTTATTTTTAGTTCTCTGGGAATTTAGTTCTCAGTTGCTTATAGGAAATCTCCTCTGTCTAGTTCAACTGGTATTTTTCTTGGTTGTGGCCTGTTAGTTTTGAAATGTATGTCCATCTCATCTGAATATCAATTAGTAAGTTTCCAGAGGAATGATTTGAATGAGATAAGAAGCGCAGTGGAAAAAGAGGTATCGGAGCTAACTGACATTCAAATGTTGTACATCCCATCTAAATGTCAGTAAGTTTTCAGATTAAGAACTGCACAAGCAAAATGGGCACGGTGCCTATTTCGCATGAGTCAGCTGTTGTGAACTCACTACAAAGAATGACTTGAGAGAGAAGTGCTGGGATTTGAACTCTTGATCCGTCATATGAAACAGTGCTAGAATATCCAGCCTAAAAGTTTAAGCTGTGATGTGGACAGAGACAACATGTATATAAGAAAACTGAGCCATTAGGTGAGAGAGACTATGTGTATGAGACTCATTATGACCATGTTTTCAGGGGATGTTTGATTATATTAAAAACAATATTACTACTCATGCTTTCACATGATATTTTACATCTGCAACTCACTGTAGCTGATCGAAAGGAGGCTCAAAGGAAAGGAGGCCTTCAACCACAGCTTGGTTAAGCTTATCGATTTGTGATATTCACGTTTAACAATCCACTGCCTATCCATAACTTACCATAGCTCTAAATCCATAGGAGATCTTTCATGCATTATAATTCTCTTATTGGTGAAATACACGTACATTTTGCTTAAAGGGTATTCGAAATTTTTTCTAAACTTGTCATTGCTGGATGTAGGTCCTCCACATCTAAGGGACATCTTTTACAGGATGGGTCTCTCGGAGAAGGACATAGTGGCCTTATCAGGGGCTCATACACTGGTAATTTCTATTTCTGCTTGGATTTACATTCAAGGTCAGCTGGGGATGCGTAACCACACTTGTTATTTTTTATTCTTGTGTCTAGGGAAGGGCACACCAGGAAAGATCTGGATTTGATGGTCCTTGGACTCAGGAACCCCTTAAGTTTGATAATTCCTATTTTGTGTAAGATTTCATCTTTTCACTGGATGCATTTTCTAAGTTTCGGCTGGAGCATTATAGAGCCAGATACTAATTGATCATTTTTGACACAGCGAGTTGTTGAAAGGGGAAGCATAGGGGCTGCTGAAACTGCCAACTGACAAGGCATTGCTGGAAAATCCTGCATTTCGCCCTTATGTGGAGTTGTATGCGAAGGTAAATAAGCTTTTCGCGTGGTCTGGTGACTCCATCGATAAATCTATAAAATTGAATTGCAGTTACATGGTTTCCTTTTGTAAATTTGTTTTTGATGAAACTACCCCGCCCACACCACTATTTCGTTTCCTTATGCTCATGGTCTATAACCCTTTGATGCTACTGTCCTTGGTTTTGCCGAGAATGAAAAGAGATGGAAAGTGTTTTTCATGGAATTTATGCTGTGTAGGCTTGTGATGCTTAAAAGTAAGCATTCAATATGTTCCATCACTATCTTCTATGTAGAGACCAGGAAATATTCATGATGAGATCGCACATCAAATGTTGGGTAGATACATACATGTGTTGGGATGGATATATTATGTGGTTCCCTGAAACCTCTAGGCTAGAGCATCATCTTTGTGCTACTGGGAACACCTGATTTGATATTTGAATTGGTTGTTGTTCCGCAACTCTCTCATGGTGGTTGGCACGACCTTGAAAAGAGACAAACGGACAATTTGATACCGTGCTTCTTTTCCTCGTTTTCTTTTGCTATATGCTCTTCTTTCCCTAATGTTGTCAAGCATGTGGCAGGATGAGGATGCAATTTTCAGAGATTATGCAATCTCGCATAAGAAGCTCTCTGAACTGGGGTTCATGCCAAGTTCTTCACGCAGCAAGACAGTAGCGAATGGTGCCATATTGGCACAAGGTGCTGTTGGAGTGGCAGTGGCTGCGGCTGTGGTGATCTTGAGCTAGCGCAAGAAAATGAAGCGAATGCTGTTCTCTGATTTCCCTTTGTACCTAGCATATATTTTAGCGCTTAGTGCTGCCCGCCCCATATATCTTCATCCGCAATAATGGTCAAAGCATTGCCGGTGCTTGAATGGAACAAGCCAGCAAACTCTTTGAAAGTCACAGGAAAAATCTATGCCCATTTTCAACACATCTTTTGTTGCGTGATACTACTTTTTCCAGTTGGTTATTAGTTAAACATGCTGCTTTGAGTGAGTTTCAATATGCGTATGACGCCTGGTAGTATGCATTTATGCGATGCTTGCCCAACTTCCAATCCTTCGAGCAAATTTCTCCAACCTAAGAAAATGTTTAGCTGGATCAAGATTTCTTCCCATGTGCAAGAGATGATTATTAAGAATCTGGGACGTGTGATGCACCTTTTCCGTCATTGAACAGCGAACATTTTCAACACTTGGAATCTTTCATTGGTGGATTTGTTCTTCAACGCACGTTAGTGTTTTAACTTTGGTTGAAGAACCACTCTAGCCCTTTCTCCATCTTTTTCGAATTCTCCTCTCAGCTTGTGGATGGCTGTATTGTTTCGTCTGCTTCAACGGGGAATCAAGTCAGAGACGTGGTTTCGACCTCTCGTGAAGAAGTATGGGACGCGCGCACCTCTTAATTGACACAATGACTCTGGTAATTTGGACATCGCTTCTGATTTGAAAACAAATAATTCTGTCGGTGAATTAAGGAGATTAACATGAAAAAAGAATAACGAACTTTCAAATTAAAATGAAAGGCATACACTATCCGGTTCAACACATCTGGGGAAGGAGCGCGCTAGGATTCCTCTAGGTTAAAAGCCAGTCTTCGAGCAAGAGGAGCCTCCTCATTGCACGCTGGGGTCCTAACTTTGGTTGAAGATCCAGTCTCGCCATTTCATCTTTCTCTCCTCTCAGCTTGTAGATGGCTGCATTGTTTCGTCTGCTTAACGGGAAATCAAGTCAGAGGCGAGGTTTCGACCTCTCGTGATGTCGTATGGGACGTGTGCGCCTCTCATTGACACAATGGCTCTGGTAATTTGGACATTGCTTCTGATTTGAAAACTAATTATTCTGCAAGTGAACTGTGGAGATTAACATGAAAAAGGGATAATGAATTGGCAAACCAAAATGAAAAGCACGCACTATCTAGTTCAACACATCTGGGAAAAAGAAGGAGCGCCCTAGTTTGGCTTTAGTCGGAGGTAATTGTTGAATGGGAATAAGAGGGGCTACTGAAACTGCCGACTGACGAGGCATTGTCGGAAGATCCTGCATTTCGCTCATATGTAGAGTTGTATGCCAAGGTAATATAAGGCTTTTCGCGCGGTCTGGAAATGAAATGAAAGCATGCACGCATACACATCGGGGCATGCACCTGCTTATGTACATACGCATGTATACTCAATTACCAGAATAGCACCGTACAACAAACCAGAAACTCTTTTTTTCCGTGTAACTACAGAAACAAGAAACAGTAACAGGAGATACATATCTATGCATCTATTGGCTATAATTTCAAGATGTCAAAATCAGCTCCTTTACTACAAAATGACAGCATGAAGCAAATTCAAGTGCAAGGAAATATAAACCAGATCCTCACTTCTAAACGTTTCAGATTAACAATTGAAGGCAACCCCTTGCTTGCAGCGGCCAATTCCATCAGCTCCAGCTGTTCATCCTCCATAAGCTCCATGGATTCCTTGGCAATTCTGCGAGCAGTGGCCTTCTCCACTGCAGCTTTTCGTCTCTCTGCTTCTTTTTCTCGACGAAGCTCTTCTTTTTGTCTCTTTTTCTCCGCCTTCCAAACAAAAAACCAGAGAAGTTGGTAAAGAAAAAGAAAAGAAGAGATGCTGCTTAACCAATCAAATAAAGCAAAAGAAACTAACTAGTTAAAATGCAATATCAAGCTCAAATACTTACCTTAATAGATTCTTTCTGTAAATACTTCTCCCGTCGCTCTGATTAACGCCTTTGCTCACGTAGCAATCTCTCCTCCTCTCTCTGCTGTTCACGCATCAACCTTTCTTCTTCCTTCCTTCTTTCACGATCAAATCTTTCCATCTCTTTCCTCATTTGTTCCTCAGACTGCAATAGAAAAATACAGGATATCAGTACATGCCAAAGTTTTCTCCACAAAGCTTACATATCCTTAACAGTCAGCACAACTCTTCAAAAAGATTGAAACCTTTGGAAGATGACTGCATCAACGAAATAGCAGCAAATAACAAATTAATTGCACACAATCTCCATATGACAAGTAATGACCAACATATTAGAAGAGGTTCCTCTTTCTATACAAAATTGCATGTGTGGCTTTTCTTTTGATACGGTAACTGACTATTACATAAACATCATTACAGTAACTGACTTTACACATATTCTGCAGCAAAATAGCCACCTATCTATACTTCCAATACACAAAAATCTCCTTTATCTTCCCTAGCGAAATATGCTATAATATGAAGTCTTAAACTCACACCTTCCTCCAGCCCCTACATGCTGCTGAATTCTTCCAAGTGCACTACCGGGAACTTAATTGTTTTTGAATTTTGGAATTGTGAGATGACCTTCCACCTTTGTCCTTGTAAGAATTTCTAGAAGCAATGGTCTTCCCTCCTCTATAAACAGCAGCAATTGCTCGCCGTCTCTGCTTGTTCAGGCGCTTTACCAACTCAGCATCATTCGCATTCTCTTCACTTTCATCCTGCACCAGGTGGAAAAGAAACTCTCATTACTGAAGCTAACAAGAAAGAGCAATAAACAACGATAAGTGATGACTATGGAAAAACTTCTTTAAAAAACTTAAAGTCACTTTTCATTTTCAATAAACTACAGATGACTCACTGATAAACACATGTGAAAAAGCACCAAACACAACAATTAGTAAACACTATACTAGTCCATTATCCCCTCGAAGAAAACAGTTGACAGCAACACAATTACTCAAGCTAAAATCGCATGTATTTCTCAGCAAAAATTTTGAGAAGCAAATTTACGAATAGCTCATTTTTGTAAGTTCAAACAAGACCAAATTCTGAGCTGCTAAATTCAAAAGACCTCAAGCCAGAAACTTACTTGAATTAGCCATTCCATCAGGCGCCATTAAATGGGATTTTAAAGAACATAGAGAGATAAGTTCATTTCACAGATAGCTGGCATCTTTCAAAGCTTATTCATCATCGTTGTCTATGAAATTTGTCACAAGTACAGAGATTAAACACTTGAGTATAGTCAGAGGTTCTCAAACAAGGAACCCAAGCCCAAAACTATCAAAATGGGCCTGAGCATCATAGAACACAACAAAGGTAGATCGAACTTCAAGATATCTGCAAGCCAGAATGTCTTCAATGTGATTCATATTACTCAACCTTCATGCTTATGTCGATAATCAAAAGTGCTGCCACGCACTATCCAAGACTACATAGCTAGTGGGCGAAAGCCAGACCTAATGCCTAAAAAATTTCACCATATATACTTACCTCATTGAAGTATCCCTCACAACAAGGTTTGCTGAGTTGTCCATCACATCTTTGTCTATTTTCTTTGATTTCCTCCTCATTTCCTTCTACAATGTGCCCTGGCTGGTCATACAAATAGCAGGATTAGGATATAATACTGAGTGAGTCAGCACATTAGACTTTAAAATATATTTTAAGGTGGATCTCAGCTGACTGCCAGAAAATTAATACTGCATCCTCCAGTTAACCATCCAGGAAACAAACCAGGAAATTCTCATAAACGAATATATAAAACATGACTTCATCTTATCCGGTGAAAAGTCACTCAAGTGCTCCAATAGTCTTAAAAGATCTGCTCAGTTTTTGAAAATAAAGCACAGTGAACAACATAGCTTCCAGTAAAAAAGGAAATCTCATGCCCTGATGTTATAGGTTTCACAAAGTTTCAGCAATGTTGATTTTCAGGCCTATCACAGCGAATGCTCTGATACTAGTACCTGATCCAGCAGATGCAAAGAGTCAACATCACTCATGATTGTTTCATCCCTTCCAGCACTATCTTCTTCATCATCATAACATATATCCTGGTCCTTTTCTTCTTGACGAACTATATCAAAGGAATCCAATAAGAGAAGGTTAATATCGCATCATGGACAATGCACACTTACAATACTCAATCAATGACACTCTAGGGATGAACTTTCGATTAATGTGTCAACTAGTTGCACAAAATTCTCCAGGGCAACATGTAATTGGTTCCAGAAAATTTGTATATGCTGTTTTCATTTACATTTCAGAATGCGGCAGCTTCAAAAACACGTTTGGAAAGACACTGGAAATTATTTTACAACTTCGACAATGGAAAGCATGTTATGAATGAAAAAAGAGTTCAAAGCTGAAAATGACATTTTGGTGTATCCAGTATTTATTCATTCTAACAAAAGCACAGATCTTTGGAAGGAAAAAGAAAAATTCTATTTTACAGCTTTGATGGAATACAAGCATATACTCCCATTTTTCATCCCGTTAGAGAATTTTCATTTTCATTCACGTTTCCAAGAAAACAGAAAACAAAAATTAAAATACTACCAAAGTACTTCCACTTCCACTTCCAATCAAGGACCAAACATGCAAAGCCAGGAGCCACAATGCAGGCAATTGGCGAGATATTATTTTGGCTTTCAGATGCAAGAGAATGAAGATGATCGTGAGAAAAGGAGCTGACAGAAGCCAAGAATGACAAAGAGTAAAATCCATGGAAGGAATAAGACTAAATAGGCAAACTCCTAAGTGATCCAAGCATGAACCAGAATAATCAATTATGGTCAGCCACTAGGTCTAACACCAAATTAAGCAGTTGGACAACACAATGTTAACGATTTGCAAATCATCGTGAATCACTATACCTTGTCCATATCATCTTGCTCTTTTCTAGTAAACCCACTAGCAGCAAGTTCTTTGTCCAGAAAACCAACAGATTTGCTTATTGAATAAAAACAAGGTCTACTGCTTCCTTCGAATCTTCCTCTGAATTCTACCGACTGGAATCCTAATGCAAATGTGCTCCATCCTTATCCGACTATAAACCTTAACATGAATTCTACTGAGTGGAATCCAAAAGAAAAAGAAAACGAACCTCCAGGACGTACGGGAGTCGCCAATGGGGTGCCTATCGGTGGGGCTTGGGAAGGTGACGGCGGGAGGCGACGGCGTTGGCATCGGCGCGTCCGCGTTCAGGAGCAGGGGGCGATTCGCAGAGGAAAGAGAGAGAGAGCGAGCCTTCGTTCGCGGAGAGGGAGGCCAAAACGCGATCGGGGTTCGTCGGCGTCGGGGTTGGCCGGCAAGGGCGCTCCGCAGAGGAAAGAGGGAGAGAGTGGAGCTTGAGAGGTCGCGAGAGGGAGGCGAAGGGCGCGTCGACGTGGCGTCGGAGGCGGAGGCGGAGGCGGAGGTGGGGGGCGGAGCGTCGGCGTCGGCGTCGGCGTCGAGTCGGGGCGACGGAGGCAACCCGCTGAGGGGCGTCGGCGTCGGAGTCGGGTTCGGGGCGGAGGCGGAGGCTGCGTCGGCGTCGGCATCGGAGTTGGGTGCGACGGAGGCAACCGGCGGAGGGGCGTCGGCGTCGCGGTTCACCTTTGGAAAGGGTGTCGGCGTTGGCGGAGGTGGAAAGGGCGTCGGCGTCGGCATCGTGGGCAACCAGCGGAGGAGAGCGAGAGGCATCGGCCGAGGTGGAAAGGGCGTCGGCGTCGGCGTCGGGGCAACCAGCGGAGGAGAGAGAGAGCGTCGGCGTCGGCGTCGCGGGCAACCGGCAGAGGAGAGAGAGCGAGGCGTCGGCGGAGGTGGAAAGGGCGTCGGCGTCGCAGGCAACCGGCGGAGGCGTCGCGAGCAACCGGCGGAGGAGAGAGAGCAGAGGAGGGGAAGAGCATTCGGGAGAGAAGCCCTGCGATTTTGTTCTCTCGCAAAACGGAACGGAGAACGGGGAGAACGGGGAAAGAGAGAGAGGACGAGTGGACATGTTGCAGAGGAGAGAGAGTGTCAGAGTGGTGGGCCAACGGCGGCGCGCGCAAATTTTAAACGCCCGACGTCCTCGCCTACGTGGCGCCACGTGTCGATCGCTGAGTGGTTTTACCCACCGCCTACGTGGAGGGTAAAACCCACCCAATATTTTCTCGGCTCGCCGGACAGCTGGGGCCAACCTTGGCCACCCACTTCAATATCCCCTCTATCGCATAATGCCGCACTTCTTGAGCTCCTTGAATATTTCGTCCCAACCGTTATATGTAGAGACATGGGAAGGTACCACCCTCAATTTGGGACAATGCTCGATCCCTAATCGAGAAAGATGAGGCACGGCTCCTTCAGCGGCCCTCCACTCCTCCAAATTTAACAAATCATAAAAATGTAAATGCTTGAGTTGAGGAAAGCCTCCTGCAGAGCAAACCATTTCCTTTCCCTCGAAAGCCTCAACTCCCAGCACAAGAAAAATCAAGTGAGGCAATTTCTCCAATATTGGCATCGGATCTTCCTCAAGTTCAGAAAGTACTAAGACCAGCTTCCTCAATTGTTGGGGTAGACTCTTATGTTCTGGTAACTTATCTATATTTCCCATAATGGACAGCTTACAAGAATAGGGATAGTTTGACATTTTATTCAATTCACCTTCAGTCCATAAAAAATGATGATTTTTGATATAAAAAGACGAGGATCGAAGATATTTCAAATTGAATTCAACAAGTTGCTGAAATATCTCTAGCTCGATAGGACCAAAGTTGTCACGGACGGTCAATTTTTGCAGATTAGTAAGCTTGCCTATATCGTTCACGTCACATTCCTTCATACTAAAGTTTCTCAATGTCCGTAGATTCTTTAAAGTTCCCAACCGCAACTTTTTCCGAGCCCCATGAAATTTCTCCTTGACATCAAAGTAGTAAGGAAGACGGAGATACCTCAACCTTCTCATCTTCCACAACACATTTGGCATGGAAACTGTAGTATATACTCTCAAGTCCAAGAATTCCATACATACAAGGTTCCCCATAGATTGTGGCAAGCCATTAAACCTACTACCTGCTAAACTTAAGAATCTTAAATGAACTAGGTCTCCTACTGATCTAGGTAAGCTTCCCGTCGCATTAAGGTTCTCTAGTTTGAGTCGAGAAACTTATAGTCTTTGAAAATAGATTGAAATTGCTTCAACTCCCATTTGTCACCTCCGAAGGACATGAGAGTTCGAAGGTGGACCAGAGTCCTTCTTGATGCTTTTAAGCTCGGAATCACATTTCTATTAAGAGAAAGCCTTCTTATTTTCCAACTTGACTCGACTTTTATTGCCATTGAAGCAGAACAATTCTCCGTCTCATTGTCCTGTTGAATGTTAAGAATGCTTAGAAAACTCTCTTCTAGAGCCTTGGAGATGCATAAGTCTCGCATCAGGTCGTGGAGGTGGAAGCTTTTGATATTTCCACTTAAATTGAATCGTGCTTGAACCATTCCTCTGTTAACCAACTCCATTACATATTGCTTTGCTACATCTTCCACTGAAATTCCTCTCGCTCGTTGTTTGCATTCGGGGACACAAAACCTTCAGCAATCCACATGTAAAGAACTTCCTTTGCAGAGATTTACGCATCCTCAGAAAACTACCCAAATAGAGGAAGCATGGCCTTAGATGCAATGGTAAATTGTCATAACTTAAGGCTAACACTTTTGATACATTACTCTTATCACTAAAATGCAAATTGATGTTTCGTGAACTGTCTCCCAGTCATTGTGTACCAAAAGTCCACCAAGCACAATGACAGCCAAGGGCAATCCCGCACACTTCTTAAGGAGTTTATATGCTAACATCTTCATGTCTTCAGTGATTACTACACAATATCAGGCAACAAATTGCAACTCAAACAATCATATGAAGATGCAATCGTAATAAAAGATTACTTCAAGGACGAATATATGTGTTTAGATATATAAGTAAAGACGCTATAGTTCTTCATAATTTGTGGTTCATTTATGCTTTTGTAAGGGGAGAAATGGGGACCACAACAAAGCTCCTATATATGCCTCCATCTACGCCTGGAAAATCAAGAAGTCCAAATTGTGGCTGGATTAAGTGACTCAAGCAAATGTAAAACAACAATAAACCTACTTGATGAAGAAATATGAAAGCGAGCAGAGGATAACTTGAGCGTGATCTCTCGTAACTTGAATGTGCTACTAATCTCCTACACAAATTATAATGAAATCTTCATGTGCCGCATAATGATTCACGATTTTCCTTATGAATCCCTACTTTTATGGTTAAGTCAACTATTCACAAATGCAAAAAAGGTGGACTTGAGATGAAGCCTATAGAAGAACATAGCTAGGCTTCACATTATTTCATAAATCCTATCACAATTGCTTATTATGTTGGCCTTATAAAAGCCTCTTCGATATTTAACCTCATTAGAGGAAAGGATGAACAAAGTTTTGGATCTTGGTTTAGTGGTATAATTGTTTACTATTAAAAAACAAAAAGGGCATTTGATTCCCCAAATATTGAAATTATGGTGCCTAATACTCGATATTTCGATTATTTGAATTCCATTGTAACTATCTATTTATAAATTGCTTAAGTTTCTGAAAGGACAAACTAAGCAATGAAATACCCGGTTTTTGTCCCTCTGTCTCTGACTGTTTTGCGATATCTTCTACAGCTTTTTGCCCGCAACAATATCTTGACCAACTCGGGTCCATCGAAGAAATTTCAACAACTAATCCTACAATGATAACCAAAGCACCATAAATTAGAATCAAACAGGCAATATAATCCTTTGAAGTCACTATATGTTAGGTTAATAACTTTAGAGAAGTCTTACCTTTTGTTTGAGGGAATACCTTCTTCTTTAGCAGATTCCAGCTCTCCTCTGGTGATAAGCACTGAGGTTCATTGAGAAAACAATGAGGATCGATATGCTGAGCTACTTCTCTATTGCGGGTTGTTATCAATAGCTTGCTTCTCGTGTCGTTGGTCGGGAATGCGTTTCTAAGACCAACCCATGCCTCTTCGGTCCAAATATCGTCAAGAACCACAATACATCTCTTCTGTTTTTTGGGTCATGTATAAAGTTTCAAACAATTCGTCATCTTTCATCTTCGTAACCCTTCTCTTTGATTATGGTTCAACTTAACAAGAATTCCCTCCAAGATATCCCTCACACGGTACTCTTGAGATATGCAAGCCCAAGCAAAACCATCGAAATGCTTCTTCACTTTGTCATGAGCAAAGACTTTCTTAGCAAGAGTGGTTTTACCCAAACCACCCATTCCACAAATGGAAATAATTCTCTGTTGTTCTCCATCCCTCAACAGCTCGTTCACCAACACCTTGATATGATCTTCCCTCCCGACAAAATCTTCCTCCTCGAAATGGGCATAAGTCCGTTCTGGCGTCGAAGCTCTCGCGGTTTCGCATTCGCTCTCATGCAGAGGCTGTATGCCATATTTCTGCATCTTATCACCAATTTCAGAAATTCTGGATTTTAAGCCCTCGATCTCTGTCCCCGCTTCATGAACCTGCACGCACGAGCACTTCGCCATGAAGCAAGCATACGCCTTGATGATGTTTTGTCCCTCCGTCAGCGCCGCTTTGAGGTAGTATCTCTCGATGACGTCCTCAGCATCATAGGCAAAGTCTCGGAGTTGTGCGACACATTCTTCCACAGCTTTTTTGCGCTCTCGTCTTGCATCCACATCCCTCAGCAAGGCTTGGACCTGCCTCAGCGCGCTGTGCAGGTCCGTGACCTTGCCCTCCACTCCCCTCAAGAATTTGACCTCGTCGATGAGCAGGTTTCCTATTTTCTCCACCGCGAACGAAACAACAGACTCGGCCATTGGTATTGCACTGCTCAGACTGTGATCGGTGGAGATTATGATAGAGAATGACTTGAGAATTCACTTCTGATGCGTTAACAAGCTGTGAACATATAGGCCTGCGAGTTGCGAAGAAGAAAAGAAGGAAATTAAGTACTTAGAAAGTTGCATATTGCATTGATAATGCATATTCTACATCCGCCGACGCAAGAAAAGCACCCCAAGAAGAAAAGAATGGAGTAATGGGGAAGTCTACAGGTGTATATTCTCTCCGCAGGTAGAAGAAATGCTTGATAGCAACAGCTCGATGCTGCATAGGTTTTCGATTTTGACTGTCCTCACGGATTGTTCTGTTTTGTGGTTTTGGTCGTTGTGCTCGATAATCACATTCGCAATGTTGTGATTTTCTACCTGTGTTATTGTATAATCCATTCCACTTACGTTTTAAGAAGATGAGAAGACCAAAGTGGAAAAGGATAAACAGCAGACGATCGGCCTAAGCCCATCACAGAAAATTATTAGAGGTTGGTGATGAAATCCTACATAATACAACTCTCTTGATAGCTAGTAAATGCTGGGTACGAAACTTGGCATCTGTGTTTCTCTTTTTCCAGAATTCAAGAAGAATGAAATGAACAAGTATGGCATATTACCAGGAGGTCCGAACTCAAGACATCGAGTATGGCAGGTGAGTTTGGACTTTTGCAGATTCATATATGCCATGCCTGGCCATATATCATTTCCTTTGATGTCATATCCTGGACTGTGAATCATTTCTCAATTTCCTTTGGGTTTACAGTTTCTACTTATCTTTATAATACACATAGAATCTGTTCAAGGACAATAGATGTTCTCTCAACTCTGATGCTTTGTATATCAAATCTCCTCAATCACAGCAGTTTTATGTCCACATTTTTTCATGGCTTCTCTTGAAAATCATTGGGAGCTTCTTAGCATATTTCCAAACTTTCCCTCAGAAACTGGTCTGAATATTCTGCTAGTTATATTCTTAAGTTTGTTATTGTTGTCTCAGCACTACAGTTGACGTGATCTTCCTTTTGATATAGATTGGCATGTCTTGTATACAACGCAGTTAACTCAAAAGTCAAAGAAATATCATGATGGCTTCTTACGTTCTACAAGCAGTGGACCTATTACTAGGCAGGTCAAGCTCTACAGTCTACGTCTCCTACTGATCATTAACCTCGGACAGTACCAGCTTTCTTCTTGCTGAATTATCGTCTCTTCCTTCCTTTATTAGCTGGTTTTCTTCTTCATGGTTTGTGCACTTCTCATCATGCCAGTGAGAAACTTTTATCAGGATAAATATGGCTCAGAGGATTGGAAACCTTTTTAATGGGGGTTTTTCCAGGTTTTTTTGGATGATACGAGCTGGAAACTTTTAGATGGCAGGTTCCCGAACAAAGCTGAAGAAGTGGGCCCTGGGAAGATTATGGAATTTCCCGGTCATGTGGTTGAAGTTGGCAACTGTGAAGTCAACCGTGAATCTTTAAGGGATCTAAATGCATGTGGAAACAGCTTCAGTTCTCTTCACAAATTCATTATGCAAAAGCAGCGGCATAATGTTACTACTGTTAATTCTGCTGCAAAAGGTTACTGGAATAGAGTTCAATTTGATTCTCTCCATGGTGTTATATTAATTGATTTTTTTTTTCCTATTTGGTCTTCCTATGGAGGTAAATTGCCTTACCACATGGCCTAAACTCATAACTGCCTATAGGTTGCCAAAATTTTCTCCCTGATTTTTTATATTCCCATCGATCCCATCATTCAGCTACTCTGCAATTGATGTTATTGGGGGATATTTCATACTTACCAAAATGATATTTCACCACAACGTGATTCAAAGTTTTAAGGACACAAGTTCATGTTCGTTTCTAGAAAATCTTGAACTCTAGATGCCAAGAGTCAATTTGTTTGTTTTTATTTGTAGCTAACACTTTCTTAATTTACCAGATAAAGAGTGATGACAATTGAAAATCATCATCACCATATTATCTCTTCTTTTCTGTTAAGGAGCATGATTCCCTTTACTCCATGTTTGATTGACAATGATTATCTGATTTCGAGTGTGATACACTAAAACATGTTTTCATTATTACTCTTACAATAGTAAAAAAAAAAACGACTAGATGCATCAGAATAGGGTAAAAGGGAGTATATATTAGATGCTGGAAAATCAAGTGTAACAAGTTAGATTTTGCTTAGATGCTGGAAAATCAAGTGCAACGGACAAGGGCGGTTCTCCCCTCACCTTCAGCCACCCAGGCGAGGGCATCTGCTCACCTAGACAAGGGCAACCCTTGCCAGGAGCCAGTGAGGGCAGAGCCTTCGCCAACCTAGGCGTGGGCATCCCTTGCTCAAGGCTAGCGATTGAGGTCCTCGCATGAGGCTGGCAAGTGGCAACCTATGCTAGCCATCAATGAGGCCCGACACTGGCTAGTGGAGAGGAAAATGGGAAACGAAAGATGATAAAAAAGAAAATATGAAAAGAAAAATTAAAAAATTTCAAAAAAAAAAAAAAAAATTAGCTAGATATACTCATTTGAAAAAATGTGAAAATATTTAGATTCAATAGGCAAAATTGAAAAATTTATGGCCGAATTGATAAAAGTACAATAAATTTAGAATTTTTTAACATATATGTGCAGGCCAAAAATCGAGGAAAGTTTCCACTTTTTAATAATAATCATTCTAAAATATAAAAGTTAGCACCACCGCCTTGCTGGAAGCAAGTAAACCAATATCTATGTCATTCAAACAGCCCAAATAAATAAACGGAACAAAGCACAATCCATATTGCCTTCAAGAACGTAAAAATCAAAATCAAAATTTCAAATCAACAGATTACAGTTGCAATAACTACAACAATACTAAAAACACTAAAATGCACAAAAAGTTGAAGAAGTAGAACATATAAAGCAAAATGTAAATATCAGTACGTGACTCACAAGCTTAAGCGCGACTTCCTCGTTTGTTTATATGTCACTACCTGAAAACAATTCATGAAAAACTTCAATCAAAATCAAACTAAAAGCAGAACGTATAAAGCAAAAACCGAGTATTAGATTACGAGAAGTCCACCGAGATAGATCTCTCCGAATGAGGTGCTACTGGCCGAGCTGAAAACAATAACTCAGAACTAAAATTGCTCAATAATAATACTGGGATTGGGTCGATGAGCTCATCATCTTCATCCCCATCATTATTGTCATCTTACCACTCTCCACAGCGAACTATATGTAGACGATGGCATATAGGTAATGGCAAAAGGAGACTGGCTTCGCATGGGCTAACGGCAACAATTCAGCATCATTTATTTGCTCCATGTGCCGTCAGAAGATGAGTTTTATCATGGCGAATAGCTTTACGTGTCGTCAAGAGATTGGTTTCTCATGGGCCAACGGCTTTGTTTGCCGGCAATTCATCGTCATACTTTTGTCTAATGGGTCCTCAGAAGATTGGTTTCACATGGGCTGATGGCAATAATTCAGTGTCAATTATCTGTACTATGTCCAGTCAAGAGATGGGTCATCATGGGGAATAGCTCTATGTGCCGTCACTCTCATGGGCCAATAGCTTTTATGTGCCGTCAATTCATCATCATGGTTTTTGTTTTATCGGTCCTCAAAAGATTGGCTTCACATTGGCTAACACTGATGGCAACATTTTTGCATGTTGTCCACACAAATCAGTTGGACACGTCCATGTTAATTATGTTCAACTCCACCAAGTTAAGGAAAATTGCTATGATGCAACCGCCCGCCTAATTTGGGAACTCCATATATATACACTTCTCGCATCCTGAAGATTAAGCAAAGTTCTACAGCGATTTTGCATCAAGTGAATGATTAAATGTTCTGATACTATTATGAAAGTGTAGTTGGTTTCTCCGCTATCATATTAGAAACTACAATCCAAAAATTTAAAAGTAATTAGGTAGATGGAGGATAATCACATAAATTCATACCCGTTAAAAGCTCCATCAACAAATAATTTTGAATACTTGAACATCTGAGTGCAACATGTTATATATAACTTCATATAATAGATTAATGAGAGGTGATTGCATTTTATTTTATTTTTTGTGACAATCCAGGGGACAAGCGTCAATGCCATATTTCCTAGAAACAGCAGTAGTCGGACATTGCACTTATGAGCAACCGGAAGGAAGTTTTCTTGGCCAGAGTTTCTTTGTTTCTCGACTACGGCATTCCGCAGCAGAGATGCAACATAATGGGCCAACTGCAGTACAATGAGGTAATGCAGCGAGGTGAGTTATTTGAAGTTGTCATTGGGGAAGAATTGGATGGACGTGATTAGTCTTCACGATAGACATGCACAGTACTCCCTCTCATTGCTCGCCACCGACAAGAGATACATCATAAAAGATCACCAAAGATGCGTTGCTTGGGATTACAATCGTGCTAAAAGTTACCACTGCCGACTTACTGGAAGCAAGCAAGCCAACCAATATCTTTGTCATTCAAACAACTCTAAGAAATGCACAGAACAAAAGCACAAGTCCGTATCCCATAAAAGAACGTGAAAGTAAAGCATCAAAATTCTGAATGAATAAGATACCGATGCAATGACCACGACAGTACTAAAAAAGCACAAAAACTCGAAAGAAAAAGGGGACCAATTCAACTGGGAAAATGCCACTCGCGAGCTTAATTTCGACTTCCTTCTTCGTCTGAATATGAGAACCTGAAAAAAAATTCGCAGAAAACTTCAATGGAAATCAAACTAACAGTAGAACAGGTAAAGAAAAAATTAAGCATCAGTTAGTGAGCAGTTAGGACCTAAGCAAGTCCTTAAACTGCTTATGTTCTTGGAGTAAATCTCAATAGTAAAGTGGGATAATGATAATCGCAGGATTCCGGATCACTCTTAATTTGGGTCCCCCGACCTTGATTCTCGTGAAGCCCTCCTCCTAACATACTAGATTGAGTTCAGGAAAATAATAGGTAGCTGGTCTGGTCCTCTCTCTAGACGACTGCTACCAATCTTACGACCGAGCCAGAGCTTATTGACTGAGATGGAATTTGTTTCAGGATCAACCAGAAACAATAATGACGACTGTTCAATAATAATACTGGGATTAGATCAATAAGCTCATCATCTTCATCCTCCTCGTTATCGTCATTTGTCACTCTCTGAAACTAACTCGATGTAAGTAACGGCATATAAGTAATGGCACGTGGACTAATGACAATTATTAAGCCGTAGTCCCATCAAAAGAGATTGCTTTCACATGGGTAAGATCAGTGATTCAGCATCAGATTTTTGCCTTATATACTATCAAAAGAAGATTCGTTTGGCATGGGCTAATGGCAATAATTCAACGTCACATCTATTGTCAAAAGATGGGTTTTTCGTGGCGAATGGCTTTATGTGTTGTCAGAAGATTGCTTTCTCGTGGGCCAATTGCTTTATGTACCGTCAAATCATCATCACACTCTTTTGCTGTGTCCTCAAAAGATGGTTTCACATGGGCTTATTGATAGCGACATTTTTGTTTCTAGTAGTGGGAAAACAAACCATCGCAGACTATTATATCTACCGTAAGATATATTATGGCCCACGGCATCTAATAAAAACACATATAAGCCGGCCAGACTTGTCCACATCCATTAAATTCAACTCCACGGAATATCGAACCCGCTCGTGTTATTCGGAATCTTCGGAAACTCGATATATGCACTTCTCGCATTTTTGAAGATTTAGCAAAGTGCTACAGTAATTTTGCAGCAAGTTGATGGTCATATGTTTTTACTCTAAAAACTAAGTATGGTGGGTGTCGAGATTATAATCCAAAAGTTTAAAAGAAATAAGTTATATATAAAAGGACCGCGTGTATATAATGCCCATGAAAAGCTCCATCATTGAATACTTCAACGTTTCAGCGCAACATGCTACATACAACTTTATACTTATTTTCTATTCATGTAGAGTCCTATCTACAAAAGATTAACGAGAGGTTGTTGCATAGTTTTTTTTTTTACTTTTACGATCCACGCCGCGGCTGTAGAGGACAGATTGCCTAAAAGCCCGTGAAACACTCTGACACAGCTCCCAAACTTGTTAAGTTCAAACATTTAGTTTATATAATTGGCTGACCAAGAGTAATTTGTATGAAATTGGTGACATTAATAAGCAATCTATGAGTTTGTAATGCGAAAAGCTTCTAGCACTCCAACCAAACAAGAAATAAGAGAGTTGTTCAGATGATCGAGATTTTGCATTGAGATTATTAAATTCGAAAGGAAAAGTAATATAATGAAACCCTATTTTCAAGTGGTCAATCAGTGAAAGACTGAGGATTGAGATTTTAGCTTTGTGCATGGAAGTTAAGGAGGGATACGGCATTTATTTTCTCAACGACCTTTAGACCGGAGAGTGTTGGGAACTGTTAATATTTTTTAGATCGTAACAGCATTCGTGGTGGTTGTGGTGACGTTAGCGTCAGACTATGCGACCGTAAATGATGATCCCTCTTGTTGAGGGAGGTGAGACAAGGATTAAGAGGGAAGGGAGATTAGAGTTTCTTTGTGGTCTGTCATCTGGGTAACGGTCACCCGCACCAAAGCACAGATTGATTCCTTAAATTAACCAATTAAAGAGGAAAAATTACCCAAAAATACTTAAATCTATTATAATTATGTCAATTCAATTTCATAATTTTTAACCAATTCAATAATAAAGCTTTTATATTTATATCAATTCAGTCAATTCAACTAATTTTGGCCAGTTGACATTGATGTGAATACCGATTAATATTGACGTAGATAATTTTTAATAATATTTTTATTTTCTTAATTTTTATTAATTCATATTAACTTTTATTTTTCTTTTGCTTTTTTTCTTTTCTTTTCTTTTCCACAAAAGTCGGGGAGGGTCGTGGCCCTTGGCTGGTGTCACCAGCAACTGTGCCTTGCGATCTTGGCTCCCTACAAGTGCATTCGACTTGTCCCTAGTGAATGTCCCCACATAAAAGCAAAACTTGTAAGGCATGCCGCGATCCGTCCTCTTGAGATCTTGCATCCAAGACAATCCTCCCGAGCCTCAACCTAAGCCTGAGCCTTCTTGTCCTTCTTCAACAATGCCTCCGTGTTCTCCGCCATCCTTGCTTCCCCCACTTCGCTGCTCTTCCCTTACGATGCTTCGTAGGCAACCAAAATACGGAGCAATGGTTGACTCAAAGATCGCGACCAAAGAACGAAGCGGAGATGGCGACATAGCAAAAATGCGAACGCCTTGGTGCGGTGGACCCAAAACCGTTGCCATGTGGAAGCGGGTCTCTTCCTGCAACTTGAAAAGATCTCGAGGCGCGGCCGTGGGTCAAAGGCAGCTGTGGCCTTGCCCGTGGCCAATAATTATGGGGAAAAGAAAAGAAAAGAAAAAAAGAAAAAGGAAAAGGAAAGGAAATCGATAATAAAAAAATAATTATTAAAAATTACTTACATCAACATCAGACAGATGCTCTTGGCGTTCATTTTATTGTTTGGATAAATTGAATTAATATAAATACAAAAGATTTGATAAAGAGTATACGATACATTTGCATGTAAAATCAATTTCAATATTTGAAAGTTTTTGGTGGAAAAATTTCTCATCTATTACCCAATTAGTATAATGAAAATGAAAATCATTTTGTTAGTAGGCATGGTTATTTTAGCGTCGTTGAAAGCACTCTTTAATAAGATTTAAAGGCTCTCAAAAGTAGAAAAGGAGGGAGGCTCCCTCGCTCCCTCTCACTACTTCCATTGCATGTTTAGAGAAAGATTCCATAAGATTATGATGTGATCTCACATCTGCCGGATTCAATAATTGACATCGACAGTGGGTGAGAAAAGTTTGGCAGATAAATTACAATTTCTAGGGAAACACTTCTGCCTAGACAATTGTAAGAAAAGGGGTAAAGAAAGACCAGTGCACATGGTAGTTTAGTCAATAAACAGAAATTGTCAGAAATGACGAGCAATCGCAGGCTTATGGCAGGGATTCTATGAAGAATGGTGAGAAACGAGATTCACGTTTCGACCACCAATGCTTTGTCTCTTTTCTTTTCTTTTTGTCTTTTTTGGTTCCCCTTTGAAGGACAAATGCACGAAAAATTGTAACGAAAGAACGAAGCACGGGAGCTGAAGAAATTATGAGAAGGAATCTGAGGAGGTGCCTAACCGTTGTTGCTCGTCCCCTTGATTAATATGTATTGAAAAAGCCAATTGGTGTTTTCTTAACCACGGTTTTTTTCATTTTTCTCGTTGAGTACATATTTTACGTCTCATTATTCATCTAAATGCAAGAATTGGACTATACAAACCCAAAGTAACATGCCGCTTCTATTTCATGCACTGGAAGACAGTTTCAACTCATACGAGCATTTTGTCAAACGCCCACCACAATTTGCAAAATGCTCGGATCTTTCCCTCTTCTTTAGTTTAGCTTTGACTTCGATGATGACATTTGCAACGCCACGAGGAATGACTCGGGCTTCGTCTAGCCTCTCATCAGCATCTTTCGAGAAGCATGGGATTTGCGTCCCCTCCTTTCGCGTGCCCTTCCCCTGTGCCCTCGCGAAACCCGCAAGAGTTTCGCATGTTCTACGAGCAAGTCACGAGATCTCTCTACAATGAGTGAAATAACAGATTCTGCAATTGAAGCCAACAACGATGAGAGGGAAAAAGAAACCAAAAAATGGGTAAATCCAGAATGGATAAATTATGATAATGTGTTGCATCCAATGGCTGAACACAATCTAATTTTCAGTTCATTGTTGAAAAGAGAAAAGATAGGCATCGGGTGTAAATATGATATAATCAATTTTATAGATTTCAACCAAAAAAAAAAAAATCAATTTTAGAGATGATCATTGAGTGAGCTGAGCCTGAGGTAGCGGTCTAATTTGTTCCTCGAGTTTGAGACCCACATTTAAAATATGTGACTTTCAACTAGTAGAAATTCTAATCGGGTTGCTGACTGGGTTGCAAAAGCCCGGTGTTTTGATTTTCTTCCTATCAACTGGGCGACTAGTCCCCCTTCTGCTCTTCTGGATTTACTTTGTAATGATGCTCATGCTGTATTAGCTTCGCCTATTATCTAATATCATCGGCTTTGGTTCTCGTCAAAAAAAAAAAAAAAAAACCAACTGGATCATCAATTCCAATGTTGACAATTCAAGTAACAATAGGCATACCTTTGTAGGCCCAAATTCTTCGAAGCGATGGTGATTTCCTTTTTGGAGTTTTCTTTTTTGAAGTTCGATCATCAATTCTTCAATCAAGAGCTTCCCTTCATTCATATCCAACTTTCTTGACCGGTCGAGCGCCTCACCCATGCTAAATATCTTTTCTTGTATAATTCCACTCCTATTGCCTCATATACATGCTAAAAATAATGGATCAAATAGGGTACAATGCTGGTGTAAATTATTTTTTAAACATGCGATAGTAAAATGGAAAGTCAATGAAATGAAGTCATTTATTAATATTGAAAGTAGTATACGTATCCATGCTTGATCTCGGCTTGTGTAATTATTTTTCACACTGTCGTGTATAAGACAAAAGTCAGAAACAATTAATGAATTGTGGTGTTTAGAACTTTAAATATCAAAATCATCTTATTGCGCCATGGAATTTTGCACGAAAAAATTATCGAGCAAAATTCAATTTCCGTTAGGAGAAGACTCAGATCTAATGGCAAGGATTAGTTTGTTGCCTCCCGATCCACGATGCATCTCTCGGACATCCAATGGCAGAGACGAGGTACAACTTTTTAACCATTTGAAGAGTCATGGCAATTTTCTCTCTAAATGTGGCTATCAAGGCATAAGATTTTGTGTTTTGAGAAAAATTAAGGATGCGTTTGGTTCGATATTTGAAAAAAAAAAAATCTTTGGAGAAATGCGGACTTTAAAACGGAGGATTTCCATAAAAAAACAAAAGCAGTTTTTAATCAACACTTCTTCCTCCGTACACAAATCCAGCGCTCATTTTGGAACATGAAACTTTCCCAGTTTTTTCCCTCTTCTTCGACTATTATTTGCGCAAATTAAGCTCTCCTTTTTCGATTTGCTTGGAGGATATCACAAATCAAACCAGATAACTTCTGGGTCGTGATTCCTTAACATTTATGAAGGCATTATATCTCAATTTTGCTACATGATGAGGCACAAAATTTATTTTGTATGCGTCTGGTGTGTGGCGCAAGGTAAATGGATAAGGAACACTTTCCATACAAATTATTCACTATAAAATTGACCAACGAAGACTGTGGATGTCACCGAGTGTGCATAGAGCCGATTCCACTATAACAACATGTTAAACTTGATTTTATCTAGGTCTACTCATGGGGTCAGACTGATTATGAGGGACGAATGCATTTTTCGAGTTGTCTATCTCCATGTGAGAACACTAATTTTGATATCTGCTTCTTCCAGGTAGCTAATATAAGGAAATTATCCTACTGATCAAATACAAAATCATATTCAACATTGATATGAGTATCAACTTCATCGTCGAGATTAATTCCATCACAATGACAAAATAAAGTTATAGACATTAAAAAGTATATCAAGTTTCTCGAAATGGCCAAAAGGGGTGAGATGCCATCAGCCCAAAACAACTATTCTTTGAAAGGTGCAAACACCGGTGCAAACCAACGCAAAGGCAGGTCCTAAACAATATATGACCGAAGGTCTGATTGATAAGCCACAGGGAAGGAATTTCCTATGAAGGTACAGATTCCTTGGCCTTCTTAAAAAATACAAACCCACTGTTACATTCCATTCATTTCATGAAAAATAACTTATTGAAGAATGTTTTTCGAATTTTCCAACATTTATTTCATAGAAAAATAAGTTAATTAAGAAAAATATTTCACTATTAAAAAAACACTTTCAAAAGTGAGAAAATATTTTCCAGTTTTCAAAATAAAAAATATTTTCCATAATTTCTTTCATTTCACTTTTTTTCACCAAACTAATTTTCATTATTATTTTATATTATTATTATTTTTCTTTTTTAATAACCAAATTTTTAATTTCTTTTCCTTTCTTCTTCTTACTTGTGGTATTGGCCAGTCACCGGCCATGATGGTGGTCGGAACGTCATATTTTCTACAAAATGAATGGAGTCTAAAAGTCTAATCTTGATATTTGAAAGTTTTGGGTGGAAGAATTTCTCATATATTGCACAAATAGTATAATGAAAATGAAAATTTTTCTTGATTAGGTATGATTAATTAGTGTCCTTAAAGCACTTTTTAATAAGATTCTGATAAATTTATAAAAAGCCTTCAAAGTAGCATAGCATAGGATCAGAAGATAGCATTGGGAGGGAGGCTCGCTCTCACTTCTTTCAATCAATCCTTTCAATCACTTCTTTCATTCACATGTGTAGGGAAGGATTACCCATAAAATTAAGATGTGACCTTTCATCTGCCAAATTCAACCATCGGCACGTAGATAAACAACAACTCCTGCAGGAAACACTTTTGTCCACACAATTGTAACAAAAGAAATTGTAAAGAGAGACCAATGCACGTGGTAGGGTAGGGAAGGATTACCCATAAAATTAAGATGTGACCTTTCATCTGCCAAATTCAACCATCGGCCCCGAAAGAGACGGAGAAAAAATTTAGTAGATAAACAACAACTCCTACAGGAAACACTTATGTCCACACAACTGTGACAAAAGAAACTGTAAAGAGAGACCAATGCACGTGGTAGGGTAGGGAAGGATTACCCATAAAATTAAGATGTGACCTTCCATCTGCCAAATTCAACCATCGGCACCGAAAGAGATGGAGAAAAAATTTAGTAGATAAACAACAACTCCTACAGGAAACACTTTGTCCACACAACTGTGACAAAAGAAACTGTAAAGAGAGATCAATGCATGTGGTAGGGTAGGGAAGGATTACCCATAAAATTAAGATGTGACCTTTCATCTGCCAAATTCAACCATCGGCACCGAAAGAGATGGAGAAAAAAATTAGTAGATAAACAACAACTCCTAGAGGAAACACTTATGTCCACACAATCGTGACAAAAGAAACTGTAAAGAAAGACCAATGCACGTGGTAGGGTAGGGAAGGATTACCCATAAAATTAAGATGTGACCTTTCATCTGCCAAATTCAACCATCGGCACCGAAAGAGACGGAGAAAAATTTAGTAGATAAACAACTCCTACAGGAAACACTTTTGTCCACACAACTGTAACAAAAGAAACTGTAAAGAAAACAATGCACGTGGTAAGGTAGTCAATAAATTGTCAAAAAAGAAAAAAGAGAAGAAATGAGCATTCGGAGCTAAAAGTTTGTTACAGGGACGCAGTAAAGAATGGTGAGAAACGACAGAGGTTGCTTCTTGCTTCATGCTTCATGCTTCCCGTTTCTACCACCAATGCTTTGTCTCTTCTCATTTTGTGCTTGTTGGGTCCCTTTGATAAAGATAATGATAGAGGCTCTCAAAACTAGGAAAGGAGAGGAGGCTCTCTCTCTCCCACTCACGCCAAGGTTTTCCATAAGATAATGATGTGACGTCTCACATGCAAGATTCAACAATCGGCACCGAAAGAGGCGGCGAAAAAGTTAGGTTGATAAGTGACAACTTCTACAGGAAACACTTTTGCCCAGACAACCGTAAGAAGAGGAGATGTAAAGAAAGCCAATGCACATGGCAGGGTAGTCAATAAACAGAAATTGTCATTAAAAAAAAAAAAGGGCGTGAGCAGTCGGAACTAAAAATTCATCACAGGAATTCTACATAGAATGGCAAAACACGAGAGAGGTTGTTCTTTCTTCATGCTTCACGTTCCGACCACCAATGCTTTGTCTCTTATTTTTTTGTCTTTGTTGGGTCCCTTTGATGGACAACCGCACGAAAAATTGTAAAGAAAGAACGAAGCACAGGAGCTGCAGAAATTATGAGAAGAAATCTGAGGAGGTGCTCGTCCTTTTGACTAATATGTATTGAAAAAGCCAATTGGTATTTATTTAATCACAGTTTTCTGTTTTTCTCGTTGAGTTTGATAGTTTATGTTTCGTTGTTCATCTACATGCAAGAATTTTACTATATAAACCAAAAGCAACACGCGGCTTCTATTTCATGGGCTTGAAAAATGATGTGCAACAACTTGTGCTGATTTTACAAGAGTTGCTTCCTAATGGCAAACTACCTCTAATCAAAGATGAGGGATGATTCAACTTTCCGAAGATAGATCGAACAATTTCAATAGCTCCCTGTGTGCTGATATATTTTTATTATCAATTACCTCTAAATTCTCAAAAGCTTTGTAAAAATTCATAGCTATAGCTACTCTTTCTTGATGGTTTTTTTTCCTCATTGAGGGAAAGAAAATAGGTACGAATTTCTTAATTATATGAAATCGAATCTTTTGTTGTGTTGCATGATTATGGACCCCACCTATCAAGACTTAGTTGGCCCGTAATGCGATGATAATGCCGATATGGTAATAATTAGCGCTGTGCGAGATAGAGCTTTCGGTTACTCGAAGGCATATGCTTCGAGCATATTCTGAAAATGCGATAAGGTTACTTCTTGGTACGCCACAGTGACGTACTGCTGTCCCTGGTTTGCGCTATCAGTCTCTCTCTCTCTGGTCCCTTTCTGTTCTTTCATTTGGTCCTTTTTCTCTGATCGAGAAACGATCCGGACGGATATGCTTCGATTGGAGTTGATGGATCGAGTTGAAAAGATCTTAAAATCTTTCAATTAATTCAGGCGGATCTCGATTCTTTACAATCTAATCAAACTTTTGAATTATTTGCTCATCGGAGATTTGATTTGATCGAACTTTTTTGGACGGTTGAGGACTCATGCATTTTTACCTGCCCATATTCTCTTGGGCCGTGGGATGGCAAATGAACCAAAAGCCCATTATTTACGTGTTCGAATCGATCTCCCTAAAGCCTTAAATGAAGGGCCTAGTTCTGCTATTGCTCATCGACTTTAGGGCCGCAACCTGCTTTGCTTCCTTAAGTGCACACAGTCCCATTTCGTTGACTAGATATTCAACTCGCGTGGGCATTTTGTCAAACACCTGGCCAGCATTTGAAAATATGCTCGGCTCTTCGCTCTCCGTTGGTTTAGCATTGACTTTGACGATGGCATTGACATCTGCAATGCCACGAGGAATGTCTCGCATCAGCGTTCCAGAAACAAAAAAATATTTCTGACCAAAAATAAAATAGTTATCTTGCGCCCTCAATGACTTGAAGGCATATGCTTCAAGCACGTGCTGTAATGGGACAAGGCACTCTTGATCCCCAACAGTGATGTACTGTTGTCCCTGGCTTGCGTTGTCTGTCTCTCTCTGGTCCGTTTCTATTCTTTCATTTGGCACTTTTTCTCTGATTAAGAAATGATGCAGAAGGATATGCTTCGATTGGAGTTGATGGATCGAGTTGAAAAGATCTTAAAATATTTCAATTAATAATCTAATTAAAGTTGTGAATTATTTGCTCGGCGGAGATTTGATTTGATCGAACTTTTTTTGAAGAAAAGGGTTGAGGACTAATGCATTTTTACGTGCACATATTCTCTCGGGCCGTGGGATGGCAAATGAACAAAAAGCCCATTATTTACATGTTCGAATCTGCTTCCCTAAAGCTTTAAATGAAGGGCCCAGTTCTGCTATTGCTTGTCGACTTTAGGGTCGCAACCTGCTTTGCTTCCATAAGTGCATACAGTCCCATCCCATTTCGTTGTGTAGAATTCAACTCACATGGGCATTTTGTCGAACACCTGGCTAGCATTTGAAAAATATGCTCGGATCTTCCCTCTTCTTTGGTTTAGCATTGACTTTGACGATGACATCTGTAACGCCATGAGGAATGACTCACTTCATCTAGTCTCGCATCAGCGTCTTTCGAGAAGCACTTGATTTGCGCCACCCCCTCTGGCGTGCCCTTCACTACTCCCCTCGCCAAATTGGCAAGAGTTTCGCATCTCCTAAGAGCAAGTTGCGAGATTCCTCCACAGCGAGTGGAATAACAGATTCCGCCATCGAAGCTCACAAGGATGAGAGGGAAAATGAAACAAACAAAATGAGTAAATTGACAGTGTTCTATGATAATGCAACTTTCACAAGACTTTGATGTCTTGTTAGAGTTATTGGCGCAAAAGGAAGGTGGACATGCATTAAAAGTTCACTTGGCCAATGGGCTCCATATTTAAATGGGAAGGTGATATCAAAGTGTTTCACCGGTTTTGATTCCTATGAAAAAAATTTCACCAAACGTTGTGTTTTGATTTTATATAGAAGATTGTGTTGAGCTTGGACAGAGAATGTCAAATGTGAAGGGAATTTATTCTCAACTTGTATGTAGAATCCTTGACAATCAATGCTAACCACTGCTGAGCACAAATTACATCAAGATCCAATTAATGATGTAATCTGAACATTAGTAACTGGATAGTCTAAACTTTGAATTCAAACTATGCCGTAATTCAATTGACGACATAATTTTCTTAGGTGTAAAGTTGGAATCTAATCAACAACAAAACTCCTAGATAGATAACACAATGCCGGAATTTAATCAATGACATTGGGCTTGTGGAACAATACCGAAATTTAATCGAGATACTGGACTGAATAGAAATACACATCGAAATTTAATCAACGGTGGAAATCTTAAAAAGCTATAGCTAAAGTGCAATAAAGTAAAAGTAAAGTAAAGATAATTGTTGTGTTGTTCGGAGAGCCTTTTTCACTAGAAGGGCTGCGGTTTTTTTAAAGTGGATTGATATTCCTCAGTCGGTTGCTCTTCCTTAGGCACTACCTTCGCATTCTCCACATTTTTTATTTCTTTTTGACAGCCTTATCCTTTAATAACTATTTTCAGACCCGTTGATGATGCTCGTGCAGCTTGTTCATCAAGCAAATAACTGCTCCTTATTTCTATGCACATTTCTCGCAGCAATTATTCTTGTTCGAGTTCCATTTGATGTAATGTGTTGAATAGAATCCCTTGAAGTAAAGTATGTGTTTATGAAAATTCCCAATGTCTCTTTAAACACCTTTTCTTCTCCAACCTGGTATGATTCTCTGAAAAATGCACCTCGGCTAGTTAGAAAGGTTACTATTTTGGCACCCTTGAGTGTCTTTATGTTCTGAACTAAATCTTTGCGCAGTTTGCCACTAAAAGGCTGTCCCTAAAAAGCTTAAACAAGGTTCGCCCACTGTGGGAAGACATACCTACGGTAACTAACTCATTTTTTTTCTTGATTTTAAGCATATATCCCCTTAAATGATCTGATGCACTATCCCTATAACTTGACATGTGGCAATCAGTTACCTGGGCATTGACTTTAGGATTGGCTTTCAGAATTCCATCGAGGCTTAGCTTAAATAGCTTCCACAAAAGCTGTTTTCCTTTAATTTCATGAATCAAAACGGGGCATTTCACCTAATATTTCTTTGTAACCAGCATGTGATTCCGGGAGTAAATTTGGGTATCAACACAAAGTTGGTCCCTAAATTCTCAATCAATGTTCAATTTGATCTCTAGAATTTAATTTTGATTGAATTGGTCTTTGTTCTCTTGAATTTAAGGTGCAAGAGCTAGATTAGAGCCAATCTTTTTTTTTTCCCCTCCGGGAAATACTAGTCTAATTTGTTAAAAGTTTGATACTACAAAAAACTCCAAACTAGTATACCTGTGACGGATTTATCCAAAATTATTTTTTGATTACGAAAAACTCTAAACTGGTATACCCATGATAAATTTACTCAAAAATAATTTTTTTATTACTCTAAACTGGTAGAACTGTCCGACCAAACCCAAAAATCTATACTATTTTATTCTTTCAAAGACCATGGGCTTTTATAAAAAAATAATGGCATCATCACTAATACCCCACAAAGTATAGGAATCAAAAATCACAAATTAGTACATTTATGACAAATTTACTATTGATTAGTTTTCGTTATTTTATTTTTAAATTATTAAATTAGATGATACGTGACAGTTAACAAGTGTGCAAATTTAGATTACCCTCAATTTGCCATAGATTTATGAGTTTTGTGATTTTTCGTGGTATTAATTCAATTTAATAGATGGTCTATTTATCATAAGTATATTAGTTTGGCATTTTTTGGTATTTGGATAAATTTGTCACAAATGTACCAGTTTAAAATTTTTTCTAATTAAAAAATTAGTTTATAGTAAATTTGTTACTAGTATATCAATTTGAGAATTTTCATGATCAAACAATTAATTCAGAATATATTTATATCTTATATATATATATATATATATATATATATATATATATATATATATATTATCTAATATTAAGTTAAACCGGACGTACGCGCACTAATCGAATTCGTGTATTTCTTTATTTCACGCTCTAGTCTTCTCTATTGAGTCAACGCGCCCTTGCATTACACGCAAGAACGCTAGGCTACTTCTTTCCAGCCATCTGTGTGCAATTGTTTCGAAGCTGACATGACGTATTCATTATAAAAAATTCCATCCATTCTGCAATTTTGCCCATTCTGTTCGTTTCGTTTTCCCTATCATCCTCTTGGACTTTAATTCGGGAGGAATCCGTCGTTTCGCTCCCTGTGGAGAGGAGAGGAACTCGCGACTTGCTCATGGAAGATTGCGAAGTTCTCCCAAGCGCCGGGAGGGGACAGGCTGAAGGGCGAAGGGCACGCGGGAGGAGGTGGAGCGAATTCCATGCTTCTCCAAAAAGACGCTGGATGGGAGGCATATGAAAAAACGAGTCATCGCTCGTGGTGTTGTAATCGTCGCCACGAAAGCTGCAATGGAAAGGGCAGAAGATCCGAGCGTTTCGCAGCGCTGGTCAGATGTTTGACGAAATGCGCGGGCGAGAGTAGAAACTGGGGCGGCTAAAAGCCGAAATCGGCGTGTTGCTTGCCGAATGAGTGATTCGTTTCTTTGTATATCTAAATATTCTTCTTTGTGTGCCTACCTTATTCTTTCCTATTGGATACACAGAGATGAAGTTGCTGGATGTAGCGAGAAAAGCAAATGATTATTTGTCGATAGGTGACGCATGGCAAATGTTTTTTTTTTTTTTTTTTTTTTGGTAAAGACGCATGGCAAATGTTGCTGTTCTCCTGCGACGAGAAATTTTTTAGCTTTCTCTACCTGGAATCCTGTTGTAAATTAACTAGTTAACTCCAAAGGATAATATATTCTCCAGCACCACTACAGACCTACGGAGAGTCTCATAAAACCTCTTCTAAGGGGTTGCTAATTTATGTCCGTTTCAATGGTTAGGATAGTTTATCCTGTCCTGGTACACCGGACAGACATAAAACTGACACTTACCACATCTACGTGTCGTCTGGCCTGCAAGGTGGGCTCTGTACGGAAACCTCGTGCTTGAAGAAGTGCCGACGTAGATAGCAAACAGTAGATTCATGGTGTGTTGAAGAATTCATCCATGTCAAAAGTTTTGCGGAGCCTGAACATTTCTTTATTTGTTGGAATGCAGGAACATCCCTAGTGGGTTTGTATATTTCCAGAAGGCGAAGGAACATCCTGAGTGGCTCCCGAGTGCCGAGCTTGAACATCTCTATATCTATCAATACTTGTTTCTCACTTTTATTTTGTACACTGATGATAGGAAAAGAAATCATAAACAAGCCCAGTTCTAGTGCTGACATGTATATTGTATTTAATTTTAATAAATGAATGCATTCCATTGAGATTCCCTTTTATCGTCGCTTGTTTGAAAAGTATTTTATACCAGCATGGTACCTTATTTAATCCTTTATTTTCAGCATATTTGAGAAAAGACATTTGGCATGAGTAAGATGTTCAATGAGTTAGGAGAGTTGGATGTGACAGAAGAGAAACTCTTGTGTAAAGAATTGATGATCGAAGTTCAAGAAAAGAATGCTTGAGAAAAGGAAATCACCATCGCATTGAAGAATTTGGCCTGCTATACTCGTTAAAAATTGAATTGTTAACAATGGAATTGAGGATCCACTTAGCTGAAAGTTGCATCTATATTGTCGGTCCCAAACTCGGGCAACAAGTTAGACCGCTAGCTGAAGCTTAGTTTACACATCAATCATCTCTAAAATTGATTGCATCATATTTATAGGAGCCTGTCATTTTTTTTTTCAAGGATGAACTGGAACTTAGATTCTCTCTTTTCGGCAGTGGGTGCAATAATTTCGAAGCTCACGTATACATTATCATAATTTATCCTTTTGCAATTTTTCCATTTTGTTGGTTTCATTTTCCCCTATCATCTGTGTGGATTATTTATGTGTATTTCTGGGGAAAAAATATCTTTGACCCCAATTGAAGTGAGAATTATTTCAACTCTGCACAATTCAAACCTGTAACTGATTGATGAGGTTTAACATGGAGCATATGAAGGAGTGTGCATGATTGATAAAGTGACGAATGGTTCTCTTATATACATATGACAAATTCCCAAGTTGATATACATGTGACATATTTACTTTTAACTAATTATTTGGTCACAAAAAAAAAACCTCAAACTGGTATCAATGACAAATAAAGAATCTAGGAACAACTTTTGACAAATGAATTAAAGAATACAATTGATATTGTCATTAATATTTTATATAATTTAGATATTTAACAAGTAAAACGAAAATATTTTTTCACGTAAATGAGCTACAAAGTGGATGGATTGTTTCATGAACCTGGTCTTGAAAGAAAAATGTCGTTAAACTAAGCTTGGGAGCGGTCGCATTGATGTCGATGCATTGCTGTCCCCCTTTATTTTGCATTTCCTTCAAAGTTAACACCCATGTTTATTGGAGGAACCTATGTTGTATTACTTACTCCAGCTTGCAAATGAGCTCTTGTAATCCAATCGATGCAGCCTATCAAATATTATCTGTCCTACGAAAACCATTAGATCAAGTTGCTGCTGCAGAGAAGTCATACGAGAGGAAGGCAGGTTTTGCTTCACTAATAGAGGAGCTTCAGCATTCGGATAATTCTTATGATGTTGCTGAAAGACACAGCGCCAGCTGCTAAACTAGCTTCAGTGGAGCATGCGACACTGGAAATCTAACTGATAACTTTGGCAATGAAACGTTACCTAGTCCCATGAAGTCTAAAAAGGTTGGCTTAGCCATGATTTCTTTCAATTCAGCATTCTTTTAAATTTTAATGTTAGCTTTCTCATAGTTTATGTTTCCTTAGCTACATTGTAAAATTTCATCAGATTTCACTCTACGGGGGGCTTTGAAATTGGCAACTCCCACCCATTCCACAACTACTGTACTGTTAAATTTACGGTAATCAATTCTTTCAGCTCCTTTTTTTACCATTGGGGGCAACGTTGTGACTATAAGCATCTTGAAACTCCACTAGAACTTCATGAGTCTTGATGTTTGTTGAAATTCTTTGGTGCAGACTACGATACAAGCAGAAACAAATTAGCTGCAGGTAGCAACTGCTGGTAGGAAACCAAAATCTAGTTATGTATTCACCTAGTGGACATTCTCAATTGCACTGAATTCTGTATGACTAGCATATACATCTGGTCCAGTTATCGCTTCCAGCCTTCTCACGAGCAAGCTGACCCCAAATGTTGCGGCAACAAGCCTTGCATCTAAAGCATCTCTTTCACGCATTCTTGGGGTGATGCTGATGATGAATTGAAGACCCCTGAAGGAGATAGGGATCAATTGAAAGTGACAGCCGAGTGTCCCAGTTTTGATCTTGGATTTTGAACAATGGTCATTGCTTAATTGACTATATTGCTACTATCGAGAATCTGAATGGAGTGCTCAAAAATCTCGTGCCTATCGCATTTGAAATTTGTACAATCGAGCTCTTGTTTTTATGGGGACTGTTTTAGTGCCAAGTTCATTTGTAGGTGTCTGGTCTGAAACACTTCATATTTATACAACATAATCAATGTATTTGCAGCGCTATTCAACATATTGAGGTACACTATACTTACATATCGAAATGGAAAGAGGCCACGCACGTTAATCTGAGATATTAGTTAAAATTAAGACAAGTGAACGCATGGTGAAGAAGTTCGGCTGAGGAAGTAGAAATAATACTGTGTATGTTTCATGTCTTCAAATATCTATATGGCAGGTCAAAGTTGCATCTTAGACCGTTCATTTGTAGACAATGCTCATTCAATTCCTATCGAGAAAGATGCTCGGTTTAGATGCTGCATTAGATAACACATACCAGGCCCTTGAAAGTTGCCCAGTTTTACCTGTGTCTTAGCATGCGGATCATGTAGCAGCAGCTTCTTAGTGATCAAACTGAACTGTGATAAATAGTTGCTTAAGCCATTTTATTGGTTCCTTCCAAGGGCTGCCCAGTTTTAGTTGTGTTTTCTGACCTGTGAGCCTATCATTATATAATTACCAAGAGGAAACAGTATCTCAGCTTCCGAAACATTCTTTATTATATACCTTTCCTATCTGTAATAACAGGCAAGAGTGAACAATAAACTATAGAGCGGCAACAATCTTCCAAAGGAATTCCTTGTTGAAACTGTGTGATTTTATCAGGACTTTCTTTTTGTTTGGTTTCTTATTGCATTAAATTATTCTCAAAATCTTAAGCTAGCTTAAGCTACCATAACAAATACAGCATAGGTCATACCTGTGGTGCAAAGAAACTGTGATATGGGTTTCTCCGCTTTCTTTTATCCCCTGTTCTACTTAGTTCTCATCCAAGAACATGTATAGCTTGCTGTCCTTTCTAGCCTTCCGCATGCTAAGCAAGGCCTTGAAGAGACAATTGTTTTTGCATGAATATCGCTCGATATCAGTCCCTATTCCTCTCAACATGAGTATAAATTAAAGTGGATCCTCAGGGTTCCAACGGGTACTGGATGTTCATGTGGGGATATAATGGCAATTCAGAAGAGAATCAGTCATAAAAGATCACGTCCTCAAGATGTCCGAAGAACAAGAAAAGTAGTTCTGTAACTCATGAATTTTCTTCCTCTGATAGACCAATCTTGCTACGTGCAATATCCTATGGTATTTAAACCAGAAAATGGGTCATACAATTTTAGCCTATGGACATTTTGCTAATTGTCATGTAGTATCACAGATTCTTAGCTTCTGAAACTGAGAGAAAGTTACTAAGCATGAGCCAACACCAAATTTTGTGTCCTAATAAACCAACGGATAAATCTTGTGAAGGGAGGTGTGCCTGGTAAGGTATATCGCAGGTGGTGCTTCTGAGTTCTTATCGCTAGTGAGTGCTGAGAAAGGACTCCATCCTCTACGAACATTTCACACATCCGTAGTCTGTAAAACACAAGGACAAGGTTGAAAGTTCTAATCATATGCTTTCTCACTCCATCCAGCAATTTCATCGCTGTTGTTCAAAGGGCAAGAGTAACGTAAGCACACATAAAAGAATCTTTAAGTGTTTCTTGCAGCCTTACATGTAGGAGACTGGGAGTTGCAAAATGCACTGTTGTATTTGCCGTCATTATTTATCTATGTACAAAGAAATAAATTGCACAAACCGAAAGCACCATGCGATTTCAGATTTATGTACCCCAGTTTCTACTCCACGACTGCATTTCGTCAAACATCTGACAAGCACTATGGAAATGATCGAATCTTCTCTCCTCTCCAATGCAGCAGCTTCCACGATGACGTCTTCCAACACCACAAGCGACGGCTCTCATTTCTTCAGATGCCTCTCCCATCAAGCGTCGTTTGGAGAAGCGATGAACGGCGCTCGCAAGAACTTTGCAGTCTTCCATGAGCAAAGTCGGGAGTTATTGCGAGAGCGTGCGAAACAATAGATTCCCCCTAACTGATTGAAGTCTTCAAGGATGTGAGGGAAAACGAAACGAACAATGTTTTTATGATAAAAAGAAGACATGGAAAATCTATCAAGGAATGCCGTACTGGTCTATTTTCACTTATAATATATTAGATTAGATATTTGCTCTCTTCAATTTTATAAAGCATTGCGGTTACTCATCAATTTTCCATTTCCCATATCTGCTATTATTTTGGGGGGCCCACCTCTAGACAACGCACAAGCTCCCGCCCCTCTCTGTCTCCCTTTTTCTCGCCGGACAGCTGAGGCCACCCCTGGCCACCACGTCAATTTCTCTCTCATAAGCAGGCCTAAACTCCTCGTATATTTTGTCCAAACCATCATGTGAAGACATGTGATACTTCTTTAGGTACTGTCTTCAAGTTGGGACATCGCTGATCCCAAATCGAGAAAGAAGAGGCATGGCTTCTTCAACAACTCCCCACTCCTCCAAATGAAGCAGAGCATAAATAATTAAATGCTTGTGTTGAGGAAAGCCTCCTATAGAGCAAACTATTTCCTTTCCTAAGAAAGCAAAAATCCCTAGCATGAGAACAATCAAGGGATCCAATTTCTCCCATATTGGCGTTGGATCTTCTTCGAGTTCAAACCATAGTAAGACTCACTTACTCAATTGTTGGGATAGACTATTATGTTTCGATAACTTCTCTATTTGCCCGCCTGTGGACAGCTTATAGGAATTACAACAGTTTGACATTTTACTCAATTCACCTTTAGTCTATGGTTGATCAAAGATTGTGAAATAAAAAACGAGGATCAAATATGCTTCAAATTGAATTTAGCAAGTCGCACACATATCTCCAACTCGATAGGATCATTCCAATCGGATTTAGTTAGTTTTTGTAGATTGGTCAGATTGCCTAAATCGTTCACATCACATTTCTTCGGACTAAAGTTTCTCAATGTCTGTAAATTCTTTAAAGTGCCTAACCGCAGCTTCTTCCACTGCAGACAGCCATAACGAGAGACTACAGAGAGCATCAACAAAACAAGCAAAAGCAGACGACATTCCACATCACTCTCTCGAGAATCTTTCAAGCACGAAAGGAGGGACAAAATTGAGAGAAATTCACATCCAGATGCTGCAAAAAAATCAAAGCTTTGATAACGCGAGAATCTTTCAAGCACGAAAGGAGGGACAATATTGAGAGAAATTCACATCCAGATGCTGCAAAAAAATCAAAGCTTTGATAACGGGAGACGGATTGAAGGGCTGTAGAACCGTCGTGTGCGAAACAAATAAGAACGGAATCGGGGACGAGAAGAGCGACGGTGCAGTAGCAATGATCTCAATTCGGAGCTCAATTGGATTGATCGGGACGATCTACGATCATCTCAATTCGGAGCAAGAATTTCTCTTACTGGAGAAACCATTTGTTGATCAGATACAAGGAAGGAAATCCCACATTTTTATTTTAAATTTTGATTGAATTTCCTTTCTTGAAGGCCTTATATGTAAATTGCGGGGTCAGTGCTCCGTAATTCGCTTAGTAAGGTGCAGAGCCAGTTCTTTCTTTTTCCCTTAAAAAAGAATTAAATGAATTCTTTAGTTGCATGTACATATTTTTATATCACTGGTTCAGTCAGTCCTTACCAATTCAAAAAATCAATTACAAATTGGGCTAAAATTTTCCTTCAAGAAAAAAAAGAAATTATAGAGTTGACTGCATTAATTATTGGAGTTGTCTAAGCCGAGCACATTGCACATACTTTCAGCTCATGATGCAACTACACACTTTAACTTATTTTCCGAGTTCTTTGAGTTCTCTTCAAACTGACCAAGCTCCTGCAGCTGGACATAATCATCTATTGGTTTTTATTCATTCAAGATCATCTTAACGTGGGCTTTGAGTCGTGCATGCAAACAAAACTGGAAAGTTCCTTATTGAGGGCCAAGTGCTGCAGCTCGTTAAATTAGATCTTTGCTGGGACACTAATCTCGAGTGCTGAACTAATAGTTTGGTGTTTGGTGCTTGAGGTACTGGTTGGAGATAATACAGTTGGCCAGGGCTCCCAAATCCCGCAAACTGATTTTTTCCCTTAAGCCAGCTCTGGCTGACATAGCTTGTCAAAACGCCACTAAATATAATCTACTCTAAGTGTAGTGAAGAAATCTTAGCAAAGACACAAACTTAGTTCAATCTCTTTCAATGCTCATTTAGATATTGTTCTGGGAAAGTGGTGCCTGAAATGCTTGCCGTTAGCATGAGATTGTGGCTCCATCAGCAACCCCACTAGTGGTCCTGAAACCAAACATATCCTATGCACTAACAATCAAGCGTATGCAGAAGCCCGCAGCTTCAACCCACTGAACTCAAAGTTAATTGAGCTGGACACAAGCAACCCTAGTTGGCCTATGCAATTGATATCAGCAACTGTGCATAGATTCAATTCTACTATAACTACGGGTTAAACCTAATTGTATCTTGGTCTACTCATAGGGTTTGATTAAGAGCGACATGTGCGTTCTCCAAGTTGTCCATCTCCATGTGACAACACTGATTTCGATATCTGCTTCTTCCAAGCAGGCAAGACAAGGATAATATCCTATGACCAAATACAAAATGGTGTTCAAAGAAATGACATGGATATGAGTACTAACTTGATCACTGAGATAAATTCCCATCATAATGATCAATTAAAGTTACAGACATTAAAAAGAATATCAAGTCTCTCAAAATGGGCAAAAGGTAAGATGCCATTAGCACAAAATAACCAATCTTTGAAGTGTGCAAATACTAGTGCATACCACCGTGCACGGTAGAAGGTCCCAAACAATTTGCTCTAACTCTCTTGCGTAACTCAAAGTCTGATTGATAAGCTGCAGGGATGGAATTTCCTTCAAAGGTGCAGATTCCTTCGCCTTCTGGAAATATACAAACCCACCCTTAATCTCCCACTTGGGATGTTCCTGCATTCCAATGGAGATAGAAATGTTCAGGCTCCACATTGCCGCTTTTTACATGGATATGAATCTACTGTTTACTACCTACATCAGCACTTTTACAAGCACGAGGTTTTAGTACTGAACCCACCTGCCAAGTTTGACCCCAGCAGAGTGACAACAAGGGCCAAATGACAAGTAGATGTGACAAGTGTAAGTTTTATATCTGTCTTTGATCCCAGAATGGGATAAATTATCATAATCATTGACAAGGATATAAACTAGCAACTCCATAGAAGAGGTTTTATGAGACCCTCCGAAGGTCTGAACTGATGCAGGAGAGTATATTATCCTACTGACTTAATTAGTCAATTAGAATAGAATTCCAGGTAGAGAATTCCAGCTAAAGTCCTCTCATTAATTTTGCCTCGACATATTCCGCAAGTTCTTGGTCAGGAAAGCATAGCAACATTTGCCGTGCATCACTAATTGACAAATAGTCATATGCTTTCTCGCTACATCTAGCAATTTCATCTGTTGTACAAAGGGAAAGAATAGAGTAGGCACACATAAAAGGATATTTAAGTATGACAATCTCACTATTTGACTAAAACCTTGAAATCTGGATGGGTCACACTTCATGCTTCTATTTGTATATTGCGATGGTTGATAGCAATTAGTACAGGCCATGTACTCTTGTATTTTAATATAAAAGCAACAAAAAGCCACACAAGTATATGACTCAATCATCCCATCAAAAATGCTACACATTCCCAAAAATACCATCTGTTGCAAATATAGGAAGAGACGCATATCTAATTCTATTGATTACTGATCCAATAGTATCCAGTTGAAGCTAACTTCAAATCTTTTGACCGATTTAACATCTTAACAACAAAGGCACAGTAATTACCTGACTGTCTCAGCCAGAAGGTCCATAAAATAAACATAAGTCTCATGACGCACCGTCTGCCTAGCACTCAAAACATGATTATAGGCCCCTTCCATGAAAGATTGCTCCAACTCAACAGCATGCTTGGTATAGAACTCAGCTATTCCATTCTGCACAAGGAGTCTCAACAGGTTGAGACCTAAAATTGGGTACTCTTGAGGAGATGGTGGAATACGGCCACTGCTCAACCAGAAGAATTCTCAAGTAAGTTTATATAAAAATAATGAGTGCAAAATGGTCAATAAAGCAATAAGGATGGGAACTCTTTCTGATAATCTAGCAATTCAGGTCTAATGCCTTATAGCATCTGCAATTGCACATGCCCATGTGTATGAACAAACAATTTCAAGCAACGCCAGGACAAAAGTTACCCTGCATTTGTATAATAAGGCTTCAGTTGAAAAAAATCTCACTCAAAGGCATCTTGATCTTCCATCTTCACACTTATAATAACAGCACGCTCATTAAGTACTGAAGAGTTCTTTAGGAAGTCAGGTGATGTGAGGCTTCCACATTCAACTCAGCAACTGAATGACATTTAATCTTTCTCACCATAAACCAACTCTAACTTTTGTCATGCATCTTCCATATAAGTCTCAAGCATTCGCCATGGTCCACCATGCATGCAAATCCAATGAAAGTGCGGTTTTGCAAAAGATCCTGTGAACCCAATGAAAAGTGAGGTGGCAAAGTCTTTGCACTTGTCAGCTTTTATTAGTATCGTCATCTTGAAGATCAAGTAAGACTAACTTATGAAGATGGAAACAAAACTTGCATTGTGGAGCAGAAGGGCCTACTGAGAAGAAACAAGAAAAGCCAACGAAAATTTGAAAAAGAAAAGAAAAGAAAAGAAGGAATAAACAAGACAATAAGTATTAAGAAATTGGAAACATTTGGGTGATTGGGAATTCCTCAAATGTTCAGTATTACATCATCATAAGATATGATGAGATCCATCAATGATGGTCACATCCTAACAGCAAGGGGTTAATTCATCATAATGCCATGATTCAGAAGAGGCGGACCATTGTTGCATACCCACCCAATAAATTCTTCCTCTTGCTCTTTCCCTATCCATCAGAAGTATCAATTAAGCAAACTAATGATGACTTTCATTTTTCTTTCGCAGCAGGAGGAACATCATTTATCAGAGAGAGGCAACAGCATTTAGCAATGATTTTGCCATGCAAAGGCTACATCGTGTATCACTCAAGATTCTATGAAATTGCAAATTACAGATTCATTGACTCTGCTCAGTCTTGAGAGTGTTATGCAGCAAATGTAGAAACGAAAATCATATGTTCACAGAGCTCAATCCGGAGTCTAGGGAAAAAGTAAGAGGAAAAGAAATTTCTTATATGATTGTGCTATGCCATCTCTTCGGAATACCATCAATCAGGAGCAAGCACAAGCCCACAGTGGTGGCTACTTCAACCTACTGAACTAAAAATTGAACTGGACACAAGCAACCCTAGTTGGCCTTCCTATGTCAATGCTTTGCAACTCTTTGACCAACAGAGACAATTGATGTCACCAAGTGTGCATATATTCCATTCTACTATAACAGATTAAACATAATTGTATCTAGGCCTATTCATAGGGTTAGATTGATTAAGAACGACATATACATTCTCCAAGTTGTCCATCTCCGTGTGACTAGACTAATTTTGGTTTCTGGTTCTTCCAAGCAGGTAAGCCAAGGAAAATATACTACTGATCAAATGCAAAATTGTATTCAACAACGAAATGGAAACGATTACTAAGAATAAGTATCAAATTTCTCAAAAAGAGCAAGAGGGATGAGATGCCATCAGCATAAAATAACCAATCTTCAAAGTGTGCAAATACCAGAGCAAACCACCGCGCATTGTCGCAGGTCCTAAACAATCCGCTCCAACTCTCTTGTGTAACCTAATGTCTGATTGATAAGCTGCAGGGAAGGAATTTCCTTCAAAGATGCAGATTCCTTGGCCTTCTGAAAATATATGAACCCACTCTTAATCTGCCACTGGAGATGCTCCTGCATTCCAACAGGTAACGTATGTAATTGTTCAGTCTCCACAATACAGCTTTTATGTGGATAAATTCTTCCACACATACTCCGAAGCACTTTTTCAAGCACAAGGTTTCCATACCAAGCACGCCTTGCCAAGTTTGATTTCAGCAGAGTGATAGCAATGGCCAAATGACACATAGATGTTGTAAGCGTAAGTTTTAACATCAGTCCTTGATTCCAGAAGAAGACAAACAATCATAATAATTGAAGAGGACATAGGACATAGATTCGAAGATCTGAACTAATACGGGAGCAAATATTATCTTTTTGACTAAATTAGTCAATTAAGAACAGAATTCCAGGTAGAGAAAGCCAAAATCGTCTCATAATATTTACCTCCTTATATATGCTGCAAGTTCTTGGTCACAGGAGAAGAACAACATTTGCCGTGCGTCACCAAATTGACAAATAATCATATGCTTTCTCGCTACATCCAACAATTTCATCACCGGCGTTCAAAGGGAAAGACTAATGTGAGCACACATGAAATAATCTTTAAATTATATCTTGCAGCCTTCACATTTAGGAGACAGGGACGCTGATAAAAAAAAAATATAGGAGATTGGGAGATGCAAAATGCACCGTTGTATTTCTCACCATCGTTTATCTATATACAAAGAAATCAATTGCACAAGCCGAAAGCAACACACCGATTTCAGATTAATGTACCCCAGTTCCTACTCCACATACGTATTTCGTCAAACATCTGACCAGCACTATGGAAATGATCGAATCTCCTCTCCTCTCCTCCTCTGCAATGCATCAGCTTCCACGATGACGTCTTCCTATGCCACGACAAGCGACAACTCTTATTTCTTCAGAAGCGACAAATTCGCTCCTCCTCCTCCTCCTCCTCCTCCTCGCGGCGCTCGCGAGAACTTTGCTGTCTTCCATGAGCAAAGTCGCTGGGTTCTCTCGGCAGCCCCCACCCCCACCGATTCGGAAGTCCTCAGGGATGAGAGGGAAAACGAAACGAATGACGATTTATGATTGGAAAGACGACATCTCGATCAAAAAAAAAAAAAAAGACGACATGGACATAAAAACTAAGGCTGCGTTTGGTTGTATTTTCTTTTTTTTGTTTTTAAACACTTTTTTCGTTTTTTTGTTCTTTTGTTAGCGAACAAAAAAGAAACAGAAACAAGAAACACAAAATTTGTGTTTCTTTGTTTCAAACACTTTGTAAACACTTATTTTTTTTTTTTTTTTATTTTCTTTTCTTGTTTTTTTCTTTTGGCGGTCGCGGCCTCGGCCATGGTCGACGAGGGGGCGGCCTCGGCCATGGCCGGCGATCGCCGACGAGGGCGGCGGCCTCGCCCAACCACGGCGAGGCTCGCCAGGCCCCGAGCCGAGCCTCGCCCGGCGGGCGAGCCTCGGCCTCCGAGCCACCGCTAGGTCGGCCAGTGGTGGCTCGGCGAGGCCGAGGCTCGCCGGCCCCGGGCGAGGTCGGCCTCGCCGGATCTGGGCGAGCTCGAGCTCGCCCGGCCATGGCGAGGCCGACCTCGCGCGGCCCTGGCGACCTCGATCTCGCCCAGATCCCGTGGCCGAGGCTCGCCCGGCCGGCGAGCCTCGGCCTCGCCGGCAGTGGTCTTGCGAGGCCGCGCCGCCCGCCGATTCAGGCGAGCTCGGCCTCGCCGTGGCCGGTCGCCAAGGCGAGCGCGGCCGGCCAAAAAAAAAAAAAAAAAATGAAAAAGAAAAAAAGAAAAAAAAAGGAAAAAAAGAAAAATAAAAAAAATAAAAAGAAATAAAAAAATTATCTAAATTTACCAAACATGTTTCGTTTATTTTTTATTCTAGAACAAGTTTACTAAACGCGTTGTTTTGTTCAAAAATTGTTCCTAACGTAAACACTTTTTTCTATTTCTCGTTCCTTGGAACAATTTTTAAAACGAAACGCAAACAAACGCACCTAATTAGTCAAGGAATGCCATAATACAGTAATACTCTCTATTTTCACTCATAATATACGAGATTAGATATTTATTCTGGAGGGCCCACCCCCCTAACAGCCTACAAGCTCACGCGCCCCTCCCTCCCTCCTCTCTCGCCGGACAGCTGGGGCCACCCTTGGCCACCCCACATCATTATTCCTATCTTGCAGCGTTTAACTTATTGAGCTCCTTCCATATATCGTCCGTACCGTCATATGTAAAGACATGTGAAGGTACCACCCTCATTTGGGACAACTGGAGATCCCTAATCGAGAAAGATGAGGCACGGCTCCTTCAGCAGCCCTCCACTCTTCCAAATCATATAATTCACCAAAAAGTAAATGCTTGAGTTGAGGAAAGCCTCCTGCAGAGCAAACCATTGCCTTTCCCGTGAAAGTGCGGTACAACATGAGAAAAACCAAGTGAGGCAATTTCTCCAATATTGGCACCGGATCTTTTTCGAGTAGAGAATATAGTAAGACCAGCTTCCTCAATTGCTGGGGTAAACTCTTATGTTCTGGCAACTTCTCTATTTTTCCAAAAATAAATAGCTTACAAGAATAGGGATAGTTTGACATTTTACTTAATTCACCTTCAGTCCATAAATGATCATACCGTCCAAGATAAAAAGACGAGATTCGAAGGTGTTTCAAATTGAATTCAGCAAGTTGCAGAAATATCTCCAGCTCGATAGGATGATACCTATCAAAGACAGTCAATTTTTGCAGATTGGTAAGCTTGCGTACATCTTGCACCTCACATTTATTTGAACTAAAGTTTCTTATTGTCCGTAGGTTCTTTAAAGTGCTCAACTGCAGCTTCTTCCGGCCCCAATGGAATCTCTCATCGACGTCAAATTGGTAAGGAAGACGGAGATGCCTCAACCTTCTCATCTTCCTCAACACATTTGGCATGGAAACCGTAGTATGTACACCCAAGTCCAAGAATTCCATACATACAAGGTTCCCCATAGATTGCGGCAAGCTGTTAAACCGACCACCTGCTAAACTTAAGAATCTTAAATGAACTAGGTCTCCCACTGGTTTAGGTAAGCTTCTCGTCACATGAAGGTTCTCTAGTTTCAGAACTCTGAGAAACGTACAGTGGTTGAAAATAAGTTGAAATTGCTTCCTCTCCCATATGACACCTGCGAAGGACATGAGAGTTCGAAGGTGGACCAGAGTGCTTCCTGATGCTTCCAAGCTTGAAATCATATTTTTATTAAGAGAAAGCCTTCGTATTTTGCAACTTGACTCGACTTTTATTGCCATTGAAGCAGAACAATTCTCCGTCTCATTGTCCTGTTGAATGTTAAGAATGCTTAGAAAACTCTCTTCTAGAGCCTTGGAGATGCATAAGTCTCGCATCAAGTCGTGGAGGTGGAAGCTTTTGATCTTTCCACTTAAATTGAATCGTACTTGAACCATTCCCCTGTTAACCAACTCTATTAAATATTGCTCTGCTACCTCTTCCACTGATTTTTTTCTCTCTTTGTCATATGCATCCCCCGACACAAAGCCTTCAGCAATCCACATGTAAAGAACTTCCGTCGCAAGGATTTCTGCATTCTTAGGAAAGCTAGCCAAATAGAGGAAGCATGGCTTTAGATGCCATGGTAAGTTGTGATAGCTTAAGGCTAACACTTTTGATACATCAAATTTATCCCTAAAATGCAAATTTATCTTTTCATGAATCGTGTTCCAATTGTTGACAGCGAGCAGTCCACCAAGCACAATGATAGCCAAGGGCAATCCTACACACTTCTTAAGGAGTTCATGTGCTAACTTCTTCATGTCTTCAGTGATTTCTACACAATATCAAGCAACCAATTGCAACTCAACAATCATAGGAAGATGCAATTGTAATAAGAAGATTACTTCAAGGATGAATATGTGCTTTTAGAAGTATAAGTGAGATGCTATAATTCTTTATAATTTGTTATTCATTTATGCTTTTGTAAGGGGAAAATAGGGACCATAACAAAGCTCCTATATATGCCTCCATCTATGCCTGGAAGATCAAGAAGTCTAAATTAACAAAATGGAATGTATCGTCTCTATTATCCGTGGCTTGAATTACTTGACTCATGCAAATATAAAGCAACAATAAACCTACCTGACGAAGAAATATGAAAGCAACACAAGGACAACTCGAGTGTGATCTCCCATCACTCAAATGCACAACTAATCTCTCGCACAAATTCTAATGAAATCTTTGTTTCCTTTTATGGTTAAGCCAACTATTCACAAATGCAAAAATGGTGGACTTGAGATGAAGCCTATGGAAGAAGTAACATAGCCAGGCTTCGCATTATTTCATGAATCCGATCAAAATTGCTTATTATGTTGGCCTTATAAAAGCCTCTTTGATTTTTAACCTCATTAGAGGAAAGAAGGAACACAGTTTTGGATCTTGGTTTAGTGGTATAATTGTTAGCTATTAAGAAACAAAAAGGGCATATGATTCCCCAAATATTGAAATTATGGTGCCTAATAGTCGATATTTCAATCATTTGAATCCATTGTAACTATCTATTCATAAAGGCTTAAGTTTCCGAAAGGACAAATTGAGCAACGAGGTACCTGGTATTTGTCCCTCTATCTCTGATTGTTTTGTGATATCTTCTATAGCTTGGCCTGCAATAGTATCTTGACCAACTCTGGGTCCATGAGAAGAAATTTCAACAACTAATCCTGCAATAATAATCGAAGCACCATAAATCAGAATCAAACAGGCAATATAATATCTAGATGTTGGGATAATAACATTAGAGAATTCCCACCTTTTGTTTCAGGAAACGCCCTCTTCTTTAATAGATCCCAGCTCTCTCGGTCCGATAAGCATTGAAGTTCATGGATCCCTTGAGGATTGATATACTTAGCTACATCTCTATTCCGGGTCGTTATCAATAGCTTGCTTTTTGTGTTCTCAACCCGGAATGCAACCCGAAGACTATCCCATGCCTCTTTGGTCCAAATATCATCAAGAACCACGATACAACTCTTTTCTTTCAGGGTCTCGTGTACTTTTTCAAACAATTCCCGACTTATCATCTTCTTAATATTCTCATTTTGATCAGGGATCAATTTAATGAGAATTCCCACCAAAATATCTTTCACGTCGTATTCTTGAGATACGCAAGCCCAAGCGAAACTAGTGAAATTTTTCTTCACTTCATCCTGAGCAAGGACTTTCCTAGCGAGTGAGGTTTTACCCACACCACCCATTCCCCATATAGAAATAACTCTATACTGTTTTCCATCCTTCAACAGCTTTTCCACCAACTCTTCGATACTATCTTCCCTCCCAACAAAATCCTCCTCGAAATGGGAATAAGTACGTTTCCACGTCAAATATCTCCCCCTTTCGTGGTCGCCCTCATTCGCAGGTTGTGTGCCAAAAGCCAGCATGCTCGTTCTAAGATTGGAGATGCTGGATTTTAAGTCCTCAATCTCTGTCCCCACCACATGAACCTGCCCGCACGTGCACTTCGCCACGAGCCAAGCACACGCTCTGGTGATGTATTGTCCCTCCTTCGGCGTGGCTCTGAGGATGTATCTCTCGATGAGGTCCTCGGCATCATAGGCGAAGTCTCGGAGTTGCGCGACCAATTCGCCAACAGCTTCGCTGTGCTCTCGTCTCGCATCCGCATCCCTCAGCAAGCCCTGGACCAGCTCCTTTTGTAGGTCCTCGACCTTGTCCTCCACGCCCCTCAAGAATTTGGCCTCGTCGACGGGCAGCTTTCCTATTGTCTGCCCCACGGATGAAACAACAGACTCGGCCATTGGTATTGCACTACTTAGACTACGATCGGTGGAGATTATGACAGAGAATGACTTTGAGAATTCGCTTCTGATGCGTTAACGAGCTCTGAACATATAGGCCTGTGAGTTGCGTAGAAGAGAGAAAAGGAATAAGTACTTAGAAAGTTGCTTGCTGCATTGACTATACCCAATCTATATCCGCCGATACAAGTAAATCGCCCGAAGAAGAAAAGAATGAGGTAACGGGGAAGTTTACAGGCATATATTCACGCCGCAGGTATAAGAAATGCTTTGTCCCTATAGTCACAGACGCAAGAGAATCAACCCCAACTGAATGTGATTAAATTTCTCGGAAAGGGTTATGATGATGCTTTCTTGTTTGAAGGACGAATCGTGAATCTGCTTGACCAGCATTCCCGAATACGATGCTTTCTTGTTGAAGCGGTATCTCGCAGCAATTACTTGCAGCTCTCGAAATCCCTAGAAGATCTTCTTCTTCTTCATCCTCCCCAAATGCAGAAACCGCCGCCATGGATGAGGCTCCCACGAAATGGAACAGTTACCTTCACGAAGCACCTCAAGCAGAAAGCGCAAGGTCTACCGCGACGGCTTCCTCTCTCTCCACTCCTCCACGGCCAAGGTGCGTTCCCTCTCACTCTCTCACTACTGATCTCCTCTGCCGTTCATGTCCTGTTCAACTCGATCGGCAAATTTAGTTACCTTCGGTTGATTCGGTTTGATTGACTTGTCTTTGTCAAAACTGCAGTGCCAATCGATCCGTTACCGTTTTTGTCTGTCACTGTGGATTGCTCTGTTCTGCGCTTTTGGTCGTTATGCTCTCCATATTAAGTAGCCAGTTACGTTCTCGATATTGCTGCGTATTCACTGCCTCCTTTTAGCTTGAGGTTACTGAAATAATGAAATCATTGACGGGTCCATTTCTATTCTTCAGCCATATTCGACATGCCTGAGCATGTGATGTTCTTTTGTGGGCCATGTTCTCCCACTGTTCTGCGTTAGTTTAACTGAGCATGTCCTACTTGGAGATTGACATTTTGCTGTCATGTCGAATGGCAGGTTTTGTACACGACACAAGTAACTCAAAAGACCAAGAAATACCATAATGGTCTTTTGCAGCTTGAAGTTCGCAGATTCCTAGGGAGGCAGGTCATTCCGAAGCACTTTCAAGGACATTTTCATCCTTAAGCCGCTGTTTTTCATTGAACTGGGCTGGCTGCTTTTTTTTCTGATCCAACATGAATCACTCCTGTTTTTTGGATAGTGGTTCATTATATGCCCAAGTATCACACTAATTCAAGTGCATTTCACTACCCAAAGAAGTTAAAAAGCCTTTTGCACCCCTTATTTATAGGTCCTGGAATTACTTTTATGCTCATTGTTTTCTTCCCCTTGGATCATTCAGGTCACGCTGTATGATGCTAGTGTCATGGACTGGACCCGCGACCTAGCAGGAAAGTCTTGGTGAATAAATTTCTCAGGAAAGATGAAGTGTTGGGAACTGAAAAATTGCTGGTATTTGATTCTCGCTTGGTTGATATGGGGGAGCATGTAGTAAAAGAAAGGGTGCTGATAGGTTTGAATGATCATGAACCATTTCTCGCTGCTGGAGAAATGAAGACAGGCCATGGGCAGGTGGATGGTGCTAAATTTGATCAATCAACCAATCCAAGGAGGTTTGCAGCGTTATCGATTTATCCAATGCTATTCAGATGTTTCAATAAATTTATTGTATTCACTTGTAGTTTTCCTTGATGCATCCTGTTTGTCTAGCTATGTCCTAGTGAAGGACTGCAGCGGTTATTTAAGTGGCTCTTTGGGTATTAAGATAGACTTGTAAATGAATATGTTGAAAGAACATGTTAAGAGCGAGTTGCTAACTCCCTAACCAAGGAGGGGCACTTATATGAGGGGTGTTATACACCCGATATGGTCACCTCAAGATGATTCAGAATTGGGGCATCTAATTCTTTCTTCCATAAATATTAATTCTATGTGCCTCAGTTATTTGATGCCTAACTCTTTATCTTTGGATATTACAGTACTCTGGCATAAACATGCAGACAAAACTTCAGGGAAGGTTCATCCAGCGAGAGATTCAGTTTCAAACAGTGGAATATCTAGCATGAAAAAGCACAGATCGCATCAGGAGAGTTCCCTAGACCAAGCCTCTATGCGATGGTGATTACTCTATGGAGAAATTTCTCTTTATGAGGATTGTCTTCGGACCTTTTGATGTTACTATCTTTCGCACGTGAAGTTGGATTTAGGCACAATAAAAATAAATTTATCTTATTTAGGTGCATCAAGTAATTTACAGTAAGCTTTGTAAAGACTGCAAAATGGATAGGTTGTTCCATGGACCTGCTCTGGAAAGAGATTGTCATGCAATTAAGCTTGGGATTGGTTTTATTGATTCCGATGCATCACTCACTTTACTTTGCATTTCCTTCAAAGTTAACTCTCATGTTGATTGGAGGAACCTATGTTGTGTTACTTACTCCAGCTTGCAAATGATATCATGTAATCCACTTGATGCAGCCTATCAAATATTATCTGTCCTCTGAAAACCATTAGATCAAGTTACCATTGCCGAAAATTCATATGAAAGGAGGCAACTTTTGCTTCACTATTGAAGGAGCTTCAGCATTCAGAGAAGTTTTATGATGGTACTCAAAGACAGAGCGCCAGCTGCTGAACTAGCTTCAGTGAGGATGTGGACACTGGAAATCTAACCGTTACTACGGACAATGAAAAGTTACCTGATCTCATGAAGTCTAAAGGTTGGTTTTAGTGTGATTTCACTACCTTCAGCATTCTTTGAATGTTAGTGTTAGCTTTCTCACAATATAAGTTTTCTCAGCTGACATTGTGGAAGATCATCAGACTCAGCCTCTCATTTCAATGAGTCTCACAATACGGAGGGCATTGCAATATGCAATTGGCAACTCATGGGTATTTCATAGTTACTTGTCCTCCTCTGTTTACAGTAATCAATTCTTTGAGCTCTATTTTGACCCGTCTATGGCAAGGTTGTGACTCTAAGCATCTTGAAATTCCATTAGAACTTAATGAGTTTTGATGTTTGTCGAAACTTTTTGGTCCGAACTACCAGACAAGCTGAATTAAAATTAGCAGCAGATAGCAACTGCTTGTAGGGAATTATCAGACTAGATGCATGAGGACCTGCTGAATTCTCAATTTCACTGAGCTTTGTATGACTAGCTTGTACATCTGCTGCAATTAACGTTTGCAGCCTTCTTATGAACAAGCTGACCCCAAATGCTGCAGCAGCAATCTTGTTTCTGAAGCATCTCTTTCACGCAGTTTTCACGGCAATGCTAATGATGAAAGTATAACCCTGAAGGAGATAGGGATCCACTGAAAGTGAAGGCTGAGTGTCCTAGTTTTGATCTTGGATTTTGAACCATGTCCATTGCTTAATCAACTATATTGCTACTCTCAAGAGTCTGGATGGAGTGCGCAAGAGTCTCATGCCTATCACACATGAAATCTGTACGGTTGAGCTATTGTTTTTATGTTGAGTGTTCTAGTGCCGAGTTCATTTGCAGCTCTCTGATCTGAAACGTTTTTAGTTAAATAACATAATCAATGTATTTCCAGTGATCTTCTACATATTGAGGTACGCTTATGATGCAAAGAAACTGAGATATGGGTCTATCCAGTTTCCTTTATCCCCTGTTCTTCTTAGTTCTCGTCCAAGAACTTGTATAACTTGCTGTCCTTTCTTGACTTCAGCATGCTAAGCAAGGCCTTGAAGAGATGTTTGTTTTTGCTGGAAAATAGCTCAATATCAGTTCTTCTGTACCTCTCAACATGAGTAGGCATTGAAGTGGATCTTCGGAGTTCCAATGGAAACTAGATGTTCAAGTGGGCATATAAGAGAATTGGTCATAAGAGATCATGTCCACAAGACAAGTCCAAAAAAAGTAAAGCTTAAAAGCTAAGCTGCGCTGAAGTTTATTGATGCTTACTTGTCTTTTGGCATTAGAAGGGTTTGGAGATGTAGATCTATCGACAAGAGAACCCAAACGTGTGAGTTGAAATTGAAATGGGGAGGCACGTTTTTCTGGTTAGGAAAAGTGCGTCTAGCATTAGGAGCTTGTTTGACTACGCGACATATGATACAATCACAGGGTATGAAAACATGACGTAAATGCTATGTATGGCAATCTGGAGCATTCAGGTCAAGTGTGCTGACCTGCTTTTTTGTTGGATGAAGTACTAAGGTGCCGGCAAGGGAGGATTGTGGAAACTGTGTTGCCGAACGCGGTCTCCTGCATTAGGCTCCACTGTCAGTATCAGGTCTTTTCGAAGTTAGGATGATTAGCACATATTCTATCAAAAGTTACCTGGCAAATGATACAGGAGTCTCTATATTTCTCGGATATATGCCTTCGGAAAGAAAAAAAGCTTTTAGTACGTCATTAGTAGCAATTGATATTATTCTGTGACTCGTGAACTTTTAACATCTATTAGTCCAATCTTGTTCTGTGCAATGTGCATAGTGGTAGCTAGACTAGAAAAAGAGTCATACATTACCTGCAGACATTTCGCCATATACTGCATTTGTCATGCAATATAGCAGATCCTTGCTATCTCCACCATCTTTAGCTTTTGAAACTGAAAGAAAGTTCTTAAGCATGAGCCAACTCCAAACTTTTGGTCTTAATAAACCAACGACAAATCTTGTGAACGGAAGCATGCCTGGTAAGATATATCGCATGTGGTGCTTCGGAATTCTTATTGCTAGTGACTGCTGAGAAAGGCCTCCATGGTCTATGAACATCTCACACATTCGTAGTCTCTAGAACACATAAGCAGGTTTGAAAATTATATTCATTATCTGTGAGAAAAAAGTCAATGGTACTTATCATTGAAGCAGAATTTGTTACGCTGTTTAAAATATATTTTGCTCTTCTATTACAATGTGATATAATCCAGCCGGCAACGACATGGAGTTTATCTGGAGTAATTTCAGATTTTCAAAAACTTAATTCTTCCTGCTGAGTTGCAATTTGTTAGACCCTGCACATGGCAAGTCAGAGGGTATGGAAGCCCTTCCCATCCTTAATGCTATAAGAAAAAGGACAGCCTAATTATATAGCACACCTGTCGAGCACAAGACAATCTCAGCTCAATTGCAAATGCCTCCTCAATCTTGTCATCCAAGAGACAGTTGACCTTATAAGCCATGGTTCCCAAGTGATCCACGGTGTTTATGAAAGCTTTTTTTGAGGCTCATTTATGAAAGCTTTCGTCGCATAATCTTTCAATGTGTTCACCACTCTACAATTTTGTCTAGGTCATTTAATAAATGTGCAACAGGAAAAAAAAATGCTCATCCAGTACACGACAATGAAGTGAAAACCTATATGTCTCACATTTGTTTCTGATCATGTCTGTTGTAAGACAATTCAAAATAATCAGCTGCTGAGTATAACTACTTTCTAAGATCCTTCAAGTCCTGATCAGTGAAAAAGGCTTCAATTAGCATGCAAGACAAATCCAAACCTTTTCACCTTGAAATTCGAACGTAGACTAGATTATGAGGAATTTTATCTAATAGGCCAAAAAGTAGAGAAAAGTAACTTGTTCATAAGCTAAGACAAATATGAAAATGGATAAATTTGAACATAAAGAAACATCAATCAGATTTTAAGCTAAACCCATCAATGTAAAGTACCTTCAAGCTATCCGAAAAGTTGAAATTCTATTTCATGTGGAGCTCATCATTATGTGAAGCTGCCTGAGTAGCAGAAACTGAAGAAGGCAACTGGAAAGCATCCATCATACCAAAGTTTAGAGTATTTTCACCTATTACGATGAAGAAGAGGTAATCAGATTCAAATTCACATCCTCGGGCACTGACTGTCATTGTCCATTTCCAAGACATTGTCTTGTCCTAGTTCTAATTTTCCTTCTAACCAAGAGAACATTTTCCTTCACTAATCTCTTTCATCGTCCAGCCGAATTATGCAAACGTATTTTCTTCAAATTGATGTTCTTCACCTATTCTTATCTCAACTATTTCCTTCCAACAAAGCCGAGGGTACAATCCTGAGATATTGCAATGCTCACAGAGTTCTTCATGTGCCGATGACAACAATTCTTGCCAACGTAAGCGAACTTTTCTTTTTGTTTCGTCAATTCACAGATCATATAGAGCATTGCCAAACCGCAAGTCCAAAAAGAACAAGAGAAAAATTCTCAACAGGAGAGTAAAAAGCGTAGGCAACGAATATGAAGCTGACATTACCTGCTCTTTTCCCTTTTTATCTACAACACAATCCCAAGCCTTGTTTCCGCTCACTAACATTCCTCGTTAAGGAAAAGAAAAGAAAAGAAAGATATCCAGATGGCTATAACCAGAATTAGTGATCTTCACCTTAATATTGAGAGGGGGAGAGGGCAGAAAAAACATCTTGCAGAGACGTGTCACCACCAAGTTTCATTTGCAGCTCTCTGATCCGAAATGTTTTTAGATAGACGACAAAATCAATGTATTCCCAGTGATCTTCAACATATCAAGGTACACTTATGATGCAAAGAAACTAAGATATGGGTCTATCCAGTTTCCTTTATCCCTGTTCTTAGTTCTCATCCAAGAACTTATACGACTTGCTGTCCTTTCTCGACTTCCGCATGCTAAGCAAGGCCTTGAAGAGATGTTTGTTTTTGCTGGAACGCAGCTCAATACCAGATCTTCTGTTCCTCTCAACATGAGTAGACATTGAAGTGGATCTTCGGGGTTTGGATGGGTACTGGATGTTCATGTGAGCATACAAGAGAATCAGTCATAAGAGATCATGTCCGCAAGACAAGTCCAAAAAAAGTAAAGCTTAAAAGCTAAGCCGCACTGAAGTTCATTGATGCTTACTTGTCTTATGGGATTAGAAGGGTCTGGAGATGCAGTTCTATCGACAAGAGAACTCGTACGTGTGAGTTGAAATTGAAATGGGGAGGCACGTTTTTCTGGTTAGGAAAAGTACAGCTTGCATTAGGAGCTTGTCCAACCACACGACATATGATACAATCATAGGGTATGAAAACTTGATGTAAATGCTAGGTATGGCAATCCGAATAATTCGAGTCAAGTGTGCTGACCTGCTTTTTTGTTGGATGAAGTATTTGTGAATTTAAAGGTGCCGGCTGGGGAGGATTGTGGAAATTGTGTTGCCGAACGTAGTCTCCTGAATCAGGTTCCACTGTCAGCATCGGTTGTTTACGAAGCTAGGATGATTAGCACATATTCTATCAAAAGTTACCTGGCAAATGATGCAGGAGTCTCTATATTTCTTGAATGTATGTCTTCGGAAAGAAAAAAAGCTATGAGTACGTCAATAGTAGCATTTGATATCATTCTGTGACTCGTGAACTCTTAATATCTAGTAGTCCAATCTTGTTCCGTGCGATGTGCATAGTGGCAGCTAGACTAGAAAAAGAGTCATACATTACCTGCAGGCATTTCGCCATTTACTACATTTATCTTGCGGTATCGCAGATTCTTGCTATCTCCACCATCTTTAGATTTTGAAACTGAAAGAAATTTCTTAAGCATAAGCCAACTGCAAACTTTTGGTCTTAATTAACCAACGACAAATCTTGTCAATGGAAGCGTGCCTGGTAAGATATATTGTATGTGGTGCTTCGGAGTTCTTATTGCTAGTGACTGCTGAGAAAGGCCTCCATGGTCTATGAACATCTCACACATTCGTAGTCTCTAAAACAAATAGACAGGGTTGAAAATCAAATCCATTATTTGTTGTTCTCTATGCATTATTCCATATTATCATTGAAGCAGGATAGGTTCTACTATTTAAAATATCTTTTGCTCTTCCATTACAATGTGATATACTCCAGCACGACATGGAGTTATCTAGAGTAATTTCAAATTTTCAGAAACTTAATGCTTCCTGGTGAGTTGCAATTTGTTAGACCCTACACATGGCAATTCAGAGGGTATGCGAGCCCTTATATAGCACACCTGTCGAACACAAGAGAATCTGAGCTCAATTGCAGATGCCTCCTCAATCTTGTCATCCAAGAGACAGTTGACTTTATAAGTCATGAAGCCCAAGTGATCCACAGTGTTTATGAAAGCTCTCGTCACATAATCCTTCAATGTGTTCACCACTCTGCAATTTTGTCAAGGTAATTAACAAATGTGCAATGGGAAAAAAACGCTCAACCCAGTACATGACAATGAAGTGAAACCCCATCTATCTCACATTTGTTTCCGATCGTGTCTGTTGTAAGACAATTCAAAATAATCAGCTGCCGAGTATAACTGCTTTCTAAGATGCTTCAAGTCCTGATTAGTGAAAAAGGCTACAATTAGCGGGCAAAGGCAGATCCAAACCTTTTCACCTTGAAATTTGAATGTAAACTAGATCGTGAGGAATTTGATCTAATAGGCGAAAAAGTAGAGAAAAATAACTTGTTCATGAACACAGACAAATATAAAAATGGATAAATGTGAACATAAGGAAACATCTATCGAATTTTAAGGTAAACCCATATATACAAAGTACCTTCAGGCTATCTGAAAAGTTGAAACTCTGTTTCATGGAGAGCTCATCATAATGTGAAGCTTCCTGAGGGGCGGAAACTGAAGAAGGCAATTGGGAAGCATCCATCGTTCCAAAGTTTAGAGTGTTTTCACCTGTTACAATAAAGATGAGGCAATCAGATTCAAATTCACATCCTCGAGCACTGATTGTCATTATCCATTTCCAAGACATTGTCTTGTCCTAGTTCTAATTTTCCTTCTAACCAAGAGAAAATTTTCCTTCACTATTCTCTTTCACTGTCCTGCCAAATTATGAAAACGTATTTTCTTCTTCTTGATGTTCTTCCCTATTCTTATCTCAACCATTTCCTTCCAACAAAGCCAAGGCTAAGATCCTGAGATATTGCAATGCTCACGGAGTTCTTCTTTTGCTGAAGACAATAGTTCTTGCCAGCTTAGGCAAACTTTTCTTCTTGTTTTGTCAATTCACGGATCACGGAAAACATTGCAGAATCGCAAGTCCAAAAAGAACTAGAGAAAACTTATCAGTAGAAGAGCAAAAAGCACATGCAACGAATATGAAGCTGACATTACCTGCTCTTTTCCCTTTCATCTACAACAATACAGTCCCAAGCCTAGTTTCAGCTCACTAACATTCCTCGATAAGGATAAAAAAGAAAGATATCCGAAAGGCCACATCAGAATTAGTGATCTTCACCTTAAATATTGAGAGAGGGAGAGAGGGCAGAAAGATCATATTGCAAAGATGTGTCACCGCCAAGTTTCATAGTGAGGCAGTGATGACTCTTGCTGAAGATGGGCTATAGATAATTGTTTGTGCAATTTGTGCCTCTTACTTTTGTCACAAGCTTGTTTGAGTGTCCCTATGGGGGAGAGTGATAATTGGCATATGATGAAGGCTACACTGTAGTAACAAGGACAAGAGAGGCACTGAGTCTGTTGGGAATAAGTCCTGAAAGTAGTGCACATCTACCAGCAAAGCTAAACATCTAATAACAGTAAAATCCCAATAATTCTTAGTCACTGTTTTTGCCTATAAGCTTCGTGTACGAGCATTTTCTTCCGTCAAATAATTTAAACTTTTACATATCAGACATAAAAGGTAGATTCTCATCGATCCAATCACCGCTCCCATTTATTTGGCTTACGAGTTATATCATCCCCGTATCTACGCAAGGCATAACACGTAAGAAGTGTTACGATTACATGCAAGGATCGAGGGCAATATCTCATCTTGATTGGGGTAACACAAGGGGAAACACTAACCTTCTTTATTTGTGAAAGATATTGTGTCGGTGTGACATTTGGTACTGCACAATAAATCAATTCTCTACAGAGTGTGACATTTGGTACTGCACAATAAATCAATTCTCTACAGAGCCAACACACATCAGTTGTCGCTTGATGTTAGCACAAGTCTTTTCATCAATTGAACCCCACTACATTAAGACAAAAAAAAAATATAATAAAAAAAGGGACACAATTCATTTAAAATAAAAGCTACTATTTGCCCACATAAAAATCATGTAGGGGCTAGTGACTTATAATGGTATTGCCATTAAAGTCGCTGGGAGTTCCATCTAATTTGCTCGCTGATGAATTCAGTTTAATTCTTCAACAAAGTTTGTCAAACATGGTGTATAACTCAAGGATGAACTGATCTCATTCATCGGCCTACACAAGGTCAATCTATCGCAGTCCTAACTCTTGCACTCGCCAGATAATTTTTTTTTTTCCAGATTCGATTATGCAAAATGACAATCATAAATGGACTCTTTTAAGAAGTCAAAGATGCGGGTCTACGACAATCCATTCTCTAACTAATTGACATTTAATCTAACATAGGCCAGCTCTAACTTATGTACTACATTTTCTATATACGTCTCAAGGATTCACCGGTCGTCCCCTGCGCATGCAAATTCAACCATAGTAATGAGGTTTTGCAATAGATCACATAAATCCCATTAAAAGTGAGGTGGCAAATTTTTTGCATCCATTAACATTTTTGTAGTACCGTCATCAAGGAGATCGAGCAAAGGCTACATAATAAGATGGAAACAAAATGTGTGGGGCGGCCTACTTGCAGGGAAACAACAGAAAGGCAACAATAAATTAGAAAACAATGGAATAAACACGACAAAAATGTCTAAGAAATTGGAAACAGATGAGTGGTTGGGAATTCCTTGTCAGACGTTTGGTCATTACATCATCATACGATATAATGAGATCCGACCATGATTATCGCAACCCAACAGCAAAGAGTCAATTCATCATCGCACCATCATTTTAAAGAGAGGCAGAACCATTGTTGGATCCCCGCCCATTAAATCTCTCCTCCTTGCTCTTTCCCCGATCCGTCATAAGTACTAATTGAGCAAATTAATGGTGACTTTCTTCGTTCTTTCCCAGTCGGAGGAACATCAAACAGAGAGAGGTAACAGCATTTAGCGACGATTTTGCCAGCTAAATCACGGATCATGCAAGACTCTATGAAGTTGCAAACCCCAGAAATATCGATCCCTTCTCAGTCCTGAAAGCTTTATGCAGCAAATGTAGAAGGCGAAACCACATGTATGCAGAGCTCCATCTAGAGTTCAGGAATAAATAACGGAAAGGACAAACAAGTCTCTATGCCGTGTGTCCTCCAAATACCAACAGTCAAAGAGTATGCAGAAGCCCGCTGCTGGTGCGACAACTTCTTCAACCCTACTGAGCTAAAAGTTGGGAATCTGAGATCGTCCTGCTTCGATTTGCAATGAACTCTCACAGTAATTCCATCCGTCATATTCTCTTCATCTCGACATAGGTCTTTTTCCAAATGCTTTTTCCGACACATCCAGTTACAAATAGGGAGCAAATAAATATGACCGTATCTAATGTCTTCATTGTGGCGTAAATTGCTTCGATATCAAAACCATTAAGCTATTTAAAGATGAAGAATGGGGCGTATCAGATCTATTACCTTTTATTTTTCTTCCATTTTACTTTGGGACGGGAATTGCGACATTAGTATTATTATTATTTCCTTATTTTTTTCCATTTATCGAAGTTTCCTTTGTGGCAGACGCCACTATGGGAAAAGAATTGCGATATTAGCTCTTTTATTTTATTTTTTTCCTTCTTTTATAGTTTGGGATAAGAATTTCCATATCACATTTTCCGTTCCATCTTATTTTTTATATTCTTTCGTTTTTACACTGGTATAAAAATTGTCACGTGAGATTAACTACATTGCTCCAATATCATCGTCATTCAGATATTTAAAGATGGAGAATGGAGCATATCGAATCTTGCCAGCTTGCCGCAACCATCTTTTACCTTTTATTTTTTCTTCTTCTTTTCTGGGGAGGAGAATTGTGATATCAGTTTTGTTTTTTCCTTTTTGGCAGACGTCAGGTATGGGAAAAGGATTGCTATATGACCTCTTTTTTTCTTTCCTTCATTTATAGTCTGGGATAAGAATTTCCATATTACCTTTAAAATTCTTTCCTTTTTACTCTTGCATGAGATTTGCCATTTCTTCTTTATTACTTTTAGATAAGAATTGCCAAATACGATCAGCTAAAAATCAAGTATAATATCTCATGCATAGCTTAATTAAATGAGAGAAAACGCAAACAACTTTGTGATAATTAATGTCTATTTTTTTTTTTTTGCTCTCATTAGCATCTTTGGATTTGCTTGGAATGATGCTCATTTTTAACTTGTTACAGATTTTTTTTTTCGAACTTTACACCACTCTCAATTAGAATTTTATTTAACTCAGTACAAAACTTTTAAATATACAATACAATGTAAATTAACATAAAATTCTTTTTGTAAACTTTTATAAGAAAGGGCATAATTGTCAGTTCATTATAATACTTGAATAGCCTTTTGTTTCTTGTGAAACTGACATCCTCAGGCTTAAATTAGATGTGGTCCACTTATGGTTCTGAGCAATGGTTACCTTTTAGCATTTAAACAAGCCAATTACTGTTTATCAATCTCTAATTGCAAAAGATTTGGCATAAAATGATCATTTTGATCAATTTTTTCACAAAATCAAAATGAGATTGTGCAATGGTTTCCTTTTGGCATTTAAACAAGCCAATTACCGGTTATCAATCTTCATTGCAAAAGAATAGGCATAAAAGGATCATTCGATAAATTTTTCCACAAAATCAAAATAAGATTGTGCAAGGGTTTCCCTTTAACAAAATGACAGCCAGATCCCTAATTGCAAAAGATTTGGCATAGAACTCACAAATAAATTCTAGAGATATTAAGAGCTATGATTAAAGCTATTTATTCTGGATCGTTTGATCAATTTTTTTACAAAATCAACATGAGATTGTGCAATAGTTTCCTTTTAGCATTTATGAGATTGTGCAATAGTTTCCTTTTAGCATTTAAACAAGCCAATTACCATTGATCAATCTCTAATTGCAAAAGTTTAGGCATAAAAAGACCATTTGATCAATTTCTTCACAAAATCAAAATGAGATTGTGCAATGGTTGCCTTTTAGCATTTAAGCAAGCCAATTACTGTTTATCAATCTCTCATTGCAAATGATTTGGCATAAAAGGATCATTTGATCAATTTTTCACAAAATCAAAATGAGATGGTGCGGCGGTTTCCTTTAGCATAATGATTGCTAGATTTCTAATTGCAAAAGATTCGACATAGAACTTATAAATAATTCTAGAGATATTGAAAGCTACCATAAAAGTTATTTAAAAAGGATCATTGGATCAATTTTTTATAAAATCAAAATGAGATTATACAACCGTTTCCTTTTGGCATTTAAACAAGACAATTACAATTTATCAATCTTAATTGCAAAAGATTTGGCATACAAGGACCATTTGAATTTTTTTTCATAATGACCGACCAGATTTTTTTTTTTTTTTTCACAACAGCTTTTGTAAGCAAAATAGCCTTTAGGCCACTATGAGAATAACAGTAAGTTGTAAGTCATAAATTCTTGAAGTACCCAATCACGCAATAATTTTTAATTATTTGTTATTTGTTTTTTCATGACTTAAAACAAACTGTTGATCGAAGAACTATCACATAAGCATTTCTCTTTTCACAACATTAAAACGAGATTGCACAATGGTTTTATTTTAGCAAAATGATAGTTGGATCCCTAATTGCAAAGGATTTGGCGTAGAACTTACAAATAATTCTAGAGATATTCAGAGCTACCATCAAGTTAAATTTGTTTGGTCCGTACCATGAAATTTATTTATTAAAGATTATTTGATAATTTTTTTTACATAATCAAACTGGAATTGTGCAATGGTTTCCTTGCGAAAGATTTTGTTATCAAACAAAAGCTTGATTTGTAACTTATCTTATTTGACAATTCTTATCTCAGAGTAGATAAAAACAAAAATATGAATTATTTCCGCAATTAATTGTGTCAAATTAAGAAAGAAATATGGTTCTTTGCCAATTTGGTGAGCTCTAACGTGCTCCATTCTCCATCCTTAAATTGCTTTAAGATGTTGATATCGAACACTGTAAGCCACGATGATGAAGACATTAGCCACACTTACATTCATTTGGTTTTTATTTGTAGCTAGCTGTCCAGGAATTGCTATGGCGAGGCAACTGTTTTGATCAATAACCGTTTGGGGGATGGCGCTATTCTAAGAGTTCATTGCAAATCCAAAGACGTCGATCTTGGAGTCCACGATATAAAGGAAAGCTGGTCATTCTCATTCACACCCAATTTCTTCGAAGACACATTATTCTTTTGCAGCCTTTAATGACCGGGTCGATTTGAGAGGTTTGATATATACAAGGAGAAGAGGGACTAGCATTATTGCGAACAGTGTATTTGGAATATCTTGCCCAAGGGTCCTTGTAGGGTAGATTCCCCAGAGTATGATGCTTGTTATCCATGGAATTTGAAACCTTTTATGTGAATGTCTGATAGAGAACTCATAATTCTCAATTTAGATGGAATAAGAATCATCTTTGTTATCTTTTAAATCAAGATTCACACACATGTATTTCTCTTCTAATGTCCTCATCATTGACTTTTGATTGGCATCTCTTTCTTTAAATTGTTGTCCCTTCTCTTTTTGTCATTCTATTATGCTAGTCATATCATATGACTCATCAAACAAATCTGATTATGCAGTGACAATGAATTGCTACAATAATGTAAATCTACTGTGCAAGCTAAGTTGATATATATATATCAAAAGCTTAAGGGTCAAATTGCACAGTGGAGTAATGTATGCGGTTCAGTCTTCCCAAACCGCTCGACATCCTCCTCCTCCTCCTTTCAGCAAACACCTCAAGGGCACAGCCACTCGCAGCTCCAAACCGGGCTCTTTGCTCTTTTAACATCGAATCCCACCGTTTCCACCTCCACAGCCACTGCCGATAAGAACCATGTAATCAACATTGGCGCGAAAAGGGCGAACTGAAGCGGGCGATTCGCGTCCTCTCTCGAGAACCCGACCACACCTGGCGCACCGCCATCTTCTGGAGAATGGCTTCGACCAGGACCCGTCCCTGGCGACCAAGCTCATCCACATGTACTCCGAGGTGGACGCCATCGAGAATGCCCGGAGGGTGTTTGATAAAACTCGCAAGAGAACTATTTATGTTTAGCACGCGCTGTTTAGGGCGCTCGCCTTGGCGGGTCATGGACACGAGGTCGTTGACTTGTACAGAAGGATGAACCGGATCGGGATTCTTTCGGATAGGTTCATTTACACCTATGTGTTGAAAGCATGCGTAACCTCGGCATGAGCCCTCTCGCCTTTGTAAAAGGGAAGGTAGTACCGTGCCCATATTCTGCGGCATGGGTACATGGGTTATGTTCATATCATGACTATTTTGGTGGACATGTATGCCGGGTTTGGGAGGGCGAAATGTGCTGGAATCATGTTTGGTGAGATGCCTGAGCAGAATGTAGTTTCTTGTTGTGCTATGATTGCTTGTTATGCTTGGGATGCCTTTTGAAGCTTTCAAACTTTTCAGGAGATGATGCTTAAGACCCATGATTTGCTTCCAAATTCTGTGACAATGGCCAGGGAGCTGCAAGCCTGTGCTGCACTTGCTGCATTAGAGCAGGGTAGGTTGATTCACGGATACGTTCTGCGAAGAGATCTACAGACTTGCCGGTCATTAGTGCCCTGGTGACAATGTACGCAAGATGCGGTGAGCTCGACTGAGCACAACAAGTTTTTGATAAGATGGATGAGTGGGATTTAGTTTCCTGGAATTCTTTGATCTCAAGTTATGGGGTTCGTGGGTTTGGAGAGAAGGCAATTCAGGTTTCCAACAAGATCATCATCAGTGGAATCTTGCCAAGTCCCATATCCTTCATCAGTATTTAAGGAGCCTGCTGTCATGCAGGGTTTTTCGAGGACGGGAAGATGTCGTTCGACTTGATGGTAAGGGAACATAGGATTTTCCCGAGTGTGGCGGATCTTCTTGGCAGGGCAAATAGATTGCATGAAGCAGCCTAAATTATAGAAGACATGCGGATTAAATTAGGTCCTAAAGTTTGGGGATCGCTCCTTGGATCGTCCAGGATTCATTGCAATGTTGAGCATGCAGAAAGAGCGAGCACAAGGTTTTTTGAGCTCGAACCCACAAATGCTGGGAATTATGTTCTCCTAGCCAACATCTAAACGGAGGCCGAGATGTGGGATGAGGTGAGAAGAGTGAAGGAACTTTAGAAGCTTGGAGACTGCAAAAGGTCCCCGGTTGCAGTTGGATTGAAGTCAAAAGGAGGATATATCCCTTTGCTTCAGTCAATGAATTGAATCCACAGATTGAGCAGCTTCATTCCTTATTGCTGAAGTTGTCGATGGAGATAAAGGAAGATGGCCACGTGCCACAAACTGGAAATGTGCATCACAGTCTCGATGTAAGAAGGAACGCATTTTGTTGGGGCACAGTGAAAAACTAGCTGTGGCCTTTGGACTCATCGACAGCGCTAAGGGGAGATGATATGGATTACCAAGAACTTAAGGTTGTGTGAAGACTGGCACTCTTTGACGAAATTCATTTCCCGGTATACAAAGAGAGAGATCCTCGTTCAGGATATGAATCATTTTCGCCATTTCAAAGATGGGGTGTGCTCCTACGGGGATTATTGGTAGGCTGCTGGCACAATTCATTTGATTAACTCTAGAATGTCACTGAAAGATCATGTTCGAGCTATAAATGAAGGAATGAGGGCATCTGGATCTGACATTCAACTACGAATTCAATCTGCCCCTACCATGATGATTTACATACAGAGGGTTGTTTGAGAACAAGGAGAGAGCGACTTGATGTACTGTTTTAAACCCACATTTTACTTGTATATCTTTTCTGTACTCATGAGATTACAATGGCTTTTGAATCCTTTTTCATTTTTGTATCTTGCGGTACTGTGATTGATGAATGAATGTCGGTTAGATGCAGTTTCCCGGGTTGCAAATAAACTCTCTACTATGACATAGCAGCACCAATCTAGTCAGTCTCCTCGTTCCTTCTGGCTTAGCAGAGAGTTTGTTCAGGAGATGACGGGAACATGTTCCCGCTATCACTAGTGCTTTGACAATTTGGGAATGAAAACAGAAGTCGAAATCGATGACTCTGGCTAATGGTGACAAATGGCAATCGAAATCCAGCGTCATCACCTACAATCCAGAAATAAGTAAAGCTCTGTGGGGCACTAATCCTAGAGAAACCTGTTTCATTTTATCTTTTCCCCTTTTGATTATTCATCTGATGCAACTGATGACATACCCCTTACATTACTCTGTAAAATGGCAATGACAACGACGTGGGTGAAAACAAATGCGTTCATCACGTGTCACTAGTAGGCAAGCCATGGGAATGATGCTTGCCGATTTCACTAGCCACCAATGCACCTTCCTCAATGCTTGTGATGCTGCTAAAGCTTCTTATAAGGGTATCAGACTCATGAGGATTATCTTTTTTGGATGAAAATAGCGCAATAACTATCTTCACGGTACAAGGCATTACATTGTTCGGTGTTATATTGTGTCTCAAGTTTGAGCCTGTTAGATTAATACGCATAAGTTTGGCCAAATAACAAAGTTCAAGGGAGACTTTGTTATGTCTTCGAATTTTCTTGTTCCGGCATTAATCCCATCTCTTCGTGCGTTGGGAAGAAGGAAGAAGCCAAAAGCTGCATGGGGTTTTATTCTTCAAGCATGCAAGCAAAGGAAGGGATCAACAATATTCTATATTAAATAAAGAACCCACCACCTGCTGCATGCACATGGCCATGCACGTAGAAAATTGGTCAACAATTGTAGGCACCGAATTCCCTCTTTCACGGTTTCTCTTTTGTGGGTTTCTCTTGCTTTTTATTGATAAAGAAAGAGGGATGGCAGAATAAAGAAAGAGAGATGGCAGAAGCTATTCTACGTGTGTGTCAGTGCATCATGGTCATACGCTTGCTTCTCTCCATAAACAAGAAATTCGAAGACTGCAGCCCACCTTCTTTTACGGATCAATGGCACACGTTTCTGACTATTATCCCTCATCTCTTCCGCCTCATTAAATGCGTGCCCATGCACATGCACGATCCACATGCATGCCTTCAAATATGGTGGGCGTTCGGTGCCGATTGCGGCTTGTCTTGTGGGCGCCTGCGCTGCATTTAATGAGGCCATTTATTTTCATTTGTTTTGTCTTGTTTTCTGCCCTTCTCTCTATATGAGGAGAAGACGTCCGAAGATGCAAAGTGAGCGAAAGAAAAGAGCTCGGCAGAGAGCAAGAAGAAAAAGCTCGAGAGAGTGTGAGAGACGAGAGAGCTCAGAGAGTCTTTTTTGTGCTGAGTTGAGTCCAGTGAGTTGAGTTGTTAAACACCGTGGGTATTGGGTGTATAGTAGGGCTGGGAAATACTTGAGTGAATATGTGATTGTAATCCTGTAATTCTCCGATTTATAGTGGATTAATTTGCTGGCTCTCCCCGTGGACGTAGGTTCCGACTTTCGGACCGAACCACGTTAATCTCTGGTGTCCTGTCCTTTTATTGTTCCTCGTTTTATTTCGATCGATTTCTATAGCTCCCGAAATAATTGCAAAATATCCGATCCGCTTCCGCTGCGACGCCGATTATCAACAATTGGTATCAGAGCTAAGACTTTGCAATTATGTCTGGAGCAAAAGTAGAAGTTGAGAAATTTAACGGGAGGAACAACTTTGGGTTGTGGAGCGTCAAGATGAAGGCGCTATTAACAACTCAAGGATTAGCCAAGGCGTTGGAGGGCAAGGCTCAGTTGCCCGAAACAATGCGAGATGCCGAGAAGGACGAGCTAATGGAGAAGGCCAAGAGCATCATCCTGTTGAACTTATCGGATGAAGTGCTAATAGAGGTGGCCGAGGAGGAGGATGCCGCAGCGTTATGGGAAAAACTCCAGGCCCTCTATGTAAAGAAGGGTTTAAACAATCGCTTATATATGCTAAAGAGAATGTTCCAGTTCCGATACACTGAAGGTACGTCCATTAGATCCCACCTAGATGAGTTTAATAAACTCATGATGGACTTGAAGAATGTTGGCAAGATTTTAGATGATGAAGAACAAGGCATGATGTTGTTGGCGTCTCTACCGGAGTCATGGGAGCACTTTACCGACTCCTTGTTACAGGGGCGTACTACGATTACCTCAGAAGAGGTAAAATCTGCCCTGTTTTCAAAGGAGTGGCAGAGAAAGTTGCGTGATGACAGTCTAGCGCAAGATGTAGCGCGTGGATTAGTGATTCGAGGTAGAGACCAACATCGGAGGCCCAAGAACGGGAAGCCAAAGCAAAAGCGAGGTCGAAGTCGCGACATAGAAAATCAAAGGTCGCGTGAAGTGCTTCGAATGTCACGAGGAGGGGCACATAAGGAGAAATTGTCCAAAGCTAAGAAATAAAGGCGTTTGGCAAAATGCCACAAACAGTGTGGCGAATGTTGCCGAGGAGAGTACCAGTGATGCCGAGGCTGTCCTATGTGTATCTACGAGTTCGTCAGGAGACGAATGGGTGCTAGATTCTGGATGTTCCTATCACATGACTCCTCACAAGAACTGGTTCACTACCTACCAGACTGCAGATGGTGGTAGAGTTCTTTTGGGGAATAATGCAGCCTGCGAGGTTGTGGGGATAGGAACAGTTCGGATCCGAATGCATGATGGCGTAGAACGGACATTGACAGACGTAAGGCACGTATCGAAGCTTAAGAAGAGCCTTATTTCTTTGGGAACACTCGATGACCTCGGGTGCAAATACACACTGAAGGTGGAGTCTTTGAAGATCTCTCGAGGTGCCCCGACGGTGATGAAAGGGAAGAAGGCGAATTCTCTCTATCATTTCTTGGGAGAAACCGTGACCGGAGTTGCTGCAGTTTCATCGAGGGTGAGTCGACTCAAATTTGACTCGGTTATGGCACATGCGATTGGGACACATGAGTGAGGCAGGTATGACAATGCTGAGTGAGAAGGGGTTGCTAAAAGGTCAGAAGACAGGAAAGCTGGACCTGTGTGAACACCGTATCTTCGGGAAGCAGCGTCGTGTTAAATTCGGTACAGCTCTACATTCGACCAAGCAACCGATCGAATACATTCATTCAGATGTTTGGGGACCGTCTCCGGTTCCATCGAAAGGAGGTGCCGATATATGCTAACATTCATCGACGATTACTCAAGGAAGGTATGGGTGTACTTCCTAAAGCACAAACTCGAGGTATTTGATCGGTTCAAGAATTTTAAGGCATTGATTGAGAAGCGAGTCAAGTAAACAAATCAAGTGCGAGAACCGATAATGGCATGGAGTTCTCGTGGTAAGGACTTTACCGAGTTACGCCAAAAGGAAGGGATTGTGAGACACCGCACGGTTCTCGGGACACCACGGCAGTAATGGCGTAGCAGAACGGAAGAACAGAACTCTACTCGAGCGAGCTCGGTGCATGCTTTCGCATGCAGGATTGGGTAAAGAATTTTGGGCTGAAGCAATTAATATGGCATGTTACCTGGTTAATCGATCTCCATCTTCTGCTATCGAGTGGAAGACTCCTGAAGAAGTATGGTCGGGAAAACCTGTTGATTACTCTGGATTACGAATATTCGGATGTCCTGCGTATGCTCATGCGAGAGATGGTAAGCTTGAGCCAAGGGCGAAGAAGTGCATATTTCTGGGTTATGCACAAGGGGTGAAAGGCTACCGGCTGTGGTGCACTGATCCCAGATCACTCGGTTTTCTAATCAGCAGAGACGTGATCTTCGATGAGACTGCAATGCTTCAAAAGAGGAATCTTGAGACTCAACCAGCAGAGCAAACGGATCATGGTGTCAGAACTGAGGTGGAGATTCAGGCAGAGTCTCCAAAGACCTCAGAGGTAACAGAGGAAGAGATTGCAGATGAGGCCACAATTCCTGAAGACGGTGATATTGAACAACCAGCAGAGCCACAACACAACATAGCCACGGGCAGACAAAGAAGGCAAATTAAACCACCGGTACGTTATGGTTATTCGATATTGCCTATGCTTTAACCGTAGGTGATGAGGTGGAGATGGATGAGCCTTCATCCTATTCTCGAGGCGATGGCTAGTCCGAGTCATCACGGTGGCTAGAGGCTATGAGTGAAGAAATAGAATCACTCTATCGGAATCGACATGGGAGTTGGTCAAAGTACCCAAAAGTCAGAAAATTGTTGGATGCAAATGGGTCTACAAACGGAAAGAAGGCATTCTGGTGTAGAGGCAGCCGGGTTTAAGGCGAGACTTGTTGCGAGGGGGTATACTCAACGAGAGGGCATCGACTACAATGAAGTGTTCTCTCCGTGGTAAGGCATACCTCTATTCGTATATTACTTGCCTTAGTTCTTTGCACAGATCTTGAGCTGGAGCGGCTAGATGTGAAAACGGCATTTCTTCATGGTGAATTGGAGGAACAAATTTACATGAAGCAGCCCGAGGGATTTGCTATTCCGGTAAGGAAGACCATGTTTGCTTACTTGAAGAAATCCTTGTATGGATTGAAACAATCTCTTAGACAAAGTGGTATAAGCGTTTTGATGCTTTCATGACTAGTCAAGATTATTCGAAAAGTCAGTTTGATAGTTGTGTTTATTTTAGGAGATTGGAGGATGGGTCTTTGATTTATTTGCTATTATATGTTGATGATATGTTAATAGCAGCTAAACATATGTCGATATTGATGTGTTGAAGCGGCGGTTGAGTGCTGAGTTTCAAATGAAAGAATTAGGTGCTGCTAAGAAAATATTGGGTATGGAAATTTTGCGTGACAAAGCTACGGGGAACGTTGCGTTTGTCTCAAAAGAAATATATTGAGAAGATCGTGGCACGTTTCAATATGCAGTCAGCAAAATCTGTAAGTACCCCTTTAGCCGCACATTTTAAACTTTCGACAAGTTATCACCGCAACCGAGGAGGAGGAGGAACATATGTCCCGTGTTCCTTATTCTAGTGCAGTGGGTAGTATTATGTATGCCATGGTATGTACTAGACTTGACATTTCACAGGCTGTAAGTGTTGTCAGCCGTTACATGAAGCACCCAGGCAAGGCTCATTGGGAAGCCGTGAAATGGATCCTCAGATATCTAAAGGGGACAGCAGACGTCGACATTATGTATCAGAGGAACGTCAATGGCAATGAGACCACAGGGTACGTGGATTCAGATCACGCGGGTAACTTGGATGATCGCAGATCGCTAGCAGGGTACGTATTTACACTTGCAGGTGGTGCAATAAGTTGGAAAGCGTCTTTACAAGATGATGTTGCATTGTCTTCGGCGAGGCGGAGTACATGGCACTAACCTTGTTGCAAAGGAATCGATATGGCTAAGGGTTTGCTCTTGGACCTTGGACTGGAGCAGAGAAGTGTCACCATACACTGTGACAATCAAGGTGCGATATATTTGGCTTATAATCCAATATATCACGAGCGAACAAAACATATCGACATCAGGTACCATTTCATCCGAGATGTCATAGCGAAGGGTAAAATTGTTGTAAAGAAAATAGCAACGGCGGAGAACCCAGCAGATATGATGACGAAGCATGTTCCTTCAGCAAAGCTCGAGCTCTGTATGAGCTCGATTGGCGTCTGTAGAGTATGAGCGCCCATCGGGCGTTGGGAGAGCCGAGCATGAAAAATAATCACTATAACTTGGCCTCAAACGTTGAGCCAAGGTGGAGAATTGTTATATTGTGTCTCAAGTTTGAGCCCGTTAGATTAATACCCATAAATTTGGCCAAATAACAAAGTTCAAGGGAGACTTTGTGATGTCTTCGAATTTTCTTGTTCCGGCATTAATCCCATCTCTTCGTGCGTATGGGTAGAAGGAAGAAGCCAAAAGCTGCATGGGGTTTTATTCTTCAAGCATGCAAGCAAAGAAAGGGATCAACAATATTCTATATTAAATAAAGAACCCACCACCTGCTGCATGCACATGGCCATGCACGTAGAAAATTGGTCAAAAATTGTAGGCACCGAATTCCCTCTTTCACGGTTTTTCTTTTGTGGGTTTCTCTTGCTTTTTATTGATAAAGAAAGAGGGATGGCAGAATAAAGAAAGAGAGATGGCAGAAGCTATTCTACGTGTGTGTCAGTGCATCATGGTCATACGCTTGCTTCTCTCCATAAACAAGAAATTCGAAGACTGCAGCCCACCTTCTTTTACGGATCAATGGCACACGTTTCTGACTATTATCCCTCATCTCTTCCGCCTCATTAAATGCGTGCCCATGCACATGCACGATCCACATGCATGCCTTCAAATATGGTGGGCGTTCGGTGCCGATTGCGGCTTGTCTTGTGGGCGCCTGCGCTGCATTTAATGAGGCCATTTATTTTCATTTGTTTTGTCTTGTTTTCTGCCCTTCTCTCTATGAGGAGAAGACGTCCGAAGATGCAAAGTGAGCGAAAGAAAAGAGCTCGGCAGAGAGCAAGAAGAAAAAGCTCGAGAGAGTGTGAGAGACGAGAGAGCTCAGAGAGTCTTTTTTGTGCTGAGTTGAGTCCAGTGAGTTGAGTTGTTAAACACCGTGGGTATTGGGTGTATAGTAGGGCTGGGAAATACTTGAGTGAATATGTGATTGTAATCCTGTAATTCTCCGATTTATAGTGGATTAATTTGCTGGCTCTCCCGTGGACGTAGGTTCCGACTTTCGGACCGAACCACGTTAATCTCTGGTGTCCTGTCCTTTTATTATTCCTCGTTTTATTTCGATCGATTTCTATAGCTCCCAACATAATTGCAAAATATCCGATCCGTTTCCGCTGCGACGCCGATTATCAACAGTTCGGTGTTAAAAGAAAGTACAAAATTATAAGACACTGGAGAGCATTGGCTGAAGAACACTTTTTTGAACAATGTTTATTTGACAGAGATTTTCACATGTTCCTCATATTGCATAATGTGATTGCCATAAAGCAATTAAGAGAAACTATCCGACTTTTGATATCCAACCTTGGTTTCTTCAATTATGATAGCAATGAATCTTGAAGACCAGCCAGATAAGTGAGATTACACCTCTCCAATTCCTTGAAACATTTCACGCCCATCTTCATTTGGAAAAGCACGCATCCATGAAGCACAGATATTTTTTTTTATCAAGGAGAGCTCTGACGTGGTATCTATCCTGAGCAATGAAGCATCCGCTCATTCGTTTTTAAGGTGTTGTCTGGGCAAAAGTGGAACGGGCGGCCTGGGCGTTTTTGTTTTCTCCATCAATATCGCTTGGGTAGTCGGGACTATCCCCGCAATGGAGACTGCGCTTTGTAGCGTGCAGCATGAAACCTTGCATGGATTTATAACTCCAGCAACGATAAGATCTTCACATTTTCGCATCATTGCATCGTAACTGATTTCCCAATCACATGTTCGGAATTGACTCTACTATAATATTGCCATCCACTCCTGCATTAGTTGCAATGGCTTTTGCGGGAGCAAGGAGTGCCTGCAATTGCAATCTGCAATTGACCACCAATAAGAACAGAGAAACCTCCAAAACAACAGCAAAATGCTAGAGAAGATCCTGGACTCGATACATTCCTCTTAGAATGCCCAAGAGATTATGGAAGACAGAAGGCAGGTTATCGATCAAAAGAAAAACTAGAACATTGTTTCCTCAAGTCCCCACGAGAGATTGTTAAAATATGATTTCCTCAAGTCCCCATGAGAGGTTGTTAAAATATGGTTTCCTCAAGCCCATGCTGCCCGAGCCTAGGTCCACAGAGGCTTGAATTGGAGCTGAAAGTGGTGAAACATTTTGAGGAGTTGATTCTGTCGAGTAGAATAAGATTGTAGTGATAGCATAGAATTGTTTTAGTCTGTATCAAGAGATCGGGTAGATTCTTGCTGCTGATCTTTCTCCATGACCCGAGTGCAAGTTGAAGTATGTAGTCGTAGTTATCCATTGTAAAACACACACATCCACCTGATTTGCTACATGCCTTCCTCTGTTCAGGACTGATGTTTCCTTGAATTGGAAAGTAAGGCATGTTAGGCCAACCGGCAGATTCCTTTTTAAATTCTGTGGATCACACAAGATGTTTAGGGGGGTCGCATCTACATTTTTGTACGTTGTACATAAGTTTTTTCAATTGCATCCACAACGTAAGTAGTCTCTGAATCGATTGGCAGGTTTAGAACGTGAGCCAGCCATGATTAATCCCGTTCATCAAAAGGGTAGATAAACCAGATTTTGTACCCTCCTGACCAAGTCTCTAGACTTCATGCTCTCATGTCATTTAGTTGAATAAGAAGTCCCCATCACTTGAAAGCTTCTTTGAGGCAGTTCAATCAAGGTTTAGTTTTTCTGGGGGCAATCAGGTATATTATGGCAATTTTTGTGCGTGTACATTACCAAGAAGGCAAGAAGCTTCACCTTCTTCGAGGCAGTCCAAGTTCTCTTCTTGTTCCTTTTGGCCATATTATCGACAATCTCATAAGAAGCTTAATAGGCAGTTTCCAGTTTGCTTGTGTTTTCTGCAAGGATTGGAGCTGAAACACATGATGCAACTTTTCTGTAAGAGGAATCTCATCTAGGTTTTCTTCATGTCTTCATAGTCAAGTAATTCGGCTAAATGAATTCATAGCCAAGTAGTGCAAATCATCTGGAGAGTCTTTTGCATCTGTTTGAAGGTGATGTTAACGACCTCCAGTATTCTAATTAACCTAAAGAGACATGACTGATTAGCAAAGGCAAGATCAAGAATTTTCTAGCGGCAACCAAGTACAATAGTTTCTTACCGGATGCTCCTCAAAACCTAGTCTTTGCCTTTGATTGAATAGTACTCTGTTGATGAAGTAGCAGATATAGAAAGGTAAAATTGCTTGAAGTTTCTACTTTCTTTTGTGCATGTGGCAGACGTTCTGTCCAAAAGAACTCTCTAGTTCTCTAACCAAAAATGTATAGAGAACTCAACTTCATTAATTATCACTCATCTGGGCAATCAACAGAAAATAGCTAAACCTAGCTATAAATCCTCGAGGCTTCCAATAATACACTGCTGAATCGCTGATAATTCAAAAGATTGAGATTGTTACGGGCTTTGCCATACTTGAAGTGTTCCAACTTGCAACTTCGAGTGAAGACATAGATATGTGAACTTTTTGCTATATGAGTCCGACCATGCTGATCTCGTGGAAGCTCGATAAGCAGGTCTACAGATCAGATCACATCAATTGGGACTAGGAGGAGCGCCTTCTTATCATGGACTACTTAAAACTCGTTGTTTCTAAACTTTTGCTTGTGTGATATATTTAATTCAAAAATTAGGTCTCATCGAAAAAAAAAATTTATGGATAAATGTGTCACATGGGCATAATATGGGATTTTGGTGTCATAGAAAAAATTTGTGATAAATGTGTTACATTGGTGCAAGTTTAAGGTTTTTGGCGTCATAAAAAAATAGTTTAGGATAAATATATTTTAGCGGGTAAAGTTGGAGTTTTTTTTATGACTTTTTTCATACTAAAAAAAAAAGATGGGAAGTAATAACTCAATGTACCCTTTCTTTTCAACCCAAAAAATAAAAAAAAAAAAAAATCAAGCAGCAATTACTTGATTTCTCAAAGGGTTTGTTAAGGGACCCTCCGAAGGGGACGTGCTTATGATCTCCGGATCATACGGGGTGCAAGTATCATAATCCCTCTTTCCATTAAAAGCTTCTTGTGACACTAAAGTCCCAAAATGACAATTAAGGTAGAAGGTTCCAACGCATAACTCATGACATGAATGAAGTCTAAAAATGACTCACGCCAAAAGCTCCTCCAAATCAAATGAAAAGTAACCAGAGGCAGACGTGGAAGCCATCATCCATTTGCTGTTCTCAGCCAAAATTTCTATATATAGTAAAGACTTAATTTCTCTAAGTTCTGAAAATAAATCAATGCATGGTTCAGTATTTGATATTCACTATTTTGAAGATTTCCAAATATTTTGTAATAAATAAAAGTCAAAGAGATGATCTTGTAAAATTTAAAGAGATTAAAAAACGAATGAATTGTACCCTTCAAGATTACATAAATGGACCAATTGTAAACTATGTTATTTGATATTTCAATATTTTCAAAACTTTCAAGTAATTTGTGAAGACGGTGGACAAAGTTTTATCGTAACCAAGTACATCAATGAATTTTTTTAATATCATGGTTATGATAGTGCACCAAGGATTTCCCATTTATGGTATAAGTAAAAGACTTTATTTTTATTTAAAATATGTAAATTTCCAACATTTGATTACATGGTATCAATATTTTAATTTTGGACCAATTTCCACATCTAAAATTGGTAGTCAATTCCTCATGAATTTCTCTTTCTTGGATATTATTAGATTTGTTTCTTCAACTACTACAAATATGCAAAATAAATGGTTTCCATAACAAATTTATGTTTAGTCACTTGTTGACACATAAATTTTTGTCAACGTTTTATGTATCCATTTATTTTATAAAACTATAAAAAAATTATATAAAAAAGGATAAAAGAAAAGAAGCCAAAAAAAAAACTGAAAAAATGGACCAAATGAAAAGGAAATAAAAATGATGGAAAGTGATATATAAAAAGAAAAATGAGGAAAATGAAAAAATAAAAATAAAAATCGAGCAGGCCGATGTGTCAAGCCCATCTTTTAATTCCTTGGGCCCATCTTTTTTTTTTCCTTTAGCCCATCTCTGTATTTCTTTTTCAGCCCATCTCTTTTGCAGTGTCTTGATAGGGCAGCTCAGGCCCGTCTCCACTCGCTTCGACAATAATTTTGTCGGAATTGTAAACGGGTGCGGGTACGGATTGGGAGGCCCAATTCTTGGAGGCCCATCGTCCAACGTTAAGCCGAGTGGCGAAGGAGAGAGAAGGGAGAGAGCAGCGGAACAAGGCATGGAGGAAGAAACTGAAGCAATTGACATTTACTCTCTTTTGTTTACAACAGCTACTTGCATCAGACTGGACATGTGATTGACGAGCTTTGGCCGTACACCCATTATAATCATCTTCCTTCTTCCTTCTCTCCCCTTATTTTATGAACAGAGAGAGAGAGAGAGAGAGAGAGAGAGAGAGAGAGAGACGAAAAACAGAGAGGATAAACTTTATTCAATGAGAAGCAGTTTTATATTTGAGAGCTCAATAACTAGTATATCAGCTAAATAGAAAGTTCGACTTTACATGCTTAAAACCGAATATTGATTCTCAAAGTAAACATGCTACATGTTATTTTCCTTCCTCTGTTCTCGGCAACACCAGCTTTCCTTCCTCTGTTCTTGGCAGCAATAGTAGTAACTCCATCAACAACTTCCCTGTTTTTGACAGCACCAGTACTTATCATATGACTCTTAACAGATATAACGAAGAATTTGTTTGTGAGTGTTGGGTTGAGATTCGGGAAACGAATTCCCAAAACGGTGATTCGACACAAAATCAATCACAAACGTAGTGGAAGCGAAGCCCAAGAATATTCACAAGTATCACCGATCCTAAAGCACACCACGGAATCAAGCGTACCTTGTTAGCCACAGATTAAACACCGACGCCGATATGAGGAAGAGAATTTAGCCATGTTCGATCCGATGACGCCAATTCGCCTTGAAGGGAAGATGGGTGTCGCCTCTTGCGCATTGTTCTTTCCTTTGGAGCGTTTTTTTAGGGAGAGAAGGGGGAGGAACGTACGTTATGCCAAAAGGTGCGTTCCTCCCTCTCTTTTTCTCCCTTATATACGTCCCCTCAAAAAAGAAACGTACCCCTTCATCATATCCCTCCAACCATGGGCCCTAATGTTGTGGGTCGGGCTTTTAGGCCCATCACATTAACAATAAAAACCATCATCTCCCACTCGCACATGGTGGGCCGATCAAGATCCTCTTTACCTCTCTTCAACATTCATACCGGTGAATAATCCATGCGACCAGCATACTTTGAGAGCTCGTTGCCATACATCTGTTAGGAATATATAGCAACTCATAATGGGCATCACACTCTGAGTAGATTTAGTATGCAGTACCCTAGATCGATCGATCACAGTTATATCTCTCTTCATCTATTTTAAACAATGATATATATATATTGTATTCACAATTATGATTATCTCAAAGACAGTCATAATTGGTTAACCAGTGAATACAAAACTAAAATGTGATTCTCCAAATTCGATCTTCCTCTTTCCTTCAAACTCTCAATTTCAGTTCAGCTTACTTTTCTAGAAATGTCCCATTAGATCGAATCAACTCATGACCATTGGCAACATGCTAAGATAGCAAACACTAAATAGAAATCTTGAGAATAAATAAAAGTTATGAGGGCACTAAAATTGAGGAACTATTTTCCTCAAGAGTCTCACACGACATAAAAGTTGAGATCAAAACTTTTGCCACTCTTATTAGTCGTTTCATGCATACGTAGTATGAAATACGTATTACGGTATTAACTCTTTTCCCATGGAGCGTATGTCTACACCTTCAATATCGTATAGATGATAGTTCAGACATACCCAATGTCTAACTTGAGTTCACGTATCTACTCATTCACAAAATTCATCAGAACTCATATCTGGCATCATAGACAGATAAAGTAAAATATGTGGGTTATTTTACTTTCGGACATAGTAAGTATTATGTCATCATCTTAACACTCAGTTAAGGCGACATACATATTTTAAGCTTGAGCTCTCGATTATCACCTAGATAATAAGCTTAAAAACAGTCTCATATCTATTTATCACACGGTAAATAGAGGCAATTACCCCGACATGATTTCTCAACTTAAAGTAACGCACTGAGCATTAAGATGCATAAAGATTAAATAAAGATTCATAGGCATTCATGATGGAAACACAAATTCATCAAATGTGAACACTTAGGGAAATTACAATATTCAGTACATCAGCCTCTACGCAATCCTAGAGATTTCATATGGCCACAAAACACATCTCTAGGTATTGGCTTTGTCATAGGATCTGTTATCATTTTATGCGTAGATATGTACTGTAAGTTCACATCCTTTCGTGCAACCATATCTTTGACAAAGTTATTCTTGGTATCTATATATTTGGTCTTGTCATGATATTTTGGATCGTGTACGCTATAGCTGCTTGGCTATCACAGTTAACCAATGATGGATTTGCAGCTTTCTCAATAACACCTAAATGATCCAAAAATCTCTTAAGCTAAATATCTTCTTGTATTGCTGTTGATAATGCCACGAACTCAGCTTTCATCGTGGACAAGGCTATACATGTTTGTTTCTTACTGCTCCAACATATGGCGCCATTAGTTAGTAAGAAAATAAAGCCAGAGGTAAATTTCCTTTCATTTAAATCTACTCTATAATCAGCATCAGAATAGCCTTAGAGTCGCAGATCATTTCCTTAATAACTCAGCGTATAATCGGCAGTTCCCTTTAGATACCTCAGTATTCTCTTAACAGCTTTTCAACGTGCTTGACCTGGATTGGATTGGTACCTACTCACCATTCCAACTGCAAAAACATATGTCAGGTCTTGTACACATCATAACGTACATCAAGCTTTCAACAGCACTAGCATAAGGAATATGTTTCATTTGTTCCTTCTCTTATGGAGTCCTTGGACACAGTCTATGGCTCAATCCTTCACCTTTTGCAATAGGAATGTCTATGGGTTTACAATCTTGCATACGAAATCGTTCAAGAACCTTATTTATATATGTTTCTTGCGAAAGAAATAACAATCTCTTCGAACGATCTTTTGAAATCTTAACTCCAAGAATGTATGCAGCATCACTCATATCCTTCATCTCAAAGTTGGAAGACAACCAACTCTTGACAGTATTAACAAACTCCATATTGTTTCCGACAATTAGTATATCATCAACATATAATGATATGATCACAAATTGATCTTTTGATCTTTTGATATATACACAATGATTCACATCTATCATTGTAAAGTCATATGCCATTATGGCATTATGAAAGCGTATATACCATTATCTCGATAATCGCTTAAGGCCGTATATCAATCTCAAAAGTCGACATACCTTTCCTTCTTAGCATTCTTTAATGAAACTAGCAAGTTGTTCCATATATATTGCTTCCTCTAATTGTCCATTGAGGAAAGTAGTCTTTACATCCATTTGATGTAACTTAAGATCCATACTTGCCACTACTGCTAGAATAATGCGAATCGAGGTAAATCTCACTACAGGAGAAAATGTTTCTTCATAATCAATTCCTTCTTGTTGATTATACCCATTCGCCACAAGGCGAGCCTTATGCCTTTCTATCGAGCCATCAGCTTTTCGCTTTATTTTGAGAACTCATTTGTTCCCAATAGTTTTGCGTCTTTTGGAAGATCAACTAGTTCCTAAACTTGGTTTGACTTCGTTGACTCCATTTCATCTTCCATTGCATGAATCCATTTTTCCTCACTAGGGCAATTTAGAGCCTCATTAATATTTCTTGGCTCATCCTCATCTTGTGGAGCAACCATAAAAGTTTCCACTTCAATGTCAAAACGTTGACGGGGAATACTTTGGCGACTTGTTCGCCGTATGGGAGATTGTACATTTTGCACATCATTCCCCACCATGCTCCCACTCGGATTAGATAATGACGGTATCATCTCATCATGTGGTTGTAATTGAGAGTGAGTTGAATTAAATTCATCACTTCTCATGTTACTCCCACTTGGACGAACTTCATTTAGTTCATTATCTTGATCCAAGGTTTCAAATAGGAAGTAATCCTCACCTATTTCGCCCTTCTTAGGAAATTCATCCTCTAAGAATGTGACATCTCGTGATTCAAATTCAATTATACTCCTATTTTCCTGCTCACCTATAAATACATACCCTTTCGAGTGTTCGGAATATCTTATGAAAATACTCTTCTTTCCTTTGGGATCCAATTTCCCAAAACTTGTGAGAGGACTCATGAGTATAGGCAGCACAACCCCATAGCTTAAGAAAACTTAAGTCTGGTTTTCTACCTGTCCATAACCCATATGAAGTGGAAGTAACTAATTTGGAAGGCACCCGGTTAAGTATATAGGCAGCAGTTAACAACGCATCACTCCAAAAAGTGATAGGTAAGTTAACATGCGCCATCATGGACCTAACCATTTCCAGTAGGGTTCTGTTTCTTCTTTCCACAACACAATTTTGTTGATGAGTATATGGAATAGACAACTGTCTTTCTATTCTTTTTTCATCACCTAATTTTCTGAACTCATCAGATAAATATTCTCGACCTCGATCGGATCTTAATACTTTTATTTTCTTGTTTAATTGATTTTCTACCAAGTTCATAAACCTTTGGAAACAACTCAATGCTTCAGATTTATGAGAAATCAAATAGGTATATCCGAATCGAGTATAATCATCTATAAAAGTGATGAAATAAACAGCCCAATGCCTTCTTCTCACATTCATTGGACCATAGACGTCAAAATCGATTAAATGCAAAGGAAATTCAACTCTTTTACCTTTTCCAAATGGTTTCATTGTCGTTTTCCCTACTAGGCAATGCTCATATATGGGCAAACTGACTTTTTCAATGTTGCTCAACAAGCCCTCTTTGGCTAGTCTATTCATACGTTGTTGGCTAATATGACCAAGTCTAGCATGCCACATATTCACATCATTATCATATGAAGTGGAAGACATGAAAAAAGAAGAAGGGAATAACTAATATTGACATCACCACAATCAACATTTAGTACAATAAAACCATCTAGAAAATGACCACAACCATAGTAGTTTGTATCCAAATACAAATCTACACCTCTATTATGGAAGTTCACACAAAAACCAAGCTTAACCAACACCAAAACAGACATTAAATTTCGACGAATCTTCGGAGCATATAGAACATCATATAGGAACAAGGTGCGTCCACCACGCATGTTCAATTGGCAGGTGCCAATCCCTTTAACTTCATCTCTGGAGTTATATCTCACATAGATCCACTTAATTCCAGTTGGTACTCGTCGGAATTCCACAAAGGATTCTCTATCGTTCACTACATGGTCTGTTGCTCCTGAATCTACAGTCCACAAAGGATTGGATTCAGTCAATAATGCAGAACTTGACACATAAACAAAGTTATCAAATGTACAAGAGGTGTTTACCTTTTTTGGCTCACAACAGTTGTGAGCATAGTGACATTTCTTATCACAATTGTAACACCTCACCCTTGACATTTTCTTCACTTGATGACGTTTTCTTCTCTTATGTTGGTTAACTCTTGATTTCTTGCAATAATGACTTGATCCTTTGCATTCCCACATATTGAACGAATCAATACACTTGCGCTTATAGCTCAAAGCCCTTTTTGAGCTAGAACTAGCATTGCAAATATCTATTTTCGGCTCAAATGCCGTTAGGTAGTCCTCTACTAGCTCAAGGTGGCGCACGGCATTCTTAAGATCTTCCATAACATGGTCAAGAGCTTCTAGTGCTTCTTGCTTTTCCAGCATATATTGAATCTTCATATTCAATATTTCACAATTGTTGCCGTTCATATCAGCAATTACGTTCTTGGTTGTTGAGATCATCGATCTGAACACATCAGACATATATACACGAATAATTAATGCCTATCATTTATGCATTTACTTTGCACAGACCCATCATATCAATGAACAATTTCAAGTAAAGTTTCAGAATCAAAATGTCACTATGTTTCCAATCATCCTCCAAAAATCCTAACTTAAAATTATTATTAATATAATTTTCTTATGCAAAATAAATTTTATGAAGTTACAAAAACTTCTATGAACTACCCACAGCAGTCAACAATGACAAAAAGCAAATAATATTTGACATCCAATAGAATAATAATGCTTTCACATACTATTCACTACACTAAGTAATATATACAAAAGAAAACATCAACATAGAAAGAGATATTCACACCCAAAAGCATCTCAAACTAATCTAAGAAATAAATAGGGAATGTCCCTTCTAATCTATTAGTCAAAATATCTAAGAAATCTGAAGGCACATTTGTCAACCATAGAAAAACTTTTGGAGAGCTTTCATGTTGCCTCCAAGACGCATTTACTCTGCGCCATGTGGCGCTCAATCTAAGGATTGAAGTTTTGGTTAACTCAATCATGTAGTACTCTCTTACAAAAGCTACTACTAGCCTCCTATAACCCGGGACCAAGTTGACCTCCCATAGGCGATCTAACACTGCTTGCCATTCAGGTGGAAGAGTGTTCATTAAGGCTGGCACATTCTCAAAATCCGGCATAAGATAACCATTCTAGATGATTTCATGTATTATCTGATTGACCCTAACCACATGTGATACTAAATCACCATCATGCCACCGGTAGCTAGCTAACTCTGTCATCAGCCTTTTAAGTCTTGTACTTCCATCGTCCGTTCTCGGGATTGCAGGTATCCGTGCATAACGCATCATAGTTTTTTTTTTTTGTGTGATCCAGGGAACCCCTCACAGCCGACAGCTGCATAAGTAAATCCTGGGGAGGCACGTAGGAAACCACCATCCATGTACCCTGGGTATGTCGCCAATGATTCGCCTGCCTCCTTGCAACTTGCGTTGCAGGGGCTTCAAACGACCTCCAGCGTGGAAGTCATGGAGCCTACCAGCGGAGCCACCGCGGCGAGTGGTCATAACGTATCATAGTTCCTGTAACAAATGCAGAACTAAAAATGGATCACTTATAATTCATAATGAACATAAAGGAAAATACATAATTTTACATGATTCATGCAACAAATGCAGAATAAAAAATGGATTACTTATAACCCACATAGACATAATTGAAAAAGAAACATATTTTTTTTCTTCGGGTCAACGGTCAACAGTCAACGTCGGAGTCAACGGGCGGCGGGTCGGATCGGACAGGCCGGTTGGGCCGGGTCAGACAGACCGACCCAGCACATGCGGCACACGCCATCGACGGCCCCCGCGCACGTGCATCGCACGTGCGTGCGTCGGTTCCACACACGCGTGCGACGCAAGCGCCTGCATCTCCGTATCAGCGCGTGCGTTGCACGTGCCGAAGACGTAGGTTCGTCCGGCTGCGCGTGGGGGCGCGTCCGGTGGCCTTTGGCGGCATTCCGCCACTGGGCACACATGGCATTCTCGTTGCATCGAGCCTCGTCTCTTGACTACACATATATGTCAAAGCATTCAAACCGTCCGGCCACGAAAAGCCGCAAAAGAATAAGGTTCTATCAAGGAGGCCGGGTCTCGAAGGATAACTCCCGCTGTCCTTCACCCGATGGGTTCCCGATCGTCGTCCTTCGATTTGCAGTGGACGGTGAGAGTGGTTCCGACCGGCAAACCGTTCTGGATCTCCACGTGCGTCTTCTTCCAGGTGCCTCTGAGGCAGCTACTCATGAAAAAGGAGCAAACGAGTAGGAGCACAACCAATGGCTTCATCATTTCGACGGCGGGCGGCGACGGAATTGAAGGCACACCCCTCGCCCCTGTTTCTCTCCCCTGTTTTTCTTCCCTTGTGTATCTCAAGCTCCAAACGCCTTGGGAATGCTCTCTTAAATGTCTAGAGTTGGAGTCCCTCCTCAACCGTAGTCTAACTTTGGATGCCATTTTTGCACTTACTTGTAGAGAAAACCTCCGCAAGTCCAAAAATGGCTAACTTTAACTTAGGCTTCCCCGAACGAGAACTTGGTGGAGAAGATGGGAGAGAGATGGAGTGGAGTTTAAAGCCCGTCTAATTCGATTCTTCTTTTTTAAGGAAAAAAATGATGACGCGTTTTTTCATTGAAAAATTTAAGCTTCTACATATTCATTATCTGATGACTAACCCCCATCCAAAACTGAGCAATTCCATACTTCCATCGCACTAAATGAATCCGAACATGGGTTGCTTTGCGAGACTAAAACCTATGACATATGACTTGCAACTGCAAAATAAATGAATTTGTCAAAACTACAAACAAACATAGTATTATATATGCTAATAATTCCTTAAGAAGAGAGCATATCCTAGGGTTGAACGTTACTGGAAATTCAAGACGAAACCGATACTCAGTTTTTCAATTGAAAATTTGGTAGCAAATTAAAGCGAGCCGATGTGGTCATACCAATCGGCATTTAGTGTCTCACTACTTCTTCAGTGATTGAGTCATTTGCAACTGATAGAACGCTAACTTTCCCGATAGGTGGCAGCCAGAACTCAATGCACCATCCAGTCAGCATCAATGCCTTTGTCGGTGGAGCCGTGATAATGGATGAGAGACCTGTTAAGGCCAACGCAATTGCGGGGATGTTTACTGGAATGTATGGGGCTGTCGCTGGCTGCGGCCTTGCAATATATATATATATACTTGATGTACGAGGAAGTACCGAAAAAAATCGTACCTTCCCGTTCTTTTGTCCGCACCTTGACCTCTATTTTTCTTTTTCGTCACGTTGATGGGATAGGGCAGACTTGGGGCTACGCGACGAGGGGAAAGCAAGGCCACGTGGCGTCGCCCCTCCACCCGCCGGTTCACTTTCGACGGTCGTGATGGAGCCCCTCCCCGTAGCCTCGAAAATCACTGCCCTCAATCTGTGTGTCTCCATGCTCTGACTGGATGTGGATTCGCTAGGGGTGGGGTCCATGGAACTAATTTAAGAGCGTATCACCGAGAGAGAGAAGGCGAAAAGGTTTCGCTCTTAAGTGATGGGGGCAACAAATCAGATCTCGATCGAAGAGAAGAAATGCGTCTGCATTTTCCAGTGGGTCCCTTTATTGTTTAGGAGAAAAGAGAGAGAGAGAAAAGAAAAAACACAGGACCGCGTGTGAAATTTAATGCGTTATATATTTAATTTAATATGTGTATGGATTATCTTTCGTGACACGCGACCGCGTAAATGATTTTTAATGCAATTTGGCCGAAAATGACTATTTATAAATTTTGTGCGAAGTTTGGGAATTAAATCAATAAAATTTCAATGTTTAGGAAATTTGTATCAATTGAGTTTGCGACATATTAGATAATTTTTAGCTTTTTTTTGTGTTGCCAAAATCTTTAAAAATTTGTATTGCTATGATAAAAAAAAAAATTTGAGGGGTTTGATTGTAAAAGATTTAGGACATTGGTGCCATTTTAGGGTTTTTAGATGGTGTTATTTTCCAAAAGATAATGCTAACATAAAAACCAATTGAATCGGATGAGCTACAACTGGTGAATATGGAAACAACATACGAACAAATGAGAGTGCGGGGATGGAGCGATTATCATTATGGCACGAACAAACGAGAGTACGAACAACGTACAAACAAACGAGGGTACACTTATCCCGCGCTCTCCTTTTTCACTTTTTTACCTTTTTTCAATTCTTTTTTAAATATAAAGTGAAATTTTATAGCAATACATTAATAAATATATTGAGTGGCGATCCTAACTAAATGGTCTTTTTCAAATATATTTAGGTCGAGTTCGACGAAACTGACGTTGAATCTATAAATTATTCAGAAGGAAAAAAACCCCCCAAGTTTTGCCTCCATTGGTGGCGTGATTGGCAAACACGTTACATATAATGAAGGGTTAATATCATAAAAAAATATTAATTCGACATATCATCAAAAATCCCAAACTAATATCTTTATGATAAATTTATCACAAATTAATTAGTATTAGATTGAATTAATATTATGAAAAATCATAAACCGGTACACCTATAATAAATGGAGTGTAAGATATATATATATATATATATATATATATATATATATATATATATGTGTGTGTGTCAATTACCAAATGTTATCCAAATCATCAATTTGATGATAAAATTTAACGAGAATTAACAATAGATAAATTTGTCATAAACGTATCTGATTTGAGGTTGGTCAAATTTTTTTTTTTATGAAATTTTACCTGACATTAAGCATTTAATAAATGACAAAATAGATCACATTCATATTAATCAAATAAGTAAAAAAATCATAAAATTATTGTAATTGTATCCAATTTTCTTCAAAAATCATTAGTCATGGATGTGGGCTATTCTAGAAGGCACGGCTGACATTATATTTTTAATTATTTTTCTGAATTTTTTTTTTTGGGTCCTTTATTCCCTACTGTCGCCATTTTCTTTATATATGGCGATTTTTAATTTTTTTTTTATATTTCAATTTCATTTTGATTTTGGTGAGGGAGACGGTCCATTCCTTGTGGGCGTTGGTCATTGGTGCACGGATGGAAGCGTCGTCGTCCAGAACGATGGAGCGGGCGGGCGGCGGCGGCGCCACGTTTCCGCGCTTGCAGCAGGACATAAGGCGTTGCACGTGTACGTAAGTGGGGTCCAGAACGCAGGTTGGCCCCACGCATCACCAAGCCCAGACGCGGTGGGAGATGTCGTTTTGGAGATCGCCGTCCCCGAATTTGCCATCGCGTGTTAAAGAACATTCGACGACGACCAATTAACATCTCCACTTTTCAGGAACATTAAATACGAACACACGAGTTTTTGTTTTAAAAGGCTTTGCTTCCTTCACATCAATTATCGGTGCATCTTTATTTATTAAATTGTCATTTTCTGTAAAAAGAAGAATTGTCCAAACGCGGAATCCTAAATTGTTCACACCTATCCAAAACGCTTGAAACCAATAAAAACCAAACCCCCTCCCCTAAGCTATAGATACTAAAATAAATTTACAAGAAATGAGCAATTTGATTTCTTTTTCTTTTTACTTTTAGGTTTTTCTTGAAGTCTATAAAGGGTATTTACCAAAAAGAGGCAAGTAAATTATCATCGATTCAAATGTGAGGTGTGTTTTTTTATATTTTTCTCTTTATAAGAGCGAATCAATCCAGATGTATATAATTGAGAAAAGAAAAAAATGATGTTTATAGATCGAACAAATATTGAGTTTCTATATATATTAATGGCCAAATCCCATTTTCTTTGGATTTGGTTGCAATACGGAGGGATGTCACTCTTTGGTTGAATTAAAGAGATATCATGCACCTAATCAATGATTTATCGGTGCAATTGTACACGAGTAGAGAATTAATGGGTAAGCCAAGGGCATATGTGTCCTTTGATCGGGGATCGACCCTCGTGGTTTTCATCTTTCCGTGGGGGGAATAACGGAAAACGAGACGGAGGGGTTACCGTTTCTCGTGACGTGAGAACAGCCATTGGATCCATTTACCTTCGACTGCTTCGTTAACGTCGTGAGCAGGGGCTGTTTTTTGCTGGCTCCACAGTGCGTGTGATGAATGTCTGCTTCTTTCTCCATTTATTACTAATGATTTTTCTGTGGATTATAATTATCGGATTATTTATTGTAGATCATGGGCGGACTCCCCTGACAATATTAGTCAAGCAACGTCCATCTTTGATTACAAAAAAACTGATTTATATCTGGACCAAATATGATAATTAAGGATTTGTGAATGATTTCTTGAACAATAAGAGCAATTGGAACAATCCCACTCCAAATATTCATTTTATTGATAAATATACCAGAGCTAGCTAAAGTGAAATTGATTTTCTTCAAGTAAATCTGATTTAGTCCAATGGAAAAAAAAATACACGGAGTAAATAAGTTCAATTAGTTTGAGAAGCAACCCAATTTTAGTAAATTATTGCTAGTTTATAGCTGGATTAGTTAATTTTATACGAGGATATTAAATCAATATTGGGATTAATTTGTAAGTCCCTTTAAGCTTTACAAATCAAATTATTTCATTCGGACAATAAGTCGAACCGATGGCACGCATTGAAGGACACGAGCTTTAGACTTAGATTTACAACATCCGTTAGTCCAAACATGGCATATTGACATCCAAACTATCACGCATATATCATGGGCATAACGCGACTTCGCTTGATGCATTCGAAAATCCAATGCTCTCGGTGTTTTTTTTGTCCTTTTTGCCAAATCCGTCGAGCCGCCGCCCTCATCTTTTTCTCTCGGATCACCACGCTCCCCTTGCCTCACCGATCGAATCCTTCTGTCATTGCTCTCGCCCGCCAGCTAGCATTGGTTCTAGAAGGCGCTGGCTCAGATCCCGTCGCAGCTTTGTCGCGCCTCCTTCGCTCACCGACGCACGCTTGGCCTTCTTTCTTCCTTGCGTCACAGACGCTGGGCCTGGGCTTTCTTTTGTTCGGTTCTATTATGGGCCAAAGGAAATACAAGAGGAGATGGGCCTAAATAAGAAATAAAGAGAGTCATTTTCAAAAATGAGTTAATGGTGCCCTCCTCGGATTCGCTGATATAAGCCGCGGCTAAAGTTGTAAAAATAAGAACTCGAAGACCTCTTGTAAATACTCCAAGGAACATGACAGGTATAGGAACCGCTAACATCTCGAACGAATTCAATGACATATTCGAAGAAATTCTAACTATCATTCTAAATTGTTTGTGGATTCCGAATATCTATACTAGTTGAACCTAATTAGATAGCAATTACAACCCAAGAAGTAATGAGGACCTGGCCATGGACTTGAAATCCTCCTATTTGGCAATAGAAATGTTGGCCTACTTCCACACCTAATATATTGTATTACCCTTTTAGTGTGTTGCTGGAACACGATAAAACATTCATGTTGCCCTCTAATAGAAATAGAACTTTGAAGGGAATAATTTTGATCCAACCATCTCTTTTTCAACTTGCTTGGTTGAATTCTATTTTGGATACAGTTAATCACATGATATCTATAGTAATTTGGATCTCTTTTATGCAATTCAAGAGTAGCAACCGCTTCTAGAAATTTATGAAGTTCAAAAGATAATTTATTTACCTTATTATTAATCAAGGAGCGTCATCATTTGCTGTAATTAACATATCTGCAAGATCTAGATTGCAATTTGAATTGATTAAATAAATTGTTGAAATTCCCAAAGTGATACAGTCTTGAAGAGCCATATATTCTTCTTGTTGATCAATTATAATTGCAATATTAGGTAACCCTATCAAATGTATAATCCCGCCCAAATATGTTTGCAAGTGAGATAATTGTCTCTTCAACATAGCTGTGTCTCCTTTGAATATATGATCGAGTCTTCCTGTCTTTTATTCCTTTCTCAAGTCCTCGAAATTATAAAGTCTCGTTTCTATAGTGGGCTAATTCCTTAACATACCATTGATCTACTTTTTATTAACATAATGACACTTAGCCCATATTGTAGCCTGTGCTATTGAATCAACTACTTTACTCTTAGCACAAAAATTAAAGATTGTTTTCACCTACTTGCTACATGAAAAACTAAATCACAACTTGGATGAGCAATCTTAGTAAGATTTATGACATCAAGACCTCTACACTTGATAGAAATATAAGGTATTATCCTAGGATTTCACTTTCTAGGAGACAAAACTATATATGAAGCACCCACTCCATATTCTTTTGTATTCCATTCATTGACTTTCCTTTAATTAAGATGAAATTCTATAAAAAAGAAACCCCTACCTTCTTTAAATTATCATAAATAGTTCCGTAGGTTGAGTTTTCAAGAAAAATAATAGTAGGATTTGATTATTTATCGGATCATAAAAACCACTTTCCGAAGATCTCTTCTTTCTCTTTGGGATCGAGCATCGGTTGCAACAATTCAATAAACAACTCATTGGGATGGACACAGATAAACTAGAATCCCCTCTTCCCTCCACCCCCTTCGAAATGTATATGATGCCTTCGCTTCGTGCAGCTCAATCAATTAGAAGATATGTCTATGTATACAATTATAATGTCAAATAGATCTATAAAAAAAAAAAATCGAATATGATTATTTAATACTTTTTTTTATTTTTCTTTATAAAAAATCATTTGTATTCTCAAAACTCAAGTTGAGTAACACTGAAATATGAAATAGCATAACAGAAAACTCTTAGGTATTTTATTTTATGAGTGGTCTCTAACCCCTTTTCTTTGTCTCCTTTAGAATGTATTTGGACTCCTATTTTTGGTCTAGTTGTCAAGACAATTAAAAAATGATATTTCCTTGTTCCAAAATATTTAATCTTTGCCTTGAATCATTGGGTTTAGACACTAATTAGGTGATTTTTAATGTTTCAAAATGGCAGCAACATGGCCCTTTCTCTATTTTATTTCTATCAAAGAATCATAAACGGTTGATTCCCCCGGGTATACTTTTGATAATTCCAACAATTTTTCCTTTTTTGGATGTGAAACTTGCTTGAATTGGATTCTTTTGATTTAGAAAATGAAAACAAACTACATTTATGAAGTTGTTTCAACTTATTAATTAGCATGAACCCTAGATTCTTGCCTTAAGAAATGAATTGATACTTTCTCCTCAAGTCACATCATATGCTATTTACACTACGAACCCAAGCAAAAAAAAAAAAAAAAATGAGGGTTCTGGTGGAACAAAACAAAGAATGTCAAGTCAAGAGCACCTTCATTCCTATATAATAAAAATGATGGGTGTAAAAATCCACAACTGATCATGTCCGTCAATTCGCATGTTGCTTTCTATTACATCGTTTCGAATGAAGTTTAAAAATGATTTTCCTCTAGCTTGAAACCGTTATATAAATTATTCAATTAGGGAATCGTGAATTTTCACTATTTTGTCTTTACATTAGTTTCTAAAGAAATCTTAGAAAGAATTCAATTTAATCCTTGATTTTCTTTTTATTGGATGGATGCAATATTTTATTTTATCTATTAATTATTAATTCCTAAAGATTAGGTTTCTAAATGTTAGGAAGAAAGAAATTATTTGTATTGATTCTACATTGCATCTTCAAGTAAAACTTGAAAGGATGAATTCAACAATCTTAGACTTCTTCAAATATCAAATACTCATAAGAAACCACTAAATTTGGATAGTTATTGAATTGAAAAGAAAAAAACTACATAGATATCACCATTTGAATAAAGTTTTACTAAATATTGCATCTATGATAAAAAAAAATAGTTCATCTTTGAATTAATCCTAAAAGTTAGTAATTAAAAAATATAGATGCTTATTTCTTATTTTCATGGAGGGATAAAAAAAGTTTGATGTAAAGGAAGATTTAGGTTCTTTTTCTTTCATTTCATATTGAAAAAGAAAATCATAAAAAAAAAAGAGCTCATTCTATCGATAGATTGAACAATTGTCATTGGAATGAATTGTGAATATTCAATATAGGTTATTGCAAATTAATAGATCCAAAATCTTTTCTTCTTTTTTTTTTTTTAAAAAAAAAAATTCATCACTGAAATAGAACAACAATAATACATTAAGCATTTCCTCATTTTATGCGTAATTTCTTTGATTGGTGGGGATTCGTTCAATAATTTTTTTTTTTTAAAGTAAGGGAGAATACAAGATGTATGAATTACCCCATGTCTATATTATTACATATATTTACAATTATTTATGAGAACCAAATCAAATACAAAAGGAAACACTTAACAGTGAGGTGAGGTTCAAAGAAGATAATTATGTTATATATATGTAAGTTGATTATGTCTTAATCCATTATGTACATGCATAGCTATTGAAATTGCTATCTTACATTTTTAATTAATTCTTGTTATATGGGATGTAAGGCTTTTTGAAGTAACTAACTTAAACTTCAATATGATATTGAATATTCATTGTATAAGGGGATGTGCATACCATGAAAAGCAAATTTAACCTCTTTTGCATCATTTTTTTTTTCTTTATTTAAAAATTTTCAAATCTATGTTTCTAGATGACAACTCGACTCGGTTCCATCCATATGTATTTTAGTTGAATCCAATTTGTGAAAGACATGATTTAAAGAAGAAAAGAATCGATAAATCAGAAAGGAGAATCACAAAACATCCAATATTGGAATCTTAAATAGTAGAGAAAGTAGTTCAAAAAGAAAAAAATTCAATATATATAAGGTATTCCCTGGGACGGAAGTATTCGAACCTCTAAATAGTAGTATCAAAACCCATTGCCTTTCCACTTGACCATGCCCCAATTCAATTTACATTCAATACTAATAAACTCAAGTATTATTTTTGGTTGTTCATCAATTCCAATCTAAAATATCTATGGATTCTATTGATCCTAGGGTTTTGACCAATGTAGATATACAATGAAACTGAATTTATTGATCATTACATACAATTTGATTAAGATATTGTATAAAAGCATGTTTCCTCCTCCTCCTCCTCCTCCTCCTCCTCTCTCTCTCTCTCTCTCTCTCTCTCCGGGAGAATTGAAAGATTTTTTATAAGATGAGTTCAAAGAAGGATTTTTTGGGATACCTTACTCTCTCTTCTTCTTTTTTTCCCATTTTTAAGGGATATCAATTGTCAATAACAACAGCTCGATCATGATACAGTTATCTCCAAGTCCAAGAAAAAAATGTTTGTTATGCTTAATAACTTTAGTTTAATGTGTATTTGTCTTCATTCCCCTCTTTATTCAGTAGTTCTTTCTTAGCCAAATTGCCTGAGGCTAAGGTCATCAAATGAATGGATTTAGGTTGGGTAGAAAATGGTTTGATCCATATTGACATATTTAACTCATTTCGATCCATTTTCATGTAATAAAAATTTGATGACCCATATCTACTCGACTTATACTCGACCCGACCCATATTATCAAGACACATTAATTTTTAACTCAATCTACTTTAAGCTCTTAACACACACACACACACACACACACACACACACACACACACTTTTTGTTACTTGAATAAAATTTCACATCAATTTAAAAAATTAATTAAACAATAAAAAAATAGTAAGTAAAAAAAAAAAGCGAAAAACCTTAAACTAAAATACTTCTAAAAAATTCTTGATAAGAAAAAGTTTGATTAATTAATGATTGACATGAAAATAATGTGTTTGTAACAAACTTCTTGGATACGCAAATGCATAGCTTCTTAATTGGGATTTATCAAATTAAAAATTACATTATAATGTTTAGAATTTGTATTTTGATTGAATTTCGATCTAAGACAACATCGGGATAGCTTCCTCTAAGAGTACTTCTTTGAGATATATGTGGTAATCTATCCGCCAAAAACATTTTTAAAAATTTATTTATTTTTTAAATTTTTGAATTTTTTATTATGATTTATTTTATTTTATTCTTTTCTTTCTTCTTCTCCCTAGTTCCCTTGTTGGTAGTGACCGGGCCGACCTCATTGGCCCGAGCTCGGTTGTGGCTGTCAAGCTTGCGGCTCGCTAGATCTAGGCAAGCTCGAGCTTTGTCATGGCTGTGAGCTCGCAGCTCGCTAATTGTAGGTGAGCTATGGCTCTACCAAGGTCAGTGAGCTTGTTGCAAGCTCAATCTCCAAGAGGCGGAGCTCACCTATAGCTGTTGCCAGCCTCCATGTCTCCATCTCCACCACCGCGTACCTAAGCACCCAAACGTCTGAGGGTGAGCTTGGAAAACTGGGAGGGGTCAAGGTCGACGATGCCACAAAAGGATATGTAGATCATGAGCGGGGCGGATGGAAATGGAGCCAACCAGAGACAGTGGAGGTGGTGGTTGGGGTGAAGAGGTTGATGCTGTAAGCAGTATTGTCAAGGAGGAGTTCATTCGGCTAGGAAGAAGAAAGAGAGAGAGGGTTGATATTGGTGACCCATATCTGATCCAACTATGACCCATTTTGTTTAGGCTTTTCTTTTTTAAACCCATCTCTAACTCATATCTCAATTTTAAGATGAGTTATATGTGACATACTTTTATAAATGTGGATTAAAATTTGGGTCTTTGACCCATTTTGATGGCCCTACCTGAAACCTATGCTTTTCGATCTAACTATAGATTTTATGCAAGTAATACTCCTCTTTTTTCTCTTAGTCTTTATTTGGCAAGCTCTATAAGTTTTCACTTGGATCTTTAATACTACCCTAGACATGATTAATTAGAAAGAAAAATTGAACAATGGATAATATCGGATAAGTCTTACAACATGAATCCCCGATTCAAAAAATTCTTAGATAGTTGCAAAATTTTTTATTCACCCTCTTTCTTTTTGTCATTTTGATTCCTTTTCATTTATTGAAAAATCCTTTTAGAGTCATTTCAAAATAGGAATGACAATTTTTTTTTAATGAAAAAATTGACTCTTTTTTCCAAATGGATTTCTGAAAATTCTTTTTAATTTTTGTTGTCAAGAAATCATTTTGTTTATTGGTGTCAAAATAGGATATGGGGTATAAAAATGGAAAATCTACTCTTTTTAGAAAAAAAAAAAGATTATGAAGATTGTTTAATACTTACTTTCAAACTCTTTGTTTATGCAATAATGGTATCTTTTGTTTCTCTCTTCATCTTTGGATTCCTATCTAATGATCTAGGACATGAAGAATAAAAAGGCCTTCCTTTTTTCTTGCTTAATTGTTCAATGTTTTCACTTAGGATTTTATCTATTATACCTCCTTGTTGCAATTCAATTAAGAGAACGAACGGTAATTATTGGATTACAAAGATTATATTTATTCTATCTATCTCATATCTAGATATATTTATCTAGATATACAAGATAAAAAAATAACCAAATAAGAAAGGAATGCAGAAAATTCCTTTCAAGAAAACCGGTTTTTGATCCCGTTAGTAAAAGATTACTATCTTTAGTTTATATTTTTTCCAGGTTTATCAGAACCCCTGAATTCCTAGATTTTAGGCGGGATGGGGATTGTAATTCTTTCTACTTCTCGAGGTATAATTCTGGCTTCAAAAGATACGCCTCTTCTGATGAAGAAATGGAAATATTACCTTGTTAATTTATGGCAATATCATTTAATAATTATCAAATAATTGATAAAATGGATGAACCATAAAAGAAAATACCTATTAAACCAATCACAAGAATACAGTTACAAGTACCTATTATCCAAAGAGGAAATAGAACTTATTCTAATGAACTTAGAAAAAAATTCAACTTTGATTAGATACTAAATAGAGTAGAGTAAGGATCTATTCGAAAAGGATTTGGATAATATCTTATTGATAGAAATATATATTGTAATTGTGTCATTCAGGAAAATCAAATCGACCGATTCCTTCTTTTTCGTGCTCTTGCTACTGTTAAGCGATCCTCTTCAGATAATTCGTCCAACCCTAGTAATGAGCATAACGGCCCTATTGTTCCGATGGAGAGAAGAACCTATGATTATTTTTTCAAGAAATTTCCAAACGAACAATTTCAATGAAATCTTTCAATTTCTAATTTTACTATGTTCAACTCTATGTAAGAATAAATATTGGAATATCAATCTCATTGATCTCATAAGTATCATACCAAGCTGTGTTCCGGGGGGGAGTTATTGTCTATCGTTGGCCTCTATGGTAGAATCAGCCGGGGGTCGGAGCTCATCGCGAATGAAACGATTCGAATTTGATAATTTTATGAAAATATACTGAATCATGGATTCTTTGAGATTTCATCAAGTCAACTCAATAGGAAGCGTCACAGCAGTAAAAGCAAGATGTGTAGGTGGATCGACTCATCAAGTTCCCATTGAAATAGGATCCTCAGTAGCTCAGTGGTAGAACGGTCGGCTGTTAACTGACTGGTCGTAGGTTCCTAAAGATCTATGAATAATTTTATGTTTGTTTCTTTATCTTGTTTGATATTTGAGAGAAGTCGTAAATTGAGTCTAGATCCATCTCACATCAATAACTCTACCCTACCACCTATAGGTAGTTTTAGACCAGTTTCCTTTGAAGTGGATACCTGAATGCCAAGTATGGCTCGTAATATTGATAGATAGAAAAATCATGGTATACACTTTAGGGTGGATGGTAGGCAGGCCTATACTTCTTGGTTTCAATAGGACTCCTTACGAGCATTATTTCTATATACTATTATCTAAAAATAATCAAGTTAGTAGGCATACGACGTACAAAAAGTTCACACCCTTCTTCATGGATTCTTTGAAATTTCATCTAATCTAATAGAAATTTCTATATCTTGTTTAGTGGTTCAGGACATCTCTCTTTCAAGGAGGCAGCGGGGATTCGACTTCCCCTGGGGGTAGGATAAATCAATATACTTTTAATGTCGAATCAGGATCAACTAGGATAGGTTGGTCCGGTCTATTACTCTTTCCTTGTGCCTATTTTGCCTTAGGTGGGTAGCATAGATATCATTATGGGAGAAGCTGATCGTTAAAATGATAATATGGGTAGTTGCAAGTTGCAATGCAGTTGTGAAAAATGGAATCCGGTCAAAGAGTTCCATTCCATTAGTTCAGTTCCAGACCAATAGCATCTCTGCCAACTCCTCCCACTTCACACCTTAGAACGCACCCTTATTATAGAGAGAAAGGCACTTTCACATCTTCTTAACCCAAAATGGCTAGGGAGAGGAAAGGTTCCTTTTTTTTTTTAGGGTACTCCCGGGAACAGATCCAGTGGAGACTCCGGGGCTCTGAATATCAGGTATGATTGTGACTTTCTTGCCCTGCCTGTCTAGTAGATATTTCCAATCTTACGTTTTTTAGGAAGTGAATAATCAACCGTTTATGATTCTTTAATAGAAATATTTTTTTTTTTTGTGTTTAAGGTGGAAAACTAAACCAAGAATTCTTAGCCAAAGAAAGATAATGGAAAGTTGGCCAAACTGAGCACTAAATACTTTTCTGTGAACCAATAATAGGTTATGTACACAGAGGAATGGAAAAAATTGCAGAAAATCGTTATGTATGGATGATCAGATTCCATTGATATAGAGCCAATTCCAATAGATTTATTGTAGGGTACCATTGGTGTGCATCCAATAGGAATTGAACCTACGAATTTGCCAATTATGAGTTGGGCGCTTTAACCATTCAGCCATGGATGCTTAGCGGTATCCATCGTAACGGCTAGGACTCACACTCTTAGCTAGGGATGGCAGAGCCTCATAATTCGTTGTCTCTCTCTCTTTCACGATTTCTCCATTACTTCTCTCTCATCTGTCTTCTTGCTCGGCTGAATAGAGAACATGGGAACAAAATCGAGATTTATGGAAGCTCTTCAAGATTTCTATCTCTCCCTGCAACTTCTCCACTAATTCTAAGTTTTCTCGGCTTTTGCCTTTTATATTTGTTGCGATCAAATCCTTATGTCAGCAACTTTCATTGATTTTTATTGAAGAAGAAGCTTAGAAAACGCTTCCACATAGCAACTTCAAAGAAGTGGTCCTGGTCTTCAAGTTTGTAGCCGAGCCGTCCATTGACGAACCTCATAAATTGAAGTTTGCAGATGGGCGTCGAAGTCTGAAATTCTCTACTAAAGGGAGGCTCTCGCTTGGCAAAGGGGGTGGTCTGTTTTATGTGGAATCGTCGGCCAGGAAGGAGTGGCAGAAAAATCTCGCTGAAGAAGAATTTTCACCGAGAGAGGGAGAGGAGAGTGTTCTTGGTGAGTGTGGGACATCAGGAAAAAAGCGGAGCTACAGAGCTTTGCTGAAGAAGAAGTGGGGAGAGATCGTTGGCTAATGGTGCTAGTTTTGGCCAGAAAGGAGAGAGGGAGATAAGAAGGAGGATCACCATATCTGGCCGAGGGGAGCCTTGCGGGTCAGAAGCTGAACATCGTTGAAGCTCAGTCCTGCTCTCGGTAGGGTTCCATCGGACATCGCATCTGTCTGTGGTGGAGTGACGAATAACATAAAAGTTTGCCGGCGGAGGAGAAGAGCATCGGCCATCCTTTTTGAGCTTCCTTGGCGAGCGAGCAACAACTGCACGCCACTTCCGATCAGGTAAAATCCTTCCTCTTCAATGCCCTGTTTTTTCTTTCTTCACCCTATTCTGGAACCGAGGGCATAAATTTAAATCGATGAACTTGTGGCCTGATCTCGCGATACCGAGATACATTCATGAGAGATGACGATGTTAGGAATTTGATATGTCACGTTCTGGTTAGAAATCACGTTGATCATGCGTCGAAAAACTCACATCTCGCATCGGTCCATCACGTGTTTCATAAGATGACTAGGAGAGGGCCGATTGTTAAATCGTGTCGAAGCTTAATATCGATCCATTCTTGCTTCCATATATGCTGAACCACGGCTGACATTAGCATTTTCTTTGTGCTTTCTCTATGAATGGGTGGAAAATTTTGTGTCCGAGTCATGGATCCTCCCCTTGCTGAAACCAACCTTCCCATGCCGGCGGCTATTACGGTTCGAGGCCGTTCGAGTCAGGTCTGCTCCTTATTCTAAGTGGGTTCATATTGTTTGATCATTAATGATGCTAGGGTTTAATAGTGTTAGCTTCGGTTTGAAATATTTTATTTGTTTTGCGGTCGTCGGAGTATGTGACTGGAAGTGCCGGACCCCGTTCCGATTAAACAACCGGCGTTGGGAGGTGATCTGTGGCGGTGTGAACATCAGTGTCAATGGAGAACGGCATGGTTTCAAGGCAGAAAAGGACAAGATAGGGAAAAGAGAAAAGGAGGGACAAAAGAAAGAAAAATAAAGGAAAATTTTAAAAAAATTAAAAAGAAAATAAAAATATTGAAAGATCGGTTTTAATCCGACTCGGGTTGGAACCGGGTCGAAGGGTCGGGTTAGAGAGTCGGATTGGGTTTACACGATCTAAACCCATTTCCTGAATATAATTTTAAAAAATCATTTAAAAAATAATGAAATAAAAATGATTAAAAAATAAAAATAATAAAAACTTAGAAAGCCTTCAAAAATTTATAAAATATTTTAAATTCGAAAAAATATAAAAATCAATAAAAATTTCGGAAAATCCGAAAATATAAAAAAAAATGAAATTTATATAAAACAAATAATTAATAAAAAGTTCAAAAAGAGAATTCGGAAAAGCATTAAAAATTAAGAAATAAAAATAAAAAAATCCTCAAAAATTGAAAAATTCTTAAAAAATTAAAATCTAAAATTGGATAAGCTTTCAGGGTTTTACAATAGAATTTCTTGTTTTGGATTGTTCCTTTTTAAGAGACAATAGTAGGATGCTTGCGTGTTTTTCTTTGTGATTAAATTTGGTTATGCACCTCAGTAACTTGGATGTTATTTGCTTTAAAATGGGTAGGACAAAACCTCCAATTCTTCGATAGAATGTCATGGCATTAGTTAGCATTTAATTAAGTTAGGAACCAAAGGGGCATTAGTCTTAGGACTAATGTAATTAAGTCTTTAAGTCTAGAGTCTTTGCTTGGCAAATAATAAGATATCCTCCTATATTTTACTTCGTTTCTAGTTGGCTGAAAATGGCTAGTGGCAACTCCTTAGTTGAAATTCAAATGCCCCATTGTCGTGCAAGGTAGAGATTGGGAGAGCCCAAGTCAATGAAAGGCCGTTAGTCCGAAATTGACATTACCCCCAAACCTAATCCCCCCTCCCTAGTCGAAGGGGTTAGGTTGCGACAACTTGTGCCGAAATGCTAAGCGAGTCAAAGGTAAGTGATCTCTAAACTCTCAAGTTCGATGAAGTGAGCTCTCGATATTGATTTTTGGATCAATACTCATAAACCGGGGCTATGACTTACATTTTGATGCTTCTAAATGTCTCAGAATGATGATTGTTTGAGCTGAAATTATTGTTAGAAGCTCCTTTATGCTATAACTTGCATGACCATTTTTCTGGAATTCGCATATCATTTTGAACCAAATTTCTGGTTTGGCTAATACGAGCTCTTAGATCTTAAAATTTTGCTAAGTGTGCAACTGATGAATGCAAGTATACTCTCTGAGCTATCCTTTGATATATTATATGCTTGATTTGGACATCGGTCGCCCTGTCAAAATTCCCTCACAATATTGTGTTTGGAATACTAGATTACTCTGTTTGTCTTTCCAATTTTGGCTACGTCCGTTGCTTCCTATTTTTTACAAATTTTTGACATGAGATTTTGGAGTCGGTGTCTTCATGAGAATTATTCATCACATCCAGATATATTAGGCATAACATTTTCACAAAAAACAAATGTTGTTTGGTTGGTACGATCAGCCTCTCATTGAACGTTTTTGTCTCCGAGAATAGAACTTCCAGATTGACCATCATCTGTTCTTCGATTTTTATAAAATCATGTGATCGGAATTTGATGTTGATGTTTTTAGAAGATGCAAATGTCATTTGCTATTTTTAATGATCTTCACAAAGTTGCAGTGTTGTGCTGGAAACTGCTTTCCAGAACTGACTTTCAGTCATTCTCGGATTTTTACAAATTTTGTGACGAAAATTTCGTAACATTTTCTTCACGAAAGTTTTAAAAGACATATTAAGTTTCATTTTGACATTAATTTCATTGAACTTGAAGCTCATTAAGATATCCAACAGATCTGATCAGAGCGCCGAACATGCCACGCCCAGATTTTTCTCGGGTGTGTGAATGTGTCTTTGTAATTTCAATGAAGTAAATGTCTTCCTTTGAAGTTTTGCAAAACACGAAAGTTAAAAGGTAATGGTATCAGCTTTCACTTGACCCCGATGTCATTGAATCAATGCAGGTTTGGTCGTTTAAAAAAAAATTATAAATATGTATTTGATTTTTTTAGCATTATTGTCAAAATTTATATTTAAAAAGTTGCATACATTATTTTATTTTTCAATTTTAAGCAATTAAAAATTAACAAATTGCGATGAAGGGTTTGTTCTTTTTAAAAAAAAATTATATATATATTTGATTTTTTTAGTATTATTGTCAAAATTATATTTAAAAAGTTGCATACATTATTTTTTTTTTCAATTTTAAGCAAATGAAATTAAAAATAATAATATTAATCGTCCAAATAATATCTCAAGTGAAGTTACAGTTCACTTCAACATGCTTTGTTCTCTTATGGACTATAGGATTTGCTGCAAGTTTAAGTACTATATGATTGTCACAAAATAAGTTAGTCGACCTTAAGTCCAAAAGTAGTCTTCATAAGCATACTATTTTGCAAATAGTTTTGGCCATGGCTCGATACTCAGTCTAAGCTGATAATAATGATACATCAATTTCCCAATTTAATGCAAAAACCAATGACAGATCTTTGACTCATGGGACACGTGGCATAATTTGTGTCATAGTAAGCTATCATTTCCAAATTTCCAAAATTGCAGTCTTGAGAAAGAAGTATCCCAAGTGCTAGACATTCTTTTAAATACTTTACAATCTTCAAGGCAGTGTTCATGTGAGACCTTTGGTTTTTGCATGAGTTGACTAAGTGTTTGTGCCACATAGCATATGTTAGGTCTTGCCATGGTAAGATATGTGAGTTTCCCTACAAGCCTCTGATAGATGGACGGATCTTCAAGCAAAGGATCTTTAGTTTGAGAAGATGATCTATTGTCATATTTAGCCGTGGTTAACTTAATATTATGTTCAATAGGGATGACAGCCGGTTTACATCTTAGTTAACTTAATATTCCGTTCAATAGGGATGACAGCCAGTTTACATCTTGACAATCCGTCTGATAGTGTCTTCATTCCCTTGTGACTCTGATTAGGTTGGAGCATCTGAGGGATATTTCGGAATTGTAACTGGAGAAGTCTCCAAGCCACTTTGAGGCAAACTCGACATTACCAACTATTTTTTTTTATATAATATAAATAAAAAAACCTCTACGTTATTGTGCCAACCGTCGGAATTATTAGAATGTTACGCCGATAAGTATCCGACAAGTAAAGATCCATTAATTCTCCCCTACGAGGAACAATTCCACTAAACAAACAAAATCAACCAACATATATGATTCCAGCCAAAATCTTAAAATCAAGAAAGGGAAATAGATGTCGGAATCAAATGTTCGAACAGACAGACCAAACAACCTAAAACACAATCTAAACCAATGGTTCGCATTGGAAAAGTTGTCTTCCTTCTATTTGTACGAAGTGTCCACTACTCTATCGACTTCAGGGTGCTTCTTATGTTCCCCATAATAACAGGGAAGAAGCAAACGGCACAAAGCTCTCATCGATGGCTGCTTCAGCAAAGAATTAATTTCGAAAGCTAATCGCCTCAACATATAACTCGCTTGGGCAGTATGTGCAAGACGAAGCAGGATCGACAGTGATTTTTTGGTAGAGAAGTGATCAAAGACGATCAATCCAAATCTGATGGGGAGATCTATTGGCAATGATAGTAGGGCACCGGCGAGACGTCAAGCAGATTCAAAGAAAAAAACTTGTGGTGTCCCTCACGTGTAGAGATTGAGAGAGAATCATAGAGTGCGACCCAAGAAAAAGGGAGGGGAGGAATTTTAAAAAAATTCCCCAATTTTTCATTCCTTCACTTTCTTTATTTTTATTTTATCAATATTTGCAAGCAATGGGAAAAGTACCAAAATAGTCCTAAACCTTTTACATTTTTTTTTTTGGGTAAATGGTAAGAATTATATTAACTAAAGCCAAAGAGAAGCAAGAAGCTAACAACAAGAACTCAGCACCAAAAACTTACACTCACGAGGACAAGAACAGTCAGAGTGAGTGGAAGGGTGCCAAAGTAAAACAAGGCCACCTGCATAGGAGCAAAGGAAAGCCAAAACAGAGGCAAAAGCAAACCAAACAGCCTACAACAACACAATTGCAGAGTGAAGAACCCCATGGTAAGATTGGTAGCAAAGTGATCAGTCCGCCAAAATGGAAGGGTTTATAGACCAGCATTGTAGCAACCTACAATTCGTGGTGTTGGAAGGGACCTGTTTAAAAGACAATGTTTGTCTCTGACAACCTTCTCCAATCGCACCTTCATAGCTAAGAGGGATGGTGGCCTACCCTTGAAGATAATATTATTCCGCTCCTTCCAAATGATGTTGATAAGGCTGCAAAAGCAAACCGGCCAAGGGTGGAACAAAAAGAATTCCAAGATTTATACTTGATCGCCCAGTGCAGGTTATCCACCCAAGATTGGTATCAATTCAGTTCTAAACTTTTTAATTGAGCCATTTTAGTCCTAAACCTTTTTACATTGGTACTAATTCAGTCCATCCGGCTAATTTAAGCCGGAAATTGCTGACATGGCCGTCGGCGGTCTTATGTGGCGTTACGTGGACAAATTTTATAATTTTTAAATATTTTTCTCTTTTTCTCTTTTTATTTTTTTCTTTTCTCCTTACGCCCTTGGCCGGCGAGGTCGCCAATCGGCCAACCATCGTTGGCCACAGGTTGGTCGGGGTGAGGAGCCTCGCGCTCGCCGGCCATAGGCGAGGGCCGAAACCCTCACTTGTTGGTGGCCCTTGCCCAGATCCAGGCGAGGGCGTGGCAGCCCTCGCTCGTGGCGGCGAGCGCCGCGGCGAGAGTGTGGCAGCCCTCGCCCACCCTCGTTTGGACCGGGTGAGGGCCGCCACGCCCTCGCCCGTCACGAGTGAGGGCTGCCACGCCCTCACCGGGATCGGGCGAGGCGGTGGCCCTTGCCCACCACGAGTGAGGGCTGCCATGCCCTCGCCCGGATCTGGGTGAGGGCCGCCGCACCCTACTCGCCACCAGCGAGGGCACGAGGCCCTTGTCGGCCAACGGATGAGGGTTTCAGCCCTCGCTTGTGGCCGATGAGGGCGCGGCGACCCTCGCTAGTGGCCGGCGAGGGCAAGGGCCCCTCGCTTTGACCAGCCCTATGGCTGGCGATGGTCGGCCGGGGCCGGCGACCTCACCGGCCAAGGGGGTAAGGAGAAAAGAAAAAAAGAGAAAAAAAGGAAAAATAATTTAAAAATCTGAAATATATATATATATATATATATATATAATTTATCCATGTGCGCCACATAAGACCGTTGGCGGCCACCCTTGCAATTTCCGGCTTAAATTAATTGGATGGATTAAATTAGTACCAATGTAAAAATGTTTAGGACTAAAATGGTTTAATTAAAAAGTTTAGAACTGAATTGATATCAATGCAAAAAGTTTAGGACTATCTTGGTACTTTTCCCTGCAAGCAATCACTATGGGAAAAAATGAGTAGATAATACCTCTTATTTTAAATCTCATAAACATTTATTTAAAAAAAAATTGTCCAAATTTTCCTTGTCCCATATCCCCCAAAAACATTACAATATCTAGTGTCCCAAAGTAAGAGCTTCTACTGGTAATATACGCCTAAAAATAATATAGTGTCAAATGCACACAACCAAATTTCCTTAACAAATAGCCTCAACATCATCATAATAATTTACCAGTGCTTTGAAGGGCATGCCTATAATACTAAATTTTAATAATCAGGATTTTATTGACCTGGGACATGATGTAAAAATAAAAAAAAATAAAAAATCTTATGATGTATTTTATAACTCTGTAGAATGGCATCATACTTTATCATATACGTGACAAAGAAAACTCTATAATGTTGAGTTTTCTCAACAAAAAATATATATACAAGTGATTTTTAGTGTATAATGAGGAAAGCCAAATTTGAAAGTTAAAAAAAAAGGAGGAAAATTAAAAATTATATATATTTTTACTCAAATCGCAATGTAAGAAAACACTATCGTTGTAATATTAAAGCATAAAGGATTTATAAACTAATCCTGATATTGATTTAATAACCTCATATAAATTTACTATTCCGGCCATAAACTAGCAATAAATTACTAAAATTGCTTTACTTCTCAAACTAAGTGAACTTATTTACTCGGTTTATTTTCTTCCACTAGATTAAATCAGATTACTTGAAGAAAATCAATTTCACTTTAGCTAGCAATAGTATGTTCATCAAAAACACGTATATTTGGGGTGGGGTGGGATTATTCCAGTTGCTCTAATCGTTTTAGCAAGAGGAAACGAGGTAAAATCAAGAAATAATTCACAAATCAGTATTAATAAACGAAGAAAGAAGCAGACATTCATCACATGCAATGTGGAGTCAGCAACAATCGGTGCTCAATCACGCCCTTAATGAAACAGTCAAGAGTAAACAGATCCAACGGCTGTTCCTGCACACGAGAAACGGCAAACTCCTCCAGCTCGTTTTCCGTTATTTTCCCTCCACAGAAACATAAACCCCACCAGGGTCGATCCCCGGTCAAAGGACACATATGCCCCTAGGCTTACCTGTTAAATTCTCTCCCAGTGCACAATTGCACCCATGAATTATTGATTAGGTGCATGATATCTCTCTAATTCAACCAAAGAATGACATCGCCTCCACAATGCAACCAAATCCAAAGGATGGGGTCTTGGCCTTAGATAAAAAGTTCATATTTAAACCTGTTTGATCTATGAACCTCATCTTTTCTTTTTCTCAATTATACAGAAATCAAGATTTCTTATATGCATGTAAGGGCAACCCCCTTGCCTTTTTGTATCTTCTTTAGTAAATTAAAAATTGCTTATATATAAGACATAATTAGATCACATGAGTGATTTAAGATGATGTGTGGTATGAGTGAGGTCAAGAAGTTATATAAAAATTATTGTGACGGACACAACCCTCTCTAATTCTTATCTGATCATATGACCCTCTTCAATTCTGATTATAACATTTTCTAAGTCTATTTCATTTTTGGGAAAACTTTTTGGGTGAGCACGTGCGATGCTACCATTAGGAAGACATCACATGTCCACTGACTTCATTGGATCTACAGAGTATGGCTACATATTCCAAAACAGACATATTTATTGTGTAACTTAACAAAGAAAAAGAGAAGAATTTCTACTCGAAGCAATGACTCAAACTTGTCGAGGCACGTTTTATACACCTAGATCAGTTCATTCTTCTAAAGTGGAATATATATATATATATAACACGTCACTTTGAATCAATAACCACTTACTTGCCTCTATTTTTATAAATACCATTTATATACGTCGAAGCAAAACTTCAAATTGAAAAAACCAAATCACTATTTTCTTGCAAATTTACTTTAGTATATATAGCTCTGATTTGGGGGTTTGGTTTTAATTTATTTTAAGCATTCTGGGTAGGTGTGAAAAATTTGGGATTCGGGGTTTGAGCAATTTTCTAAAGAAAATGACAACTTAGTAAATAAAGATATGTGGACAATTGATGTGAAGCGGCAGAGCCTCTAGATGTGAAGCAGCCCTAGTCGGCCTATTCAATTGATCTCACCAACCGTGCATAGATTCGATTCTACTATTAACAACGGCTTCCTCTCTCTCCACTCCTCCACCGCCATAGGTGTTTTCCCTCTCTCTCTCTCTCTACTGATCTCCTCTGCCATTCATGTCCTACTCAATTCCATCGGCAATTTCAGTTACCTTCGATTGGCGTCGGTTGTGATTCGGTTTGATTGGCTAGTTCATGTCGAAACTGCAGTGGCAATCGATTCCCCGAATTTAGCGGGCTCGATCAGACTAGATAGCGACAGCTTGACGCCGCTTAGGATTTCGATTGTTTCTGTTTCTGTGGTTTCGGTCGTTGTGCTCCCCGTGATCGAGCCTGTTCTGAGTGGACTAGGCCATGCCGTAATTGATGGTTGGATGATTCGACAGGTCATGCTGTATGGCGACAGCGAGCAGATGTTGGAATGCAGGATCTCGAAGAAAGATGAAGTTGTTTGTTGTGGTGAGACACTGACGTTCAGTGCTTATTTGGTTGACGTTGGAGAGCCTGAAGGAGGGCAAAAGCCTCTTAATCATACTTGATATTCACAGCCGAGCAAAGAAAGTTCCTAAGCGAACAACTTCGCTTCACAGAAACAAGTTCATGAACGTATCTGATTGCACCGGTATTGTCTGTTCTTCATGCTGGTGTCTCTATTGGTTTGAAATTTGACAACTCATTCTTGTACATTCACAATGTTGTGATCGTCTACTGGTGTTAATGTATAATCCACTTCGCATACGTTTTAAGAAATGAGAAGACCAAAGTGGAGAAGGATAAACAGCAGACAATTAGCCTCAGCCCATCACAGAAAATTATTAGAGGTTGGCGATGAAATCCGACATAATCTAACTCTCTCTTAATTGCATGTAAATGCTGGTTACAACAACTTAGCATGCGTATTCTTTTGTTTTTCGATTTCCAGAATTCAAAAAGAACCAAATGAACAGGTATGGCATATTGCAGGCAAGTCCGAACTCAAGGACATCAAGCATGACAGGTGAGTTTGGACTTTTGCTGACTCATCTATGCCCATGCAAGGCCGTGTCTTTCTCTTGATGTATTTCCTGGATTGTGAATCTGTTCTTGATTTTCTTTGGGATACAGTTTCTGTACATCTTTATATTACATACAGAATCTTTTCAAGGTCAATAAGATTCTCTCATCTCTGATGCTTTGTACATCAAGTCTTCTCAATCAAGGTGGTTTCATATATTTTCATCGCTTCTCTTGAAAATCATTGGAGCTTCTTAGGATATATCCAAACTTCCCTCAGAAAACTGGTCTTGATGTTCTTTATGCAGTTATATTCAAGAGTGTTATTGTTGTCTCAGCACTGCAGTTGACATGATATTCCTTTTGACATGGATTGGTACGCCTTGTATCCAACTCAATTAACTCAAAAGTCGAAGAAATATCATGATGGCTTCTTACGTTGTACGAGCAGTGGATCTATGACTAGGCAGGTCAAGCTCTACAGTCTTCATCTCTTTCTGTTTTTCACCCTTAGATAATACCAGCTATGTTGTCGCTGGATTAAATTTCAGCTCTTGCTTCCTTTATTAGTTGGTTTTCCTTTTCATGATGTATACCTTTCTCCAGTTTAGTGAAAAAAATTTGTCAGGATAAATATGGCTCAGATGATCGAAACCTTATTTGGATCTTTTACCAGGTTTTCTTGTATGATATGAGCTGGAAACATTTAGATGGCAGGTTCCTGAACAAAGCTGAAGAAGTAAGCCCTGGGGAGATGATTGAATTTCCTGGTCATTTGGTTGAAGTTGGCAACAGTGAAGCAAACCATGAATCTTTGAGGGATCTAAATGCATGTGGAAACAGTTTCCATTCTCTTTGCAAATTAATGTGCAAAAGCAGCAGCATAATGTTACTAATGTTAGATCTGCTTTAAAAGGTACCTAGAATACAGTCTGATTCGATCCATTTCCTGGTGTTCTATAAAGTGTTTATTTTTCCTGTTTAGTCTTTCTATGAAGGTAATTTGCCTTACCTCCTAGCCTAAAGTCTTAAACTTCCAATAGATTATTAACATTGTCTCCCTCATTATTTATATCCCATGGACCCATCATTCAGCTGCTCTGCAATTGATGTAATTGGGTGATACTCCATACTCACCAAAATGATATTGCAAACACATTGTGATTTGGAACTTTAAGGATGCAAGTCCAAGGGATGTTCATGAGATGTGGGATGATTTCCGCAAGGCCTTGAACTTGCAGATGCCATGAATCAATTCGTTGTTTTCATTTGAAGTTAATACTTTCTTCGTTGACCAGATAAAGGGAGTCGACAATTGAAAATCATCATTGTTATCCATGTTATCTCTTTCTTTTCTGTTGAGGAGCATGATTCCCTTCTCTTCATGTTTTGCATGATCTACCCGATTCTGTTTGTGATGCACTGAAATATGTATTCATTAGTACTCTTTCAGAAGGAAAAAAAAAATGGCCTCAGAATGGGGCAAAGGTGAGTATATTAGATGCCAGAATATCAGGGGTAACAGGTCGGATTTTGTTTCATAATAGATAAAAGCTTCACCGAAAATACAAAACTATCTATTGAGTTTTCAGCTTTGTGCTTCACAGAAGTTTTGAGTGTGTCCATTCATTTGGAAAATCCATAATTCACCTTGACCGGTTACGTTCTTAAGATTTTCCTAGCTCTAGCACTGTGCTCTAGGTACTTAAGAACGACTCATAAGTACAAGAACTTCATGCAAAAGAGGAGGGCAGTGAACCGAGTTACATGGATTCCTCATGATATTCCTTTATGCTTATATTTCTTATGAAGTTTTCATTACTTAGCCAGTTGTTCGTTCTACTTGCTGATAGATTTTCTAATGAAGTTTTCATTAACCAGCCGACTACGTTCTTGATATTGCTATGTATTTACTGCCTCCTTTTAGCTTGAGGTTATGGAAATAACGAATTCAATAGCAGATTCATTATTTTTCTTTTCAGTCGTTTCTGACAAACATGAGAATGTGAATGTTCTTTTGCGGGCGGTGTCCTTCCTTTATTTTTGTGTTAGTTTAACTGAGCATGTCCTACTTGGAGATTGACACTTCCCTGTCATGTAGAATGGCAGGTTTTGTACACCACACAAGTAACTCAAAAGGCCAAGAAATACCATGATGGTTTTTTGCAGCTTGAAGTTCGCGGATCCCTTGGGAGGCAGGTCATTCCGAAGCACTTTTAAGGATGTTTTCATCCTTAAGCCACTGTTCTTTAAATTAAACTGGGCTGGCTACTTTGTTTGCTGATCTGACATGAATCACTTCATTTGTTTTTCGGATAATGGTTCATTATGTGACCCAAGCATCACGCTAATTCAAGTGCATTTCACTACCCAAAAAAGTCATAAGGCCCTAAGCATCCCTTCTTTATAGGTCCTGTCACGCCCCGATCTTCAGGCACGTGCTCATCCCTTACATTTGGTCGATTTTAAAATGCGATATCCCAGGACTATGTATCGCCGACCCTTTCATTTCTAATATGCACATGCAGAAGCAATTATAAATCCCCAGACAATAAAACAATGTGATAGAAAAGTATGGTCGTATTTTTCTTACTGAAATTCACAACTACTCTTTTATACAAGCACCTCATAGTATATAATGCAATACTATTCTTAGGGGTCTGATCTAACACTTATCCACATATAATCAATGTCTGACAAAACAGGATGGGATCTCAGTCCTCATCCGGGTCGTACTCAAAATCCTCCTCATGGTCATCTTCTTCTCCAAAATCTTCATTCTCATTTGGTTCCACATTAGGGTTCTCCTCTTCAGATTCCTCCTCATCATACTTATCATCAGGGTCCTCAACAAGTTCTACCCTCTAAGACCCGATTAGTAAACTAATACAGTGCTGCTTATGCACAACATGAGTCAGAGGACTTGCCTTGGCCTTAGATTACACTTGTATATTAGCACAGATCAAATAGGCATCTAAGCAATTACATCACCGATCGAAGCATCAATCAAATCGACCTAGTCGATTACACACCAACAAGACCATTCATGGTCATTTCTATTCGATCAATCAATTCACAACAACAGATCAAAGCGATGAATCACATCAAATCACACTTAGATCAAATCATCGATCAATCGACCTCACGACCCATGCTTGGTCGGCACATTCAATACTATTTATAAGTCCGACCATAGTCCATGATTGCTCACTTTAAGCTGATAAATAGATAGTATAGCTTATATTAAGCTGATAGGGTTAAGGTATACTGCTCTCGCTAAGCCGACATATCGTCCGCAGGCTGATATAGTATACCCCCAATGTTCATTCTAACCTGATAAAGTGTACTGCTCACGCTAAGCTGACATATCGCCCACAGGCTGATATAGTACACCAGTATACTGCTCTCACTAAGCTGACATATTAGAGCCCGTAGGATGATATAGTATACTGTTCTAATCTTTCAATCAATTCCCTCTTTTATCATTCTCGATAAAATAGCCGTGTGTGAGGACACAGTCGGCCTTAGCCAAAATATAATATTTTCCTTTCCATAACTCCCACATTTTCTGTTGTCCACTCAAATATTTTTGGCATTATCAACCGATGCCCGGTCATTTTTCGATTAATAACCGATGATTATCCAATTAAAGAATAATTCTCACTTTCACAAATAATTCAATTCAGCACAAAATAAAGATCAATTAAATAAATGAACTGTGCCAAGACAATCGGCACAAAATTCCGGTCACTAGCCATCCCGGTTGAATTACCGGGAAATAAATAATTAAATAAATAAATTTCAAAAATTAAATAAATAAACACAATAAATTCAATTTAGCACAATATAAAGTTTAATTAAATAAATGGATTACACCACGATCATCAGCACAAATTTCTAGTCACTGACCATCCCTGTTGAATTTCCGGAAAATAAATAATTAAATAATTAATTTCGAAAATTAATATTTAATTCCTAAAAATTCTACTTAGGCCTGAATTGCCTAATTAACACTTGATAAGGGTCGGGGAAAATCCCAAGAAGCATCCAATAAATATTATAGGCAATTCTCTATCTAAGTACACTAATCACCTAACTAATATACAATGCAATCAACTAATAATCACTAATCTATTCTAGTCTAACCACCTAATTGCACTTAATTAAATCTAATCAGCATTTAAGTATAATTAGAAAAATAAGAAGGTATTAGTGAGCAAAACTTACTTGGCAAAGCGAAGATCAAAAACCGCGACAACAATGCGACGGCGGCCGAATTCCAAAATTTTGGCGGCATCAATGCACACTCGGACCGGGCCAAGAAACTTCGCAAGCCGGCAGAAATTCTAGGCTTGGGCCTACTAAAATTCTTGGGCTGAGCTTGACCTGGGCTTACTTTGGACTGGGCTTGCCTTCGAATGGGTTGATCTTTGCGAGCTAGGCCGAGCAACAAAAGAAATTGCTGGGCCGAACTCCAATGGCTGAAGACTTCAAATGGACTGCTGAAAACAATTGCGAACTAGGCTGAGTTGGGCTGAAATAGCTAAACTGAATGGGCCTCACTGAACTCACGGGCTGAAGAAATGGAGCTGCTGGGCTTGCTTGGAGAAGCTGGGCCGAAACAAACCTGAACTGGGCCTGTCTTGCTTCTGTAGATGGGCTGAACTTGTTGAACGCACGTGTGGCTGAAGACTGTTGGGCTCGGGCTGCTGCAAGTCTTCGTGGGCTGCAGCGGCTGAACGAGAAGGAGCCGCGACGTCTACGCCAGGGAAAGCAGAAGTAGCGAAGGGTTGATGAAGGCAGCTTCGAGTGAGATGAACCGCACGAGGATGGGAGCAAGTTGGCGTGCGTCTTCGGTGGAATGGAGCTGCACGAAGAGTCGTGGCTTTGAACTTCGCTTGGATGGGATGCTGCTCGGTGGAATCGGTGGGCAGATGGACGAACACAGTCAAACTTGATGGAGGACGTGCTGCTATGGTGACTCATGCGGAGAATCGGTGGGGCGTGAAGGTTGCTGCAGGCGTGGAAAACTTCGTGGATTGAAGAAGCTGAAGACGGCTGGTCAAGTGGCTGTTTCGGTGGGGCAGCTGGCGTTGACAACAAGGAGGAAGACCGGTTGAGGTGGCGAGCTGGCTTCGGTCTTCATTGCTTCGTGGGTGAACGACAAGCTTCGGTGGAGAGTGGGCGATGGAGTCAACTTCGGTGGCCGCATGAACTGACTTGTTGACCGAGAGTGTTGCAGGGAAATGAAACGTGAAAGTGGAGGAGGACGCTTGGTAGCTTGGGCTCTTTGTTGCTGGATGGATGACCGGCAAAATGAAGACACGAAGAGGCTGATGGTCTTCGGTTGACTGAGGAGAACAGACCATGGACGTGTGGGCCTTCGGTGGATGAGTCGTGGATGGCAGAGGGAACCGAAAATGGAGCAGGCGGCAGGGACTCATCGAGGAAGGAGGAAGCGAAAGTTGAAAGCAAAAGCAGAATAAATCTTCAGCTGAGGATAAGCTCGCGTGAAGAAGATGGAGGCCAGCAGTTGGGACGTGCTCAACACGCCAAGAAAAAGAGGAAAAGATCAACACAAACATCTCTTCTCTTAAATGCTTGTCCCCCATAATACTTTCCAACCTAAAATTCCATAAATAATCCAAATTGGTGCCAAAATTCTAGCACCCCTCCTTATTTCCGAATTTAATAATTCTTGGGTTCAATTTCTTCATTCAAATCTCCAAATCGATGTCCGATTTTGCTGAAAAAAAATCCCGAACAATTTTCTATAAATCCCCGACACTCAAAGGCTCGGCTTGGAAGTCCAAATTTCCTTTAATTTGGCCCATCCAATTTTCTATTAATTTTCCGTAACGTTCGAAACGGTTTTCGCAAAAACTTCGGAATCTCTGAAAAATCTTCTGAGATTGAGTCGACGTTCCTAAAATAGCTCGTGACACCACAAAATCTTCAATTTTTGAAATCGGACTCGATTGACGGTTAATTTCACTCCGACACGCTTTTAGCGTGACCTAGGCTACTGGATAGTTTTCATAACTTTTTAAGACAAATGACCTGTGGTCGATTTTTTTCGAACCACGATGAACTAACTCGACCCATTGGCGATTCTTGTTTATTGTGAAAATCTCGATGATTCAAATACGGACATAGGATACCAAAACGACAGTAAAATCAAATTAGTGCCAGTCGATGAGAGTTTTCCAATTTAGTGGAGTCACCCACAATCGGTCATTCATCTTAGTCGAACTGACCTATTTCTAATCTTAATTCAATTTTTAACTGTGATGTAATGATCTCTAAAAATAAGCACGGTCGAGAAATCAATTCCTGATTGAATTCTCAAGTCTGTTTGCCTTAAAGTCCTTAATAGCTTACCCAGCTAGTCTAGTTATCTCGTGAGTGGCCAACTCAGAGAAAAACACTGTAGTCATGTCGATGAAATGCCCATTTTATCTAATTGAAATCCAAACTTGAAAATCTAAATGTCACAGGTCCTGTTTCTGCTCATTATTATATCCCCTTTGGATCATTCAGGTCCCACTGTATGATGCTAGCAGGAAAGTCCTAGGAAATAAATTTCTTTGGAAAGATGAAGTGCGGGGAACTGGAAAATCACTGGTTTTTTATTCTCACTTAGTTGATATTGGGAAACATGCAGTAGAAGAAAAAGTGCCACTGGGTTTGAATGATCGTGAACCATTTCATGCTGCTGGAGAATTGAGGACAGGCCATGGGGAGGTGGATGTTGTTAAAGTTGATTAATTGTCCCAATGTTATAATCCTACCTATTGAGCTCCAGTCGAAAAACCTTCAAACTCGAGAAGCAAGGTTTCAATGTAAGTTGGAGGATAATGAGAATACGCTTTTTCTCCAATGCCACAGCATGAATATGCACTTGATGTTGTGATGAGTTGTGGGATTTTTCATTACATTCAAGTGACGTAAAATAAGGTGGGATTCATATGATGAGATATGTCACGTCATTTTTGTCACGTGATGTAACAAGTCAAATGATTCATAGATGATTAGTTCATCGATAGAATATTTTTCCAAAAGAAGAGTTGTGCTAAGTGACAGAGTCTGTGCAAACCTTTTGCCTTTTGAGAGACCTGGCAGACCACTGTGGAAAAACTATGATGTGATTCAACAAATCCCATCTGCAGCAATTATTGAGGAGGACGGGGAGGTGTAGATCGGAGGCTGCAAACTTCGTCTCATTCTCTACCCCACCAGTCCCCAGTTGCAAGTACGTCAACGTCCCTGTCTTCTCTCTCTCCCTCCTCATCTCTATAGCAAGAGTTACAGCTTCGCAAGCTCAAAGGAAGTGGAGGGAAATGCTTAATGTTGCTCTTTCTTCATTTGGAAGTGGGTGATGGGGTTAGCTGGATGTGTTCTGAGCGGTATGAAGGGATTTTGACTGCATCGCCTTTGAGGTCTCGATGCCATCCAATTATTTTCAAATCCATTGGTAGAGCCAGAATTCAACTACCTACTGCACTAGAAGTGATACCCATTTCTGCCTTTGATCATTGTAACATAGTAGAATTGCATACTTTGAGACACTGATGTAGGTGATGAAATTTTTTACTTTGCTGAAATAAAAACCAATCTGCTCTTGTCGGGGGTCCTATTTAAACTTGCTGAAATGATCCGATTGTCGCTAGCACATGCCTTTGGATAAATAATGGACCAAGAATAAAAGAGCATCTTCAACTTTGCACATTCGGTTTGGTCTAATGTTTAAATGTAAATATATGCTTGTTAATTAGTGTGCTTCAATTGATGGGCGGGATAAGGACATACTGTTTCATATGTTTCCAAATTTGTCTCTACCTGCACCTTGAAGATCATCCATTCATCCATTTTCCATTTTTGTAGGTCGATTAGGTAGCCCTTGATGATGTGGATCATGTTATAGGAGATGGTGAAGAACAAGTGCCTCAAGTTAGATACTATAGCTCGAGCGAAACAATTGAAGCTTATACTATAGTTTGGTGTTGATCTAAATGGTGTCTACCCCTGCTTGCATGTGTATGTCGGGCTGGGGGATTTTGGTTTATTTGTCAATATTATCACTATGTTCTTTTAGCTTTTAAGTGAATTTAGTACCCAACATTTACATCTTCATGAAGGTGTTGATATCGATGCTGCCACCAAAAATGGAATAAAAGTAGCCAGAATTCCAGGTGACGTCATGGGAAATGCAACATCATGTGCAGAGATGGCGATTTATCTAATGCTGGATTTACTCCGAAAGCAAGTATGTTTGATCACTAGAAAAATCTTTAGTAGCTGGGGTACTTCATGCGATTCATTCTTACATGCTAAGTCCACAGGTTAGGTATGTCGTATGTCGTGCTTCTTTTTGTTCAGTCATAGGGAATGACAAGTTGAATATTCTAGCTGTAACATTTTCTAAAATGTGAATGAATCCCCTACCGTTTTGCATTCTCATCTTTTTATTGTCTAAGTTCCAAGTGAATGTTTAATCATCAGGGCCAGTAAATTCTGTTTGAAGCCTATGTAGTTTTTTCTAAATGAAAGTGCGTGGGTGTTTATATCTTCATCGATATACTGGGAAACAGGAAAGAAAAATCGTTCAAATTATACCCCAACTTTCAAAACATAACAAAACATCCTGCATAAGGCCTACATCTGAATGAAAATGTTCATTTACAATTCAAGTTGACATAAGGCTTCCGATAAGGCTTCCTGTGTTGGCATGACACCACTTGACGTAGGGCTTCCACATTTGCATTCATTGGTTG